>NW_027223761.1:35686868-36890290 GCF_028538775.1 Myotis yumanensis
CATCTCTTGCTGCCACCTTCTTAGCTGGCTCTTCTGTGTCTGAATTCATTTCCTGTGCCTCAGGAGTTCACAATCTTATTTTAACCCCTGCATCATACCAGAACAATAGGTCCTGTTTTGATAGCCTTTGTGTATAACAAACCACCCCAGAGGCTAATGGCTTAAAACAGCAACCATTCATTGGCTCATAATTCTGCGATAAGGGCTGGAGCCGTGATTCTGTGGTAGGGGCAGTTCCTTTTTGCTCTATGAGGTGTCAGCCGGGTTCCCTGTGTTCACAGTCAGCCCGTGGCCAAAGGATCCAAGGTGGCCTCACTCACACGTCTGGGGCCTCGGAGAGGTAGCCTGAATGGCTGGGGCCTCTCTGGGCCTCTCATCCACAAGGACCTGGCTCTGGCTTCCTCACTTAGGGCAGCCAGAGAAGGAAAGCAGAAGCCGCAGGCCTCCCAAGGCCTGGGACTGGCAGGAGGTCCCTCCTGCTGCACCCTGTTGTCACACGGCCAGCCCAGAGTCAGTGTGTGAGGCAGCTGCACATGGCTGTGAATTCAGAGAGGTGGGGTTTGTGGGGGGTCTTTTGAGGGCAGTCATCCAGAGCCCTGTCCCATCAACACCATAGAAGTGGTCCCCACAGGCAGCGACTCTCACCTGTGGAGCGAGTTACTACCCCAGTTCTCACTCCAAGTGCCGTACACTCGCCACCTCACTGTCAAATATCAGGTTTTATGAGCTCTCTATTTAACATTCCCAAAAAGGACATATGAGGGGTGGACTTTGAAGTGATGACACAGCATTTTTAAGAGGCCACCTGTCAACCATACACGAAGACCTGTAAGCATGGGGCACACTGAGTTGTGCTGCTCTGTGGCCAACTTCCTGACATTTGTGTGACAGTGGCATCCCCGGGCCTCCCTGTCAGCTGTTCAATCCAAGATCACGGGGTCATTTTTAAATCAGCTAAAGTGAGCTATACAGAGTGTTGGTGGCAGCCCAAAAGTCAACTGAATTTTCTCTGGGCTGGAATGAGAATGCCTGACAGCCCCCACTGGCCCTAGATCTGGACCAGGGTCACACAGTTTAAAAAAAAAAAAATGACTTGAATGAGAATTAAGTGCATGGGCTCATCACTTTTAGAAGCTGGAAAACTGGAAGGGCTAGGTAGCAGATATTGGATAACAGAACCAGGCAGGGAAACATTTTGACTTTGGATAAACAATATCAATCTTTTTAAAAAATGAATTAAATAGAAGTAAACATACGATCCTATGTTTTGGTTCAGCACATGCATGTGCACACACAAACACAAGCACCCACCCCGGCATGAAGAGATGGGATGAGGAGGCTTCACTTAGCAGCACCTTGTGGAGAGAACCTGTAGGTGTTTGCTTCCAGTAAACTCACTTTGAGTCCAAAGTAGGCAAAGGTAATGTGACCTTAAACTACAAGAATAGGGTCATAGATTCTAGAATAAGGGAGGTGATTAGTTCCCTCTGTTCTCTAAAGCCCAATTTACTCCAGAAGTATTAGGCCAATTTCTAGGTGCATAGATTAAAGATGTTAGAGAAAAACTAACATATTTAGAGGGAAGTTCAGGATGGCATAAGGACTTGAACTCATGATATATGAGGAAATATGCGGAGGAAGTAAAGATATTTGACCTAGAGAAATCCTCAGCAAGAACTGAAGGGTGGTCTTCAACTCAAAATGCTTGTCTTATGGAAGAGGGCTTGGTCTGTCCTCTGTGGCCACACAATAAGGCTTGGGCCAATGAGTGGAAGGTTGAGAGACCCTGGTACTTGAGGGCAAAAGAAAAAAGAACATGTCATAGTCGGTGTAACTCCATGAGGACTGACCCTGTCACTGGAGGGGCTGGAGGATCGCTCATCAGGATAGACAGAGGGGTTCATACCTTTGATGGGTAATTGGTTCAAAACTAACTTAATATCATGTCCAACTCACTCTGAGGTCTTGGGATTCATAGGGACTTGCTCAAGGTCACAGAGCAGGTTAGAAGCTGTCCAGGACCAGAGGCTCCTGCCTCCCTCTCAGTATTTCTGCCTTGGATGCCCAGTTTCCTCACCTCTGCAATGGTAACTCAAGCAGGGGTACCATCCTTCCAGCCTTTGGTTTGGGCAGTTTCATGTGTAAAAGGATTTGAAGTCAATGTCTGTAGGAGGGCTTACCATTCTGGCAGTGATCATTATGTCTCATTGTCCTCCTGGCATGAGGCCCTTGCACGCATTCATATCTTCTGCTTGGCCACCATGGCCTTGTTGCTTGCAGACTTCTAACCTGGGGTCAGGGCAGAGGAGGAAGAGATGGTTCTGGATGAGGGATTATGAAGAAGGCCTTGTCAGCCAGAGATGGATCTCCGTCCTTACAACTCCCAGTGATGGAAACTGTGAGGCAGGAAGGAGGGAGCTAACTTTTTTTTTAGCATTTACTGTGTATTATTGATTTTTCACACGTCAATTCCACTTAATCCTCATAACAACCTAGTTTTCTAGGACTACAAAGTACAAAGCACCACAAACTGGGTGGCTTTGAACACAGAAATCTATTGTTTCTCAGTCCTAGGGTACAAACTAGAGGCGTAGGCAGGGCCATGCTCCCTCTGAAGGCGGTAGGGGAGGGTCTGTTCCAGGCTTCTCTCCTAGCGCCTTGTGAGCTCAGGTGTTCCTTGGCTGGCAGATGGCATCTTCTCTATGTCTCCTCACCTGTCTTCCTTCTGTGCATGCCTAACTCTGTATCCATCATCTATCATATTGAATTAGGGCCTAATGCCTTTATCTTAACTTGGTTAAATCTGGAAAGACTCTAATTCCAAATGAGGTCATATTCTGAGGTACAGGGGGTTAGACTTCAGCATATCTTTTTGGGGGGACACAATTCAACCCATAACAGTTCACCCTATAGTCACCCCAAGTTCATGTCCTTCCCATATGCAAAATCCCATCCAAACTTCCTCGTGGACATCCAGAGTTGGTTTAGTAAAGCAGATGTATAATGCGATGCTGTTGACTCTAACCACTGTCCTTCTACTACACTCTGCTGCTGCCATGGGGCACACCTACCATGCACCTGGCACTGTGCCAGCTGCTTTGTGCCCTTTTCATGCCTAGTGGGCTGCTTACATGATGGGGCCCAGACTGGGCACCAAGGGACATGGAGCTCCTACCATTCATTCTCTGATAAAGAGGGGGCTCAGCCCCGGTGCGTCTGTCCAGGGCCTGGCTGAGAAGATGGGAGGAAGGGTGGTTGAGAGGCAGGTACTGAGAAAATAGGAAAAGAGTGGGACTCGAGTTCTGGGCAGGTCCTGTGGTCACAGGTGGGAGAATGTGGCCCACTCAGGTCATCATTTGGGGAGATGGCGCCCTCATAGGCTGTTGCCTGCGCTGCTGTGGAGAACACAGTGGATGTGGCTGCTGTGCTCTCCCCAGTGGAGGGGCAAGGGGCCCTGCTGGGTTGCTCAGGCCTCACTTAGAGTTATGAAGAAGCAGGGGGACTCGATGTGTAGCCAGGCCCAGCAACAGCAGGCAGCAAACCAGTGCAGCTGCTCACAGGGCACAGCTCCTGGTCACGCATGTCCTGGAGAGATGGAGACCCGGCAGGAGTGGGTCCTGAGCTGCCACCTCCGAAGATGCAGCGTTCCCTTGGGATTGGGGGAGCACTGTGGAGGGCACTGGGATGAAGGAGCTGGTGAGAAGGATGTGGGTTTTGCCATCATTAGACCCGGCTTAAAAGCACACGCTGCCGCTCACATGCTGCATGACATTGGAGAAGTTCATAAACCCTTCTGAGTCTCATTTTCCCGTGGGCTCGTTGTAAAGATTAAATCGTTAATGTGTGTAGGCATGTGATCCTATGCAAGATGCTGGGCTCCATAAATGCTATTTTCACCTCTGTTTTTCCCTTCAAATCTGAGCTGCACTGGCCATCCTGGGGAACACCAAGGAAGACGGGAGAGGGGAATGGACCCTCCAGCCTCTCTGGGAGTCATTTCTCCACAAAAGGGGGGATGTTTTGATCGTTCCCATTATGCTAACAATACGTCTTCTCCCTCACAGAGGAGCTGAAGGAGAAGCTGACAGAGTACGTGGACAAGGTGAATGGCCAGAAGCCGGGCTTCATCAAAGTCGTGCGCCACAGCAAGCAGGAGGGCCTCATCCGCTCCCGGGTCAGCGGCTGGAGGGCGGCCACTGCCCCTGTAGTGGCACTCTTCGACGCCCATGTGGAGTTCAATGTGGGCTGGTAAGTGCCCCTCAGGAGAGGAGGGTGGTCCAGGAGCTTCGAGTCAGATGGGTGCAAAGCATGCTGGGATCTCAGTCATGTGGGGGTAAGCAGAGAATTCTGGGAACAGGTGAGATATGGGTATGTGAGTGACTAGGCAAGGGCTGGCCCTTCACGGTGGGGGAGGGTCAGGGGTCAATAGGGTCAACACACAGTGTCTAAAGGATACGGTGACATGAGGCTTGACTCTGGCTGACATGGTCCTCCAGGGGACATGATCTGGCAGAAGGGTAAATGCTACGGGCAAAGCAGAGAGTGCCAGCCTGGCTAGGGACTGGGCTGCAACTCCCAGAAAAGTGAGAGCTGGACCAGACATGAGACAGAAGCCCAACCACACCGACGAGCCAAGGCCTAGTGGGCAGAGGGAGCTAAGGTGGTTTGATGTCACCAGTGCCCTCGGTTCCCCAAAGGCCAGGCCAGTGGTAGCTCAGTATGGCAGATTCTCCCTCCTGGTGAAACTCGGTCTCAGGAAACCTTTATTGCTCTGGCCACCGCTGCGGTGAGGGGAAAGAGAACACACACAAGCCTTCAATAGTGGCATCCGAGCAGGGTGGGGCACTTGATACCAACATCCCTCCAGGCCAGAGGGTGTCTGTGGCCCACTGTGTGTGACTTTGCAGAGAGCCTGGGCATGGGAGGACCAGGCACTGGGAATGGCTGAGGAACCCCCCTCCTGACCACTATGCCTGATGGCACTGGGTCTGCTCTCCTCCCAGACTCCAGCTGCCACCCTGCCTCTCTGGAGTCGGGTGAAGAGTACCATTTAGCAGGTAGGAGCAGCCGGTGTGCACGCAGCATGCCTGGATTTGGGCAGACTTTTACATAACAGGCCGAATTAAGATTGCAGTGCGGCCGTTTTTCATAGTTGAAGTCCCTGCTTGCCATTTGTGACTATTTAAAAGGCATTTTCGTTGGATTTATAGCCAGGAGAGGAGAGGGACACTTACTATTTCAAGCTGATTTAAATAAACAATTACGCAACAATTCATTATTAATGAGAAGCTTATCATTACTCTCTGCAAACACTTTACTTGCCTGGTGCCCATAAGGGCCTCTGGCTCCCTGGAAGCCAGACCTGCCACCTCTCCTTGGGCAGAGGCGAACATGTGGGGTGGGGTGGGGGTTGGGGGGGCACAGACGGAAGGACCCAGGCAGCATGAAGTAAGTTTGTTCTCACCCCTGTCTCTGCCATCCTCATCTGCCTGTTTCCTAGTTAATGTGCTAAATTTGAGCAAAATCAAAGCCCGTGTTGAAAGCTTCCCAGGGAACCTCAGATCTGTTTCTTCTTTCTTTAAGTCTTGATTTCTTTTTCTAGTGAAAAAAAAAAATGAAAGCAAGCAGACACACGGCTGTAAGGCACTAAGAATCTCTCAGCTCAGCCCAGAAGGTGCTAAAGAGTGGCTGGGCCTCTTGCCAGTCCAGAAGTAGGGGGTGGGGAGGCTGTTAGGGCCCCTGCCCAGGAGGAGAGCAGCGCTCCCCTGGAGGAGATGTCCAGGTGTCTTTTCCTCTTTCCGCAGGGGAGGGAGCCTTAGGAGTCGTCAATCTGGTGTCTCTTCACCTTGGAGGCAGTAACCCCTCTCTCCCTCCCTCCTGCTCAGGGCTGAACCCGTACTCACCCGCATAAAGGAGAACCGGAAGCGGATCATCTCACCATCGTTTGACAACATCAAATATGACAACTTTGAGATAGAAGAGTACCCGCTGGCTGCCCAGGGCTTTGACTGGGAGCTGTGGTGCCGCTACCTAAACCCCCCCAAGGCCTGGTGGAAGCTGGAGAACTCCACGGCCCCGATCAGGTACAGCATCCTTACCTGTGATCTCTCTGCCTCGTCCTCCGGGGCAAGAGCTCCCCTCCCAGCACAACCCTCACTCCCCAAACTCCAGTCCCATCATGGGATGATGGGTGGGGTGAGGTGAGCGGTGGTGGAAAGGAATTACAAGTGACCTCCAGTCACTCACTGCTCACCAGCTCTGTGATCTCTTTTCAAAGAGCCATGGCTCCCAGATTCATTCAGAGGCTCACAGTTACTCATTCCAGCACATCACTGTGGGGCACCTGCTGGGAGCCAACTACTATCTACGCTGGGTGCTTGGGATCCAGAGTGATTAAGAGTCAATCCCTGCCAGCAAAATCCTGAAGTCGAGTAAAGACAGACACAATAATTGGAATAACAAATTATTCCACCGTGTTGGTGGAAACCGCATGGAAAGTAGGGAGAATCCTTTGCTGAGAGTGTAGCATCTGCACTTGTTTCTAAGGGCAAGTAGGAGATCGCAGGCTTAGGCCGGAGGCATCCATATGCGAAGGAGCAGAGTGAGTTCCTGGGCACAGAGCGGGTTCAAAGGGAGCAGCCTGAGGCCACGAGGCTGGAGGGAAGAAGAGGCAGGACCAGACCTCACAGCACCGCGTAGGCCTTGCTGATGTTTGAGCTTATCCTTTAGGACTCAGACGAAAGGAGCTTCAAACTGCATTTCAAAGATCCCAAACTCTTTCAGCCTTTGCTGCTACCTTCATAGACCCCCGAATGATTCCCACGTGCAGCCTGTTTTATGGATCAGGACTCCTGAAACAGCCGTCCCCACAAGCCCTTGTTTCTGTCTGGTTAATCACAGATCAGGCGCCTTTGTGCTCCCTGCAAAGGGCTGCCTGTTAAACGCACAGACACACCAGAAGGTGGCCTAGGGGACAGTCCCTGGAATGAAAGAGATTAGAAACTCGATGTCACTTTGTATTACATGCAGAAGGAAGACTATGAAAAGTGTAATTGAGAGTGGGTGATTATTATCTAGGATCACATCTTCCTTGCCAGAAGAAAAAACACACACTGTATTCATATTTAAAACAGGATGGAAGAGAACTCCACCTGGCTCTCCTGTGCTTATCTCTACTACCTGTTAGGCCCCTGCACAATTTTGTGTTGTTCAGTATTTGTTTGGAGGGCCCTGTGTGCAAGGACCTTTTACACACATGGTCTTATTTGTTCCTCATCAACCTGGTGACAGCTATTGTGTCATCCCTGGTTCACAAGATGAGGAGAGCAAGGCTGACGAAGGAGAATGGCCCTGCCAAAGGCTCTGGCCAGTGGAGCCAGGATCCAAACCCGGGTCAGCTAGATTCCATGCCTAGTTGTCATCCACCTAGTCACCCACCCTGAGCTCAGGCCTGGGATGGCTGAATTCTGCCCAGGTCTGTTGATCTTTGGAGGGAAATATGCCACCATGTAACAAGCATTCTTACAGACGCCTGCACTGATGTTAGTTGCTTCAGCCTGGTCTTCGTAAACCCACATTCTGGGTCCCTCACAAAGAATAGCATCTCACTCTCAAATTTTCCTTCCCCTGCTTGCTAGCAAGACCTTGGCTGAGAGAAAGTATATTAATGGAGAAAACATCCCTGGTTTTATCCCTAGAAAAAGACAGCTCCGCAGAAAGTTGTGGGTTATATAAATGTATCATGCCCACCTGGGCCCGTTTCCACGGGCTGTACTTTGGTGCTTTGTCCACACACGGCATAAGCTGCAGGAAGAGCCCAGAGGTATCTTCTGCTGCGTTCTGCAGGGGTGTCTTTGAGGTAGTTTTTCACTGTGTCCTGAAGTGACTGACCTCTTAAAGAAGACTGACATCAGAGATTTCTTTCAACTTCACTGCCAGTCAAAGAAAGCCTTGCTATCCCTGAGGAATTAGTAACGCTATTTCCACATGGGACCCATACATCTTATTTCTAAGACCAGGTATGCTCATGTTCACCTCAGCCACCAGGAAGCTCAGAGTCTACTTTGTGGATCCACTTGAAGAAGGACCTAATGCTGCACATGCATTGTAACTAGCCCCCAACTTCATTGTGAATTTTTTGTCTTTTCAGACACTTATCTATTTTATTTTCCATGTATTTTACATTTTTCTTGTAAGCTATTTCTAATTTGGGGGGAATGAGACAAGGTATAAATTAACACAACTTTCAGGCTGGCTGAGCCCACTTACTACCCTCGCTGGTTAATAAGTAACGGACTGCCTGAGGTGGCCTGTGCTCTTTCCTTGATTGGGTCTGGCCAGGTGGGGAAGGCTCCGTCCTGTATGTGCAGCAGTGCCAGCTCAGTTCAGCTCTGCAGGAATGCTTAGGGACAGGCTGAGTACCCACTCTGCCCGCCTGCTGGGCTTATGTCTTAAGTCACCACGATTTACAGAGGGGATTCTCTGGGCTTTTGTAATGGGCAAGTGCCTCTTTTAAAATGATCTTTTGAGTACCAATTATGTCCCAGAGGATTTCAATACTTAATTTCATCCTGTGAGGTTATATAGTGGATTCTATTTCATAGATGTGGAATCAGAGGCTCAAAGAGGCTAGGGAACTTCTCTCAGAGAAACAGCCATAATGGGGATTTTTTCCAAGACACTCACTTCCAAGGCCAGGGTCAAGCGTCTCCCACCAGAGCAGGAACTCACTCTGCTTAGGAGAAGTGGTTGAGGTGGACTGACCACCCTAGGTACCTGCGATCTAGGGAAGGTGAAGCCATTCAGAATAAAATGCTGTGATTGAAAGGAGGAGGGACAGGGACCCCCAGGCGCCAGTCTCTGCCTGAGCAGCTTCTGGCATCAGTACTCTCCAAAGACATAGCCCCAGAATAGCTGTTTCCCCACGTGGATGAGTTTCCACCTTCAAAGATGGGTCTATTTGCATGTGATTACCAGTTTTCTTATCGCTGAAGAGTCTTCATTTCTCCTTTTTTTCTCTTCCCCTCCAAATCCTTCAGCCACCAGCTGATAGGTTGCTACACAAGGACTAGAAATGGTAGCTGTGTGCAGTGGAACAATGCAGAGTCATTGCTCCCAGCAGAGAAGCAGCCCACACACCCTCATGCTGATTCACCTAACGTGGGTCACTCCTGGTAAAGTTCTGTGCTGGGTATTCACACAGCCGGTGAGCCCCACACTCATGCTCACCAAGGAAAGGCCTTCCAGCTGCTGGACGTACTAACTGTGGATATGTAGCTCCAGCCTAAGACCCATGATGAATTCTAGACCAGGTGTCCTATCTCAGGCCTACCTGTTGGATATCTCCCCACAGGGCCCCACAGGCCTTAGATCAGTGTTCCCAGCAAGGAATACTTCTTGCTTCTGAAGCCAGCTTCTTCTCTGTACCCAATTTTGATGTGTGGCCCCACCCCCCATCACCCAAGCCAGAAAGCCAGCTGCCATCCAGGTTCCCCCCTCGCTCTTACCTTCATAGTTCATCTATTTCAAAGTTCTGCTGATTTTATAGTAAAATATGTCTTTAGACAATCCCTATCTCCACTCTTGGTCCAGGTCCTCATCATTTCCAGGGCTAACTGGATATAGCAACAGGCTTCCTAACTGGATTCCTAATTTCCATACCATCTCCTACAATCTGACTTCCCTCAGCTGCTCAAGGATTAAAACACAGATCTGCTCATACCACTGTCTGCTTAAAGTTTCTCATGGACCCTCCTTTGTCTATAGATAAAATCCAAATTATTTACCATGCTAGCCAATGCCCCGGCTAACTTTTCTAAGTGGACCAAGGTTGGCATGTAGAACCCAAGTTGGGGAAGGGTGAGAAAGTTGCCAGGGCGCCCGGGTAGAAACAGAGACTGGCTATGCAGTTCAAAGTTCAGGGGCCAGGGCAACTATAGATACAGACGTTCAACCTAGCCTGGCAGGCTGAGCACCACTTCTGTGGGCTCACACAAATGCAAGCACCAGGGGGACTGATGGCTGGTCCCAGGACAGAAGCTGGCTGCTGCAGTCCTGCTGAAACAGCCTCCCTGGGGCAGCTGGTGAGGGTAGAACTATGAGGGCCGCTCAGAGAACCAGCTCTGCACCAGCTTTGGCAGCAAAGGAAGGAAAAGGACCAGCTCCTCTTGGTGGGAAGGTACCACTGCTCTCACTCCCCTGGCAGCACCATGAGACAGTCCCTCTGCTAACCTGGCCCACCTCCCCTCACCTCTGCAGGAGCCCAGCCCTCATTGGATGCTTCATTGTGGACCGCCAGTACTTCCAGGAGATTGGCTTACTGGATGAAGGCATGGAAGTCTATGGAGGCGAGAACGTCGAGCTCGGGATCAGGGTGAGCAGGGATTCTCACCCATACGGCTTGGCTCAGCTCCCCAAAGAGTGAATGAGTCTAGGGCAGTGGTTCTCAACCTGTGGGTCGCGACCCCTTTGGGGGTCGAACGACCCTTTCACAGGTGTCACCTAAATACATCTTGCATATCAGATATTTACATTATGATTCATAACAGTAGCAAAATTACAGTTATGAAGTAGCAACAAAAATAATGTTATGGTTGGGGGTCACCACAACATGAGGAACTGTATTAAAGGGTCGCGGCATTAGGAAGGTTGAGAACCACTGGTCTAGGGGGTGGAGAAATGGGGCTGAAGGTTGAGGGTCATGTACTGATTCTGAATGTCCATTCACTAAGCTTGGTCCATCTGTATGCAGTCAGCACTGATTGGGATGAGGTAGTGACACAGGATGGCACCTACAGAATTTTCAGGAAGAAAATGACTTCAGAGACTGCGTGGCTGGGGGTGGGGACATGGAAGAGTTGAGCTCCCAACTCAAGGGAACAACCTCTTTGTTAAAACCAAACATATGCTCCTCCGGAGCGAGCAAAGTTGTGCTCCAGGTGCAGGCACCAAGGGCTGGATGAACAAGATTGACCCTCAGAGTTACCTCCCCTTGGGATCTCTCTCTCGGATATTCTCTGTCTCCTCCACAGTGGCCCCTAAAGTCCTAAAGCCTTTGTCAAGAGAGAGCTACAGGGAAATAAACTCATGGAATATAAACAGCAAAACATTCCATGCTGGTCAGACCCTCAGACCCGTTCATGCCTCATACCATTTTCTGGAGGTGGCCCCAGTCCCACCTCAAAGCATGGGGCCCTTCACAGCCATCACTGCATGGTGTGAATCCTCAATAGACACCATTTAGTTTCTCATCCTAGAGGAACATTTTCTAGCCTCTGCCCTTTCCCTGGGCCCATGAAAAGATGCCGGGGGTCTTAATCCAGCATCAAGAAGGGTTCAGCAATCTGGAGAAGGTCTGTGCGTAAATTTAATAAGAGTCCAGAGATGAAACATAATTTTTAAAGGCATTATAGGGTGTCAGAGAAGACTTAGCTAAAGAAAATCAAGTTCTCCTTATCTCAGGACCCCTTGCTATTTATTAACATACTTTGTCTTAAGGCAAGGTGGAGATATACAGGTACAGAATCCATTGTCAGATTGGGGAATTGCCTTTGGCTATTCAGGTGTTTGGCCAGTAGGAGGCAATAACATGTAGATTGAGATGCCCTGAGCTGTCTGGCAGAAAGCAATCATCCTTTTCAGGTTTGGGGAAATGCCCTTGCCACTCCAGATGAATCAACCCTGCTGACATGCTGGAACTGGCTTCCTGCAAAAAGATAATTCCAAAATGAATCCCTCCCCATGCCTGATGGCATGCACAGGTCCCCTGGTGGTTGGCAAGAATGGGATGATGGATATCACAAAGGACCTGATCCTAGGGGGAAGCCCATGCCTCTATCTAGGTTGTGATCCTATGAAAAACCCAACATTCAAGCTGTGGCTGGTCCCTTCAGTGGTCCCCACTGTCCTCTCCATGGGGATCTTTAAGCAGCCTGACACATCCATGCACTCACTGTCAGCCCTCCATGCACACTGCACCGATGCCTGGCTGGCTCCTACCGGTGACCCACTCTCACACCTTTGGCCTTAGTGTCTGTCTGTGCCTGGTGTCTCCAGTTTCTAATATTCAGTTCCTACTCAGGGACTTCAGCTTGGACATACCTTCCTGTCAACTCTGACCCCCTTAGCCCTCCCACCCACTGGACAGTCTGCTGGTCCTGCACATCCTCCACCTTGCCCTGAGGGGAGAATGGGCACCTCCAATGAGCATCTCACATCACCTGCAGTGGCCTGACAGGTACTGTGTGAGCTGGACTTGTTCCCCAGACTGAACACTAGGGCTCTGAGGACTGGCAGCAGGAGCAGCTTCTCTGAAGAAAAGCTCAGAAAACACTTTCTGACAACTGTATTCCCTGAACCTGAGACAGTGCTTTGGAGGCAGTCAAATGCACAGGCTTATTGGGGAGCTAATATATTCATAGAGGGCAGTGCCTGCATAACCACCTCATTTTTAAAGCTGTCCCTACACTGGTCATTTATCCGCCACCTGCGTCCTTACCATCTCATTTCAGCGCCGCTCCTGGATAAATGCTTGCCCCAAACATAATCTTTTTCACTAGGAGTTGCTGCCAGGAATTGGCTGAGCGAGCAGGTTAGCCTCTAGTCACTTATGCTCTCTGGGTAAAAATATCTGGAACGGAGAAAGGAATTAGATTTGTGAACTCTGCTTCCAACACGTCTGTGAGTCAATCACGGAGTGATGGGAGATTTCTGGCTTCCCCTTGCCTAGGTTATAAAGCTGTTCCGAGCATGCGCCTGCGTAAGCCTTTCAAATACCTGTTCAAAATCTTTGGTGGTTTTGTGTTCAGGGTGTAAAATACAGTGCAAAATGTTGCCTGGCTGGTTTTTCCTTCATCTCTTCCCTCCTACTTTACGGAGATGAAGTGTCATCAGAGTTGAAGGAAAGGTGGCTTTTAAAGCAGGGACCCAGCAACTTGTTGGCTGGCAGAGCTGAGAACAGAGGTGGGGCTAGTTCATTTGAATTCTAGTTCCCTTTATAAAGAACACGGAACTGCTGAGCATCTCTAAAATAGATGTTCACATTGTGTGTGGTTGTCAGTGTTTTTCTTTTATGTTTTATGAGCTAACATCTCTGAACCTCCCTTTCCTCTTCTAGGATTTCCCATCAATTACCCCACAGGATTGTGTGTGAAAATGAGAAACATTGCTTTTCTCACCTCATTTAGTCAGAGGCCACTATTCAAGGTCCTTACCCATCTGGAACACAGAAATAGTGTCATTTGCACAATTATTCAGTACCCGCTCTGTGCCAGCGATTGTGCTAGGCACTTTGCTTATGCCATCCATCTATAAAACACCCTAAAAAGTAGTTACTATTGTAATATTCCTTTTTTTTTCAGATGAGGAAATTGTGAAATTAAGAGCTTACATATCATCTCAAGGTCATACAATTTATAAGATGTGGAGAAAGAGTTCAACCCCAGGTCTTTATGATTTGAAAGACTAGATAGTTATACCACAGTGATCTAGAGATAAAAGCCCTTATAACATCCAAAAAAAAGGTATTACAATGTCCTTGCAGCAATTACCTTCTACTTTATTCATTATCGTGTCTGCTGAGTTTCCATTTAAAGCCTTATTCTTATCTTGCTATCATTTCTAATATGTTTTTTTTAAACTTATGATTTCTAAGTCCACAACTTAGTGGGAGAAGGAAAAGAGCTGCTATGGCCAAGCAGAATGAGAAGAGTGGGAAATAAGAGCTGATGTTGTGCAGAATTCATAACGATTACATAATTAATGGCTATGAAAGTGCTAGGATATGTAAGAAAGCATTTGAGAGCTGGCAAGGAATTAAGAAATTGTTAGACAATGTTATGGGTGGAATTGCATCCCCTCAAAAATATGCTGAAGTTCTAACCCCTTGTACCTGTGAATATGATCTTATTTGGAAACAGGGTCTTTGCAGATGTAATTAGCTTAAGGTGAGGTCATAGTGATTTAGGGTGGGCTCTAATCCAACATTACAGGGTCTTTATGAGAGACACACAGGGAAGATGACCATGAGAAGATGGAGGCAGAGAATGGAGTTATGTTGCCACAAGTCAAGGAATGCCTGAGGCCACCAGAAGCTGAAAGAAGGAGCCTTCTTTTAAGGAAGGTTTCTTCCCTCGAAGTTTTGGAGGGAGCATGGCCAATACCTGATTTTAGACTTCTAGCCTCCGGAACTGTGAGAGAACACATTTCTGGGTTTTTAGGTGATCCAGCTTATGGTACTTTGTTATCACAGCCCAAGGAAACTAATATAGAGACCAATAATTAAGGGAAAGTAGGAACCTAGAGAAAGCCTGAGTCTGTTCTATTTGAAGAATCTAGTGACTTCAAGATTGTTTTCTCAATTTCATAGAGTACAAGAACAGAATACAAAGCCCAAGGCTTGCCCAAGATAAAGAGTATAACAACATATCCTCCCTCCCTACACACACACACACACACACACACACACACACACACACACAGCTCCCATGAAGCTAGGACTCCATAGGCCAATGATCTCAGTATAAAGATGCATTAGAGATACTCCCATCCTCACCCTCTCAGTCTTCTGCTGGGAAGATAGGAAAAAATTGTCCTCTATGAATCCTTCCCTTGGATTTATAACTTAAAATCAAAATACTTCCTGGTCCAGAAAACCTCAAGAATAGTATTTAGCTTAAAGTTGTTGGAAGTTCTTAGGCATCTGCAAAAGTGTGTACAAGTTCTCTCTGGGGAAAGACCCCTTTAACTGGGCCACAGCCTTCCCACAGCTAGAGTTCCAAGGGATATGCAGTCACTTAAAACCACACACACACACACACACACAAATAGGGATGAAAGAAAGCACCCAGAGCAAACACCAGCCATAGCTTTGGACAGCCAAATTTGATCCACAGAGTCTTCAGGTATTGAATCTATCAAACAGGATAGAAAATAAGTTGTGTAATATATTTAAATAAAAATTTTAACACATTTAAAATATGAATAAGAAGCAAGAGACTATAAAAAGATCAGTCATATTAGGATAAAATAGAATTTCAAGCATGAAAAGTATTAAAAATAACAAAAATAAAATTAAAAACTTAATGGATATATTAAACAGTTAGACAGACATTGTTAAAGGAAAGAAATTAGTAAACTGGAAAATAGACCTGAAGAAATTATTTAAAATCAGCCTAGGATGATAAAGAAAAAAGAGGTTGGGAGACATTTAAAATTGAGGGAGAGGATCTAGTATTTTAGAACTCCAACTGGAGAGGGTAAAATGAGAGGATGAGACAAAAGCAATATTTAAATAGGTAATCACTGAAAATATGTCAAAACTGGTGAAAGACCAGTCTTTAGGTTCACAAAGTCAATCTATCCAAAGCAAGATAAATACAGATATATTCACCCCCAGACATATCAGTGAAACTACAGAATGCCAAAGACAAAGAGAAGATAGACCAACTAAAGATCGATGGTAGAGAAACAATTGACTTCTCCATGGCAATAATGGTCCAGAAGACCATTAAATACTATTTTAAGTATGTTGAGAGAAAATAATTATCAAATTATATATGTATGCTTAATAAAATATCTTTCAAAACCTAAGGCAAAAAAGAAAGTCATTTTTTGATTCACAAACACTAAAAGAGTTGCCACTAAAAGGCAAATAAAATTATAAAGGATATACTTTAAAATACAGAAAATGATCCCAGAAGGTAAATAGATAAAAGAAAAATAATAAGCTCATACAAGACATATGTGTAAATCTAAAGAAATAGTGATGGTATATAGCACAATAGAAATGGTTTGTGGGGTTGCGTTATTTACAATAGCTAAAATCTGGAAACAGCTCAAGTGCCCATCAGTAGATGAGTGGATTAAAAAGCTGTGGTACATTTACACAATGGAATACTATGTGGCTGTAAAAATTAAGGATCTATTACAGTTTGTGACAGCATGGAGGGACCTGGAGATTATTATACTAAGCAAAATAAGCCAGTTAAAGAAAGACAAATATCACATGCCCTCACTTATATATGGAATCTAATGAACAAAGTAAACTGACCAACAAAATAGGTGCAGAGGCATGAATGCATGAAACAGACTGACAGATTTCAGAGAGAAGGAGGTGGAGGAAAGAGGAAGAGGTTAACTAAAAAGATATATGCATATATGCATAGCCCATGGGCACAAACAATAGTGTGGAGAAGGCCTGGGTTAGAGCAGGGCTTGGGTAGAGAGGCAGAAAGGAGGAGGAATGGGAGGCATCTATAATACTGTCAACAATAAGTAAAACTAAAAATTAATGAATTAAAAAAATTGAAAACTACAATGCAAAATAATTGCAAATAAATTGGGAGGGATGAATGTAATAAAGGTGTTCTAACATGCCTATATTGTTAATAAGGATACTAGTTGACTTTAAGTTTTAATATAATAAGCATATTAAAATTTCTAGAGGAGCCATAAAATCAGAGATGTAGAAAACCTAACTTTCAAAATATTAGAGGGGGAAAATTAAATATGAAAATAATAAGAAAGAGAGAAGTAAAACAGGTGGTACAAAGAAAAAACATAAGATGGTAAAAATAAATCCAAATATCAGTAAATACACTAAATTTGCATGGACTAAATTAAAAGACAAATAGTTTTAGACTAGATTTTTAAAACTATCTGTAAGCTATTTATAAGAAACATGTCTGAAGTATATAATACAGAAAAGTTCAAATCTAAATGGATGGAAAAAGTTATAACAGGCAAATGCCAGTCCAAAGAAAATTGCTGTAGTTATATTAATATAAGAAAAAATACTAATATGACATGCTTTAGTATAAGTAAAGGAGATTTCTACAAAATGATATGTGCAATTCATCAGAAATACATAATAATTATAAGCTTTTATGCACCTAGTTCTACAACCTTAATTTATATAAACTAAAAATTAACAGAATTATAAGGCATAGACATCTTCACTAAGATGGTGGAGGATTTAAATAAATTCCTCCAAGTAATTGATAGACCAACACAACAGTTTGAATCTAATGGGCACATATAGAACACTGCATCTAACAACTACAAGATTTAATAAATTTCAAGGGATCAACATCATGTAGACCATCTTCTCTAACCACAATGGAATTAAATGAAAAGTCCATAACCAGAAATTATAGACAAAGCAGTATTTTTGGAAATTATGAAACACTTCTCAATAACTCACACATCAAAGAAGAGAAATTAAATTGTAAATTTGGAAGTATTTTTAACTGAATGATAACACATATACTACATATCACATTATATGAAATGCAGTTAAACTAGTACTTAAGAGAAATTGTATAGCATCTCATTCTTGTATAAGAAAGAAAAGCTGAAAGTTAATGAGCTAAATATACAATATAAATAGTTAGAAAAAATAAGAATAAAACTAGATGAAAATAATAAAAAGGTAACAGAAATTAATGAAATAGAAATATATATTAGAAAGGACTGATAAAGCCAAAGCTTGGTTCTTTTAAAAACTAATCAAAATGACAAACTTTTAGTAGGAGAGGAGAGGGGAGTGGAGGGGAGAGAAGGGTAGGAGAGGAGAGGAGAGACTAATAAATAACAATATGAAAAAATTGGTAGGAAAATATAGCTTATGAAACTGACACAGGAAGAAATAAAAACAAAAATTATCCTATAACCATTAAAGAAGTTGAATCTGTAGTTTAAAATATTCTCATAAATAAAAAATTTTCTCACAAATGAAAAACTAAGTCAGGTGGTTATACCATCAAGCACTGCTTCACTTTTAAAGAACAAAATATTCCAACTCATGCAAATCATTTGAACATAGAATGCAGAATAGATACTAAGTGACCAAAAGCACAGCAGCCTGGATCTCTTTCTTCCAGGACCAAACATCCAGACAGATCCCCAGGTTTACAGCGCAATTGTTGATCTTATTAACAGTCCCAAGTCATAAAGAAAAGTCTAAATTATATTCTGTGTACTCTGTCAAATAAGACAAAATATGCACATACATATCTAAAGATTTCTTTGGGAAATGTAAAACTTGTTAAACTTTAGATATTGAAAGAGACCACTCCTTCATTATGTGGAATTGACAAAGGAAAACTGATCTGGAAACCTAGCCTATTTATAATTCCTTGAAATTAAATTTTTTAATATAAACAACAGCTGTCTCCAGTTTTCTGGAATGGAAACCATAGAGGTAGGAGGGGGAGAGAAAGCCTGGCATCACGACTGGGCCAGTGGCCTACCGGGTGTCCAGAGCAGGCATTTAGACGAAAGAGACTCCTCCTCCCCATCTTGCCCAAGATGTAGATGGATCGTGACTGGACTGAGCTCTTTGGACTGTATCACAGAGAAGAGAGTGACCAGACAGGACTCTCTGTTGGACACCCATTGGGCATATCTGCAAGTCACTGACTCTTTGGATGTCTGTGCTTTACTCCCTTATGGGTTCTTGGCATTTTAGAGTCTCTACCTTCAAACACTTATTTTCATCTGTCTCTTTAGAATATGGTCTGTTATTATAATGCCTCTTCAACAGCTTTTCACCCTCCAGGCTGACTGACCTTTTACCATCTGCTGGATAATTCTCTTTATTCTGGCTCACCCACATTACCCAAGCCCAAGTGCCAGCCTTGCCGCTCTTGCCTAGCCTCACCATAAGTCTGCCTGGGTAGGGGACAGCTCCCTGTGAGTGACTCTGCCCTGACACCCTATAAAGCTGAGCAACGTCCAGGACAGGAGGAAGTCCAGCCGACTTGCTCCACATTTGACCTTGGGGTCACCAAGGAATTGTTAAAGGTTCTCTTCATCCGGGTATCCTTATCTAATAGCTTAATGAAGCAGAAATTTGCATTTGAGATTTCTCAATACCTCAAAGAGTGGCTTTATTTTAAATTGATGACATCTTTCTATTGTCCTAGTCTGCCCGTTTTCATCCCCTCTCTTAAGTCTTCTTTCACAGCCATGGAGTATCTAGGATCTCTGCATGGCATTCCCTGGGAAAATGCCAGAGGCCATTGCACAGGGCCTGAGTGAAGGAAGCAAGAAGGTATGGACACAGTGGGAGGAATAGACTTTACAAACTTCATAGTCACCAGTATCGGGGATGTCTTAGTCCCTGGACTAGGTTCATCTGTGGCTCCTCTATCCTCTAAGTAACAATGGCAATGCCTTTCATACATATTTTCAAAATCTTTCCCTACAATTACCCTGTTAAATGAACCCAGCAATCAAGTGCTGTAGGCAAGCCAGATATCATTACCCTATAATGTTTTAAGATTAAAAATGTTTATGTGGACCAAAAAAGTTAATTCATTCTCATACTTTGTTATCTCAATATTATAGTCATTATTTTAACAATAAAGATAACAAGAAATCAATTTAAGAGCTTTGCACACTATGAAGTGTTCTATCTATACTATACAAAACATGATCATCCTATCTAATAATAGACAAAGATTGAAATTAACCGTACCTCTGCTACACTTCCCATTGGCTAATCAGCGAGATATGCAAATTAACTGCCAACAAATATGGCGGCAGGCAGCCACGCAGCTGAAGCAAACAGGAGGCTTACCAAGCTTCCCCGCCTGCCGCTGCCCGGCTCTGAGCTGCGAAAGCAACATAGTTTCAATTATAGAAGCTAAATAAACCCCAGTTACCTGCTTTCAGCAGGCCGTGGCCTCGGAGCTGGAGTGGCAACAAAGTTTCAATTATAGAAGGTAAATAAATCCCAGAATAAAAAAGAAAAAAAGAAAAAAGGAGAGGCTGGGAGCTTCAGTCACCAGCGGGCTTGGCCAGCCTGAAAACCCTCAGCCCCTCATCCAGACTTGCCAGGCACCCCAGTGGGGACCCCCACCCTGAAGAGGGTGTGACCAGCTGCAAACAGCCATCAGCCCCTCACCCAGGCTGGCCAGGCACCCAAGTGGGACCCCCACCCTGATCTGGGACACTCTTCAGGGCAAACCAGCCCACCCCCACACTTGCACCAGGCCTCTATCCTATATAGTAAAAAGGTAATATGCAAACTGACAGCAGAAAGACTGGGAATGACTGGTCACTATGACACACACTGACCACCAGGGGGCAGACGCTCAATGCAGGAGCTGCCCTCTGGTGGTCAGTGCGCTCCCACATGGGGGAGCTCTGCTCAGCCACAAGCCAGGCTGATGGCTGCCAGTACAGCAGTGGTGGTGGGTGCTTCTCCTGCCTCCTTAGCAGCGCTAAGGATGTCTGACTGCAGCTTAGGTCTGCTCCCCGCTGGCAAGTGGACATCCCCCGAGGGCTGCCGGACTGCCAGAGGGATGTCTGATTGCCATCTTAGGCCCAATCCCCTGGGGAGCAGGCCTAAGCCAGCAGGTGGTCATCCCCCAAGGGGTCCCAGACTGTGAGAGGGCACAGGCCGGGCTGAGGGACCTCCCCCGCCCCCAAGTGCACAAATTTTTGTACACTGGGCCTCTAGTATCTATTATATGTGTAGATTATGTTGTATAAGTACACTAGCATACAGTTTATATAGTGATTTATTTTTTAAAACATTCTTTAATTTATATTATTATGGTCCTACTGAACTTTTTATTCAGATAACACTCAGGAATCTATATTGTAAGCAAAGAAATCTGACTCAGGCTAACTGAAAGAGAAAGGGATTTATCGCAGGCCGTTAGATATTTCAAATAATTAACGAGAAGTCTAGAGAAGCTGATGCTGAAATCAAGCTGAAATCGAGACTAGATAGCAGGAACCATAGCAAAAGCTAAGTGGTAACAATGGTCTATTTATCCTAAATGGTCTATTTATGCATGACTAGATGTCCTACCACTGGATACTAAGCACCATTCCTCAGGTATTGGTTATATTCACCAGGATTCCGAGTCCTGAGTGAGAGCCTACTGTTGGCTAAACCTCAATTATACATCCATGCCGTAGCTTCCAGAGGACAGGGACCAGTCATATATGCTTCCTTGCAGCTTCCAGAGGCCCAAGAATTACACATTACACAGTCCCTAATATAGGAAGGGGATTTAAACTTAAGTGTCCTCTACAACAAGTAATATAATATCTAGGGTAGTATGCTCTATATCCTGGATATTTTATCATAAATGGGATTTTTTTTTAACAACCTCTTCATTATGGACAATTTCATATGTATGCAAAAATAGAAAGAATACTGTAATCAATCCCTCTGTATCAATCACATAGTTTGAACACATTTTAAAACTCATATAGCCTGTTTGATTTTAATCTCTATCCCAGTGGTCGGCAAACTGCGGCTCACGAGCCACATGCGGCTCTTTGGCCCCTTGAGTGTGGCTCTTCCTAAACCTTAGGAATACGCTAATTAACTTAATAACAATGTACCTACCTATATAGTTTAAGTTTAAAAAATTTGGCTCTCAAAAGAAATTTCAATCGTGCTGTTGATATTTGGCTCTGTTGACTAATGAGTTTGCCGACCACTGCATCCCAATCCAATCCTCCCCCAACTCCAGTTATTTTGAAGCAATCTCCATACATTATAGCATGGAAAAGTACCTCAATATATATCCAAGATAAAAGAGAACTTAAAAAAAAAAAAACATGACCACAATACTATTTTTAGTCCTAAAAGTATTGAAAAGAATTCCCTAATACCATCAAATATTTAGTGTTCGTTTCTTAATTCTCTCCTAAGTTTTTGTTTGGTTATACAATTTGTTTGCTGAGTCAAGATCCAATTGTTAATATATCTTTTCAAGTGTTTATTAATCTACTATATTTCTCCTCCATGTGTTTTGTTCCTCCTTGTAATTTACTTTTTAAAAGATCAGGCCATGCCCTAACCAGTTTGGCTCAGTGGATAGAGCGTCGGCCTGTGGACTGAAGGGTCCCAGGTTTGAATCCAGTCAAGGGCATGTACCTTGGTTGCGGGCACGTCCCCAGTAGGGGGTGTGCAGGAGGCAGCTGATCGATGTTTCTCTCTCATCAATATTTCTAACTCTCTAGCCCTCTCCCATCCTCTCTGTAAAAAAATCAATAAAATATATTTTAAAAGAATAAATAAAAGATCAGGTCATTTGTCCTATAGAGACTCCCACGCTCTAGATTTTCTCAATTGTGCTCCCCTAATGTCATTTAACATGTCCCTCTGTCCCATATATTTCTTCTAAATTGGTATTTAGATCTAGAGATGTAGGTTCAATTTTGCAGCAAGGGTATTTCATAGGCAGTGTTTTCGTACTTCCATCACGTAGCACACGATGCCTATCTGTCTACCCATTTGTGATGCTAACCGTCATTGCTGATTATTGCCCAGATCCAATAATTCATTAGGGATGGCAAAATGATGACATTTCCACTTTACTTCTCCTTTCTCATTTATCAGCTGGAATAACTGCTGGTGCACAATCACCTATTCTTTGGTTGCTGGGAAGTACGACCAAGTTCATTTAAAAACATCAGAATAAATAATTCTATAACAGCTTTCAAAGTATTGAATTGATTTTTCACCACCTTCCAAAGAGGAACATTTCATTTTTAGCATTTTTAGTGTCATTATGAATTTTCATATATTTGATGTATCTCAGTTCATTACATTTAACATCCTTATTGTTTTGCAAATTTTCACCTTTGGCCATTGAGAGTCTATTGACATTAGTTCTGAGTCCTTTTGCTTCTTTGCTGGCTTCCCTGCCAGCAGCAGTGTTCCAGGCTCACCTGTGCAGTTCCTGCTCCTGACCAGTGGTCAGCCAGTTCCCTAAGGAGCCCAGCTGTCTTCGAGTGAGCAGTGCTGTTTACAACTCCATCCAGGGCTGCATATTGCTACTGGCTTGGTCCATGTTTCTAGGTCTTTTCAGTAGTCAGAGCTAGAAATTATCTTCGTAGAAATAAAATACTCCAGGCATTCGTGGTGATCTCTCTGGTGCAAATTTAGAACTACTGGGTTGTTACTTAACCTTATCCATCTTATATCTACATTTCCTCTCTCCCATGCCAAAATCTCTGGGTTTTAATGATACCAACATATTTACTTGTTTGTTTTATTCCTCGGTATGCACACAACTGTCTCAGAACAGTTTATTATTTTTTGCATTTCTTTTTGTCTAGGTTATATTCCACTAGGATATACTGTCAAATAACTGTATTTTAAGGTCACCTGGAATAGTTCCTCACTGTATGGTTATCTTACCGACCTAATACACAGGTCTATTTGTCTCATTTTGCTTTTAATTTTTAGGAATAGATTTTTTTTCATATTTAACTTTTTGTCACTATTACATATTTATATAATTCTAAAGTGAAATCTGTAAAAGACAGTGTCTTCAGAAAAATATACCTTCTATCATTGCCCTTGTCATCCTGTTTCCTTATTACCTGTACAAAAATATTTTGTTTTTTTCTGTTTTACTTTGTACTTTAAAAAACTACAGTCATGTATGGCATACTGACTCTTCTGTCAAGGATGGACCACATAAATGATGTTGATCACCTAAGATTATGATGGAGCTGAAAAATTCCTATCTCCTTGTGGCATAGCAGCCATGATGTCATAGCACAACGCATTACTCATGTGTTTGTGGTGATGCTGGTGTGAACACACCTACTGCATGGCCAGTCACACAAAAGTATCGCACATACAATGACATACAGTACATAATACTTGATAATGTTAATAACAAACAACTTTGTTACTGCTTTATGTATTTGCTAATCTATTCTTTTTATCTTTATCTTAGAGTATACTCTTTCTACTTATAAAAAAATGTTTCTGTATACTCTGTCAGCAGCCTCATATCATATGTCTTGTGTGGCGTACGATCGCATCAATTTCTCTTGCATTTGATTTAATCTCATGTTTTTTTCAGTAACGTGCTGTTCAGGCTTGTAGCCTAGGAGCAATAGACTGTACCATGCAGCCTAGGTGTGTAGAAGGCTGTACCATGCAGGTTTGTGTAAGCGCACTCTATGATGTGCACATAAGGATGAAGTTGCCTAATGACACATTTCTCAGGATGTATCCATTGTTAAGTGGAGCATGACTGTATAAGAAAATATGTACATATAGTCACCTATCTCTTTCTTAGATAAATGGTAGTATACTATGCACACTTTTCACTACCTTGTTATTTTCATGATGTGTATTTTTTCTGAAGATCACTTTATAATAGTATAAAGATATGTTTCTCATTGCTTTTCTGTGGCTGCATATTACTCCAGTGTGTGACCATTCCGTAGTTTATGCTACCAGTTTCCTTTTGAGGACATATGCTATGATTAATAGTATTGTGAACATATTTTTTATATTTTACTAGGTTATCATCTTAATAGATTCCTACAAATGGAATTGTGAGGTCAAAAGGCAAATGCATGTGTAATTTTGCTAGACCTCATCAAATATCTCTCCAGACGGGCAATACTTTTTTGTCCTAGCAGGAATGATGACAGGGCCTGCTTCCTCACAGCCAACCAACCTATGTTATTGAATATTTGGGGTTCCGCCAATCTGACAGATGAAAAATGGCTTTCAGAGTAGTTTGCATTTGCATTTCTCTTATTAAGAGCTAGGTTGAGCAGCTTTTCATATGATTAAGGCCATTTGCATTTCTTTTTTCTATGAACTTTTCATATCTTTGGCCCATTTTCCTGTAGAATTGTTAGTCTTTTCTCTATTTTTAGAATCTCTTTAACATTAGGGGTGGTAATTTTTTGCATGTCATATACATTGCAAATATTTTCTCCCAGTTTGTGACTTATCTTTTGATCTTGCTTCTGGTGTTTTTGTCATGCAAAGGCTTTTTCTTTTTAATATAAGCAAATGTACCAGTCTTTTGCCTTCTTGCTTCCAGAATTCAGTCATAGAAAAACTTACCCACTGTCAGGTTATGGAGGTATTCACCTATGTTTTCTTCTAATACTTGTATGATTATAATTTTTACATTGTAATCTCTTTTTTATTCAGAATTTATCCTGATGTATGGTATAAGGAATGGACCCAAGGTCTTATTTTTCTATATAGCCATCCAGTTATCCTAACACCTTCTATTTAAATAACATCTCGTCTTCACTGGTTTGTAATACTACCTTTATCATACACTAAATCACCATACATATTTGAATCTGTTTCTGGATTTTATATTCTGGTTCCATTGATATGTTGGTGTATTCATGTACTAATATCACACAATATCAATTATATGGGCTTTATGTTATGTTTGTAAGTCCAAACTTACAAATGTTTGAATGTTATGTTATGTTTGCAAATTGGATTCTCCATGTTTGTATCATGGAGGTCTTGAATTCAAAGGAGGAGAAGACGTGTGAGAGACACAAACATCATCTTTCCCTCTTACTTCCCGACTAGACTTTACAAACTTGATGCCAGGAATTCTGGGCACTTAATTTTTTCATACTGATACTTGGAACATAGTATGTGCTCAATTAACAGGTTTTGAATTGGAATGCCAGTGAAATGTAAGAGAATATATTCTACAATATAAGATCAGAGCTATGAACAGTGGAATGGAAGCTGTAATGGATGTAGTTATCAATTCAATTCAAGAAACAGATATAAGGACCATTTTTTAAAAAAGGAATGCCTCATGGGATAGTGAGCTGCCTATAATTGGACCTGTTTAAGGCATGGCCACCTCTCTGTATTACTAGAAAGACAGATGAGATTTATGATCATAATACTGAGTTAACAGTAATGTAGCAGTAATTGTGTGTGAGCTACTATCCTAAGTGCTTTACGTGTATTAACTTACTCCTTGCAACAACCTTGTGATTCAGGTACTTACATTACCCCCAGTAACAGGTGGATACACTGAAGCACCAAGAGGTGAGAGGTGATATAACTTGCCCTCTGTCCAATGACTGGTAAATGGTAAAGCTGATATTTAAAGACATTGTGCCTTACATAGGTAGGCACCATGTAGTGGCCTTCAGTAAGACAAAATTTCTCATGATCTCCTGTGGGTTCATTCACATATTTACTCATTCATTTATTCTTTAAATACCCACTTGCCGGTGCTGGGAAACTAGAGGTGAATGACAAAAACCCTGCCTTTCAGTGGCTGTCTGTCTAACTGGAGAGACAACCACCTTACCGTCTTCTAAGTACCAGTCTAATAGAAGATTATAGAATGTCATGAGCTTAAACAGGATGTTTCGACCCCTCCCTCCATGTTGACTTCAGGGACCTCTGTGTTACTGATCCACCAATGGCAACTGTAGTGAATACACAATTCAGAAAATATGTTCACACTTTTTCTTGCAATATTCCTAAAAAAAAATATTTAAAGCAAGCAGTTATCCTTTTCCCAAACTATGAGTAATAATAGTCAACACAAATTAAAGTGACAAATAAAAATGAACACAGTAAACATTTTTTAAAATTGAAAAATTGATTGAAGAAATGAATAGTAGCATCATTTTCATCTGCAAAATTTGATTCAGGAAAACTAAACTTGGTTGAAATTACAACCATAAAAGAACACTCTGTGATGGAGGCCATAATTGTAAAATGTGATATGGATTTAAAAATACTGATGGATGAATTATACCTTAATTGTTAAATCAATGCAAAAAAAAGTATTAAGCTCAATGAAAAAATCCACTAAAATAAAACTGGAAATTACCATAAAAGGAAATGTATTTTTATAACATTATATAGAAAATTGACCAAGAGTATTAAATTGTCTTAGTGACATTTACTCCAGAAAATACTTTCTGTATGGAAATTTTTCACTGTGAATATAGTTTTTTTTCTTATTTTAAAAATATTTTTTATTGATTTTAGAGATGAAGGGGGAGAGAGAGAAACATCAATGGTGAGAGAGAATCTTTGATCGGCTGCCTCCTGCACACCCCATACTGGGGATCAAGCCCACAACCCATGTATATGCCCTGACTGGGAATCAAACCATGACCTCCTGCTTCATAGGTCAACACTCAACCACTGAACCACGCTGGCTGGGCTATGAGTATAGTTTTGGTTAAAGCAGTAGCATGGCAAAACCCACTCATGGTCAAAATGGTAGGGATGAAAGCACCTGTATGTATTGAAGTAGCCCCCGGGACAGAGTGACCACTGGACACATGGAAGTTGGGTCAGGTGTCACAGCTGAGGTGGCAGTTAGGCTAAGTGCCAAGGAATGAATGTGTGTTCTTCAGGCAGAAAAAGGACAGGCACTCCGGAGAGTCAGGGTAATGTGTAGATTGACGGCTGAGAAGGAGCGTGACTGGCTAAACTGTATGGCTGGGAACTAGAGTCTGAAACAGGACAGGGGTTAACGCCGAAGGGCAGAGACAAAAGACAGAAGAGGTAGAGCTATCAGAATGGGGGGCGGGGAGGGAGGATCGGTCATTGGCAACCAGAAGGCAGCCTTTGGTGGGCTCTTTGCTCATCCTGGCTTGTCCAACATTTTCATCAGTGACTTCAGTAAGAGAAAAAGTGTACTTATGGTAGATGACCTGGGGCCAAGAGAGTTCAGACACTTCTTGGGCACCAATACTGGCATTTCTAAGTCTGAAATATCTAAGATTTGGCTTAGTGACATAACTCTTGGACAACAGAAAGAGGTTATTATTTCATAAGCAGATACATATTCACAGTTGTTATAAGTATTTGGCCATAGTCTGGAAGATGATGATGATGATGATTAAGATGATAATAGGAACTTCCAGTTATTGTGTACTAGTGGCCCATAACCTTGTATATATTATCTCATTACTTTTTATAATAGCCCTGTGAACTCCATGTTGTTTATCCCCATTTTGTGAATTAGGAACCTGGAGGTAACGGGATTAAACATTTCCCAAGATCACTCAAGATTAGAACCAACCTGACTGGTTTCCAGGCTCATGCCTTCTCACTGTATCAAGTTGCTTATCCACCTCTACTTTCAGGGTTTGAAATCATCTATGGCATACAGTTCAATTTCACAGGCTAACCTGGGCCAACATTGCTTCGGGAAATGGTCACAGTTCTGTTTCAGTGCTCAATGAATCAGCTCAAATCCCTCATGGGGGCTGGGGCCAGGGTTCGATAATGCCACACAATGTCTTCACCTGAGATCGCAGTAGACTTCAAAACTGCCCTAGCCGGTTTGGCTCAGTGGACAGAGCGTCAGCCTATGGAGTGAAAGGTGCCAGGTTGGATTCCAGTCAAGGACACATGCCTGGGTTGCAGGTTCGGTCCCCAGTAGAGGGCCTGCAGGAGGCAGCGGATCAATGAGTCTCTCTCATCATTGGTGTTTCTATCTCTCGCTCTCCTTCTCCATTCCTCTCTGAAATCAGTAAAAATATTATTTTTAAAGAAAGAAACTAAAAGCAAAGTTTAAAAAAACACACACAAAAAACTGGAGCGGGTGATAGAGACAAGAGCTGAGCCAAAAACCAGAGTCCAGAGTCAGAAAGGAGGTAGACTGAGGAGCTAACAAAAGAGAGAAGCCAGAAACAAACAGAAAGTCAGAACCCTGGGTTCAGGGGCCACAGACACAGAGGAGGAAAGGAAGCCCATCAGGTCTGTAGCAACTGCCTAGGACAGGCATCACCATGATTTGAGACTTTTTACAAAATATATCTAGGGCTGAAGGGCTAGAGACTTTGCTGAAATTACCAGTAAAAAAGGTTCAGGCAGGTTAATATGTGCGTATCTAGCCTGCTGTGACCTTGGACTTGGAGGTTTCAGTAATCCCAGCTCACTGCTAGCATCATGGCTGAGGAAGATGATTAAAAACACTGGCTATCGCTGTTTCAGGTACATCAGCTGTTCTCTGCCAGCACAGTCAGAGAGACTTGAGGAGGAAGAGATGAGGTGTGGGCACTGGCATCCCTGCTCAGCTGAGAGGGTCTCAGGAAACCACCAGATGCAACATCTCATAGAAAGGCCACAAGCAGGTTCTCTACCTCCCATTCCCGGAGACAGAGAAAATTAAACCCCTTACATTGGATTTTAGTCTTTGGTTGCTTCTAAATGTTAGGGTTAGTCTAAGCTTGCTGGAGCCAGAGTTCAGAATAACCTGAGAGCCTGGAATAACACATCCCTGTGTGTGTGTGTGTGTGTGTGTGTGTGTGTGTGTGTGTGTGTGTGTGTGTTGTGTGAGTGTGTTGTGTGGGTGAAGACAGTGAGCCCTGCCACTGTTTTATATCATTTTATCATGAATCGGCATCTGCTCCGGCATTGTCCTTCAGCCGCTGTCATGGGGTGAAACCTTCAGAAGGCTGACAACTGTGCAATAGAAAAAGTGTTCCTTTATGAAGTCTTCTGAGGCCAAGGACTTCAGCACAGTTTTCAAGTTTGTGGGCTTTTATGCTTTCTAAGGGAAATTTCCCGGTGACTCAAAGCTTTAGCTGACGCATCGTCCACATGTTCCCTTAGCATTGTGTTGCATATTAATTAATAATGGTTCAGTTATCACTGAAGGTCAAGACCTAGCCTTTCCTGCTCCTTATAAATGAGCTATTAAAGATCCGACAAAGATGGCATTGAAATTTCAAGTCCAGATGATGGGAGATTTGGGGGTGCCATTGGCTAAGAAAGGGGTATTTGGGATAGAAACTTGTTTAGGGAGCAGGGGGAAATGGAGAGCGAGTTCGATATTAAAAACAGCAATTTGGAAGTTATTTTGGAAATAATCAAAAGCGTGCATTATTCATCTATCTATTCACTCCTAAAGTGAACATTTATTATGCTGCTTGTGCTGTGAACTTGGCATTAGGATACAGAGCAATGTAGTATCTGGATCATGACTTCAACAGGAAGTCAGAAATACATAACTTAAGGTAAAGAGAAGACTCAGATGTGAGACAAGGGGAGCAGGTGCCCTCTGTGTGCCCATTGAAGGTAAGAGGAGGGAGGAGCCCAGTGAGGATGAAAATTTGAACTGAGAAGAGACTTTAGAATTGAGTGTGGGCATAGGAAATGGAGAACAGGGGCAGAGTGGTGCCCAGATTATGGGGAAGAATTGGCTGGGGAGATAAGAGCTAGATTGCTGGAAAATCACAGATATCCGGGGAAGGCAGCATTTCAGGAGTACAATAACCATGCTAAGATGAATAGTAATGATAAGAGCTACCATTCAGCAAACATTTTTGCTCAGTGAATTTATTTATTTAATGCCGGGTACAGTGCTGAGCACTGGGTGTGCAGTGATGAACAGGAGTCTAGGCTGTGCCTTCAGAGAGCTTACATTCTAGTGAGTTTTATGCTGTATGTCATTTCCTCCTCCAAAGGCTAGAATTATTATCCTCATTTTACAGATACAAACACCGAGGCTCAGAGAGATTGGGCCACTTGCCCAGGTTGCACAGGGAAAGAGTGGTGGAGCTTGGCTTTGAACACAGGTCTGTGTGGTGACAACACCTCTCTATCCCCACCCTGTGCTATGAGAGTGTGAGTGAGAAAGGACATGCCAATGCAGCCGGGAGAAGCCCTTTGAAGGCAGAGGTGGAGTCAACAGCTGGTGACATCAGACAGACTCACGGGGCCAGGCAGGGAGTGGCGAGGGATTGAAGGAGGCCGAGTTTAGAGAGTTTATCTGACCATGAATGGAGGGAAAGGGGGTCACTGAAAATGGTGACTCCGTGCCTGCTTACAGGGCCATGGGAAAGTATGGACTTGACCTTGAGAGAGTGGTTGAAATTTTCATGTCCTTCTAGTTGGTCAGCTGTAGTTGGGCCTGCTCTCTTAGAATGTGAGCCTCCTGGGACCATGGGCCTGAAATTCCCCGGTCCCTTGAGCTCTGAGCAACTTGGGGCCCATGAGGCCTAAACCTCTGGGATTTGGGGGACTTTCTGCTTGTGATCTCCATGTCTGAGGGAAGCTTGGTGCCCCAAGCAGCCAGGAACCAACCAGTCTGCCATGCCCAGCAGCAAAGGCACCTGAGAGCGTGGGAGGAAGGCGTCTCCACCATAGCACATTATCTCCTGCACACTCTCCACAATCACAAACCAGCCTCCAAACAGAGCAGCTTTACAGTACGTTGTAAAAGTTTTATGGTGAGTAAAGATAAGTGCAAAATTAGTCCCTGAAGAACAAAGCAATTAAAAAGTACAAAATGAAGCAACTCGCTAGAGTGGCGGGGAGCAGAAGAGGGAGCACACCATGGACAAGTTTTCTCTGGAAGGGGCTTCACAGTCGAGGTTTTTAAATTGTGTTCAATGAGGGAGCCATAGGAGAAGGAACTTTAATAAACTGCATGGGAGAGTTAATAATAAAGAGTTTTGAGACTCAAACTGAAGGAAATTTTTATTTCCTTAGAAAATTGGGACCAAGGGGGGGAAATGGCAATAAAGGCCATTATTGGGACAATGAATGAAATTTGACTATAGACTGTAAATTAGATAAAAGTAATGTATCTAAGTTTAATTTCCTTATTTGGGGGAAAAAGCAAAAATAAGCAAATAAATTAATAAATGAACATGGGAGTCAGCAATGTATGTTAAAGCTCTGGTGGGTCATTCTCTCTCTCTCTCTCCTTTTCTTTTTCGTGTTTGTTTTTCTTTAATTGAGTCTGCCTACTGTTTTGTATCATGCCCTGAAAGGTAGGTTTCGCTACCATTACATGGTGGTTCTAATTTTCCAAGGAAGGACCACCAGGCAAGGCCAGAATTCGCTGCTCAAAATGACTGACAGAAACTGAGCCTGGCCTTCTCTTTCTCCCCCCCCCCCCCCCCGCCCCCCCCCGCCTTTTTCCTCCTTCTGTTTTATCATCATCGTCATTGTCATTCTCATCATCATTCAGACACTGGTTTTCTTTTGACAAGACCTAGTATTCATATATCTGAAATTGCAGACGGGGAAGACAGAAGCATTTATTCCCATTATACACGCTCTTTGCTTTGTAAAGCCATGCAAGGGGAGGGATCCCTAGGAGGAAAGTTTTCCAGTGCTTGTCAGTGATGGTTTACAGAAATGATCCTTACACACAAGTTTTTCTGTTGAGCAAGGCTTACCTGAATATAAAGTGAGTCATGGAAATAAAGAGTTAACTCCTGCTGAACTACGCCAGGGAACAATATTTACTCCTTTAGGTTCTCTCTCTCTCTCTCTCTCTCTCTCTCTCTCTCTCTGTGTGTGTGTGTGTGTGTGTGTGTGTGTGTGTGTGTGATGCCTGTCTAGTTTTGGACAATCCGAGGGACAGGTCCCTGGTCCCTTTCCCTCCTTGGGGCACCGCCCAGCGGTGGTGGAGTGCCCCACTTTATTCTTTACGTCTGCTTCAGATCCTGCTCACCAGGGCGTGAGGGGCCTAATGACTTGCTTAGTTTTCACTGCAGCCATGTAAAGGAGTCATGGAGTAGGAGGGAGAAAATAGTGGTAATATTGTGATTTCAAGACAGATTCTTATTTTGAATTTTAATGTTTCTGAAATCAGATTTGACATACATTTGGCATATCTTCATAAATAGTAAATATATAAATAAATTACAATTTATTATCCAAACCAGAGCACTTTTGAGAGTGAAAGGGGTTTCTATTAATAATTATACTGGAACGACAGGTATAAACCAGTATTTTCATGGGCAAACCAGAACATATGGTCACACGACTTATAATTTTATGTGCCCATTTAATGCAGTTCATTCACTTGACATTATTTGTTAGGTGCCTACCATATGTGGCATTGGGTATACAATGTTTAACATGGGCATATAATGTTTAAAAAGTAAACACAGCCCTTTCCTCTTGGAGGAGCTAATGGTATAATAAGACAGCTGATAAAAGGGGGTAAAAAATAAATATATAGTTATAAATTGCAATAAGTGCTGTATTGGATAACTTGAGCTGCCATCACAGCATACCACAGACTAGGTGGCTTAAGCACTAGGAATTTACTTTCTCACAGTTCTGGACGCGAGATGTCTGAGATCAAGATGCCAGTGTGCCTAACCAATGGACATAGACAACAGGGGGGTGAGGGCATGAAGGGGGTGGGAGGGCAAAGAGGGATAAGGACACATATGTAATAACTTAATCAATAAAGAAATTTAAAAAAAGATGCCAGTGCGGTCAGGTTCTGGTGAGAGTCCTCTTCCTGACTTTCAGACCACCTGCCACCTTCTCGCTGTGTCCTTAAATGGCAGAGAGAATGCTCTAGTGTCTCTTCCTTTTCTTATAAGGAGGCCAGTTCTGCCTGATCAGGGCCTCACCTTATACCCTCCTTTAACCTTAATCACCTTTTTAAACTTTCTTTCTCCAGTACAGTCACCTGAGGGTTAGGGCTTTGACATGTGCATTGGAGGGGGACACAATTTAGTCCATAGCAAGAGCTACAATGGAAAACATAGAATGTAAGTTCCAGAAAGTCAAGAATTTTGTATGTTTTGTTTGGTGACGAAATCCCTATCTCATACAACAGTGCCTGGCACATAGTAAGTGCTCGATAAATAATTGTCGACTTGAAATTAAAGCAGAGAAAGGACATGATCTGATTTATAATTTTAGAAGATGGATTGAAGGTCAACAGGGTTGAAGCAAAGAGACTTGTTAGGAGGCTGTTGATAGAGTTGTCCACACAAAAATAATAGCACTTGGACCAGGATGTTGCCTGTGCAGATTGAGAGATGTGATTAAATTAGCTATATTTAGGAGGTAGAACTGACTGCATTTGCTGATGTAATTGGATGTGGAGGGAGAGGTAGATGACATAATTATGGATGAATTACATTATTTATGTAGGTTTCAGGCTTGGGCTATTAGGTGGATGAGGGGAAGACTAAAGGACAGATGGGGAGGCAGGGAAGGAAATAAAGAACTTGGTTGTGGACAAGGTAAGTTTATGGTGCCTGAGAGACATACAGGGAGGGTGATGTGTAGGCAGTTGGATATATAAATCTTCAGCTCAGAGGAAGGTAGTATTTCCCCCTGCCTAAAAAGCTCTTATTATAGCAATGGTGAATCTTACCATTAATGGAATCTTACAGTGTTAATAATTTTATCCAATACTTAGTGGGTTTTAAACTTGTACTGGGTGTTGAAATAAACCTCCTGCATGCATTACCTCATTGAATTATCAAAACATCTATTTTTGCAATGTGTCATTTTTGTCTCCATTTCACAGACAAGGAAACTGTATGTTAGAAGGTGAAATGAGTTGCCTAAAGTCACCAACCCAGCAAATGGGAAATGTGAGCTTTGATACCAAGACTGTTGAACCCCAAAGCCTGTGCTTGTAACCACAATGACCTATTTTCCAAGGAGCAGAGGTCTTGGAGGCATTTTCTACTCTCCTTCTAAATTAGCATCTGACCTTGAACCTCAGTTTCCTCACCCAGAAAAGGATGGGAGGTGATGTCAGGTCCCCTATAGCTCTACGATACTGCAGTGCTGATCTCTTTTGTAAATCTGTTTTTTAATGTGAGTGTTCTATAAGTGCCTTTCAGAGATGATACCCACGCTGAAAATTCATTCTGATGTGTATAAAAAGGGCAAATCTCTTTTAGCAAGGACCCCGCACACCAGCTTTCTTAATCTGAATTCCAATGGAGTAAGAGGAAAGCTCCATAGAACAAATATAATTTCTGAGTGAGAGGACGCTCAGCATCTCAGATTCATTTTTATCATCTGAATGATAACCTCGAAGGTCCCATGGAGCCGAAGGTGGGGGTAATGCTTGGGCCAGACACATAGCTTCCCCTAATGTCTGCACCAGGGTCTGCCAGACTGCCACAGTTCCTCACCTGTGCCGGCTCAGTGACACCTGAGTTACCTGGCCCCACTGTGCTGGGGTGACAGAACAGTGATTCTTGGTTTCCCTGCATTTCAAAAAAGACCCCCCCTGAGCTATGGTGAGCCAGTGTCACACTTTTGAGGGGGCATCTGATATGGGCAGCCCATTTGAATTTGATTGGGACATGCTAATGAGCCATTGATATGTGTGGGATTTGTTTCTGATTAGATTAAACTTCTGAGAGAATAAAGAAACAGCCACTGATTAAAGACATAAAGAGGAAACACTTTAAATGAGTAAGTGGTTCATCTGCGTATAGAAAAGTATAAATTAAACATAGTCCAGGGGACCAGATCTGAATAGCAGCTGGATAGAGCGAGCTTTTCTGAATACGGCCACAAAGAAGGCGCTCTCGGCAATTCAAAGGGACTTAACTCGCCAGAGAGGGCTCTGAACAATCCCAAGGAAATGGAAAAGACTCTCAGATGAGGGATGGGAAGGGTTTTATTTGGATTTCAGAAAATTGCCCCCCAAGTTACATTCAAGCTCATTATCATTCTCTGGTAACACCAGTGATAGTCAAGGGGTCAGAGAGCCTAGTTCCAAACAAATACATGATAAGAATGAACTGCACATGGGTCAATGGGACCCTGATTTGGAATTTGGCCAATACTTCTGCCTCTTGGGGCTGCTATAGTTTTGCTTCCATGGAAATGCGTGGACCCCCTAGCCCCCTAGCCAGCCTTCCCCACCTCCCTGGCTCATTCTGAGATGGTGGAGCTGCCACAGGGCTGCTGTCTATGGCTGCCTGAGGAACCCCTAGCCATGCATGGCCTTTTCTTTTCCTCCCTGCTGACTTCTTCCGGGTCTTCTGACCTCTGCCCTGGTTCTGGACTTGAACCAGACTCTAACCTGCAGCCTGTTCTACTCGGGTCCTAACACCCTCCTACCCCTGGCAGCTTCCTCTCTCATCCCTTCGGACTAAATCTACTCTCTGATTGCCCGCTAAATCTTCAGCCTCTAGGACAGGGGTCCTCAAACTACGGCCCACGGGCCACATGCAAATACAAATATTGTATTTGTTCCCGTTTTGTTTTTTTACTTCAAAATAAGATATGTGCAATGTGCATAGGAATTTGTTCATAGTTTTTTTTTTTAAACTATAGTCCAGCCCTCCAACGGTCTGAGGGACAGTGAACTGGCCCCCTGTTTAAGAAGTTTGAGGACCCCTGCTCTAGGAGGTCCTGCTCTGAACTGACTCATCACCTGGATTTGGGGAGCTGTCACTTTCTGGACCATCTCTTCTCAGGCCTGGAACCTTCTGCCACAAAGTCCCACCCAATAGACTGAATCCCTGGTATCAGTGCTACAGGGCCCAAGCCCAGGCCCCTCTGGTCACCTTGGCTCTTTGCACACTGGCAGATTGAAATAATCAGGAAAATGATCACAGGCTGCAGTAGCAGCCCCCAAGCCCCAGAGGCTTAACCTAGGACAAGTTCATTTCCTGCTCATATCACAATCCCCTAAGCAGCTATTTTCCAAGTGGTGACCGAGGGACTCAGGTTGCTTCCTTTGTGGGTTCCCTATCTTTGAACTTCAAGGTCATCCTGGCTTAAACATCCAGGAGATTGGGAGGGAAAGGAATAGAAATTCTTACGGGTTTCCCACACTAGATACTTACCCACCTTGGCCAGGAAGTGACAGTTGTCATTTCCTCTCTCATTCCATTGGCCTGAGCTGCTCACATGCTCCCTCATGACTGCAAGGGAGTCTGGAAGATGTAGAGGAGCATGCAGGTATTAGTGAATGACAGGAGTCTGCCATACCCTTGTAGACCACCCTTCTCCTGCCTCTGCTTCTCTAACCCCAGTATGTTCAGGCCTGACTTCTTTCTTTTCTTCATTTTTGTCTTGAGTTCAACTTAGCCTGACTTTAGACAATACAGTGGGGCCATCACTTATGAGTGTCCCAACTAACGAGTTTTTCGAGATATGAGCCGTCTCTTGGCCAATTTTTTGCTTTGAGTTGCGAGCTAAAATTCGGGTTACGAGCCAGCTTCAGATACCCCACCTCTAGTTGGCGCAGCGAACGTCACATTGAATGCCACAACATCAGCCCAGCATCACGTGTCTCACTCGTTCACTTTAATGATTTGACATACGATTAATTTGAGTTACAAGCTCTGTCACGGAATGAATTAAACTCGTAAGTCAAGGCCCCACCTGTATTAATAAGGCCTGTTGGCTGGTAGGAGATTTGAGATCATCATGAATAAACTCTCCTTGGTTGGAACCATGAAAGGATGCCTTCCAAGCTCAATGACCACGTTTGCCAAGAGATCTTCGTGAACTCTCCCATGAGGACGTGAACTCCCACAGCCCCAGTCTTTATAGTCAGAGCATTAGGGTGCGAGGAAGAGCTGGATCCTCTGTACATGATGGGCTAGTGTGCTGAGCTTGGTGCCATCGCTGCCCCTGGGTTTCCTGTAGGTAAGCAGCTATTTCAACAAAGCTCCAGTCCCTGTAAAACTGCCTTTTAACATTTTCTTCAGGAAAAGCATCCAGACATTCCAGCCCAGCTGGTCCCTCCTTGGAATTCTGCCAGGTGACTTCCCCTGCCGCCTCCTGATAGTTATGAAGAATCCCTTTCAAATAGGGAAGCTGCTTTGGGTGCTTCTTAGGGTCAATCCAAAACCAGACCCCATCAGAGACACCTTCCAAGAAAAAGCACCCCAGTTTCCCCAAGCAGTGGTCTGTCCAGAGACTCTTCAATAGTGTCTATTGTAAGAGGAGGGTGGAAGCTGTATCCCCAGGGAGTGCTTTTCAGTGGAGCCTGATAAAAGAATAAGCATTGTCAGACTTTAAAAATGTGTCTTTATACTTTAAAATAACAAAATTCCTACCCTTGGAATCCTAGGAGAGCACCAAGCAAAGTGCAGTGGGGATAATTCAGAACTAAAGCCCAGTCCGTCTTTCATTCATGCAGTAAGTGTCTGTCATGAGCCAGATCCTGTTTAGGCACTGGAGGGTCCTTAATGAGAGCAAGGGGGCCAGGGCCTCCTCTATTGGTGGGTGTTGCGGACCCATAAACAGGAGAAAGAAAAGCTCTATCTCACTAGTAGTCAGGGAGTTGCAAATTAAAACTACAGTGAGAATGAATCTCATATCCATTGGGTTGGCAAAAATGAAAACGTTGGACAATGCCAAGTGTTGGCGCGATTATGAAGCAACATGAGTGCTCATCTGTGCTGGTGGGAGTGGAACTTGGGGACTGACTTTGGAAGAGTTTCGCTTTTCCTAGGCAAGTTGACTGTGTGTGTAACCTGTGCCTCAAAAATCCCTCTGTAGCGTAAACACACTGAGGCTTCCGCTCTTGGGCACCAAGAGACGCATGTAAGATTGTTCCAAGGAGCGCTATTCATCATACCGGAAACAGCCAGACTGCCGCCAACAGGAGAATGCCTAAACAAACTGCTGTGTATTTATACAATGGAACACGGTGGTGGTGAAAAGAAGTGAAGCAAGAAGCAAGTTGCAGAATGCAAACAGTATGCTTCCATTCACATAGCATTCAAAAACAGCCAAAATAAAAGCTAAACAGGTATTTTAGGTTGGTGGCAAGGAAATTATTAACAAATTTCAGGATAATGGATTACCTCAGGAGGTGAGGAGGGGCACACAGAGATTTCTAAGTTCTTGCCAATGTACTGTTTCTTAAGCAGGTGGTAAGGAAAAAGTTGTCTCCTGTATTATGTGTCGTTAACTGTATGTATACATTTTACACACACACACACACACACACACACACACACACACAGTGATCATAAGTTCTGTGCAAGGAGAAGTATGGGTGCTATGGGAATACATAGCAGAGGCATTTAACCAAATTTAGGACAGTAGGGAAAGTAGGTAGGAATTAGCAGATAAATGTAGGTGGTGGTGGTGGTGGTATGGGAGAGAAATCCAATAAAGGGAATGGCATGGGGTGGGTGGGGAGAAAGCCAAGAACAAGGTCAGCCCTAGGAACTAAGAGAAGGTGGTGAAACTGGACAGTATGGGGTAAAGGATGAAGCTGCAGTGAATACGAGGGCCCAGATCTCAGAGATCTTGCAAATCACGTGAAGGATCTTTCTCTGGAAACTAAAGGTTGCAAGTGCGGGAATGAGATGCATTTGGGGAGGAAGTTGACTCCTCGTCTTACATCATCCCCATCCCAGCTCCTCTCTACCTCCTATCCTTGACCCAGCTTGCTGACGGCCCCTGCCTTTTGTCTTAGCCTTGCTCAGATTTGAACTCTTTCCCTTTCTTTTTAAAAAAATATATTTTCATTGATTTCAGAGAGGAAGGGAGAGGGATAGAGAGATAAAACAGCAATGATGAGAATCACTGATTGGCTGCCTCCTCCACAGTCCCTACTGGGGATCGAGCAGCAACCCGGGTATGTGCTCCGGCTGGGAAATCAAACTGTGACCTCCTGGTTCATAGGTCGACGCCCAACAACTTAGCCACACTGGCTGGGCCTCTCTCCCCTCCTATTCCCATGCAGGGCCAGGACTGGGGTGCAGTGAGTGAGGTGCCTGTGACATGGAACTGAAGGAGCACGCTGCCCAGCCCGGCTCGATGCCTTTGTCGCATGTCTGACCCACAGCCACTCTGTGGATCACTGTGGTATGCCAGCGATTGTCAGGCCTCAGCTTCAGCCTCCATCCTCCTCATCTTTCTCCCTCAGCCTGCCTGGTTTGGCTTTCTACTCTTGTCTCAGCATTTCACAGCCAAGTTAGGCGAAACAGCTACACATAAAAAGATAATTACCAACATGAGCCAAGAAATTCGGACCACGTGAGTGGTTCAAATCGTGTTGCGGGACTTTGGAGGAATGGGGCCAAGCTGGCTTTGGATGGATGGGGAGCAAGAAAGAGGCTTTCTGGGCTAAGGGAACAGTGGGAACATTTTGCCAAGAGCAAAGAGCTCATTGCAAGTCCTAAGGAGATAAAAGCTGGAAAGGACTTGTGATCTTGAGCTGTGATCCGTGGCTACAAAGTACAAGGCTCAGGTGTCACCGCACCCCCCCCCCCAACCCCTTACCCACAATAAACGTTACTAATAAATTATGGCAGGCTTTTCCACTGAGCCCCAGGTTGTGGGGGGGGGGGGCGGGGAGCTCAAATCCTTCTCAACACAGTGCTTCAGAAGGACATTAATAAGCACAATGATTTAACACAGGAGTGGTAAGTCTGTCCCTGCCACAGATACAGTGAGCACGGGTCTCTGCGGAGGAGAGATGGTCACAGTGTGTCCTGTTGCATTGTCTCCAGGGTCTCCCAGTTTACAAACCCCAGTTACAGCTCTGCCGGTTGTGTCTCAGATACGGACATCGTTTGAGGTGCTGGCAAGAAAACTTAGAATCACACAATGAAAGTAGAAAAGCCCAGCCAATGTGGCTCAGTGGTTGAGAGTTGACCCACCAACCAAGAGGTCACTTTTCGATTCCCAGTCAGGGCACATGCCTGGATTTCGGGCTCGATCCCCAATGGAGGTGTGCAGGAGGCATCCAATCAATGGTGTTTCTCTCTCATTAATGTTTCTGTCTCCCTTCCTCTCTCTCTAAAAATCAATAAAGACATATTAAATGGTAGAAATAAAGAAGTAGAAAGGACCTAAGACATTACTGAGTCCAGCTCTCCACTGGACAGCTGGGAGACCCTGAGGCATGGAAGGGGAAAGTGGCAAACATAAACTCAGGCTTGTGACCCTGACCTTGTGCCAGAAGCTGCCAGCCCTGGGAAGGGAAAGGACTGTGCCTGCCCTAGGAACCCTCTATGTGCCTATCTTTGCTAGTGGGAGCTTTTCATACAGCATCTCTTTTAAACCTCCCAGATTATCATTATTCTCCATAAAAAGGCAACTGGCACCCGAATCAAAGGCTAATGGGCAGTAGAGGCAGGATTTAAACCCTCTTCCAGCCTTTTCAGAAACAATCTCACAACCAGGGCGCTCTGGGAAGGGCTGGTGATGAGTGGGACTTGCTTCGGGTTCTTGGTCACAACTGGGGCCAAGAAGCTACTCTGAGGGCGAAAGCAGGCATTGGCCAGGTTGAGGGCCTTCTGTAGGGAGTTCAGATTCCACAAGAAGGAGCCACCTGCTATAGCCCATGCTCATTTGATGACTTCCCAGGTTTTACGATGTTAATTTAAGCTCTGCAGCCAGAGTAAGTCTTTTCAGTTGCGACAGTACGCACTAAATGTCAGGACTTTGCTGAAAAACCGCCCTGGGTTTGAAGGAAGTCATTGTGTTCAGTAAATGTTTATCGCCTTTTATGTTTATCACCTTTATTAGGGGATCTCGCTGAGTGACTTAAAACCACCTATCTATATAGTTAAAGCCCAGGTCTCTCGGATTGCTGGAATCACTCATTCAAATAACAGATATTGCATATATATTTGATGCCTGGTGTATACAATGTAACCCTTGTCTTCCTTGAGCTTATAGTCTAGCGAGGAGGGGGAGATCGGGGAGGAGGACACATTGACAGAATAAATAAATAAATGGAAGTATTATGAATAAGTGTTATTAATAAAAAAGACAGGGCAGCTAAAAGTATTCAAGGGGATCTCATTTAGACTGGATGGGTCAAAGAAGGTAATATTGATGCTGAGTAACAAGTAGGGGAAGAGTAATTCCAGAAAGATGGAATAGCAGATGCAAAGGCACAGAGACAGGAGAGAACTTGGTGTGGTCAAGACACATGTTGACCAGTGCCCAGCCAGAAGCCATGAGGTCCAGCCTTGGGTGGACATGCTGTCAGGTGTCCTCAGTGCCAGGAAGACTAGCATGTATCTCTCTTTTTATAACAATCCTGGGTCACACGCACTTTATGTGAATATTAAGTTCTGCCTCTTGCAGGTGCTTCCTGTGCCTTGTGACTTCACCTGACTTCTTGGTTAGACCCTTGACCTTCAGCTCAGCCACCCCTTTGGTACCCACCTCCCCTGCCCTCTCTCCTCTTGGCATCCCTGCCCCCTTGAATTTGCAGCGCTAAGCCAGCATTCTTTCCTGCACCTTCGCCCTTCATCAGTGACCTTGCTTCCCTGCTGTCTGTAGTCTCCATCTGGTTTGGGTCTTCCCATATCACACCAGCTGTGATGTGTGTCCCAGGTCCAGCTCCTTCTCTCACTTCCCATCCCCTGCCCCTCTCAAGCCTCTATGGAAACTTCCTGGCATCATCCTCCATGGAGTCCAAACTCCAGTGACTTCCTTTCCTATGCTTTGTCTACCACCCATGAGAGGGTTCTGAGATCAGCCGTGAGTGAGACTTGGGAGTCTCCTATCTCAACCATTGTCAGCAGGAGCCACTCATCACCTGGGATGGGAGAGCACAGGCTTTCTCATCTTTACTTCAGCATCATTAGCCAGGCTCCAGAAGAGGTGGGTAAACACACCCAACACACATCTTCTGTTCCAACAGCCAGAAGCTGCCGGGAACCCAAAGGCTTTCACCCTCTCCATAGATGAGGTCCTTCCACAGAAGAGAGGAGAGTGATGATGGCCCCTGGGTTAGCAAGTGCTCCCAGTCTCTGTGGGGAGCACAGTGGAAGGCAGCCCATCTGTCATCTGGTGAGCTTCACCCAGACGGGTGAGTCCTCTGCTCCCTGAAGGTGGATGTGTGGAGAGTGGCTACGGCGTTTGGACAGGTTTAAGCCTCGGACTGACTTGTGGCAAAGCCACATACAAGTCCCAGCTTGGAGGGCAAAGCCCTCCCAGCACAATTATAGCCAAAAAGGCTATGGTTGTAAGCTTGACCTTATAGTCTAACCCTGTAGTCCTAGGTAGCTAAGGGATGTGGGCTGCAGGGGTGCAGCAAGTGCTGCCTAGACAAAGCTTGATAGAGTTCAGAGAATGGCAACAACAGGAAAGAAGCAGATTTGAAACTTGCAAGAACATTGTAAACATCTTGCCCTTGCTTTGCTTTATGTGATCTGACTATAAAATAAAGCTTCGGCTTACAGGCTGTGTCACTGTTTCCTCAGCCAGACACAGTGATCCATCTGGTCCCAACTATATTCTCTTGTCTGTCTTCTTTAATCCTTCACTGCCCCTCCTCAGGTTCACCCCTGGCCATGCTGGACACGGTTCAGGATGCACAGGAGGAGCCAAATAGCAGTTATAATGGTTGTTTTAAAGTAATAATAATGGATGCAGACTAGGGCTCACAGGGTTCCCAGCATTATGATAGGAGCTTCCCAAGCCCACCGCCCAGTGCGGGGACCACTGTCATATGCATTTCACAACGAGAGGTTAGGGAGCCTAAAGTTGCCACTCAGCCAGCACACAGCTGGGTTAGAATAGACCCAGATGTCCTGTCCTCACCTCCTTGCCTCACCCCATGCAGTGCTCACATTGAGGAAGGCACAAGGTTAACAGATAGCCTCACCTCATCTCCATCTTCCTCTGGGAGGAGGCACCTGCCAGAGGTGACACAGCAGCAGGTGGAGGAGGCGGAACCCTGGAGCCCAGTTCCCACTGGCTCCAACACTGTGCTTTAGGATACTTTGTGCTGCTCCCAGCAGGCAGCACCCCCCATCCCCTGCTGGAAACCCATCATCCATCCTGGGCACCACTTAGCACATGTCTACAGAAGCAATTGGTGAAGAACTTAAGAACATTTTGAAAGGGAAGGAAATAATTAAAGAGCAAGTGCAAGAGTGCTATAAGTGGGAAAGACAGGGCAGGGACCACAGAGCAACAAGCTAACCTAGTTGAAGGGGTGCAGGGATGTGATGTTGAACTGACACCCTGAGGAAGAATCAGGGGAAGTGGGGTAGAGGTGAGGCAGGTAATTGCATATGTAGAAGTCCAGAGGTGAGAGAAAACCCTGGCACTCCAGAGGAGGTAAAGGCATCTCAGCATGGCTGTAGCATGGAGTGTGTGGGGAAGTGGGCAGGAGGCTGGAGGGGTGGGCAGGGGCTTAGCTGGGGAGGATGTGGTGCAGGGGGCCTCTGGTCCAGCTTACACCTTCCAAAGATTCCTCTGGATGCTGCATGGAGAAGAGGCTGGAGGAGGAAGGCAGGAGGGAATCCGTTTGGAGGCTGTTGCAGAGCCCAGAGGAGACAAGACTAGTCTACAAGAGGACAGTGGCAGTGGGGTCGAGTCTGGGAGGATCAAGAGCTCCACAGTGAGTTCACACGCTCCCTTTACTGTGTGGCTAAGGGCCTGATAGAAGGTGCTGCCACCACCCTTCTGATTACAACTAGGAGAACCACCCACTCTTAGGTGAATGAGGAACTGACTCTTTGAGAAACAGGCCTCATAATAGAAGAGCTTCGTTATGAATCATGTTGTGCTCTGTTGCTCAAATATGTCAAGTAAGAGCCTGCAGTTCCAAAAAGAATAATTACCCTGACTCTCTGTGTTGTCAATAACATATTCACAGTATAAACAGGCTTCCATGGAAAATCTAAGCCCAGTGAATTGGACATGAGCACAATTCCTGGGATGGATAGGTCACAGAAATGAAGATGCACAGTCTGAGGCTTGCACTCCCGATCCACAGGACCACTCTGGGTGTGGGAACTGCTTTCAAAGCATGGATCCTCCTCTGGCTTTAATGGGTGTCATATCCTTTTGTCTTCAGTACCAGTTGTGTGGTCTTGGGCAAGGGATAGCCATTAGTCTGTCTCTTCACTTGGAATTAGAGGCAATAACAACTACCTCAGAGGGCATTTTAAAGAGTATGTTGTATAATTTGTATGGTAATAACTGAGATTGATTGAGTATTATATGCCAGACATTTTCCTAAACAATTTGCATATAATAACTTTAATCTTCTCAACAGTTTCATGAGAGAGGTACTTTTATGATCCCTAAGATGAGGAAACTGAACCATAATGAGATCAATGACTTAGTCAAGGTCATTAGGTAGTAAGAAACAGCCAGGATTTGATCCCAGATCATGCACTCATAACCACCATGCTATACTACCTCCCCACAAGCAGAGTCCAGGCCTGAAACATAGTGGATGCTCAGTGGGAATGTTTATTTCCTCTTCATTTGGCCCTAAATAATATGCCAAGTGCAGGACAAGCTTAGAAAGTGGTAAATCAATAAATTGCCTTCCAACTCTAACAGCCTGTGGGGGACCAACTGGTGTGAGATAGATTGATGGAAGAGGAGGAATTATCTTTCTAACTAGCATAGGGAAATTAAGCTAAATCCAAAGCTGACCTTATTTTAGATGAAGACATATGGTTGTTGATGGGCGAAGTTGTAAGTGTAAACATCATCCACCACCACATCATCTAGTTGACAATACCTGACAAGTGTCCACTGCTGTCCACCAAGAGACCTTGATTGCTTTCCCTCATTCATCAGCTCTGACCAGGCATTTCAGAGTCATCTCACATTGATTGATTGATTGACTGATTAAGCATAAATCTTTTATTCATTCAACAAGTACTTACAAAGTACCTGTATGTACCAGGCTTTATCTCAGATGCTAAAAATGAGAAATGAATGAGATATGGGTTCTGCCCTCTAGGAAATCAGAGAGAGGGAGGGAGGCTGGCCTATCAGCAGGTAAGTTGTGATATCAAGAGCTTTGAGGGCCAGAGGAGGAAGCAATTGGCTTTGCCTCAAGAATTGAGCAAAGACCCCCCACAACAGAGGGGTCATGTGACCAAGGCCTTGAGAGATGATATTTTTCAGCTGGAGAAAAAGTGGGGAGAGCATTCTAAAATTACAAACAGAATGGACAGAAGCCTCAAGGCACAAAAGCTTGTGCACGTTCTGGACCATTGCAAGTTCAGAGTGGCTGGGATGATTGTGGCAACTGTCCCTTAATGCTCAGAAAGCAAGGTCATTTAAAAAATGTTTTCACCCTGACCAGTTTAACTCAGTGGATAGAGCGTCAGCCTGTGGACTGGGGCTGGGGTCCCAGGTTTGATTCCAGTCAAAAGCATGTACCTTGGTTGTGGGCACATCCCCAGTGGGGGGTGTGCAGGAGGCAGCTGATCGATGTTTCTCTCTCATCGATGTTTCTAACTCTCTATCCCTCTCCCTTCCTCTCTGTAAAAAAATCAATAAAATATATTTAATTTTTTTCAAAGTCAAAGTGCATCTAGTTCAAGCTCCTACTCACCAAGGTCATTGAAAAGTTTGATATGGGCCTTTTTTCAGCTCCCTCTCTCTTGGGTTCTATCAGAATTTAGGACTCAGGAAAGATGGAGTAGGATAAGGGTGTCTGCTCTCTCCCTGTGGTAACCACTAATCCTTGTCCAGGTCCATGCGGTCTCTGCAAAGATGACATCTCTGCTGGCAGTCCCTGCTGGTCCCTCCATGTCAGCACTGCTACAGAGACCATTCCCAGGGTTTTGTTGGCTTCTCCTTTGGGGAAAGGAGAACTCAGATCTTTGGTCACAAAATGCCATGTCTTTTCTTTGGAGGAGTGAATGAGATGGAGAGAGAAGGTGTATTAATTATTTGCACATAAACCCACAGCAAGAAGAAACAAGACAAGAATTAATGACCCAATAATCTCCTTGGGTAGGAGTAGAAATCAGGTACAGCTCGCTGCTTTTGCAGACAGTGGTCTGGTGAGACAAGGTGAAGAGAGCTGGCTTCATCTGTTCTCACATTGAGTAGTCACCTGTGGCCTGGGTTAGAGGCACAGATTTATGTCATGGCACTGATGAGTGGCTCTGTGTCTTCTGCAGGTGTGGCAGTGTGGTGGGAGCGTGGAGGTCCTGCCCTGCTCTCGGATTGCCCACATTGAGCGAGCCCACAAGCCCTACACTGAGGACCTCACTGCCCATGTTCGCAGGAACGCCCTCAGGGTGGCCGAAGTCTGGATGGATGAATTTAAAAGCCATGTGTACATGGCATGGAACATACCCCAAGAGGTAGGGAGCTCCCATGGGGATGGGTTTCTTGGGGTTTGGTGGGAAAAAAACAAACACAGGACTAAATCCTCTCCCATGGGTCAGTTAGTCTTGTTTACTGTGCTAGAGTGGACTCTTAGCCCCAAAATATACCACATGTTGAAGAAAGGGGGCTGATGATGCAGTGCTATGCCATGACTTAGCCCCATCCCCATCTCTGGTTAGCATGCTTGATGGAGGACTTCTCTCCAGACCTTAGTGTCCTCATTTTAAATGAGAGAATTTGACCAGGTAACTCCAAGAATACTTGATGTTCTCAGGTTCTCAGCTTCCCTAACATTCAGTGCTTCATGGTCCTGACCTAAAAAAAATACCAGTCATTACCAAAATCACAAAATGCGCCTTGACCTCCCTATAGATTTAGATTCAAGGTTCTCCATCAAATCTTTGATCAAAGAAATAAGGAATGTCCATATGCCTTGGGGATTTCCTGAGCCACATAGATGGAGATGGGATACACTCCCACAGGGACCCTCAGGGGGAAAAGAACTATTCTGGACATTTTTTAGGCTGCTTCTAACCTTCACAGAACCCCATCATTGCCTGCCACTATCCTCTATCCCTCTAGTCACCTACACTTAAGAAGTACAAGAAAGAAAGAAATGATTCTCTAGTCAATTTATTCAGCCTTGTCAAGTGTCATATGGAAATGACCTTGAACTGCTGAGTTGGAAGAACCCAACAGATGCCAGCCACAGGATCCCAACCTGCTTAGCAGCCTGTCTGCCTGGAGATCATTGCTTATGTTGCATTCTATGTGTGACTGAGCTGTTGACTACCTGACCTCCTCCTTTCCTCCAAAGGCCATGGCTTCCCTTGGGAGTCCTTTATAATACCTCAGCTCTCTCTTCCTAACAGGGCAATGATTGATTTTTGCTTAAAGTTTCCATGTGAAGGCTCTGTTTCCTGATTTCTCTCATAAGCTATTGGCTGAGTGACTGAGAAAGTAGGTTGGGTTATGGATACAAGCTTTTAGGCAGCCTCCCATCCCCACCACTGTCACCACAATGGGGGAGGGACTTGAGTTGGGTTGCATACTCCCATCACCAGTGAGATTTCAGAATTTGGGAAGAAGAATGAGAAGCCAATGAGTACAGTCAGAGTGTGCCCAACCCTGTGGATCAACCCCAAGATTGCATCCCTGACAGTAGGCGTGTTTCTAGGGAAACGGTGGTACCTTCTGGACCCATCTGGGGCTGTGGGCGTTGGATCACAGTATTCTGGGCAGCATGCTGAGCTCTGCTGTGGGTGTCCTCTAATAGAAAGACGTTAAGAACACTTGGAAACTCCAAAGAGCTCTCCAGTGAGGCGTTGCTAAGGGCTCTGCTAAAAGACTGGAGTCCTGTTCATACTCTTGCCCCCTTTCTCTCTGTACCCCCAAGCTACAAATCTCCCCCAACTGCAGCTGCCAGATACTGAAACCATAGCAAATTCAATGAGAGCTGAGTTAAAAATAAATGAAAATGATGAAATGCAGTGTCTGTCTGTGACTCCTCAGGGTTGTAGCTCAAACCAAGCGAAGGGGATGGGGAGGCAGTGGTGGTGAATCCCAGAAAGGCAGATGAGACGTGGGAGTGTCCAGGATAGAGCCTTAGGCAGAGAAGAAAGGGGGTCAGTGTGTTTCCTACAAATCTGTCTCTGGACCCCCTTGTTCCCTTTTATGTCCAAACTCCCTCTTATAGCTCTTTTCAAACTTCTGCAGAGTCAATACCTGTTCACTTCCCATTCACTTCTCAAGTCACATCCTAGTACTCCATCAAAGCTGCTTTAGACAGTCATCATGGACATTTTAGCTTTTAACCTACAGGATCCCACCTTCCCTTGTAACTCTGTACTCCCTTGGAGCCATGATCCCACACCTCAGAATGTCTTCATCTCTCTCCACTTGCTCCTAATTCCTTTTGGGCTCCTCTTACTTCCATTGGATGCGTAAGTGTCCCCAGGGACCCATCCTTTGCCCCCTGCTCTCATATGCACCATCTCTCTGGGTAGTCCTATCTATTCTTCGGTTTTGTACCCACCTATCTGTGGGCAACTTCCTGATTGATATCCCGAGCCCTGACTTCTACTGTTAGTTTCAGACTTACATCTGAAAGCTTCTCCTGGATGTTCCCATGGTGCTCCAGACTGAACCTGACCAAAACTGAGAACAGCTCCCCACCCCCAAATCTGCTCCAGTTCTTATTCTTTACCTGAGCTCGTGATACCACTGTCTGCCCAGACATAGGAGCTTGAAACTGAATATCTTATTTTAATCCTCCTCTTTCTCAAACCCCATTCCCAGTCCATCACCAAGCCTTCCTCTCCCTCCTGCCTCTTCTCATGTAGGAGTTCAGGCCTGTCTCTTCCTCCACAACAGTCTCCATCTAGATTCCCTGGTTCAAGTCTTACCCCTCTCAAATCTACTCTCCACACTACCCCAAGTTATGTCTTCAAAACCTCTCAGTGACAATGTTATGCCCTACTTAAAATTGTTAAATGATTCTCCAGTGTTTGACAGAGATTCAAGATTTCTCCTTTGCCCACCCACCCTGTTTTGGAGTCTGCAGATTGCCTGGACTATGGGAACTGTCCATAGCTCCCTGTCCATTCCATGCTGTTTCTTACCTCTGTGTGTTTTCCAGTTTTTCTCTCTCTGCTTGGAATTTCCTACTCAAAACCCCTTGCCCAGCTTCCACCCTTACTGACTCCCCTCCATCATTTTAGACTCAGTGCCAGCCGGGGAGAAGACTCCTTTTTGCATGGATGTCTCTGTCATTGCATCATCACCCTATAAAAATTGTTCTATTATATAAAGGGCTCTCTCTCATAGACCAGTGGCTCTCAGATCTGGCTGGACTTGAAAATTACTTGGGCTTCAGCCCCAGAGATTATGACTTAGTTGGTTTGGGAAGGGACCAGAGATCCTTTTTTTGGAAAACTCGGGGATTCTAATGTCCACCTAGGCTGAGAACCACTGCCCTCGACCATGAGCTTCCTGAGGACAGATTGTCTTATTCACATTTGTGTCACCATGCCTAGCACAAGGCAGGTCACATGGTCAGAGCTCAGTAAAACCTTGCTAATGTTTATTAACAGATGATTCTGCTGGTTCTGGGCATAATCCCTTCCTCCCTTGGTCCTAAAAGCACATCTGCAGACCAACTTGGAGAATCACTTGGAGAGCTTTAGAAAAAACACTGATTCTGGGTCCCATCCTCAGAGATTCTGATGATTACCGTGTAGGTGCCAGAATCTATAAAAAGCTCTCCAAGTGCTGGTTTGGGGCAGTCGGGTTCCAAACTCATCTTTAGCATCACCTACTCCAGGCAGCCTTCCTTGAGTGCTCACTTCCTTTTCCCGCCATCCCGGCTGCCCCACACCATGAGACAGACTAAGGGCCTTTCATCTGTTGTCCCTTAGCACTCTCTCTTCTCTCCATGCTCACACTGTGTGTAGAGTCTGTTAATGTGTCTGGATCTTCCAGACTCTCCTTTCTGGCAGACTGTGACTTCTTCCTATTTGAATACACAGTGGTTAGGGCAGCACCTAACACCTACTAGGCACTCAGAAAAGATGAGTTGAGTAAAAAACAAAGAAGAGAAAGTATAGATGCTGCATGGCCTCCATGTTTGCCTAGCTGCCCTTAACATGATGACATCCCAATACTGTACCTTTAGCTCAGTCACAAGCAAATCTGTTTTCTATTTACTTAACCTTTCCTCTATGGCATCCCAGCTGCAAATGTGGAGCTGGAACCCTTCAACCATGCCTAGTGTTTGTCTTGGGAATTAAATAAGTTGACGTATGTAAAGACACTGATCAGAGCCTGGCAAATGGAAGGAGTGTTACCTCTTGTTGCTGTTATTGCTTCTGCCTTCTGCCTTTGCATCCCGGCTTTAAAATGCCGTTGCTGGGCACTCATCCTCTCCTGCTGCTTTTTATGCTGAATCTTCCCAGGCTGTGCACTGAACAGAAATGACTCTCACCTGCTCCCTCACCACGTCCAGTCTCAAGCATTTAGAAGGCTAGAGGAGCCTCCAGCTCTTGCTTCCTTCTACTTGAATTGAAAATCAGTTTTCTTATCAATAAACAGAAAGTCAGTGTGCAGCAAAGCATCCAGATTTCCTTACATGGGGTTCAGGGTCTCTAGACTGGCCCCTGCTGAGTGCCAGGGGTGACTCACCATGGTGCTCGGGCGACGGCCTTTCCTTAGCGTTGGCTGCAAGGAATTGTGTGTGGCTGCACACATAGGCAGGCGTACTGGACAGCTTTGTGTGTGGCTAAGTGTATTAGCTTCCTAGGGCTTCCAAAACAAGTTACTCCCAACAGAGTGGCTTAGAACAACAGAAATTTATCCTCTCACAGTCTGAAGGTCGGAAGCCCAAAATCGAAGTGTGGGCAGGGCCGTGCTCCCTTCAAAGGCTGGAGGGGAGGATCCTTCCTTGCCTGGTGCTCCTTGGCTTATAGATACATCACTCCAATCTCTACCTCTGTCTCTGTGTCCAAACCTCCCTCTCCTTTCTCTTATAAAGATTTAGGCTCAGCCCTGGCCGGTTTGGCTCAGTGGATTGAGCGTCAGCCTGTGGACTGAAGGGTCCCAGGTTCAATTCCAGTCAAGGGCACATGCCTGGGTTGCAGGCTCGATCCCCAGTAGGGGGTGTGCAGGAGGCAGCCAGTCAATGATTCCCTCTCATCATTGGTGTTTCTATTTCTCTCTCCCTTTCCCTTCCTCTCTGAAATCAATACAAATATATATTTTTAAAAATTTAGGCTCACCCTAAATCCAGAATGATTTCATCTCAAGGTCTCTAATTAATTACATCTACAAAGACCCTATTTCCAAATCAGATCACATTCGGAGGTTCAGATAGACAAAAATTTGGGGTGGAGAGACACTCTTCAATCCATTCCACCAAGTAAGTATTCAGCAAGGGAGGAAAGATACATTCATTGTTTTTCTAATAACAAGGGCCAAGGTGAACTTCTCTGAGAAAGTTTGCTTATTTCTCAATTTCTGCCCCCTGCTCTGAAAGAGTTTCACACAATTTACAGTAAACACATGGTGCAGAAGTGCTGAACCATTAAAACGGAAAAGCTTAAGTCGATTAATAAACAGGAAGAGGAAAGCGTCGTGACATCCAGAAATATAAGCCACAGAAAGCTCTGATTCTTGAGTCTCTTAGAAGTCAGAGTACTGATGGCCCCTGACCGGTTATATCTCTCCCACCTTCGATTCCATCAGAAGGAGGGAGACGAACTGTCCCCGGGTCCTGAGTATAGAAAGAAAGCTTTCCCAGGGGAACCAGCATTTTAGAAAAACACAGGGACCTTCCTGAGACAAGTTCTTCTAGTGGCTCCTGTAAAAGCGGAGGCATAGTGTTCATTTTCCATCATATAAAGGCAATTATAGCAGGAAGGGGGGAGGCCTGGGTCCAGTAAATAGCTTTGTGATATAAGGATAAAGTACAGACAAGTTTAAAGGGTCAGTACTTCACAGGCGCCTTGGGGTGGGGTTACATTTAGTGCCAGTTGCTGTGTTCACTTCATAACCACTGTCTCCACTCCGGCTCATTAGTGTAGTTCAGGTGACGTCTAGGCCAGGGGCACAGAGATAAGCCGAACATGTCTCCTGACCACAGGGAGCCAGGGTCCAGCAGAGAGGCCACGTAGCCATCAGGAGAGGAGACTAGACAAATTATAGAGCAGTCACCCACCGAGAAGTACTCAAAAGACAGGTCTTCGCTGAAATTCCTCCCGAGGACACTGGGTCTCAAACCCTCAGGCTGTAGCAGGTTCACATTTTTATGTTACCTGCATTCTGTTGGGCAAAAATAAATGAAATTCTTTTATATTTACATTTTGTTTTCACTGGAACCCTCCCCCGCCCCCATTGTCTGATGTCAAAAGCTTGTTAGGATCATGTTCAGATACATGCAGCAGCCGTCTTTGTGATTTTTCTCAGACGTGTCAGACTTAAACTCTGTCAGTTTCACTGTCATTCCAACCCCAGTTGCTGATTCCCTGAGCTGATCTAGACCCAGCGTTCACACAGCCACCATGTGGGCCGCAGTGCTGGTGGGAGAGCTGTGGTCCCTATCCTCCTCCATCTCCACTCTGGGCTGCTGTGTAATGAGATGCCAAGGTTCCTGGCTCCATAGTGCCATCTCTGAGATGTCACTGAGTCTCCATTCTCTGCTATGGCATCAGCTCTGTCTCAGCCGACTCTGTGCCCTGTTCACCAGCTGGTGTGGGGCTCAGGGACACTGTGCTTTCTCTCCACTTGGTGTCATGACCACAAGAAACATGGGGGCTTCTCTCTCCCCCTCCCTCAAGGACACATTCATGCCTCCAATACCACTCCTTGCTGCTGCACCGTGGTGGCTCAGGAACCACCTTTCTGACCTACCTGGGAAGTGTGGGACACAGGTACTGTCTATGCTAAGACCCCCAGCTTAAGGAGAGAGTCTGCTTCTCTCACTGGAACTTGGCCTCAGGGGGCAGAAGGGCAGCCCCTTGCAGATTCACGGGGAAAGGCTAAAAGTACACAACTCACAGCTCCATTTATCAATGGTGGGATTTCGGCAAGTCACTAAAGAGGTCACTGAACCTTTCTTTGTCCTAACTCCTTGTCTGTAAAATGAGGATTAGGTAGTGCTACTTCATGGATTTAAATGGAACAATATGCATAAATATAAAGAAATCTAATAAATAAGCATAAACATATATGTCTGATTCATACAGAACAGAGCCTAGCACATTGTTATACCAGCCTCATTGTGATGACCATTAGGAAGAGTATTAGAATTAGCATTATCCTATCTTTAATCCTTTTCCTTCCACCTCCCTCTCCCCCCACAACTCAATCTCTCAGCTCTCTCTTGAGGTAGGAAAAACCCTTTTCAGACTATATTCCTCCCACTTTTTTCACCTACAGCCAGACTACAGGTTTTTGTTGCTGTTGTTGTTGTTTTAGTTTAAAATGTAAGGATTTGCCATCGTTAATTCCAAAGGCCTTTGATGACAGTCCCCATCAACGTTGAGAACTCGTTTCATAGTCCAGGTGGGGATGCCTATGGGTTAAGTACCTGTAGGGAAGTTCGAGTTGAGTTCCCTTCATTAGACAGTCTCCAGGAATCCTGGTTGGGGAGGACTGGGGAGAAGCGTGCCCTGGTGGTGGCTGCATCTCTGCGTTTGCACCCCGTGTAGGACTCAGGAATCGACATCGGGGACATTACTGCAAGGAAGGCTCTGAGGAAGCAGCTGCAGTGCAAGACCTTCCGGTGGTACCTGGTCAGCGTGTACCCAGAGATGAGGATGTATTCAGACATCATCGCCTACGGGGTGGTAAGGAGCCGCCCCTTGGGGTTCCATTCAGTCACAGACAGAGAACAAGACCAGAGAGATGCTGGTTTCTAGAGCTGCGTGCAAGGCAGCCTTTGCTTTCCCAGCCCAAACCTCCCCAGTCCCTTACAAGAGGCACTTAGTCGCTTCTGCTAGGCCTATGCAATTCAGCTCTAGTCCAAACGTGCGTATTCCACTTGATAAAATAAAAACCTGCAGTTAGGTTAAGATCCCAAGGCCACATGACAAACACCCGTTGTTCCCCAGGAGTGGGTGCCTCCATGACTCCACTCACACACAAAGCCTCCTGAAAGGAGTTCTGGGAAATATAACCTTGAGTTTGCTGTATTTTGAGGGATATTTTAGTACTGCTCATTGATTGGTCCCCCTGTTGGAGGCAGCAAGATGGAGGGGCAGAGCACAGGCAGACCTGGTTCCAGTCTTGACCAGCACACTTCCTAGGCAAGTGTCTTAATGTCTATGGGCCTCAATTTTTTCATACAGCAAAGGGGTAAAAGAAAGTCTAAGATATATAAATGTATTTTCTATCTAAGTTTAAAATACTATTCTTCCAATATCCCCAGGACCATAAAATTCTTATGGTAATTTAAATGATACCTGATTGATTTTGGGCTATCTCACCTGATTTTTGTTGACTGAACAAACACATAAAGTTTTTCTACTGATAGTTAAGTGCTACCTACCTCACCTTGTGTTAAGATGAGGAAACAGAGAGGCAAAGTGACTTGCCCATATTTATACAGGTAATCAATAACACTGAGTCTAAAACATCAGCTGCTTATATCACCTCAATTCCTCCCTTTGAAGAGTGTCCCCTCAGGCCTCTCTGATATCCCAGGATAGAAAGTTGAAGGTAAACTAAGGCCTCTCCCTTTGATGACCTGTTGTCAGAACTAAGTTCAAGGGCTGCCTCAGCAGAAACATAATGGGCACAGCACACAGAATTGGCCTCAGTGTGCTCTGTGGGCCTCCCAATCTAACATCCTTGGATTCTTACAGAAACAGAGCTGAGATCCCAGGAATTCCTCTTCCCACCTCCTGCAGGGTCTCTGTTGTCCTGGGGACCAGCCTGTAAGAGGAGGACAGATCCTCCCACCAGAGTTGCCATGGGCATGGTTGGCATGTCCTCAGAGAACCGCCCACGGGCCTCTTGTCTCTCCACTCTCAGGCTGTTATAATTCCAATGTCAGAAAACTCAGCAGGTGCTGTCCAGCAGTTACCTGAGACTCCAGATCCTGTCATCACCATGGAAACACATTGGACTATGAGGTGCCCATTAGCCCTGCCTCCCTCCCCAGAACTATGCGGAGGACACAGTTGCTACTGGTGCTCCCACACTGCCCATACTAAGTTGCATGTGCTGCTTGGCTATTGTTGGACCCCATCCGAAAAAGACAGTTAGGCAAATATAACTTCAGAAAAACGATTGGCCCAAAACCTCTGTGAGCCAGACCAAACAGTAGTAGCCAAACTCAGCCAAAGATGCAGGGAAAGCAGTAACAGGGGAGGTATGTGCCGTTCTGGGTCTTGGCTAGGGGCATTCTTGTCTTCCAAGTAAAAGGGTCCTCTCTTGCAAACACATACAGCAGGTTGACCATGGAGCCCTCTCGATGCCACACCCAATTCATAGGGCTGACAGAGGTCTCTGACCCCTGCATGCTCATCTGCCAGACACTGTTTAGGACCCTGCCAGCCTCTCTCCACTCCTGCTTCCTCCAGAGGCTGGGCTCTGACATAAGCAGAGATACGCTTGCTTGTCAAGGAGCATAATGAGCCCTCAATGGGGGCAATAGGGTGAAGATGGGTGAGGCAAGATGCAGCCGCAAGAACAAGAGGATTTTCTGGGGCTGAAATGCTCTTCCTGGTGATTATTTTTATTCTGAAGTGGAGAGGCCAAGTGTCTCTTCAGACGTAGAGTTTCTCATTCCTTTATCCCTCCAGCCCATGCCTAAACTACCTTGCTCAGGTCAAATAAGCCCCTGGGACTGTCAGTTGGGCCAGTATCAAGTCTATATAAACCAGGCCATTAATCCACTAATTGGTCCCATTAATGACTCCTGCAAGCTGAAGAACCTGTGGACCCGTTGTACCGGCCTGGGTTTCCCCTGGATCATTGAGCTCCCCTGGGAGAGAGAGTGGCTTTGGATTAATTCCATCTCTGGTGCTGACAGTAGAGACGGAGCAGCACCTGGAAACAGACATGCCCAGCTTCTGAATGTGGGTTTTGCTACTTAATCACTCCACAATATGCAAAACCTTAGAGCGTTTCCTGGGGCATCTTTCACAGTCTCAGGATTGTCGCCATTTACCTGATGGAAAGACCTTGGACTTCAGAGACAGACAGACTCCTGCTCTGTCACTTGTCCAACTATGATGCCATTCATTTAGAAATGCCATTTACATGTACATTTCAATCATTCATTTGTTGCACATGTATTTACTGTCTACTGTGTACCAGACGGGCTGGTGGGGAAGACTCCGGTCAGACAGGTGGAGGAGCTGGTAAAACATGGAGCCACAGCCTCGCACACAGTCTGGGTTAGGAAAGGCTCCCAGAGTGACAGAGAAGCTGAGAACCAAAGGAAGAAGAGGATTTAGTCAGGCAAAGAGAAGACCAAAGCAGGGTATCCACACAGTGGGAGTAGCATTGCAGGCAGAGAGGTGAGGCAGAGCTTCTGGCTGGTCCACACTTCCTTGTTTTTCGGATTAGGTGGGATAATGCATGTAGCACACAGCACATAGATGCAGTCATAAAAATTGGTTTCCCAGGAGTTATGTTGCATTATCCAAGGCCACACAGCTGGAGCCAGGATTCCATCCCAGTCTGTCTCTCCAACTGTGTCAGCAGGCCACCTGCTAATGGGAGAGTGATGGCATAGCCAACGTGGACTTTATCAAGGGCATCACCCACCCCCCTCACTCAGAGGCTGACTTTAAGATCCCAGGAAGAACAAGTCTGACCTCAAGGGTCTCTGGACCTTTCTCTTTGTAGGCGCAGTTAGCAGGTCTCACTAATGGTTCCAGTGCTGGGCTTCAGGTGTGACACCCACCAGTCCCTGGGCTACGGGAGAAGTCCAGAGTGTTTGCTATGCTCCTCCCACACAGGCCAGCCAAGTAGTTGGTTTATCATGAGGATCTGCTGCACAGACACTCCTGGGGCCCTGCCTAGGGAGCTGGCACATGTCCATATTTCTTCAGAACCTCCAAACCACAAGTTTGAGATTGAGCTGCTGTCACCCAGTAAAGAAAGGAAGCTCAAGAGAAAATAATTTGACTCTGTTCCTTGTCCCTGTCAAGAACAGGGTATGCATAGACCACACATGCACCTCTGGTTCTGTCCTATTTCACATCCCTTACTCAGGGTCATTGAACTCCTGCCACAACCTGTCAGGACTACCAAAGCTCAGCCACTGCCTGCCGCTGGCCTTCCCCAATATGACCCACCTGTGGTCCATTGCCCTGGTCTTCCCCTGGATGTCGATTTCCAGCCTCCTGTTCTAAACAGACTGCTTTGGTTGCTGAGAAAAGCCATTTAAACTAGCTCAAGTTAAGGTGGGTAAAGATGCCACACACTCTCTTATGGACACAGGAGCTGAAGAACAGCTGGATGTGGGCACTCAAGCTGGGAAGCCATGAAACCACAACACTAGCAGGATGATCTGTCTCTAATGCTGTCTGCCTCATGCTTCATCTCCTCCTTGATCACAGCTGAATTTCTCTGCTTGCACGTGGCCCAACAGATCCCCCACGCCCAGGCTAAGTGGCCTTATAATCTTAGTGGCCACCACATCTGTCCTGTTGATTGTCTTGTGCTTGTAGGTGAGAGTAAGAGTGACCTCTCTTCTTCTCCTGCTCCCACCTGGCCCCCTTCTCTCTTATTCACCTGCCAAATCCCCCACCGTGGAGAACTCTCATCAATTGGGCCTCCACTGCGGCCTGGTCAAATCACTGCTGGATATGTGGGCAGTGAGGGCCTGGTCCCAGGTCCCCAAAACAGCTAGCATGTTGCCCACTTCCCCCAACCCTGAAGAGTAAAAACAGAGGCCTATCCAGAGACCTCTGAAGGCCATGGTGCTCCTTTTGGGTAGATGGGGGGGAACAGCCTAGCACCCTCTTGAATGTGTACTTGCAGGTGGATCTTTTCTTTTTACCTAGACCGACTCAGCTCCCCAGACCCAGCTTGCTCTTTAACATGTGAATGCTTAATGTGAATGCTTGGACTTCTGGCCTCTGGCACTGTGAGACAAAGGGGCGGTCTTAACCTCAGCACCTTTGTGCAAAGCAAAAGTGCTTGTTGGTTTCCATAGTATTCAAGGGGCTTTGGGCTAATTATGGAAATGGAGCCTGTGTCAGCGGAAAGCTTGTTTCTCCTGATTTAATGTATTTGTTTCTCTGTTCCCTTCTCTTTGGTGTGGCCGCCCCTGCCCTGGTGTTCAGCTGCAGAACTCTCTGAAGACCGATTTGTGTCTTGATCAGGGTCCAGACACAGAGAACGTTCCCATCGTGTATATCTGCCACGGAATGACGCCCCAGGTGAGTGCTCTGAGAGCTCCCCGCACTGCACCGGGGTGTGCACGTGTGTGTGTGGGGGGAAGGATAGTTATACTCTGTCTTGGGTATTCTGGGCCCCGGGGCCTTGGGGCTTTTCATTAGGAGGTGCCTGATGAGCAAAAAGGAAGAGTCGTGCCTGTCTTGCCTGGAAGGAGGCAGGGAGCAGATGCTGGGATGCCAGGGTCTTCTGTTATGGAGAGCAAACAAGGCGATACCTTTCTAGAGGGGCACCTGCCTCCCTGGGAGAGATGGGTAAATCACAGCCCTGGTCCTGGCAGCCATGCCCTGCCCTAGCAGGAGGAAACCCAGGACTCCCCCAAACTCCTGGCACCTGCGAGTCCCTTCAGAGGGCCATTGCATAGCCTCCAGCTGTGTCCTTTAGTAGATCACAGCTGGGGCCAAAATGTATAGCCATGAGACCCCTTCTAGCACTTAGGACATTCTTCTGGTGGAGAGGGAAGAGCAGCTACCAGGAAAATAAGTTATCCCTGAAAAATTCCCCATTCATGGCTTCAGCTACCCAGAGAGGATGTCAAGGACACAGGCAAAAGAAATGGTTTATTCAACGAAGTGCAATGAACAATCATTGATGGAGAGCTCCATAGGCTAACTCTTCCTACTTGACATTTTCAAAGTTTACCTATCTTACTTCCAGAAGTGCACAATGATTTAAAAAAAGATATTTTAGTATAGAAGATATGTATATTTGTATAATTACAAGTTAGTATTTAAAAGAGTTGTACCTTCCTAAATACACAACCAAAGGATATAATGATGTGTCACTCAATGTAATGTAGTGGGACTTCCCACAATTGGCCATGGTTATCTCCACCGTGGTTATCTTCTGTTTTATTGTTCAGCTGCTGTGATATCACTGGTCAGTCCCAGGTCAACATGTCACACTGTGCCCACACCACGCAATATGGCAGCCCTTTCTTCATTATTACAATGGTGTGACATTTATAATGGGTGGCTAATTTTATGCAAGCCTTATATCTATCAACATGTAACATAGCATACAGAAACTCTCTTTCTGGCCTGCAGATGGTCACCTTCTCAGTATGTCCTCTCATGGCAAGGAGAGAGAGAACGAGTGAGCCCTATCAGATCAGGGCTCTACCTTTATGACATCATTTAACTTTAACTTGAAGACTTGGAAAATTCTCAGCCTACCAATATTTCAAAAAAAAGAAGAAGAAGGAGAAGGAGAAGGGGAAGGGGAAGGGGAAGGGGAAGGGGAAGGGGAAGGGGAAGGGGAAGGGGAAAGGGAAGGGGAAGGGGAAGGGGAAGGAAACTTATTCTGAAGAGAACATTGAAAGTATGACTAAACAACCATTTGATTAAGAGTTCATGGGTGGGACTCATGGACTTACTCAACCATTGCAGCAGCAGAAGCCAGAGATAGAGGTGAGGTTACATAAGCAGAGACACTGCCAGTTTGAACTAGAGACAGTGAGACTGGATGAAGGAAGGCTGTTGGACTTGTTCAAGTCTATAAGATGGGACCATGGAGCTGTTCAGTTGTGAGCAGGCACCATTCCTATTGTCACCTCACCTGTCTCTGGGCCTTTATTTTGTTTTACTCTCTTATTGAAATATAATTTCACTCTCAAGTGCAAAGTGTACAGCTCAATGAATCTCTACATTTGTAGACACTGTGCAGTCACCACCCAGATGAAGCTCATCTTCCCACTGGGCTTCCTCCTTCCTCCTCTTGGTCAGTACCTCCACCCAAAAGTAACAACGATTTTAATTTCCAGCATTGCTGATTCCTTGTATCTGGGCCTGTCTTCTTGTCGGCAAACAAGGAAGTTGGACTGGTCATCTCTGACAATCTGCTGACCTTGAATTCTTTCCTTCTGAACTTCAGTTGGTCTGGGAATCTGTGATTTTGTTCTGTGCTTATGAGGAATATGGGGAGCTGCCTGCCCTTGATGCTTTGTAAATCAGCATCTTGATGTGAGCTATAGCAAGTCTCAAAGGCTTGATCCCCCTCCCCCTTCCTCAAAGCCACAGCAGCCTCATATAACCTCACAGGGAACACTGGGTCCTATTGCCCTCTCCCACCTGGCCCACAGCCGAGGTGCACAGCTGTCAGTGCCCAGAGGTAAGAAGGCTTAAAACCAACCTCAAATCAGACGCACTTCCCAGGGAGGTACTGGGACCCTGCTACGACAGGAATTTGTTGAGTCTGGCCTGCCCAGTGAGCTGGGAAAGCCAGAGGTCTGGGTCATCCTGGAGATGGGCTGTGTGTTCTGGCCAGAGTTCCTCCACCCCCTGTATTATTTCCTAGAACATTTGTAGCAAAGGACCACAGACTGGGTGGCTTGAACAACAGAAATGTATTGTCTCACGGTGCCAGAGGCCAGAAGTCCAAGATCAAGGTGTCATTAGGGTCATGCCCTCTAAAGCAGTGGTTCTCAACCTGTGGGTCGAGACCTCTTTGGGGGTCGAACGACCCTTTCACAGGGGTTGCCTAAGACCATCGGAAAACACATATAATTACATATTGTTTTTGTGATTAATCACTATGCTTTAATTATGTTCAATTTGTAACAATGAAAATACAACCTGCATATCAGATATTTACATTACGATTAATAACAGTAGCAACATTACAGTTATGAAGTAGCAACGAAAATAATTTTATGGTTGGGGGTCACCACAACATTGAGGAACTGTATTAAAGGGTCATGGCATTAGGAAGGTTGAGAACCACTGCTCTAAAGGCACTAAGGGAAGTTTCTGTTCCACTCTCTGGGAGTTCCTTGGCTTGTGGCAGCATCACTCCAACTTCACATGGTGCTGTTCTCTTTGTGTGCATGTCTGTGTCCAAATTCCCCCCTTTCATAAGGATGCCAGTCACACTGATTAGGGGCTTACCCTACACCAGTATGACCTCGCCTTAACCAATGACATCTGCAACAACCCTGTTTCCAAATAAGATCACATTTGAAGGTAGTGGGTTAGGACTTCCACATAGGAAATTTGGAGGTACACTATTCAATGCACAGCACCCCGAGATGAGAAGACTGTGACTGGAAACCTGGCTTTCATGCCCTAGCTGAGAAGTGCTTCCTATGACCTCCTCTCACAGAGCTCGTCACGTGACCATGCTTAACAGCAGAGAATGTGGGAAGTTATGGGTTCCTGCAGGCCCAAGAAGCCTGGTCTCTGCACATGACCTTAAGTATTTTCTAAATGAAGTCCACCTCTGACAAGTAAGAGAACAAGATAATGGCATCTGGGGATGTGAACTGACCTGCCTGAGGTCACACCACCCAGTTCCTGGCAAAGACAGGACTAGGAAGGTTGCCTATATTTTGACTTCCAGTTTCTCCTTCAGTTTTACTCATTGAATATATGATAGCTTGTCTTTCAGGAAGTCCTTATATTTTAGAAAGTTTCATTTCCCCTGAAGAATAAATTGGTCTAGTGATAGGAATTTTTTTTTAGAGCACCTTGTCACGTGGCCCACCACAAGGCCCAAAGACATTAGGGACCTTGGGCTAGAGAGTGGGGCAGAGTTCTCATCTGTGTCTAAACCCTTTGAGAAATTCTGCTTAAATTTTGTTTAAAAAGTTCACTCTGATATCGTTGTGATATACCTAGATCTCAGGGAAGGCCCTGGGTAGGAGAAGGGCGTAACTCACCAAATTGGTGAGAGGAAGCTGATGGAAAGCATGCTAATTAGTTAATGAGTAAACGTAGCCATTTTATTTAAATTAGCAGCAAATTTCAAGCAGTCCCCAAAATAACTGAGAATATTAGTCCTAATTAATATAATAGCTGGAAAATTTCTGCTGGGAAAAATATAATAATGGGGGTCTCCCCACAGACTCTCTATTCAATCAGTCACTCATTCATTCACTTGCTCATTCAAGAAACATGTCCTGAGTATTATTTTATGCCAAGAATTGTGACAAAGGCAGCTTTGCCCACGCCCCTGGTCTGGAGAGGGAGGCAGGTCCTGAGATCATTAAAGTTTATACAGTGCAACCACTTGCAACCTACTGCCCCGAACCACCTTCTCAGCCCTTCAGAGGAGAGATTGTGGGACAAGACAGTGTCTGGGGGCTCCTCTCCTTCTTTCTGCCTGAATCTTCTGGACTGTAAACGACTCAGGGAAAGAGACAGTGCTTTTCCTAGGGGAAGGTGAATTCTTGGCTGTAGAAGAAAGGAGATGAAAGGGACTTGAGTTCCTTGTAAAGTTTCTGGAATACGGACGCTGCCACGTTTCTGCTTCAGGCAGTGCTTTTTGACTCAAGGGATAAAGACGAGAGCTGAGTTGAAAGAAGTATTCTGTTTTTACCCACGTTAGATCAGGTAGTATGTTTAATAAAAGTAAGAAAAGTGTGGAATTGTAGATGGACTTTGGTACCTTTGCTTTGTGGAATTTTTTTTTCTTTTCTTTTTCATTTGTTAAAGTTCTTACTTGGAGAGAGAGAGAGAGAGAAAGGGAAATGACTGAATGAACTTGCTTATTTCTTTGTCTGTATGCTACTTCTCTAGAAACTGCCATTCCCACGTGGGGTCGTAATGCCACCATCACCCCTCCCCTACTTGGCAATTATCCGGCAGCCGTGCATGGAACGTCAGAGGCCTCTCATGGGTTCTACTTGAACCTCCAGATCTTTCAAGTTACATCTCAGAAACAATTGAAAAGGTTTTACTTTGTGGGCCAAGAATTTAAATCTCCAGCCCCTTTCTTGTAGCCTTTGGGAGCTTTCCCCACTTCCTGTGATTTTTATTTATAAACTAGAAGCCTGATGCAAGAAATTCATGCAAGAATAGGCCTTCATTCTCCTGGCTGCTTACACCAGCTTCCCTCCTGCTGCCAGCACCCAGGACCCAGGCTTCCCTCACAGAGGGAGGCCCCGCCCACCCACCACAACCTGCCAGTCAGTGGCCTGGGCCTCCCTCTGCAGGGTAATCATGGGGCGATGGCTGGGCCCCCGACCAATTACATCACACCCACCTTAGCTGGCTTGGCACCAGTGGATGTCATAGGGTGGTCCCGGATGGTCATCTGGATGGTCGTCCAGATGGTCATTCCACTGTTCAGCCGATTTGCATATTATGCTTTTACTATATAGGATAAATTAGAGTATCTGTGAGGTTTTATAAAACCTCTCTGAATTTGCTTCTTGGCTCTGGTGGGATGAAACTGTGCCCTCCACAACTCCTTGTGTGGGGCTGTATTGCCCTGGTGCCTGCTGATGAAAGTTAGTGCAGGGCCCTGACTGGAATACAGTTTGATGGGAGCCTCAACCAGCCCTGAAAATTTGGCTGGTGCCCTCCAAGCCTGTACTATTGGGGACTAATGCAGATAGAATTACTTGGATCTCTTTATTTACTGGCCTCTGAGCTATAGGCTCCCATCATTCCCAGGGGCCGTCGTCCCCTCAGGATGCAGAGCGAGGGGTGCCTCTGGGTGATGCAGTGGTTGCCCAGCCCTGGCCCTGCTCTCTGCCCTCCCCCTGGGCAGCGGTCAATCAGCTCCTCCCGGCGGCATCTCCACTTTCACGGTGCAGGCAGGGTGGCTGAGGGGCAGTTCTTGCTCCAGAAGATCCAGGGCAGTGACAGTGCACTCACCAGCTCGGGGTCAGGCAAGGCTGGGACCTAACCCCGTTCTGCCCATACCACACTTGTGATTGGGGCAAGTGATTTAATCTCGCTAGTGGCCAATATGTTTTAATCGGTGAACTCAGGCCAACAACATACACTTCACTGACATATCGTGAGGGCTCTGCTGGTCTGAATGTAACAACTCTTAGCCCAGGGCCTAGAACACGATGATACGTGTTATTATGTCACACCTAAGGGCAGCCTCTCCGAGGGTGAGGGGTGAGTAAGAGGGTTGCTCGAGGCTGGGGTGAATAAGGCTGACCACCTGCAGTCATGCCTCCCCCGCCCTGACCCAGAACCCCCAGGGCTGAAGTGGCTCCCTTCCTCCTTACAGCCCTTTGAGGGGTGCATGGAGACCAGGTGCCTGCTGCGTCCTGCCTGCATCCCAGGCTCAGGACCTCACTCATATCTGTCTGCTCGTCAGTAAGTGATGAGTGAATGTATTGTTTCATTACCGAGGCCTGCAGTCTCGCTCCTTCCCTATGGCCCTGCTGACAGAACATGAACTAGCCTGTGCTGGGCTCCTGGGGGCTGCTTGGGTACGAACCCCTTCTCTGCCTCATATTAGCTGTGTCACGTGGGACAGGATACTTCATTTCTCTTGACCCTAAATACCTGCAATTTAAAACAAAATGAACTTCAGAGTAAATGTTACTTTTGGGTTACTAATATGCATCACATTCGTATAACATATATGTGCGTATATATAATTATTGTGTCTGTCAGTCTCCCTAGACACCTTCCATGTGTCAATTCATTTCATCTTCAAACCACATTGCCAGCTTATTCCCACTATAACAATATCGGCTCAAGGACACAAAGGTGCACCCAAGTCCCCACTCCTAACAGGTGGTGGCTGCAGACCCAGGTGTCTAGGACATGATGGATGGCAGGTGTGACTGTGTCACATCCGAGAGCATCCTCTCCTGGTGAAGGAGCTTGAGGCTGGAAAGGGCAGGCCAACCACCTGTGCTTTCTCTCCCAGCACTGCCCCTCTGAGATTCTGGCTACTTCCACAGGGCGTGGCCAGGTGACCATCACATGGCTCCCTCTCCATCACTGACACCAACTGCACCTGCCTGTGGTCATCAGCTTGGGGCTGGTCCAGCTCTGGATGGGGTGAGCACCCGGGTGATTTTTCACCTGCTTTTGGAAAGCACCCCATTTCCATGTCCCTTTTGAAGGCTGCACACGGAGCAGAGCCGGTGGCCCCAGTGCATCACTCAGTGTGGAGTGCAGGCGCCCAGGGAGGGAGTGGACGGATGTGTTGGGCACACAGATGTTGGTGCTGCCGTGGTAACCTCTTTCGCCGAGTGATGGTGAACTTCGGGCTGCTCCCCCAGCATCAGGGCTAAAAAAAAAAGGAGCCGCCTCATTTGTTATTCATTCCTCATGATATGTTCTTCATTCACTTCACGTCCAAACTCCGCAATTAGAGTGGTAAGCGGTGAGATTTGCCTGACTTTTATGAAGCTCCCACAGGCTGGGAAGAGGCTGTCGTTAGCAGCACCACAGTTGGCCAACACTGGGGAAGATGGCCCCAGCTCACCACCCAGAGGGAGGCCGAGCCCTCCACCCACCATTCTTTGGAGAGCTTTGCTCTCAGGCCGCGGTGGACATGGGGACAGGCCCGTGAGCCAGTGGCAGGGGAGCTGAATTTAGATCTTGACTTAGCTCTGTTCTCTCTGACTACTTACTCCACCTCTCTGGGTCTCCACTTCCTAGACGGGAAGATGGCCTGGATGCTGAGACTTAAGTAAAGTGACACACCCACGCGTGCCTAGCATCAAGCCTGGCACAGCATTGGGCTCAGCGATGTGAGTTTCTTGTTCTAATGAGGGCAGTCTCTCACCCTTTTTTGAGACCTTGCTAGTCCGCCGGAAGATAATAATACAACAGCTTACACTTATTTTCTTCCTGTTCCTAAGCATCTTTCTAAAGGCTTCGATGAATACTCTCAGCAGCCCTGGGAAGTGGCCACTGCTCTTACCCACGTGGACAGGGGAGAAAACTGGGCCTCGGGGCACTTAGGTAACTTGCTCAGGGCCACAAACTTACCAAGTGGGAGAACCTGGTTGCCTGATGGCAGAGCCCATGCTCAAAGCCATGGCTCCGGCTGCCTCCCTGGTGTCATCAAATCCGTGCCTCTGCACCCAGGACATTCTCTGGACAGAGAGGGACAATAAGCCGTGCAGTGGGGAAGTGATGAGGGCTGGGCCCCTAGGAGGGGTCAGAGCACGCTTGCTGGATGGACAAAGCCTGCAGCGAGAGATCGGGGGAGAGTAGCTGATTTAGCCAACCACCAGGCATGTTCTTCTTCTTAGGACCTAAAGGAAAGCTAAGTCTAATTTGCAGTCTTTTCTCTGAAAGATCTTATGGCAGGTCCCCGAGACTGGGCTGAAGGAGATTTGAAAAATACTACCCCATCGACACTGCCCTTCTCATCCACCCTGGGCCAGGACACAGAGCACCGGCGGGCCAGCTCTCCCGTGATTCACGAGGGTGGTCTGCACGTGCCTCTTACCTTTGGGGTTTCCCCTCCAACCCCACCTCAGAGGAACTGGGGCAACCATCTCCCCATTGGAAGACGTCTAGTCTCCACATTCCAGGGCCAGTGTATCAGACCCAAAGCCCCCCCTTCCCTCCTCTTCTTATCCTGCAGGTCTCAGCCCACTTCCATGGGCAGACTCTCCTGACCCCTCATCAAGACGCTCTCACTTGCTGTTCTCAGATCTGTACACCTGTCTGGTTCCTGTATCCCAGCTCTTATATTATATGTACAAATGTACCAGTAAGTGTACTCACAGTTGCCAGCACTGTAACAGCAGTGAGCCCGTGGCAGAGTATACGTTGTAAGCATTGTGTCTTAGGAGAGAGGCCTCTCTTGAATAGCGCAGGTACAGTGACCACCCCACCAAGGCACCTCCTCTTTTATCTACTTGGAGCAGGAAGTGGGAAGGTTTCCCCAAAGTCTACGAGGGGGCTCCGCGGCACAGAGCACAGCCCCTTGAGAAGTGTGGGCTGTGCTATTCACTGCCTCTTGCTGCTGTTTCTTCCTAGGGAGTCAGTGACATGTAGGGAGGGGCAGTTCTTCATTGTGTGGGACTGTCCTACTCGCTGCGGGGGTTTAGCATCCCTGGACCCTGACCAGCTGTAGTGTCCATGTGGAACTCAGACATTCCCATGCATTTCCAAAGGTGCCCTGGAGGAGGTGGGTCCACCCCTCGCTGAGAATGTGACAACGAAGGCACCTAAGAAACAGGATCTGGGATTTGGGAATGGCTGGTGGCCTGGAGTGGGAACGTCTGAGTGGTGCTTCTATCAGGGCCCCTTACGGATGTGCTTGTTTATTTCAAGAGAGTTCCTAAGTAGATGTGTTCAGAATATATGATGGGCATAAATGGATTGTTAGATTTGATTTCCCCACCTAACTCCATTGTCACCACACTGCCTCTGCCCCGGCCGCTGAAATCTGTTTCTCGCTGCGCGTCAGTCCTGCCAGCATAGCACCTTATGGAGTCCTTGAGGTTAGCACTGTGTAAGACTGGAAATTTTAGCAGTGCTGGGCCCTCTAAATCAATCACCAGAACAGCTTTATTTCTTTTCTTGCTCAGAAATACACCATTAAATGCAGGAACACGTGTGGGAGGGGAGGTTGGCTCGGGTGAAGGACACACTTAAAAAGAAAATTTTATAACATTTTTTTCTGCAGGAAAAAGGACATGCTGGTCTTAATTCTTGTAGAACTGGGCTACAGAACACATTTACGTCTCTGCAGTATCTTGAGCTCCTCGGAATATTCTGGGCTGTTCAGAAGTCATTGAATCACATTTGCCTGGGGCATTATAGATGCTTAATAAATGCGTGTTGGGTAAAGGACTGAGTAAATTCATGGAAAAGTAAAGCCTTTTAAGTGGTCACAAGACGGACTGAGCCCATCTTCCTCGTCTCAGTCCCTTCGGGGGCCCTAGGGTGGCAAGGCTCACCCATGATATGTGTGGTGGTTGTGGAATGTCTGGGAAGATGGGGTAGCAAGAGCACTTCCATCCAGGGAGGTGAGTGAGGGAGTGGGGTCAGTGAGTGTAGACTCCTCTTCCCTCCCTCCCCCCAGAGTTCATGATGAAGGGATAGAGAAAGGGGCTGACCATTGGGAGGGGTTCAGAGTTGATAGAAAGTGTGTTCAGATTTGCTTTTCAAGGAGAGCAATCAGGGAGCATGTTTTGAAGCTGAGAGAAAGAACTCAGTAGCGAAGGAGGTCAGGGAGAGAATGAAACGACATTCTGGGGGTGGAAACCGGGGCAAGGACAGGAGAGGATGCGGTCCAAGCCCAGTGGGACCTTCTGCCTCCGAGGCCTGGGCAGGATGGAGGGAGGTTCAGAGGAACTGGTTTCCAGGCTGCCTTGCAAGTAGAGCCTGAGGGATCTGTTATGTCTGAGGAGAGAAGCTTTAGAAACCCACTGAGGGGAATGGACACAGAGGCTGTGCAGGCTGAAAGGAGGTTGTGTTGAGGGGCCCAGACAAAGCTGAAGACCAGGAGTTTGTTGTGGGTCTGACTTGCCCAGTTTCATGATTTTCTTGGTGAGCGATCCAGGGAATGGTGTGGGGAAAGCCAACGAGGCTGCAGAGGTGAAATGTATAGGGTGTCGAACACAGAAAGAATAGGAATTGCAGACTTGAAGGAGCTGGCAAGGGGTAGTTGAAGGAATTTGGGTGCAGCCCTTCTAGGGACATGGAAGTGCCAGAGGGAGGTGAAAGTGTGGGAGGAAAGGAAGAAAGGTTGCTATTCCAAAGGCCTTTGATGAGCAGGCATTTGGGGAGTAAGGGGGTGAGCAGGCAAGGTTCATAGGTAGTTGGGTGAAAGCAGGGAATGAAGGATGGAACTTCAGGGGCCAGCAGTTTCAGGCACTGAGAGCAGGGGTCTGCATGTGGCTGGCTATGGTGTCCCTCCCTGGCTCAGAGGCCACAGTGCAGGTTAGGTCGTTCATTGTCTGCGACCCTGAAGTATTGCCCAGTGGAATGTAGAGGACGCTCTGAGCCTGACGCCAAAGACCTTGGTGGACGCACTGGGTGAGAAGAACAGGGTGGGCAGAGTGTGGTGGTGTTTGACCTCAGAGGCTTAAGGAGAAGGTATTTGTAGACGGGGATGGAGGAGCTGAGGTGGAGTAGGGGTGCTGCATGGAGAGGAGAGTGTCAGCTCCAATTCGTGTCCCCAATGGCTGAGTCAGCAGATTCAAGGCACACAAAAGTGGCAGTGTCCTCCAGGAAGAGCCATTTCGGCGGGGACAGGAGGAGTCCTTTTTGGTGAGAAAGGGCTGTCCTTGAAAGAGACTGTGAGTTTGATAGGCAGTTTCAGAAGACTCAAGGGAAGGCTCATGAGAGAGGGCAAGCAAGGGAAGATTGAGCCAGGGGAAGAGCAAAGCATATCAGGAGTTCGGAGAGGACGCGAGAGCCCCCTAAAGACAACAAAAATTAAATGTCATGTACACACATAGGGCCCATGGGAACTGGAAGGTTGGGAGAAAAGAGGTGGCAGAATCCGGTTGGGGGAACCGCATCTCTTTGTACCTCGGCCATTGCAATCACCCGAGCTTCCCAGCTTTTGAGCTCAGGACAAAGCAACCACTTCCAAGGCTCGTTTTGTCCTCACAATTGAACTGCTTCCCCATCGTGTCACACTGCATTCAGCCCAGAATCTGCAGGGCTCTGGAAGCTCCACTCTGCCAGGGGAAGGGAACAGGGTCCCTGCTGCCAAGGAGAAAAGAGGCTGGGTCACAGTGACCTTGAGAGGTCAGGGAGGCCTTCCTGGAGGAGGCGCTGACCTGGACCTTAAAGGAATCACAGGATGTGTGGAGTAAAGGCAGCGTGGGAAGAGCTCTTCAGGAATGGGGGCGCAGGGAGAAGGGGTGGGGACTTTTTTTTCTTTAGTAAGAAGCAAGGTGCTGTAGTGGTTGAGAGCTGGGTTTGGAGCCAGATGACCTGAGTTCACTTCCCAGCTCTGCCACTTGCTACCCATTCATTTACATCTATCGAACTCTGTTTTCTCATCTAAAAAGGCAGATCATATTACGCCACTTATTTGGGGTTATTTTGAGGATTAAATAAGTGTATTTATAAAGCACTTAGCCTCCCTGGCATTTAGTAATAGCTCATTATGTGGGAAATATTATCATTATTATAATTATTTGTGTTATTTTCTTCAATCAGGAGGGGGGAAAGGGAGTAGCAATTTGCTGAGCACCTACACCCTGTACCTTATATTTTATAAGCACACCTGTGAAATGAGCCACCTGCAACAGCACACGTTTGCTACATGCAGAGCTATCCCCAAAATTTAGTGACTTACGACACATCATTTATTTAGCTCAAGAGTCTATGCGTCAGCAATCTGGGCTGGCCTGGCCCTTCCCTCTGCCAGTCTCAGCTGGGCTGGCTCAGGCATCGGTAGCCACTGCTGGTCAGCGTTGAGTGGCTTCCGGAGGCCGGCTGTCAGCGACAATGAGGGAACTTTCTGGGCTTCACCACCCGACAGGCTCGCCCAGGCTGCTTCCCATGATGGTGAGCAGGGTTTCTAAGGGCAGCGAGAAAGGGCCAGTGCTACTGCGTGAGTGCTTTCCAGGTCTCTGCTGTGTCGCATTTGCTGTGGAAATGTTGCCATTGACCAAAGTAAGTCATATGGCCAAGCCCAGACTCAGAGGACAGAGAGTAGATCCTTTGAAAGGAGGAACTACATTGCAAAGTGGTTTGCATGCAAGGATGGGGAACTCTGGGGCCATTTTTATGATATAATATATCATAATGTCCTATTACATTCATGTTGTATTATTTCATTTACTCGCTCATTCATTCATTCATTTATTCGCCCAAAAGTATTTATTGAGCACCTACCTTGTGGTATGGCAAGAAAAGGAATCCCTAAAAAGAATGTCCTTTAGTTTTCTAACACTTTCTCTGTCACAGCACAGCCATCTGGCATTGCTCTGAGCCCATGACATCCATAAAGACGTGAGCTGGACCCTTTTCCTGGGGAAGAGAGAGATGGAGCTAGAGGTGATCTGGAAACAGGCAAAAAAAATTTACAAATTAAAGTCAGGCGCCAATATTTCATCCCCATGAAGTCTGTTTTTCTGGGCTAACTTCTCCCTGCTGGATCTTAACCTGCAGGGTTATTATCAAGTTCTTTCCCCATCTTTCTGCTCACTGAGATTGCTGGTGAGTCCAGAGCCCCATGGAGCTTATGTTAAAATCTCTGTTAAACACATACCCACACATGCGCACACACACCCTGGGAACATTCTAAGCTCTTCTTTTAAAAAAAATGTTTTTATTGGTTTTAGAGAGAGGGGAAGGGAAAGGATAGAGAGATAGAAACATTGCTGAGAGAGAAACATTGATTAGCTGCCTCCAGCACTCCCCCTACTGGGGATTTAGCCTGAAACCCCAGCATGTGCCCTGACAGGGAATCGAACAGGTGACCTCTTGGTTCATGGGTTGATGCTCAACCACTGAGCCACGCCGGCCAGGCTAAGCTCTTCTTAGTTCAGTGCAGAATAACAGTTGTGATGTGCCAGCAAGACATTGAGCCCCCTCATTGCTCACGGGGTTAGACCTGGCACAGACTGTGTCCTGGAGGTAAATATTAAGAATCTTGTGAAGCAGAGAGGATCTTGTTCTATCCAAGCTGTTAATCCTCAGGCTCTCTGGAGGGTGGTGCCGAAAACACTGGTCCAAACCTTGGGCAGAGAGAAGTTTAGAGGAGTCTTAGAGTAAGAGACATGAAACAGGTACCAGGGAGGGGCTTCTGAGCTGAAGTTCAGTGTCCCTGGTATAGCTTGTTAACACATTCATTTAATCAACCAATACATTTTGAGTATATGTATGCATGAAGCAGTGCGTTAGATAGTATATACAATAGTGAGCAAGATAAGCATGGTCCCTTCCCTCTGGAACTTGGAGCCTAGTGGGCAGTGACCAGTGTCAAAAGAACATACTAAGCTAACACTAACCACCACTAAGTCTGTATGATTCCCTAACAACCCTGTGATGTAGGGACCATTACTGTCTCCTGCTTTTATAAAAGAGAACATTGAGAGAGGTAGGGACCATTACTGTCTCCTGCTTTCATAGAAGAGAACATTGAGAGCATGAATGGCCAAGTAGCTGTCCCTAGTCACACAGCAAATGACTGAGGGTGGGGACTTGAATTAGGCAATTTAGATCCAGAGTCAGTCTCTTGAATCAACCCTCTTCCCTCTGCCCCCACAAGGTCAAGTCCCCTTGGCACGCAGTTCCCAGTTCCCTCATAACTTTTCCTTAAAGAGCACGCATCCCATTCTGTGGTTCTATTTTGTGTATTATTTGGTGAGGGAGCATAGCTAAATGGTCAGTCAGTTCAGGCTCCATTATGTTCCAGTAACAGACCTCAAAGTCCAAGTGGCTTATAACAACAAACACTTCTGAGTCAGGCAATGTGTCCAAGTGTGTCCCCGCCTTATCTTCCTCTTGCAGCGCCTCGTCAAAGCGGCCGACAGTCCCAAAGGCACGCTCGTCATCGAAAGCACAGCTCATTTGCCTTGCTGTCAGCCTCCCGAGTTGTTGCAGGCAACAGTTTTGCCAATGGTTTTGCTCCTGCATAAAAGAGGTCACCACCTTTCCAGCGTTCAGAGTTAGTTCCTCATCACCCACATTCTAGCCCCAAAGTCAAAGCCCCACAGAGTGAGGTTTGGCACCACTCCTCATCTAGAATCGATTTCTTCATCATTCCGCTTAGACTGATGAGCCCTAAATCGCAGTGGCTTAAAACAAGTCAAGCTTATTTCTTGCTCATGCTTCATGCTCAGATGGCCCAGCTTCAGCACTGTGTCTCCTCTTTTTCGGGGACCAAAGGCGCGGCCCCCATCTGGGACACTGGCAGGCCAACCATCGTTCACAGGAGAGCTCTTAAAGCTTCTGATTGGAAACGACACCTGTCTCTCCCACTCACATATCATAGAGACAGACACGTGCCAAGTCTCACACCAGCGACGAGGGGATGTGGGACGTGCAATAGCTCAGTCGGGAGGGGAGCACAGAAGGGGCCCCCTGGGACGGGCAGCGAATCAATCTCCCAGATTAGTCGGGGAGCCTGCACTGACTGTCACATCGATGCAGACTTGGCAGCCTGTTATGTTTGGAAAAGAGGGATGTCAGAGCACGTTTTCCTCCGTGCACTCGATATGCTCCGTCTTCGCTGTTTGTCAGGGAGTAGACCCAGCTGGCGGCAGACAAGCAGGCAGCTCTGAAGGGCTTCGAGCAGCACCTTCCAACATGCGGGCCCAAAGGGGACCCAGCGGCAGACAGCAGGTGTTTGAGGTTTCTTGAAAATAAGTTCCCAATGAACCTGGGAACTGAAATGAAAGTGTCATTTCAGGGGAGGGGTTAACAACCAGAAGAACTGAAATAAACGTGGGCAGCTTATGCTAAAAACAAAGACGAAACCTGGGGCGATGCCTTTTGTAGACTCAAAGGGAGGGTTGGCTGGTGCCAGCAGGAGGGGGTCAGCTCCAGCTGCCTCAGCATGAAAGCTCATGGACCTTGTCCAGCTGGACATGGCTGAGCTGCAGAGCGGCCTCGTCTCGTCTCTCTTGATTTCATGTTAGAAATTCCTGGAAGGAGAGAGCCTTGGCTTCTTACAGCTCCACTCTCACCAGTGGGCGTCTAAAGTCACAGAATACAGACTATTTGGGGCCCACCCTTGGTCAGAGCCATCCTCGGAGGGGATGGGCGTTGTTAAACATCAAAGGCCAAGTGCAATGACCTCACAGCTGCCTGCCCCAGTCCCTGGTCTGCACCCTCTCATCTTGTCTGACAGCAGCACCCATCGGTGCACACCTTCTTCCCCATGACGAGGTCAGTTCTCAGTGGCTGGGGCCCGACCCACCACCTTGGCCATCACTGGGATTGGGCCTCCTCTGCGACCTCCCTTGGCGGCATATGTCTCTCTGGAGTAGCCTTGGCTCGTCAGAGTGCTCTGCTGGAGAGAACTACCAAGACAAGCACCTGTGTCGGGCAGCCAGGCTGATCTTTCGGAGTGCAGGCCAAGAGCAGGAGGAATGGGGTGAGGGGAGGGGCAGATGCTGCTGCAGAGCCGGGATGAGGGCTAAGGCCCAGGCAGGGGCAGTTGGGAAGCACTGCCCCCGAGAGAGAGACACAGGAGGCTGCAGAAAAACAGGGCTCAGCCAGTGATCCCAGGCCAGGACCCTTGCTCATATCCTGAACCATGTTATCTCCCCATAACTGGAGCTTTCTCTGCAGTCCTCATCCTCTCCGCTTATACCCAAGTGCTGGCTAAGGTTTACTCACCCTCTCCCCGGGGCTTTCCAAGGCGGTGTGAACCCCCAGCCTCATCAGCTTTTACCTCCTGAAGAAAGCACACTGGTATGTGCGTGAGTGAGGTGTTCCCTTATCTTGTAAACAAAAGCTAGACGTTTTCAGAGGCCCTTAAACAAAAGTTAGACTTTCCAAGACCCTTAAATGCTTTTGACTCAAAAGACTCTGAGATCCTCTCAGATGTGCTGATGAGAGGAGGGACAGTCACAACAGAAGTCACAGCTCCTGCTTCCAGAGGGTGCTGTCCAAACTCTTCACCCCACATCACCCCCAATCCCTATCTTTCCACCCCCATAGTCTGCTCTAAGCCTGGCCCTGAGGCTGGTCCCTCACCCTTCTGCAGGACTGTCTCCCACCACGATGAGAGCTCCTCCAGGGAGGGCATGTCTGGCTCCTCTCTGCACCCCAATGTCCAGCTCAGGCTGCACCCTGGAGGGCACAAGGAGTGTTTGCTGAATTAAAGTGGATCTACCACTGACCATGGGCTGAGTGCCAGTTATAAACCTCTCTCCCAAGCCTGGTGCTTAGCCTCGTCTATTCCCCCACCAGGGAAATGGGCTCATGGGGACGCGGGGGCGGAGTGCTGAGCTAGGGCCTGGTTTCACCTTTCTGCTTCTTCATAGTTGCAGCAAGCAGAAGCTTTAGCAATGTTTCCAGTCCCTGTATCCACCTGGTTCTGTGGTTAGTGAACCATGGATCGTTTGGGAAATAACACTCCTTCATTCCTGATTTAGCATCAGTGGCCTGTGGCCCTCAGCATGATAGCTAACCTCTGTGTCCAGGGGTCAGTGACCAGAAACCAAGCCCCTAAATCAGCCCTCCCTGACTGCAGGGGGCCAACAGTAGCTCATTCTTGGTAAAGAGGACGAAGAGCCCATTGCTAGCACATACTATGGGTGTCACAGCCACCACGCTAATGAAATGTAATAAGCAAGGCTGTGCTTACCACCCCCACAATGCCCCCCCCCCCCCACCACCACCACCATTCCCTCGGTCACTGTGCCCTCACCCTGCCTGCTATTTCCGTGATTCCTTATCCACAGGCCTCCTGGCCAGTCATACCGAGGACCAGGCCCAATCACCCCGCTGAACCCTCCCCGCTGGGTCTTCTCTGCCCTCCTGTGAGCACCCCTGTCCCTGCTGCCTTGTGCTTGCCCTGCAGCTCCTGTGGCCAGGCTAGGAGCTGTCAGTATATTAGTCCTCAGTGCTCCTTACAGACCAGGAAACCAAGGCCCAGCGTGGCTCCCAGCCGGGAAGTGAGGGTGGAGACCCACCTGACTCGGAAGCCTACCTTCTCTACTCCAGCAGGCCCCTTGCTCCTGGACAAGCGGTTCTCAGGTGTACCCCTCCCTCAGACTTACCTGGAGGGCCTGTTAAAGCACAGATCCCTAGACTCTCAGAGTTTCTGATCCAGTAGGTCTGTGGGGATGGGTGCACAATGTGCATTCCTAACAAGTCCCCAGGTGATACAGGCCACATTTTGAGAACCATTCTCCTAACCTGTTGGTGCTTCCCAACCTGTTGGCCACCCTCATCAGAGTCATAAAAATAAATAGGGGATCCAGCTGTCCCCCCCACAGTGAGAAGGAGGCTTGGAACCCAGGGGGTCCTACGTGCTGTCTCTACATTCCTCCCTAGGCTGCTCTAAGTCTCCTTCACACGGCTAGTTTTCACCGCTGCTGCATAACTGTGAAAAGCGCTGCTCCAAAACATGAGGCCTTCGCCCAGGAGGGAGCGTTAAGGCTTAGTAAACCTTGGTTAGCTTATGCTCCACCAACGGAGTTTGTAAACACTCAGATGAATGGCTTTAGCTTCCCGTTTCCAACTTCCACTCCCTTGCATTCTCCAGTGGCAGAGTCTGGCACTGGGGTGATGTTTGATACATGTGAGGGGAGATTTCTGCGCAAGGCCATACCTCAGTCTCTGCCAGAAGGAGGGATGCTGAGGAACCTCAGCCCTGGGGGTCTGTGCCTGGCTTGGCTCTGAGGCCCCGAGGGCAGAAGTGTGCATTGAAGTTGGGGGGGCGGGGAGCCCACTGTGGGCTCCTGGCTGGCTGTCCCGCTTAGCTATTAGTCATCACTTCTGCCCCCAGCCTGAGGGAGAGGAAAATGCCTCTGGATGTTTGTTCTTTCACCTTGCCTGTGGCTTTTCTCTTTCTCTTGTGAGCAACTGAATGAAAGGCAGAGCTGGGTTTGTAGGCCTGCCAAGCAGGATGGGCTGTGTGGAGAAGGCGCTAAATCAATCATTTGCAGTGGAGGGGCAGCTGTGGGGTTGGGGACGTGGTTCTCCTGCCCAGGGGTCTGTAACATATCCACAGGCAGGGTAACACCCCGCCCTCGCCTCTGACGTGAGTTACAGGAAGGATGCTGCTCTTAGCACTTCGTACCGCCTTGTGTTACGGGCCTTTTAGTCCAAGTCCCCTCCGGCCCACTGCTGCTCCCTCAGCGCAGGCCCCCTCATGGCTCAAAGGGATCTCTGAAGCTTCCAAGCCAGCCTCCCAGCCTCTTTCGCTCCAGCCTGCCGGCTAGACCAGGAGTGACCTGAACGAGGGAGGCAAGTGAGGTGAGAGGTCACCCGTGGCTCTGGAGTCACACGGCCTCGTTTGAATCTCTGCTATTGCTCTCCGCCTGTGCCACACTGGACAGGTTCCTTAATTCCGCTGTGCCTCAGTGTCCTCATCTACAGGATGGGGACAACAGTAGCACCCATCTCCTGGAGTTATTCTTAGGATTCCCCGGGATAAAGCACGTAAATTGTGTTATATCTGACTCATAGTAGGAGCTAAATGTTTCTGCTTTTATTGTTAGCGGTGTAAGGCAGGGCTTCTCAAGCTCAGCACTACTGACATTTCAGACTCGCTAACTCTTGGCTGTGAGGGCCGATCTGTGCATTGTAGGATGCTGTGCAGCAGCCCTGGCCTCCACCCACTCGATGCCAGTAGCAGCCGGCCCCCCGCCCCCACCAGGACAGTAAAAAAATGTCTCCAGCCATTGTCAGATCCCCCTGATGGGCAAAACTGCCCCCGTTGACAACCACAGTTCTGAGTCGTTTCTTCCCGGCACCTTCCAGGCTCCGAAAACACAGCAGCGCCTGCTGGGCCTGTGGGGGCTAATGTGGGGCATCTGCACTGAACTGTTCCCCTTCTTTCATGTGAGATGCAGTCCACGGCTGGCTGGGCGCCTGAGGCGTCCCGGTGACGCCCTGAGCGAATCCTCTGCCTATTCTCCCTGTGATCCGCCTGTTTCCCGGTTGCACCACTCGGGATGCACTTCATTGTTGGCTTTTTAAATAACAGCTGTCTGTTTCTGTTATGATCTTCCCAGACGCTGGAGCAATAAGCAGCTCTGATGACAGCCGTGCCGGTAGTAAGTGCACGCGTCTCTCAGGCATCTCCCCCAAGCGCTGCAGAGCCGCTAAGTGGGTAGAACTGATTTCAGCTATTGCCTGGGCGGCCGCTGTGTCTGTGGAGCCTACCCTGGAGACCAGAGCTGAGCCCGAAGGACAGGGGTGGTGGATAGGGGGTAGTGACTGGCTCCCTGGCTGTCCTTGCCTTGCTCCTGAGCCTCAGGAAACCTGGGTCCTGGCACAGCAGCTGATTCAGAGCTACACTCTGTCCCGAGAGAGCATGGTGCATTCAATCCAGGGAGAGAAATAGCTGTGCATCTTTGGGAGGAAGCCCAGGCGGCAGGCTGAGCACCACCCCCAACCCCCCCCCCCCAACCCCCCTCCACACACACACACACTTTTGCATATCCAGGGAAGGCTCTGGAGGTGCCGAGTTTTCATTTCTTTTCTCGTGGTAGCAAGAGTCAGGGTAGGTGAGTGGAAGAAGAAGGGACGATTCTTATACAGTGGGGCCTTGACTTACAAGTTTAATTCGTTCCGTGACGGAGCTCGTAACTCAAATTACTCCTATGTCAAATCAAAAAGTGAATGAGTGAGACACGTGATGCTGGGCTGATGTTGTGGCGTTCACTGTGACGTTCGCTGCGCCAACTAGCGGTGGGGTATCTGAAGCTGGCTCGTAACCCGAATTTTAGCTCACAACTCAAAGCAAAAAATCGGCCGAGAGACGGCTCATATCTCGAAAAACTCGTTAGTCGGGACACTCGTAAGTCAAGGCCCCACTGTATTAGTGTGATTAGGGCCGTTATTTCCTGATATGTTAGTTTCCCCACCTTGGCCATTGATCTTCCAGGACAGGAGGGGTCATAGCTTTCTCACCTCATTTCTCAGAACCACGTTAGAGGTTTGTTGTTGTTGGATGGATGGGTGGATGACTGGGTGAGATGCTTAACTGCATCTGTTTAATTGCCCAAATCTTATCAGTTATCAAATTCTCCCGCAACTCCAATCCCCTGGAAGGCACAGCAGGTCATCAACTTTCCTTGATGGGCAGCTGGAAATCCAGGCCCCACAGGGATGGTGTCAGGATGCTCAGGCGGAGCCCACTTCTTACCCAATTTAGGTGCTGAATGGTCTCCCTGGCCTCGGTGTTCTGGTCCCGTTTCCACATGAAGCCGGGCATTCTGCACTTGGCCTCTGCTCAGAACTGAGTCACCCTGCTCCCTCGCCGCTGTTATGGGAAGAATCAGTAAACTTTAGTAGTTTCCCCATCTATGTCTATGGACTCACCAAACCTGATAACTTGTAAGATTACCTTGGAGAGCAGATCCTTTCTGTACTAAGTGTCTTCCTTCTATCCCTCCAGACCCACTCTCCACCCGTCTCCTCCCCGACTGAGAGCCGACTTTACGGAGTGTTTAGTGGGCTCCCGTGTTCTCCGGCTTCCAGATGGGTTCTGCCAATGGGCTGGTCCAGCAGAAGAATGGAAAGGGGATGGGAGGGTGAAGTCGGGGTATTTATTCACCACCACTCAGTTACCTCCAAACCTTCCTTCCTGAATCTTCTCTCAAGTCAACCTTCTCTACATAACTTTTCTAAGTTCTGGTAACTTCTCTCTCCTCTCACCCGTTTGGGCCTAGGAGTGATAACAGCTCCATGTTACCATCCTCAGGGACCTATCCTATCCCTGTGGTGCCCTTGCACCCACCCACGGCATTGAGAACTGTGTCTCCATTACATTATATCCGTGGCAGTTCCTCTCTGTTGAGTGTACCATCTGTTTCTGCTGGGACCTTAATTTATACCCTGGCCCAAGGTTCTTCTTAGGTCTGAAGTGACCCTGCCTGTCTCTCCACTCCCTCCCTGGACTTCCAGGCACCAGGAAAGTGTGGTCCTGAAGAACCTCCCCTTACTTACCCTCCTTACATGCACTGCCCGCCTCGCCCCATGGTCCCTTTCATTCCCTGCACTCAGGTTTTAAAAGTCCTATCAACCACCTCCTTTAACTAAAGCAAGAACTACTTCATTTTGCCATTGGGGATGAATAAAATGTTTACCAGTGAGAATTTTGAATAGATCAAGATAATAAGAGGGCCCACCCTGAATTCTAACCTAAAGCAAAGAAATGTGGTATCTGGATTTGCCCAGAGGTCTAACCTTAGGTGGGGTGTCAATTCCTTTAGGAGTGGCTCACAAAGCCCTGTGACTGCCCACTTAGAGCTCTTGTTGGGAGCCACTGCTCCCACCAGGGCCAGCAAATGACAGCGCATGGGACAGCCCTGTTTTTGTAAGGAAAACATGACCGGAATGCAGCCACTGGTTCCTGTGTTAACTGTGGCTGTGTCCATGCTTCAGTGGCAGCATTGGGTTGACGGGGATGGCAGGGCCCTCTGTGCAGAAACAGTTAACACAGCAGTGACTCTGGCCCTTACAAGGCTGGCCCTTGACTGGCGTCCGAGAACTTAGATTTCAGGAGGGTTCCCACCATTCCCACTCTGCTGCGAGTAGCTCACGGTGCGTACACTGGTTGTATAAACTGTATGGTTTATACTAAATACCTGCTTTCCTTCTGGAAGTCCGGAACTTTCTTACATACCAGGCAGAGGCTGCCTATGTGAAGAGCCCCCCCAAAAAAACCCTGGGTGCTTGGTCTGTAAGAGCACTTCACGTGGGCTGTCTCAGCTCCTTGTGGGGGAATTCTGTGCATCCTCCGTGACCTCTGAGAGAGAACCTTGGAAGCTTGGACCTGGTTTCCCCAGACTTCGCCCCTTGTGCCCTTTCCCTTCACTGATTTGATCTGTATCCTTTCACTGTGATAAATCGTAGCCATGAGTACAGCCATGTGCTGATTCCTGTGAGTCAGTGAATCACTGAGCCTGGGGCTGGTCTTGGGGACCTCTCCATACTCCTGCAAAGCCAGAAATATTTGCCATCTGGCCCTTTAAGAAAAAGTTTGCCAACCCCTACTGTGCACAGTCCTAGGATGGATGGAAGTTACCTGTTGTATATCTCCTATCCCCCAGACTCCAAACCCCCTAATAGTGTCCAGGTTTCCTGCTCTCTAACTACTGGCCACGCACAGTATCTTGCATAAAGTATTTATGGAGGGAGAAGTCAGCAAGCCTGTAAATAATGGATTCAAGAAGTGCTTTTTAAACGGTGGGTGGTGAAATCAGTTTAAAAGGTTTGACCAATGCTTTTCTATGGAAGAATAGAATAGAAAGCATTTGCATTTAGGGAGGCTAAGTTTCATTTCTTGAAAAGTTTGTTTCAGTTGTACATGTGGACCAGATGCTGTGCTGGATCGAAATGTAAAAGGGAGTCGTCTAGTCCATTGCAATAGAAAACATATGAAGGTCATTGGATTGTAATCCCTTCACCAGATGCTTGGGGAGACACCCTGCTAACCCTCCCCATCTCTCCGGTCGTCAGCATGTAACCTCCTTCTCCCCCACCCCCAGAACGTGTACTACACGAGCAGTCAGCAGATCCATGTGGGCGTCCTGAGCCCCACGGTTGACGACGATGACAACCGGTGCCTGGTGGACGTCAACAGCCGGCCGCGGCTCATCGAGTGCAGTTACGCCAAAGCCAAGAGGATGAAGCTTCACTGGCAGTTCTCTCAGGTAACAGCCCAGGAGGAGGCAAAGCAAAGGGAATGGGGAGGGGCCCAGGGGCCAGGGAGGGCCTGGGAGGAGAGGGACACTGTGGCTAGAGGGAGGTGTGACTCCAGGCAACTCTCGGGATTTATTGAGCACTTACTATATGCCAGGGGTTTCACATACATCAGTTCATTGGGTGGTTATTATTATATTGTCATTGTTGCTGTTTTATTATCATTTTTATTTAAGTTTTCGATGTAAGGAAGCAGGCTCAGAGTTGGGAGTCACCTGTACAAAGTCACACAGTAAGAGTAGGGCTGGGATTTAAACTTGGGTTTCTCTGGCTTTAAACCCTCGAATTTCTTCTACACAAGCTCCTTCTCAGGACATGAAGCCCAGCCTCCCAGGTATAGACAGTGCTGGGACCCTTCTGATCTATGACCCCTCTGCCTGCCTTCCTCCCAGTAGGGGTCGCTCTAGGGGACAAGGTTACCACACAGGGCAGTGTCTTGGGACATTTTGTAAAGGGCAGTCTGCCTTGACTCACTGAGAGAGGAGGCAGGCAAGAGGAGCCGGGATTTCCTGGAATGGTCCCTGGAGGTCATGGCCCAGCCAGGCACCTGCCACTCGGGGACTTTGTGTCAGCCGGATACGAGTGTTCTTGAACTAAAGTAAGTTCCCTGGCCCCTTCAGAGGCCTTGCTCCTCCCAGGAGCTCTGGAATCACCAGGAAAACAGCTCCATCTGTGCGGCCCCGGCCTCTCTGTGTCCAGCCTCATGCAGTTCGATGTTGATAAGCATGGCAACTCCATCTCAAAGGTGACACTGAGATTAAGTCACTTGGCCAAGATCTCACAGCCCAAGTGTGGCCGAGCTGGAGTTCCAACAGGCCGGCTGAATCTGACCCCAGGCTGCTTCAATATCCCAGCCCCCCAGGCAGGCCCATCTGCCTCCTTTTCAGCCCTCACAGACAGATAGCCTTCCCACATATGCTCCAAGGTTGCGGACGGGATGGCTCAGCTCATCTGTGCAGATCTGAATGCCTTGGTGCCCCTCACTAACCCTCATCTCATCTCTCCATCTGTGATTGGGACAGAGAAAGGAACAAAACAATGGGTGTCCTTGAAACAGACCCTCCAAAATCCAGCTCCTTCCTTCCCTCATCTCGGCACGTGGCATTGAACAGGGAGCCCAGCCCGATTCCTGCTTGAAGGGACACAGTGAGCAACAAAGCAGGCCATGTAGGCGCGTGGGGACGGGGCAGCCTTCGGCCACTTAGGCATCTATCTAACTGAAACTCCCAGAATGCTTTGATCCTTCTACCAAGAAAACTGTTGGAAAATGATATTTTTAAATCCCTATTTGCAAATCCAGAGAGCTACTCTTACTTGATATTTTGAAATTAACATTTGTGAAATTTTTGTTTAAAGCAAAATGATCAATATTTATCAAGCAACCTGGAATCTCTCCCCAAGCCCACATTGGTTAGGAGCTGCTCCTGACAAGGCCAGAGGATGCTGGGAGACTCTAAAGTCGTGTTCTTAGACATGTTTTCTTGCAACAGGTTTTAATCTTTGCAAATTTCATGGGGAACCTACCAACTAGAATTTTCCGGTGCAGAAGTTGGGCTGAAAGGAGCTTTTAATGGTGCATTTTAAATCTCCTTTCCGGTTGCACAGTCTGCATTATTTACTCCCCTGAGGGCTGCATTTAAACTCCACAGACACTCAGGCTGAATTAATTTCAAAATAATCTAGTGCGATTCTCCCCCGATCGCCTACAAAGATAGGCATTTGCATATCTTAGTGTTCCATCTCATACCCTGACTTTCTGTTTAATGCCTTTCCTCTAACTCTGGGAAGCCCTTCTGAATTTCCAATGCTTCCGGGATGAATCGGGACAGCGCTCGATTCTGACACTGAGAAACCAGGTTTGACGAAAACATCTCTTGGCAACACGGACGCACACGGCTCTAAGGAGAAATTTCCCAATAATGAACATTCTTTCCTTCAGTCGTTCATCAAACATTTATGAAGCACAGGGGCCTGGGCAAGAGGGATGCAGATGTGAGTCAAACAGGGCCTCTGCTCGGAGGAGCTCCTGGCCATGTAAACACACCACACTGGGTGATGAGAGCAGAAAGGAGGGGGAGGGTGTTCTGGGACCCCAGGCTGACAGAACTCAGGGAACATTCGAGGCTTGTTTGATCTAGATCTTGGAAGTTGTAGGACAGTTCCCAGGTGTAGAAAGAGAGAAGAACATTCTATGTAGAGGCTCAGCCTGGGCAAAGGCAAGAAAAAGCAGAGCACACTTGAGAAATGGAAATCAGGTTTGGTGTGGGTGGAGTTTAGAATTTTCCGTGGGGCATAAGAGAGATGAGACTTAAGAGTAAAGTGTGAGCAGATAATGGTGGTCGCCGGAAGCCACGCTAAGAAGTTTAGATTTCACCTTAAAAGCAAAGGGAGAAACTAAGGGAGATACTTAAGCAACGGATTGTGGTGATGGGGTCTGAGTCCCTCCGGCAGCAGAGTACAAGTGGGACGGAAGAAAAGGGGCTGCAGACAGGCAAGCAGGGTAAGAGGCTGCTCCATTCTCCCTGTGAGAGAAGAGGTGACCTGGCTGGCACGGGGGCCTGGGGCCAGGCAGCTGTTGGGAGGACTTGGAGAGTCATTTTAAGTCTATTGGCAGTAGTGATGGGTTAAGTGGAGGTAGTTGTGAAGGGAGTTTATTAATCCAAGGCCACCCCTGGACAGCTTCCTCATAGTCAGGGTTTTCCTGACATGAAGTTGCTAGTTCAGAGTAGAGGTGGGCTCAGGGAACACTGGGCAGGCCATCTGAGGCTATACAGCTCTAAACGGAACTGGACTGGATGGTCGTAAGGGCTTGCCACCCCTGAAATTCTGCCATTCTAAGCTGAAGTTAGACAGCAGTCCTGAGAAGGGCTTTTCCACCTAGAAGCCCCACTGGGCCTGCCTTAGTGAAAAGCAGCATGAATTTGAAAATTAGCTGAGTTCTTGTTTGAGGGTCATATTTACCCCACTTTATGGAATCATTTGTTATTTCACTCCCTGCCCCTGTCTCCTGTCAGCCATAGACTGAAGGTTAGGGCTGTCTTCCACTTTCAGAATCTCCAATCCCTCTTGAGAAGCCTGAGACAGAGCAGACATCCAGTGTGCTATTGATTGAAGGAAGGAGTCCCTGATTTAACAACTCACAAATATTAATTAAAGGCCTCTGATGTGCTAGGAGCTAGGTTTGGGGAGACCCAAAGATGAAAAAAATCCTTCGATGGTCCTCCTTGCATGCATGCATGCTGAAAATAAAAAAAAATAAAAAACAGTACGACTGTACTTCCAGGACATTTCAATGTAATAGTCAAAGCGCCCTGCTCAGTTGGAAATCCCTAGTTCCTACAGAAAACACTTGTAGATGGTAGCACATCCCAACTGCATGCACTAAGTGGGGTGCTCAAAGTCACAGGGCCAATGTGCACTTCTCCCTCTACTGTAACTCCAGATGGAAGGAGACAGGGAGGTAGAGATGTGGAGGCCCGGTGCATGAAATTCGTGCACTGGTAGGGTCCCTAACTGCTCTCAGTCGGGTACTCCCTCCCTCTCCCCGATCAGCCCTGCCCATCTTCGAACTCCTGGATGAACTCCCATCGAGGAGACAATTTGCATACTATGCTTTTATTATATAGGACAAGTATGTACATGGTATGGAGTACACATTTGTATGAAGATCTTTTAAAACAGGAGGCTTTGATGAATTGTCAGGTACTCAGACTGTAGTTCATGCTGCCCCCCAAATGGGGTATGCCGCCACTCCCGTTGGCTGCCAGGTTCTTTGGTGAAAACATTAGCAGGGCCCATCTGGGAGACAAGGGCACACAGATCAGTGTTCCACTGGCGGCCGTCCCCACACCTCTGCCCTGTGCTGCCTCCTTCTCAGGGCAGCGTGTATGCATTTTCTAAATGAGGACCATCCAGGACAATAAGAGGTTTCTATTAACACCAGGAGAGAAGAGAGTTTCCAGAGTATGAGGAGACCGACAGGAGGAGTGCTGAGCACAGAGCCAAGCCCGCCTGTCCAGGGACAATCGGCCCTGATTGGTGGGGTCCAATTTGATAAATTGATGCAAGATGAGTAACCCACTCAGAACAGAACCTATCTGCAGAGCACATTTCCCAGGGAGCACCGCTAATTCTGCCAAAGAATTTCCCAACACCAGGGAGGAGGAGCTCTGACTTTCTCCCGCTCCAGCCCCCACGCTGTGCCAGGAAGTCCAACTTTGAGAACCTTTTGTGCTGAGCAGAAAGACTCTGGTCGGGTATTTCATTGTGGCTTTGGAATAAAACAGCTTTTCATTTCCATGTCACATGAAAGGGCAAGGGTGGAACTGTCCAGCTTGGGGACTGGCGAAGCTCTGTTCAGGCCCTGGCTGTTTCCTTAGTTATCGTTAGCAGATGGCAGTCAGCACCCGCTTCTCCCCCTGCTCACCCCACAGAGATCAGGAGCCAGGACCAGGTGTGATGGCTCAGCTCCCCACTACGCAGACCTCAGGGAGGTTTGGAAATGTATTTATCAAGCATTTACATGGTGCTTACTATGTGCCTGGTACTATTGTAACTGATTTATAAAGACTACTTGGTCCCCATGATAATGTCATTAGGTACTTTAATTATCCTCATTCTACAGATGAGGAAACTGAGGCACAGAAGAATTGAATAATTTGTCCAAGGTCAAATCTGGGAATCCTGTCCAATTTGGGGCCCACACTGCCTTGGTCTCACCTCTGGAAAGCCAGTGGATGGCAGCTCTGGCAGCTCCGGGCTGGGTCTCCCTGCCAAGCCACGTCGCAGGTGCGTCTGAACTGGCTGGATTCCTGCCTCCTCAGCACACTCCCTCCTGCCATTCCGCTGTCTTCATCCTCCCCGCCCCAGCCTCCACCTTTCCTTTCACACTTGACATTGCCATTGCTCCATCCTCAGTCCACTGGAGCTTCACCACAAATCCCAGGCCCGTCTCCCTCGGCCACCAAGTCTCCTTGAAGAAAGACAAACACCGAAGAGCTTATTGAGTCAATGAAGTGTTGGCTATTCCTGGCACAGAGAGACCCCTTTCCCCTACAAAATGGCTTAATCTCAGGTATCTGTAACCAGCACTAACATCGCACCTATGCTTTCAAATATTTGAATACTGATTATAAACTGCTTAACCTGAAACTCCTGCACCCACTGTGCTTAAAGCAGTGGTTCTCAACCTTGGCTGCACATTAGAATCACCTGGGAATCTTTTTAAAATCCTGATTTCTGGGCCTCATCCTCCGGAAATTCTGTTTCTTTGTTACTAATGTTGTGGCCCCACCCCATAACAAAGAAACAGAATTTCCAGAGGATGAGGCCCAGAAATCAGGATTTTAAAAAGATTCCCAGGTGATTCTAATTGGCAGCCAAGATTGAGAACCACTGGAAAGCCAAAGCCCCACCAGGCCACTTGCCCCTGGAAAATTAATTAGAAAGGAGAGTGGAAGGGGAGCTCTGAAATAAACAGAGCATACAGGATGCAGTCCGCACATGACCTCCTGGTGACCGCAACTGTGAGACCTGTGCGAGCTCAGGCCAGACGCTCCAAATGCTGCTCCTCAGGGAGGCCAGTGCCAACAACCAGCTGGGCCCAGCCCTTTCCCCGGACAAGGTGGTGGTGTTTGAGGTCCCCTCTGTGGTCCCCGGACCAGCACCACCAGCAGCAGCAACAGAAACGGGAAATTTAAAGAAATGCATTTTGAGCCTCATTGGAGATCTACTGGATCAGAAAAGTGGAGCCCAGTGATCTATGGTTTAACAAGCCTTTTAGGAGCTCTGTCTAATCCATCTATCCAGCCTACAGCTCCAGGGGGAGCCAGGATGCTTAGTCTGGTGCTAGCTGTTCCACCCCGAGCTTCCACAGACACACCCCTGGGGGAAACTGAGGCAGGGAGGAAGGGCCACGCGATCTGGGGTCAGTTCCTCAATGCCTCAGCCCCAGGGACTGATGGACGACCATAGATCTGCATGTGCCTGTGGACATGGTCAGTGCTCCACCGGGAGACAGGGTCAGTGCCCCCAGTGCTCTGGCTCCTTTTGCGAAGGACAAGACTAAAGCCCAGACCAGCACTTAGCCAGGGTCATGGCCAGGGAGAGCCAGGGGCAGGGTGGGAGCAGGGGCCCATGTCCTTGGGTTCCACTCCCACTGCCTCTCATGCCCTTGCTAGTCACCACTCCAGCGAGGCCCAGGAGGAGAAGGCACCAAGCTGGGGGCTGGGCACCCAGCTCTAGGGATTATTATTAGGCTTCTTAAGTCTGTACATTTAGCTTTCGATTTTTTTAATGCTGTTTCCATATTTAATTTGGTTCCTTTTCCAATTAAGCTCTCTGTATGCCACAGCATCTCTCCTGCCAGGTTTAATTGCCCTTATTTAAATTCTTTAATTAAAAGTATTATGTGTTTCCAGATCCTGTAGTTGTAAGTATTACACAAATAATTTAGATGACTGGACTAGTAAACCACGTGACTGCACCCTCCACAGGGGGCGGGGCTGGGTGGGGGTTCTGCATCAAGCCTCAGCCCCCCAGAGCCCTGGGTCTGGCCCAGAGGCTGCTGGCTGGCCCTGGGTGTGAGGACAAGAGCCTGCTGACAGGTCCCTGCTTCCTTCCTCCCTCCAATGCTTAATGCCCAACACAGCAGAGTGACATGGTTAACATGTCAGTCCTACTCTGCGGTGGCTGGCCCTGTCACCAGGTAAAATGCCAAAGTTCATCCTGTGGCTCTAAGGCCCCACACAACCTGCCCCACACTTACCTCTTGGGCCTCATCTCCTATGCCTACTCTGAGCCGGGGCCTCTGTGCTGTTCTCCAAACACACCAGGCCTCTGCCTGAGTGGGAGCTTTGCTCTGGGCCCTGGGACTCTCCCCAGATATCCCCTGGGCTAACTCCTCTCCTTCACATCTTGCTCATATCTCACCTTCTCAGTGAGGCTCACTCTGACCACCTCTTACCATTGCAGCCTGCCTCACCACCATGCCCGAACCCTCTCACCCAGCTTGTCTTGGTCCATTCAGGCTGCTATAACAAAACGACCGTAGATTGGGTGGCTTAAACAACAAACATTTATTTTGAAGGCTGGGAAGTCCAAGGTCAAGGTGCCAGCAGATGCAGTGTCTGGTGAGAACCCTTTTCCCAGTTTGCATATGGCAGCCTTCTCACTGTCCTCACGTGGGGGCGGGGGTGGGGGGGTGGAGAGAGAGAGAGGTCATCCCTCTCGTGTCTCTTCATATAATCCCATTCATGAGGGTTCCATGCCCACCTCCAAATACCATCACATAGGGGATTGGGCCTTCAACATGAATTTTAGGGGCACAAACATGCACACACACTGCTCTACATTTTTGTGCAGCCTATCACCTTCTAACACACTATAGAATTTATCGTTTGCTCCTCCTCCTAGAATAGTCTTCACTAAGATAAGGATTATTTCTTGTTTGGTCACTGATGTTCCTGACACACAATAGGCATTCATTAAATATCAGATGGATGCATGGATGGATGGATGGATGGATGGATGGATGGATGGATCAATGAATGGACGGATGGATTGATGGATGGCAGAGAGTTTTCAAAAGAACTAGATCAAAATGGCTCTTCAGAGCCTCTTGGAGGTCAAGTTGATTTTCCTCTCTGGTCAAGAAGACCCCAGGTGTTGGGGCACGAACATCTGTCAGTCTAGTCCACTCCCTTGAGACAGGCAGGGAGTGGAATAAATAGTGGGTGGGCTGGCCACTTATTCTGGTGGGGAACAGTAAAGGGGACTGGCTCCTGGGATCCCCACCTAAACTCTACCACTTCCTGACCATGTGATCCTGGGCAAGGCTCCTGACCTCTCTGAGCCTCAGTCTCCAATTCTATAAAATGATGATAATTAGCATCTCCACCTCTCAGGGTTATTGTGAGGAATACGTGAGATTGGGCATGTAAAGCATTTGATACAGTGCTGGGCATATGGTCAATAGTGTTAACTGTTGTTACTTTTATCCCAGGTGCAAAGCCTGCAGGTAGAGGTACACTTGGTAGCAACACCAGGCTGCTCCCAAGGGGGCTGAACTCACCAGGGAGGGACTGAGTGGAGGAAGGGAAGGCTCCTTTCCAATGGCGGTGAATGGAACTTTCCCAAAGAGAGGCAAGACCCTAGAGTTTGTTCAGTGAGAGAGGTCAAGGTCTGAGAAGGAAGACATGAGGGAGAAAGCACCAGGGGCCAGTGCTAGCTCTAGCACCAAGGGGTAGCCTGGCCCTTCTCCCCCTACTCCAGATGTCTTTCCAAGATGCATGCCTGGGCTCTGCTCATTGGGGCCTCCAGGGTGGCCTGACTACTCCATTATAGAAGATTCTCCTTTCTGAGCCTCCAGACAGGGAGCTCTCCTTGGCCTCACACCCTGCCCTCCCTGCAGCCCCACACACTCTCACAGAGGCTGTGCTTCTCCACACCCGACCCTGCTCTTGGCCTCACTCCATTTCTTCCACATTCTTCCCAGAGGCCACCCTGGCTGTTTCTGCCCCAGGGTCACCACACTTCCTGTCTCTAGGGTGCCGAGGGCATGGTTGGGCCAGGGTAGGGCCTGGGAAATGTCATAGTTGAATCTCTGAAGGAACACTTTACTTCTCAGAGACTGCCCCTGTCTTCCTCTCTCAGCCTTGGCACGGTGCCCTGCAGAAGGCTCAGAATGTTCCTGAGTGGCTGGTGGGAAAGGAGGCGGCCGCGGCCTCCTGTCTGGGACCAGTTCCTCCAAGCTTCCATGGCCCAGGGTTTGCTGAAGCAGCCTGGCCCAGCCCCTGAGGACATGCTGAGCAGTCAAAATCTCCAGTGGAATGGAAGGGCACTTGGTCTGGCCCCATCTGCTTGCTGTGCACTTTTTCTGGATCCCCCACCCGATTCTATGAACAGCCTCATATCCGTTTGTTGTTTGTAGCTGATAAAGGGATTTCCCATCTGTCCTGCTCATCCTCCAGTAATCAGGACAGAAGTGATCATCTGACCCTAGAGATAATGGAACCAGAAGAGTGGGCGGCTGCCCAGGGCCACACAGCTGACCACCAGAAAAGAAGCATCCTAGTTCAGCACTCTCCCCTTTCCATCTCACCCCCTGGAGTGCCAAACCCCCAGCAGACGTCATGAATAAGAGAGCTGGCTGGTTTCATCCAGCCCTGCCTGCGCTGCACTCCCAGCAGTGGGTAGGACCACCGGATGGCCGGATGTTGGAGCGTCAGGAGAAGCTGGATACAGTCCCAATGAGGAAGCACCAGCCACATGGCCCAGCCTGTGCGTGGGCAGCAGATGTGCTTGGTCTGGAGGCTGTGAGCTTTTACACAGAAGCCATAGAAACTGGGCCAGGCAGAGCCATGGGCTGGCCTTGTTTGGAGCAAGTGTCACAGGGATGCCTCTGTGTCCAAAAGTCCAGCCTTTGAGGGATAGGATGGGGCCTATCCTTGCGGATGTCCTCCACAGTCCCAGCATGGTTCATGGTTCGGGACTGTGGTGTGGCCACCAACAGTGCCCATTCCTTGCCTGTGTTGCAAGGGCCTATTTATTGTTCAGTGGAAATGAGGTGGTTTGTGCTCTGTGATCAGTTCTGAGAGACACAAAACAAAGGAGGGCAACCAGAATGGGGAAAGTATACAAAATTCTTCCATAAGAAACTCCACATGGAAAAGCATAGAAGTGGGGGACATGGGCCTCACCTTCCCCTGTCAGAAGGGAAGAGGTGGAGAAGCAGGAGCTGACCCAAGTGTGGGACCCTGAGGGGTGTTCTGGGTTCCCTTGCTGGATGCCCCTAATCGTAGTTCAACAGGAGGAGAATGCTCCTAGGAGGAGCCACTGGGGAAAGAACGTGCTGGTTCGGGGGCTGTCCCTGCAGGTGGACATGCAGAGCTAAAGGGCCCGAGGCCCAAGAGCAGAGCCATTCAGGTTGCAGATGAGAACAAGAGGATCAGCTTCAAAGTCTCTTCCCACATGGAGACTCTTCCCACATGAGTCCTTTCTGAGCCCCTGTCTCATGGCCACTGGTCCGGTCCTGTCAGGACATGACCTGTAGGTTTCTCTCTGGCTGCACCTGGGGGGCCCCCATGAGGCCGCTGTTTCAGTTCCCCCTTTGTTCTGATGTCTCTGTGATCCTAGGGGCAGTGAGTCACTGCTCTCCTCAGAGGAGGTGCTGGCTGGGCTGGGCTGCTTCACTCACTCCAATGCTTCAGAAGAGGTTTTCTATCTGCAAGGCCATCTCCCACACACCAGACCTTGGGAAGTTCCACACCCGCTCCTGACACGCACACACACACACACACACACACACGCGGACTTCACCATCTGGCTTCTCACTCCCCCGCCTCCTTCACACTCGGCACAAAGTCCCTCCTGGGAGCTGGAATTTTGTTTTAATTTTTTTAACTGAAGAGCAGCACATACACACAGAAACATGCAAATATACGTACAAAAATAAATGCTCAACTTAATTATTTAAAACCAAGTAAATGCCTATGCAAGCACCACCCTGGTCAGAAAGAGCACCCCACCAGCACCCCAGAAGCCCCCTTCTTGCTTCCTGTCATTTGCCACCCCCTCCACCCCAAAGGTAACCCCACCCTGACTTGAACACTGTGGTTTTATTTTGCCTGCTTGGGAAGTTTATAGAAGTAGGATTATGTATATATTCTGCCTGGTTTCCTTTGCTAACGTTGTATTTGTGAAATTCACCCCTCTTGAGTAGAGCGCCAGTGTGTCCGTTTTTGATGCTGCATAGTATTCCTTTATGTGAGTCACCGCTGTTTTCTATCTGCCCTCCTATTGATGGATGGTTGGGTTGTTTCCAGGTTGGAGCTTTTACAAATCATGTTTCAGAAGGCACCTGGGTACCTGTCTGTGGTGCACACCTTTCTGCTAGTTGTATAGCTATAGGTACAGCTGTTGGGTCGCAGGGAAGTGTCTGTTCAGCTGGGGCAGATACTGCCAGTTTTCCCAGTGGTTGTGAGAACTGAGTCTCGATGTGCTCTTGAGATGTCAGTTGTTGCCAGGGGGATGGTGGTGGCAGACTGGGGATGACTTCCAGAAAGGACTTCCGTCTCCCTCGCTCACAGTGGGCTGTTCGCTGGGATGGGCATGGGTGGAGCTGGGGGTGGGCTCAGAGTCTCCCTCTCTTTGCTGCCAGGCCTGCCAGGGCAAACCTGAGCATGGTCACCCCATCCTGTGACCAATTCCCTTCTTACCTATATAAGTCATGACAGACAGATTAATGATCACCTGTCGTGTTCCATCCAAGCTTTTTGCTGGATGTTGAGGGGACAGAAATTGATAAAACATAGAACTCTCAGTCCAGCGGGAGAAAAGACAAGTAAATAAGAACTTTTACTGTCCTTCAATAAGTGCTGAGTCGGGAAAAATCACGAGATGGAGAACACCGCGCCAGCTGGGGAACTGGAGGGGAGGAGGAGGCAGGAGCTAGTGGAAGGTGAAAAGCCTCTGGAGGAAGGAGCAGGCACCGAGCCTTCAGTGACTATGGCTTAGCCTGAAGCAGACAGAGCATGGAGAGGACCCCAGGCACAGGGCACAGCTTGTTCAACGTCTAGGAATCCTGAGAAAATGTAAATGCATTCAGCAACTACACAGAGTTTGGTATCACTGCAGTTCAAGGTGTGCAAGTTGAGGGGGACCGGACCAGAGAGAGACACAGCACCACACCATGAGCATGCGCTACAGAGCTGGGCTCTGTCTTCCAGGCCAGATACGCATCTGAAAAGATCACTACTCCCTGCCTCCTGAAGTGGGAAGGGGATCAGCGAGGAGGCTGATGCAGTTGTCAGGGGAGAGAAGATGGTGGCCTGAATCAGGGCAAGTACGAAGGGATAGCGATAAGGAGACAGTCACGAGGCCTGAAGGAGGTGGAATTGACAGGAATCAGTGCCTAATGAGATGCTGGGGAGTGGTGGATATATACTGAAAATGCCCAGCTTTCCCACAACGATGCCTGGTTATGGCTGAGATGGGAAACACAGTAGGTTCTGGGGAAAAGGTGAGTTTTAGCATATAATCAAGTAGCATTAAGCTACAAGGAGCCCACTTACCCAGGCCAAGCAATTCCACTTATTTGGGAGGCCAAAGCCCAGCTGAGCACATTTTCAGTAAAACTCAGAGATACTCAAAATGCTGACACCCAGCCACATAGCCAGCAGCCCCAGGGTGTTTGGGGTATAAACTGAGTGTGCATGGCTACAGAACATTCCAGAACACCAACAGCATGGGGAAACCATACATATCCAGGGATGAGGGAGCCCAGTGGCCTTACAGACAGAATCCAGGAGCCTGAACTTGGTTGAGACCAGCACTGATGGCTCTAGAGGTCCAGTTGGGAGCACAGACCCTAAAAGCAGGAGGTCAATCACGGGTGGTCCCAAGGAGCTAGGCTTTTCAGAGCAGGGCCCCAGCCTATGGTTATGGAGAGTAGGGCTTAGCCCTGCAGATAGGAGCCGTAGGAGCAACCCAGCATGCTGTACCCCAGCCAGATAGACGGACATCGGGGTGGGGTATCTCTGTTCTACTGAAAAGCTAGGGCTCTGTGAAGAAAACTTACACACAAGTTCATTCTCAGGGAGGAGACCAACACATCAGAGATGGGAGCCCGAGGCTTCATGGGAATGCAGGCCCCAGACCTCCCGTGGCCTCATTGGATCCCCGACATCTAGACGCACACATAGTTTCAGCTGGCACCAGCCGCTAGGCCTCAGGCTCCCCGGACCTCCCCATGTTGCCTGGACACTCTCTGACTCCACCCTCTGCCCTGGCTCCTAGGGAGGCCCCATCCAGAACCTCAAGTCCAAGCGCTGCCTGGAGCTGCAGGAGAACAGCGACTTGGAGTTCGGCTTCCAGCTGGTGCTGCAGAAGTGTTCGGGCCAGCGCTGGAGCATCACCAACGTCCTGAGGAGCCTGGCGTCCTGACCCACCGGGACCCACCCCGCCCGCCCTTTTGCTACTGTGTAGCACCTGCTGCAAGTTGCCTGCTGTCCGCGTGGGTGGTTGGAAGTCCTGGAGCCAGGTTGGTGGGCCCCCCTTAAAGAGCTTTCTATTTCCTATTCAATTTTCAAGCAGTTTCTAGGAAGATGCTGAATGGTGGGTGAAGGTAGTGAATATCATAAACTATTTTGCAACTGTAAATAGGGGACAAATGGAAAATATTTATAACTGTCAATAAAATACTATTATTAAGAAAAGGGTTTCTGCCATCTTTTGTGCCTGGTGGAGATTCATGCCCGGCTCCTCTGAACCTGGAGTTCTCACAGCCCAAGACGCATCCCTGCTTGCCCTGCCGGCTCCGCACCCCTGAGAAAGGAGGCCCTCGGTCCCTGCAAGCAGTGGGAGCGTGTTGTGCAAGCCGCCAGCTTTCTTTGTGAGGCCCAGGGTGGCGAGAAGGCCACTGTGACCTCGGGGGGCACCTTGTCTGGAAGACGGCCTCCGTTCTTTGTTCCCAGAGAAAGTGGGAGTGCTCACTGGTCCCTGGAGCGTCCTCTGCTGGCCATCTGCTGGCTCCAGTACGCTGCCCTCTCCTGAAGTCACCTCCATCACTTCCCAGTGCACAGCTCAGCCCCTCAGCAGTGACACCGCCCACAGCAAATGCCCCATCCAGTCATCAGCTCCATCTCGTTAGCTCCTTCCATGAGTCGTGGTGCATTTGCTTCCCTTCCCGAGGCTGCTGGAACACAGAACCACAAACTTGGTGGCTCAAACTACATGCCCTGTCGGGGTTCTGGAGGCTAGGAGTCCGAGATCGAGGTGTGAGCAGCATTGGTTCCTTCTGAGCGCTGTGCGGAGACTCTCTCCAAGCCCCGGTGGCTCAGGCGCTGCCTGGCCTGCAGAAGGCCATCTCCGTCCTGTGTCTTCTGTCGTCTTTCCTCTGTTTGTCTCTGTGTCCAAATTTTCTCCTTTTTTTAAGGACACCAGTCATGTTGGACAAGGGCCCACGCTAATGACCTCATTTGTACTCAATTACCTCTATAAAAACCCTATTTTCAAATACAGTCCCATTCGGAGGCACTGGGATTGAGAACACATCTTCCTGGGGGGACACAACTCAACCCATGGCATGGCTTAATCAGTTAGGGCTCCAAGTAACCCCCTGACCCCAGCCTGGGGAAACTGGTGACTATCCTTCTTGCAGCCTGTTGCCCAATCCTCTGTCCCTCCAGCAGCGTCCCCTGAGTGTTTCTCGTCCCTGTCCAAGAGACCGTCCTCTGGTGGGGGCTCCTGTGTTTAGTTTGAAGGACACCCTCGCCCCCAGCACCACCTCCAACACTTTAGTTCATACTAGAGCAGGGGTGGGCAAACTTTTTGACTCGAGGGCCACAATGGGTTCTTAAACTGGACCGGAGGGCCAGAACAAAAGCATGGATGGAGTGTTTGTGTGAACTAATATAAATTCAAAGTAAACATCATTACATAAAAGGGTATGGTCTTTTTTTTTTTTAGTCTTATTCATTTCAAACGGGCCGGATCCGGCCCGCGGGCCGTAGTTTGCCCACAGCTGGGCTAGACTGAAGTAGGAGAGGAAACCCTTTCTCAACAGGTTCCAGCCCCACTCACCCCCTCAAGTTCTCCGGGGCCCTGCAGTCACCTGTTTGGGATCAGTAATTTATAGCTGAAAAACTGATAACACAGAGAAACCTCCTGCACCTAAGGGACCCCAAGGGAAGAGGGACCTCCTGTCTCGCCACCTTTGCACACTGAGAACCCCATCTAGCACGGGATTCACCCTAGAGGGGCCCGTAGGAGCTTCCCAGGCTACTGCCATAGGCACCCCTTAATTACTCTCTGCCTACCTAAGCCATATCATGCCTGCGCTCATTCCGGTGGAACTCTTCCTACAGCTGCAACATCCCGTACTCCTAAAGTCACTCTCAGTTCTAGTCTCACTCTACCCACCTCCTCTCTCCCTCTAAAATACCACTTCCTGTTCTTCACCATCACTCACACATGCTTCCTGTTCCCGGTGCTCCCAAGTCCGGTTCCCAGATCACCAGCATCAGCATTACCCGGGAATATATTAGAAAAACACTTCTCAAGCTTCCCAAACCATAAACAATCCAGGTTTGAACAAGCCCTCCAGTGACTCTGCTTCTCTGCTAAAGTCTGAGAATGACTGCCCAGCATTAACCTGAGCCAGTGCACACACACCCTCCCTTCTGTACTGGCCCAGGCCTCATTCGCAGCAACATCTGTTCATACCGCCCCACCTGTTCACACCTCAACATCACACCCCATCCAGAGTGTCCCTACGCCCACCCACCTCCCATGGTCCCTGCCACACCACGTCCCATGAGGAGCGGGAGGACCAAGAGCATGGGCTCTGGAGCCAGACAGCCCAGTTCATCCCTGCCCTGCCATTTTCCAGCTGAATGACCTGGAGCAGATACTTAACCCAGTGGTTCTCAACCTTCTGGCCCTTTAAATACAGTTCCTCATGTTGTGACCCAACCATAAAATTATTTTCGTTGCTACTTCATAACTGTAATGTTGCTACTGTTATGAATCGTAATGTAAATATCTGATATGCAGGATGGTCTTAGGCGACCCCTGTGAAAAGGTCTTTCGACCGCCAAAGAGTCTTAACCTCTTTGTGCCTCCATTTCCCTCCCCCACTTAAAAATGGAGATACTAATACTGCAATCTTTTATGGGGTTGTTATAAAAATGAGATGAGTAAATTTATGTAAAGCAGAGCAGTGATGGGAACATAATAAGTGCTCTAACATCTGAGCTATTATTATTCCATCCATTGACATCCTGACACCCAGTCGCTGTCACCAATATCCACACCTTTATGCTAACCCACACCCACATTTCCCCTTCCTGTCGACATCCATAGCCCACCCCACCTGCACTGACAACACCCATTCATGTCTGTTCCATCTGCCTGGAGGCATTTGTCTTATACCCATTGCTACCTTCACCCCCACCCCTGCACACCCCACCCACCCTGCCCTCTTATCAGAGGCACCCCTGACATCAACCACTCACAACAACATTACCCCAAGAAGAAAACCCAAGAATGATGCCCTTCCCCATAAGCTAACCTGGGGCGGTTAAAACAGGACAGGGGCAGCTCCCTCCTGGGATACCACTCACCATCTCCCTGAGCCCAGTTGCCCGGGCCCTGGCAGAGAAGGCTCTGTGATGGCCTGGAGGGCCCTGACCTCCTAGGAATGGAGACTACGTGGCCAGTCCAGGCTCCACTATATGTTGGAGATATAAAGGTCAGAAGTCCAAGGCCATGTGACTCCAAAGCAGAGGCACTGGATGGGTGTGGGGCCGGCAGGAGGGTTAGGAGGCCCCAGCCCATTCCAGCCCCAGCCCACCCCAGCCTCAGCCCATCCCAGCCCCAGCCCCAGCCCACACCAGCCTCAGCTCACTCCAGCCACAGCCCACCCCAGCCCCAGCCCACTCCAGCCACAGCCCACTCCAGCCTTAGCCCACTCCAGCCCCAGCCCACACCAGCCCCAGCCCATCCCAGCCTCAGCTGGCTGCTTTTCCTGCTGTTGCTGTAAGCTCATTAACAGCTGTTTAGGGCTCTTGAACACCCTGGGGTGAGATCATTATTTTTTTAATGATTTGCACATTAAACAACTTTTGTTTCCTGTTTCTACTGCCTTTGCTGATACTAGAAAAGCCTTTTTAGCCCCGTGTGACAAGAGCCCCTTGACAGCCAGCCCTGCTGCCTGGCCCACAGCTCAGCTCCACAGCTCATGAAGGAGACAGGCTCCTCTGTCCCCGCTGCAAGACGGACACGACTGTCTGCAGAAAGAGTGGCGCAAGCCATCAGTGACCTGGCCATATCCTGACTGGCCCTGAAGGTCACCTGCCTACAGCTCCTGCAGCTTCCTCCATCCCCATCTGAGGCCCTTTTCTGGCCCCAGGCACATGCTCAGACTGGAATACCAGAGAGTTTATCTCTCAGGAACAATCTTCCGTCAGTGAGGGGTGGGCCTCCTGACCCTCCAGAAGAACACATGGCAGATCTGAGCCTCCAGTCTCTCAAAGGTCCCCAGTGGGACTGAGCCCCAGTGGCCCACCTTGATGCACCCCCTTCTTCCCTGCTCCCTGTCTCATCTCCCCTCTCCTTCCCTGTGCTGCCCTCTCCCAAACATTACCTCTCTAGGGCTGCCGCTGGGAGATACAGCTCACTCCCACTCCTCCTGCACAATGCCCCCCCATGAACACCAGTGCCCCCCAAATCCACATCTATACCCCGGGCCTGATCTCCCACTGCTGATGGGCTCTGGGCAGCTGGGTGCTGTTCCGCAGATAATGCTGACCTATGTGCTGAAAGCAGACCTATCACTCCTCCTCCCAGGCCTACCCCAGTGACACCACCCTCACTCTCACCCCTAACCCCCTCACTTCTCAGCCTCCCACCTGTATCTCAGTCCCCCAGGCAGTATGCCTCCTGATAACCCGGTAATATTCCCCGGGCCCCTTCATCGCTCACATGGACCCGCCTCCTCACCTCCGGTCTCTCCCACGCCATGCCTCATCTGTCCTCTACACGCAGTAGTCACAGGGCTCTTTCTGAAATGCAAATAGGATCACATTCCTTCCTGGCCTAAAACCTTCAGTGGGTCTCATCAAAAATGGAAAATGAATAACACAGGCACTGGACTCAGAGGTTTTTCCTTCAGCAGGTCCAGAGGCTGTGCCTAAAGCATCCAGGATGGGGACTTTGGACACAGGGTGGGCTGTGGATGTGAGGAGCCCTGGCTTCTTAGAGGTCACACCCACTGGACATCGGCAGCCCACTCCTCCAGTGATGTTCATGTCCCATGTCTTCGTTCCTTTGTTCAGAAGCTTGTCTTGAGAAATATAGTAGTTTGTTAGGGCTCCTGTAACAAAGTCCCACGGACTGGTGTCTTAAACGACAGAAATGTGTAGTTTCACAGTTCTGGAGCCCGGAGGTCCAAGGTCCCAGTGTCAGCAGGTTGGATCCTCTGAGGGCTGTGAGGAAAGGACGGACGTGTGCCAGGCCCCTCTCCTGGGCTTACAGATGGCTGTCCTCTCTCTCTCTGTCTCTACATCGTCTGCCCTCTGTGCATGCCTGTCTTCCAAATTTCCTCTTCTTAAAAGGAAACCAGTTGTATTGGATTAGGGTCCATCTTAGTGACCTCGTTTTAACCTCATGACCCCTGGAAAGACCCTATCTCCAAATGAGGTCACATTCTAAGGTGCAGGGGTTGAGGACTTCAACATAAAAGTTTTGGGTCCAGTTTCCAGGGCTGCTGCTGCCACCCTCACAACAGCCCCTAGGGGGCACTGTACTCCCTTTGTGCTCTGTCCAAATCCTCCCCCTGTGTTCCTTGGTGAGGCACACCAGGAATTCTGAAAGGGACTGAGCTACCAAAGGGGACTCCATGGAAATGATCCCCAGACCAAGGAGACAGCCTGGGAGTCATTTCCCCCAATACTTCCTGCTCCCCTAGGATGTTCTAGCCACAGCTTTCCATAGACCTGGTCACCCTCAGTTCCTGACAGTGAAAATGCCCCTGCTATAACCTGACCCTTCCTGACTAGGGCAAAAAAGACCCTTCTGTACTCACGTACGAGTCAGGACCTTGGCTGGATACAGATGGTGCACTCGGGGGCTAACTGAAGGGTTTAATGAGGGTGACAGCAGTGTGGGCAGGGTAAGGTGAAACTCCCAAAGACAGCAAGAGTGCAAGCTCATGGGACAGAGAGGGAGGGGTGCTTCCAAACCCCACTGACAGCTGCTTTCATGGAAGTGGGCTGTTCAATAGGATCCATGGCCAACTTAGGAGGAGCCCCCACTGTAGAACCCACAGCCCAGCAGAGAGGGAGCCTTTAGGGGATTTGGGAAAATACCTCCACATCTCCTTCCTCCTGCTGTCAGATAGTCAACCAAAGCCGCCCATTGGCCAAACCCAGCTGGAGGCAGAAGGTGGAAGAGCCACTGAAGTGGTCCACAGAGCAGGCCAAGGAGCAGCCAGAAAAGGCTTCAGCCTGGCCCTGGTCTGGATGCCCAGGCCATCTCACTGCCTCTCCCGTCTTCCTAGTCACATCTCTCCCTCAGCCTCTGAATGCCTCCTGCACTGAAACCAACCATACCAGCTTCCCCGTTTAGCTATTCCTTTTACTGATGTAAAAGGGAGAGGAAAAAGGAGAGAGGTCTCCCCATCTCCAGCTTGAGTCCCTAAGGATTTTGTCAGCCTTGCTTCCTCCTGTCCAATCCCTCAGGGTCATTAATACTTGGGCCTCCTTCAATAGCCTCAGCCCTTCCTGACCATCTCTGGGGGACTGGAGTTGGCCTCGATGCTGTAAAAGAGCCTAGAATGGGCCTCGACCTTGTGCACTGGACTAGATAACAGATCCCTTCCATTTGAGTGCATTTGGTTGGTCAGGGCTGCCTAGAGTAATGTGTTGGGAAAGATTCTTAGTCTCTGGCTCCCACAGGGAAGAGAACCAGAGAGGATGAGCCAGAGCGAGGCCTATTTGGCCTTTCCATCGGCCCTTCCCCCACTGCATTGTGCTGCTCCAGAAGGTGTCCCCCCAGATGGGCCTGCATCTCTCCATGGGCCTCAGCTTGCTGGGCAGGGGCTCTGGAGCCCCTCATTGGCTGGGTGCTGCTGCCAAGAGGCTCCCTACTCATCAGCACTGTGTCCTGCACTACAGACCCAAACACTGGTCATTGCAGTCACCTGCCCAAATTGCTTAGACCCTCCAGCAGCAGACACGCTGCCCTCAGCCCTTCCCCTTTGGGCTTTGGCCCCCTCCCCATCCCCAGCCAGGGGAGAGGGCTGAAGTTCAGTGTGCCTGCTCACCTGTACCATGTTTGGTGTCTGGAGAAAGTCACAGGCCAGGAAGGTCCTAAACATAATCATAATAACAAACATTTGATTCTACGGCCAGTACTAAGGTACTGAGGTAAGTACTTTGTATGTATGTTCTCATTTAATATTCATTATAACATCAACTATTAATAATAGAAGCAACTATTATTATCATCACCATTTTATAGGTAAGAAAACAGAGTCATGGAAAGGCCAAATCATTCTATAAGGACATATAACTAGTAAGAGACAGAGGTTGGATTTGAACTCTGGCTGATTGTAGAGCCTGTTCTCTTAGCCTCTACTACACCATTTTGCCTCCCTTAGGGCGCCCTGGGAGCCCCACAGTAATCGTACACTCCAAGTGTGCATTGATGCCAGTGCTCCTCCCTGAGGCTATACCTGGATCACTAACACCTATAGGAACACTGGACCTGACCCAGACCTGTACTAGGGTCTTGCCAACTCACTGTACCCTACAAGATAGGTTCCATTCTCAGCATCATTTTATAGATGAAGAAACCAAGGAATAGAAGTCAAATAGTTTGCCCAGTGGTTGTAGCCAGAATTTGAACTCAGACCCCCTGCTTTAAGGCTGTGGTGTTAACCACTGGACAACACCACCTGCCATCCACCTGGCTGCCTCTGTGTGATAAGGGAGCCACAGGTGATGCCAAGGCCACCGGGAGCCAGCCTCACTGGGCTCCACAGGAAATGGCTGTAAAGACTGCCCCCATTTCAGTTTCCTGATGAGCCTGACCTTCCAAACGTGACCACAGTGAGAGTGTGATTAATGAGCCAATTATTTCTGTGGAAGACATCGTGCAAAATAAATAGCCCATTTCCCTTCAATTTACTGTTTTAATAAATAAATAGTGCTCCATGCTCAGGGTTTGTTTATTGCTGCTCATACCTGAAAGTTCGTGATGAATCTTCATGTTGTTTATTTCTAAAATTAATCAGATCTGCCCAACGACTTTGAAATATAGGACCGCATTTGTCCTTCGATGTTAACAACAGGACAGCCAGGTGGAGCCCCGGGGAGAGGCAGGGCTGGGGGAAGCGTAAGCAGAGGGCAGGATGCTCGGTGCTCTGGACCCATGGCTGTGCATGCCCACCCAGAGAACCACAGTCAGGGAGGCTCACAACGTAGCTCCATGATTGATGGTTCAAGGGAGATCACAAGGATGGACAAGGGCATAGGAGGAGCAAAAACTTCTTTTTCCTCTGCTTCAGTTGTGGATTCAAACAAGAACAGTCTGTTCAGAGTCCACCCAATGGGCCAAACTGTAAAAGGCCTTCACCTCCTCTTCAGCAGTCATGAGTGATTGCCTAGTCATGTATTCAACCGGCTATCTTTTGTAGAGCTCTTTCCATGCCTCAGTTTTCTTAACTGTAAAATGGGGGTGATAATAATAATATTATATGAGAAAGTAAATGCAAAGTACTTCATAAGGAACACACAAAGAAAGAGAAGTGCCTAAGACCCACCCAGAGGGAGCCATGTCCTGTTTTGTTTGTGTAATTTGGGTGTCTGCTTGTGTTGGACTACCCCGTTACTTAAGTCAATAAATTGCCTTTGCAGCTTAAGCTGGTTTTAGTTGGATTTTCTGTAATTTGCAACCAAAAGAATCTTGACTAGTGAGGTTATTTTGAGAATTGAGACAACTAAAGTGCACAAAGTTACAGCGCCTGGCACACAGTGAGCCCTTGGCAAACATTAGCTGCTATTCTTCTTCTTGGACCCATTGGGTTGGTGGGGCCACACAGCAGGCTGTTTAGATGAGGCACTGAAGAGCTTCCTGGGAGAACACTAACCCTAAGGAATGAGGAATTCAGTAGCTAACACTGATTCAGAAAGAAAACCTACATCAGCAGGACGGAGCAGGGGGTGGATTCTGAGGAGAGCCTGGTGTCTGTCAGTCAGCTCCACCTGGTTCAGCCCCACCGAACGTCCAAGTGTGTGCTCGGTGGAGGGGAGAGTGAAATGGAATGGGGAAGGCTGGAAGTTCCTGACTTCACCCTGTGTGCTCTCTTCCATTTGGCTGCTAACATCACTCAGCACAGGAAGGGGAGTGAGGCGGACTCCCCCGCTTCGAAGTAGAGCCCAGGAACCCTCGTCACTGTGAGGCGTCTCGGGCTGAAAGGTCAGTTAGAGCTAGTTTGCTCTGAGGAGCCAAACACCCCAAATAAACAAGCTTAGTCTCTTTAAGACATGGCTTCTAAGCATTCAACACATGTAGGCTTTGAGAGGGACAGAAAAATAAAATACAGGTTCTGCATTAGCGGTTCATTATCTAAAGAAACGTGTGTGTATGTACACCAGGATGGATGGATGGATGGATGGATGGATGGATAGATGGATGGATGGGTGACTCAACAAAGTACATCAATAGCATCTATGGTTTGCTCATATGAATCTAATGGATCTTCATAAAATATTAACCATGATTTTGAGCTCATAGGCTCCATCTGTTACCCTATTAAGTTAACCAGTGCCTCTGTGACACGCTGAGAATTGCCATTTGAGGTAGAACTAAACATATTTGAGCTGACATCTTTATAGTTTTTTATCTCCCATGCAGGTCTGCATAGCAGCAAAGGCTGTAATGAAACCAGCACAAATATTAGATACCTTTGTTGGAGATGTACTTATAGATCCCTTCTTTCCCAATGAACAGAGCCCTTGCCTAGCTCATCCCTGAGGCCTGGCCCCAGCACCTCTTTGGAGGAGAGGAGGAAATAGACGTGAGCTCTAGCTAACCTGAATTACCACTCACCTGTTCTCCCCTGTTCTCCTGAACTACCAGCAAGAACATTCACATTTTAGCTCTTGTTGACTTTCTGAGCTCTGCATGTTGCCCTGATACAAAGCAATCCTCCCCCTTGGAAAGGTCAAAGCTTCATCCCTTGATTCCTTGCATAAACCCTTTGTTTCAACCCTGGGTCTGAACAATCACATCTTCAAGCCTTTGACAGCTCTGAGGAGAGCTAAATTCCCTTGTGGTTTCAGAGGGATAATAGTGTGGGGATAGTTAAGAGTGAGTAACAAAAAATTGTAAGAGAACAGTACCTACAACTAGGTGGCAATACTTTTGATGCTCTGTTGCTAGGAGCGTACATATTAAGGACGTTTATGTCTTCTTGGAGAATTGACCTCTTTATCATTATGTAATGTCCGCTTTATCCCTGATAATTTTCCTTGGTTTGAACTTCACTGCCTGAAATTACTATAACTACTCCTGCTTTCTTTTTACTGGTGTTAGCATGGCATAGCTTTCTCTATCCATTTAGTTTTAATCTATGTGTCTTTATCTTTAAAGTGGTTTCTTGGGTCTTGTTTTTTTGATCCACTTTGACAATCTTGTAATTGGTGCATTTAGTGATCATTGATGTAGTTGGATTAGTAGCTACCATATTGGTTACTGTGTTCTATTTGTTGCCTTGTTCTTTATTCATCAATTATAGTTCAGGTTTCCATCGCCCTACACTGTTCCCAAGAGGGTTTCAGCTCATGGGTTTCTGTTCCTATAAGTTGTGATCTCTGGATTCACTTGTTGGTCTCTCCAGTTTGGGGGCAGCAATTTGTCCTTACTACCTCACTCTCCTTATGGATCTGAGAGGAGTTGTTGAATTTTCACTTCTCAGGGTGGTAACTTCTAAGCTCCCTACATGCTGGATCGGAAACCAGGGGGAAGCGGGGGGGCTTTTTCATCAATATTTCTAAAATCCTAGGGGAAGTGAACGATTTTCTAGCAAAATACAAGTTACTTAAATTGATCCCAAAATACATCAAAATCTTGAATGACCATGGGAAGAACTTGGCAGAGTTTTAAAGACCTGGCCCAGGACACCTGGTAAGGAGAGGTGTTTGGCTTGTGCTTTCACCCTCCTTCTGTGGACCTGGGAGAAGCAATGGGGGACAGGGGCACGCGTCACTTGTCCAACTTGTGCACCTGCTGCATACCCTCCTGGGGAGTCAAGCCCTCCGAGAGGCAGGCACAGGGCCGATTTTGACCCCCTCGTACCTACATTCCTGAACACCTGCAATAACCCCACCCCCGCAGCTTGTCTGTGCGTGTCTCCTCTGTGGCCTCACGGAGCCTGAGCCACTGCAGGTGCCTTGCCTCACACAGACAGCCAAGGTCTGGGTTGCAGAGCGTCCCAGTGCCTCTGCCCTTTGCTGGTCTTGTGAACCGTGGCTTAGGGAAACCTTGGAAGCAGCTGTCCACGGGACTGGGGATGGCCCTGGAGTTCTAGACAGCACCTGCCTCTAGTACCCACCTGCCATCCCCAAAGCAGAAGGCCACACGTGAGGTGAATTCATCAATTATAGTTCAGGTTTCCATCACCCTACACTGTTCCCAAGTATGGACAGGGCCAGCCAGGTGCGCAGTCAGCTCTGCTCAGCCAGGCCCTGCCAGACTGGGGGTTTCTCGTCTGTCATCCTGACTGTGCTGATGGTGCATCTTCAAACTCCACTAAACGATGAGACGTCCTTTTAGCTGCAATACACCAACCCAATTTGGGAGCCCAAATGACATGGTTCCATCTCATTGGCAGGAATTACAGCTCTTGAATTGGGCACAAGCTGCAGAATAAGTGAAATTGTTGACAAAGAGAAATGTGTTTGAAAACATGACGTGATCTATGGTTAAAGCCTGTGAATTCTGCATCCATCCCAGAAATATTCTATTTCCAGAGCAATTTCTTCACTAACTAGCTATCTCTGGAATGGACCATATGTCTTTTTCATTACCGTGTCAGCTCTGCCCCTGTTGGCAACAGTTCCAGCTGCTAAGCTCCTGATTCCCCATCCACAGGCTCAAACCTGTCCAGGCTCTTGGGCCATGATTCACAGAGACTCTGTGCCCACCTTGGTCCCTGATGCTCCAGAGTCCTTCCTGGGGGCACAAAGCTGGGCCACAGAGCTGGCCTCGGGGTCCTGAGTGCAGCATGTGTAGTCACAGCCACCCTCCAAATAGTCACCATTATGGTATCAGGTCCAGAAAGCTGATCCAGAAGCAGGTAAGGCTGGCCCGTGCCCAAGCAGGAAACTCTCAACAAGGGGCACAAGATTTGCGATATTGACATTCAGATTTAAAGAAACGTGGTACGAGACTTTCTTTGTAACACCTTTGGAGTGTGCTAGATTCGTGGATAAGCCAAAGGCCCTTAAAGAGCCGTGCAAGATCTAGGTGAAAGGTTACATTGGAGCTGATACGAAATCTGTAACCAGGGGCTTTGGAGAAGGCATTCTATGAGCAAATGCCTAATAGTAAAAATAATAGGCAACCCATACATGCCTATGTGCCAGACACTTAACTACTAATTTACATGTATTAGCTTTTTGAAATCTCAACAGCCTTATGCTACTATTATTATGCCTAGTTTACTGATGAGAAAACGAAGGCATGCGTAGTCCATGGGAAGAACCTCATACTCACCAGAGGTGCCATCACTTGTAGTAAGAAAGGTATCTAGAAAACAGAAATGTCAGCCTCCTGCCCTGACAGTAGCAAGCATGTCAAACTCGTTTAACCGAGGCATGCCGTCCGCCGGCTGCGAGTTTGACCTGCTTGCACTGTGGTGTCGGAGGAGGAGGAACAGGAGTTTGGGGATGAGATGTGACTGTTTCTGAAATGCTTCTGCCTCAGGTGCACTGTATTCCCTCTTCTCTTCTCAGCAAGAGGCTCTCCAGCCCACCTAAGCAGCACTCCCAGCCTTGGCTGCTCGTTTAGAATCACCTGGGGCGAGTTTAACAGTTACAATGCCCAGACCAAGGGAACCAGAGTCTCCGGGGTGGCAAGCAGGCACCAGCCTTATTGGAAGCCTTTGCTGATTTTAGGCAAGACTTGATCTCTTCTGCAGAGAGCGTTATGGCTGGAAGAGAAGGTGACTGTGGCAGTTCAAATCCTGATCAGCAGAATGTGAGGAGCTCATCCAAGTCACCGCCTGTGGAGTGTGAGCCACCTGGGGAAGGAAGGCACGCACAACATGCCAGTGAGAAACATGTGGCTGCCAACGGGGTCACGGGACACCTGACAGCAGTCCCGTCAAGCCCGATGGAATGTAAACATGGCTTGGAAACCTCGAAGGCAATATGTGCAGGCGGGGCGCCAAAGGTGAAGCCACGGAGAGGCGAAGCAGTTCCGAAGACCACAGATGCTGCTGACAAGGTACATGCCTCTGTGGGCCGAACAGAAACACCGCCAACAGAGCGCAGCCGAGCCGGAGCGATCAGCTCATTTGTGCCTGGTGTCGGACGGCGAGGACACAGCGAATAGTCTTCTCGCGGCTGCACCATTGTATAATAACAGCCCATGGCCACACGGCACACGCCTGAAGTCTGATGTCAGAGCAGAAATAAAAATGCTTTGAAGCAGAAATTCCTGGGCTTAAAATCTTTCCTGACATTCTCTCGCTCTGCGTCTAACTACCCCCTTTGAGATTTTGCTTCTTTTTCTGTAAAAGGGAATCATTAATTCATACAACGAATGTCTATTGAGCATCTGCCATGTTCCAGGCGTTGATTTAGATGCAGGGAATAGAACAGGTAACAACACAGATAAAAGCCCCTGTTTTCTTCGAGTTTACATATTGTTCAGGGGAAGCAAACAATGAACTAACAAGTAAAATACATAGCAGGTTGGGATGTGACGAGTGCTGTGAAGTTATATAAAGCAGGGGAAGGAGATCAGATGCCTGAGGGTGGGGAATGCAGTTTTATTGGATGGTCAGGGAATACCTCCCTGAGAAGATGACATCTGAACAATACCCTGAAAGAATGAAGGGAGGGGGCCAGGCAGAGATCTGGGGGAAGAGTGAACCAGGCAGCAGGAGCAGCAAGTGCAAAGGCCCTGTGGTGGAGCATGTGCCTAGTATGCTATGCTTGGGAATAAAGTGATCTACCTTCTGTGCTTGTGTATGTGTGCATGTGTGTGTATGTGTATATTTACATATATTTTGGGGAAGAGTATGGAAATAACTGGGGGGTACCCCAAAAGCCTTGAATAACTTGGGAACCATCCTTCCTAAAAAGACGGGCTACCACCTCTTCTGGGTGGCAATAAAGCAAGCTGCTTAGAGCTCAGTTGGTGGACTTTACAAGCAAAGCCAGGCCCAGACAAGCGCCAAATGCCCCACACATTAGTGACAGGTGTCACTCTTTGGCAAAGTGGTGAGGTCAAAACTTTCTACCAAGAAAAATGTCCTTTCCTCAAATGTGTCTGTGCTGGGTTGTCTCTGAGAAAAAGTGATGCTCTCAGGGGAGAGGTGCCCTTGCTCCTCAGATAAGCCCATAAGGAAACCAGCCTCAGCCCTTTGGGGTGGGGAGAGGAGGGAGATTATGGCACCATCTCACAGGCCCCCGGCCCCTCCCTCCCAGGGGCAGCAGAATGGACACCATTATCCGCCTAAAGGAAGTCTGAATTACTCCAGCTTACAAGACCTAAAGGCAGAAACAACCCTAGATTGGACCATCCCCCTTGGTCTTTCATATGTTAGCATGTAGAACTCCTCCAACAAGCATGATGCATCACAGAATTGAAATAGAGAAAGATGATGCTGAGAAGTGTTGCAAGCATGTTTTTTTTGATCCATGGGAACTCAATCAATGCTGTCTACTGTTGTGATTATTATTATTATCATTACGAGCTAGGTATAGACACCAATCATTGGACATTGGGCCTCTACCCTGGAATCTGGTGCCCTGAATCTTGACCTTGGGCCATAGTTCAGTCACTCTCAACAGGGCTTACAATTTTTTACCTGGGCAGGACCCAGACAGAGAAAAGCTGTCTGTAACAGGCTTACCTGGGCTAACTCACACCCCAACTTCAGGGGCAACTCTAATTGGAAGCCCTGGGAGTTCTCAGGGGCCTGAGGCTCCTGCTTGTTGCTGTACGAACCCCCTCCAGAGACCAAGGGAGATTTCCAGTAAGATGGGCTCTGCCCTGTTCTCTGACAAGCTGTGTCAGACTTCCAGGAATGGTGCTTTGTGTAACTTGGTCTGAGGCAGTATAGTTAAGAAATGCAATTAGCTGCTAAAAGCCCTGATGGCAAGTCAGATTGCCCGATCCCTGGGAGGCCATCAGTCAAGAAGCAGACAAAGGTATCCTTAAGCCCGCAGTGCTGTGGCTCTGTTTCTTGATGGAGTTGGCTCATTTGCCCCTATTGTGGGCATAGCATGAAATTTTAACTCTAAAAAGATGGCTCCAAATGGTGAATAGGGATATCATCGCCCATTCTTACAGGACTCAATATACTTTTCTTTGTTTTGGGAGGTAGCTGGTGAGTAGAAATAAGAGGAACAAGGGGAGGGTGGGGTGAAGTTTGATATGATGAGAAGCACACTGGACTTAACATGAGAAAACCTTAGTGTCAATTCCAGCTGTGCCTCTACTATGCTGTATGACCGTGGGCAAGTTACTTGACCTTGCTGAGCTTGCTTTCTCTGTAAAATAAAACAGAAATATTGATCTAGTTGTGAGAAAGCTATTCTCTTTGCAGGTGGATTCTGACTCCAGCAGAAACAACCTGTGTGTGTGTGTGAGAGAGAGATATTCTTTTTTTAAAAAAATTAAATCTTTATTGTTCAGATTATTACAATTGTTCCTTTTTTCTCCCCCATAGCTCCCCTCCACCCAGTTCCCACCTCACCCTTTGCCCTTACTCCCCCACTGTCCTCATCCATAGGTGTATGATTTTTGTCCAGTCTCTTCCCGCATCTCCCACACCCCTTTCCCCCCTGAGAATAGTCAGTCCACTCCCTTTCTATGCCCCTGATTCTATTATATTCACCAGTTTATTCTGTTTATCAGATTATTTATTCACTTGATTTTTAGATTCACTTGTTGATAGATGCGTATTTGTTGTTAATAATTTGTATCTTTACCTTTTTCTTCTTCTTTGTCTTCTTAAAGGATACCTTTCAGCATTTCATATAATACTGGTTTGGTGGTGATGAACTCCTTTAGCTTTTTCTTATCTGTGAAGCTCTTTATCTGACCTTCAATTCTGAATGATAGCTTTGCTGGATAAAGTAATCTTGGTTGTAGGTTCTTGCTCTTCATCACTTTGAATATTTCTTGCCACTCCCTTCTGGCCTGCATAGTTCCTGTTGAGAAATTAGCTGACAGTCGTATGGGTACTCCCTTGTAGGTAACTGAGTTTCTTTCTCTTGCTGCTTTTAAGATTCTCTCTTTGTCTTTTGCTCTTGGCATTTTAATTATGGTGTGTCTTGGTGTGGTCCTCTTTGGATTCCTTTTGTTTGGGGTTTTTGTGTGTGATATTCTTTATAGCAAGGTACAGAGGGATGGAAGACACCACCACACACCTGTGCCTTTGGGTTCTAGAGGCAGACATAGTTGGAATGATCCCTTGGGGTCATGGTAACAGAGGTGAGCATCACCCATCTCTGGCCAGACCCAGACACTTGGGCTCAGACTGCCTACCAAGGGGTAGACAGTGAGGCCCCATAACCCTCTGGCCACAGAAACAGGTCTACTGACTAGCACTTGTCCTTCCTAGCTTTACCAAGGCCAAAAATTTAATATCAGTGGTAACTTTGGGTATAGTGGATGGACTTCTGGCTCTGGAATCTACCTTGAATCCTAGCTCTGCCCTTAATAGGTAAATTATTTAACTTCTTTGTGCTTTTGTTTTCTCATATGTAAAATGAAAGAAATGATTATAGATCTCTCCTAGTGTAGTTATGAGGTTTAAATGAGATAATATATGTAAAATGCATGAATGAGTACCCAGCATATAAAAGGCCCCCCCCCCAAAAAAAAAAACTAAACACATTAGCTACTATTATTGCTAACACTTACTGAGTTGGCTTAGGGAGATAACTATGACCCAGACTGCTGGAGTCCAACCCCAGCAGGTCCAGGGGTCCCCAAAGGTGTGGACGGAGTCGGTGAAGAAGGAATGACACAGAGACAGCCTTCAGTTGATCAGCAGCCTAGTCCGGACCTCTAGCCAGGATCTCCAACCAAGTTCTGGTTAGGATCTGATCAGGATCTGATGAGGATCTGATGTTTATTGTCTTGTTACATCTGTATTTATACCAGTCGATTTTAATCCTATCAATTTCTATTGCAAAGGTTAGGGCATTTCTTATCTCCATTCCAGGGAGTAAAGATTATGTAGCTTAATCGTGATTGTTTGTAGTTAAAGTGATTAACTACCCGCCTGGCACTTAGTTAAGGGGTTGTATCCCCTCCCTAACCTCAGGGAAAAATCCCCACCTGGGGAAACAACCTTTCTCGGAGAGGTGACCTTGGTTAAAACACATGGCGCTAAGGAGAGCAAACATATTAAGAACAATATGCTATATATGCCAGGTCCCTTGAAACATATGCTGTGCAGATGTTTCTTTCCTGCAGCAACTGTGTCAAGCAGCAAGGATAGACCGGCTTCCAGCACCAGACAGTGTGTTTGGTGCGTAAACCCTCATATTTACTCTGTGATCTCTGTAATGTTAATATCCCATTAAAGACACCAAAATGTAGAGAGTGACTCTCCCAAAGGCACCCAGCTGATTCCTTCAGGAAGTTTCTCAAGCAAAAAGGAATTTCCTTCCTCATCTGGATCCCTATCACACTGTGAAACATCTGCCAATGACACTGTACTGTAAAGATCTATTACCACTTTGTCTTTCTCTAAGGGGTTGGTGAAATACAGCCCATGGACCACACTTAATTTTTTAAGTAAAGTTTAATTGTAATGGTTGTGTCCATTTGTTTTCATTTTGTCTATGGTGCTTTCACACTACAGTGGCGAGTTGAGTGATTGCAACAGAGACCATCTGGTCCACAAAGCTAAAAATATTCATGAGCTGGCCCTTCAGAGAAGTTTGCCAGCCCCTGCATTAGACTATGAGCACTGTAAAGCAGGGCTCATACCTTCCAACTCTGAGCCCCCTCATCTCAGCACGCGATGGGGCTCCCTAAACATGGGCTGGATGAGGGGGTGAGTAAGCATGTGGCAGACTTGAATGGATGCCACCTAAGAAGGAATGACCCCTCAGAAGCCCCGCTGTCGGGCTCTGGGCTCACCCAGATCCTGGGAAGCCCCTGGGCTCGGTGATGCTGCCAACTGCAGAGTGGTCCCACGGGTGATGCTGAGACAGAACCAGTGGCAGGTCTCCACATCATTATCCCAGCACCACTCCCAGCTCCCAAATGAGAGGATCAGCATCTTCTTGGAAGGAAACCCCTCTTCAGTCCTCGCTGGGGAGATGGAGACGGTTTGGGGAGCACACCTGCCCCTTCCTGCCCACTGCCTCCCGCCCTGGGTTTGGGTGCTGTGCCTGTCCTTGGGGCCTCTTGTGCATGACAGCAGGATTGCCTTTCTGCTTGAGGCAGGCTGTCCCACAGCTACTACTTCAGCCTTTTGTTGCAAAACAGCAACAACTACAAGGAAAATAGCTGCTGTTTGTTGAGCTCCTGCTCTGTGCCAGGCACGGGGCCTCCTACTTTACCAGCTCTTAGAACAGCCCTGAGATGCAACGTGGGCTTTATCATACCCATTTAAAGATGAGGAAACTGAGGCCCCTGCCCAAGGTCACATAACCAGTAAGTGGTATTATTTCCTCTTTTCTCATGTCCCTGACCTGCTTCCCTAGGGACCCATAGCCCAGCAACTAGAACAGTATTGGCTCCCCGGTATTTGAATCAAATATTCTCACCTGGCGCAGCCTGGTCCACGGCAGATAAGGTTGTCATTTGTTAGAGATGCATTTGCTATGCACTTGCACTGTATCAGGTTTTATGGAGGGCACTCAGCACAGAGGTCGACAACGCAGCTTTGTCTTTCAAGGACTTCACAGTCTAATCAGGAGAGGCAGATAGGAAACCAGCAAGCAGCACAACAGGTAAGCCGCTGGGTGAGGGGAATGGGCAGTGAGGAGGGGCTCCGAGTGGGCGTGGCTCTAGTGGGCATGTCCAGTGGGCGGGGCTCTAACCTCCACCTCACCCCCTCCAAGTTAGCTGTCCATGATCTTCTTCCATAAAGTTAGTTCCATATAGCTGCTCCCTTTGAACGGCTCCTTCGCTAAATTTGAAAACTTCTGCCCTCTGGGATGAACAAAGCGGGAAGAACAAAGTGCTGATGCCATCATCATCCAAAATACACATTTTTTCAAAAAATCACGTTCTCTCGGAAGTTCACAGAGACCAGCTCTTAAATACATTCCTGGAGCGTTTTTCTTCTCAGAGGACAATTAACCTTTGCAATTAGCTTCATCAACAGGAACTTAATATCAAATGTTTGGTCGCTTAGCAACAAGCAAGCAGCCGCCAGCGGGATTGCTCTAGCTTTGTTACCGAGTCTCCTGGGAGGCAGGCTGAGGAAAGCTGCGTGTGATTTCCAGACTCTGCACAGCTCTTTGCCCGAGAGTGTTGACCACTCACCCAAGGTCCTGTTGTCAGTGACCTGCGGGGCCCATGAGCCAATGACTGAGGACTCAGCCTCTCATCACTGACTGAAAAAGGAAAACCCCGTAGCCTCTGGTGCCTCAGATGTCCCAGAGGAACCTCCAAGAATGGCCCCGCAAAGGGGTGTCAGTCTGCTTCACCCCTTAGGGCAGTGGTTCTCAACCTTCCTAATGCCGCGACCCTTTAATACAGTTCCTCATGTTGTGGTGACCCCCAATTTCATTGTTACAAATTGAACATAATTAAAGCATAGTGATTAATCACAAAAACAATATGTAATTATATATGCGTTTTCCGATGGTCTTAGGCGACCCCTGTGGAAGGGTCGTTCGATCTCCAAAGGGGTCGCGACCCACAGGTTGAGAACCGCTGCCTTAGGACAACGTGCCCTGGGAAAAACAGGGCCTCCTGAATACCGACTGCAGGGTCACTCCATGTCTTTCCAATTTTCACAGGGCCCCTTATCCCCTTTTTTTTGTTGTCAATATTTTTTCCATTCCTTTTCAGAGAGAGTGGAAAGGAGGAAGGCGAGTGGAGGCCGGGAGTGGGGGGAGGGGGAATAGAAACATCGATGTGAGAGAGACACATCAATTGGTTGCCTCTCCCACATGTGCCCTGACCAGGGCTAGGGAGCGAACCTTCAACCAGGCACATGCCCTTGACTGGAAATCAAACCCGAGACCCTTCAGAGCACAGTCTGATGCTCTAACCACTGGGAACGCCAGCCAAGGCCTTATCCCCATTTTAAATGGAAAGACTGAGGCTACGATTAAATCACTCGCCCGGTGTGCCCAGTGCTAAGTTCTGGGGTAGTTTGGTCCTCAGCGCGTGCTCTTTCCACATCCACCCAACGTGCTGCCAGGTTGTGCTCCCGTTCTGGGCCTGGGCTTCAGTATTGGGCCCAGTGAGTCTCTCTGGTCCACCCCAGCCTGGCACGTCTACATCTTCTTCCCAAACTCGCACTGCCGGCTTCTGAGGCATTTACTTGGACCTCTCTGTCCTCTGATTTCACTGACCATGTTTCCCAGGATGAAGAATCCTTCCTTTCTGAGTGTCAGATTCCAAACCGGAACGCAGTAAAATTGTATTCAGATCCTGGCTTTAACATTTACCAGCTGCATCACCTTCGGAACTTAACCTCTCCTTATACCAGTGATGGCGAACCTTTTGAGCTCGGCGTGTCAGCATTTTGAAAAACCCTAACTTAACTCTGGTGCCGTGTCACATATAGAAATTTTTTGATATTTGCAACCATAGTAAAACAAAGACTTATATTTTTGATATTTATTTTATATATTTAAATGCCATTTAACAAAGAAAAATCAACCAAAAAAATGAGTTCGCGTATCACCTCTGACACGCGTGTCATAGGTTCGCCATCACTGCCTTATACCCTTCCTCGGGTCCAAAAGGTGAACCTGTCTTGTCATAGGTCCTCAAGAAACAAAAAATACAGAACAACAAAACAAACCATCGCCAGACAGCTCACACCCCTGTCCTGCTCAGCTCCTGCCTCGTTTCCCTCACAAGAACTTAAGTGACCCCAAGAAGTTTTAGATCAAGTGACTGCTAGAGACCTCTCAGTATGTATACTCATAAACCCAAACAAATGCCTTGAAGAAAATGTCCTCCTTTTCCTTGGAAATAAAAGTCCTTCAAGGCTGACAGATCTGATTTGGATTCTGACTCCATCGTGTAACAGCTCTGTGACCTGGGCAGACACCCTCTCTCAGCCTCCACATCATCCGCAATTGTCCACGCGGAGGGAAGTAATTCTTCCCCAATAGGGTTCTAGTGAAAACTAACTCTGAAAACCAATAAACAACAGCTCATCCCAGGACCGGGCCCAAGGCTCACCTAAGCTACTCAGGCAATATATGTTTTGTCTGAATCCATTCGACAAACATAGCCCTTATGTGTTCCTATTGTGAAATTCTTATTGGCTTACTTTTACCAAATTAGTCATATCTACACTGTTTCAGCACCAGCTTTAGGGAATAGCATACCTGCTTCTATTTTCAAACAAATTCATACCAAAATAAAATAACTGCAATCCCATTTCCTTTGGCACTCTGAAAGGGCTGTATATGCGTGAAATGGCAGCTTGGGTTTCAGAAATTCTCTTTTTAGAAATGGAACTTCCCAACTGCCTGCCATCCCCAGGGTCTCGCTTGATGATCAGCTCGCCCTGTTTGAAACACTTCACTGGCCTCTCAGGATGTGCAGAAGTCTGCAAAACAAACCTCATCGTGTTAAACAGAGAGTTGCCATATGACCCAGCAATTCCATTCCTAGAGATAACCAAGAGAACTGGAAAATATGCCCACACAAAACTTGTGCATGAGTGTTCATAGCAGCATTATTCATAAAGCCAGAAAATGGGGGGGAACCAAATGACCATCAATTCATGAGTGGATAAACAAAGCATGGTATATCTATAGTTTTCGTTTCCTATGACTGCTACAACACATTGCCAGAAACTTAGTGGCTTAAAACAAAACTGTAAGAGAATACGTTTATTATCTTACTTCTCTTACAATTCTAGAGGCCAGAGTCCTTAACCTGTTTCACTGGCTGGAGTCAAAGTATTGGCCGGACTGACTCCTTCTGGAGGCTCTGAAGGAGAACCTATTTCCTTGTCTTTTTCAGCTTCTAGTGCCCACCTGTATTCCTTGGCTTGTGGCCCCTTCCTCTATCTCTGACGTGCAACACTCCAGTCTCTGCTTTTATCATCACAGTTGCCTGGATAATCCAGGATCATTTTCCCACCTCAAGATCCTTACTCCATCACAGCTACAAAGTCCCCTTTGCCACATAAGGTAACATTCAGGGATTAGGATTTAGGTGGTGGACAGCTTTGGAAGTCATTATTCAGCCTACCATACAATAGAATATTATCCAGCCACAAAAAGGAATGATGTACTCATATATGCTACAACTTGGACAAAACTTGAAAAGTGCTCAGTGAAAGAAATGCCACAAAATGTATGAATCCATTTATATGAAATGTCCAGCATAAGCAAGTCCATAGTGACAGAAAGTAGATTAGTGATTTTCGGGGCTGGAGGTAGGGATGGAAGAGGTGGGGGGTTATGGGAAGTAACTGCTAATAAGTATGTGGTTTCTTTGGGGTGATAAAAAAAGTTCTGAAATTAGATAATGGTTGGTGATGGTGGCACAACTTCATGAATATACTAAAAGCCACTGAACTGTCGACTTTAAAACAATGAATTTATGATCTGTGAGTTATAGCTCAATGAAAAATAAACAATTTAGAAGGAACCTCATCATGCATGGATATTACCTGTAAATGATAAAAGTGGAAATATTATTTTTAAAACAAATTGTGATCTGAATCCATTTATTTCAATAAAGTGCTTTACACCAAATTGTTCAACCACATTGTATGTTTCCCAGGAGGAAGTATAGTGTGAGGTGGAGGGTGGACTCCGAATTAGTTCAAGTACTAGCTCTGCCCCTTACTGGCTGTGTTTTCTGAGCCTCAGTTTTCTCACCGGCAAAGTGGGAATACTAAAAATACTTGTCTCTCAGAGTTGTGGAAATTCAATAGAATAATTCAGGTCAAGCTCAGCATGTCGTGAGTGCTCAACGCCTTTGTGCTACTGATTACATTACCCTGGTCTCCTCTGCTTGGCCCTTTGGTGGAGAGAAAGAATGTGATGCTGATCAACCCAAAGGGGGCCCAATAGGCAACCACTAATTGACACCAGGAGATGGAGAGTGAGCTGATTAGATTTGTCTTTTCTCTGGCTGTGGTGTGGCAGAGAAAAACAACTGAGCTGAAAAAGAGGCTGAAAGCAATGGTTAGGGCACTGAGGCAATGGTCCAGACACTGGGTGGCAGGGACCTGAACTTGGGCAGGGATGGAGAATGGGAGGGAGAGTCTCCTGTCTCCATGGACACCCAGTTTACACACTGACCACCAGTACACATCTGAGTGTATAGACACACAGGCAAACACCCCCTGCCCTCCATCTATAGCACTGGCATTCTGTAACCACAGGAGTGGACCCATTGGCGAGTGTGATGATTAATTTTATATGTGAATTTGACTAAGCTTCATCGCCCGATGATTCAATCAAACACAAATCTAGGAGTTGCTGTGAAGGTATTCTGTAGATGTGGTCTTTTTCAAAGCCCTTTGGGTGACTATCATGTGTTGTCAGGGCTGAGTACCTCCACTCTGGAGCTTTGCTATTTGAGATTTGGTCCATGGGCCAACAACATTAACATCACCTGGGTGCTTGTTAGACATGCAGACTGGCAGGCCTCACCCAGACCTACTGCCTCTGAATCTGCTTCACAAGCTCCCCAGGGGATTCAGAGGCACCGTAGGAAATAAAGTCACCCTCCACCCATGAAGGGCTGCCCAGCCCATTCTGGCTCCCACTCCATGACTGCAGCTCTGGATCCTATTGAGGAGTCCCAATGACCAAATGTTACGTGCGCTGTAGTGTACCCCTCATCTGAGACCCTCCCCACCAGCCAGGCCTGGGGTCCACTAAGGCTCACAAATAATTTCTCTTCAGAATAGAAGCACTCACCACATCCAGTGCAAGCATTCCTCCTGCTGCGTCCATACACAGCCTCTTTGTTTGGGTTGGCCTTGACTCATAGCAACTACTTAACTGGGCACCTACTAAATGATGAGAACTTTACAAACACCCATCAGTTTAGTCATCCCGTGACCCCCAATAGGATAAGTTTTATTAGCCTCATTTTGCCCATGCAGACACTGAGGCTCAGAGAGGTTAAAGCTAAGAGCCCACATTCACACAGTTGGCCAGTAGCAGAGCTGTAATGGGCACCCAGGGTGTCCAAAACTTTATTATACTGTGCTCCATAAATAAAACAGTGAAGGGACTTCAAAAACCAGACTCTGAAATTCCAACATTCTCGGGAAAAAAAGGAAATGTAACTACATCGCCATTTCCTGAGAACCGTAACCAGAGGGGGAAGGATTTGACATAAGAAAAAGCGCCTTTGGGAATATGAGCTTGTGCATTAATGTAATGATTATTCCTCCCACCTGGGCTCTAACTATATTTTTATTAGGATGCTTTACATATTCTTTAGCTTTCTTAAAATGCTAAACTGACTCTGAGTCCCCAAATGTGCCCCAAATCTAGGTAGTATGTTTAGAGGAAGCAAAAGCCCCTCGCAAAATAACTCCCAGAGGCCTGAGTTAGTGGTTTGTATAGCAAGACAGTGAAAATCCACTTCTCTCCCAGGAATGCAACAGACATAAAATTCAAACCAAACTGAATTGATGAAATGAACCCTCAGGCTTGAAGGCTCATCCTGTGACCTGAATCGCTATGATCATGACTATCCTGAGATACGTGCCAGGCTCCTCCGTGGCCAGGTTAAGGGCCAGGGTTCCAGGCTCTGGAGAGTTAGGTAGCTCCATCTGTAGCCACGGTCAGAGGTCAGCTAGTAATGAGGGTCAGGATTCATGGCCGGGGTTTAAACTCAGTCAGTGACCAAATCTCCAGCCAGGAATAGAAACTGCATGAAATAAGGTTTACCAAACGACTCTCTCCAAACTCACTGATTTGCAGGGTCACAGGGTCTCTCGTTTGTGGTTCCTTGTTATGATGGCCATAATTTGCTTTCACATACTTCAGCACAGAGGGGGACTCAATTCTCAGAGCTTTTGCCCTAATAGAGAATCTGCAGACCAGGGGTCATCTGCTAATGTGCACACTCCAGAGGAAGCCCATTAGGTCAGAAGCCACTGTGTAAGCATTTCTGTTACTTGTATTTCAATCAACAGATGAGATTCTGAAAATTAGTGTGTCACGTATCAGAAATGGGCTTTCCTAATAAAAATAGTGGCCTTCTGACGAGGAAGATGAAAATCAGGAATGAGTCTGTATTGGTGGAATGAGGCGCGCTCAAATATGTGGACTGGCTGAAAATACTTTGGAAACAATATTCGCCTTTGCCTGAACAGGACAAAAGAATCCAGGAAGGCCTGTGCCCTTGAACCCTGCGGTGTGAGTTCGGGGCCTAACCATTGGTTTTGGAGGCTTTGGTCTGGAGTTGGCCAGAAGCACAGAATCTCACATCTGGAATTTGGCTGTGTCTGCCTCATGCTGTCAAGCAGGTGTGGTTGGCCGTGAAAGGGTTTCGAGCTGGGATTTACTGAGCTCACAGAGCAGGTGTGGGAACTCTTCTATTGCCTGCTTGGCCCATGAGGAAATGTGTGGTGAAGTTGCGTTGGCAATCCATTTTTGTACAACCTGGAAGTGAGATTGTGGGGAGCAGCTAGCTCTCACCACCTCAAGTTCCTTTGGCAGTTTCTTCAGGTTGTGTGTAACACACTCCCCAATGCCCGAGTCTCCCTACAAGGATGATGAACTCTTCATCGAGTTCATCATCCTTGCATCTAATTTTTGTTTAATTTTTCCCTCAGATTAGCCCCAGGAAGGATTTTAGAACAGCTATGGCGAGGGGTAATCTGAAGAGAAGTGATTATGCCCTCATTGGCAAAGCAGCTTATTGCCAACTAATTCTTGTTGCGGGGTGAATAAAAGTAAATGCTAATTCTACCCACTCAGAGCCACCCAAGAGATCCAACGGGCATCAGAGATAGGGGGTGGGAGCAGGGTCTGGTCTCTGGAGGCCTCCGTGAAGGTAGGTACAGCTCTCAGACATGCAAGCTATCCTGCCCTTGCCCAAAGCTGTCCCACTTTGTGGCACTTCGTCCCTACAACACTGGGAGCAGGAGGGATCCCCAAAATGATCTGGCCCAACCATCTCCTCATCAGACAGGGACTCTGTGACTCAGGCAGGGTTTGTGACTAACCCAGGGTAACACAGTAGGGCTAGCAAGAGAGCTCCGCCCACTTGACTGCTCCTCCATTCAGTTCAACAAACATGTGTCCAGGGCCTGCTTGGGAGTGAGCCAGTTACCCGTGCTCGGGGAGCTCACTGGACATAGACAAAGGCAACTAAGTCCGACAAAGGGAAGAAGGCAGAATACACAGTGCTGTTAGTCACGGAGGAGGCTGAGCTTTCTTTAGCCTCCCAATACATGGAAGCTTAAAGAAGGACACAGCCTGGAATTGAACCTTGAGAGACGAGTAGAGTTTTGAAAGGAGGGAAGAGGGGTAGAGGGAGGGTTCTAATGACAGTATCTGGAAACCCCTGGTCAGCTATAGGAGCCCCTCTGTGGGCTCCAGTGAGATGTTCAGAAACCCCAAGAGGGCTCCACAGATGGGGTCTTGCATGAAGTAAGCTCTCCAACTCCATCTCTTCATCTAGAATGTCCAGCCCACGGGCCATATAAGGCCCTGCCGAGGCATTAGGGGTGAGTTAATTAAACGTTTGACTAAATGTAGCAGGCTAATGTTTAAGCTGATAATTTTGTATGGCCCACAAATGATGTTATAAATATCCAACTGGCCCTTGGCAGAAAAAAGGTTCCCCATCCCTCATCTACATAGATCCCTGAAGGGGGCTGGCTGCCGGGCTCACTTCTCCCAAAGTCCTTCTCTCCTGCCTCCTCACTGCCTCTCCTGCCTCCTAGAATCCCAAAGTCTTCTGGGGCACCAGTTGGCTTCTCCTTGGAAAACCAATCTCTAAGCCTCACTCTAAGAGCAAGCTAAGGAACCTCACTGACCATGTGTGCAGACCCTCCAGCCCACAAAGCACGTTTCCCTCAGGCTGTACCATTTGCCCTTCAACATGACTCATTATTATCCATCCTTCCTCTGTTGCCTAGGTCAGTGGTGGCAAACTCATTAGTCAACAGAGCCAAATATCAACAGTACAACAATTGAAATTTCTTTTGAGAGCCAAATTTTTTAAACTTAAACTATATAGGTAGGTACATTGTTATTAACTTAATTAGGGTACTCCTAAGGCTTAGGAAGAGCCACACTCAAGGGGCCAAAGAGCCGCATGTGGCTCGCGAGTCTCAGTTTGCCGACCACAGGCCTAGGTGAATAAAACGGGGTCCCAGTAACTTACCCTGGGTCTTCCAGCTGGTGCAGGTGCGGCCCACTCCCCAGGCCCCCGTCATTACACAGAGATTCTCAGCACAGTCCCTGGAGCTCATTCCCCAGCCCTGCTTTATCCTCGCCAGCTCTGTGACTTGGGAAAATTACTCACCTTCTCTCTGCCTCAATTTCCTCATCTGGAAAACAATCATAATAATAATGACATTTATCTCTTAGGGCTGCTGTGAAGATTAAATGCATTATTATGCACAAAGAGCATAGGATACTGCCTGATGCATCATAAGTACAACAGAAGTGTAAGCTATTATTAGCATTAGCTCTAATCCGGGATCCCAGCAGATTCTTCTCATTAGGTTTCTGGGCATCACTGGGTGACTTCAGGGAAGTTTCTCTAGCCCTCTGTGTCCATCCACAGATTGGCCCTCAGGAAACTGGGATTGAAACTAGATTCTCCCAGAGTTTGTCTTGTCTTTCTCCTGTCCTTGGACCCCTCCTCTCTCTTTCCCCTTCTACCACCAACAGTTGCTCCCTCTGAGCCCCCCTCCCCACACCCACACCAAATCAGAGAGGCTATCCCAAGAGTCTAAGTGAGGAACAGCTTTGTATTCAAAAGCCGTCCTTTACAATGGTCGTTTTTGAATGTTCAATACAAAAAGAACTCGTTGTCTCCTTTAAGAGCAGAGTTTTGAATTTTTTAAAAAAGCTTTCCTGTGAGAAGCAGCTTTGAATCTGCTTCCTGGCTGCAGCAGGGGGATTATCAGCAGAGAACCATATTGCATACTTAATTGCAAAGCCATCCCCTGGCCAAAGGCTGGTCTGGGATAAGAGGCAGCTTGGGGTCCTCGTAACTACTTCGTACTCCAAGTTCTGCAGAAGACATCATGGTGCAATAGAGGGGATCTCGGTGGGAGCGTTGCTCTCCAACACTCAAGAATGACAGAGGTGACCTGCCATATTGGGACTTGCTTTGACCTGTGGCCTCTTAGAACCATGGTCTTTGGACACCTAAGAATTACCCTAGGGAAATGGGAGGACCAGGATGGGGCAGTTCCTGGAGATCCTACATTCACTCTTACGCTGCCCAGGGGCAGAGTGGGCTTTGCCCAAAGGGGAAACCAAAGAGGTCTGTTGGGTTTGCCTGGACCACTTCCATACGGGCTGGCGAAGTGTTTGGTGTGAAAGGGGTAGAGTGCCCAGTGCACAGGAGTGACTAGGAAATGTCTGAGGCGTGAATTTCCTGGAGGTTGATGATCCACTTACCTCCAATCGTGCATTTAACATTCAGGGACTCTGCAGGGTTGCTGGTGGAGGTGATTGGTTGAGGGCTGAGCCACTTCAGTGCCCTCCCCTCCAGGAGTGAAGGAGGAACAGTCTTCAGAAAACTTTATCTCAGGCCTTTCAAGTAGAGATAGTGGAAGCTTACACAGCTCAGCAGCTCCTCCTGATGTATATCAGCAAATTGAAGCTTTTCAGAGTCCCCGTGGAGCATCCAAGTTAAGGGATGGAGGGCGATATCTGGCAAAGGCAGATTTCCCAGGAGTGTCCGGGAACTTCCTAAACACAATAGGAAATGAACAGCAAAAAACAACCAGCTCTCACCCCACACACCAGCAAAAGTGTCAAATTTTATAGAAACTTAACTAACCCACATGAAGCCAAGTCTTTCCAAATCACTTGGTTTAGAAGCTCCTAATGGGGAAAAGATCGTTCTAATAGGGACCCCCATCTTTGCCTGGGTCACTATCGCCAGCCTCTTTTCCAGGTTACCTGTCTCTAGTCCTTCATCCAATCATCTTCCAGACCATCATTAGAAATGTGTTTCTAAATCACATATCTGGTCACACTGGACTCCTTCTTAGTACTTCCAAGTTCTGCAGAAGACATCATGGTGCAATAAAACTCGGTGGGATCCCAGTGGCTCCCATTGTGTTCAAAATGGAACAAAGATCCCTCCACTTGGCATGCAAAGCCCTTCAAAATCTGGTCTCTGTTCAGGCTTGAGATGCACCTGGTGCTCGCCAGTAAAGCTGTTACAGTATTGAAATACCTCTGTGCTCCTTCAATGACCCTTTGCCATTCACCAGCCAACCTCCTTTGCTCACTTGGCTTCTGGCCAGACCCTGGTGGGAAAGACAGCGCCTCTTATGGCATTTGGCACTGGCTCCCCAGCAGGTGTATGCTGGGCAGAGGCCTTGACATGGACAGTGTTGCCTAGAGAAGCCCTTGCATGGGCACTTTTGGAGCTACAGCTTCAGCAGAATTGCTCAATGCAATATTTTGAATACTACTCCTGCCTCAGTCAACTGAACTAGACTTCTTGTTCACCATTCCCTTGTTTATTTATTTGTTAAATGGATTAAAGAACACCTGACTGCATAAAGGAGTGAGTGATGGATGTCCTAGCACCTGCTATCTTCTCAGCTTCGTCATGAAGGAAGGAGGTCCCTGGGCCATGTGGGTGGGTGGAGGATACACAAATAAGATGCCACCCACAGGGAGGTCATTTAGTGCCAGAGATGGTCACTCAGGAAGGGTCTTTCATCGGTGGGTTATACCCTGGCCAAGTTCTCAGCCATCCAGGTTCAGAAAGCAGACTTTCTCAGTTCACCCTAAAATAATCAGTCTTTCAGGCCACACACACACAATCCAGGCTTAAAAAACACTTGTGCAAAGTGAGAATAGCAGCTGAACTATTTAAGAAGATGACCAGAGTGCTGGTCTCCCTCGTCCAGGTGTTTCAGGTAATGCCCTGTAGGTTATGAGACAGAAATCCTAATTCAAAATGACTTAAAATACAAAAGGAATTCATTGGCTTTCAAAGCTGAAAATCCCAGGGATGACTGGTTTCAGGTACAACTGGATTGAGGGCTCAAAGGGTATCCATGGAACTCGATTTTTTTCCTCTTCATCTTCCATCTTCCACTGCATGTGGTGGCAAGATGGCTTCCTGATGTCCGAGATCCCATCTTCTTGGTTTTAAGTCTAGCTGGTAAGAATGAAAGATTCTGGAAGCCCCAGTAAGCATCTCATTGCATCTTGTGGGTGAAATCTAGGTCCTATAGCCATCCCCAAACTAATCCTCATGGCCAGCAGAGGAATGTTATAGTCTGACAGCCTATGCCTAGATCAGTGGTCAGCAAACTCATTAGTCAACAGAGCCAAATATCAACAGTACAATGATTGAAATTTCTTTTGAGAGCCAAATTTTTTAAACTTAAACTATATAGGTAGGTACATTGTTATTAACTTAATTAGGGTACTCCTACGGCTTAGGAAGAGCCACACTCAAGGGGCCAAAGAGCCACATGTGGCTCTCGAGCTGCAGTTTGCCGACCACTGGCCCTAGATCACCTAGGAATCTGGGGATTGTTCATTCCTAAGCCAAGAGTTGGTGCATCCTCCACAGCTCAGGGCTGAGAGTAGGTGAAAGAGAGGGAAATTGGACATGGGGACCACAATGCCAGACAGCAAACCAACTGCTGCTCACTCTACCAGGGCACTCCTTACAGCCCTGAGGACACCAAAACACTCTTTAGAGACTTGTTTGGTGTGTCGGAATAAGGCAAGAGGAATATTAGGAAGTGGGGAGGATTCTTTCCACAAAGATCCAGAAATAGCCCTTCTCCCATAGCAGAAGACCTGTCTCTAGGGCAGGACTGGGGGTAGGATAGCAACCGTCCTCTCTGAAGCCCAGTTCCTGCTGCTCCTTCTATCTTTACTCAGGAGACAGCATCACCGATTCTATCCAGAGCTGCAGGTGAGTCACTCTGCCCAGCCTCACCCACCCCACACAGGTTTCCTTGACTTTGACTCATCCACATTGATTTACGAACAAACTGCCTCCTGTGGTTCCTTTGACTTCTCTTGGTGCTGTCCTGCCTCTGCTCTGTCCAGCAGCCTAATGAAAGGGAGCAGGGCAGACTTCTGTGCTTGCTATAGGGGTGGTGTGATGAAAGCAAAGAGAAGGCAAACAACAGGCTGAGGTTCCCAGAGCTGGACAGAGGCAAGCTCCCCGTGATGAACCCTGGCCCAGCACTTTTTATATAAATGAAGCTGCTTATTGATATCTGTGAGGGGTAACTGTCCATCTCTCTTTAAATAACCACTAAGTGTACCTGAAGACTACCCTTATAGTGGAGGCAGAGACCTTGTGCTTGGCCACACTCAGGCAATTCCTGATGCTTTCTCCTATCCTTGGCCCCCAATCCATCCTCAGAGGCACTGCTCTGTGTACAGGCTGGAGAGACCACTGCTGTGGGGCAGGGGATGAGGGGGGCTGGGGCGCTACACACAGTCTGTCCCTCAGGACTGACATGTCTCCTATCTAGATGCAGTCAGTGCTCAGATAAGGCAAGATGGATGGCAAACAACATTTGGACTGACAGGTGCCATTTACTAATGTGCTCTAGATCAATGGCTCCCAAAATTAAAACGTTCTGTATCTGTCAGATGGTCCCCACCAGGCCCTCTGGCAGGGCAGAGGTGCCAGCCTCAGATTGGTGTGAGGGTAGAGGCAGTGGAGGTGGGGAGACTGTCAGCCATGGGGGAGAGGTGGCATTTCCCACTAGAGCCATGAGCAAGTCTCCCCCAACCACAGAGGCTCCAGAGGCTCCCCAGAAAGTGAGGAAATGAGGAGCGGGAAGTCCAGACAGGAGCATTTTGTAGCTGGAGAGCAGAGGAGACATCCCTGAGTTTCCCAGCAAGCTGAGCACTACCCTGGGCTTGGACAAGACCTGAAACACCCAGGAGAACCAGCGTCCATGGTGAAAGCCGTTTCCTGTTTGCTGGCATCCTTTGGGATCTGTGGGCATAGCAGATGCTGTGGATGCTCCATACCATCTCCCTCCAGCCTGCCTGAGTTCACCGGAGTCACAGCCCTCACTCCCAGCACCCAGCTCTCTCCTCTGCCCACTGGCCTCTCTGAGTCACCAGGCATCACTGTGAAGTGCAGGGAAGTTAATGCCTGGGGCTGGGGGATGGCAATGGCTAGATAAGTGCCCCAGCCCCTCCTCCAGCCCCACCTCACCCCCTCCCACCACGTCCTCCACTGGCACACTTGCTGCCCTCCTCTCCCGCTCCCTCTCACCTTTGCCCTTGGCTTACCAGTTGGCAGCCCAGCCATTAACTTGACCCTCCTGGACCTGGTGGTTCTGTACAGGCACAAACCAAGTAACATAGTAGAAATAACAAGGAGGCCATTGGCTTCCAGCTTTGGCATTAGCTGTGTGGCCTTGGGGAAGACACATAACCTCTCTGAACTTCAGTTTCCCCAACTCTATAATTAGAAAGTATCCAGACCCATCTCATGGATTATAGCTATGATCAAATGGGGAAAAATATCTGTGACTCTTTGTAAACTATAGCTTTTCCATGGCAGAAATTTAGCTGGTACCCACCAGAACAGCTGTATGTTGTTCATGGCTTTTGCTTGTTCTGATTGGTTGAAGCCCAGGCTATCCCTAGAATTAAACATTTTCAGTATCACTTCTGACTAACACTATGATTGCATGTACATCCTGTGCCCCTTGTATGGCAGCAGCTGGCCTAGCTCTCTGAATAGTAGAACCCCAGCTCATCTAGAATGGGAGACCTGGGGGCAGGAGGCCCCTAATCTGACTGTGCCAGGGAAGGGTGTGTCGATGTGGTCTAATGCATCCTCCAGACAGATCAATGCCACTTTAAACATGCAAACACAGTGCAAGTATGCCACATGGCTGGCTTTGAGGCCCAGCCAGTTGCTAAGGAGTTCAGTATTCATCCAGCTTAATTAAGCAAGTCTAAAGGGCTACATGCTCTCTTTCCCCCCATCCATCCTCAAAAAAAGGTCCTCAGCAGAAGTCAGTTAATTATTCTGAAGGCTGCATTGGGAGGTTGAGGAGGACAACCTGGGGACAAGACAGCAGGAGCTCAGGTTTGGGCACAGGAGGGGTATACTAACAAGACCAATGTGGCCTAATACAGGATGGAATAGGGAGATAGGCAAAAGCCTTAATTAACACTGTTTGCATATTCAATGTCAACTGCGAGTTGTTTAAACCAAACTCAAAGGTACACAGAAATCTGTAGTGACTGTCAGAAAATGATAAGACTTTTCGGTTTTGCATTTTGCCTTGGAATACAAAAGATTGCAAATCTGCTCTGTGTGATACTCATATCAAAGGTAAACTCCAATTTAATTAAACTAACCAAGGACTACACTTAAACACACCCTTCTCCCCGCCCCCCCATTCTCACCCCGCCCCACCCCGCTCTAAGCCCCAGCTATTATCTAAGCCCCCTTGGCTATTATCAGCCAAGCTGTGGATTGCATTAAATGATCTTCCTGCCCAGTCATGACAACTGTGGCCTTGAGGTTGGCACCCAGGACCCTGGGACAATCACTCCTGGGGAGAACACAGGGCATGGTGGGATAGTCGATCTGTGTGCTGTCCTCCAGGCAAGAGGCCAGCTTTGACTTAGTGGTGGTTTGGTGTGCAAAGGAGGAAGCTAAGGCTGAGAGCTAGGGTTTCAGGAGGGGGAAAAATTAGCATTTATTCAGTATTTCCTGTCTGCAACCCCTTAGTTGTACCTGTACTTCTGGAAAGTTCTTCAAGTGCAGCCTATTACAAGAGTGGATACTTTATACAGAATCACCTCAGGTGTCAATTCTCACCTCTTCTCTTTCCCACCATCCCATCAGTCTTCCTACCCTGCTGTCGACTCCCCAGGGTCCCGGATCAAAAGGCTTTCGTTCTGTATTATTTTATACTAGGAGGAGGAAGGGGGTGGGGGTAGCTTTTCCTCTTAAGCATACCTTTGCCATGTTGCCACATTACAATATGACCACACTCTAAGGATGCCGCCTCTTTTCTTAATGAAGACTAGACCTCACCCTGGGAGGTGGCCAGGAGGAAGAGAAAGGAAAGTAAGACTATCCTGTCCCCTCACTAGTGCCCTAGGCCCGTCACCCACGTGCTCTCACCTACTTCTCTCAACTATCACATCATAGTCCAACCCCTTCTGTCACCAAGGAAACCAAAACTCAGAAGTGTTGAGTGAATCCCTAATACAGGGAGTGAGTCTTGGAGCCAAGACCCAGGATTTGTCTGACCAAAGCCCATGCCCTCTGGCCTGAGCCACTGCCTCTGTCCTGGCTTGGCCAGACTCCAGAATCCATTATCCTGTGTCCCGTGGGGTACAATGAACTCTGGCTTAATTCTGACATTTTGGGTACAGCAAAGCATTTGGTCAACAAGTAGGGAGAGCGTTGCTGGAGGACCTTGGACGTGGGTGATGCTTGGAGCTCCACAAGGTTGTCCAGGGTCCCAGGCTGGAGCAGAGAATCAGCAAGGGTCCCAGGTCCTGGAGACAAGGCCCAGCCCCTGGGGAAGCTGGGGAAGGATGAGGATTCAGACCTGTCAGCTGTAATTTAGGGCAGGGCTCTGCAGGTGGTTGAATTACCTGGGTTGCCCTAAACCTAATGACTGGATCCTTATACAGTAAAAGCAGAGAGGGGAGAGGAGACATACAGAGAAGGTGGTGGGACGACAGTGGCAGAGATTGAAATAACATCTCTGCAAGCCATGGACACCAAGGACTGCCGGAGAGAGACCCCTCCCTCAGAGCTTCAGGAGGAAACCAACCCTTCTGACCTCTGGATTTTGGATTGGCCTCCACACTGTGAGAAAATAAATTCTACTGTGTTAAGCCGGCCAGTTGTGTAATTTATTGCAGCAGCCCTAGCCAACCAACACAGGCTTGATTCCTGGAAAGACAGGAATAAACCAGGAAACAACAGCTATAAGTGTTTCAGTGGCTATAGGCCCAGGCTGGTCCTGGGTCAGATGAGGAGCCAATCTCTCCCTGGGAACCGCACTCTGATGATAGCAGCTCAAAAACTCCTCCCTCCACTCGAGGGAGTGACTGAGGCTTCAATGCCCTCCTGGTCCCAGCAGAGCAGGTGCAGGGTCTTAATGGTGAAGAGGTGTAGTGCTGCCCTAACAGGTTTGGCTCAGTGGATAGAGCGTCAGACCACAGACTGAAGGGTCCTAGGTTCGAGTTCGGTCAAGCGGATGTACCTTGGTTTTGGGCTCGGTCCCTAGTAGGGGCCGTGCAGGAGGCAGCAATCAGATGTTTCTAACTATTAATTTCCCTTCCTATCTGTAAAAAAATCAATAAAAATGTGTTGTTTTTTTAAGAGAGGTTTGGTGCTGCTGCTGGGTGGGGCTGGGACAGGCAGGAGCAGGCCCCAGGCCCAAGGTTAAGCAATTCCAAAGATTTATATGATGCCCTGCAGTGGGGGGTGTGGTCTGACGGGTATGTATGGAGGTGAGATGATGGGCTCATCTGACCCTGTCTTCATGAGTTGGCTGCACATTTGAAAGCATAGATGCCAGGCCCACTGACTATTGGCCTGCGGTCTGCAGGTTGGGTGAATCCCTAATACAGGGAGTGAGTCTTGGAGCCAAGACCCAGGATTTGTCTGACCAAAGCCCATGCCCTCTGCCCTGAGCCACTGCCTCTGTCCTGGTTGGGTTTGGCTTCTCTGACCCAGAGCTTGAAGGTTCCTTTCATTTTCTCCTCTCCACACTGCACCCAGTAAGCCCCCATGCACAAGAGGGAAGGAGAACCCAGTGCTGGCCCTGCAGGGGTCCTGGCTGAGGGGCCAAGGTCAGGGGCCGGGACTGAACTCAGAAATGCCTACTTGCAGCATCTTGGAACCTGAAAAGCAGAGAAGTGGATGCATATCAGAGTCCCAGGGAAAGCTAAGATTCAGAGGCCTAGGAGACAAGGCACAGGCACCAAGTCCAAGGTCTCCAGATGCAGAATCAAAATCAGGGTGTGGACCCAAGAATTCAGAATTGGAGGGAGAGCGGGCCTGGGGTGAGCAAGGAGAGTCTGGGTACCTGCCCTGCTGCTGTTGTCTTGAGGGGCTATGGCTCCCCTTTGAGGGATAGCAGGACCTCAGTGCATGACTGGAGGTGCGGGGAAGCCAGTTGAAAGGGTTCAAGGTAATGCTGACTCCAGCCAGGGAGCCCTGTGCTCAGCTAGAAAGGTGGCACCATCACACCGGGCTTCAGTTCAGAGGATCAGACTCTCCCCTCCCTCTGAAACCTCTAAAGGAGCCCCTAAGGTCCACCTGGGAGCAAATCTGCCTTTACGTTCAAGCCTGGGAAGGGGAGGGGCAGAACAGAGGCTGACAAAACGGGTAGCAGGAAACTCTCCAGAAGCCTTCCTTCGAGTGCAAGCCCTGTGGACACAGAGTTTGAGGCCCTGCCCAGTGCAGTGATGCTCAAAGGCACCCACTGTGGACCCCAGGAGGATGCAGCCAAAACATCAGACACCGGGAAAAGTTTTCCCAAAGAACTTGGACTTTGTTTGGCCATCTGTTGCTCCCTGCCCTGTACGTCACCTCAGCAGAAACTCCTAACGTAGCTCTGGGCCCTGAAGCTCCTCACGGACAAAACCCCTGGGCAAAGCAAGGGGCCAGACTGTTCTAACACAGGTTCTCTGTCTTGAACAAGAAAAACCAACGAATCAGATATGGCCTTGCCCACAACATGAGCTCATGGTGGTCAAGTGTTGGGCTGGGGCCGAGCTGAGCACCAGAGATGACAGAGATGGAGAGTGGGCTGCTTGAGTGGCTTCTGCCTTCTCTGTGGCCCCTCTGAGGACATCCTCATGAACCGACCACAAGGGGAAGCAACTGGATCATTTTTCCCCAGGGAGCTGGCTCACTCTGTAGCCTCATTAGTTTCCAAGGCAAATTTAGGTAGAGCAGCAAAAATACATACATTTGTAATAGAATCACATTAATATGTAGAAAAGGTCCGATGTAAATTGGAAAGTGACATTTGAAAACCCTTTGATAAATGGCTGAGCAGAGCTTATGATTCCAACTGGATGCTTGATGTCAAAGAGGTGACCTGTGGGGCTCCCACAGAGGGCTCCTGCTTCCCACGCTTTGCCCACACATGGCTCAGGAACTGATTTTGAAACTCTATCAACATGTGGGTGTGACTTCCATGCATCAAAATGGCTCATTCTTTCCCCCTCTGAGGTATACTGTACCCAATGTTGGCCAGGGTAGGGGAAACAGACCCTCACACAGTAGCGCTGAAGGGAGTGTGGGGTGGCAATTGGACAGAATGAACCAATAGCCTTGAACTTGTTCCCATTTCCTGACCTAGTCTTTAATTTCTAAGAACTGAGTCTAAAATCATGGTTGCGGGTTTCCACACATACACTACCCCACCCCACTCCAATGTAGCTGAAAAAATATTCATTAAAACTTTATTTCAGGGGAAGGAGAAAATAAATGAAATGAAGTGCAGCAAATTGAAATAAAATAAACAAAATGAAACCCCCACTGCTTATCTCCTACAGGGATGGCACATTTGTCTCACGAGTAATTGGCTATCTGATTTAGAACTTTCCTGGCCTTTTGGCTATGAAAGGAAAGGCTTTGGGCTAGACCATATGTGAGAGACACAGACAGCAAAGTAACTAACTCACCTAGCATAGCAAAGTCATAGGAATTCTAGAGTGGCCCCTCCCTGGCAACTCAAGAGAAAAAAAGTTTTGAGAATGTGAGACAGCTGAGAAGGGAGAAGATGGGGAAGAGTTTAGGGAGAGAGAGCAGGGCCAGGCAAGATCGTGGGCCAAGCAGAGAGAGCAGTGAAAAATCCTCAAGGAGGGAATAATGATGTCTACTATTCCTTTCTCCGGGCTAAAATCCCATTTGACCCAAACCCCTTTAATTCAAGTCATTGTGTTAACTGGCCTGTGGGAAATGGAGGAGGAGGAGCCAACAGCTAACAGAGCGGTGGAAGACAGTGAGAGGTGACTGCAAATGGTGACCGAGCAAGAGTGTAGAACAGACCAGCTCAGTCGTGGGCACTGGTCTCCACCCTCCCTCATTGCCCAGAATCCTCAGCAGCATTCGCCAGGAGGATGCCAGGAGGCAGATGCTACCAAGAAAATCCAGAGGAAACCACATTGTGTTACAGGTGATGGAATTACACTTTGGTATTGAATTTTCTTCTTTGCTTATATGTATTTTCTAAATTTTCAAACAAGTATGTATTACTTGTGAAAAGTAGAAATAAAATTTTAAAAGTTTGCTGACATGACTGCAGCAGGACTTACCTAGCCAGCAGGAGCCCGTAAGCATCACCCGGACCATTTTTCTGTGCACAGAGGAACAGCACACAGCCCAGAGGAACAGCACACAGCCCGGGAGCCTGACACCTGCACAGGACGCCAGCCAGGCCAGCCCAGCCATGGGCACAGCCCCTCTTGTTCTCAGGCTCTGCCAACGAGACTTCCAGAACCCCAGGAACACTCTTCAGAGAAGACAACCAAGGCAGACGTCATCCTTAAAAGGATCCCTGTTACCTCACATTTTCTAGACCCAGTGTTCTGACGTCTTAAAGAAGAATCACATGTGGAGGGTGGACGCTTCCAGAAAAGACAATGGCCATGCGTCCCAGCTACACGCCAAGCTCCCGCTCTGATCCTCTTAGAAAACTTGAAGAGCCCAGGTTTCTGGGTCCCAGCCGTGGCCGCGCTGGTTGACAATGAAAACCCCATTCCGCTCTCCATGCTCCCTCTGGCCTCGTGAGTCTTGGCAGAAGGCTGCTCTCCTATGGCGATGTCTCCCATATTAATTTAAGTCTTTTCGAGACATACTTACTAATTAAAATGTGAAACAGTTTTTATCCCTTTAATTAAGATACAAGATGGGAAGCATAATTTAATTCGGTCTATTGAAGATATCAGGATTATTAGCTCCATAACTTGCTTCCATTACAGATGACTATGTTAAACAATTTTTTTTTTCTCCCACACTCGCTGGAGCTTTGGCATGTGCACTGAGTCCTGAAACACCGGGGGGGAGGGGGCGGGGGTGGGGGTGGGGACTGCGACCCCATTGAAAAGGAGCCACATGGAAGTCACCGAGAACATCAGCTTTCGGACCCTGTCTCAGGTTGGGTTCTCCTAGAAGCAGATCCTAAGAAATAGTTGAGTACAAGCAACTTGTACAAGAAGAACTTTTAGGCCTTTAAGGCACTGAGGAGTGAAATAGGGACAGGAAGAGGGTCAACCTGGGTGAACAAAGGAATAGGTTACCGCTGAGGGGAACTGAGGTAACCTCCCTGGGGACACCTGATAGTGCACAATACACCCCGAGGGAGGAGGAAGCTGGGGTGTTTACCCTCCAATTGTCCACCATGGGATAAGAGCTGCTCCCAGGGGTGTCAGCTCCCCCGTCCTTACACCCTCTCCCCTCAGACCAAGAGTTGTGGAGGGCAGCCATCAGGGGTGAGGGGTGAGGGGTGATGGGTGAGGGGTGAGGGATGAGATAAGATGGGCAGGGCACAGCCCTGTGCTTGCAATTGCTGAAAAAGGAGGCATGCAGGGAGAGTCTCAATTGCTGACTTATTAGTAAGCTCTTTCCATGGTCCAAGAGACAGTCTTGGACTGGCAGCCAGAGTCCTCACTTGGAAGTCTCTGGGGAAGAAGGTTAAGGGCAGAAGGAGGTGTGTCCAACTCTCTGACCCAAAGTCAGAGAAGAAGGTGGGGAAACAGGAAAAGCACAGCCAGGAGCCTGGAAATGGAATGAGGGAGAGTTCTAAGGTCATTTCAGTTAGTTAAGCCCAGAGGGAACTTTCTCACCCAGCACTGGAGCCCTGACCTTCTGGGGTTTGAGTCCTTTGGAGAGCTGGGTGTGGAGTTCCAGCATCTTCCAGCTGTGAATCTGACCCCATACTAACTGGAAAATGGGGAGTGAACATAATGTCCAAGACATTATGAGAAGATACCAGTCCATCAGAAATGACACAGGATAGGGAGTCGGCTAAAGGGAAGATTCTGAAGGTGAGACTGCATCCTGAGCTGGGTTGAAGGATGACAGGAACCAAAGAACTGAGCTCAGGAAGAAAAATGGGGCATTAGATGCCTGTGTCAGGGAGCTATACACAATCAGCCAGGTAAGGATGAGCTAGATTAGAGCCCACGGAGGATGCGAGACAAGGTGCCCAGTGGTAGACCTCCTTTGTCAGAGGGAATATGGTGGGACAGAGAGCTTACACTGGGAGCCTGAACTCTTGGGCTTTAAGCCCTGATTCTACCACTTGCTAGCTGAGTGAACTTGGGCAAGTAGCTTAGCTCCTCTGAATCCCTACATAGAATTCTATGAGGGCTGAATAATTAATGCAGAAAAAATCCATAGCATAGAGTCTGCCCCATGGTGGGAGCCCATAAAAGTTACTTCCTGTCCTGTCTTACAGTGATCTCACATTGTAACCTGTATAACACTGGGACTCACACCTTCAGGGAACCCAAACGTGGCAATTTCTGACTCTGTGTGTGCATGTGTACACGTCTGTGAATGTGTAGGAGGTGGCAAGAAGTAGAGACTCCTCTCTATCCTAGTTTCTTTGAATGTACCTGTCCTAATTTAAAATAAAACACCTAGCTGTGTGCACCAACTCCCTTCCTGCCTCTGGCATTTCCCCAGACAGGTGGGACAGTAGGCAGAAGGGACTAAAGCAGGAGGATGAGGCCCAGAAATCAGGATTTAAAAAAGATTCTAATGTGCAGCCAAGGTTGAGAATCACTGGACTAAAGGGTCATGGCTCCAGCCTCACAGCTGGTGATTGTCAGAGCAGGCCACTGAATGCTTTTAACTACTTCCATCCTCCCTAGCACCTGGTCCAGCCCCTAGAGGCCCATTCCAGCCAGGCCCTCATCAAGCCTAGGCCATGGCACTCTGTGTAGGATATGCAGGGGTCTTTTAGGGTAGAAGTAGGGAGACACTATGGGGGATATGCAGGGGGTCTTTTAGGGTTGAAGTGGGGAGACACTGTGTGGGATATGCCAGGGGTCTTTTAGGGTTGTAGTGGGGAGCAGGGGTGGGGAAAGTGAATATTTGAAACTGAGCAGAGCTTGCTCCTAACTGAAAGAATTTTTCTTCCCACCCAACAATCCTTCTGAGAAGTGACAGTCAAGGGAGGAATACTGATTCAGCCTGAGAAACACAGGCCTGAAATTCCATCAGGGAATCTTCACACAGACTCGCAGGGGCTGGAAATCAGGGCCTCAGGAGAGCTGGCATTAGTGCGCCCCCTGTGGTCAAACCTGAGAAAGAGTGAGAGCCGAAGCTTCCACCCAACAGCGCTCAGGCCTTCTTCCCGCCACCTCTCATATGTCTCTCTTTGCTTTGGGCACCAGAAGAACAGAACATCTTAAATCTTAAAGAAGTGCGGCCATGAGAATTCAATACTAATGCCATCAGCCCCCCTCTTTGGGTTCATAGTCCTTGCTGTTGAGGCCTTCCTGAGGGGACTCGGTGAAAACCCCTGGAGAGACAGTGCACATAGCAGGGCCACTTCTCTCCTGCCACACTTCATGCGCCGTGAATTTTAAAACAACACGTGGGAAAAGCCACCTTCATTGTCAGACCGCATGATGAAGGGCTCACTCTTTCTCTCGTCCAGAAATGCCTCCAAGCTGAACCCCTTCCTGAGTGCAGAAGAGCTTCCCAGGCAGTAGGTGGAGGCCCCTCCAGCCCCTGGCCCAGGAGAAAACTGGGCACAGTGGCCCCCCGTTCCCTGACACCTGTGCTCCTCTCATTGCTGTTGGAACTTGACTTGGGTCACTTGAGCTTGATTTGCTATGTCTTACTTTTTGTGGCTCTGATTATGCTGTTGCCATTCAGAGTAGGGAGAAGCCAGGGGACTAAGAGGCAAGGAGGTGGGTGATGGCAGAAGTGGTCACAGGACCCTGGCCAGGTAGCTTGGCTGGTTGGAGCATTGTCCCCACACACGAAGGTTGCAGGTTCTATCCCAGGTCAGGGCACTGCAAGAATCAACCAATGAATTCATAAATGAGTGGAACAACAAATCGATGTTTCTTTCTCCCTTCCTCTCTCTCTGAAATCAATCAATAAATAAACATTTTAATTAAAAAAAGAAGTAATTATCAGGGGCTGCTGGGAAAACCCATAGCTGGACAAATGGGCCCATAGGCGTGAGGGCTTCTGTCCACCAGTCCTTACAACCTCCCCACTCACAGCTGTTGACTTCGAGTGCATCACCGGAGCCCAATGTAGTACCCCTGGTGATTCCTGGAGTTTGTCCAATCCGTCCTTTGTCCTGAGCTCCATAACCATTTATCCAGATATTTCAGAGTGGCCCATAGACAGCAGACTCACTCACTCAAATCTGTCCTCTTCATCTAGCCCTCAAGTCTGATTCTCTCCCATTCGTTCCCCATCCTTGTGACAGATGTCTTGCAGGCCGGAAATGTGTCATCCTTGATACCACTCCTTCCAACCCTGGTACCAATCATTCATCCAGCCCAGCCAGTTCCATCTCTAATGTAGTAGTATATCTCAAATCTGTGTACATCTTGCCATCCTTGCCACAATCATTCAATTTCAAACTTCCTCTCAGCATCTCACATCTGGATTATTTTTACACACACCCACTGGTCTGGCCTGGTTGCACTGGTCTTGCCACAACATTTAGTCCATCTGCCTAGAACAGGGGTGGGCAACCCCTGGCACTCGTGTCAAACATGGCACGCCAGTAACTTTTGCTGGCACGCCAAACCCTCTCTTATAATCTTCCATTTACAATTTTTTTCTTAATATCGACTTTTTTATTTTTCAGATAAATTCAGTGTAGGTGAATCTTAGATAAATAAATAATTTTACATAATAAGTTATCTTAAAGACCATAGACATGGATTGACGAGAGAGGGGAAGAGCAATTTCTATGCCTTTGCCTTAACTCTCCCTGCCTTCCTAGATCTGACCAGTGTTTTGGTTTCATCCACATTTGCTTGTGAATCTTTGTTCTCAGTGATGAATTTTGTTAAGTCTCGTAATAGGAGTAGCCTGATGGATGAAAGTAGTAGCTCGTGCATATCTCTGAAGGTCACGAAATATAAACCTGATGTAAAATCTCTGTCATCAGTGATGCAGCAGCAAAAGTCCCACTGATAATATCAAACGGAGTCATAAAGTTTTCTATCGGACTATCAGTGTACATGTATACATTAAAAAATAAATGTATTTTTCATCATCATATACTGTGTTTTTGTCACTCGAAAGAATTTTATTATTTCTTCAAGGTTCTTCACATATGTACACCTTAAGAGATATCAAGTAGGCATAACATGTTCTCAAAAAATTAGGGTTGGCATGCAGAAGAATTTTGAGTCAGAGATTTTACTGGTTTTGGCACGCACTCACAAAAAGGTTGCGCACCCCTGGCCTAGAATATCCTCTTTCTTTTGTCCATCTTGCAAAGCCTCTCTCCTCATTAGCCTTCCTCCTCTGTGAAGCCCTGGAGGATTCACCCGTTTAATATGAGGGACAATAACTTTCGCTGAGGGCCCCAGACCCTGGTACTCATACATCCATTTGAATCCTGATCACATGGCACTGCCACTGATCATTGGCACATCTTTCTCCCCACAGGGCTCCTGGAGAGCAGAGGCTGTGCTTTCTTCATCTCTGGGCCCCCAGTGTCTAACTCCGTTCTTGGCAAATAGCAAATGCTTCAGAACTATTTTCTTGACTTAAGGAATCCTATAATAAAGAGGACAGAGGTCTTTCAAAATCTTTTTTCTCCCATATCTGAAGGATATAGAAATTGGATTTTATGTTGGTATCTTTCTAATCATAGACCCAATTATCTAACCCAGACTGAATCTTTTAGCAACTGAATCCATCCAGCACAGCATATCTCTCATTCAACAGCCAGGACAACTTTTGTAAGGAAATTTCCTTGTCTCACCTCCCATTTTGTTGTTTTAATTCTTTAAAATTTGAGCTATATCTCCATTTCAGAGCCTCAATACCTAACATTCCCCGTGGACCGGTGAAACACAGTTGTAGTGTGGTGTCCAGTTTTTCTGGTCCTGCCATCAGGGAAAATAGACTTCTTTCTCTTGGCTCATGCCTCCATACTCAACAGCCCAGAGCTACCCATTTGCAAACATTCAGTGTTTGAAAATAATAGTAAAAGAAATGAAGAAGAGAACATCAACCAATGTTACCTGAGTCAATAGGCATAAAGTGGTATTCATAAAAATCACAGATTCTGTCTCAGTGATGCTCAGAGACGAGTTCTCTAGATCACTAATTGCTCCTGGGAGAAAATATATCTGCTTGGGTTCTGTAGGTGCTTTGCACATGCACTTACTCGTTCATTCAGTAAGCATTCATTGAGCACCTACTGTGTGCCAGCCATTGTGCTGGACTCTGGGCAATCTAGAGATGAGTACCAAAGTTCCTCTCCATGGTTTGGACTTTTACTCACCTTTCTACTTTGGCGGTTTACTCCAGCCTGATTCCTTCCTCTCTGTCCCCCAAGTCTTGGCAGGAACAGCATGACTTCTTGTGCCCTTATTCTTCTGTTATTCCTACAATTTCTCTCAAGCCCAAACTTCTTGAGAGAGAAAAAAAAAGTTTCCTTTTCTGACTATTTTCTATTTCAACTTCCTTTTGTTTTATCACAAAATCAATTGCAACCTCCTCACTGCAGGCAAAACTGTTGCCCTTAAGTGGACTTCAAGCTTTTAAATATACTTGGTGTACATCTACACAGTCACTCACCAACCAATCCTTCCTTCCTTTCATCTACTCGTCCATTCACCCATCCGTTCATCCATCCATCATCCATCCATTTATTCAGCAGATACTATGTACCAGGCACTGAATAACCACAGGCCCAGCACTAAAAAGCTCATAATGTGATGGGGAGAATGAAAATTTTTATAAATGTTCATGAAGAGTGTCAAAGGAATAATGTGTGAACCCAAAGGAGAAGGTGATTAATTCTAACAAGTATGGAAAGCTGACATCAAAAAATTGACATTTGAGCTGAGTCTTGAAGGTGGAAAAGAGGGAGAAATGCCACTCAGAGGAAATAGCCACTTGGAGGCTTAAAATAATTGGGTATGAACAGAAAAAAACAAATGTCAAAAAGCTCAATATGAATGGAGCAAAGGAAGCAGATAGGAGAGAAATACTAAATAAGGTTAAGTTATTAATTCCATTTTTCTTCTATTGACATTGAAAGGTTCTTATTACTCAAATACAAAGGACCACTCCAGAGTGACAAATAGCCACAGAGAAGAAAAACATTGAATTTCTATCCTGAGGAGAAAAAGTAATCAAGAACTCTTCATTCAAAATTATAATAAAAAGGAGATAAAACTGATCCCATACCTACAGGGCTTATGACAGTGATTTTGTAATGCATTATCTCATTTCATCTACTTAATGACTGTGAGGAGAGATTATGGTTGCCCTTGAACACATGGGAAAACTGAGGCACAAAGAGTTTTGGCCACTTTCCCAATGTCACACAATTGCTGGTTTACAGATCTAGGGTTTAAATTCAAATCTACCTCAGCCGATCAATGATTCTCTCTCATCATCATTCTCTCTCTCTCTTTCTCTCTCTCTCTCTCTCTCTCTCTCTCTCTCTCTCTCTTCTCTCTCTCTCTCTCTCCCTTCCTCTCTGAAATCAATAAAAATATTTAAAAAACATAAAATAAAAAATAATAAAAAATTTCAAATCTGCCTCATTTAAAAGACCCTGCTTATTGCATCACATTGTGCCCATTCAGAGTGACAGCGCTGGGTGATGAGAGCATGGGTAGGGGCTGGAGCCCAAGAAGCACCCAAGCTTGGATAAGGAGACTTCAGTGGAAGCCCTGGGTCTCCTTAATAGCTCCATGACCTCGGACAAATCACGTGGCTTCGTGAGCATCAGTTTTGCCTCTAAAATGACATGGTGTGTTGGATTATCCAGGTCCACCATTCTTTGTTTCAAGCCAAGCAAGAGAATGTGCTCACTGTCAAATGAATAAAATTTTACAACATTTCTGCTTTATTTGACTTTGGAATGTTTCCTTATAAAAATGAAACAGAGCCTTGATTGTGAGTTGGTGATTGATCCCATTGCTTCACTGGTCTGGTCCTCATTGTTTCCTCTGAATCCACTGATGCTTGTTGAGGGTGTGTTCTGTGTGAGGCATACTCTGCCAGCAGCCCAATGAGGTGCGGGGGAAGTAACTGGCCCCGTGGGTACAGTCCTAAATTCAATTGTTCTACATCTTCAAACTAAGTGAACTGGCTGACTTTTCCCAAACTGTCTTTTGAGGAACACGAATTTCATCTGTTAAAAGATATTAGGGGACCAAAAGTATCCTGTGCCCAAAGCAGTTTGGGAGAAAAAAAAAAACCTGTATTAAACAAGGTTAAACAAGCTTCTATATTGTGAGACTCCTCCCAGACTTTGATAAGCTGATGTCTTAGGAATTCTTCAAGAAAGAGAAGAATAATCAGGGTTTCCCAAATTTTCTGGACTACAGAATCTTTTTCAAGGAATACCTAGCCAAATGAATGTCCCAATGACTAGACTTTGGGAGCACCAGATCATGGGTTTAAAACTCTTAATTAAGCAGGGGCTGAATTGTAATTATAAATGTGTTGCAATATGAAAGATGAGAGGGCACCGCCTGCCAGTGTTCATTAACTGTTAACAGAAAGGGGATCCGATCTGCCTTCGTAATGAGCACTGTCTCTGGCCTACAAGTGACCCTACAGGTCACACTCCCTCCCCTCAGCCGGGAGGGGAGCAGTGGGGCCAGATGACCTCTGACACTCTGGGATTGCGTTTACCCAAAAGGCATTCAAATGCCCCCTTTCTTCCCTTGTGACATTTTGGGAAGATGAATCATGGGGCAAGGGGGTCCTCACCCCTCTTCTAAGTACACATGCTTGTCAGCAGGAGGTTTCTTCAAAGGGTCTTCCAAGACTTTGTCCTCGTCTAGAATGACTGGTTGGTATGTTTTCTCATGAATCTGCAGATACCCGCAGTGTAGGAGTTAGGCCAATAGTCTCTTGTAGTATTTTCATGAGTTGATATTTTTAAAAGCTAAAGGGTGCTGCTTTTCTTCCCCAATTGTAGAACTAGAACAGGAATAGCCCGGTGGTGAGGATCACGTTTGTGAATATGGTGAGTTTATTTTGTTATTTTCTCATGCAAAAATGAAAATAATCTTAAAATGCCTAATTTACTTGAAAAAGAAAACATATATATATTTTTATTCTTTTCTCTCCTATTTCCACCCTTTCAATAACGCTTAATTTTTTTCTTGGTATGAAGAGAATAAATTCTTCCTATAAAATTTGGGAAAATACAAAAAGTCATAAAGAAAAAAATAAAAATAGTCAGTTATCCCATCATCTGTGGAAAACTACCAATACTTATTTATTCAATGCTTATGTATTCATAAATACATGTATCACATACAGGAATTAGCATAAATAAATAAATTGTTTTTACCGAATTGAGAAGTTACCGTATATAGTTTTCAAACCTGCTTTTTTCACTTAGTGCTGTGTCATCAGCAGAGTCTGAAGGCTGAAGTTCCCCATTCCAAATCGCCTGAGGTGTTGGCTCATAGACGCACTGATGAATTTACAAGCTGCTGTCAAACATGACAAGTGATGGCCGTGGCATTCATAACAGTGGTTCTTGAAGGCAATTAAATATGGCATTGCTCTCACTACCTAATGTGTTTATATCAGCTCCTGTAATTGTTTTCTAAAGTCATAAATTTCTCAAGTTAATTATAAACAAATTGCTGTGCTTAATTAATGGGTATCACTAATGGGTAGTATCTAATATGCATGTGAATGAACTTTGTGGCAGCCTCACAGGGGCTGGATTACTGATGTCAAGAATGTCAAGACGGTGGCCCTGGGAGAGAAGTCAATCACCCAGAACACAGGTCTTGAGTGCACTCCAGGAAACCCTGGGGCCAGAATCTGCTGGAGCAACACTGTCCCAAAGTTATTGGTGCCCATGCTGGGTCTTCAGGGTGTATGACCCCTTGGACCTGCCCGGCTATGCATCAAGAAGGAGCTGAGATGAGGGTGACTGGATGTGCTCTCAGTTTATTAATGAAAGTCTCTCTCTAGCAGCTCAGATTTCTTGTCTATGTTACCCCACGTGGTCTTCCCCTCACCTACCCGCACTGTAGCTAGTTTGACATGAAGGTGATGACACTAGACACTGGGGCCAGGCTCCCAGGGTTCAAGTCTCAGCTCTGCCAGCTACTAGATGGGGGAACATGGGCAAGTTACTGCGTAATAGCACAGTGACTTCGTTTGGCCATTTGTAAGTAATAACATGTGCTGTGAAGTTGATAGATGATAGGTAGGTAGATAGATAATAGATAGATAGATAGATAGATAGATAAATAGATAGACAGATAATAGATAGAATAGACATTTAACTTATTCATTGGCCCACTCATATTTTTATTCTTAAATTTATTTATTCACTTGTATTTTCATTTATTCAATCATTCATTCATTCATTTACTCACTCATTTGTCCATCTAACTAATTATTTATTCCACACAAACCTTTCCTATGTGCTAAGTACCATACTATGTGTTAGGAATATGGAATTGAGTAAGACAAAATTCTAATCATAAGGAAATCACAGTCTAATGGATTAGATAGTCATTTACATACATAATTGCATGAGATTGTTTTAGGTCCCACAGTACAGAGACATACAATGTATTTTGCGAGTCTAGGATTGATTGTCCCTGCTTGGAAGTGAGGGGGGATCCTGGCTGGAGAAGGAACACTTGAGTGAGACTTCATCAAGTGAAGAAGAAGGTGGGTAAGGACAGGAGAGAGCACTAGGTACAGCCATATGGCGATGGGCCCATGGCTCCCATAATTTCTAGCTCACATGCATCTCAGACACGTCATGAGTCCTGTGCTCTGGCGAGGATTTATGTGGGCACAAGAAAAGACAAAAACAGTCTTCACTTTATCTGCCCACTCTGTCTGTCACCAGACGATGAAGGTGATGGTTTTCAATTTTTCAGGAAATGATCTGAGGTGAGGAGAACATGGACCCCCGAGTACTGGAGGTCCTGCAGGGGGCCACCCAGCCCACCCGGGTTGAGCCAGTCCTCGTGGGTCTGTCACCCTCCAGTGTCTCTGGTCATCCTCAGCCACCACGGGAGCATAAACCTCTGTAATGTGAAGAGGGTAAACAGGGTATTTGTGGGGGAGTGAATGCTGTTTACCATTTCAGAGTGGGAATTTCCCAGCTTCTCCCTGTGAGGAGCCCATCAGAGTTATTCTCGGTTTATCTAGTATCTTTTCTTCAAGTAGCTTTATAAATTTTTAATCAAAATTGTATTTTAGAAACTAAAATCTACTTGATTTCTACCAGACTGTCACACCGGAAAGGAATTTTATAAATCCCAAATGGGATTCTTTTAATGTCTATATTTCTTCTTCTTCAAGTGAGCTTCCAACCAAGCCTTCAGATTTTCTTTCCATTTTTTTTAAAAGGACCTTTTACGCACAATGTCAAATCCAAAACTGTGACATTCTATTCTAAGTCACTTTGACAAAATAATGAACTCTATTTGTAGGAGCAATAGAGTCTCATCTGACAAGGTGTCTCTGGAGTTTTGCTACAAATGGAAAAACTATTTCATTTTTTTCTTTCTGATAAATGGCACGTTTGAGATCTTGGAGAAACTTTTTGGAAACGGTGGGAAATGTCCGTGAATCTGTAGGTAAGCCCTCACCATATTCACGTGTCCTCCTGTTCGTCAGTCATGTTTGGATTTCTGGTTGAGGCCAACACACACCGTGGTCCTCCATCCAGGTGAGCCACATCCCGTGCCTGGGGGCAAACAAGGACTCGGCTTCAGGACAGCTTCAGCTTCCCACCGAAGACAGGCCACCAAGGCATCTCTTTCCTCTGCCAGTGACACACAGGGACACTGGCTCAGATGAGAGTCACAGGTTGGTAATCCCTTGGGATTAGCAACCCCAAGGCAGGGCCCCTGGTCACAAATCCAGCTCATAACCCAAATCAGGGCTTCTTTGTTTTGAACTGTTTATGTTTGCTATAGCTCCTTGGTCATTTTTGAAAACCTGAGGCTAACTTTCAAGGTGAGCCCAGGCACCCTGAGTTATCAGGGAGAGCCAGTAGGATGTCCTAGAGCAGTGATGACACGCGTGTCAGAGGTGACACGCGAACTCATTTTTTTGGTTGATTTTTCTTTGTTAAATGGCATTTAAATATGTAAAATAAATATCAAAAACGTAAGTCTTTGTTTTACTATGGTTGCAAATATCAAAAAATTTCTATATGTGACACGGCACCAGAGTTAAGTTAGGGTTTTTCAAAATGCTGACACGCCAAGCTCAAAAGGTTCGCCATCACTGTCCTAGAGAAACAGGATTGGGGACTTCGATCCTAACTGTCCAGCCCTTGAACTCTCTGCAAAAAAAGAGGGGACCAAGGCTGCCTCAGCACCCGGGGAGAGAGCAGGAAGCTCACATCAACATAGGAGCTGACGGCACATGGCCCTGCTTAGGACACTGGCTGTCACAAGAAGAGGTGAATTTTATTTTTTATTTGAAAAATATGTTTAAAACAACAAATAAAAATCATGTATTAGTTCATCATATCTTTTAAAATTATTAAAATAGGAAATAAAACTCTTTTTCTCTATCCGAACATGAATTCCCCCCTTTGCCATGATTATCATTGTCCATCCTTCCTAACATTGTCCATCCTTCCTGACATTTCCTGTCTGTAGACTAAAGATAGATAGACATGTATAAAATTAGAGGGTCTTTTCTTATTATTAGTAACATAGTTTTGTGCCTTCGGATCCTGGGGAGCATGTTTTAAGTTCTGTGAGAAAGGTTTGTAAAGCAGGAGGGAATCTTGAGTCCCAGTGGTGTTTTTAGACAAGACTGTGGAGACCTGGACTGTACTTATTACCCAGATCCCTGATTACCACTCCCCACTCTCCTGGCCCCGCCCAGACAATATTAATGCGGTGTGGGAATGTTACTATCAGGTGTCCCTTTTGTTTTAAAGCCCAGTCAAAGACAGAATAGCAGGCATTTTTTTCAATAAGAAGACATGATAGACTGAGTATAGCAGATTTCCCTCCCCAATGTGGGTGGGCCTTATCCAATCAGTTGAAGGCCTGACTAGAGCATAAAGACTAACCTTCCCCAAGTAAAAGGGAATTTTACCTGCCTGACTATTCGAGCAGGGACATTAGTCTTTCCCTACTTTCAGACTTGAAGTGGAACATTGGCTCTTCTTATGTCTCATCAAATGAAATGATTTGGTGAGGGGGGGGGGGGGGAATACAGGCAAAAAGTTTGTCAGTGAGCAGTAAATATATTAACTGTAGAGCCAAAATAAAAGCAGGTGTGGAGGTAACAGTGACCTAATAGGATGTAAATAGTAAACACTCCAACAATGTAGAAATGAGAGGAGAAAGTGAAATATGGTCGGATAAAAATGACTTCATACCTAATATCTGGGAGTTAGTAGTTAGCATTCAAAACTAATCGAACGGGGCAAGTGAGTCTGCCAATTGAGCACCAGACTTCAGAGGCATTAGGACGAACACAGCTGTAGAACGAAGGCTGTGTTGAGTTTAATTCTCAGCTCTGCTGCCTGATTTATGTTTACCTGGACCACAGATGTGGATACCCACCTGAGAGGATCACTCTTACCAGAAAGTTGCCAAGAGGCAGACGTGGCAGCCCCTGACACCCGAGCTGTCCGTGGGAAGGAGCCACGCCTCCTCTCATCATAGGCGAGAGCAGGGCACTGGACTGGCTCTCGCGATGCTCAGTGCTCATTTCTAGGTGGCAGGTGATTCTAAAATTGTGAGACACCACTTTCCCTGCAGGGCCCTTCTCTAGAACGTTTGACCCATCAGTGGGAGCCTCCCAGGACTTTTTCTTATTTCCTGTAGCTGGTTCCTGCCCCACTGTTTTGTTTTGTTGTTTTTGTTTGTTTGTTTGTTTGTTTTGTGTGTGTTTGTGTGTGTGTGTGTGTGTGTGTGTGTTTTGGGGGCTTTTCCTGCTCTCATTACAAATATTTAGAAATTATTTACAGATATTTCTCTAATGTTATTATTCTTGTGACTTTATAGTCTTTTACCTTTACAGTTTTAATTTTTGTTTTTTTAATCCTTAAATGCCATCTACTTGTACTGTTTTTCTGCTTCCTACTTTATATTTTAGCCATTTTATCTTAATCTTTCATCTCATTTGCTTTTATGATTTTAGCCTTTTATTTTGTTGGCTTATAGCCTTTTAGGTTTTCTTTTAAATCTCATCCATTTTATCCCATTGTTATTTTTAAGTTGCTAACCTTTTGCCTTAATTATGATTTATAGTCTCTTAAAAATGTGAATTGTTTTTTATTGTTTTTTTAATCACCTTATAACCTTCCATACTCTCTCTCATGATTGAAATAATCTTTTCATTTCTCCTTGGTCTTATACTGTAGATGATATCTTTTCCATTTCCTTTAACAATGGCCAGCCAGAATGTGTGGCCATAGCTGTGGCTGCAGGAGAAAAGCTCACCTATAAGGCGGGGCGGGGTGGGGGGAGATTGGGGCCCTTCTTCCTTGCATTTGTCCTAAAAGTTCCACCCTGTTCTTATAAGGAGTAGCAGAGGCTATTCCTTCCTACTCAAGAGTCTCTACTCCATCCCAGCCCACAAACCTCTGGAAGACCCCCGTTAACCCTCCAGAATTCTAACTCCCTGCACAGCGGACAGACTGGATGGTCGCGCTGTGCCTACCATCTCCTACCCTCAGCGGAGAGACTCCCTGTTTTAATTTTATTTTTAATTTTTTTTAAATATATTGATTTTTCACAGAGAAAGGGAGAGGGATAGAGAGTTAGAAACATCGATGAGAGATGAGAGAGAAAGGTCAACCAGCTGCCTCCTGCACACTCCCCACTGGAATCGAACCTGGGACCCTTGAGTCTGCAGGCCAACGCTCTATCCACCGAGCCAAACCGGTTAGGGCTAGAGACTCCCTGTTTTTAAATCCTTCACCTCCAAGCCCCTAAAACCCTGCTGGGACCAGTTTACGCCTAAGCTTTGCTTCCATTGCCTGGCACGCGGGAGATGCTTTCTCCCCAACCTCCTACCAAACAGAAAGCTGATCACTTAAATACACTCCTACCCACGCTGTATCCTAGGCAACATAGTGCTTACCCACCCAGTTTGTGGTTAAACAACAACCTTGGGGAAGAGAGAACCCTCACAGGCGGCTCTCGGTCATATTCCAAGCTTCCACCGGTGTAATTGATTCAGGCCATAGCAACGAGCAATGGGACCAGAGTCTAGAAAATAATTACAGGAGGCATGTGTTTGGTGATTGAGGGAAGGGCCATCTAATTTTTACAACTTTATAAAACAAGGTCAATTATTCAAACCTTGTAGGTCCCAGTCTACTTTCTGGCAGGCCTGGTAATAATCGCCCATTTTATACAGTTTTTTAAAACAAAGTCCTCAAGCTGAATAATACACAGTAATAAAATTTCCTGTGCCCAGAACTGCTCAAGGAGGGTCTCAACGGTCAGATTTTGGACTTTGGTTCTGTTCTGGGCATGATGATTTAGGCACACAGCAATTTTCAATAAATATTTGTTGGAATAATTAAGTAAATGCCTCAAAAAGTCGTATCTGCCATTTTTAAGAGCAGATATGACTTCTTGCCCCATTATTTTTAGATATTTCATCTAAACATATGTCGTTGCCTTTCTGTTTTTTAATCAAAAGTTAAACCTAAGTTTCTCAAGCCAGCGCTTCATATTAGTTATTCTACTACTGCCTGCTGCACTGTTTCTATGGGGAAACATCTAAGAACAGTATAAGATCATTGGAGGTATTTGACATTTCCCTGGTCTGATCTGTGGACAGGGTTATATGAGCTCAGTGTATGCTGTGTATGTTCATCTGGAACAGGGTCTGCAGGCTTTTTCTACAGAGGGGCAGAGAGTATTGTAGGCTGTGTGGGCCATGCAGTCTGGGTTGCAACCACTGCACTCTACCATTGTATCATGAAAGCAGCCACAGACCATATGTAACAAATGGCATGGCTGGGTTCCAGTGACATTTTATTTATGGACACTAAAACATGAATATCATATCATTTTATGTGTCACAAAATATTATTATTATTCTGATTATTTTAAAAAACCAACCATATGAAAATGTACTAAAATTCATTAATCATCATAGAAATAGACTCATCGATAGAGAGAATAAACTGATGGTTTTTAGCCTTTTATTTTGTTGGCTTATAGCCTTTTACCTTTTCCTTTAAATCTCATGCATTTTATTCCATTGTTATTTTTAAGTTGCAGAATGGAACTGGTGGGAGGGTGGGGGAGGGTGCTGGGTGAAAAAGGTGAAGGGATTAAGAAGCACAAATTGGCAGTTACAGAATAGTGATGGGGATGTAAAGTACAGCATAGAGAATATAGTCAATAATATTGTGATAATGATGTATGGTGCCAGGTGGGTACTAGACTTATTAGGGGATCACTTCATAAATTATATAAATGTCTTACCACTATGCTGTATACCTAAAACTAATATAATATTGAATGACAACTGTAACTTTTAAAATAAAATAAATAACTTTATTAATCATCAAAGAAATGCAACTAAAGCCATAGTATACCACCCCACACCCACCATAATGGCTAAAAAGAAAGTCAGAAAGTCCCAGACCATGGCTGGTGAGAATGTGGGGCGAAGTCAACTCTTCTACAACATTGGCACAAATGTAAATTGGTGCAATTATTCTGGTAAACTGTGTTTCCGTGTCTAACAAAGCTGAACATCTGCATGCCTTATTACCCAGCTATTTCACTTCTAGTTGTACACCCAGCAGAAATGCACTCATGTATCCACCACACAATATGTGCTCTGATGATCATAGCAGCACCATTTGTAACAGGGAGAAAACTGGATATTATCCAAATGTGCATCAGCAGTGGACTGATAAACAAATTGAGACATAATAGAATCCAGTACTATATATTCCACATAATGGACATGCATGCGACAATGTGAATGAAATTCAGAAAACATAATATGAAGTGGGAAAAGCCAGACCCCAGTGAGTATCTATTTATTATTCCATTCACGTAGACTGCAGCGATGGACAAGACGAATGTGTGCTATTAGACATTAGGGGGATGGTCACCTTTGGGTGGGCGCAGTCACTGAAAGGGACCACAAAGAAGGACTTTGGGATCCTGGTCAGGATGATTCTTGATCTTGGTGTTGATTACTTGTGTGTGTTTTGTTTGTGAAAATTCCTCAAGCTCCAAAAAATCACAGCTACGTTTATTATTGCCCCATAATATAGATTATTCCATGATGAATACTGGCTACAGTTAATACTACCTGCTTCGTTTTACTATGCTTGGCATTAGCCTGACAAATGGGGCCCTGCCCAGCCCTGACTCTGCTGCAGAGACTTTGTAATTTGTCAAAATGTGTGCGGCAATGTTGAGCATCATCAGACGTGAACCCCACAAACAGTAACGTCTGTGAACATGGAATCGTTTCTCTCCACTTTGAACATCTTTCTAAAGCAGTTCTGGCAGGCAATGTCGAGATCTTGAAAGGGCAATGACTAAGGGTCTCTAGAGTCGTGTCTGACACAGATTTCCCATACAGGTGCGTTACCCAGGCAGGTTCAGAAATGGCTTCACGCGGGCCTCTCCCAGGAGCCGATGTGTCTGAATAGCATTTGAGATGCCAAGATGTCATTGTTCCCGCCTCCTTAGCACACCCTGGTCCCATTTGCCAACTGCATGAAGCTTTTCATTGTCTCCCTATGTTGTAAAGGTCCTACGACAAATTCTCAGATTCAGATGTAATTCGAGTTGAGCACCCCCATTCGTTTGTCTGCTTACATTCCCCTTCCTCTTCCAGAAAGGTTCAAAGTGGCTTACATGCATACTGCTGTTGGAGCCGTCTTCAGGGGCTACCGCCTAGCCTGTGAGTGCCCTCCTCTAAGAACTTCCTCTCTCAGTCTCAGGGGTGGGTCTGGAAGCCATATTTGCACTCTGTTGCCCCTCTCCCATGGTCCTGGGTGAATAGACCTGGGGAGATGACTGACCCAAGCTGGGCCAATTGCAATCTTTCTCCTGAGAATTTGAAATTGGTGCTTGGAGACAGCTGTCACTTCCCACTGACTGGCTGAATGAGACCATGTCAACCTACCTTTCGCACAGAGAAGAAAGGAAAGCTGGTCCACAAAGGTAGACAATGAAACAGATAAATAGGAGAAAGTAGAAATGGGGTGTTTGGGAAAGAGAAAGGAGAGAGACTGGGAGAGGGGATGCCTTGATTTCTGATATGTCTCTCAATTCTGGTTCCTGTCCCTCCTATGGCCCAAGCCCATTCCTCCCGTGTCCAGGAGATAACCCCTGTAATATTATAATGACTCCCTCCTGCATTCTTTAGCTTCAGCTAGCTCAAGTGGATTATCCACAGACTCTAATTAAAATATCTCATTACAACAAAATAAAGTCACATTTGAAATGTGGCGACAAAATGGAAGGCTAGTATGGTGTCAGGAGAGAGAAGAGGGACTTCTTCCTGAGGGACTCTGGAGAGCTCCTGAGAAACACTCCCAGGCTCCGCCCCAGAGGTCCTGATTTATTGGTCTGGAAGGGCATCTTTATGTTGCAAAAGCTCTTTTGTGATGTGATTCTAAAGTGTGGCCAGGGTGAAGAGCAAGAGTTTATCATCACAATATGTAGAAGTAAAAGTAAATAATGAATCAAACAAAAACAGCTCCTTAAGACAAGTACAGGAATGGTGCTGAGGCCACAGAGAGAAATTCCCCCTGTGGATCCTCATTTGCAGGACATGTGTGATGCACTATACAATGTCCTCAACAATATCCTTAAATACTGAAGTGTCCCTGAAGGTGAGTTTTTTGATCATCCCAAAGCAGCATCCAGGGAAACAACCCCTCAGGGTGGGACAAAGCAATTCTGCTGCCCAGGATCATCGCGGAATGGGCGTGGAGTATTTGGAACAGCTGTTATGGGCACCTGGCATGTGATAGAGCTCACCATGCTTCAGACTTGAGGCAATCTGCCTTAGGAGTCAGCTAGCACGGTGAGGATCGGCGTCCCCTTCGGAAAGGTGAGGAGGTTGGCAAGGACACGTGCATGAATAGGAAGCTAAGAAGCAGGTAGAAGGAGTCATTGGTGAGCCAAGACCCTCCTCCAGAAGCATTTGGGATACACTCCAGTGCAGACAAAAGGGCAGTCAAGCTCCAAAAGTTCTCCATCTGAGCACAAACAGCCATAATTTCTGCTTGGAAGAAATTTAAAGCAGGTGAACCAAATACACATCTTGTTCATAAAACATCTCTATGAACACCCAAGGAACATTTAACCTTGAGAAATATAGTTTCCTGGTTCCCTCTCTAAGCTAAATTATTTTCAAAATATACGACTATGTGACTGAATTAGTTAACTTGTTCCTTAGGGTTATTGACCATAAGTCAGTTTAATGTTGGAGGCTGTCTAGCCAAAATGATGACTTTGTTTTTAGAAGCATTTGATCTGTAGTCCTTTACAACATTAATTAGATAGCATGTAAGTTATCTAGTAAGGTCAGAACTGGCTCATGAATCTAAACTATGGTATCTATGAATAAGTGAAGACCCCCCTCCTTTATTTTTTATAAAAAAGGGTGATATCCTGATATCTTTATCACTGAAAAGGAGTAGCAAGACTTTGAGATATTAATTAAACTAAAGGCAGGCCAGAGTAAATCTCTTTGGGAAATGCCATCTGATTCATCAAAAGAATATTCTTGTTGGGTAGTTCCTAAATCAGGAGTCAGCAAACCACAGCCCAAATCTGGTCTTCAGCAGTTTTTGTGTGGCCTACAAGCTAAGAATGTCTTTTGTTTTGGGGTTTTATATATTAGCAAGTTGTGAGCCAAATCTTGAAGATTGAGGCAGGGATGACAGGAAGAACATTCCAGACAAAGAGATGGGCATAAGGAAATATGGAGACCTGACGTCACTCTTCCAGCTGAGGAAGACTGCTCACCTCCATAGAAGAATTAAGGGATTCAGATTCATGCCTTTAGAGCTTGACTGTGCATCAGTTAGGAGGTGCCAATGCTTATCCTCACTGTATCACCAGGCACCTGCTTGTCCAGGATGAGCCATGTGGTTCTTCAGCATGACTCTGTGCTCATGGGACAACAGGAGTGAGCAAGGTGAACCACCAGGAGCTGATACCCTGAAGTGAGAGGTCATTGCAGCCTGATCCGAAGTACCCAGCAAGGGAAGCGGTAAGATGATTCAAGTCCCGAGGAGAAGCTAGTTCCTCCTCCACAGCCTCCTCCACAGGGCAACTCTTCAAACAGGCGGGAGAATGGTGACCATAGTCAATGGAGCCCATTAGGCTCTATTGGGGAGAAACAGGTCAGGTAGAGCACATCAGGTACATTGTGTCGAATCCTGGGCACCGCATTCTGTTGGTGAGTGGACTCAGAACCATCTTCCCTGAGGAATACAGGTTTAAATTGAAGCAGGATAGAGGGGAATCCTGGGCACCGCATTCTGTTGGTGAGTGGACTCAGAACCATCTTCCCTGAGGAATACAGGTTTAAATTGAAGCAGGATAGAGGGGATGGGGCCAAGGAATATCATGAAGATGGGTTAGGTTTTCTTATTCTGCACCAGAAAGGAGAACTAAAAGCTCAAATGAAAATTACAGAAAGGGAGATTTTGGCTCAACATAAAGAATTTTTTGATCATTAACAAATATTTCTTGAGAACCGAATATGTGCCAGAATTATTCCAGGTACTTTATAGCAATGGGAGCTATCCAGCCATGGAATGAGATGCCTTGGAAAGTAGTGGGGTCTCTGTCACAAGAGATGTTCAAGCAGAGGCAAGCAGACCTCTTAGTGGAAATGCTGAGGGAGGAATTGAAGCCTGAGGCAGGAAACTGACCCAGCTGGCTTCCGGTTTCTCTTTTTTTTTTTTTTTTTTTTTTTTTTTTTTTTTTTTAAATATATTTTATTGATTTTTTTACAGAGAGGAAGGGAGAGAGATAGAGAGTTAGAAACATCGATGAGAGAGAAACATCGATCAGCTGCCTCCTGCACATCCCCTACTGGGGACGTGCCTGCAACCCAGGTACATGCCCTTGACCGGAATCGAACCCGGGACCCCTCAGTCCGCAGGCCGACGCTCTATCCACTGAGCCAAACCGGTTTTGGCCGGTTTCTCTTTATCCCTGCAACTCTCTGACCTATGCTCCCTATGGGCTGAAAACTCTTGTCTAAGTTACAGTCAGAGATCTGCGTGTGGTATCCTGGGGAGGCTAAGGGGAAAGGGAGACATTGTCATCCTCGCCCTATGGGTAGAAAACCCATCCAGAGAAATTGAAATGACTTTATTGAGGCCACACGGACAATAGGGTCAGAAGCAGGCCTGGAGACCAGGGCTCCTGCCTCTGAGTCCTGCACTTGTGCCTCTGAGTCCTGCACTTATGCCTCTGCACCATGTGGCCCGACACCCCACTGGCCTGCTGGCTGATGATCCTGAAGGGGCCAGAGCCCCTGGATTTCCAGGCAATGTAGTGTCAGTCCTCGCCATGCTGTGGATCAAGGCTTACACCAGGGCGGCCTCGGGGGCAGTACAGTCCTACAGGGCTGCTTCCTCATGCTCAGGCTTTAATGCTCTGTGGTCCTTATCTTGGAATTCTTGATAATGTTATTTTTGAACCTGTGTTTGCTAAGTGAGATCTGATGGACAATGGAGCATTCACAGGAGCTGAGGGTCTCAGGTCACTTGCGCCCTTGCCTCCTGCTACCTCTCCAAAACCATTCTCGAGCAGTGGGCTGCCTGCAGAGTTTCTCTCTCCCCAGCCCCCACCCCATAACAGCTACTGCCCTCTGCCCCAGGCAGGGCACAGGGAGGATTGGGGTCCAGCACACACCCTACACGCAGCATCATGGGGTGGGGCTTAGCAGCACCATGACACTTCCGGTGCATGGCCAGCCAGAGGCCACGCCTCCAGGGGATTGAACCTCTCACCTACCCCCAATCCAGATACCATAACATCCCAGCATGAACTTTTTTTTAATCCTCACGTGAGGATATGTTTTTATTGACGAGAGAGAGAGAGAGAGAGAGAGAGAGAGAGAGAGAGAGAGAGAGAAAGGGGAAAGAGAAAGAGAGAGAAACATCAATGTGAGAGAGAAATATGTATCTGTTGCCTCCCATACGCTCCCAACCGAGGATCAAACTGCAAACTAGGTATGTGCCCTAACCAGGAATCGAAACTGCAACTTTTTGGTGTGTGGGATGACACTCCAACTAAGCCACCAGGCCAGGGCTCCCAGCATGGATTTTTAAAGTCAGTGGGGGGACCCATCTGCTGTGCTTTGGGGTGGTAGGCTCATGGTTAAGGGGAAATGCCTGGCTTGATTTCTCCAGACCCTCAATGGCTGCAGGAAGCCGCATCCTGAGGCTGGCAGCAGGGGGGCCAGGAGGGGGAAGCCAGCAGCTTCAGGCCAGAAAGAGCTCAAGATACATACTCTCCTGTAAGTGTCCCCATGCCTGAGTGTCCCCCAAGCCAGCTCCATCCCTCAGGGATCCTCTACTCCGGAGCCTGGCTTGGGTTTGTCTCTCTGGCCAGCTCCAGGCACCCTCTAGGGATGAGCTACAAAATAGGAAATGTAAATGCAAATATATGCTCTTATATTTGCATTTACATTTTTATTGCACAGTATAAAGTTGGACAGTAAAATTCATGCTAATAATTGAAAACTAATTTGTCTTGGGCAGTGGGGGCTTGCCTGGGGTAGGAATGGCTGGGGGCAGAGGGGGGTAAATTGGGGGGAAAAGAGACATATGTAAAACTTTAGACAATTAAAAAAATTAATTAATTAATTAATTAATTTAAAAAAGAAAACTAATTTGTCTTTAGCAAGTGAACGACATTAAACACAAGTGAAAAACACTATGACAAGGGAGAGAGACAGTAGGAAAAAGCTTTATCTATAACAGCACTTTTTTTCTGCATTTTAACCTTGGGGCCCCACATTTTCATTTTGCACTGAGCCTCACAAATTATGTAGGCAGTCCTGGTGACAACTCGCTCCTTGCCTAAGCCAACATGTGTGCAAACCTGGCAGCTGACCCTGAAACCACTAGCTGGAGCCCAGTTCGACAATAATGTTGCTTTCTGTGAGTGCCCCGTGGTGACTCGCAGCTCGAGACTGTATATTTCTCACTTGTCTGAATGCAAAGTAAAAGTGGCTATTTTTATAGAACAAAAACCCAAGAAAAATATGGAATTCAGCCCATCTCCATGCACGGCTGCACCTGAGACACTCAGCACACATAATAAATCTGTCTCTGGAAACTTGCTCCTTTGCAGTTTTGACACAGATAAATGACAAGTATTAAATCTTAAGGGGGGAGAACCAGCTGCTGTACTTGTTGAATTACGAAGACATAAGCCTCCAGGCCTGCTGATTTGAGGCACCAGCCAGGGGCCTCCTGGGGAAGGGTACAGGTGAACTGGGAGGATGTCACCACACAGTGTCTGTCTTCACCAACCCCGAGAACCCAAGGTCACATCTAAAAGCACTGGATCTGACCTTGGGAAGCCACTGGATTTGGACCAGTAAGAGGACCTTGTTGGGGACAGATGCTACACTAAGGCAGTGGGTTCAGAACTTAGATTGCCATCTAAAGGAGTATTTCTTTAACTAGAATGGGTTCCTGGAGAAAGAGCAAGGACTAACAACAGACATTTATTTGTTTACTGCTCAGCCTAGCATTGTTGTTGGTAGGAGTCAAGGGCCAGGAAGGGAATAATTCTGGAATGCCAGAGGCAAACATAGCTAGTAGGGGACGCATCCCACCAGGGAGTGTTCCTCTTCCCCGGGGGAAGCCTCTGAGGGCAGGGGCCTTCACTTCTCTGATTTGACTTCTGGTGCTCCCGTACTTTACCCAGCTTGGAGTGGGAGCTCAGAGCCCTTTAAAAAAAATTAAATTAAATCCACCACCTTTGTTCTTTAGATGGAGAAACTGACCCAGAATTTTGGTGGTATTTCCAAAATCACACAGCTACCCAATGGCACAGCTGGGATCCGACCAAGACCTACTGACCCAATTTAATCTGTGTCTATTCTATCGCACTCCAAGAGAACATCGGTGTTTCAATTTCTTTGAAGGTTATATATGCTCGCTATGGATGGGGGAAATCTCAACCAGGAGCTGCTTCCCAAAACATTAGCAGAATTGGGGTCTGGAGAAGGGCGGAGGAAGGGGTGCCGAGCCCGGCTGAAAGGGCCGGCGGGGCACGTGGCCCCGCAGGCATCCGGCAGGGAGGATGACGGGCAGCCATGGCCGAGGCAGCGCCTGACCAGATAGGCGCAGGCCCGCGGACGCCCAGAAGGACCCGGGCCGCCCTCCTCGGCCTCCGAGTCACTTTCGGGCCGAGCAGCGGGCGACCCAAGGGCCAGGTGGGGTGGTGGGCGGCCCGCCTCCCGGTGACGCCCACGGCGGCAGGCCTTGCATGGGAGCCGAGTGGCTGGCTTCCCATCCATTAAGGGACCTCCATTTTGTATGGAACCATGTGCTCAGCGAAGGCTCCTTCCCCCTCGGAAGGAGCCTCTGCTAGCCACACCCACCATTTCTCTGGACTAACCAATGGTAATCAAGGGAAGTGCACGCCATCGCTATGACCACATCCTGTGTAATGGGTCACCAGCTCGCACCTGACCAATCGGCGGGGGGCACAGCCCCCTCTCCCGCCCCTACTCCAACCCTCTATGAAACCCCTGGTTCGAGCAGACTGCTTGCTCTTTGCCACCTGCTGCTGCGTCAGTAAGGAAGGTAGAGGAGCTAAGCCCGGGCTTAAAATAAAAGACTCTTTGCTTTTGTATCGGATTGGATGGCTCCCTGGTGGCTTCTTGGGAATCTTGAAATCTGGGCATAACACCGGCCAACACAGTAAAGGCTGACAGTTGCTCAGACAAGGAAGGCCAGACCCTCAGCTCAGGGAGACCCTGTTGGCCCCACCCAACATCCCGAGGTGAGAGCTCTTTGCAGGAAGATCACACCATCGATAGGAGGAAGGGCCAGACATTCTCAGAGCTCAGAGCTCCCATGGATCAGCTCATCTCATCCTAGCAACCCAGTCAGGGAGGCACAGTATTAACTCCATTGGACGGAAACTGAGGACAATCTGCCAGTGAGACGGGAGTCCATCTTCCACCCGAACGTCTGAGCCTCCCCTCTCGCCAGTTGCGCTGCTGCCTGTCTGACCCTGAGAAAGGCAGAGGAAGGGGTAACTCTGACGCCTCCCATGGAAGCAGGCGCCCAGCACCTGCTGCTGGAAAGGCCATGCTGGGGAGCACTTGGCACCCAGCTCTGTCCCTGGACTTCTCCCTTCTCTAGAGTCATCTCCTGAACTCATCAGACTGGGAGCTGGATGCCTGCATCCCCGCATGTTCCCATCCCATCGTCCCTGCAATGGAGAAGGGAGAGAGCAGCACTCACAGAGCCCAAGTTCCCCGGTCCTTACATCTCCCACTCACTGGCTATGAACTTGGATGAGTCACTGGACATCTCCAGGCCTCAGTCTCTTTACCGAGCGCTGCTTCACAGGGATCAAATGACTTCTCACCTGTAAATTGTTCTGTGTGAGACATCATCCAACCTGTTCCAATTTAGTCACAACCAGGACTAGCCACGTGAGAGTGTTTGAGAGCACAGACTTTGAAGCCAGAAAGGTTATGGCCAAGTAGTGAACATTTCTCAGCCTTCATCTCTGCAAAATGGGTATGACAGTAGTGCCTACTACAGGGATGTTAAAAATCTTATGCCAGATAATTTATGAAAATTAATAGTAAAAATTTTATATGACTTTAAGTAAGTTAATATATAAATCAATCACTGATAGGAGGCCCTGGCACATGTGTATTAGCTGTTAATATTAATAATTTTCAACTAAAGACAGTTATAAGTCAGACAAATGTCTATAAAGTGCTTAGTTCTGTTTCTAGCACATGATTTGTTCTCAATGAATATAAGCTGCTAGGTAATGTTATTTTATTGTTGCTGTCATTGTCATCAGTAATAGGCTTGATTCAGACACCCCACCTTTAACAAATCTAAATGTTCCCTCTTGGACTCAAACCCAGCCTGACTCCTGCAATAACAGATAAGGAAAACATTCAGGTATTCTCCCATTGGAAGGCCAGATCCCTAAAGACAGGATTGGTAGCCTGAAAAATGGATAAAAAGAAAAATCCAATGCCCGGGTCCTCACCACCGGTGTGTGCTTGGCCTAAGCTGTCTCTTGGGACCTTGCTATTCAAAGGGGGACCGGAGGACAGCCAGCATCCGGCATCCCAGGGAGTGGGACCCAAGAAATGCAGAACGGTAGTCCCACCCAGACCTCCTGAGTTAGAATCCACACGTTAACAAAACCCTGGCGATGCCCATTGACAGCAGAGTGGAGCAGCGCTGCCTTACTGTGGGCTCAGCAGGACTCTGCCCTTTTCTGCCTGGCCTGGTCCAGGTAAGAGGCCTGGACTTGATCACCACCCCAAAGCTGGGTCTACCATCTGTGCAGTCACCTGGGCCCTGCGCCCTAAGCCCAGAAAGGCCAGGGGCTTGGTTTAACGTTCTGCCCTTGCTGTCTTGACATTCTTAGTAATTTGAACGAGGGGCCCCACACTTTCACTTTGCACCGAGTCCCACAAATTAGGTCGTCTTGATGCCTAGTACCCAGGACCCTTTAGGACTGGGACCTAGAGTCTGTCTGGCTTTGCTCTAGTGGCTGGAGATGGAACTTCACATGGCTTCCTTGGGATGTTCTGTTCAACTTCTTCACACCTACATATTGTTATACGCATGTCCTCAGACCCAGGCGTCCCTGGCAGGACCTGGGTTCTGGGGAATGTGGAAGTGTAGGAGGTCATACCAAGTTCCCGCAGAGTGAACTGGGAAAGCCGGGCTGAGACTCTGTCTCCAGAAAGACTGCCAAGAACCTCCCTTTTTTCCTTTGCTGGTGGTGGGCCTGGTGCCATCCTCCAAGTCGCAGGGCGAGGTCCATAAGTAGCAGGAAAGACTGGCTGACATGCTGTCATTTCCCAGAGGCATCAACCACCCCCTTACACACAGCTCTTCTTAACCTCCTCAAAGTAGAACTGCCCTGAGCATTTGAGTCTCACAGACATAAATGTGGGGACAATCACAGAAAATAGGTGCGTCCTTCCCACATCTTCCGTCTCAGCGACTGGCCCCACTCTCTCTCTCTCTATTCACAAGCAGAATCTGAGGAGTCTCCTTGACACCTTCCTCTCCTGCAGCGCCCTTTACAGCAAACACTGTCCACTTCACCTCTTAGAGAACTTTCCAGTCCTCCTCCCACTTCTCTCTTTCCTCACTGTCTCCTCCTTCAAGCTGCCACCATCCCTCCTCGGGGGCCCAGAAGTGGCCTCTAAATTAGTCTCCTCACATCCACACCTGCCCCCATCCAATCTGTTCTCCATTCTGCAAACAAAATGGTCTTTTAAAAACACGCAATCCCGATTATGTATTTGTCCTTAAATTCCTTCATGTCTTCTCACTTATTGGGCTGCAGGTGAAGAATAAAATTCTTAGTGCGGCCTACAAGCCCCTACAAGGCCTCAGGCCTCAGTTTGCATCTGGCTGTACCTCATGCTTCTCCAGTCCTCTCCAGCCAGCCTGGCCTCCCCTCAGTGCCCTCTCCCACCCCTCCCCACCGTCATCATCTCCCCACTTTTGCCTACTTGACATCTGCTGTGGTTAGTGGTCACCTGTGCAGTCCCTGCAGGCAGTCAGCCTCCACATCCCTAGCTCCCACACCTTTTTTTTTTTTTTTTTTTTTTAATATATTTTCTTGATTTTTTTACAGAGAGGAAGGGAGAGAGATAGAGAGTTAGAAACATCAATGAGAGAGAAACATCGATCAGCCACCTCCTGCACACCTCCTACTGGGGATGTGCCTGCAACCCAGGTACATGCCCTTGACCGGAATCGAACCCGGGACCCTTCAGTCCGCAGGCCAACGCTCTATCCACTGAGCCAAACTGGTTTTGGCTCCCACACCTTTTTTAATTGTGTGACTTTGAGTAATTTACAAAAGTCCCCTGCATCTCAGTCTCCTCATCTGTAAAAGGGAGCAGTAATAGTACCTGCGGCAACAGGAATAAATGAGATGGTGCGTGGACAGCACTTCGTGCCAGGCACGTCGTGAACACTCAGAAACGTCGGTTGTCATCATAACGCATCAATCCAAGCAGCCTTCCTCAGTGAGGCCGTCCCTGGAGTGCCTCTCCCCTTGCTCCCTCCCAAGTCAGGTCGGGTGCCCTCCTGTCGGTCTCATCGTCCCTGCTCCTTCCTTCCTTTCACAGCACAGCGTGGATTCGCCTGCCTTATGCTCTAGGCCGTAAGCTCCCGCAGGGTAAAAACAATGCCTGTTTGCTCACCATTCTTGCTCTCCCCACCCCCCCCCCCCCCCCCCCCGCACCCCAGAACCTAGCACAGTTTCTCAAAATAAACACTCCCTTTTTGGTGAAGTCCAGAGGGTGTGGGCACGGGGTATGATGTGGGCTTCCTGTCGCCACATAGGGAATTAGAGAATTGGGGACAAGAGAAGATGCTTGGACCATCCTGGGCAGGCCTACCAGTGGCTGACGTCAGATGAATGGTCCGCCCATTTCTAGCAAGCTCTGGGGAGAGGCACAAGTCAGCCCCGGTGTCCCCTGAACACTGTGCAGCTCTGCTGGTACCTCCCTGCTGCCTGAGGACCTCAGAGTGCAGCCCACGGCATTGCTGCAGGGACCCCGCCACAGAGGACAGCCTTTCCCACGCTCGTTCGCTGCCCAGCCTCAGTAAGGTGCACCCAACAAGTCTATCTAGTTACAGAGGGGTGTTGTTTGGATTTCCATGTCTCCATTACAGAGCACAGACTGGTGTCTGCATTACAATAATGCATCACTTTGAGTCTTAGTTACTTCTGCCGCCTCCTTGCCATGTGGCACAGGTGTGGCTCCTTGTAGAAATAGCTGAGGGCTTGCTCTGAGCCCAGGACAGGTTGAACCTTGAACACTCTCAGCCCATTTTGCCGATGGTGTGGTAGACACCGGGTTTGAGTCCAGGCAGCCTGACCCCAAACGCTTGAGCTATGTGAGATGCTTCTTGGACTTGCCTTTAGACAGGACTAGTGAGGGGTGGGCAGGCTGTGCAATCTCCCGGGGCCCTGGTGTCTAGAGGGGAACGTAGGGCCTAACTATGTCGCATATCAATACTAACTGTATTGAGAACTTTAGCTTGTCCCCCATTGCTGGTGAAAATGTTTCCCCGAGGTCTGATGGTGTCTTTTGGCTGCCCTGTCTAGGAAGAAGTAGAAAGAGCAAAGCTCAGAGAGTCAGGGAAAGCCCGGGATATACTTTGGGTCTCTTCCTACCTCCGGGCTTCCTTTCCCTGGACATAAAACACAGGTAGATGAGATGGCCTTTCAGGTCTCCTCTTACCCTCTCCATTTCCAGATCTGCCCACACAGGAGAAGCGTATTTAAGCTGAAGCTTAAATAATTGAGCAGCTGGCACATGGGCAGCCCTCAGAGTAGTTTAAGGGGCGCCTCAGGCATCTGGACTTTTCCATCATATCTACATCCATCCCCATCATTTCCTTACACTTGACGAACCATGTGGGTTGTCGTCAAGGCTGTGTTTTATGGAAGAGATTTCAGGGCTCAATCCCAAACAGGGAGCATGGAGTCCCTGAGAGGGAGAGTCCAGAGTGTCATTGAAGGGGACAAAGAGACAGCATAAATGAAAACGAGACCAATCTCACTTGAATTCAGCGGTGAAAATTCTAAACAAAACACCGGCAAATTGAATTCAACAGTCTATCAAAAGAATAATTTACCAAAACCAAATAGGGTTTACCCAAAGAATGCAAAGCTGTTTTAATATGAGTAAATCTGTTTACAGAACACATCGATGGGTCAAATAAGAGAAACCATATGACTCTCTCGATAGGAGCAGAAAAATCATTTATGAAGATTCAACATTGATTCCTAAGGGGGACATTCTCTAAAATACTAGTAATAGATGTACAAGTGGACATTTGTGGAGGTTTTATGGTGGGAGGGCACTATATTTTGAGAATAAACCTAGGTTGGGGAAGTCCCACTGTCGAGGTTCTGGTGGGAGGCAGAGTGACCTCCCACTATGGAAATGGAGGAAACAGACACTCACAGTTCTGGGCACGGTCCCACCCTTGCAACAACAGTGAGGTACTTAGCCTAGGCCAGATGGTGGCTCAAAAAAGACAGGCAGCAGAAAAAAATATGTATTTTATTTAATTTAGCTCTTTTGAGAGCAGAGAATTTGTTATGGTGGTTCCAGTAACAGCAGCAACATCAGTTTGCAAGGAGAACAGTAACAATAGCACAAGTGGCTGCCTCCAGACTCCAGGGGCCGCAGTGCTGGCGTTTCTGGCTGTGGCTCCCCCTTTCTAAGACACAGCAGCCGTCCCTTCTGTTCTGCATTGTGGTCTGAGCTTGGCACAAGCTGCTCTGGCTCCCTTTGTGCCTGACCTTCCGGTGAGTCTCTGCGCTGCCCAGCAGCCTGTCAATAAATTCCTTTTCTGCTTAAATTGCCCAGAATCCATTTCTGCTATTGGCAGTGAAGAAATCTTAATGATACAGAAGGCTATTTCTTTAACATGAAAAGAATATGCCTCTTTTATTTTTTTTATTTTTTAAGAATAGTGTATTAATTTTTAAGGGAATCAGAGAGAGAGAAGCATCGGTTGGCTGCCTCCTACACGCCCCCCACTGGGGATGGAGTCTGCAACCTGGGTGTGTGTCCTGACTAGAATCCAACAGACAATCTTATGGTGCACTGGTTGATGCCCAAACAACTGAGCCACACCTGCCAGGCCTGTCTTTTTTCCTTTTTTCTTCAAATCTGTGGCAAGAAAAAAGAAAGAAAAGAAGAGAAGAGAAAAGAAGAGAAAAAAAAGAAAAACAAAACAAAAAATTCCATAAATAATAACGTTCATATTAGAACAAAGAGCAAAACAAGGATTACAGCCAAAACCACGATGATGATGATGATGATGATTTTGTCTATGTACACATGTCTTTTGTTTTTGTTTTTTTTCCATGTCTTTTTTTAAAAAGGTTTGTTGAGGTACAATTTGCATACACTAAAATTTACCCCTTTAAAGTGTATAATGTGATGGGTTTTAGCAATTATGTATAGTCATTTAAGCACCATGGGTTTTAGCCATTATGTATAGTCATTTAGGCATACATGCAATATATGTATAACTATTTCTATTATCCCAGAAAGTTCCCTCAAGCTCCCTTAAAGTTAACTCCCTTCCCTTCCCCAGTCCTGGCAACCATTGATCTGACTTCTGTCCCCACAGTTTGGCCTCCTCTGGAATGTCATATCATGCCTTTGGTGGCTTTCTTCTTTCACTTGGCATATGGCTTTTGAGATCCATGCATATTGTTGCATGAGCACTATTCCATTGTATAAATGTGCCAACATTGGTTTATCCTTTCAATGACATTGGGGTCATTTTCAGTTTCAGACTATTATGAATGAAGCTTCTATAAACACTTGGTATGAAGGTTTTCTTACAAACATATACATGCATTTTTATTGGGTAACTATCTAAGGGTAGGAATGCTGCATCACGTTAGATAAATATTTAACTTTATAAGGAACTGCCACACTACTTTCCAAAGTGGTGTGCTGCTTTGCACTCCCACTAATGCTCTGTGAGGCTTGCAGTTCCTCTTCATTCTCACCAGCACTTGGTATTATCAGTCTTTTAATGTTAGCTGCCTACTGGACATACAGCTGTATCTTGGTTTGGTTCTAACTTTTATTTCTCTAATAACTGATGATGTCGAGCATCTTTTCATCTATTTATTTGCCACCAATATGTCTTTTTTTGGGGGGGTGTGGTGTCTGCTCAAGCTTTTCCCCTATTTTTTTTATTTAGTTGTTTATTTTATTACGGATATTTCTGCATATGTTTTGAATGTAAGTTCCTCAGCAGATTTGTGTTTTGCAAATATTTTCTCCCTGTGGTTTGTATTTTCTTTTTCTTAAGGCTGTCTTTCAAAAAGCAAAAGCTCGATTTTGATAAAGTTTAATTTTTTGTTTTTTTCTTTTATGATTCATGCTTTATGTGTCCTACCTAAAAAATTAATGCCTAGCCAGAGGACACAAAGAATTTATTTCTCTTATGCTTGCCTCTAAAAATTTTATAGTTTTAGCTCTTACATTTGAGTCTATGATTCATTTTGAGTTAAATTTTGTATGTAGAGTTAGAAAAGGGTTCATTTTTACATATAAATATTAAAATTTTCCAGAATAGTATTGTTATGTAACATAGTTCTAGATGTTCTGGTTGCCATAGTAAAATACAAACATAAGAGATAAAATTAAAGGAGGAGAAAAACATTTATTTACAGTCAACATGATTTCATGCCCCCAAAACCTCAAAAGAATCCATTGAAAACACATGGAATTAGTAAGGAGAATTCAATAAAATGATTCATTACAGAATAAACATGCAAAAACCAATAACTTCTCAATATAACAGCAGTAATTATTTAAAGGATATAGTAGAAAAATAAAGAATCCCATGCACAATAGCAATAAAACACATCAATGCTTACAACTAATTCTTTTTGTATGTGGTATGTTATTTTTCCATTACAGTTTACATTCAATATTATTTTATATTCATTTCAAGTGTGCAGGATAGTGGTTAGACAATCATCTATATATATATAAAAGCCAAATATGCTAAGTGTCCAACCTATCAGTTGACTGTTCAGTCAACCACTCCACCAGTCACTATGACACACACTGACCACCAGGGGGCAGATGCTCCAACCAGTAGGTTAGCTTGCTGCTGGGGTCTGGCCGATCAGGACTAGGTGAGATGGGCTGGACACACCCTGGAGCCCTCCCAGGGCCCCTCCCTGGCCGGCTGGTCCCCATCGGTCCCGATCAGGACTGGGCGAGATGGCTCCAATCGGCCTCGATCACTGGCCAGGCCGAGGAACCCCACCTGTGCACGAATTCGTGTACCAAGCCCCTAGTATACTTTAAAAATGTTCCCCCTAATAGTACCGATACCACCTGGCACCATACATAATTATTACAATATTATTGACTATATTTCCTATGCTGTACTTTATATCCCCATGACTATTTTGTAACTGCCAATTTGTACTTTTTCGTCCCTTCAGCTCTTTCATGTAGTCCCCCATGCCCCTCCCCTCTGGCAACCACCTGTCCTCTCTCTGTGTCTATGAGTCTGTTTCAATTTTGTCTGTTCATTTATTTTGTTCTTTAGATTTCATATGTAAGTAAAATCTCTGTCTGACTTATTTCATCGAACACAATACCTTTTAGGTTCATTCATCCTGTTACAAATGGTAAGATTTCATTCTTCTTTTATGGCCCAGTAACATTCCATTATATCCATAGCATTTTTATTCAGTCATCTATTCAGTCACCTACTGATGGGCACTTGGGTTGCTCCCATATCTTGGCTATTGTAAGTAAAACTGTAATGAGCATAGGGGTGCAAATACTCTTTCAAATTAATGTTTTGGGTTTCTTCAGATAAATACCCAGAAGTGGAATTGTTGGGTCATAGGCAGTTTCATTTTTAATTTTTTAAACCTCCACAGTAGCTGCACCAATCTGCATTCCAATCAACAGTGCATGAGGGTTCCTGTTCTTCACATCCTCACCAACATTTGCCATTTGTAGATTTACTGATGATGGTCATTCTGACAGGTGTGAGATGATATCTCATTATGATTTTAATTTGCATTTCTCTGACTATTAGGCCTATGACTAATCTTAACAAAGAAAGTACAGGACCTATGTAATAAAAATTGAAAAGCTTTATTGAGGATAAAAGAAGATAACTAAATATAGATATGCCAAGCTCTTAGATGAAAATTAGATGAAAAAAATCAATAATCTAAAGATGTTAATTTTTCCAAAGGAATTTGTAATACTGGGAGGGGAGGGGTTGGAACATGCCAAAATAATTCTAAAACTTATCTGGAAGAGTGAACAGTAAGGAGTAGCTGATACTTTAAAAGATATTATAAGCCCTGGTTGGGTGTCTCAGTTGGTTAGAGTACCATCCTGATACATCAAGGTTGCAAGTTGGATCCCTAATCAGGACACATACAAGAATCAGCCAATGAATGCATGGATGGGTGGAGCAATAATTGATGTTTGTCTCTCTCTCAAAATCAAGAAGTAGAAGTTAAAAGTAAATAACTAACTAACTAAATAAATAAATAAATAAATAAGATATAATTTATATATTGTGTAAGGGCACAAAATAAAATAGATAGATGGATCAATATGCTACAATAGGATAAATTAGTCTGAAACAGAACCTGATGCATATTAAAACTTCATGTATAATAACTGAAGCATACTTAATCAGTTGGGGTCAAGATATACTGCAGGGTGGTGAACACAGTACAATATACGGATGATGTATTATAGAATTGTACACCTAAAACCCATATAATTTTATTAACCAATGTCACCCCAATAAGTTCAATAAAAAAGAAAGAAAGATATTACTGCAGAGTAGCAAGAATGGAAAAAAGAAGACCAATTACCAGGCTCTGAGACTAGTCCCAGAGAAATATGATGGCCGACAATTTCCCTGGGTTCCTAAGCCAGAGCAGCTCCTTCCTCAGGCAAGCAGGTACCCATCTGGGAGCAGGGCACTGCAGTGCCCTCTACTGACAAAGCTTAATATGGTGCCAGCTGGCAAAGGAAAAAGATTGGAAAGGGCTCTTATTTTTCTTCATAGTTCAGGCAGCAAACAGAGTTTGGAACTGACAGGTAATATATTGATAACTGACACAGGATGTAAGTGCCAGCCCACACTTTTCCAACACAATTACAGTCTCAGCTCTGGACACATTTGCCAATGGCCAAAGCAAGTCACCTAACCAAGTCCAGTTATCAATGGCGAGGGGGAGTATACGTTACAGAGAGGGGGGAGGGAAGTGAATACTTGCTAAGCTATAATCTAAACATCACAGAGGTGGCACTGGTAGGACATCCTGGTGGATTGAAAGGGAAGGAAAAGAGAGGAGATGACTCTTAGAGTTTGGATATGAGCAGCTGAGTGGATGTTGATGCTATTTACTAATACAGGAAGGACCAGAAGATAAACAAGTTTGCTGGGTAAAAACAAAAGTTTGGACTTGTTAAATATTGACATCTAAAGGAGATTTTGAGGCAGCTAGATATGAGTCTACGGCTCAAGAGAAAGGTCACATCTAGAGATCTGAGCATGATAAGCATTGGCTTATAGGAAGTGTTTTATGCCGTGGGGTCACCTGGGGAAGGAATGTAGCTGGAGCAGAGAAACTGTCCAAGGATGGGGCTTGGGAACTTTCCTATTTAGATAACAGGTAGGGAGAAAGATTTAGTAGGGGGCCTCAATGGAGGGGCTGGTGTTGTGGAAGAAAACCAGGAAAGTGTAGTGGGTCACAGGAGCAAAGAGAAGACAGTGTTGGAAGTAGGAAGAAGTGCCCAATGAAGCAAAATATTCCTGGGAATTTGAAATGTTTCTGAGAACAGAGGTGAAGGTTGTTGGTGACCTTGAAAAGAGCTACTTTGGGGACCAGCTCTATGAAGAAGCCCTGTGCTAAGTGCTGGAGATAAAGAGATGATCCAGATGCATTTCTTGCCCTTTAGGAAATCACTGCCTGGAGAGGAAGGCGGGCATGCAAATAAATCATTGCAGTGCAGTGTGATAAATCTTACACTAGAATAACACTTCTCTAAATGCATTCCACTGAACATCACTATTAGAGGGAGATGTTAATCGGTGCTCCAAAGTGTTCCAAAACCAAACAAGCTTGGGAAACGCTGCGAACCGAACCCCATCGCGGGCTACAGTGCCAATGGCAGAACACTTAGCTCTATGCTCAGGTCTTAGGAAACCAATGTATTGCACCGTGGGTTCCTGTCTACACACCCAGGTCCTGCCTGGCATCCCCCAAGAACTAAGGAAAAAGAATGCCAGCTCCACAGTCAGTAGAAACAGCCACCGGGGGGGAGGGAAATTGCACTGAAGAAATTGTGACCTGACAGCAGAGCTGCTCTCAGCGGCAATGCCCAGGCAGGATTCCCCTGGATGTGCCTGGATCCTGTGGCAGAGCAGCAGGGGGAGGGAACCCCTGCGTGGGACTCCCAGGTGGCCCTGTGCACAGGACACAGTGCCTGAGACCTCCCAGAGGAGTCCATGAAACTGCATTCCCGGGGCAACCACCCACCTGCTGCTGCAGAATTGAGGGGTCTGGCTTTCAATTAATCTTGCAATTTCCCCCAGAGGTAGGAAAATTAGGAAAAATTAAATCACCAGCTGGCTCCTCCGCAGTTTCAGGCCCTCTTCATTTTTTCCCTGACAGCTAAGGCACGGGAGGCAGCAGAGACCCCATTAATACTTCGTTGCACAAAATGCACGCTGCTGCACAAAAAGCAAGGCATTGGTCCATGGCTCCAGGATTCCCAGATGATTTCTGAAGCCTCCTACCTCAGACAGGCAGAAAGTGCAAGGAGCGTGAGGGGCGGGGTTCTCACTCACACCTATTGGAGGGGAACAAGAGGAGCCCCTGGTCTGGCAGGAGAACCTGGTGCTGATCAGGGGTGGAGAACCTGGGTCTGCGACCTTGTTCTGGCTGTGGGAAGGGTGGCCCGCCAGGGCACAGGCATCAGTAGACCACGAGGAGAAATAATCCACCTACTCCTCATCGTTCTTCTTGACATTTTAGGATGAGGCCCAGAAATCAGGATTTTAAAAAGATTCCCAGGTGATTCTAATGTGCAGCCAAGGTTGAGAACCACTGGTTTAAGGGGTTGTGTAAGTCATCTTTCTAAAGAGTCAAGGAAAAAAAAGACTTTTCTATTTGGAGCTGGGGTTTTTTTGCAACAAATCAAATGTCACTCCAACTGGCTGAGGAACAGAGATATGGTTTGTTGCAGTGACACAGAGGAAACTTAGACTAAACCAGTGGTTCCCAAACTTATTTGGCCTACCGCTCCCTTTCCAGAAAAAATATTACTCACCCCCGGGAAATTAACTTTTTTTAAATTTTAATAGCAGTTACTCATCACCCCCAAATGCACCTGTGGCCATCACCGCCCCCCTGGATCGCTGCAGCGCCCACCGGGGGGCGGTAGCGCCCACTTTGGGAATCACTGGACTAAACAGACAGGATAGGAGGCACAGCCAGGCCCCGCAGGGTCTAGACCTGGGAATAGCTCAGTCTCGCCGAGGCCATGTGGCCTCTCTAATTCTGTTTCCACTTGATTCTTGTTCAACCGGCTTCCTCTGCTTATACATATTGTACTTGGCCCTCCATGGCCGCTACCAATCCTGACTAGATCACTTTTAGTCTAAAGAAACTACCATCTGCTGGCTACAGTCCCTGTGTCGTTTCATCCAAATTCTTTAGAACGGAATCACTGGCTGGTAGGAGGCAAGTCAATGGAACAATAGGTCATTAACCAGGAAACAGATTAGCTATCCAGCAACTATTGTCATGCCAAGGAGGTTGGAGCCCTGTGACATTTGCATTGAAATTTGCACTGTCCCTTCCAGGGAATGTGAGCTGGGCAGACATCGAAGTCGAAATAACGTAGAATTGTATAGATGATTACCATCAGCGATGCAGACATGTGGAAAGAATACATAGCAAAGCCGGTGTGGTAGCCTGAATAATGGCCCCCAAAGGTGTCCACATCCTAATCCCGGAAACCTGTTAATGTGTTTACCTTATATGGCAAAAATGGACTGCAGGTGTGAATAAGCTAAGGCTTTTGGGATGGGGTGATTGTGCTGGGTTCTCTACATGGGCCCAATGTAATCACAAGAGTGCTTGTAAGAGGGAGGCCGGAGGGTCGAAGACAGTGTAGGAGATGAGACACCAGAAACAAGAGATTGGAGTGATTCCGGGAACAGGTTACAAGCTAAGGGAATGCAGGCAGTGCTAGAAGCTGAAAAATAATCCAGGAAAATGGATTCTCTACTGAAGCCTCTGGGAGCAACACAGCCCTCCTACATTTTGATTTCAGATTTCTGAACTCCCTAACTGTCAGAGAATACATGTGTTGTTTTAAGCCACCAAGTTCGTGCTAATTTGTTACCGCAGCCAGAAACCATGGGTGCCATCATCCTATCTCTATAAGCACTCTGGCCTCTCTGAGAGAACTGAAACCTTAGCTCATTATCTTTTGGGGTACAATTGGAATTCAAGTAAATGCCACTCTGTTGTGTATACCTTGCATTTACTTTTTCCCAAACTGAAGGTTTGATTAAGTTGATTCATCACTGTCTAATAAACAGTATTCCTACTGATGGAGCACCGTTGAGGGGTTTCATGCCAATACCCCGTGGAGGGTGGTGGCTTCCCTCTTGTCCAATACCTGGACCCTGATCCAATCAGCTGTGGTCAGGGCAGCAAGACTGCTGTCAGTTAGTACAAATTCACACACACACACACACACACACACACACACAGTTATTAGGGAAAGAATAGGTTTGAGCTATTTGTGGGAGTCACCTGAGGACACCTACTACAGCCAGTAGGGTTTAACATGGAGACATTCAGGAAACAATTTTGAGGTTTGTTTGATTTTTTTAATAATTTCAGAGAAGCAGGGAGAGGAAGAGATAGAAACATCAATGATGAGAAAGAATCATTTATCGACTCCTCCTGCATGCCCTTTACTGGGATCAAGCCCACAACCCAGGTAGGAGCCCTTGACTGGAATCGAACCTAACACCCTTCAGTCTGCAGTCGAATGCTCTATCCACTGAACCAACCAGCTAGGGCAATTTTGAGGTTTTAAGAGAAGAAAGGCCCTTACTGACCTACTTTACCAACTTTAATGCTGCCTCTTGAGTTGTCAGAAGCTTTAGAGCTAAAGGCCTGACATTCCTTTCTTTGGGGTCCTTTGAAGCCCCACTGTCTCCTAACGCCAGCACTGAAAGCAGTCTTCCTCCCAGGTAAAGGTGACCCTTCCCCCTGCATCTCCCACCTTGCCCTTGGCCCCACAGATCGATTTGCAGGACGGCACAAGCTCACTGCTTGCCCTGGAGCAGTATTTTTGGAGTTGAGAAAAAAGAAAAAAGAATCTGTTGAAGCCAATTTTAGTTCTAGGCATGAAAAGGGATGCATTGCTTGAGCTTCTGGAAATCAGGATGGCTTAAGAAGTCAAGGAGACATTTGAAGTATTGCCTTCAGGGCCGGAAGAAACCCAAACAATCAGAGGTGTAAATGCACAGGATTCAGGTGCTGGCATATCCCTAAAACCAGGTCTCCGGGCGGCAGGAGCCTGGCCTCATTTAGAATTGCTGGAAAATGCATGTATTCAGCTCACTCTGAAGGCTCCTGGACAATTCTGTTTGGATCAGCCTTTTCCTACAGGGTTTGTCTTACTTATGACTATTATTTTTTAGTGATTTATGTTTTCCTCTTATAATATGCTACCTTTTATTAAACAATTGGGCATCCCAGATCAGACTATCTAGAAATAAACTTGTGCTTTTCTGTGGTATTTGTTAAAAGATGAGAATTTTTCAACTCATTATTTACCTTTTTTTTTTAAAATATATATTTTATTGATTTTTTTACAGAGTGGAAGGAAGAGGGATAGAGAATCAGAAACATCAAAGAGAGAGAAACCTCAATCAGCTGCCTCCTGCACCCCCCCCCCCCCCCCACTGGGGATGTGCCCACAACCAAGGCACATGCCCTTGACCGGAATCGAACCCGGGACCCTTCAGTCCGCAGGCCGACGCTCTATCCACTGAGCCAAACCAGTTAGGGCATCATTATTTACCTTTTTATGGACTTTCAACAACTCGTCTCAAAACAATTCCACCAGCTTTCTTAACCTGAAACTTCAGTTAGGTTTTCCAATCCCTCTCATTAAAAACTTTATAGTGTTTTAAATTTTATTGAAAGTATCATGTACATCTTTTATGATTCCTTTAATAAAGATTAAATGCATACATATTTTTAAATATACATTTATATAATAGATATATTTACCCAAGAAGGCAAAATTTACCTGCCATATACTTTTTTTGTTAGAAAATAAAACCAATCTGGCTTCAGGCATAGGCATGTGTAGTCCCTCCCAGAGGGTCCCTGGGAGCAGGGTCATGGCCAGTTTCATCTCACTCTTCCCTGGAGAATGAGAGATCAGCTCCGTGGGCCATGGCCTCCCTCCTGCAAGGTCACCCTCCTCATGATGCCCAGGTCCATTGTGAAGACCCCAGGAGAGTGTGGGTGGCTCCGGGGAAGCAGTAAGAAGTCTGCTGAGCGTTGGGCAGGGAGGGGGCCTCAGCACACGGGCCAGTGGGGAAGACAGAGCCAGGCTCCCTGGGCACCTCTCTCTCTCCCATCTCTATGGAGATCACCTTTCTGCCCCTTGTATGGGCACAGCCTACACTCCTGCCAACAGCATCTTGGAGGCAAGCTGGATAAACCCTTAGGCTGCCATGAGACCCCGAAGCTGTGCCTCCTGTAGACAACACATGAAGAATAAGCGGGTGTGGTTTCCGAAAGCCCAGTGTCTCCACCTCACACTCAGTCCCTGACCCTCCAGCGGAGGCAGCTCTGCGATGTCAGCATGTCTGGGCTGGGGAGGGTGTGCTGAGTGGGGTGCCAGCAGCTGACCTGGTTGTCCACCTGTTTGTTAGGCCTGGATACATCCCGCCCACAGACACAGGACTTGGAGGACTGGGAACCTTCCCAGGCCACCATGGGCCCTCACTACCTCCCAGAGGCTTTGCTGAGAGGCCAGATCAGCAGGTTGTCTGGCTTAAGAAGCTGTCGGGAAACTCTACAAAGGGCTTAGCAGCTAAGCCTTAGTGAGGAGTAAATTGCTAATCATAGTTCCAATTGTGCCCACCTGCCCGACTTCCCAAGGGTATTTGCTTCATCAAAAGAATAGAGCTGTGATGGTGGAAAGGTGTTGGGGTCCAACCCCAACGGGTCCAGGGATCTCCAAAGGTGTGGACGGAGTCGGCGAAGAAGGAATGACATGGAGACAGGGTTCAGTTGATCAGCATAGCGAGGTTCTCCCTCCAGGATCTCCAGCCAAGTTCAGTCACCAGGTTCTTTAGCCAGGTTCTATCCAGGTTCTTTTGCCATGTTCTGTCTAGGTTCTCCAGTGAAGTTCTGTAGCCAGGTTCTGTCCAGGATCTTTTGCCATGTTCTCTCGCTAGGTTCTGTCTAGGATCTGATGAGGATCTGATGAGGATCTGATGTGGATCTGATGAGGGTCTGATGAAGATCTGATGATTATTGTCTTGTTACATTCGTATTTATACCAGCCGATTTTAATCCTGTCAATTCTATTACAAAGGTTAGGGCGTTTCTTATCTCCATTCCAGGGAGTAAAGATTATGTAGCTTAACTACCCGCCTGGCACTTAATTAAGGGGTTGTATCCCCTCCCTAACCTCAGGGAAAAATTCCTACCTGGGGAAACAACCTTTCTCGGAGAGGTGACTTTGGTTAAAACACATGGCGCTAAAGGGAGCAAACATATTAAGAACAGTATGCTATATATGCCAGGTCCATTGAAACATATGCTGTGCAGATGTTTCTTTCCTGCAGCGACTGTGTCAAGCAGCAAGGATGGACCGGCTTCCGGCAGAAAGGTGAGCCATGGGAGTGGGGTCATAAGGGAGAGAGCCCTGCCGGGTCTCCCCTACATGAGAAAGCATCCAGTCCTGTCCTCAGACTCCCATGGGCACCTGGAGCCCAGAAAAGAGGGTTTCGGGCTGGAGGAGCTGTTGCCTTTAGGCTCTTGTAGCAGGGAGCTCAGGGGACTTCGTGTTTAGGGTGGAGCCTCAGGGCGCAGTGTGACTTCCACAGTAGCAGCAGTCGTAGATCTCTATGTGCATCTATTTTCAAAAATTTTAAGCTACTTGTGGAAACTGTACCTGTTTTCTGTAACCAGAACCACGCCCCCCCCCAAAGCTACAAGCTTCAATTTATATCAACTCAATATTTATACCAACTGTGAAATTTCTTATGGATAAGAAGCTCTGATTGGCAGTTATATCTGGTTTTAATGAATAAACCTGTGAAAGTACAATTATTATCTGCAAGCAAAGAGTACATGGTAGATGGGATTTTCCACAGCCTGGAGTTCAAGGGAGAAAACAACATAGAAGGTATCCATGGTGATGGGAAGGCTGGGAGCACCGAAATAAGACCAGGGGCGGGGGCAGGAGCTCAGGAAAGGTGGCTGGATTGCATGCAGTCTCTTAAAGTGAAAAGCCATACATCGTAGTGGAAATAGTGTAGCATATATGAGAGAACTCTGGGCCGTTGCCTTGCTGTGTGACCTTGGGCAAGTCCCTTCCCTTGCTGGGTCTGTTTTCACACCTGTTCAATGAAGGGCTTGGGCTCCCAGGACCAGGGCTCTGGACCCAGCCTGAAGAAAGGGGAATTGGGGATATGGTACAACTTCAAGGCTGTGTGACCCTGAGCAAACTGCTATACTTCTCTGAGCCTCAAGTTTCCATTAATACTAGTGCCCACCTCTCAATGCTTCAGTAAGTTTCCAGAGTTCTTCCAGCTGCTGGTTTTACTGCTGCTGCTTCTAACCTCTTTTGAACTCTGACCCCTGGCTTGGATTTAGGGTTGTGGCATAGATAGCTGAGCACCAAGACTAATTGCTCACAGGCCTCTTATATCCCACAGTTCTCTGCCTCCTCTCAGGGCCGGTCCCGCTTTGCTATCAGCTTTCCCATCTAAGCATCTCTTCACTCTTTCCTTTTCAACCTGACTGTTACCGAAGCCCTGACAGAAGAAATCGGTAAACGCTAAACAGATGTGTCTCAGCTTTGGAGTAAATGGCAGGGCTGATCCATCCTCACAGAAGCAAACATACCTCGCCGTCTGAGCCATGCCAAAGGTGATTTACTGAAATTAGAAGGTTTCCGAATACAAGATAAAGGATGATTTCAAATATCCTCCAGTAACACACCGGCCTAAGACAGAGTTTGGCTACTATAATTTTTGGAGGATGGATGGAAGGGCCAGCTGTCCCTTCTCTGTTAAAAGAAATGGAAGCCTTAGAGGACTACGGGAGGGGGTGGGGAGGGGAGGGGAGGAGAAATCTACAAGTGGAAAATAGGAATTATATTAAGAGCCTCTATTAAGGTAAATGTCTTGCTCAAAGATGGACAACCTCGATGCATGTGGGGTTTGGTGCTGGTGGAGGGTGGGAAGATGGTAAAGTGAAAAATGACTCAGAGGTTGTGGCTCATGGTGCCCTTGAAGGGGGAGAAGGGCTGGGGACGTGGAGGAGAGGCAGTTTCAGAGTGAGGGAGGCAGCCTCCAAGATGGCCCCAGTAACCCCCACTTCCTGGTATTTACACCCGATATGTAACCCCTCCCATGGAGTGCGGGTTGCTAATGAACAGTTGTGGGATGGCACTTCTGATATTAGGTTACAAAAAGACTGTGGCTTCCATCTTGCTCACCCTCTGTTGCTCTCTCTTGCTCTGTGGGGAGCCAGCTGCCGTATGGAGAAACCCACCTGCAAGGCCCTGAGGGTGCCTCCGGCCAGCAGCCAGCTGATAGCCCTCGGTCCACCGGCCCTTGAGGAACCAAATCCTGCCAGCACCTATAGGAGTGGGCTTAGAAGTGGGTCCTCTTCCAGTGCAACTAACTACTAGGTCAGACTGCAGCCCCAGCTGGCACAGGGACTCTTTGGAGGAAAAGAAGAGAAAAAGAGAGTTGAGTCGTGTGCTTTACATACTTTATCTTGAACCTCAAATTCATTCTGTGAGTGATGTCAGCACCTCCATTGTGTAGATGAGGAAGGAAACCAAGACTCAAATAGGTAAAACATGCCAAATGTCATGTGACAAGTGAATAGAAGAATGGGGATTTGAAACCAGGACTGACTAATGCCAAAGCCCACACTCTGGTTGGTTATTTCAGAAATATACTGTGTTTGCCCAGCCCGTGTGGGTTGAGCATCGACCTATGAACCAGGAGGTCACAGTTCAATTCCCAGTTGCTGGGGTCCAACCCCAGCGGGTCCAGGGATCCCCAAAGGTGTGGACGGAGTCGGCGAAGAATGAATGACATGGAAACTGGTTTCAGTTCATCAGCATAGCGAGGTTCTCCCTCCAGGATCTCCAGCGAAGTTCTGGTCAGGATCTCCAGCGAAGTTCTGGTTAGGAACTCCAAGCAAGTTTTGGTCAGGATCTCCAACCAAGTTCTGGTGCCATGTTCTCTCGCTAGGTTCTCCAGCTAGGTTCTCCAGGTTCTCCAGCCAGGTTCAGTCACCAGGTTCTTTAGCCAGGTTCTATCCAGGTTCTTTTGCCATGTTCTGTCTAGGTTCTCCAGTGAAGTTCTGTAGCCAGGTTCTGTCCAGGATCTTTTGCCATGTTCTCTGGCTAGGTTCTGGTTAGGATCTGACGAGGATCTGATGTTTATTGTCTTGTTACATCTGTATTTATACCAGCCGATTTTAATCCTGTCAATTTCTATTACAAAGGTTAGGGCGTTTCTTATCTCCATTCCAGAGAGTAAAAGATTATGTAGCTGAAGCATGATTGTTCGTAGTTAAAGTGATTAACTACCCACCTGGCACTTAGTTAAGGGGTTTCACTCCCTCCCTAACTTCATGGGAAAATCCCCACCTGGGGAAACAACCTTTCTCAGAGAGGTGACCTTGGCCAAAACACATAGTGCTAAGGGGAGCAAACACATTAAGAACAGTATGCTATATATGCCAGGTCCCTTGAAACACATGCTGTGCAGATGTTTCTTCCCTGCAGCGACTGTGTCAAGCAGCAAGGATGGACCGGCTCCCGGCACCCAGTCAGAGCACATGCCTGAGTTGCAGTCTCCATCCCCAGTAGGGGGCGTGAAGGAGGCAGGCAATCAATGATTCTCTCCCATCACTGATGTTTCTATCTCTCCTTCCGTCTTCCTTCTTCTCTGAAATCAATAAAAATATATTTATAAAAATAAAGAAATACACTGTGTTTATTTTCCAATTCAAAGTAACAATGGATAACTGTCCAATTATAAACACAGGGAGACTGGAATGCCATGCTAACCAAGGCCAAACCTTCCCTGGGTTGGAGATAGACCCCCAAGCAGCATCATAAGCTGATCAGAGCCTGTAACATACCCTTGGGGTAGAACTCTCTACATGCAAAATGATCTAGTTTCTTTCATTTATTTTAAAAGTTAAAGACAATAGCTGAATCTGATATTACTATGGGCCAAGTACCACTTCCAAGAAGTTTACAAGTTTTAACTCACTTAGCCCCATGAGGAAGTTAATATTATAGTCACCCAACTTACAGATGCGGAAACTGAGGCATAGATAAGTTAAATAATTTGCTCCAAGTCCTTCTACTGTAAGGGCATAGCCAGAATTTTAACCTAGACAGTCTGGCTCCAGAGTTTCATGCAAGATCTGCAACTGAAGTCTGTCTGGGCCCTGGGCTGTCATGTCACCTGGGCTCCCAGACAGCAAGTCTGTTTCCTTTGCTGATCAGGCTCAGCTGCCCTGGGTTTCAGGCCCCCAACTTCTGAATTCAACTGTCACCTATGACTTTCCCTATTCAATTCCTGGGACTGGAATTGCAGTTCTCTGCCTTGACTTCATCTATCCTGACTCCCAGGCTGTCCACACCTGCACCCTGGCCCATGTCTGCTTCGTGGCCTGGCCCCTGACTCACCATGGGCCAGCCTGAGGCTCTGCCCACTGCCATGCTGCCCCAAGGAAAGACCAGCCCCTGGGACAAGCCAGGGTCAATTTTCTTAGAGCTATAAATGGTCTCGATTCTGGGGATATTATGTGAAGAGAGAGATTGTTTCCAGGCGAGGAAAATAGCAATACAGAGGCAGAAGAGCATTACTGTGTGGATAAAAAGATGACCTATGAAAATGAACCAACAGAGCCAAGAAGTTAGATTAAGGTTATAGACCGATCTGGTAGGGAAGCTACTAAAAGCTGTTATAGACCTCCAGGGCACAATGAGAAAGCAAATCTGCCCATGTTTATGCAGATAACAGGCTGTTAAAGAAGCCATAACACTGATCATATGGGATTTCTATAGCCCTGCAATGGTCTGGAATAAGAATTGTGGGGTGGCAGGCAGGAGGGGCGCAGAACAGGCAGGAGGGGCACAGAGCAGGCAGGAGCGGTGCAGAACAGGCAGGAGGGGCACAGAGCAGGCAGGAGGGGCGCAGAGCAGGCAGGAGGGGCACAGAGCAGGCAGGAGGGGCGCAGAGCAGGCAGGAGGGGCGCAGAGCAGGCAGTGAGCCAGGCTCTCCTCCAGGAGACTGTGTTGGGCCACCCGGACGATCGGGAGCTATTTGGGCGGCCATCCACAAAGCCGAATGCAATGAGGGATGAAGAGACAGGGCTAAATGCTAAAAGCAGCATTTCAAACAAGTCTCAATTCAGTTTAGTCTTCCATCTGTAGTGACTTTAAAAATATAGTTCCCAAATTGCCATGGCATCTGGGAGACAGGGTCTGTGGGCAGACACCTGCTCACCAGTGAGAATTCAGAATGGCATTTCTGGGTGAGGTCCCGGTGGTTGATCCGTAAGGAAGATAGACACATAATTCCAGAATAGCAGAGCTGGGAGGTCCTTAAAAATGATGTAAACTGCCCACAGAGGGTGAGTGACATACTCAAGGTCGCACATCTGGAAAGGGGAGGGACTAGACCTCCATAGTCCTAGGTCCCTGCTGAGGTCTCAGCATTCCCTGGGGTGAGTGAAGTGAAAGTCCTTGAAAGTGTCTCCTTGAAGGAAGTATTGTATCAGGGAGGTTGCCAGGGAGGAAACAGGGGAAAATGAACAAAGATGGATAAATTCAGATCTGAGTTCTCTTCAGAAAAAAAAAATTCTAATAATTATTAACCCTCATTAGCTTAGAGAAAGCAAGAAAACAACTACTGGGGTAGGAAAAAGTAGGTTCACAGTTGTAATACAAAAAAAATATATAATCTATATATATATAAAAATAATAGAGAAATATACTAATTAACTGGGACGCTGTAACAGGTCGACTGGACAGGAGGAGGTTGCACACGCAGTATCAGGGGTGGGGTGGCAGGGGCCTCCATGCGCCTGCGCTGGGGGAGGGCCTGATCAGCAGCAGCTGCAGCTGCTCCAAGGGCCGGAGAGGGAGGCAGGGTGGGACAGGAGGGTGGGCGGTGCTGCAAGATTTCGAATCGCATGCTGGGCTGCTAGTAATTAATAATACAGTGGGACCTTGACTTACGAGTTTAATTCATTCCGTGATGGAGCTCGTAACTCAAATTACTCGTATGTCAAATCAAAAAGTGAACGAGTGAGACACGTGATGCTGGGCTGATGTTGTGGCATTCACTGTGACGTTCCCTGTGCCAACTAGCGGTGGGGTATCTGAAGCTGGCTCGTAACCCGAATTTTAGCTCGCAACTCAAAGCAAAAAATCGGCCGAGAGACGGCTCGTATCTCGAAAAACTCGTTAGTCGGGACACTCGTAAGTCAAGGCCCCACTGTATACAAAATGAACTCTGTGTACTCACAACTGTAAACCTACTCTTGCCCACCTGTACGTAAAGGCAAGACTAGGAAAGAAGCTGTTGGTTCCCATAGACATCAACCACCCAGGTGACCGTGCCCCACCCATTCATCACACCTTTGAGGATCGGTGAAAGTTAACAACAGACTGTACCTATTCCAGGTGACTGTCCTCAAGCCCTTCACTTCCTCTGGGCCTCTGTGCCTGCCGGTCTCCTTCTTCCCAGGTTTCTGGGTCTCTGCCCAGTTTTGACATTTCTTCTGGCCTCATCAGATTAGTCACTTAATCCCTGGCCCCTTGGACCTCAGCTTTCTGCATCGCTCTGAGCCCTGGCTTATGTTAACATCTCCCACTGTCCTCCTGGGAGACCCCTGCTCTCGAGGCAGAAACAGACCCATGGAGGCCCACGTGCTAGACTCGCCCCTGGTTCCTCTCAAGTAGACATTTTGTCTTAAACCCTAAGTTTTCACCTGGGTTACAACAACTCTCCACATCTTTTCTCTTGAGAATTTAGAGCTGTGAGACAAAAAAAGGGAAAACCATAGAGCTGGCTACAGAAAGGGCAGGGCAGCAGGTCCTAAATGTGCAAGACGCTTCAGGCTGAAGTACCAGCCCAATGCTGCCGCCTCCAGTGCACGGGCGCATTGGCGGGGGGGCGGGGGGCCGAGAAGGGCTCCGGGAGAAGATTCCCCAGCTCTCCCAGTTTTCTCCTGCAGCTATACCTAGACTGGGCTCTCGGGCCCTGTGGTTTGCAGAGGAGAGGGAACTGACCTGGGGTTGGTCAAGACATTTGGGTCCTAAGTGACAAATCTAGCTCAAATTAGCCACAACAAAAGGGTCTTTATTGGATATCATGACCTCACAAGCCCGGAGTGAAAGTGACAGGCTTAGCCAGAACCAGGACTCAAACGGAGCCAGGAAGACTCTGCCTCTCCCTTTTTCTCAGCCTGGCTTCCACCCAGGTGACGATTTTATTCTATGAGCTGATGTTCTCCGTGTGGTAGGAAAATGACTCTGGCAGACTTGAGTCACTGTCCTCAGAGCTGGCTCTCCAAAGCCAGAGCAGACTGTCAGGGAAACTGGTTGGCTCTGCAGGACTGTACGCCCAGCCCTGGACCGACTGCATTGCCAGGAGATGAGGTGCTTTACGTCATGGTGTTGGGGTTGCAGGGGAAGAGACGCCCTGACTAACAGCTCCAGTTGAGTCAGGAAGGGGTTGTTCACCAAAGGAAAGAATGTTAGAGGGGAAAAAAGTTTTCTTAGTGGGACCTCATGTCCCATTTGTCTGGGGAGCAGGCTAGCTTACTCATCGCCTACAAGTGGGCAGCCCCTGCCCCATGCCACCCTGTGCTAAAGGTTCAGGAGCCCCCTGCTAGGCCTGTGCAAAGACATCCCACTGACTTCTCAGCTGTCTGAAGATAATAAGCTTGAATATTAGTCTTGATTCCCAGAAGGCCTGCACAGATTGGCCGAAGAGTGTTTTCCATGACGATGACCTAAACCTGCAGCCACTCTGAACAGGTTCATGCATCTCAGTGTGAAATCTGCTTGTAACCCTCAGCACCCTGTCAAGACTACAATAAACTCCTCTTCCAGCCTGTGGGTAGGAATAGGGTCTTGGGAGCAGTAACAGCGCAGATTTCACTGTCTCATTACTTTCTCTGCTCACACAAGACTGCAGCCCTGCGCTTCCCAGGTGATGTCTCAGGTGGCAGTCTCCATTCTCCATTTCCTGCCAGGTCTCATAGCCCCCGATCTCCCTGCTCCTCCTCCACAGAGCACCCCCACTGAGGGCCTGAGGCGCACCGAGTGCCACAGCACTGCTGGTCCATGTACAGGCAGGCAGAAGGCCCCACTCCCTGACCCTGAGCCCCAGGCTCGGGTGGCAATCTGAAGTGAGCAACCACCATGTCTGCTCTGTGAGAACAGCCCCTCAGCTCCCACCTGCGATCTCTCCCTTCTATGGGGCTAGGGCTCCCATCCAGGGGCTGGGGAAGGGCCAGGTAGCAAATCAACTCCCACCGATAGAGCTTCGCCGTTCATTCATTCATTTCATAACATAAACATACATATAGATTTTCCTACTGTGTGTCAGGCACTGTAGATTCCAGGGCATGGTAATGAAAAAAACAGACAAACATCCTTGCCCTAGGTAGGGGCTGGGAGGAGCAGGGGGACAGGAGAGGGAGGAATGGAAGAATCTGTAACACTATCGATAATAAAAATATATATATATTTTAAAAATCCTTGCCCTAGTACAGCTTAAAATTTAGTTTGAAACACAGATAATAAATGAACAGAAGCACTGTATGTTATCAGGTGGCATTCAGTGCTGTGAAGAGAAATAAAGAAGATTAAGGGGATGAAAGTGAGGATCTCTTGTTTATGTTATTTTTTATTATTGTTTAAAGTATTACAAATAGTAGTACATATGTCTCCTTTTTCCCCATTGACCTCCTCCTGGCCTGCCCCACCCCCCAGCACATGCCCTCACCCCCTAGTGTCTGTGTCCATTGGTTATGCTCATATACATGCATACAAGTCTTTTGGTTGATCTCTTACACGCCCCTCCAAACCTCCCCTCCCTTCCCACTGAAGTTTGACAGTCTGTCCAATGCTTCTTGGTCTCTGTATCTGTTTTTGTTCATCAGTTTATGTTGTTCATTATATTCCACATATGAGTGACATGTGATATTTATCTTTCTCCGACTGGCTTATTTCACTTAGCATAATGCTCTCCAGTTCCATCCATGCTGTTGCAAATGATAAGCATTCCTTCTTTTTTAGAGTAGTGTAGTATTCCATTGTGTAGATGTACCACAGTTTTCTAATCCACTTATCTCTTGATGGGCACTTAGGCTGCTTCCAGATCTTAGCTATTGTAAATTGTGCCACTATGAACATAGGCTCTTTTACATACAGTGGTCAGGGAAGGACTCTATGGATAGATGACATCTGAGCAGAGACCTGCAAGGAGCGAGCAAGTGCGGCGCACAGGCTGGTTGGGAAGGGCATCTCAGGAAGAGGGAACTGCAAATGCAAGGACCCTGAGGGCAGACCTTGCCCAGCATTTGGATGGACAGTAGGGCAGCCAATGTGCCTAGAGCTGGTGAGCACAGGGGAGAGTAAGGGATGAGTGCAGAGACAGTGGAAGGCGGATAGCCCAGCACCTTGTAGGTCGCCGTGAGCGCTTTATTCTAAGGTGATGGGGAACCAGCCCCCATAGACATGTCTGAAAATACCTTTGAGCCTTATCTGGATTCCCAGTTACAGAGGAAAATACAGCATGTGGTGGGGCACTGAGCTCCCGCAAGAGTGCACATGGAAACTAGTTTGACTAAGTGAAATAAGCCAGTTAGCATAAGACAAGTATCTAATGAACAAAATAAACTGATGAACAAAATAGATCCAGAGACATAGAAACATAAAATAGACTGATGATCTCAGAGGTAAGGGACTGGGGAGCAGGAAGAGATCAATCAAAGCACTTATATGCATACTGGAGGCCCAGTGCACAAAATTCATGCGGGGGGTTGGGGGGCAGGGGTAGGGGAAGGGTCCCTCAGCCTGGCCTGCACCCTCTCACAATCCAGGACCTCTGGCTCCTAACCGCTCACCTGCCTGATTGCCCCTAACTGCTTGTCTGCATTCCTCATTGCCCCTAACCACTTACCTGCCTGCCTGATGGCCCCTAACTGCCTCTGCCTCAGCCCCCACCACTGCGGCATCTTCTGGAAGGACGTTTGGAAGATCGTTTGGCTGTCCAGTCTAATTAGCATATTACGCTTTTATTATTATAGATATGCATAACCCATGGACACAGACAATGGTGTGGTGAAGGCTTGGGGAGGTGGGGGTCAGGTAGGAGCAGGGTGGCAGGGGTCAATGAGGGGGAAAAGATAAATTCAAAACAAAACAAAACAATGAAAGAAAGAAGAAGAAAGCATCCCAGATGGAGAGAGAACAAATTCACAGGTGAAAAATGGCGAAAGAGCAAAGCATGTTCCAGGGATGGCTGGCCATCCATCTGGCTGGAGTTTGGCTGGGGAGGAGTCAGAGCAGAATGCCAGGCTCCGAAGCAGCTGGGGCCCAATGGGAAGGACCTGGCAGAAAGCAGCCTCTCTGTCTCTCTTAGGAGCGCACCCCCTTCCTGGAGAAGCACATTAGTCCCTAATGAGCTGCAGTCACCCTGTTAACTTACCACAAAGCAAGCAAGTGCTGTTCTGGGAGGCATATGGCCCGGCTCCCTGCTCCTCCTCCCCAGCCACCTCTGCTCCCAGATCCAGGCAGCTGCCTGGGGCAGCATCAGCAGTGTCGGTGTGCTTGGGGCTTGCAGATAGCTTTTCCCTCATAAGCAAGCTCTTTTATTTAATCTGGGGAAATGAGATGCTATTAAATTAATTTCTCAGCTGTCATTGCCAGAAAGCTAAGGACAGTGGATTTACAGGCAGAGGAAGAGCAGGGGAGCCCACAAAACAGCAAAGAGGTGGCAGAGTTTGCAAATTCCTGATTCAGGTCTGCCCAACAGTCATTCCGACACATGGGCTTCCTTCTGCTGTGCAGGCACCATGCAGTAACTCAATAGGAAATGAGAGTCCCCTGATAGGTTGTTGTACCCAGGGCCCCAAAAATGATGGAAAGGTGGCCTGCCTCTGCCGTGGGGTGAACCCAAAAGTAATTACCAGGATACTTTGCAGATTATTGAATAAGTCCCTGTAACTGGCACATTGATTTATATAAGACCCAGAGATTTTGAGAGATTTGAAAAAATATTAAGAATCAATCAATATTTTAATTTATTTCAGTGTCCAGGAGACTCGGCTCTGCAGAAAGCCGCTGGGAGGAGACAGCAACCTTGCCACAGGCCTGGCGGGCAGGAGGCAGGAAGCCCTGGAGCCTATTTGGCAGCAGCTGCAGGGAGGGACTTCTGGCCTCTGGAATGTTCTCTTTCTTCCTGACATGTCAGATGTCAGGCAGCCTACGGCTGGAGGGCCTCAGGTGACTGTGCTCTGGGGCCTGTGGGAGGAGAGGCTCTCAGCTGGGAGATGGGGAGCTTGACATAGCTCCCAGGACATAGTTCTCGGGGGCTGGAGAGGGAGCCTGTAGACTTCCTCTGCTTTCCAAGGACACACCGCTGTGGTCTGGGGACATCTTCATAGAGCCACTGGGTGACATGACATCTGTGGGGGAGATCCAGCATCTTCTCCCTGGGACTGCCCTCTCCCCATGCCCTCTCACGGGAGGTATGAGCACCTGTCTCCGACCACCACCACCCAAGCATCTGATTCCACTGTTGGCCGTAAGCGCCCTTTAGGCTGAGACGGCATTTGATCCATGTCTGTGCCCCCAGCACCTGGCAGCATGCCTGGCCCAGAACAGGCAGATGTAAAAAAAAAAAAATGCACTGCATCAACGAGTGGTCAAATGAACTAACACAAGAAAAAACAAATACTTGTTCATGGAAATGGTTTTTAAAGGTCACACGATATACTTGGATGAGTGAAGTTTCAACAACAGAAGTCACATTCGAATTGGGTCCTGAGAGGAACTTACAAGGTGCAGACAGTGTAAGGAACTGACCAAGGCCTGCAGCGCCCGGGGCAGTGCCGGGGTTGGGGGGGGGGGGGCGGGGGTACGGACAGAGCTGTGCGGTCACCCCAGGCCTGGTGGAGCAGTGACCCCTCCTGGAGAGGCCCGCCTGACATTGGCCAACGTGGAAGCCCTTCTATTGGGAGTGGAGAAAGGGGAGAGATGACCCAGTAGTACCCAGCAGGGGGCTGTTGGGTAACTCTGCCTTTGACCTTCTGCCTTACCCACCCATGAGAAGGGCAAACCTGGGCAGGCCTAACTGATGGCCTCACCCAGAGGCTGTAAGCAGGCAGTTTTGTTCCCCAGGAGATATTGGGCACTGCTGCAGATGGTTTGCTTTTTATAGTTCGGGGAGGGAGGAAGGATGCTACTAGCTTGTGTAGGGTAAAGGCCAAAGATGCTGCAAAACATATGAAAATGTACAAGAAGCTCCCACAGCAAAGAATTATCCAGCCAAGATGCCCGTAGTGCTGAGAGTGAGAACCCCTGGCCTAAGTGGATGTTTCAAAAGAACCTTTGCGTGGGCGGGAGAGTGTTGCCCTTGCTCTTCTGGCAAAGGTGGCATCGTTAGGTCTGGCCCCAGATCTGTCACCAGCGAGTGCCCTGTGTCCTGCCTTCTCATGTCCTGCCTTGGGACGGTGCCACGTTCAGGCAGAAGCCCCTATGCTCTCCATTGCTCCTCACTGACAGCAGAGTGGCCAGGGTGGCCGGGGCAGTGGGAGGACAGCCTGGCTCTGCCTTCTCCTGGAGGCCAAACCTCCTCATTCCCCTGTTTTCAGTTTTACATTCACACCCTAAAAACATTTGGTAAAAGGGGGTCAAGTCTTGCCATCTGTCTCTTTCACTTTTATTGTATTTATAACAAAAAGAAGAATCAGGAGGAAACTGAATTCAAACTGCAAATAACGTGCTGCTTGCCCGGCAGCTGGGACCCTCCAAGCAAGTCTGCTCCTCAGGGAGGGGCTTGGCCTCTGGGTACAGAGGAGAGAGCACACAGAGCGGTTCCCGCCGGGATCTCAAGCACAGCTCACGGCAGACGCAGGAGGTACTGTCTCCATTGACAGATGAGGACACTGAGGCTCATCTTGAGACTAGTCCTCCAAGGCTGTGCTCCCAACAAGTAGCAAAGCAAAGTCTTGAGTCCTGTGCGGGGCCCATCGACTCCAAGATGTGGACAATGGTGCTTCCTATCTCATCCTGACCTGGCATTGTTAACTCATTCCCAGTGTGGGTGTCAGCAAAACTGTTGAACATAATATTGTGTGTTAACTACACAAGTTTAAGTAACGGTGGTTCTCAAGAAAGCCTTCTTTTTCTCCCTGTCACATCTTAGAGAGCTGGTCTCCCGCCTGACCCTCTGGGGCCAGAGCTGAGGAGAGAGAGAGTTTCATTCATACACTCATGCCACAAATGTTTATTGAAAGAGAACTGCGTGCCACATGCTACACGTGTGGGGGCCGGAGAACACCATTCTGAGCAGAGCAGGTATTGAAAATGAGCCCTTAAAACGCATCAGAGAAGACCGTAATAAGGGCAGACTGCATTTATTGAGCACTCACTGTGAGCAGCTGCTGTTTCAGGATTTATTTTTTTTTAAATATATTTTATTGATTTTTTACAGAGAGGAAGGGAGAGAGATAGATAGTTAGAAACATCGATGGGAGAGAAACATCGATCAGCTGCCTCCTGCACATCTCCCACTGGGGATGTGCCCGCAACCCAGGCACATGCCCTTGACCGGAATCGAACCTGGGACCTTTTAGTCCGCAAGCCGATGCTCTATCCACTGAGCCAAACCGGTTTCGGCAGCTGTTTCAGGATTTTACATTGTACTTATTCTAACTCACTACTGTTACCGCTCCCATTTTACAGATGAGAAAACTGAAACAGCCAAGGAAATTGTAATTACCCAGTCACAAAAAGGACAAATATGGTGTGATTCCACTGACTAGTATATGAGTTACCTATAGTACCTTATAGTAAAATTCACAGAGACAGGAAGTAGAATGATGGTTGCCAGGGAACAGACAAGGGCAGAATAGGGAGTTGTTGCTTAATGGGAACAGAATTTCAGTTTAGGAGATGGATCGTGGTGATGGTTGCACAATGATGTGAATGTACTTAATGCCACCAAACTTAAAAGCGGTTAAAATGGTAAATTTTACATTATGTGTATTTTGCCACAATAACAAAGTAAAAAATGTATAACTTTTAATTTGACCATTAAAATTCATAAATTGGTAGGAAAGAAGGTTGGGCAATGGAACCCATTCTCTTAACCATCCCCTGTGTTAGACGGTTGACCCCAACATGCCACATCCAAAGATAGAAGAGACCTGATGTAAGCCAAGAGCTGAGGTGGTAGAATGAAGTCCACAGATGCAGGCAAACTTGGGTCCAAAAGTGAGGACAGACCCAAAGCAAATGACCTGAGATACTAAAGCAGGGGAGAGACCGAGCGAGACGTAGGAATAGGGCTGGCTTAAGCTAATTTACAGGGCTACTTGCCAGGCAAGAGGTATTCTGTGCTAGGGGTAGAAGGTGACCAGATATGAATTCAGCAGCACTTAAAGGTACATTATCCTCCTCCTAGACATTTTCCCAGGTACCTGACCTTTCCAGAGTTCTGGCCCAGCTCATTTCTGCAGATGAGACCTGAGGGACACCAGGTCTACAGGTCCAGAGCAGAATGAGCCCTGGGATGATACTACCAAGCAAAGGCGGGGAGGAGTCAGCAGGGGCTCCCTGAGCTGGCATCACAGTCCTTGGGGCTAATTCAAGAGGAAGGCTGCTGGAAAGGGATCACTTAAGTGTGGTGGCTGGGGACAGATCAAACAGGATTCTCTCTCCTGGGAGACACATGGTGGGGGTCAGTAGCCAGGAAATAAAGCGAGTGGTTGGAAGCAGGAAGGAGCTGATGGATACAGCCAAGGGAGAGACTGGGCAGAAGGGGGAATGAAGGACAGGTGAGGGCTGATGCTAAGCAGGGCGGAATATGGAGGAAAGCCCCAGTTGGAGACATGTAGGTTCAGGAGCTAAGTTTGCAAGTGCAGGGGGTTAATCTGGACCCTCTTTCTACATAGCACCTGGGACCTGCCCCAGACCAGGGACAGGTCTTTAAAGGGACTGGCTTGCCGTGAGTTGACACCCCTCTGCAGCTACGACTAATGGTCATCTTTAGAGGGTATAATGATCATGGTTAGAGAAGCAGTGTGCGGGCACACACCCAGGAGATCTGGCATCTCACCCTGAACATAACTTAATCTCCGAGTTCCTGTTTCTTCACCAGCAAAATGGGGCGATACTAGTTCCCAACAAACCTCACAGGCGTGTTCTGAGGATCCAGTGAGAAAAGAGGGGTGACAGTTCTGTGACATCTACACCATTTGATGGATTTGTAAGTGGGCTTGAAAATGTTAAATAGCAAAATTACAGCAACACAGAGGCCCAGCCCTGCCACTAGGAGAAGAGGGGGAACAATGTGACTTTGGAAATATGCAAGGTGTGGGGTGGTGAGGAAATGATAGCTTACTATGTCCTAATTACATTACTATAGTCTAATAAAAAACCCAAACCAGAGGTCTGCAAACATTCTACTGCTCTGAGGCCAGTGTCAGGAGGAGCACAAAATTGCAGGCAGAGATCTGTGAATAAGCAAGGAACCACGCCCAGCTGGGGCTGTGGGACTACATGAGGTCTGGTAGGTGGAGGCGCACAGGCCCCAGTCCAGGGAATGCGAGTGGTTGGTGGAAGGGCAGAGGGGAGGTGGGTGTTAGAGGCTCAGCACCGATTTCTACTAACTAAATACTCTTAGACCATCCAGCCATCTAAACACCAACAGGCTCCATAAACCTTCCTCATTGTTCCTGGCCCCTCCTAATCTGTCCAGTCAATAAATAAAATTAGTGTTTCGTTAAATAATAATAATAATGGATACCAGGAATTAAACATCTATAACAATGGCTACCACTGTATCCTATAAGCCTGATGCCATATTCAATATTTTGTATCTATTATCTCATTGAATCTTAACAACTGTGCATTTTATATATAAATCTTTGAGAGGTTAAATAACTTGTCCAACGTCACCAATCAGGCAAGAGGAAGAGCTGGAATTTGAAACCATGTCTGTCTGATGTCAAAATCAAGTATATTAGCCTTCAGTGCCCCTCATCTCTTGAGGGCTAGCAAGCATGTTGTGCATAATCTAGCCTGTTCCGTAAATAATCTCAAGTGAGATGGCGAAGAAGATACCGCTATGATGACCTGGACAATTCAAAGACACTTGAACATTGACGAGCCTGCTTGGTTCTCTAAATCCGTTGTGGATTTCCAGGGGAGAAACGTGTAAGTGAATTTATGTGCATCCACAGGGTGCTGGGCCAGCAGCTGCGAATAGCATTCCCCGACTAATTTCCACTTAATGGCTCTGGGTGTAAAGAGTAGAGGGAATAATTGTAATAATAGGCAGGTTAATCTGCTCCATTATTTACACTTTGTAAACTATTGAGCAGAGAGGCATTAATGGTTTTGCCAAAGCAGAGCAGAACCTGGGAAGACCCTCTGCCTCAACTGCTACTGGGAAGAGGCAATTGTTCCATTTGGGACTCTGGGCCTGTGGCAGAGGAAACAAGTTCCACAGGGAATGAGTGGCCGCCTGTGCTGCCATTTCATTCAAATAACTTGCAGGGAGGTTGCGGGGGGTGTGGGGTGGGGGGGGGGCGGGAGTGGTGATGAAAGCCATCTATCACCCGTAGGCCTCCACCAGCCTTGGAATCAAACCTGGGTTCGAAGGTGGGTTCCCTTGTGTAACTACAATGTAAGTTACTATGTAAGTTACTAGGAACTGAAGTTTCCAGAGTCCCATCCCCCCACCACCACCCCCCAGCCCCACAAACCTTTTCTCAAAGCGATTTATTCAGGAGACTAAAAACATGATTCAGTAAGCATTCTTTTACGATATTCTGGAGAAAAATGTACTGTTAAAAACTTAGGGCTGAATATAGGCCCTTAAAATGCTTGAAGATTAGGCTGTTTTTCCTTCTTTCTTGCTTTGTTTTATGTCTAACAACAACCAGGAGACGTCCTTTGTGGTGTATGATGGAAAGACCTTGGACGTTACAGTGGGACTGAATGGGTACAAATCTCCTCTCCCCACCCACCCAAGCTCTGAGGTCCAAGCAACACACTGCATCTCTCTGACCCATAGTTTTGGAAGTAACCCATTTCTTCTTGCTATAGTAAGTAGAGGTATATCAAGAATTCCTCTAAAGACTTTACATATGCTAATTTAGTCCTTTTCAAAGGACTAAATTTGGGTTTTGTTGTATTTTCTTTTGTGGCTAATAAGAGAATACATTTCCTTCCCAAAGGCCTTCAAGTCAATTTCTGCATATATTTGTTATTCATTTACTTCTATTTTCTTTGCTCTTAATATGTTCCTTTTCTAACTTCTTGAGGAAGAAACTTGATTTGTTACTTTGTACTATCACAGTATAAAGATACTTTCTTCTTTACATAACGACACAAAAATATTGACATTTTTATTATTCAGTTCAAACATTTTTCTAACGTCCTCTGTGACTTCTTCTTTGACCCACAAGCTATTTTGAACTGTATTTATAAATTTCTAAACGTGTAGAAGATGTATTATTAGGCCTTTGTTATTGATTTCAGGTTTAATTGCATTTTAGACAGAGGACATGCTCTGGATGATTTCAGTTCTTTGAAATGTGTTGAAACTTGTTTTATGACCCAGCATAAGGTCAATTAGAACAAATGTTCTAGTTTTAACTTGTTAGGTAAAAACTTGTTTTTCTGAAGTGAGACAAGTGGATTCTAAAGTTCATGGAAAAATACACACACAGAATAACTAGGAAAAATACTGAAAAGTGAGAACTCTGAGATGGAACTAGCCTTACCAGCTATTAAAACATACTAAAAATCCTTTATAACTACAATAGTGGTACTGACACATGAATAGACAGAAAGACTGCAGAAATGGGACAGAAATTCAAGAAACAGATCCAAATACATATGGAAATCATGTATATAGTATAAGTGGCATCTCAAATCACTGGGGCACGAATTACTTTTTCATAAATGGTGTGGGAAAATGAGAACCATTTGTAAAAATTATATCCTTTTCTTGTACTGAATACAAGACTAAACTTGAAGTAAATCAGTTATAGAAATATACAAAATTAAATTATGTAAGTACCAGAAGAAAACACAGGTAAATTCCTCTATAACCTGAGTGTAGGGAAGGATTTTGAGTCTTTATAGTTATTGTATTTTAACGCCTAGAATTCCCATTTGGTTTCTTTTTAGAGTTTTCAGATACCTATCAAGATTTTCAACCTTCTCTATTATTCTCTTGAGCATAGTAACCATAGTTATTTTAGATTTATCTGATAACTTCAATATCTTTTTCCCCTGTGGGATTATTTCTATTAATAGTTGATTCTGCAACTACATTTCTTCTGCCAAGGAAGAAGAATAAAGAAGTTTATATTCTCTTTGCTTATAGATGTCTTCTTGTTGGCTTGAATAAAATGCCTATGGGGCCAGGTAGGTAACACAAATTAATAAGTTTAGCTGGGTAAAACGTAATAGGGAAGGGAGGGGACTGTAGCTAACTGGGGAATACATTTCCTTCCCAAAGGCCTTCAAGTTCAAAACCTGTAAATACTTTCAGGTCAAACAAAACACATCTGTGAACGAAATTTGCTTTTCCAATGCCACAAACTTGTGTCCCTAAACTAGAGACTGTTGTATTCCTTCCCTTAAGGAATTGTCTGGTAGCTGCATCCATTTACTTCTACTAAGAGATTGATTCAGGAGAATTATTGTGAAGTCTTGACAGTAGTAATAGCTAACATATCTATAATCTATATTATATGCTAAGAATTCCTCTAAAGACTTTACATATGCTAATTTAATCCTTACAACTGTATTATGAGGAAATCCCTCATCATCTTTATTGGATAGATGAGGAAACTGAAGCGCAACGAGATTAACAGACTTGACCAGGGTCCCTCTGCTAGTTAGTAGCAGAGCTGGGATTCGGACCCCAGCAGTCTGGCCCTAGAGACCATGGTCTTCATTACTACACAACTCTGCCTCTCGACCTACAGAGGAAGAAAAGAGCTCTTGCTCTGGAAGCTGAAATTCTTGACTGGGTTCCACTTGACCATGAAATCTGCAAAGAAGCAGAAAGAAACGTGCTGTTTTGTGAGTACTCTGAGGTGCTCAGCCCCTTAGACCCCACCGTGTTGTCATTCTGTATATAATAAACCAGGATGCATTGAATGTCAATTCAATTAGTCAATGTGAAATCACCGTCTTCATAAACCATACTTGGACATTTAATATGCCAAACATGATCATTTTATGGGCAAACCAAGTTATCCATAATACATGTTTATGTTCTGCAGCTATCAAGATGGCTTCAGATTTACAGAGTGCTAAAAAAAACTTTATCATAAATTTCAATTTTCCCTAAAATTGCTTTTTTAAAATGAACCAGGAAAAATTATATCCCTGTCAATGTCTCCCCTCGAGTAGGTTTTGAATTCGTAAAAAGTTGAAATTGCTCGAAGATTGAGGGTCCTTGTGCAGCTCTGAACAGTCACACATATTAAAGTATGTCTTCAGTTCTGTACTCTTTTGGGGAGGCTTGTGGAGTTGTCCATATATTCATGGGATTAGGGAAGACAGACCTACTCCCAAGTTTTAAATAGTTTAGATGCTCAGGAGCATGTAGTCTCAGAGCTCTACAAAGTGGTTGCTGGACAAAAGACCTTGCTGAGGATGAGATGAGAGGGGGCGGGGCCTCCCAGGGGCCACGCTGGAGGTCTGAGGGAGTCAGTGGCCTGTGGACTGGAGATGGCTGAAAATCTGCACCCAGCAAAGCTCACTCACTCCTTCCTCAGGACTGTGGATGGTAACAGACGTCTCATCCCTGACCCCTTTGAAATACAAACTGAGTGAGAGGTTGGCAGGACACTTCACCAGGAACCTCTAAGGCAGCGGTTCTCAACCTTCTGGCCCTTTAAATATAGTTCCTCATGTTGTGACCCCACCATAAAATTATTTTCGTTGCTACTTCATAACTGTAATGTAGCTACTGTTATGAATCGTAATGTAAATATCTGATATGCAGGATGGTCTTAGGCGACCCCTATGAAAGGGTCGTTCCACCCCCAAAGGGGTCGCGACCCACAGGTTGAGAACCACTGCGAGTCTAAGGACTCCAAAAAGTCTCTGAGTCCAAGACCCTGCTGGGGCCACACAGGAAGGAGAGCATACACCTGGCTTCCAAAGGGCAGGAAAAAGAGAGAGCACATGGGATTCAAGCCTGGTCATTGGCTCAGGTCATCACACGCCAAACCCCATGGATGGGTTTGGGGTGGCAGGGGGTGGAGAGGTAGGACAATGACAAAAAGCAGTAAGATCAGTGCAACAGAATAGAAAGCTAAACTTAGGTCCCAGTATATATGAGAATTTAGTTTACTGTAGACGTAGTTTTTCAAATGACTGAAGAGACTGTGATTATTCAATAAACTATTTGATGCAAAACACTAGCTATTGGGCCAAAATGAAGTCAGGTCTCCACCTTATACCATATAGAAAAATAAGTACCAGATAAATTAAAGATCAACATTTAAATATTTATTATTTTTTTAAAAATAAAAGAAAATATTCAGGAAAAGATGTCAGTACGTGAGCAAATTTATAAAACTATATTGTCCAAAACCTAAGTAAACAAAAAGAAGTCAATAACAAATATACCATTGACATTGAAACTATAGCAGGATCCGAATCTCACACCACAAATTTCAAGAAATGTCCTGAAACTGAAATAAAAAGTATTTGACTATCGAAATTGTCAGAGAGAGTGCAAAACAGAGTCATGAAGACTAAAAAAAAACAAAAACAAAAAACAAAAAGAACACATTCTTTAAAGTTGTACTAACATCCACCTTTTTGCACCCAATTTGGAGTAATGGGAACCAGGGCTAAAAGTGGCCAGAAGGAATGTGCAATGCTCCGCCTAGAGCTCCTTTTCCCCAATGTACCTGATTTCCTGAGCATAACGTGAGAGGGAGAGGAGAACTCACCCTAAGGATAATTGACAACAGGCCCAGTTGGGCAGGAGTAGAAATAACAAGGCCATTTTAACAAGGCTGTTTTAATCCAAAAGCCAGGAACCTCTAGGATTTTGTGCAAACATGGTCAGTTCACCCCAAAGCAGAGAGAACTAACTAAGGATGGGAGAATCCAGCCATGGGACAGAGCCTGGCCCCAGATCAGCACGTTCTCTAGAACAATGAATCCATGTGAGCCTTTAAGTCTCAGGAACAAACAACCACAATTACAAAACAGAGGTGAAATTTATAAATCCTGAAATGAAAACCACTTTAGGAAAATATCTACATTATAAACTCGAACAAAAATCACAGACCATACCAACAAAATATTGGAAGTAGAAAGGTGTAAAGAAAGCATGTCCATTGATTTTTTTTTTTCCTCTTTCATGGGAGGTGGGGCTGTCTGTAGATAAGGGTTCATCAATAAAGTTGAGAATCTGAGACTGAAAGAATGTTTAACTGTTTATTTGCCTATACATGCAGGCATATTAAGTAGTAGAGCTGAAAACAGGCTGTAAACCTTCCAAAATAGCAAAGCAGAAAATATAAAATGGACAACAATAGCAAATGACACACACACAAAAAAAAAAACCCTACAAAATAGCAAGTAATGATTTTTAAATTTAATTTAATTTAATTTTTCCCATCATTTTTATCCCCTAATACTTCTCCACCCCTGCAATCACCACACTGTTATCCATGACCATGAGTTCTCTCCTTTTTATTAGCAAGAATTTGAAAAAGCATAAAGTAGAAAGTAGATGACAGAAATAAAACTAAATACATCTGATATGACAATAGTGTGAATGCAAGAGAGAAGAATTAATTTAAAAATAAATTCAGTGTTTTTATATGGGCAACCAAATACTGTGTCTCCGCCAACAATTTCCTTTACACCAGAGCCTTTCCTCCGGCTCAGCCTGGGATCTGGTCTTGCCTCTCCCACTCCCAAGGCAGGGAGGGTCAATGGCAACTCACCTGCTTGCTGTCCAAGCCCTTCTGGGCAGGTGAGCACTTACCAGGTCCCTGCCATTCAAACCAGTCTGGCCTCAGAAGATAAGGAGTTGACTGTGATGTTAAGGTTCCTGGCATATGAGAAAGTGAGATTCCAGCTCAAATATTGTAGGAAAGGAGCCTCGAAAGATACAAAAAAGAATCTTTAGAATCTACTAAGAGGACTCCATTCCAGGCCAGAACAAACATATCCCATACCTTCTCTAATATGAGTGCTCATTAGTTCCATCACGAGGAACCGGTAGATATTTTCATCAGAATGCTTTCTAGGTCATTTATAATTAGCTATGCATATTTATGCTCAGGTCACGGTAGCATGAACTATATAATTCTTATCCTACAGCATGAGTTCAGAAATTCTCAGACTTTCTCTTCCGGTTTTTCCACTTCTCCTCTTCAGATCTTACATTAAAATGCCATGCAGTGTTTGGACATGGGAGACCTAATCTGACTATAACAATGTCCTCATCTCAGAATGGGAATAAATGAATAAGCGGGATCCCCATCATCATCATCACCAACACAAAAACAGCAACAATAATGACAGCAGATAACCTGTACTGAGCATTTGTCATAAGGCAGAAACTATGCTAAACACTGTACATGCATCATTTCATTTAATCCTGACAGATAAGGAAGCAGAAAGTGAGATTCAAACCCAGGCCTTTTTGACTCCACAACCTACATACTTAACCACAACACTAACCACACCAGGCTTTTTTTTTTTTCTGTCTAATAGTGCTGAGTGGAACACTTGCACATCCATTTCCACATGTCATCCTTGCAACAACCCAGTGAAGCAAGAATGATCATCACCGTCTTACAGATGAGGTTGCGAAGTGAGTAGTATTCGCAGATCAGGCCCTGAGTAAGTGTAGAGACAGAATCCTTCTTTCTCTAAAGGCCAGACTTTTCCATGCAGCCTCTTCTCACTCTAAACATTACTCTCCTGATTATCAGAGGAGCGAGGAAGACAGACTTGTCCCTGGGGTCAACATGGAACTTTTCTCTCTATTCCTCTTTTCCCCACTCACCCCTGGAAAACAAAGCAGTTCTGTGCTCTGGGAGTGCGTGACCTCCTTCATGATCTCCAGGTGCTGTTTTTAACCTTGTTGATTTTTTCTTCTTCTCCATTTTCTTATCAAGAGGGTGTACACAGACTATAATTTTGCCACGCAAGGTGACAGCCACTTTGGAAGTTCTCCACACATTAGTACACAATTTAGGGAAATAGCAGCAGGCTCCAGGGAAAGCATACATCTCAGCCAAAGTAATCATTTGGATAGGGGAGCTTCCCAGAAATGAGATTGGCTTTTTTCCGGAGGCGCTCCAGTCCCTTTGGAGAAGTGACCTGAGGAACGTGGTAAATGCCTTCTTTCTACCAAATACTGAAAAGCCTACTATCACCCAGGCTCTTTTCTCAACTGAAACAGTGCTAACCAGAACCAAGGGACAAAGAAGTCAGCCCTGCACGATGGACATCGCTAAAGTTCATGTGCGGGTGAAAAGAAAGGGGACCTAAGGAAAGTAACCCAGAGGGTGATCTGATATGAAATTCCTAACTGGGCAGGTCAGGATGGATAGTCAAGCCTGGCCTATACCTTCTTTAGAACAAAGGTTTCAAGCCAGCACTGTCCACTGTTTTTGTGCATCCAGGTTAATACACCTTTGAAATGCCAGACGTAATACCCCTCAAGGGGGTACCAACCCTCAAGAGAGCACATAATCTTGGTCACTATCCTATAATCTGGTCCCCACCTTGCTTTCTCCCACCTCCATGTAATCTTCTTTAATTCCTTCCTTAAGTTCAATTGCATAAAAGAAGCTGCAAAATCTGTTATTCTCTGGGAGCATTTGAGATCTTGCTCCCTGGCATATGTGGTCAGCTTGGCTCAAATAAACTCTTATAAAAAAATAAATAACTACAGGCTTGGACATTTCTTATGTCGATATATGCTATTGGCATCTCTTACAAATATTTTTTGAATTCCCTAACATAGTTCTCCTGGGTTCCCCTAAGTTCCCCTGAGTATCATGAGGTTTTCCCTACATAAGTGTCAAAAGATAAGCTCCTGCCTCGCTGACCGTAAAGCAGTTCTCACAGGTGACCTTGGATTATATTTGGGTATAAAAGAAAGCCTGTGATTTTCAGGGCAAATGATCTAGGATGTGGTGGTCATCCAGGTTCTGGTGGGTAAGCACTTCCCTTCTTTCTTCTGTGGGAAACAGAAAGGCCTTGTTTTAAATTCTAATTTTGCATCATAAACCAAGCCCAGGTGGCAGCTAGAAAAACTCTGTGGGGGGTTCTGCCTCTGGCAACGGGCACACCAGGTTGTTTCAGCCAAGTCTCTCTCTAAAAACAATTCTACAATCTAAACAAAATATTTTGAAAACCCGTTTGAAGCTATAGGAAAGCTCCTAACATTATAAAAAAAAAATGCACAGCCTGGTAAGAATAAAATAGAGAAACAAGAGAGTTTAGACTAGCATTTGGGGGTCTCTAGAGGCAGGGACAGTTCCAAAAGCAATGACGGAGAGGCTGAGGAACTGAGCAAAGTTGTCTGAAATCACACAGCTTGAATGACCAAAAAAAAAATACAGAGAGTTCATGGGTTTTTTTAAGAGGGACGGAGTTTTTAGTTCCAGAACTTCAATTTAATTCTTTTTGACAGTTTCTAAATAGCTGCCAATGTTTTTCCGCCTTGATATTTAAACTTTAAAATTATTAATCTAATTATTGTTAACTCTGTGTGGGATAACTCTGTCAGGATCTTTCATGAATATGTCTTTCTGTGTGTTTGCTTTTTCTCTTGTATTTTTAGGCAAATCTTGTCTTCTTGCATGTCTGATTATTTTGTATTTGCATGCTGCATATTGTGCCTGACAAATTGCAGTGATAATTTATGGCTCTGGTATTTTACTCCAGAGAGGACTTACTTTGGTTTCTGGCAAGTCACCTTGCATTATAATCAGTTATTAGGTGATTCGAAGTTGACTGCAGACCTCGTGAGGGCTCATCGATTCCTGGCTGACACTTTCTTTCAGAGAGGGTAGGATCCTGGTAAACCCAGTAGGCTTTCGGTTGGCACCTCTAAATACAATGTTGGCTTTCTTTGGCTGCCTAATCCAAGATCATGAAACATAGGGATAAATGCCCGTGTGTTTTCTTCAAAGAGTTTATAGTTTCTATCCCTAGAAATAGGTCTTTGATCTATTTTTGAATTAGTTTTTGTATGTGGTGTGAGGAGGACCCCCACTCACTCTTTTGCATCAGGATATCTAGCTGTCCCAGAATCATTTGATGAAAAGATGATTCTTTCCCCCATGGACTGCTTGTCACCTTGTCAAAAATCTATGGATCATAAATGTCAGGAGGGTTTACTTCTGGACTCTCAATTCTATTCCATTGACCTACATGTCTATCCTTATGCCAATACCAAACTGTCTGTATCTTTTTGATAAGTTCTGAAATCAGGAAGTGTGAGTCCTCCAATTTCCCCCTCCCCCCAAGATTATTTTAACTATTAATGACTCCTCGAATTTCCATATGATTTTAAGATCAGCTTTTCAGTTTCTGCAAAGAAGACAGCTGGGATTATAGAAATAGTCTTGAATCTGTAGACCAACTTTGGAAAAGTGCCATCTTAACAATATTAAGTCTTCTGACCCACAAGGTTCAGAGAAGTTACCTACCCATAACCAGGTAACTTTTTACAAATAATAGAAGTGAGCCGGCTCTCCCCACTAACTTCTGTCCTGGTTGAGTGCTAAGGAGACTGACCTATCCCAGCACCATCCCCCAGAGCCAAACAAAGGCACTGCCATCTGAGCAGTTGTCCAAGGTGCCATTTGAAAAGTGAAGCTAAACTTCTCTAGACATGTAACAAGGTTAAAAAAAAAATCTATTTGTTGAAAGACCTCCCAAAAAGAATCCTTCCATGAACAACTTGGGAAAGAAGGCAGGACCACCCGCGGCATCGCTAGTCATCTTCAGAGATAAGAGCAAGCCTGCTTCCTCAGGAGGGAGGGCCTATAACTTCAGTCTTATTTTGCTGAGCATGTTACGGAAAGTCTGGGCAGAGCTGAATTGCTTGAAATAACAGAGAACAAACTGCACCTGGCCCAGCATTTTTTGGTTCTGCTTCTCCTCAAGGCTTCACTCAGCTTCTCTTACAAATGTCGAACAAATATTTAAAGGATATTTTGTTGAAGAGGCATCAAATTATCAATCTGCCTGGGGTGCCCACGCATCTCAGTCCAGCCCTGCCTCCCCCTATTAGGATATGGCAAAGCCAAGGGCTCTATAGCCAATCTCAGTAATTAGCAAGGGTTAAGCTTTTCACTGTGTCCACAAACAGTATGGATTGTGGAGTTTCTGCTTAGCTGATCGGAAAATTGTAACACTTTGGCTTTGGTGTTTTCAGCAGCTTTTAGCTAAGCATTCATTAATTATGCAAAACAGGCTTCAGGGGAACGATTCTATTGAGTTAATTAATATCAAGTGTTGCTAGCCAATTAGCAGCCTTCTCTCTTAATGTGAGGAGGATGCTGTGGGACATGCCAGACAGAGCTGGCTCCCCTCTCATCTCTCTGTCCTACTCCATCTCCCTTCCATGACAGAAGTCAGAAGCACTCTTACTGAGGAAGGCCACAGGTAAGGACGTCCTCTCCACCCCCGGACCTACCTTCATCCTGGACCATTTCAATGGTCATTTGGATATTGCACCTCTAAGTGTGGTCTGTGGACCAACAGCATCAGCATCTCTGAGGATGCTTCTTGACATGAAGACTCTCAGGTCCAACACCAGACTTTATGAATCAGAATCTGCACTTTATCAAAATCCCCTAGTGATCCACATGGACATTAAAATTTGAGAATCACTGATGTAGAAGATCCTCCCAAGACCCCAAGACACTGCCCCTTACAATTCCTGGCCTTTTTCAATCCTGGCCATTTACTTTAGCCACCACAGACACCCAAGAACACATCTAGAACCTTGCCTTACCGCCACCTATGTAATCTTACCATCATGTCCTACTCTCTGACCATCTTCAAACACCAACATGCAAATCTCTCATTCTCTTATTCCCACTGCATACATAACAGAGACCTCCAGTCTACTGGCCGCACCAGACAGTCTCCCAATCTGTCTGTCACCTTGTAACTTCCTTTCTTTTCCATGATAAACAGCATTCTCTCTTCATTGTGCTCAACTCTCCTGCCCCATGTAGATCCGATTACAAATGCTAAGGCTTCTTGGCTGCTGGGAAATCTTCTACTCGCTCCTAGCAGCTTTCTCCCCGATTCCAGCCACTCTTCCAAACTTTACCCCTCTTTTCAAACTCCTTGTCTCATCAGGTAAACCCTCTTCTCCCACAGAGAAATCCAAGCCATCCAGACAACGCCCTCTCTTGTCCCCTTCAAGCTTACCTGCATCTGCATGTCTCTCTTTCTTCTTCTCCACCCCCTTCCTGGATGAAAGAGATATCCCTCCTTCTGTCTAAAGTTAAACTTTCCATCTGGGTCTGCAGACCCTTCCCAGGAAGGGAAGGACCCTTAAGGAACTTGGTTCCATCAACCACTGTTTCTATAATTTCAACTTTTCCCTTTCCTCTAGTTCCTTCCCCACACATTATAAATGTGCATGAGTCTCTCCCTTCTTTGAAAGAAGTGCCTGTCATAGCCCCATAGCCGTCCCAAGGGAACTTCCTTTTTTTAGTCCTCACTTAAGAGTCGAGCTTTCTCCACTCTTCAGCTTTGAACAATTCCCAAAAGGCCACACAGACTCTAGGCCGCTGAGCAATGCTGCCTCCTCCAAGAAGGTGAGGCTCAAGGAAACCAGGTCACCTTTGGTCAACAGACATCCTTTGCGAGTTAAATACTCCTCCTTGAGAGCAGAGACCAACTTCAGGGTTTTGTTCTTACAAGTAGGGCCTCCTGGGCACAGCTCCCCTCCTCTGCATAGAGATGGGCTGCCACCATGCTGAGCTGAGTGCTTGCCGAGCTGCCTTGGCACAGCCTGGAGCACCTGCCGGTAATACATACCATGAAAAAAAAAACACAAATTGAAATAGAATTGCCCTGACACTGGGAGGGAACGGGAGTCACGGAATTGTCATGGGAAATCTGTCCTGCTGAATTTTTCGTATTTCTACTGTCAAACTGAGTTGACCAGACCCTCCCTGGGAATGAAATGAAGGGACCCAAAGCAAAGCAAAGGCTCAGTTTCTTGTCAGAGCCCATTAAGGTGACCAGTTCAGATAGCAGATGGTGACATTATTATGCAATTTCCATGGTTAATTTGAAGATTCATCCCTCTGTCACTCTCTCCCTTCTCTCACACACATGCATGCATGCACTACACACACACACACAAGCACACACACCCACGCCTCAGGACATGAGGGATTTGGATGGCTTCAAGGTCCACCTGAGGCACCTAGAGCAACATTTCCCACAGGGTGTTCTGTCAACGTTCGTATCAAGGAAGGTTCACAGGCTTGGGGCTAACAGGGTCCTTTGCTCTGATCATTTGGGGGATGCAGGATTGAGCCAAGTTGTCTGTTTCCCACAGGACTCCTTGGGATCTTGAATCCATTCACATATGCTGGGAGTCTCCAGAGCAGACACAGTGTGCAGAATCGGCCAAATGCCTCTGCCCACTGTGTTGTAGGGAACACACTGTGGGAGCTGCTTTCTACAACACAAGCCCTGATCCTTCTTTCTCCTCAAGCTCCAGACGCTGAGGACTCTACCTGACATCCTGCCCAGCCCAGTTCTGCAGCCAGCCTCACCAACAGCAGGCTCTCGAGAAGGTCATAAGGACAAAGAAGCAACACCCCAAAGAAGCAACACCCGGACTCACAGGTGCCTACTGAGCATAACCTGCTCTTGCTTCTGAACCTCTCCCTCACCACAGGTGGGCTCGCTCCTTACATCTGGGCTTCTGCCCAGTTTCTCTGCCCAGCACTTGGACTTGAACCCCATTCTGAACCTTATCCCATTTGGTGGGGCTGACCCTTGCCTCTTTCTTGCCACCACCTCCCCAGGAGCTGTGTTCTGCAACTAGATACTCTCTTTCTTCTTTGGATCCTCCTGCAGCTGAAATGTTTACTGAGACTCTGCCCATGTGATCTCACATATTATCTACCGCTTGGGTGGCCCTGACCTCACCCACCAACTGGCTCCTGACATGGATGTGTATTGTATTTACCCATGTATGTCAAACCTCTTGGCTTTTGGACAACAGAATGCCCACTACTCCCCCTGGCACAGGACTCATACCGAGGCCATGTGCCAGTGCCCAGACCATGTAGTGCCAGCTGCCCTTCATCCCCACTGGTCCTGTGGGTAAGGTCCTGGTGTTCTCAGTGGTCAGGCCTTTCCAGGTAGTGAACAGGAGCTTGGCATTTCTTAGACAACGTCCCCATCACACCACAGGTCAGCAAGACACACAGCTGAGGTTTGAGGCTCAAGACCAAAGCAGAGGTGGTGAGAAGTGCTGGGGCATCCCTTGCATATGGCGCTGGCTGAGTGGTGTGGAGCACATTCAGAGGGTTTAGATTTTTCTGGGAAGAACAAGACAGTTATATTAGATCAATGATTTCAGTCATTTGAATTTCCTGGGTCTTTACAATTTCAAAAGCACTCTTTGAGAGATTTTATAATGTTGGTAATCAAATAAGGGGCAATATACAGACAGTCCTTGGGTTGCATTGAACTCGACGTACATCGTTTCGTGGTTATGTTGCCATCTCCCATTTATTTATAAAATAAAATTTAAAAAGTTCCGTCATTTCGACATATGTACATATGTGCTTTATGTTTTTTATTATTTATTTACCACAAGTAAAGGTCAGGAGTTGTTATCTTTCTTCTAAATTTTTTTTACTGTTCTACTTCATTACTGCTGTGTATGTGCTCCATGTGAGTGACGTAGGTGCTTATGTAGGTGGGGTCCAACTTACGGCTAGAATCGCATTAAGTCGTGCCATAGGAACGGATCTCCGACGTAACCTGAGGACCTACTGTATATAACAATAATCTGTAATCTCCCTCATTTCACACAAGAAGCTATATCTTAATACCAAAAAAGTAGGGAAGACAACCTCTGCATTTGGAAAATTAGTTCTCTGGAAGATGTCTATACTTTCCCTGTTTTACCGGAGACCAGTAGAAATTGATCATGGATCAACCCTAGTCTGGAGTGTGGAATTTTGGAGCCACTGCCCAAAAGGGTCCTCAGATTAGTTTGCTGCTCACCCGGCAGCCAGATATATTTGACAGCGCAGATTACTCAGTGGAACTTCTTTTTACGAAAACAAATCTGTCTTTCTGCAACTCTCACACCTTGGTCCTGGTTCTCGTTTGACCCAGAACATGTTTGCTGTTTCTTTTTTAAGATCCCCCTTTAGACATTTGAAGCCTGTGCCTTAGGCCTTCCTCAGGCTACCATCCCCAGCCCTTCCCCAGGTCAGGACTGGATTCTGAGGAAGGAGAGAAAGGGCGAGGTCTGAGCACTGGGGAGATCTCTACTGTTCTTCCTTCCTCCCTGGCCTACCTTCAATGACACAGGGCAGGAAGACGCCCCGACAGAAGGCAAGAGAGCAGAGAACCAGGGCAGGGGCGGGTCCTGGGCAGTGGGAACCTGGGGCCTGACATGAGAAAGCCTTGGTAGGTCCAGGGACAACATGGAACGGGCCTCTCCCAGCAGGGTGCCGGGCTCTGTCCCCTCCAAACCCAGAGCAGTTCCAGGGGAGGTCATTTGGGTGGTCATCGCAGCACAGAAGGGGACGAGCTTGCAAGCCCCTCACCGCCCTCTGGGGAGCACTGTCCCAGCACACAGCTGTGTGTAGGGCACGTGTTAGTGGCTCCAGGTAGATAGGGCAGAACAGAACTGCTCGGTGAGTCAGGGCAGCTCAGAGCCCGGAGGAAAACCACAGCCTCAATAGCCACCTGGGGAAAGAGCTGAGGATCTTGGTAAGCCCCTGAAGCATGTGAGTTTCATTCTCATGTATTGAATGTTGAGCTTAAAATTTGTCAGTGGCTTCCCATTCTTCCTAAGATTTAAAAAAAAAACAAAAAACATATTTCTTAACTTAGGCTACCAAGCATTGTGTGAGTCTCATCACCCATGCTTTACCCAACTCACCAAGACCCAGCCACACCGACTGTCTTTCAGGTCCCTCCCATGTCCCCTGCCTGCTAGGTATGGGCTGCCCCCTTTCTCTGGACCGCTCTCCCCACAAGCCCCCATTTACCTCCTCGCCTTCTCCTCTTCCTTTGGATCTCAGCTAAAAGTTCCTTTCTTAGGGAGGCTTTCCTTGGCCCCCTGGTCTGGAGTGGCACTAACATGGTAGCCACTAGCCACAGGTGGCCCCTGAGCACTTGAAATGTGGCCGGTCCAAATGGAGAGATACCGTAAGTATAAAATACACACTGGGTTTTTGAAAACTTAGTATGAATATAAGAATGTAAAACGTCTCATTGATAATTTGTAATATTGATTACATGTTGAAATGGTGATAGACATAAATAAAATATTATACTAAAATTGATTTCACCTCTTTTTTTTTTTTTTACTTTTGCTAATGTGGCAACCAGGAAATGGAAAGTTACATGTATGGCCTGTACTTATGCCTCACAGTTTATTTCTGTTGGAAGGTGTTGGTCCAGAGCATATTGCCCTAATATGTGCTTGGGTAGAGCCTTACATTTCATTTTTCTAACCTTTATTGGACTTTATAATGATGCACTCCCACTGGAATACAAACTCTATGAGGACAGAGACCATGTTTGTTTCCCATTGTGTCCTCAGCTGCTAACACAGTCCTTGGCTCACAGTAGGAGCACACCAAATACATGTTAAATGCCAGGCACTTTACACACAGCAATTTCAAACTTGTGTGTGACTGTGCCTATCTATGCATGTGTGCACGTGTATGTGCACACATAAATAAAAATAAATAAAAACTTGCCTGTTGAAATCTTACACAGAACCTCATCATATAAAACAAGAGGACAGCAGAACAGTTTTTGATGAAGCTGAGGGGAGCCTCTGCTTGATGGCCCTCACTGTTCTGGTGAAATCCTAGAGCCCCCCATAGGTAGTAGGAAGATCACTGTGCTGCCTTACCCACCCCTCAACAGCTCAGTGAGGAATTGGAGCAGAGAGTGGTAGTGTGTTTAGCAGCCAGTGCATGGTGGGGCCAAGTAGGTGCCTACTGAACAGCAGATCCCAACTACTTTCCCGATGCACTGAAGACTCGCAGAGGGTAGAACAGTGAAGCCTTGGGACTCCACTTCTCTGCCTCCAGAGCAGCAAACTGGAGCTGGGTGACTTCAGGCAACTCTGGTCCCTCCTCCAAGATAAGTGGAGATGAATACATCTACTTTGAAAGGGTTACAGGGGGGTTTGAATGAAAAAAAAAAGTATTATAGCATCCAGTATAGTACCTGGCATATAGTAGGTACCCAATGAGTAGTTGTTGTCGTCATCATCATCATCATCATCATCATTAAAAGGAAGCAAACAGTAAGCCTTTGCAACAGCAGACTAAATAGCAGCATACTTCAATCACTTGCTCAATGTATTTCCCTGCTGTCGACATTAGTGATCTGTAGCCATGACTTACACTTTGTGTAGGTAAAAGCACGCACATGGATGTAAGCACTAAGTACACATGCCATCAAACTCTACAGTCTGTTTGTGTAATGTGTGTAGGAGAGGAACTGAGCTGAATGCATTTCCATAAGTGGTCCTGCACAGAGACAAGTGCTCCTCAAATAGAAAACCAACTGTGTCACCTCCCAAAACAGTTTCATGCCACTGTCTCTATGAGCTGAACAAGGGACACAGGAACATTTGTTCCGAAGTAACAACAAAAAGAATCTGTCTCACTTATTCTTAGTAACCAAGCCTAATCCCAGTTCCTGAGGTGCTGCCTGTCATGTTTCATTTGAGAAAGGCGTCATCACTGCTCCATGGTGCCAAGGACAGAGCCAAGTCTCCGCCTTGCAAACAACAGTGGCAGCTCCCATTTGTCATGGAACAAAGAGGCAGCAGGCCAGGGGGACCAACGTCCAAAGATTTAGTAACAACCCGGCGCCCGTCAAAGCATAGGCGGGCTTTGCTTTGGAGCCAAAAACCACAGCGTTTCCACCAAGAACTGTAGGGTGGGAGCGTACAAAGTGAGACCTGCTAATCAGTGATTCACTAATAGACGTCTCCGTGGGTCCCAGCTGTAAGAGCAGGGCCTGGAAACCAGCTACAGTCCTGCTCCTTCCCCCTTCCATCCACAGCACTCATTCAGAAGCTGCGTTCTGTGGCCCTTCCACAGGGTCCATGAACCCAAAACGGGGGCTACGGAAGGCTCCAGGGTATAGACAGGCCAGCAAAGGACACCCAGAACCCCAGGCTTCCCATCTCTGCTCCCCTCCCTGATAGCCAGAATCTCTGAAAGCGCACACTGGCTAAGGGCCCAGAGGTCTTTCCCTCCCTTTCCTCACTCCTTTCCACCCATCATCACACTTTACTCAGGGAAAGAGGTTTTTAAAGATTCAGCCTGGCATAACATGGGTAACCACAGGGGTTTGCGAACTCTTCTCGTAAATGGCCAGATAGTAAGTATTTTGGGCTTTGTGGGACCTACCAACTCTGTTGTAACTGCTCATCTCTGCTGTTATAGACAGAAAAGGAAAAAACACAAATGGTTTCACTCGTATGTGGAATATAAAACAAAAAAGTAACAACAAACAAAACAAAAACAAACTCATAGACAACGAACAGAATGGTGGTTACCAGAGGGGCAGGGAGACAGGGAGGGGAAAATGAGTAAAGAGAGTCAAATATATGGTAATGGATAAAAACAAGACTTTAGCTGGTAAGCACACAATAGAGTATAAAGATATGACAATTTAATGTTGGACACCTAAAATTTACATGTTACTAACCAATGTTACCTCCATTTAAAAAAATGAATTTAAAAAAAACCTTTCCTGATGTAGTGCAAAAGAAGTCATAGGTAGTAAGTAGATGATGCATGTGGCTATTTACCAATAAAACTTTATTTACAAAAACAGGTGGCAGGTGGAATTTGGCCTGCAGGCTGTAGATAGCGAACCCCTGCTTTACAATAAGCAAAGTGAAAACAAATTCAGGTCAACCAGAACTTTTGTTTTTAAAAAAACTGGGATGGGATGGGATGGGATGGGATGGGATGGGATGGGATGGGATGGGATGGGAAGACTAGACTAGAACATGCAGAGTTAATTGCATGAAGAAATACATACTGTTTTGTTTTGGTTTGTTGTCTAAATCTAAAGCCCTTGCCTTTTTCTCCATATCATGGTCCTCTTTGGGGAGATTAGTTTGGTGCAGCCCCAAACCCCAAGCTGAAGCTTACCCTCTATTCCTACTTGGGAATAATGCCTAATCAATTCCTAAACACTCAAAAATGAAGCAGTGAGTGCCAGGAGCCAGTGCGGGTTTACCAAGAACAGGTAATGTCAATGCAGGTCTTTTCCTTTTTTCGTGGGTTATTAGAGCTACAGACCAGGGAAATCAAGTAGAGAGCATATGTCTGAGCTTCCAGGCAGTCTGATGAGGTGTCTGGTAGGGACCTGTGGAGCAGCTAGTGAGATAAACACTGAAGAATGAATGAGTGAAGCAGGTTCATGGTTGGTGGATCAACCATAACCAAGAAGCATCATTTAATGGAGCAAGGAGGATCACAGGAAGAGGATTCAGCTGCCGATGAATGAGTAGAGGGAGTGGTGATGTTACTGGACTAAAGGGGTGTGCTCACGTGCCCAATCAAACATGAACGGGAGTTTGTAGCAAAGGAAGTAGAGGTTATTAGTTTAGAAAATGGTACCAAGCCCGGAGTCATAGGTAAGCTAGTGCTAAAAGACCTGATTCCATGATGGCTTCCAGGGGATGGGTCACACAGGGAAAATTACTAATCATGGCGGCTAAATGAGTTGGGGTCCTGGGCTCCACTGATTGATTGGGGCCAAGGTAGGGAGGAGTCGATCATTGTGTCAGGTCCTGATGTCAGCCATGGCGTTGTTCTGTCTGATTTTGAGAGTGTGGTCCGTAGGGTGCTCTGCTTTCATGGGCCTGGGGCTGCAAAACAACTGAAGTCAAGATGTTAACTTTAGCTTGACCAAAACTCTCTTTCTGTGGTCAGACCTGAGGCTTTGTTCTTAAGACAGTTTAATACTAACCAGATTCTGGTAACCTATGGGCTTAATGATTGAGGAAGGACGTGGACACACAGAAAGGAGAAAGGGTCATGTTAACGAAATGGAGTTTTGCCCAGCCCAGGTGAAGCACTGTCCAGTACACCAAAAAGGTTTCGGGTTGATTCCTGGTCATGGCACATGCCTAGGATGTGGGTTTGATCTGTGGTCAGGTAGTGTGTAGAAGGCAACTGATCAATGTTTCTCTCTCGCATCTCTCCTCTCTCTCTCTCGCTTTTTCCCCTTCCTCTATCTCTAAAAATAAAATTAATAAACATATCCTCAGGTGAAGATTTAAAAAAGAATGAAAGAAAGAAACTGAGTTTGGCCTTGGCCTGGTAGCTCAGTTGGTTAGAGCATCGTCCCGATATGCCAGCCAAGGTTGCAGGTTCAATCTCTGGTCAGCACATACGCAAATCAATCAATGCATGCATAGATGACTAGGACCACAAATCAATGTTTCCCCCTTCCTCTCTCTCTAAAATGAATGAATGAATGAATGAATGAATGAATGAAACAGGGTTTCTGCATGGTTAAAGTGAGGACTCTGGCAAGTAGAACGTGGTACAATCAGTGTAACAGGAGCAGCTAATTCAGTGAAAACAGCAAAGGCATTGGAATCAGATAAACCACAACTCAAATCCCAGTTCTACCACTTATTAGCTGCTTGACCTTGAGATTTCCATGAGGCCCTCCCCTTTCCTTATCTGTTGTGAGAATTAAATGAGATAGTGTATAGAAAGCCCTTAGCACAGTGCCTGGCATATAATAGGTTCATTTATCTTCTCAATCATTTCCTCCTTCATTCATTTTTCTCATCAAGCATTTATCAAGGCACTGGTGGTGAATACTGGAGTTGCAAATATGCATAACAAAGAGCTCCTGGCCTAAGAATGCAAATTAGCAGGAGAGAAAGAAATGTTTAAAAAGAAAGTCTAACACAGCATGATAAGTACAACAAGAGAATCATGTACAATACACAGAGGCAAAAGGGATTAGCCCTGAGGCAGAAGCAGAGGTGGTTACCAAAGTAGACTTCCCAGAGAAGGTGATGTCTACAATGTGTTCAGAACATAAATAAGAGTTTTCCTGGCACTCAAGGAGGGAGGAAACATTACAAAGACTTGGAAAAAGAAAATAGCATGCTGAGCCTCACTGGAGTATAAAGAGCAAATGAGGGGCAGAGGGTGAAGTTGGAGCTCCACTTTCTCCCTGCTCTTCCCACCCAAACCCCAAGCTGCTGTCATGGTCAGCAGGGCAAAAGGAAAGAAAAGTAGCAAAATGAGACAGAAATGCCTAGGAGGCTACACCAGGTCACAGAGAAGGCAAGAGCAAGGAAAAATTCTTTCTTGCTGGAAAGACCAGCCTTCCCATTCAGCCCTGCATTCAGGAATGGCATTTCTCCAGGCCCCTGGCTCAGGACATTTGGAACTGGCATTTGTGAAAAGTTAAAGGATCTGCCAGAACCCAGACATCCACACTTGCCCCTAGTGGTCAGGTATATCCCAGATGTTGACTAATGTGTTAAATTAATTTCCATGAAGACCAAGACTTGTCTCATCCATCACCAAACCCGCAGGGCCTAGAATAATGTCTGGCATGCACAAGGAGCTCGGTAAATATTTATTGAGTTAACAAATGTATGGATTCACAGGAAGTCTGCAGAGAAGTATGATAATCTACCAGAGTTCTCCATCCTCAGCTCATCATGATTAATAATTCGATGGAAACCTAAAGGGATTTCTGGAGGAAATAGATAAAATAAGAATGGGACTAGGAAGAATTTTGAATGTAGGGATGAATCAACTCAAGATTCAAACTATCTGGAGAAGGCAGAGCCTGATGATAGGAGACTTTCACAGCTTTGCCATGCCAGTTGAGAGATGGGATTTAGCAGCAGTGCACCTGGAAAAGAATCATGGGTCTTAATTGACCATAAACTCAGTCAGAATTTGAGGTACAAAAAAGCTGCCAAGAAAGCAACTGTGCTCTGAGGTACCGAATCCAGAAATGTGGGAGGTGATGGTCCCAGAATAAGGTGTGCTACTTGGACCACCTCTACGGTAATTGGCTTGGTACCTGAAATATGCTCAAAGGAGGGAAATCAAGAACAGGATGGAGATTATATCATATGAGAAACAACTTAAGGAACTGGACATGTTCAGCCCAGGGAAGTGTCAGAAGGAGTATCCATTTCCTAAGCTGCCATAACAAAATACCACAAACTAGGTGGCTTAAAACTACGGCAACTTATTCTCTGACAGTTTTGGGAGCCAGAGTCCAATGTCAAGGGGCTCACAGGAGTTCCCTCTGAAGTCTCTAAGGAAGGACCCTTCCTTGGCTCTTCCAGTATCTGGTAGCCAGAGGCATTCCTTGGCTCCTGGCTGCATCATTCCAACCTCTGCCTCCATCTTTACATGCAGTTCTCCCTCTGTGTGCCTGTGTGCCTTCTCATAAGGAACCCAGTCATCTTGGATGAAGGGCCCTGCCTGCTCCATTTTGCACTTAATTACATTGACAATGACCCTATTTCCAAATAAGGTCATATTCTAAGGTGCTGGGGTTTAGGACTTCAGCATGTCTCTCTCTGTGACACAAATCAACCCTCACAGAGGGCAAGAGGACTGTCTTCATATATTTGAAGAGGTCTCTCGTAGAGGATTTGATCTGTGTGGCTCAAAGGGCAGGACTAAGAACAGGGAGTGAACATTACAGGGATGCAAACTATAGCTATGTATAAAGAACTCTCTAAGAATTAAAACTGCTCCCTGTGACTCCCAACCCCAAAGCTGCGGAGGAAGAGGCAAGGCAACCCATGAGGTGGCGTTGGGTGAATTCTTTCCTAGGAAGGGGATTGAGCTGCATGGCCTCATGTCACTCTCGGTTGACTTGATTCCATGTGACACTGCCCTCTGGTACTCTGGCACGAGGAAACCATTTTTAACCAAGCTGTGATTTAAGGGGCTGTTTCCAAGAGGCAATGTAAGTAGATGAGCTCCACGCTAATGCAGGCTGCTTATGAGAAATGGAGCAGGAATTGCAGGCCCAAAAAATGAATATAAATTCAGCAGCTATTTTAATTTTTAATTGGGAAGAAAAGCCTATCCCAGCCAGAAAAAAATAGGGAGGGGTGTACTTTGCACAACACAATGGAAAGCATTTGTTAGTGCTGTCGAGACAAATGGTGGAGTCTTGTGTCCTCTTTTGTCCTCACCAGTGGGATGGGAAAGATTGCTACAGGGACTGCGCTGCTGGCCGCCTCGTGGGTAATGAAGGTCGTGGTTTATGAGCCCAACTATCCTGCTCCAGACGCAGCTTCATCGGTATGCAGGCCCAGCAGCCCAGCAGCCAGCCCCACGCACTGATTAGATTTGGGGATTTAGTAATCATGTATCCCCTCTCTACATCCCTCTCATTTTTAGGACATTTTTGCTCTCTAATGGAGCAGCTGGAAAACAGAAGGTGGTCAGGGGAAGAGAAGTGGCATTTATTAGGCACCTACTTTGTGCCTGACGTTGGTCTCATGGAATTATGGAGGCTTTGGACTCTGTGGATGTCAGAGTGTGTGTGTGTGTGTGTGTGCACAGTTGTGATCTAGATGGAGAAGAGGAGGGAGAGGGAAAAGGTACAAAGTGCTTAGAAAATGAGAAGATTATGGATCACAAGGTGCATAAAGGGTCCAGGACTGGCCTCATGGGGACAATGAATTAGCCAGCTTGTAATGGAAGTTCCTGTCTCCAACAGGGGTATCCAGTCAGGACGGGATTTGCAGTCGTAGGGGTGACTAGACTCAAGGCCTGAGATGGAAGAACGTTGAAGGATCTGAGAGGATGGAAGTTCTTCCAAGCCGGGTAGGCCTCAGCCAAACATCAGGTGTATGTTCAGGATCCTGATGCATACAGAGCCCTAAACTCTGCCATTTTTGTTCCTGTTACATCTACTTATTTGCTTGATTACTTCTGGAACCTTAGTAAAACTATCCCCTTGAAGGCTCTAGATCTGTGAGCCTCCGAATTTGGCTGCAAAAGGATCATTGGGGAGATAGTTTATAAAGCAGACACCAAATTTCATCCTCAGAGAGCGCCAGATTCGGTAGGCTTAGGACAGCAGTTCTCAACCTGTGGGTCGCGACCTCTTTGGGGGTCTAACAACCCTTTCACAGGGGTCACCTAAGACCATTGGAAAACACATATATAATTACATATTGTTTTTGTGATTAATCACTATGCTTTAATTATGTTCAATTTGTAACAATGAAATTGGGGGGTCACCACAACATGAGGAACTGTATTGAAGGGTCGCGGCATTAGGAAGGTTGAGAACCACTCATTTAGGATGACGCTTGGTCATCTGTACTTTTAACAAGCACCACAGGTACACAGAGGCCCACGCTTTGAGGAATTCTACTTCAGATCATTTATGGCTTTGTCAGAACAAAAAGAGGATACGTCCCTACCTGGGCTAAAAGGAAAGGAAAGTGCCCCTAAAGGTCAGTGTGCTGGTGCCACAACATGGGAGCTGGGGGGCTTCAGAGGCTGCCCCTCAGCTGTCCAGCTCCCAGAAATTTTAGAGATTCTTGGTTGTGCCTAAAATCTCACCACTGCTCTCTTCCTTAGCATAAGTGGCTAGTAGTAGTTGATGAAGGAAGGTAGCACAGAAGACTGTTATGGCCAAAGAAAACGCATGTACCCAAGATCGCCGGTGGGGAGGAGCATGATGCTTGGGAGACCATCGAGGTCAGCGAGATCAGTGGAGCTGGAGTGAAAGGCACAGGATGGGGCTGGGGGTAGGGGAGCAAAAGGCAAAACCAGAGCAGGGCTTTGTAGGATTTTGACTGTACCCTATGAGCCATGGAAGGCCATTTAGCATTGGGATATTGGAGAAGGGTACTAATCTCTGCAAAAAAAAAACAAAACAAAACAAAACAAAAAAAACACCCAGAATCATATAAGTCCCCTTTTCAGAGAAGAAAAATTTGAGATGAGAAATGAATCACCTTTTAAGGAGGGAATCGACTTTAATTAAAGGGAACTGAGGAAAATCATCTGGACTTGAAAGTACTTTTGTTTACCTAGGCATTATGCGGTAAATTGCTTTTCGTGGCTGATAAGAGAAGCTGGAAGATAAAGATTATTTACAACCCAGGTAGTTAAAGAATCTGTTTGCTTACAAATCAGACTGAGACAAGGTCCCCAGTAAAACCAAACTGGATTATGCTCCACTAAAGAGACAAATTTCTCACGTGCCCTTCTATAAAGAGAGATAAGGACTGTCTTCCTGTCCAATTGTTTTGACGGGTCTGTTTTTACCCCTCTGAAATGCCTGTGCACATCAAGAATTGGGAAACATGTTTGAGGTAGTCATGGGAAGTCATAAACATAACTGGAGGCTGTAATCACTGGAAATTGTAATTATTAGTCGTAACTTCAGATATAATTAAACAAAAGGAATTACATTTTTTTCTTCTTTTCTTTGCCTAAACCCCATTGTTGACCAACAACATAAAAGTATCAGTTTGTGGTTTTGGGAGTTTGAAACAGTAGCTGCCAGTCTTTCTTTTGAAGCTGTTAAAATAAAAATGAGAGTTTTGTGCCCTGCCGGTGTGGGTCAGTGGTTGAGCATCGACCTGTGAACCAGGAGGTTGTGGTTTGATTCCCGATCAGGGCACATGCCCAGGTTGCAGGCTCAATCCCGAGTAGGGAGCATGCAGGAGGCAGCTGATCAATGATTCCTTCTCATCATTGTAGTTCCTATTTCTCTCTCCCTCTCCCCTCCTCTCTGAAATCAATTTAAAATGCATATTTAAACAAATAAAATAAAATAAAAAGAACCACATTCCTCATGCTGCAGGGGAGAGGATAAAGCCGAAGTGGGTGACTTCTGGGTTACTTCTGGTACACAGTCCCTTCAGAAAGCATTGCACCCGAAGCTATCTGCATAAACCACTGATCAAAATGGCACATTGGGAATTTTCTGCTGTTTGATCTGTGTGGACAGTCACATCAGATCACTCAAGCCAAGAACTTCCAAAGTTAATGATCCATGAGTCTTCATGGATCTTTCCTATTAGTTCAGAATTCGTCTCACAGAGACAGACCCCAGGACTCCAACAGTTAGATGATGCCGCCTTTGTCATTCCAAACCACCACTGTGCGGGGCAGCTGCTCCTCTGCAGGCTGTCCTAATTAGCAGCATGGCCCTCATTAACAGCTGCCGCGTGTTTAATTGTTCTCCGCCACATGGAGCAGGGCCTATACAATCTCCCCCAAATACATCCTCCTGTGAAAGCGGTGCACGCCGTGGCAGCAGATGTTTGCTGACAGTGGGCCTGACAACTTGCTCTGCCAGGATCTAAGATTCTCTCCCAGCGCCAGTGAGGATGGGGCAAAGCGCCCCAGAGAGAGCACCACCATCACACAGACTACGGGGCTCAGCTGAGCACGTGGCATATAGTAGGCACTCAATTAGCTACCAGTAGGGCTCATATTCCGCTAATAAGCACCAAGACAGCATAGTAGTTGTCAAAATATGAAAAACTCCCATACTGGATGCTAAATATTTGCTTCACCAACCCCGGTCTACCCAAAGTCCGCCACTACCACTGTCACCATCACCACATGGTGGTCTGATGGCCTTCCCCCAGGACCCTTGGGACCTCCTCACAGTCCAGCATCCGTTCTGATTGGTCAGTGCCATAGTTACCAGCCATTAAATTCAGTATCATGCCTAGTTATCACCATCCTCATTGTCATCATTATTATGTACAGGACCACACTCTCACAAATATTTATACCCAGAAACTCAGCCCTGCCTCCCACAGGTTCTCCCCTGCCTCTCTGATTGCTCCTTCTCTTGCTCTACATTAGGTTCCTATCCTCCGCTCATCCTTTCAGTGCTGATATTTTGTGGCTCAACACAAACCCTGAGTCATCTCAACCACAGCCATGACTTCATCGGCATCGTGCAAGGATTTGTCAGTCCCCACAGGGGGGGGATTTGTCAATGTGGCTAGGCAGGACCTCTGTTTCCCATAATTCCTTTCCCTGGGCTATAAGAGACGTTTTAGCTGAGACTTGGAAGGGGACAGTAAAGCAGAGACCATTTTTGTTTTGCTCTCAGAAAGCTGCTGCAGGGCGACAGGTGCTGTTGCCACTTACCTGTTGGCCTCCTCATGGTGTGAGGCAACAGCCAGGCGGCAGCTCCTCTGGCTCCTACAGGACCCCTCCCTGCAGCGCCTCATGCTGCTGGGCCAGGTGCAGATTAGCTCTGTGGTGAAGGTAACCAGCCTCTCCTGCAGTGAAAGCATAAAGGAGGTGAGAGGTCAACAGAGGTTCTAGGGCAGTCTCGTGAGTTCTGGCTCATCCTTGCAGATTCCCTTTTGTCTTGCATTCCCAGTATCACATCCATCCTCCTCTCCTGCCTGCCTGCCCCGCAGACACAAAGTAACAGCCTTACACAACTGCTGACCAGCTCCCACATTGCAAATGTCAAACCCTTACAATAAATCTATATCTATAGATGATAGATAGATAGATAGATATAGAAAAATAGCTCTCCTAATGGTTCTGCTTCTCTGATTGAACTCTGATTTATACAAACGTCTACCCGTCATCTAGGCCATACATCAAGTATCATCCCCACTTCGCTCTCCCCATCATTTCCAGCATCTAAGCATCTACCCAGGGAGCCATTCCACCGTCCAACCTGTTTTGTTCTCCAAGTGCATGGATCTTTTTGTTTTTTGTTTTGTTTTATGTTGAGTTTTGACAATGGGACTGTTTGTTTTATAAATAGTAACTAGAATATCATGCTAGAAAAGCAGAAGGGAGTACATGAGTGACTGCTACTTAAAGGCTCAACAAAGAACTATGAATAGCCTACGTTCAGGTCGGCTTTCCTTTTCACCCCCTTGTGACTGTGCTAGCATTAAGCCACCAGACGTGATCCCTTGGAAAGGCACAGCCATGGAAAGTAAGGTAGAGCCTTTCACTACAGAGCATCTGTTTCAACCAGTGGCAAACACTGCCTCACTGGGGGCTTGGCAGCAGCTTACATATTAAGAACACGTGTTACAGAAATGTGTCTGTATTTCTTTATCATAAAGGTGACAGGAATTGCTAAGCAAATTCAAACAACAGAAATGTTAGCCTACTTAAGAGCAAGGGAGCTTAAGTACTGGCCTTTACATTCATGTAATAAATATGCTCATTACATGTCTTCCTACCTCTTTAATAATGTCCTGGCATGGGTCCCTAACACGTCCTCCTCTTCCCTTTTAGCATTTGTCCTCTGGGTGCCTGATTATAATGGAAATACATTTCCTTACAAATGTTCTGTTTCTCTAGCCCATCATTCATCATCCACTCACAAAACATTTATTAAGTGCCTGCTGTTTGTCAGGTGCTGGGAATATGACAGCTTATTAGTTCAGGGTTTGTATTTGTGGAATTTTCATTCTAATGGGGGGAGACCATCTATCAAAAAGTAATCAAATAAACAATATTCCATTTAGTGATAGGTGCTACGAAATAAATATATAGATACACAAAGTGGGATAAGGGAGAGTGAGTGTGAACGGGTGGTCAAAGAAGGCCTCCTGGAGGAGGTGACAACTAAGCAGAGATGTGGACACGGGAAGGAACCAGCCACGCGGCCATTCGAGGAAGAGCTTCTTGGCCAGAGGGGACTGTGGGGTTGGAGGTGCTTAGGTGGGCAAGGTCCTGTCGTGCATTCATTCTGTGACCAAAAAAATAATTAATAATGAGTACTGGGTGATTTTTCCTTTGGTTTCTGGAATATTCAAGGCTCTTTTCTGCTTTTGCACTTTCTGTTCCCTTACTGGATCACATCTGAATGTTTCTTCATTTTTCAGGTTTCAGTCCAAACATCCCAAAGTATAACTGTTTGTATGTTGTGTTAATGAGGATTCTCCAGAGAAACAGAACCAACAGGAGAGATATGGTTACAGGTGCAGGTACAGGTACAGGTACAGGTACAGGTACAGGTACAGGTACAGGTATAGATACAGATTCAGGTGCAGGTACAGGTAGATTTATATAGGAATTGGCTTACATGATTATAGAGGTTGAGAAATCCCATGATCTGCAGTTTGCAAGCTGAATAACAAGGAAAATGGGTGATCTAAGTCAGTCCAAGCCCAAAGGCCTGAGAATTATGGGGCCAATGGTGTAACTCCAGGTCCAAGTCGGAAGGCCTGGGAACCAGGAGTGCCAATGAACAGGGGCGGAGAAGACGGGTGTCTACGCTCAAGCAAAGAGCAACTTCAGCCTTCCTCCTCCTTTTTATTCTATTCAGGCCCTCGGGAGAGTGGGTGATGCCCACCCTCATTGGTGATGCCCACCTTCATTGATCTCCTTTCCTCCGTCTACTGATCCAAATGCTAGAAAGACAGACATACCCAGAAATAACCTTTTACCAGCTATCTGGGCAGCTCCCAGCCCAGGCAAATTGACACAGAAAATTACCATCACATAAGTGTAAGTTATTGAACACATAGAAAGCATTCAGAATAATTGTTGAATGAAAGTTCCAATGAATGGGTCATAAAAGAGTCATCCACAGAGCAACCAACCCAGGTAGGCTGTGCATTGGGAAAAGGGTGAGGGTGGAATACAAAGGAAAGAAAGTTATTGAGATAAATTAGGATTTAGGAAGAAGGAAAGAAGGTGGAAGGGCAGGAAGACTCCTAATAGAAGCCAAGCAGATGGGCTAGGCTAGAGGGAACAGGCAGCGAGCTGGCTAGGCAGGACAGTGGACAGCAGGGCAGAGAAAGCCTAGAGCAAAACAACAGCTGCACTGCAGGCCAGGGGCCAGAAAAGGTTTCAGCACTATTCAGAGGGACAGTGTTATCCAAGCCTGAGATGCAAGGCCTAGGGACCTGCTACCTACCACCCAGGCCCCCGCTGCCTACCACTGTCAGCAATGGACAGGGTGCTTACTCCCAGCATCAGCTATCCATCAACACCCATGCAGTGAGTCTTCTTCTCTACTCAAAGCATTCATAGCCATTCTTAGTCATCCTGCATCATTCTTCACAGGACAGTAGTGACACCATCCACCCTCTGCTCACCCACCCGCAGGACGGTTTCCAGTTTGTGAAGCTCCCCTTCACAGGGTATTGCCCACAATAGCACCCACTGCCCCAGATGTGTCTGAAGCTCCATGCAATGGGACAACAGTGACATTTGGCATTGTGATGGCGTGACCTTCCTCAAGGCCTTTGAAGCTGACAAGCTCACGGGCTGGGAGAAAGCCTGGGATGGCTTTGAGCCCCCGCCTGCCTTGACAGGAGAGGATACAGCAAATGCCCTTGTAATTCCTTGTGTGGCAACTGAATGCAAGGCAGGAGGAGAGGGAAATAGGACCTGGTGAGGGCACGAGCCTTTCTGGAGGACCCCAACAGATGGGGCCATGCATAACGAGATAACACGGGTCCCAATCTCAGGGCCAGCTGCTGAGGCGCGACTTCTTTCTCAGCGGAAGAAACAAGAAATTCTCCTTGAAATGAGCAATACAAGGCAGACAAATGTGCCCAAGGAGAGCTTGAGGATTGAATGCCCCCACAGGGCTCTTTGGGGAGCCAGAAAATTCGATTGAAAATGCCAGCGCAGGTAGAGGCAGATTCCTTTTTACCTGCTCAGACTGGATGAAAAACAGACCCTGAGCACTCGTGTGCACCTTCCGAAGACATGGGGGCACCTGCATTGCTGATGGATGTCCTAGCGGACAGCTTTCTGCTCAGAGCTAGTATTTCCCCGTTTTCTTATGCCAGAAAAAAACTAAAGAGCTCTGGTACCTTCTTCCCTGGGATGTTGTTTTTAATGTACCCATAAAAGTATATCTTAAAAAGAAGTTGCTCAGTTCCCAACATTCGGATAATTGATTTGTTACAACTCACAAAAGAGCATTTGTCATTTCCAAACAACCAGGACCAACGTGCTTCTTCCTCCCGAGATGAGCGTGGAGGCACTTGACTTATTGCTGCCATTAAATTGAAGTGTTCGGCTGATTATTTGGTATTTCAGAATTCCTTAAATCACCACCTTATTTTGGTGATTATAATTTTAAGAAGAGACATTTGATTCATAGTCAACTTCAGGGAAGAGGAAGGAGGGTGAGGGAGGGGCTGGGAGGGGCAGAGGAGACAAGAGGCTGGGTGAATTTACAATTGGAAACATCTGTTTGATATATCACCCCCTTCTCCAGCCCTGGGATTGCAGGCCTGGAATATGCCTATGCCTGGGAGATTGTCATTACCTCAGCTTTGGCAGATAAATATAAGAAGAAGGATAAGGGCAGGGGGACTCCAGGGCTCTTTGCAGATTGGGATGTACCATTCCATACAGAATCTGGTTTCTCCCCAGTGGAACAGAGCGGAGCTCCAACGTGAAATTTATCCTGTGATGCATGGGCAAGCCATGAGACCAAGGTCCGTGTTCAAGGAGGAATGAGGCAAGCAGAGGGCTGGCTCCACCTGGACACAGCTGGATTCTGAGATGCGCCAGAGCGGAAAATGACTTCTCAGGCCCCAGTGAGTCCATAAATCAGCTGGATGTGTTGGCAGTGGAAGGGAGGCAGACCAACACAGCAGGCTCTTAGGAAGGACCCAGGCATGATCAACAGTGATGCCCACTTTGGATAAACTTACAGCCTAACAGGGAAGACCTGAGTGACATGCTGATTGTCCCCAACAGGTTAAAAAGCATGTAAATTGTGTGGTGGGTGGTCATGCATACGTGGCACAGCACTGTTCATAGTGCCTCTTCCAGCTGGAAGTCAGGGTCTGAAATTTCTTTTCCAGGGAACAAAGACTCTCTACTCCAATAAGGGGAGGTCAGGCTTGACTGTAAATGCCCCAGGAGAAGGACCCTGCTGGTCCTTCTGTATTTTTTAAATTGAAGCTTGTACGAAGACCCAGAGGGCTGTACAGTGAGAGAAGCCAAAACTTGTCCTCTGGGGAGTACATCCAGAAAATGGGGCATTCGGCCTGGAAAAGAGAAGGGATAGAAGAGGTCACGCATGTCTGAAAGGTTGTCATGGAAAAGGGGGAGCAGATTTATTTGTAGTCGCTCCAGAGAGAAGAGTAAGGATTGCTGTCCCCAAGCTGCAGAGAAGCAGACTTCAGCCCAACAGAGTCGAGCAATGAGAGCTCTGCGGGTATAGGGACAGGGTAGGCAGTGAGCTCCCTGCCCGGCGAGGTGTTAGTGGACAGTCTGGGTGGTCATGTTAGAGGCACCACTTAGGAAATTCTGTGTTTGGTGGGTAGTAAAGCTAAATGCAATTTAAGGCCCCTTGTCACTGTAAGATTATAGCAGTGGTTCTCAACCTGTGGGTCGCGACCCTTTTGGCGGTCGAACGACCCTTTCACAGGGGTCACCTAAGACCATCCTGCATATCAGATATTTACATTACGATTCATAACAGTAGCAAAATTACAGTTATGAAGTAGCAACAAAAATAATTTTATGGTTGGGGGTCACAACATGAGGAACTGTATTTAAAAGGCCAGAAGGTTGAGAACCACTGGATTATAAAATTCTGTAACTTGAATACACATTAAAATATACATGGTTAATAGGTTCTTTCCAGAAAGTACATTGTATTAAAAACAAAGAAAATCTTTTTAAAAATATATTTGTATTGACTTCAGAGAGGAAAGGAAAGGGAGAGAGAGAAACATCAATGATGAGAGAGAAACATTGATCGGCTGCCTCCTGCACGCCCCCTACTGGGGGATCAAGCCTGCAACCTGGTCATGTGCCCTTGACCGGAATCAAACCCAGGACCCTTCAGTCCACAGGCCAACGCTCTATCCACTGAGCCAAACCAGCGAGGGCAAAAAAAGACAAAGGAAATCTTATTTTAAAAATTAATGGCTATATTAATGGAGTAATATGTGCCCCTAACAGGAGAAGTGGGCTTAGAAATGGATAATGACTGTGGGTGGCCATTCCAGTGCTGAACGTGGTACCCTAACTTGGAGTGGCGATAACGCAGAAGGATTAAGAACAAATACACTGGCATCAGCAAGTGTTTCTAGCTTCTGATTCTATCACTTACCAGCTGTGTGGCCTTGGGAAAGTTACTTAGCCTTTCTGAGCTTTATTTTTCTCATTGGCCAAGTGAGGATCCTAATAGTGCCACTCTTATAGAGACATTGTAAAGATCCAGTCTGGTCATTTATGCAAGGAATCAAGCACTCCATTGGTACAAGCTATTAAGAGTAATATAGCATTTTCTTAATTTTAGATGCACAATTTTCTGAAATCAGAACATGTCTTATAATAGATATTCACGTGTATTATTTTGTTCCCTCCCACCACAGAGCAGCCTTTCATAGTTACCAACCTGAGCTCTTGGGGAGAATGAGAAGTGAAATCTGCTAAACCAAGCATGCAGCTACATTTGTTTCTTCAGTACCCCATGTAGGATGTCATTCAGAATTCAGCAAACAAGACAGGCTACCACTCACCCCTTCTTTCTGAGAGCCTGGTTGCGGTTCTAGACCCGATGGCTGCACATACATCACCCATTTAATCCTCGTGTGAGCCATGTGAGGGCAGCATTATTATCCCCATCTGGACACTGAGGCTCAGCGTGTCTAGGAAGCTCGCCTGAAAGCATGTCGCTAGAAAATAGTGCATCCAGTTTATAAGCCAGGTCTGTTTGACTTCATTGCCTAGGCCGTTTCCCAGGACGCTATAAGAAAGCTGGGAATTGCCACTCTTCCTACTTCCAGGTTATTAACTCCCAGGCTAAGGCCTCATATGTGGCCTCTAACACAGAGTGGTTCTCTGGGGGCTAGAAGAGGTGTGTGGGAAAAGGGACCAGTATAGGCTCCGGTGCTCCATCCTACATCCCCCTCCTGAATGGGGATGTGTGCACACACAGGCACACGTGCACACACACACATTCACACACATGCACTCATTCTCGAACACATATGGCAGCCATCTGAGGGATGGGGGGAGGGTGGGCTTCACTGGAGCAAGGATGCTGGTTGTTCCCCGACAGCCTCCTGGGACCGTCACTACTTTAGCAAAGTTCCCAGACCAAGGATTGGCCCCCAACCTCACAGGCCTAGAAACAGGATTTTGTCCACAGAGGAACAGGACTCGGGAAACCTGATTCAGACACGCACAGAGAACTGATGCCTCAGCCACCTGTCAGTGTACTGATTGGCAGTGAGCACTCTGGGTGCCCAGCGGCCTGTGCCATTTGTGGGCCTGACTGGGCTCTGTGTCCCTGGCGACAGCCTCTTACAAAGCCAAACTGCCAGCAGGTGCTTAGTGAGCAGGCAGTCAGGGCAGGGTGGCGGGAAGGTCTGAGGTCTTGTCCTCAAGAGGCATGACCTGCAAGGGCACCAGCCTCAGGTGCAGGCCTGGCCCCGTTCCCTCCCCTGAGCAAAGCCCTGTGGCACCTTTGCCCCTGTGGCTCCCAAATGGGGCTTCCTGAGGCTGACCAGTCCTCTCCTCCTGGTAGTCCCCTCCTCTTCCTGGACGTGACAGCCTCCATGTCTGGCTGCCTCTCTGAGGTGAAGTTGCCTAGCTCTGCCTGATCACTGTCCCTCCCCACACCCAGTGTGCACTGCCCCTCCCCCCATCATGCATGGTGGCCACCTCATCTGGAAGAGTAGGTGAGGGGCCCTCAACTATCAGAGTCTGCAGAGCAGAGGAAGAGGTGCTGGCCTATTTCCTGCTGCTGCTACACTGCTGAGTGAGCCCAAATGCAAGGGGTCCCACTCCTTCCCACCGGGGTGGGTTCCTATAATTTTAGCTCCGCCATCCTGACGCTGGAAGTAAGTTCTCTTGCCCCAGATCTGATGAGACATTATGTAGCAGATGAGCCTTGAGGAAGGACGCCTCTAAGCCCAGTTCACAGACCTCTGAATCCCTTATCCAGAGGCTCCTCTCTCAATCCTCACCCCACAGTCTGCCGTATTCTCTGAGAAGTATCCCAGCCTCTCTCCAGCACTGAGCCCAACCATGAGGGACACCCACCACGTTCCTGCAGCCACACACACCCCGCGCCCCCCCCCCCCCCCCGCAGGGTGATCATGTTCCTTGGGGCTCCCCATGGTCTCCTGGCAATGCCTGAGGTCCCTGAGAACATCTGGATAATAATAACAAACATTTATCATAATAACAGCATCTATCATACACATATCAAATACGTACTATATGCCAGGTCCTCTGCTGAATGTTTTACATGCATTAGAATCTCATTTAATCCTGCAAACAACCCCGAGAGACGGGTGTTGTTCACATTTCCTGGATGAGGAAACCAAGAAGCCAAGAGTAGAGCCCTCAGTGTCGCCCAGCTAATATCTGGCAGGGCCAGGCCTTGAACCCAGACCTGTCTGACTTCAGAGCCCATGAGTATAAGCACTGCTCTATCCTGCTCCCCCTCCAGCAGTGCCAGCTGTCTAGTGGCACTGCCAAGTGTGCCACAGGGGCAGGAATAGTGAGAGGCTTTGTCTCCTCCATCGTTTATTCAGAAGGGCTAGGAAGAAAACAATTCATGGGATAGGAATAATGGAGGGTGCTATTTAGATGGGGTGATCAAAGTTTGAGTCAGCACCCCCATATTTTTATATGGACTATTAAATTCGTAATTCTATCTATTCAATCCTGTCCTGGTCCAAGCATCGCCTCCTAAAGGATATTGATTCCTCCATCAATATCCAGGGCTAGGACCACTTCAAAGTGAACCTGCCCACCCTGTTGGCCTCCCCAGGACTACCTTCTGTGGCCAAGACAGCTTTCACCAGACTTGCCTCGTGCATGATCGGCAGCTCAATTCCAGGTCCCCAGTTCCCCAGCCCACAGGCACTGGGAGCTTCCGTACGAGGCTGCCCTTTGCAGAGCCACCCCATCACGCAGGCAAAAGGCTCTTTCTTTCCCTCGGTTCACTGGCATGGCATCCAAAGGAGGAGAACTGCAGTGAGAAAAAAAATAAAGATTTTAAAAATCTTTATTAAAAATAAAGGTTTTAAGATTTTCTGGCATAATTCAAAGGGAGATTATGCTAAGTCTAGAGAGAAAAATCTTTTCATCAAAAGAGCATCATTAGAATTTTCCACATCATTTAAACCTCTGTGATCATTTAAACCAGTGAATTTTAAAAAAATAAATAAATAATAATACCATTTTTAAAGTATGCAAAATATGTTTAAGTAAATGCCGGGAAAGCTGCTCATAGGTCCTTCTTCTCTCCCACTATCAAGTAGAACTGATAAGGATGGCTTTCTGAGTAACTAACATGAAAAGGAAACAGGCCGAAAGCCTTGGCCAAGGACTACAGTGTGTACAGAAGGGAAATGGGGGGGCGGGGGGGACCACAATAAGATGAGTAGAAGACAGCAGGTCTGTTCAACACATACATTTAAACACCTACTGTATGCCAGGCCCTGTGTCAGGCATTTATGATACAGAGATTTTAAAAAGAAGAAGAAAAGAAAAGGCCAGTCTCAGGCAGCTCCAGGTCTAATGGGGGTGCCGGACTGGTACTCCAGCGACTACGGCATGACGAAAGCACAAGGGCCTTTGACATACACAGGAAACTCTAGAGTTCCCTTTCCAGCTCTTTGACTCAATTGGAAAAGTCACTGGACCGTCTGTGCTGCCCTTTTCTCATTTAGAAAGTGAGGATAATGAGAAGGAGCTAAAGTGTGTAAATCCCCGGAAAGAGTGCCTGCTACCTGCTGTATGTGCTCGCCCTTCCTGTTGTTGTTATAGTAGACGGGGCACCCAGTCTAGGCCCCATCCCCTCGCCCACCACCACCAAAGGCAAGGTTTGCAGAAGGCTTGCTGATGTGCTACCAAGGATGGGGGAGTTGGCCAAGTGGAGCAGGTGGGAGGAAGAGGAAATGGCGGGGGGAAGAAGAGGCTTATTAAAGCGGATGTTGTATGTGAGGAACTCTATCACAAGGATGATGAATAATGAGATCTGGAGAGCAGAGTGGTAGCAGATAAGGCAGGAGGTACACAGAGGTCAGTTCCTGGGGAATATTTCTTTGTCGGCCTAAAGAGCTTCAGTGGTTTTGTTTGTGTGTTGGAAGCTGTTGGAGGGTTTTAAACAGAGCAGCAGCATAATCAGATTTACAACCTAGAAAAGAACTTTGCCTGGGGAGAGGCTGGAAGAAGGGTCAGCTGATAGAAGACTAACCAACCTTCCTCCTAAGAAATGAGGGGGACAAAAAGTGGAATGGGTCAAGAGACAAAAATCAAAAGATATTTAGGATTTTCAGTCTAAGATGGTGAATTGAATATGTGCATGCATTTTTAGCTATGCTCCCTCTTAAAACCCCACTAAAACAACAGTAAATGATTTTTTTACAGTATAAACCCCAAAGACAAAAGAGAATAAAGAGTCAATAGCAATAAATTTTTGGAAACTGAAAGCAGACAACTAGTTGATAATGGACAAGGGAACTCGATTCTAGCCAGGCAATGAGCAAAACCAAGTACCACTTGAACTGTACCATATAAGCCCATAGGTCCAGGCCCAGGCAGCACTGGGACTTCTCCAAGTGAGGGGGACAGGGACTCAGGTGTGAACACTGAGTGAATGTCTATCTTCAGAGCAGTTAGAGACCCAGTCCCACGCTGGGTGACTGCCCCTCCCCACTGGAGCATCATCTCTAACCTCTAGGATAGCATTGCCCATAGAAATAGTGTGAGCCACATACATAATTTAAAATTTTCTAGTATTCTCACCTTTAAAAAGTAAAAAGAAATATAGCTAATTTGACTCAATATATCCAAAATATCATTATAAAAAAATATTAGTGAACTCTTTTACATTTTTATTTTTCAAAAAATTGTGTATTTTATACTCACATCAATTTGGACACTAAGTTTTCATCAGAAATACTTGATCTGTGTTTAGATTTCATAAAATCTACAGTTTAAAAAGTTAATTAAAATTGTTCTAAAATATGTTAATGTTTCCCAATATCAAAGTAGGCATTTTTAAAGTACATTTATTAAAATTAAAAATGTAGTCCCCAAGTTATAGTAGGCACATGTTAAGCACTAAGAGTCCCATGTGGCTGGAGGCTACTGTATTGAACAGCACAGGATAGGATCTTTGGACTAAGAGAGACCAAGTCCAGTGGAAACCAAGGGCACTATACTTAAAACAGTGTTTGTCTACTTAGAGGACGTGGAGACTTGCAGCCTTCCTCTCCACATGGACTCTGATGATTGCTGTTAAGCCAGGAGACTGCAGGTTCTTGTCCAGGAAATTGGACCAGTCCAAGAGGAAGGCACAAACCTCTGATAACAAGGGATCCACCTAAGCAATCTAGCAAAATGACTCTATATTAAGGCCCAGAATTGGTGAGACAAAAGCAGACAGACAAGGATCACCAAACATGTAAGGAATGCCTCTATCCCAGAGACAGACTAAAATACATGGGGAAAGCAATGTGAGGGGAAGAGACTATGCAAGAAAAAGAAAGCATTCAGATATCTATATATATAAAAGGCTAATATGCAAAATGTCCCCTCGGGAGTTTGACAGGGAGACCAGGAGTTCGATCGTTCACTATGATGTGTGCTGACCACCAGGGGGAGGTGTGGAGCATGGCGGATGACCCACAGCAGTGGCGAAGCACTGGGGGAGCAAGGGGAGGAGGAGGTGGGGAAGCGGGGAGGCAGGGAACCTGATCGGCCCTGATCCCTGGCCAGGCCTAGGGACCCTACCTGTGCACGAATTTCGTGCACTGGGCCTCTAATCTATTGATAATTACCTTAGAGAGGCAGGTGAAGATTTTGAATTCACTGAATTAGAACAGGGAGCTATTAAAAAGTAATATTCAGGAAACAAACAACAAGAAAAGTGCTCTTGGAAATTTACAAAAACCTGTGAGCAGAAATGAAAGATCCAATACAAGGGCTAGAAAATAAAATCGAGTAAATCTCCCAGAAAGTACAGCCAAAAGATAAGGAGATGGAAAATGAGAGAGAAGAGATTTTTTAAATGGAGGGTCAGATCAGAAGATACAGTAGCTGAAAAATAAGAATTCTAGTGTAAAGGGGAGAAAATGGTGGGGAGGGAAACATTTAAGAAAATGTTTTTTTCAAGAAAATATCCTGGAGTGCCCTCAGCAGTCCCAGATCTGTCTCTTGCTTCAATAGTGTTTGGACAGAACAGACCCAGGGACACCCCTTCTTCCAGCCTCCGGCCACTCTCCTGCGTCTTATCCAGTCACCACCACCTTTAGAACCACCTCTGAGACCAGCCAACACACCAGGGTTTTTTTTTTATCTTAACTCTTTATTGCTGAACAACCATGTACTCCCAAATTTGTCAGAATTATTCCACTGAGGTGGAGGCTGTGGTCAACCGCCTGGCCAACCTGCATCTGCGGGCCCCCCACACCTACCTCTCTCTGGGATTCTATTTCAACTGTGATGATGTGGCTCTGGAGGGCGAGGGCCACTTCTTCCCTGAGTTGGCGGAGAAGAAGCTTGAGGGCTCTGAGCATCTCTTAAAGTTGCAAAATGAGCTCGGTAGCCACCTCCTCTTCCAGGATGTGCTGAAGCCTTCCCAAGATGAGTGGGTGGGGCAAAGCTCAGGATGCCATGGAAGCCGCCCTGGCCTTGGAGAGGAACCTGAACCAGCCGTTTTGGAGCTGCATGCCCTGGGTTCTGCCCGCCCAGACCCTCATCTCTGTGACTTCCTGGAGAAACATTTCCTGGATGAACAAGTGAAACTCATGAAGAAGATGGGCAACATCTGACTGACCTCTGCAGGCTGGCAGGCCCCCAGACTGGGCTGGGCAAGTATCTCTTTGAAAGGCTCACCCTCAAGCACGACTTGGAGCCTTTGGAGCCCAGAGGCCTTTGAGGGGCCCCTGTGCATTCCCCTGGCATCTGGCTTTTACCTGAGCCTCTCCCTAAAACCACTAGCCATTCTTTTAACCACCCTGAAGTCCTCTTTGCAGCAAAAAAAAGAAAGAAAGGAAAGAAGGAAGGAAGGAAGGAAGGAAGGAAGGAAGGAAGGAAGGAAGGAAGGAAGGAAGGAAGGGAGGGAGGGAGGAAGGAAGGAAAGGAGGGAGGGAGGGAGGGAGGAAGGGAGGGAGGGAGAAAGAAAGAAAAAAGAAAGAAAGAAAGAAAGAAAGAAAAAAAGAAAGAAAGAAAGAAAGAAAGAAAGAAAGAAAGAAAGAAAGAAAGAAAGAAAGAGAGGGAGGGAGGGAGGGAAGAAGGAAGGAAGGAAGGAAAGAAGAAAGAAAGAAGAAAGAAAGAAAGAAAGAAAGAAAGAAAGAAAGAAAGAAAGAAAGAAAGAAAGAAAGAAAGAAAGAAAGAAAGAAAGAAAGAAAAGAAAATATCCTGGAGTTTCCATAATAAAAGGGCCCATTGAGCACCCAGCACAATGGATAAAAATAGTCACTCTAAAGCATAGAAGGGAAATTCAGAACCCCGGGGCCAAATAAAATACCCTGAAAACTTGAAGAGAAAAGGAGGGGAAAAGATTACCAAGAAAATGAATCAAAATATGATTGACATGAAACTTCCCAACGGCAACTCTGACATCTAAAAAAAAAGCAAAGCAATGCCATAAAATACTGAGGGAAAATAAGTTTTAACTCAGAATTCTATACTTACTCAAATACAATAGTTGAATAGAAACAGTTAGAGGCTTGCCAAGTTAAAAAAATATATCACCGCCAACTTTCTCTGAGAGTTGCTGGAGGATATGACACACCAAAATGAGGAAGTAAGTGAAGAAGATGACGTGAGATGCAAGAAACAGGGAGTCTGGCACAAGTGAGACGCAAAGGGCCCCTAAGATACTGGTGAGGAATGAATGAGTATGGTCTCTGTGCAGCATAGAGATCAGCAGGCAGCTCGAAGTTGGTCAGAAGCTTCATAAGCAATTTCTTCAAGAAAATGTTTATAAACTACTAATATGTTGAAATATATGGAGAGGAAATTGAGACATCTGGGAGAATACTTAGGGGTTGAATTAGTGATGAATACAAAGAACACAATGGAAAAATATTAATAGAAGATAATTATAAATGCCACAGAGAATAAAGAGTTATGCAAAAAAGGACAAGTAATAACTAAACTGAAAATAAATTTTACAGTCACAATCATATAAATATGAATCTTGAGCAAACTGAAATTATCATATGAATATGAAGGGAGAGTGAGGGAGTTGCAGAAGTGTGTGGTGTGTGAACACGAGGAGATAAGAGTGAACAACTAAAGGCTCAGCCACCATAGAAGAAGTCAACAGATGAGGCTGACAGTGAGCTACTAAGAAGCAGTAGTATGAACATATATTCAGAACTGGAGGTAAATACTAAAAAATAACCACAAAAGGAGAGGAGACTCGATGGGGTGGAGTGACCTGGGACAGGGACTGCAGTAATTTTGCAAAGGACTTGCTCAAACTATGGTCCCATTTAACTTTGTTAAAAAACTAAAACTTTAAACAAAGGAACTATTTAGGATTGACAGAATATTCTAGTTGTGGGGAGAAAAAAGGAAGAGTATTAGTCAGCTCAGGCTGCCATAACAAAATACCATAGACTAGGTGGCATAACCAGCAGGAATGTATGTTTCCAGCTCTGGAGGCTGGAAGTCCAAAATCAAGATCCAGCAGGGTAGCTCCTGGTGAGAGATCTCTTTCTGGCTTGCAGATAATCAGCTTCTTGCTGTTTCCTCACATGTCCTCTTCTTATAAAGCTACAGTCCTAACGGATTGCTATCTTATACCTCATTTAACCTTTATCTCCTAAAGACTCTACCTCCAGATATGGTGGTATTAGGGGCTAGGGCTTCAACATTCAATTTAGTTCATAGCAAGGAGTCAGGGTTGATTGTGCATTTCTAGTTTGAGTTATTAAATGGATGGGGATGTCACAACATAGATACAAAGCCTAAGCAGGCCCTGGCCAGTTTTGCTCAGTGGTTAGAGTGTTGGTCCGAGCACTGAAAAGTTGCAGGTTCGATTCCCAGTCAAGGGCACATGCCTCAGTTGCAGGCTTAATCCCTGGTCCTGGTCTAGGTGCGTGCAGGAGGCAACCAGTCTATGTGTCTCTCTCACATCAATGTTTCTCTTTCTCTCTTTACCCCTCCTTCCTCCCTTCCACTCTCTTTTTAAAGATCAATGGAAAAAATATCCTCTTGTGAGGATTAGCAACAACAACAAAAACCTAAGCAGGAGGGCAAGGAACCAATCAATTGGCAATGACAAGGTCCAGGTTAGGATAAGTCTGCAGTACCAGTGAGACAGCTGAGAGGAGTATCCAGTTGATGATTGTACAGAGAGTTCAGAGCTCATAGCCCAGATCTGAGCTGGAAACTATCGTTCCAATTAAAGCCACAGACGTTCTGGGAATGGAGTGAGGTAAAAGGAAAGGAAGGGCAAACTCAAACCCCTAAAGATCACCAAGGCTTAAGGGTCAATGTGTTTCATGAAGAGGAGACCCCAAGGAAGCTGAGGAAGTGATCAATGGTTAAATGCTCCAGAGAGACCTAATGATGTAAGGATTGAAAACTGTCCTCGTGGCCTGATGGTGAGGAGGACATGGCAGCCTTACCCAGAGCAAGTTGAGTGGGGTGATGGGGACAGGTGCCACCCCACGTTGAGGAGCAAATGGGAAACAAGTGGATGGGGCATGAGTAGATGGTAGAGCGCTCTTTCCAGATATTTGGCTGTGAAGGAGATAAAGTGAAGGTATAGCTTCAAGCACAATGATTATGTGTTTAGAGAGAAAAACCATGAGGGAAAGAAGATATGGAAGAGACAAGTGATCATTGAAAGAGTGAGGCTATAGTAAATATGAAAGGGGGTGGGATACAAAGCCATGGTGATGGGATACGTCTTAGGAAAAGCACGCCTTCATAGGAATGGAAGAGAGTAGGATAAAAAGGGAAAGGGGAAGAAAGTATGAGAAAAGGATAAAATATGGAGGCTGATCACCCCCATAATTTAATCTCTTTTGTGTAATTCTCTCAGGAGTTACTGAGAGAGAACACTTGGTCACCACCCTCTATGGCAGTGGTTCTCAACCTTCCTAATGCCGCGACCCTTTAATACAGTTCCTCATGTTGTGGTGACCCCCAACCATAAAATTATTTTCGTTGCTACTTCATAACTGTCATTTTGCTACTGTTATGAATCGTAATGTAAATATCTGATATGCAGGATGTATTTTCATTGTTAAAAATTGAACATAATTAAAGCATAGTGATTAATCACAAAAACAATATGTAATTATATATGTGTTTTCCGATGGTCTTAGGCGACCCCTGTGAAAGGGTCGTTCGACCCCCAAAGGGGTCGCGACCCACAGGTTGAGAACCGCTGCTCTATGGTTTGTTTTTGCTCCTGCCCATTCATTCTTTCCTCACCTTGTTCTTCAGGGCTCCAGCTTCTTTTCCCTGTGCCTGTCATTGATATGGTCTTTGCTGAGCCTCCACTGCCTCAAAGCACAAAGGCAACTGAGGGGGCTGGGACTAAGGGGTTTAGGTCCAAGTACCCAATACACAGCTAATGAGCCCCCCAGGGGACACAGGGGAAAACAGCTGGAGGCATAGCTGGGTCATAGCTGTCCTTCAGAGAGATGCTTCTCTGGCAGGGAGACTGTCACCTTCCTCCACACCTGCCTGACAGATTGAGGGGATGGAAGAGTACAGAGGAGGTCAGTCCACCAAGATGTGAGTCCTTCATCAGGTCCCTGGTCATTTCCAACCCTTTCAAATGGATTACAAAAAATTCTCAGACCCACAGCCTTACACAGTGGCTGTACCCTTAGTATTTACTGACTGAGAAAACGTAATTCCAAGAGGCTCCTATGAATCTACTACTGCCTTGAAGTATTCTCTTTTTCACAAGTGCATCTACATATTTGCAACTTAGGTGAACACGTAATTCCAAGATATACCTGCCTATAAGCAATGCTTGGTGAGTGTATGACTCTGTGAAATTCTGCAATAAATCTACTTTTCTTAGCCATCAGGGTCCCAGTTCCTCTGGTTGGAAAAGATGGGTCCAGATTTTGCCAGGGTTGGGGGGTGAAGTGGGGAGATACTCTGCCATGGCTGGGAAGTATCTTCATGAGATCAAACCAGTTGATCAGCAAGATCAGGGAATAGAAATCCTCCCAGAGAGTTCTACGTGTCTTCATTTCCTCCTACATGGAGTTTGCCACCCATGCCTGCAGGCACCAAAGAATAATACCTAATTGAGTGTGTGACTCCCCACATCTAAATGAATATGTCAAGATCACTGGAGTGAATAAATGTTTAAATTAGTAACTGTGTCAGTTATTATTTGTATCAAAGCTCTCTCTTCAGTCTTAAGATAATTGTCCTTGCCCCTCCTTCTCCACCCACTCAATTTTGCAATCTATTATGTGCCAGCCTAGGCCTACACACATCATACATGTGATCTCATTTAATCTTGACACCCTCATAGAGTATGCTCATCCTCATTTTATAGATGTGGAAACTGAGGATCAGAGAGGTCATTTATGTTGCCCAAAATCGCATAGCCAATAGATGATGGAGTTAGGATCCAAACTCAGATTCTGTATGGTACAAATTTTCTTTTCGCTACAGTACACAGTCTTTTTTTTTTTTGTCTGAAATATAGAGCTTTTGTCAAGAGATAAAGTAGAGGTAGGGGGTGGGTGGTAATTTTTTAAGCTGGTTCTAGGCAGAAGGAACTCCTTCTAATGGCATTTCCATAATTAGAATGCTTTTTTTTCCTGATAGTTATAATTCAGGCAATTGCAGTGACATTCAGCTGAAACCTGGCATGCAAGATGTTCCTTTCTCTTAAAAGTTCACTTTTAATTGGTCCCAGTTCTTTCCAAGTCTGGAAGAAGTGCACAATGTGTACTTCTGACGTTTCCGATGTAGAAGCCTGTTTGACACGAGTACTCAATCCCTGGATTTTATTCTGAATTCCCCAGTAAGAGGCAGGGAGGACTGGATGGGAGAGGCAGACAAAGAGGAAAAGGGTGGGGGCTCCTCAAACAAAGGGACTCCTCCCTACAGAGCACAGGGGGACTCAAGATTCCAGAGTACATTCTATAAACCTTATGGGGTAGGAAAATACCCTGCAGAAGGAGCACTCCCTCACCCCACACATCTCCGGGGACACTTGGGCTGTAACGATGAGGCCCCCACTCTCCCAGTCTGAACAGCCTTGACTGAGTCTTCCACCATAATTAAGGTGGACACCCTCAAGAGAAGCTGGATTGTGTCTGGTCAAGAAAGATTCCTCTAGAATTCTCAATTCTCTGGACTTAACAAATAGCCCAAATCCCAAAGAGTTCTAGAATTTGTATGAAATGAAGAGAGAAAACCAGGGAACCAGAGTAGGGTGATGGGGAGAACAAAGGATGAAGTAGGACCAGAAGATGTAGATTGAAGTCTGCTGTATGCTATCGATGTAAAGTCCTTGAGCCTTGACTTCCTGGGCCAAAATGAAATTGAGTTAATAATCCCAGCTAGTGAGGACTAGACACGGCATTATATCTAGCCTTGTTCAAACTACTGTTTCTTGCTATAGCACACTAGATGTTCTAACAAACACTCCGCTTATGCTAAATGAAGTATAAGAACAAATGAGTTAGAAAGACAGTAAAAAATTTTCAGAAGCCCAAAATTAGGTACAGGTGTTGGAAACCTAAAAGAACACTGAAACCAAATTTCCCTCGAGGGCATTTGGCAAACCCAGGTGGCATTGAGCTTCAGTATGTATGGCCCAGCAGCTTATAGGAAACAAGAGACAAGCTCTATGGCCCATCCAAAGAGAGGAATCTAAACAGGAGAACCACCCCCCACCCCCCCACACCCCACCCCATATAAAGCTAGGAACGCAAAGCACGGTGTCCTCACGAGTAAAGTAGAAATAATAGCCCACCCCTTCCCCAGAGGGGTCGGTAAAAAAAAAATTGACCACCTCAAATCTTGGCTTTTAGATGAAAAAGATTTCTGAGAATTACAACTACAAGCCCAAGTCACAATCAAGATATGAAGCTCAAATTGTTATCTAAATTATCCACAAAACCCCAAGCTGAGACTGTCACTTAAAGATACCCTGTTTAATAGTGCCCTCAGGAGCCTGTCAGAAACAAACAAATCCTTTTTGGAGAAACTCATCTGCAACCCAGGCTTCAATAATTTCTACAAGTAACATTGAAAAAAATATGTAATCTGCTCAAAAAAGCATAACACACAAGGAAACATGACACCATAAGTAAAAGCCAGCAGAAACAGCATCGGCTCATCATAACCCGTAACGATGTCAGATATTAGAATTAACAGACACAAAATGCAAAGTAGGTTTCATATGCTTAGAAATAAAAATAAGAGTAGGGAGAACTATGAACATGAGCAAACAGATTAGAAAAACAAAAGAGTATAATAATTGAAATCAAAAGCCAATGAATGGGTGTAACATTCTTAGACACACCTAAAAAGAAATTTAATCAATTCTAAAGCAAATCTGAAAAAAATTATCCAAAATGTAGCATTGAAGTAAAAAAATAATAATAATTTTTTTTAATATGTGAAAGAGAGGTTAAGAGACATGGAAGCTAAAGTGAAAAGGTCTAACTTACATCTAACCAGTTTCAAAAGAAGAGGAGAAAACATTTGAAGAACTGATGGCTGAGACTTTTTCAAGACTAAAAAAGACATTAATCTTCAGATTCGGCAAATTCCAAGCAGAATAATTAAAACAAAATTCACTTCTAAATATAGTGAATCTCTTTGTAATGCTTTAAGCAATAAAAAAATAAATAAATAAATAAATAAATAAATAAAATAAATAAATATAGTGAATCTGCAAAACACAAAAGACAAAGAGAGGACCTTTAAAATAACTGGGGGCGGGGGGGAGGGGGGGGAGGGGATGAGAAGGCAAACAGAAAACAATCAAGCTGACAGGTGACTTCTCAATGAAAACCAAAGAACAATGGGATGATATCTTCAGGTGCTGAGAAAAAAAGTAAGTTGTAGACTCAGCAAAAATGTCCACCAAGAATGAGGGTGAAATTTCCAGACAAAAACTCAGATGGGTGTCACCAGAAGACCCTCACTGTGCCAGTTACCAATGTATTATCTCTCGGCTCCAAATTCGTTCTTCTGCTCTGCAATGTAGAGATGAACTCTTTAAACACTTTTCCTTTGCCAGCTGGCATCACAGAAAGCTTCGTCAATAAAGGGCACTGGAAAGACATTGTAGAGTTTTCCTTCCGGGTTCCAGTCCTTGACCTCTCAGGCCAGCTTCTCCAGAATCTGGCTCCTCCACCCTGTCAGGACAATCAGCCAGCAGCTTCCCCAGTAGCTCCCTCAGGTGGTGTCTTAGTGGAGTGCCTCTAGCAAGACAACTCCTGATCAACAGCCTTCCCTGGCGACCTGGAGGACAGATTTCCACAAATTCCACTACAGCAACTTCTCTGCCATTGAAATTGGTAAATATGGGTAAATTTTAAAAATATACATTCATTTCCTTCTTTCATCTTCCTAAGTCTGATGCCTCTAAAACAAATCTCCAAGAAAATTATCCCTTTGGTCCTCCCCTCCTAGGCCAGCCAAATGGTGGTGTGATGAAAGCATGAGCTCTGGAGTCAGACAGACCAGGGTATAAATCACAGCTCTGCCACTTGCCAGCTATGTGATCTCCAAGAAATTACTTAACCCTTTAAGCCTGTTTCCTCATCTGATAACAGAGACTAAACCATCCATTTGCCATGAGACTTAACTTAGATAACCTATTTGAAACTGCCTACTAGAACATAGTACCTTCTCACTTTTGAAGAAACCATTTAGAAAAGACAGGCTTCCCCCAGAGATCCCTGAATCCCTCTCCTGGTCACAGAGTTTTCTTTCCTTCAGAGGACCTCCATGTTCTTGAAAGGAATTCTCCAATGTTCCTTGCCTAATGGGTTTATTGTATTAGCTGATGTATGTCTGCACAAAGCTCAGAAAAAGAAAAGTGTTGAGCCAGCTCCTTCCACCACCTGGTTCTCTTCCCTACCTAATGGGTTTCTAAATCTTTAAATCAGAGCCCTGGATATTTGGCCCTCCTGCTATAATCAGATCCGGGAGAGACTAGCTGTCCTGAGCCAAGGATGAAGGGGAAAGTCAAGGATATCTAATGACATTTGCTATGCTGTCAGTCTGAAGCCAATCCATCTTAGCTGGCACTGACTGAGCCAGACCATTATGTAATATACAGGGCTGGTGGGAGGGGAGGGGAGGTTGACATCAGGATTTCCCAAGTCCACACATAATGTGGGTATTGGCCAACTCTGCTCGCCCACCCATGATGTGTGTGAGTCTGGCTAGTTTGAATGGATGCCAGCTAGGCCCTGTACTACTCAGTCATTTAGCCTCTTGATCATCACTCTGTTAGTGACACAAACAATAGTCCTTTGAAAGGAAAGTTGGGGGCTGGAATCTTAGCTAATTTAAAGACTTTCAGAAGAATTATTGAACCAGAATAGTTAACTATGGGTCCTTTCAGCACTCATTCTGATTGTAAGAAGCCAGGCTAGAGATCAGGCCTGTTTGGAAGGCGGGATTTATGCAGAGGGTGGGGTCTTCACCCAGGAATCATGACAGCCTATAGTGTCCAACCCTAGAGAACTTCCCAGGGTCAAATACTTGCTTTTTTCAGACCCAGATACCATGTTGAAAACTCTTAAAGGGGGAGGAAACCTCGCCTGAGGCGAGCCCAAGGAGCTCTCCCACGAGGACACAGCTACCTGTGTAGCAATAAAGTGTCCCAAGTAAAAGGCTCTGTCATCCAAGTGCCATTAGGGCAAAGCTCTCTGGAGTGACTCCACTCAGCGTCAGCATCAACAGACCAGCTAGAGCCAGTTCGGTGACAGCCTGGCCTGAATCACACTGGCCTGAGCTGAGATGACATTATAAACTCACCTGCAAGACACGTTGCTGTCCTGCCTGCCCTTGTCATCCAGATGGTCTTTGTTTGAAACCTGAAGTCAGCAAACTTTTTCTGTAAATGACCTGATAGCAAATCCTTAACACTTTGTGAGCCAAATAGTCTCAATTGTTGCAAATACTCAATTCAGAGTTTGTAGCATAAAAATAGTCAGACAACATGCAAATGAACATGACTATGTTCTAATAGAACTTTATATACAAAAACAAGTGGCGGGCCAGGTTTGTCCGTCAACCCCTGATATAAACTCATGACAATCTTAGCCTACCAGCTGGATTCTCCCTGATTCTGGGTTACATTCATCAAAGAGCTCTTCTTTTCTGTGCCTGGCCAATTCTTCCAGGACTTTGGCTCTCTTGTGGCTGTCCAGGGCCAGACACCCCATCCTTGGATATCTCCAAACTCCTCATCCCTGCCTTTCCACTCCCTACCTCTTACTATGTTGTCCAAGACACCAAATGCCTTGTGGTTGTCCGAAGTTCCCCTCCATGCCTTTACTCATGCTGTCTCCTCTGCCTGGATGCCCTTCCCCCTCCTCCTCACCAGCTGTTTCTTCAACCTTTAAGAAGCAACTCAGCCATGTTATCTTCTAGAAGGCCTTCTTTGCACTACCCTCCATCCCTCTGCACCCCTCCTTTCCACTCCCATAATACTCCATGATTTCCCCATTATTTGAAAAGTGTTCATTTATTGGTCTAACGCTCTAATTAGGTTGCAGGTTTCTAGAGGGCAAGAACAGTTTCTTACTCATTTATGTGTCCCTAGTACCCAACTGTGGCTCAGAGTAATGGCTGAGAGAACAATCAGCTGGACAAATGAATCACTATGCATAGCCTTTTGCAGGGAGTCTCCGTGCTCTGCATACACATTTCCTCATCTCCTTGCATATTGCCGTGGAGCATCCTGCAATCAATCCCCCATGTCTGACTCTCATTGCCATCCCCGCCCTGTCTGCGTGTCTAATGCTTTCACAATCAGTTCTCTCCTTGGAGGATGAAGCCTGCATTCTTCTTCCCCCTTCTTCTCTGGACTTCCGGAGAACCTCAGAGCTCTGCCACCTTAGCCACTTCCCAGAGGTGAGCATTTCAACAGCAGACATGATCAGCAGCTTGAGGTGTTTCATACCTTGGAATAAATAGGAACTTTTCAAACCTGAGAGCATCGTCACCATTAGAAGATGCTCTGTTGGCTGTTAACCAAAGGAGACCGTGGGTGCAAAGAAGTTGACAATGTAAGGAAAGAAAACACAAGCCCAGATCCCAGCCAGAGAAGCACAGTGCTTAGGGTGTAGTGGGGAGACAAAAAAAAAAAAGGTGAGTTTTAGCCAGCATGAAAGCTGAAGACTCTGCCTTTGCCAGCTCCTCCCAGCTGTTGACACTCAAGCTAAACATTTGTACATTCAGCCCTGACCAAGCCTTGAGGTTTTCCTGAACCAGGATGAAGAGAAGGTTGGGGGTCTCAGCTCTGTGAGTAGGCATGGCCCAAGGGAGCTCTGGGCCTCCATGTCCTCAAATTTGTCAATTCCCCCAAAATCCTATCATGGTGACCCATAGACTAGGCTATAGACTGGGCTCCTCTCTCCATTTCCCTCCCAGCATGTCAATTCTCTGCTGGGACTGCCTGTGTCCTGAGCCCAGCCTTCAAGGCTATAGTATGGCTGCTGACCTAGCCATGCCATCATTTTCTCTGGAGTCTAGAATCCTCCTCCTGCACTCCCTGCTATTACCTCCCACCTGACCATGGCTTTACCAACACAAGGAGGGGCTCATCACATGTCCACTCTGGTCCTCTCTGAACCTCACCTCATCCATGAGCAGAGCCTGAGGCCAGTGCCCATGGAACAGCTTCTATTCCTCTCCCAGGAGCCTTCTCCTCTAGAAGAAATGTTCTCCATCCTCTTGGTGCTCTGAGTTTCCTGGAACATAATCCAGGCTCTGCAGCATCAATTTTGGCAGCGTTTTGTCAATTAATCTTTCATCTACATTGATCCTCTGAAAAACGACTTCCTCGTTATCCATCTTACAGTGTTGCCACTTGACGGTCTGAATGGCAAAGCACCCGTCAAACTCCAATGCTCTCTCTGTTGCAGTGAGAGGGCCAGGGCTTTCGAATCAAACAAACCTGAGTGAGAGGCCCAGCTCTGCCACACTCCAGCTACATGACCTTGGGTGAGTCACCTCAACCTCAGAGGTTAAAAGAACCCCTGTTGAGGAAGGTCATGGTGAAGACATGACCCCCGGCTTGACCATGAGCTGGACCCAGGCAATTGGAGGCTCTCCACTCCCTCCCCGGTGCTTGGAATGTACTCTCTGCTTGCCTTCCCAATGCTAAAAGCTGCCCAGGACACAGCCTTGTCATAGTAATGTGGTGATGAGACCATCTAGACTGGATTCATGACTAAGCCCAGCTCAGGCCCCCTGGGAACATGACTTCCCCCAGTTAGGCCTCTATATAAACTTTTAAGATTTGTAGGCTGGTGCAGAAAACTACTTATCTCGAGGCCACCCAAGGCAAGCCTCATAAGTAAGTTCCCTTGTTTATTAAACCTGCCACCTACCAATGTGAAGTGGTCTGCCTCTTTCTTTGGTGTTATTGAGAAGATCAAATCACACAATTCATCTGAGATCCTACAAACACTATACCAGCGTAAAGCCTATTTTCACTAATACAGTTTTTCACTGGTTCCCAGGCAGACTGAAGCTGACCTTCAGTTTCTAGGCCTCAGAGAAGCGACGTAGAAGCGACGTTGAGGGCACAGGCTTGAGAGGTGTCCCTGAATGCTCCCCATCTCTTCACTGGCAAAGTCACAGCTCACCCTGCAAGGCAAAAGCGCAAGTGGAATGGAGCTCAAAGTGAAAGCCAAGACACAGGGTCTTATTTCAGGTGCAGAAACAAAGACGGAGGGTGGTGTGACCAAAACCTCATTTATTACCCCACTCAAACTGGCCCGAATCCTGGGAATGGTTGCTTGGTGCCATCCCCAAGATTCAGGCTGTGGCTTTCCCCAAGGGGTATGTGCAGAAGACACTGGACACTGGCTTCCTTTTCCCAAGCACCAAGGAAAAGGGGCTGAAACTCCATAGCACATGTCACTGTGGGTGCACCCCCTCTTTTCTCCTCCCTCTCCCTCTCACGTCATGGTGATCAGCATGGACACAGGCTCTGAGGTCAGGGACACAGTGTCAAGTCCCAGCTCCACCCCCTGCTCATCGCTCTGGGCTTCAGATTCTTATAAAATGGAGATGATGATACCCATTTGTTAGGTTTCTGTGAAGTTTGAATGGATACCAAAGTGCTTTATTAACCTTAAAGTGCTACGTAAATGCTCCTTACTGCATTCCTAACTCTTCATCCCCCAGTGAGGCCCAGGTCCTTCTGCTCGCTCCCCCACCCCCACCTTCAAGGCCGGAGTGGATCAGATCAGATGCACTGGAATCGAAAATCAACCACAACAGTGTTTCCCTACCAGAGGGCTATGAACTAAAGTTCCCTCTATGAGGAGAGAAGAGACAACGCTTTCAGTTCCATATTTCAGGCAAAATAAGCAGGTGAACGAATAATTTGGAAGTTACTGGGTTCCTTGTCTCTGAGTCCTTAAACCAAGGCGGGTCCTGGGGGAAAATTGTTGCAGGGTGCCTGGAAGTTGAACCAGAAAATATAGCGGGATCCGGGCAGACTCTGACATTCCCCTTTGACCGCCCTCCTTTATTTAGAGCTGGGAGGCCAGGACTTATTCTCCCCGTGAAGCTCCCTGTTTGCAGTTCTGCCCTCGCTGTCTAAGTGATCTCCACCACTGATGTGGAGGCTGGAAACAGCCCAATCGCAGAGTCAAGATTTGTTTTCATGTCCATCTGAATGACTCTTTGTTGAGAAGTTGTCATTTGGGCAAGAAGCAGTCGCAGTTTAAAGCCCAGGATTCAAATCCTTAGCTCAACTGATTCGCTTGAGCTAGCGTGCCCCAGTTATCTCATCTCAAAAATGAACATGGAATAATATGTTCTTACAAGATTAAGTTAGTGAATGTAATCTAAGTCCTTAGAATAGTGCCTGGTATGAAGTGAGCACCATATGTGTTCGCAGCAGCCATTGTTGTTATTGTTGCTGTTGTTGTTTCATGGTTGCTGTGCTACTGCTGTTAAGGGGGTAGCCTGAAACACAGACTGAATTTAAAGTGCCCGGCACCCCCCAGCATATGGGTTGCAATAAGCCCTCCAGGTGATTCTGATGCACACGAATGCTTTAAGCCATGGGCTAGAGGGGTGAACAAGTTCCCAGAAAAAGAAATGTGGGTACTCTCACCTAGATTTATTTAAATGTGCAACCTCACTAAATATAAGAGAAATAAACATTACAATTATATGTTAGGCTCAGATCCTTCTGCTTATGGAGGTATCATTTCTCATCATCCAATTGGCAAAAATCCAAAAGGTTGACAAGTCCTGTTGGTGAGTCTGTGTGGAAACAGGCATTCATGTGCAGCACAGGTAGGAATGCAAAAGGTAACATTTGGCAATATCTAGCAAAGTTACATATTTATCCACCTTTTAAGCCAGAAGCCCGCATCTAGGAGTCTATTCTAAAGGAATGCCGGTGAAATATGAAGGGAGAAAAATGAATGAATGAAACTACTCATTGTAGAAGTATCTATAAAAGCAAAAGATTAGAAACCACTCAAGCACAAGAGGGGACTGGTTGTATGACTTTGGTACATCTACCTGAAAGAGTACTAGGCTCCTATGGAAAGGATGAGTAAGATCTCTACTGCTGTGGCATAACCTCTAAGACACCAGGTTAAGTGAAAAAAACAAGTTGGAATAAAGTGTTTATAGTATACTTTATCATTTGTCTAAGAAAGAGAGTATATATATAAACACACACATATATGCAATTGACCCTTGAACAACACAGGTTTGAACTGTGTGGTTCCATTAATATGCAGATTTTTCCCAATAAATACACAGTAGGCCCTCTGTATTTCCAGGTTTCACATCCAAGGTTGGGAATCCATGGATATGAAGGGACAATTGGGTGCATTGTTTTACACTGTTTTTTATATAAGGGATTTGAGCATTCACAAATTCTGATATCCACATGGGGTCCTGAAATCAATTCCTGTGGATACCGAGGGATGACTGTAGTTAAGTTTTTGGTGAGTCAAAAGTTATATGCAGATTTTCAACTGCACAGAGGTGGGCACCCCCCATGTTGTTCAAGGGTCAACTATGCATATGTATTTGTATATGTATGTGTATATGAGTCCAAATATATATATATTTTTTTAAATATACATTGGAAGGATGTGTTGGACTCTTTATGCCCCATTTACTGTTTCATAGTTCATGTATTAGCTCCATTCAGCAATTGCTGCAGCAAGCAGCTGTGCACAGCTGTAACCTGTCACAGTCCTTAACCAAGCTGCGCTGCAGATCTCTTACATTTTCCTCTGAGATGTGCCGGCCACTGCTGGCAATCACTTTGGTTCATAAGCACACCTGAAAGTTCCAGGAAGTTAACACTCCTGAGACAATCCTTGACCAACAGGGGACAAGAGCATAGGAGCCGTGGATCAATACTCCCATCTGCCACGTCTTAAGCAGATAATTCTGAGGCACATGGTTCCTCAGTGGTCCTCTGTAGTTATCAGCTCAATAACACATTCTTAGATTGATCTTCTTTTCTCCTGTTTCCCTCTTCCTCTATCTCTCGTTACTGTCCCCTGGGGTCACTCCAAAACCTAATTACCTGCACACACTCATTGTCTCACAGTCTGCTTGGGGGAAAAAAACCCAAACTAAGGCAAAGAATAAACCATTAAAAAAAAGTTAATGATTACTTATAGGAATGGAGGGAATAGAAACAGAAACTAGATTGCATGACTGTATTTTACATTTTAGACTTGACTTTTGATACATTTAAATATTTTATATAACTATAAAACAAAATTAAATTTCAAAAAGTACTCCCTAAAATTGAAAGTTAAATGAAACAAACAAGCCTAAACGTGTTTAATGTTGGAGGAATAATCACACAGAGAACTATTCCAAGTGACTTTAAAACATAATTTAACTGCACTTTCCTAGTGCAATCAGCCCTAACAACAAAAGAAATGGGAAAATAATCTTAACCTGTTTTCAGTAGTCAGAGGTAGGGCTGTTACTGCTATTCTGAGACTGTTCTATGTGTAGTACAGGGTAAAGCAATAAGAATTATATTGTTGTCATTGAAAGCCTGTATTTTCCACATGAGTGAAAAGAGATACAGATATTAGATTGAGGAGGGTTTTTTTCCTAATCCATAATGTTGCATTTGAGTTAGAATCATCATAAAAAAAAACACTCATTGTATATTTAGTGTTTAAAAATAAATACATATCTTCCAGCTTCATTCCTTTATAAGGCCTAGAAGCAATGACTAACATGATTAGAAATAATAATTAGAAACAGTATTCATGAAAACTCTAGCACACAAACTGTGGACAATTTAAACCATTTCCCACTTCAAAATTTAAAAAAACAACACAAGGCTCCTTGGAGAAATGGCTGGTTCTAAGTTGGGGCAAGAAATGTACAAAATGAGCCCAGAACATTTTGTCATACAAGTAAGAAAAGACGTTATCAAATACCACTAGGCTTGTGTCAAAGGGTCTTAAAGAAGACACTTGAATAAGTTCCTCCTAGTTGGCCAATGATGGGATGACATGAACCTCAATAAGGATAAACACTACAATGGATTGAAATGCATCAAATAAGTTTACAAATTGCAAATTGGTAAGTCAAGGGGGGAAAATCTAGTTATTCCTACATTTTCTATATGACTATATATCAGGATAATTAATTTGTGAAGAGAAATTAATTATAGAAGAATTAATTGTAGAAGAATTCTAGTTTAATAAATGAAGAAAAAATGATAGAGGCAGAATATCACCATTTTGCAATCCATGATGAATGAATAGGTCCAGTCAGGGATTATCAATAGTTACAACATCACCAAACAAGAGGCAACTAGACATTATATACCTCCTGATGGGCCACCTATCAAAAATCAAATATCCTTGTCAAAAATCAAACCTGAATCTACCAAACCTCTAGTGCAGTGGTTCTCAACCTTCTAGCCCTTTAAATACAGTTCCTCATGTTGTGACCCAATCATAAAATTATTTTCATTGCTACTTCATAACTGTAATGTTGCTACTGTTATGAATCGTAATGTAAATATCTGATATGCAGGATAGTCTTAGGCAACCCCTGTGAAAAGGGTCGTTCGACCGCCAAAGGGGTCGCGACCCACAGGTTGAAAACCGCTGCTCTAGTGCCACCTACCAAGGAGGCAGAGGAAGGTGTGAAATGACACCACAGAGAGGCAACAGCAAAACTCAGGCTGTGGGGATCTCTAGAGAACAAAAGGCTCAGCTTCTTCAACGGGTACTTAAAAAAAAAAAAAAACAAGTAAGGGGCCCTACACATGAACAGAGACTTAAGCAATACCAAGCAATAGCAGTGTATGGAGCTTATTTAGATCCCTCATTTAGACAGGCCTCTGTTTTGACCATGTTCCATGCTCCAAGCTCCAACCAAGGTCAGGGCTTTCCCATCCTGAGGGGTCAACAGAGGTCTATTGGTGAGACATCTCGAAATGAGAGCCATGGCCAGTCTCCACAGTCCCTGGACCTTTAATCTGCCATCTCTCCCCTCCACCACACTCTCTAGCTCCTCACACTGTTCCTGGCGTCAGTGCTGAGCTGTGTGTCCTGCTCCTTGGCCTTTATTTCATCCTGTTCTTCACTCCCCTGCTGACAACCCTCGCTGTTCATTGTCCTGCCTCTGACTTCGTTCACCCCTCCCTCCAAAGGTGATGCTCAGCACTCCCCTTCCACTAAGTCCTGGCTCCCCTTCCCTCCCCACGCGGTCCTCCCTCTAACCACGCTGCCACACATACGCTGCCTTGAGTAAATGGCACTGCACTGCGCAGCTCAGTCTCCAAACCCCACATTCCACTACTCAGCTCGCTGGGCCCGTCAGTGCCACCCAGAGAGTCCAACACTCTCCTGACTGTGCTTGTCCACCCTCTGCCCAGCCATCTTCCCGGGACTCGGAGAATGTCCCAGTGAGACGTGGCCTGCTTTCATTGATGGGTATTAAACATGGGCCTCCAAAGGTGCCTCATTCCCAGGAATCTGACTGGTAAAGGCTCCACACTGTGCCCACCAGGGTAGCCTGACTGAGGCCTCGCTTATCAGAAATCAGGAATGAGTTGGACAATGAGTTTCCACTCACACATTCACAGAGTGCTGACCACTCCCCAGAGTTATCTCTCCATTGAGTTAGTGCTCGGTGGGGTCAGAGCAGCAACATTGGCCTCTAACCCTTGCAGGACTCAGGACAGAGGCTCCAGGGATGGGGAGGCAACCCCACCTAAAGGCATTAAGGGCAAGTGGGTCGGTATTGTGCTAAGTGAAATAAGCCAGTCGGAGAAAGACAAATGCCATCTGATCTCACTAATATGTGGAATATAATGAACAAAATAAACTGATGAACAAAGTGGAATGGACTGGCTGGTGCCAGAGGGGAGGAAGGTGGGGTGACTGGATAAAGAAAGTGGAGGGATTGGCTAAAGAATAGACATGCTACGGACAATAGTGTGGTGGAGGCCAAGGGAGTGGGGGGCAGAGGTGAATAGAGGTGGGCAAAGCGAGGGAGGGAACATGGGGGACATCTGCAATAATGTCAACATTATTTTTTAATTTAAAAAAAAAAAAAGATCAAGTGGGTCATCCAGCTCCAGACTGGAAAGTGCATCTTAAGACTTAAAAAGGCCTCTTTAGAGCTACTCACCAGAGACAAGCAGCCCCCGGCCGCACAGACTCAGTTGTGAGGACGAGATGCCTTGTACATGTGCATTCTGCTTCTCGTTTTGGAAGAGTAAGAGATAAAGGGTAGCTGAATAATTAATATTAGGAAATTTGACAAGGCAGGCCGAAGGGAAAGGAAAGAGGAGCGAAGGCATTCTTCTGGGAGAAAAGCATCACTGTAAACAGAGCCACAGGAAAAGCAAGTCAGCTTGCAGAGCTCGCTGTGGCTGCTACTCTGCTCCTGCCCCGGGTTCCCACCCTGCCCCCTGCAATGACACTCCTTCGCACAGCTCTGCTTCTGAATGCTATGTGACCCCGAAAAAGTGGAAGATGCATTTCCTCCCCCATTTTATCAATTAAGTCGGAAGCTCTTGGAGGTCGCGTGGCCTGCCTGTAGCCACCAGGGCCATGGGAAGGACCCAGTGTGTGAGCTCAAGTCTGTCTGGCTCCAAAGTTTGTGCTCTTTACCCAACTAATTGCCGCCTCCAGTCCAAGTCGGAATTCCTCATTCTCTCTTCCACACAGCCCTTCAGTTTCAGAACCAACTTTCCACTCCCCGCTCTTCCCCGCCCCCAGGCCGATGCTCTGCAGCCAACAGCCCCAGCCCCTCTGTTGACACCATGGCCTCAAATCTTTGCATCTTTCCTCCCTGAATATGTTCCAATTTGCCCAAATCCTCTTCAACATGTGGGGCCCGGAAACGGACACAGATTTTCGGATCTGGGCTGATGCGATGACCAGAGCCCAGCCTGGAGGATGATCTCCCCTCCGATCTGGAGTGGAAGCTGATGGCGCACACACTGGCTGGGAGTGAGTGCTCACTCAGCCACAGCTCCCTGCTGCTCTGGGCCGGGCCTCCGCTAAGCCAGCTCTCCTCTTCCTACACTTGACGGATTTGTTGTTTTGAATCTCAGCTCAGGACTCTTCCTTGATTGATCTCAATTCCATTCAACAAACACCCACCTAGCTAGGCACGGGGCTGGTTGCTGGGAGCCGAGTTAACAAGGCGTTATTGATCTGCAGGCGGCTATTTTCCAGCCGCAACTCAGCTCAGAGCACCCCTCTGGGCACCCCCACCCCACGCCTTCCCTCTGGGGGCCTGGTACACCCTGCACTTTCTCCCATCCGCTGCCCAGACCTTCCTCAAGAGCAGAGCCACACCCTGGAAACTGCCAGGGCCCTGGAGTGGTGCTGAGCTGACCATAGTTATGCCAAGCAGGGTATTTTTGTTAGTGAGTGAACAGCTGCCAGGAACACTTCAAGACATGATTTACTGCTTCTCTGAGGGTTGTTTACACCAGAGCTCTCTGTTCCTGTCACAGCCCGCGCCTCCCATGAAAAACCTGTCACAATTTGTGATCTGAGGGGAGCCTGTTTGCCTGAAGGAAGAAAGCAGTATATTTTTTCCCACACAGGAAGGAATGCAATGTTTTCTCACCTGGCCTGGAAGTCAGCACGGAAGCTCAGGGGGCGGGCATTAGCTGACCCAGGCCCAGACCCTGCCCAGTCAGAGGCTACCTGTGTTTACAGGGGCTATTTCACGCGGCCTTGAACCCCTGGTGAGCTGCTAGCACCTGAGTCCAGCTATGAAAGGCCGGGAGACCGTTGTAGGATTCTAGTCCTTTCCAGTCAGTCAACACAAAGCTTGAGCTTTAGCTAAAATGACTTGAGGCTTGGTATGGCGGGAATGGTGGCCACTGTGACAAGCGCTCTAGGCTAGGAACCAAGAACCCCTGGGTCTGGGTTCCAATTCTACCACTTCACTGACTATGTGACCTTCGGTAGGCTATTCACACTCTCTGGGCCCCAGTGTCCCCATCAGTCACAGGCAGAGAGTTAATAAGCAGGCTCCTCAAAGGCACTTCAGGCGGTGAACCTATTCAGTCTTCTGGGTTGTGAGTGTGGCTGGGGAGCCAGCGTGCCCGGGTTTATACCCCGGCTCTGCATTGACCAGCTGGATGACCGTGGGCAAGTCACCTAAGTTCTCTACACCTCAGTTTCCTCTTCTGTAAAGTGGGGATGATACTAGTACGTATCTCAGAGGATTCTTAAGACGATTAAATGAGCACACCAAGTGCTGAGAACGTGCTTGGCACATAGTGAATTCTCAATAATTGATGAAACACCACCACCAATTATTACCTTGTTGTTTTTGTTATAATTGCCAACCTGGGCCTAGCCTTACCCATCGATATTAAACTGCTCTTGAGAAGTCAATGAAATGCAGGTTTTGTGCCTTGAAATAAATGTTCCTCTTACAGAGGTTATCTGCTGTTTGAGATCCCTCGGAGCAAGGATGGGGAAGGCACCCATGGCTGCCCTAAGGCCCCAGAAGGCGCAGGGGACCTCACTTTGGCCCCACTCGTCTGCATGGTCACCTGAAACGGTGGGGTGGGGGTGCCCAGAGGGGCAGGACCCAGGATAGCTCTGCTCCCCGCAGCACAGGTCACACTCCGCCTCCTCTCAGCAATCACGCAGGGCTGAGGGAAGAGGCATTGCACAGGAATCCATCCCTACCCGTCTTTGCCAGAGGGGCGGCTTGGGGTGTGCGGCCCTCCCTGCTGCCTGCTCCTCCAGGCTCCCCTCAGGAAGATGAGTCATCTCTGCAGTGGTGAAAGGCCTCTCTTCCCCTAGAAAAAGCCCGTGAGAGCTTGTTCAGAAAGAGTGACGAGCTGCAAAGCTTCTGAAGCTGCTGACCAGCTGAGCCTGGACCACTAGGGGAAGAGACTGAAATTCCTGATAGCCTTTTCCTGAGGCTTAGCACTGCCCATGGGGTGGTGGCAGGACGAGGCTTAGCTGGCTCCCACGCTTAGCTTCTTGCATCTTGCTAATTTACCTTGTGCCTAAAATAGCCTCAGGGCCCCCCTCTGCCCCCCAACGGCAATGCCTGTTTTTCCTACTGAGATCTCTTATTGCACAATAAGATGAAAGTTGGAGCTTTATTACTCTAATTGTTGATTCAGGAGTGTATGGCTCAGGTACACAGCTAAGGGCTAACCGGTACTGAAGCCCAGACTGGCCGCCCCAGTCATGCAACACTGGGCAACACAATCTCCCACGCAGAGGCCTGCCCCCCAGGAAATGTGCCGCCTCACTCCCACTCCTGTAGTCAGCTCCCCATAGGAGAAAAGCGCTGAGCTGCACATGCCCATGTCCTTGTCCCAAACCCACCTGACCAGGGAGAAGCCAGGAGGGTTTGCCAACTTGTCCTCCACATGGAGGGCACATCCAAAGTGGGGAATAGGTGTCTCCCCCAACACCTCCTGCCTACTTTGCCAGTTCCTCTCAGCCTCCCGCACTCAGCTCTCGGGTCTACCTCAGCGACTCTGGTCCGTGTCAGTGGCTTGGGCTCCACTAAAGCACAAGATCTTCAAAGGCCAAATGGTCTCCTTCATCTACACAGTAGCTCAGAGTGTTGGTGTGCGACTCTGCCATGTACTAGCTGTGTGACTTTGCACAAGTTACTCAACCTCTCTCCGTCAACTTCAATTTCCTTCTCCGTGAATGGTGTAGTCATAGTGCCTACCTCACAGGGTCTATAAAGATAATTTGCAATAATTTTTGGAACATTGTCAGAGCTGTAATTAGTGATGAGGATGATCTGTGATGTCAAAGGCCCATTTATGGGAGGGAATGAAATGGAGCAAAAGAGAGTGCCTGTGCTGTTTCCCAGCGTGAGCAGCCTGGCTCCCCCAGGTGCTCTGGCAGCGGCCCACTGTCATCTGCCCGGGCCTCACAAGGACTCGTGTATCCCAGAGCAGACAGCCATGGCCAATAAAGATAAGGACATCTCAAAGGATGTCGCCCCTGCCCTGCTGGACCAGTACATGTAACTCAGACAAAAGAAACATGAGATAAGGCCCTTGAGATCCCTTTCACCTATGAATGATGCGCTTGGCCAAGACAGAGACCAGAACACTTGTCCCTCAAGTCCCCAAGCCTGCTTCCTGCTGATAAGCCCCAGGTCCCAGAGTGGGAATAGCTTAAAACCAATCTCTTCACTGGACTGGAGGCATGGGGGCCTTGGGGAGCTTCCTGTAGCAACAGCTGTACTGGCAGCTCCACGTTTTCCTGACAAGAGTCTGGGAAGTTGATTTCAACAACAGGAAAGCTGATAACCTAGACACCAAAGTTAAAATCCGGGCTGGCCCAGCCCCAGGCCAACCTAGCCCTGGACGTGGCCTAGGTCTGAGCCTTTTCAAGCAGGCCCAGCACCAAACCCCCTTCCTCCCAAGCTCGGGCAGACTCCTGGGCCTGAGGGGTGGGTTCACACATCTGGGCCCCACAAGCCCGGAATCACCAGGCGATTAAAATTGCCTTTTATTATGGCCCTGAGGGCTATAAACAAGCAAGCCTGACATATGGGTCATTCCTGAGACTCCTGCTCCATTGGTTTTAAGGGCCCCTTGGTGGTAAAGAATTTCAAAGCTGCTAACTTCATAGTATATTAAAGTGGAATATATTCCTCTGAATGGTCCTCAGGTGAGAACCAGTGCTTAGCAAATGCCGCTTGTCTTCCTCTTAAAGAACCCAAGACTGACCCCTGGTGGTCTGCAAGCCCAGCTGAAGCCCAGCCTTTCCTATATCCATCAGTGAGAACCTTCCCTGTCTCAATCTCTCTCTCTCTCAATCTCTCTCTCTCTCTCTCTCTCTCTCTCAGTCTTTTTCTCTCTGTCTTTCTATGTGTCTCCATATATATGTGTCTTTCTTTCTGTTTATCCCTCCCTTCTCCCATGAGATGCCCAATCCCTTGGAAATGTAGGGGTAATCGCATATTAGAATGAGATTCTTCTCACCTTGTCTCAATCGAGACACCAATACGTGAGAGAACAAATAAGGAGATATCAAAATGAATGTAAAATAGAGGTCACTCACCCAATTATGTAAATTCACCGAGGAAATAGGCCCCAGAATTTGTTTCATAATCTTTTAAAGCCCCTTAGTCAGTTTCTAAAGGAGGTTGTTTTCACCTTCCAGTCTCAGTTCCATCACACGCCCACCCGTACTCCCTATGCCGTGTTAAAGCTGACCTACCATCCTAGGCACCTCTGTGCACCAGCAGGCAGAGGTTTTCAGGGCTCCATGCCTTAGTTTTACTGCTCTTTCTTCCTGGAATATTTTCCCCTATTTTGCCCCTCACAGTCCTGTTTAACCTTCAAGGCCAACCCAAAATGCCTCTCCTTCCTAAAGCCACCCCAGGGCACCCTGGGATGAACTGTACCTTCCTCTGTGCTCCCAGCTGGACTCAGAGAGGGTGTGTACACATCTGTCCCCTTACCAGCCTCTAAGGTCCTTAGGACATGGGTTACAGGTGGATCGTGCCTGGCAGAATGCATCACTTTGGGAAATGTTGGTGGGTGAGCTAATGAGCAGATCCTATTGGCAGCAGTGCCTCGGAGAGTTCTCTCTGTTCTGAATATCAAAGCAAAGACAGAGAGAAATGAGTCCCTTGGAGGTGAGAGTGGGGTTGGAAGGAAAGTGCCAAAGCCAGTGCTCAGAGCAGGGAGTGGCTCAGAGCCACCTACCTCCCTTGACCTTCTGTGCTGGCATCAAAGTCCCCATCCAGCTCATGTCCAGGCAGCTGTCACTGGGCGGATGCTGCACAATCTGCCTTAAGGCCAGGACGGAAGTGTTTGTCACAGGCTGTGTCTCTACGATCCGTGCCTTCAGAGCAAGTGTCTACACTACACAACCTCCATCTAAATAACTCAACTGCACAGTATGCTTTTGGAACCCCTGTCGATAAAGCCCATGTCTCTACAATCCAATATTTGTGCAAACCGTGTCTCCTCAACCTTTGTCTCTACGGTGGGTCTGTATCTCTCTCCCACGTCTGTCAAACCCCCCTTGTTTGTGATTCCGTCTGGGGCAGCCCACCTCTGCGCAGCAGGCCCACACTGTCACCCTGGGTTTCTGCACAATATGTCTGGGTAAAGAATAAATGATCAAACAGGAGTAGCTTTATTTGTGGCCCATTTTGAAAGGAACATCTTCCCACTCACTCCAGGTGCTAAGATGATAACTGCAAAAGCCATCAGGATTGTTCCTTCTGAAAACAGTTCCTTTATCTCAGAACTTTATAAAGACAGAAAAAAAGGGGGAAAGGACCTGAATCAACATTTTTCCAAAGAAGGCATCCTAATGACCAACAAGTACATGAAAAGATGCTTCACATCACTAATCATCAGGGAAATGCACATCAAAACCATAATGAGATATCACCTCACACCTGTTAGAATGGCTATCATCAAAAAGACAAGAAATAACACACGTTGATGAGGATGTGGAGAAAAGAAAGCCCTTGTGCCATTTACTAAGAAAAGGCATTTCTTAAATCCTCTATTATGTTTTCTAGGTAATCAGATTTCACTCTATTTTAGTTGTAAAATACATTTTAAAGTGAGGCATATCATAAAAACAGACACATAAACCAATGGAACAGAAAAAATTGAGAGCCCAGAAATAAACTGATGTATGTACAGTCAACAAATATTTGACTGTGGAGAAAAGACAGTCTCTTCAATAAATGGTGCTGGGGAAATTGGATGTTCAGACATAAAAGAATAAAATTAGATCTCTATCTTACACAACTTTCAAACATTGACTAAAGTGAATTAAAAACTTAAATGTAAAACTTGAAACCATTAACTTCCTAGAAGAAAACATAAGGAAAAAGCTCCTGAACATGGGTCTCGGTCATGATTTTTTGGATATGACCCCTAAAGCACAAGCAACAGAATAAATAACAAGTGGCACTACATCACACTGAAAAGCCCCTGCACAGCAAAGGAAACGGTCAACAAAAGGAAAAGACAACCTGCTAAATCTAGAAAAATATTTGCAAATTATATCTGATAAGGGGTTAATATCCAAAATGTATAAAGAGCTCATACACCTCAATAGCAAAACAAACAAAAAAGCAAATAATCTAATTTTTAAATGGGCAAAGGACCTGGATAGACATTTTTCCAAAGAAGACATCCTAATGACCAACAAGTACATGAAAAGATGCTTAACATCACTAATCATCAGGGAAATGCAAATCAAAACCATAATAAGAGATCACCTCACACCTGTTAGAATGGCTATCATCAAAAAGACTAGAGATAACACACGTTGAGGAGGATGTGGAGAAAAGGGAACCATTGTGCACTGTCGGTGAGAATGTAAATTGGTGCAGCTACTATGGAAAACAGTATGGAGGTTCCTTTTAATTTTAAAAAATTAAAAGTAGAACATATGATCCAGTAATTCCACTTCTGGGAACATATCCAAAGGAAATAAAATCGCTATGTCAAAAAAGCTATCTGCACCCCCATGTTCACTGCAGCATTCTTTACAATAGCCAAAGCATGAGAACAACCAAAGTGTCTATCAACAGATAAATTGATTTAAAAATGTGATTTATATACACAATGGAATACTTATTCAGCCATAAAAATGAAGGAATTTCTGCCATTTATAACAAGAATGGACCTTGAGGGTATTATGATAAATGAAATAAGTCAGACACAATAAGTCAGAAAGACAAATATGGTATGATTTCACTCATATATGGACTCTAAAACAAAACAAAAAACCTCATAGAAAACGAGATCAGTTTTGTGGTTGCCAGAGACTGGGGGTAAGGGGGAGGGGGGCGCGGTGAGGAGGGGGAGGTTGGGGAATTGGATAAAGGTGGGCAAAAGGAACAAAGTTCCAGTTATAAGATAAATCATTACTAGGGATGTAATGTACAACATGATGACTATAGTTAACACTGTTGTATGGTATTTTTAAAAGTTGCTATGAGAGTAGAATCTAAAAGTTCTCATAATAAGGAAAAACATTTTTGTGTCTATATGAGATGGTAGATGTTAACTAAACTTATTATGGTAATCATTTCACAATATATATAAGCCAAGTCATTATTCTATACACCTTAAACTTAAACAGTGCTGTGTGCCAATTATATCTCAATAAAACTGAAAGGTACATCTATAGCTATGTTTCTACTTCAAAATCATCTACACTGTCCTTTTATTCTAATTAGTTATTCTAATAACATTCTAATAAACATTTGTTTCCTGTTACAAAATTTCAGACTCTCGCCCAGTCAGTGTGGCTCAGTGGTCAAGAGTTGACTCATGAACCAAGAAGTCCCTGATTTGATTCCCATTCAGGGCACATGCCCGGTTTGCAGGCTCAATCCCCAGTAGGAGGCATGTAGGAGGCTGCCAATTGATGTCTCTCTTTTATCAATGTTTCTGTCTATCCCTCTCCCTTCCTCTCTCTCTCTAAAATCAATAAAAACATATTAAAAATTTTTTTCAGAATCTCAAGCTTAAAAATCCTTGCAACTTAACAACAAAATGTTTTAATGTTGAAGGAAAATTCTATCCATTTTAATAAACAAACTTGGGAATTCAACTTATAGCTTTCATTTTAGTTTTAGAGGACAGTATATAAATAGTTGCTAAGATTTTTAGCTATTTAATCCTGTATTTCTCAGTGGGATGCCACTGGGATTTGGGAGAAGAATATTCCCATTATGGAAGATGCCCCATGCATTGCAGGATATTTCACATTCCTGGTTCTGTCCATTAAATATCAGGGATACCTCTCAGTCAACATGACACAAAAAACACTCCCGCACATTTTCAAAACACACTCCAAAGAAGCTGTATGGGTCCTGATTGAGAATCACTGGTCTAAACAGTTTATGTAACCATTTACCTGATGTAGGACATCTGGACTGGTTCTAGCTTATGGCTATTACAAATCTATATTAATAAAAGCACAGTATGCTAATTATACTGGACAACCTTCCAGACAAAGCCAGGGCTGTGAGGGAAACCCAGGTCCCAGGTGTCTGCCAGCGGCCAGAGGGAAGCAGTGACAGCAGCTGGGGGAAGGAAGGCCTACTCTTGCACAAATTTTGTGCATCGGGCCTCTAATAAAGCTATAAGCTCTAGCTGGTTTTGCTCAGTGGATAGAGCGTCAACCTGTGGACTAGAGGGTCCCAGGTTCAATTCCAGCCAAAGGCATATATCCAGGTTGTGGGCTCAATCCCCCCCACCAGTAGGGGGTGTGCAGGAGTCAGACAATCAATGATACTCTCTCATCATTGATGTTTCTATCTCTCTCTCCCTTCCTCTCTGAAATCAAAAAAATATATTTTTTTAAAAACTATAAATATTTGGACGCTGGCTTTTGTGTGAATGTAAGTCCTCATTTCTCTAGGATCAATTCCCAAGAGTGCAATTGCTGGGTTCTATGGGAGTTGCATCTTATTTTTAAGAAACTGTCAAACTGTTTCCCAGAATGGTTGAACATTATTCTGGCATTGTATATATTTTATCCATTTTCTAATTGGATGGTTTGATTTTTTTACTGTTGAGTTTTGAGAGTTCTTTATACTCTAAATACCAGTCCTTTGTCAGATGTCTGGTCTGCAAATATTTTTCCCAGTCTACAGCTTTTTTTAATCCTCTTCACATGGGCTTTCATAGAGAAAAGTGTGTAATTTTGATGAGCCCTAATTTGTCCATTTTCAAATTATGCTTTTGATGTCAAGTCTGAGAATTCTTTACCTAGTACCGATCCCAAAGATTTTATCCTAGGTTTCTTTCTAAAAGTTTTATAGTTTCATGTTTTACATTTGAGGTAATTTTTTCCTCTTTGAGTTAATTTTTGTATAAAGCGTGAGACTCGGGTCAAGGTTCATTTTATTTGCCTATGGATGTCCAATACCATTTGTTGAAAAGGCTATTTAACTTTCATTTTAATCTAGGCTAAATTGAAGAGTTTTGATATTTATAATCATCCCTACCCCCCCCAAATACATACCCCAACACACACACACACACGTAAACAGCATAGAGTTTGTTAACAGTCAACACAAGCATACATATTTACAGCTAGCTACTAGCCAACTAAAATAGTGCCATTAAAACTTTCTTCAAAAATAGATTTGCCAGATGTATCACAGCTAAAGGTCTAATATCCATAATATATACAAAACTTTTAAAAATTGAGGAAACAGGAACCAAACATAGAAAAATGAGCAAAATTCATGAATAGACAATTTACCTAAAAAAAGATAAAAAACAGTTACTTATGAGAAGTTATTCAACTCATAGAAAGATAAATGCAAATTAAAACCACACTGAAATACCACTTATCAACTATCAAATTAGCAAAAATTTTAAAACTTGGCACCACACTGTGTTGGCAAGGGCTGGGGAGAAATAGGCACTCTCATGCATTGCTGATAGGAATGCAAAATGGTACAGCCTTATGGAGGGGAATTCAGCAGTACTTAACAAAACTACATATGCATTTACCTCTTGTTCCAGAAATTCACTTCTAGGAACTTACGCTGAAAATACACCTGCAACAATATAAAGTTACATATGCACAAGTTTATTCATTGCAGCATTATTTGTAATTGCAAAATATTGGAAACAACCTGAATGCTCACACATAGGAGATGTGTTGAATAAACTAAATTATATCCACACAATGGAGCACTATGCAGTGCTAAAAGAAAACGAGGATGATCTCTATGAAACGACATGGAGAGATTTCCAGGACATATTTTGTAAGTGAAAAAAGGAGACTGCAAAAGGCTAAAGTATTATACCTTTTGTGAGGGAAGAGGAAACAAGAAAATTCTATATACTTCCTTACTTCATTGCAAAAGAAAATTGGAAAAAAAATGAAACCAGAAATTAAAGAGAAGGGTTATCTACAAGGCTGGGGGGCCGGGGGGAGGGACGGGGTTGGGGGGTTGGAGAGACAGGTGGATAAGGGAGTGATGCTTCACTGAGAGTAACTTTTGATATAGTTTGAAGTATAGAATCATGTTTATGTTTTAAGTACCTTTCTAAAAACATCAAGTCAAATCTCTGAAATAAACAGAAAAAAATGAATCTAATCATAATTGAAAAGAATAACACAACTAATGGTGAAGAGGGAGAGCAAGAAAACAAACCCAAATAATTTTTTGTTGTTTTTTATGTTTTTTCTTGATTTCAGAGAGGAAAGGAGAAGGAGAGAGAAACATCAATGATGAGAGAATCATTGATTGGCTGCCTCCTGCACGCCCCCTACTGGAGGATTGAACCCACAACCCGGGCGTGTGCCCTTGACCAGAATCAAACCCAGGACTCTTCAGTCCGCAGGCCGACGCTCTATCCCCTGAGCCAAACCAGCTAGGGCCCAAGTAATTTTTTAACACAAAACCTTAACTATGTACCTTCAATCTAAAGACAAAAAAAAAAACCTGTAAATAAATAATTCTACTTACAGACATGTTTTCTTGTGTGTGGTTTTGTTTTGTTTTTCATTGTTGTTGTTTCTGTTTTTGTGGGGGATTTTTTTGCAGTGGTATGGGTTAGCCATTCTGAAACTACGTTCTGTGACAAATAGGATTGAGCAAATGAATAAATAAATTGAAATTGTGGGAGCCAGGTTTCTCACTGGGAGCAACAGCTGTTACAAATATGGAATGGGAGAAGCTTAGGATGAACCCTGTGGTGTAGGACTGGAATTAGAGATATGGGATAAACAGATAGGGGTGTGTGTGTGTGTGTGTGTGTGTGTGTGTGTGTGTGTGTGTTGTCTTAGATCTATAAGCTGAAGGGGCCTAGAAGCAATGATATACCAGTAGCAATGAACACACCTACTACCCAGATCTTCTAAATATTATTCCTTATAATAATAATAACGAGAGTTCCTTGGAGAAATGGCTGACTCCAAGGTTGCGGCAAAAAGGACCTAGAATAGCTTGCTACAGAAAGTAAAGAAGTGCTCAAAAAATTATAGGAACAAATCAAAAAGCGCAGGAGCCAACTTGATGGAGCTCCCACTACCAAATCTGAGTACATGTCAGCATCAAAATAAATAGTGATAATAGTGACTTATAGCCCATTGAATAAAGTAAGAACCATGTGTGTATACGAATATAATTAAATAAATGAATATATCACTGGGAGGTAAGAGAAAGAGCTTCCTTACAGAATTATGACAACTAATTAATGTAGAAGGGATGTTGGAGTTAGAAAAACCATTTTGATGCTTAAACTAATGGGTGATAGTTTGATAAGGAACAGGGTGTTTACATAGTTTAAAGTATCTTCCCACAAATTACTTAATCACGGCGGGGGGAGAGGGGGATGAGAACTTGCAGTGGGGAAGCCTGGAGGACACCACCTTAACCATGGGGTCAAGGTCACCATCCTTTGACAATATCACATCCCTTCCAATACAGTGTTCTGACAAGGACACTGCACCGCTTCTGTGGGATACGAACTAAAAATGCATGATCTGAAGCCTGTCATGCGGAAACTATACAAACTGAAATTGGGGGTGATTTACAAAATAACTGACCTGTACTCTTCAAAAATGGTGAGGCTGTGAAAGACAAAAGCTGAGGAAATATTCCAAATTAAAGAAGACTGGAGAGAGACGTGACACCTAAATGCAATGTGTGAACCTGGACCAGATCCTGGACCAGGAAAAAAAATAGCTATAAAGACAATTGGCAAAATTTGAATTTGGACTGTGGAGTGGATGACAGCATTTTGTCAGTGTTAAATTTCCCAGTTTTGATCACTGTGCTGTAATAAACATTCTACAAAATGTCCTTGTTCTTATAAAATATACACTGACGTATTTAGGGATAAAGGGATCTAATGCCTACTTACTCTAAAATGATTCAGACATGTTTATACTTAGAAAGAGAGAACAAATGTTCATGCCAGTGGGGCAAAATGCTAACTCTTGGTGAATCTGGATGAAGGCTATTTTGTACTATTGCAACTTTTCGTGCATTTAAACATATCAAGATGAAAAGTTACAAAAGAACCTTTTTTTACCAGTGGAATATTTTCTTAAATGAAATCCCACCTGGAAGCTTGATGTATCCAACATAAAAACTCAGAGTTATTCTGAATGAAATAGGAACGGCGGATCCAGAGATCTGCACTCTCAGACCCCCTCCCGCCCTCCAGAGCAACACCTGAAGGCACGACCACAGGCGCTGGGCTGTGCACAGCCAATCCCTCTCCACAGGAGCCCTGGATGCATCTAGGCTGCACCTCTAGCTTCATCCCTGTCTGGATTCTCATTCTAGTCACCTCTGCTCTCCAACTTCCTCTGGCCTATGCGCTCCATGCTTACCTGGCCTTTTCCTAATATTTATGAACATATGCCAATTGCTGAGAATTCTCAGTCTGTCTACTACTGCCTCCTCTCCATGATGCTCAAAAATGGTCCTCCCTGCCCAGCCGGAGTGTCGTAGTTGGCTGAGCATCATTCTGTGCACCAAAAGGTTGCCGGTTTGATTCCTGGTCACAGCACATGCTCTCTCTAAGCACGTCCTTGGGTGAGGATCTAAAAAACAAATGTTCTTCCCCAACCCCACAGAGCTCATAGTTGCTATTCTATTTCCATTTCTGCTTCCAGCTGCAGCTGCCCATACCTGTACCAAGTAGAAACTTCCTGGGGAGGTGAGTGCTCTCCTTGCCCTATAACATACCTGCTGGAGGGGACCTCGTTGGCATTAGGCAAGGAAAACTTACTTGTATGCATTCCCTGTGGCTGCCGTAACAAATTACCACGAAAGTGGTGGCTTAAAGCAACACCAATTTATTCTTTTTCAGTTCTGGTTGTCAGAACTCCAAAATCAGCTTCACTGGACCGGAATCGAGGTGCAGCCAGTCCTGGATCCTCCTAGAGCAGGGGTGGGCAAACTTTTTGACTCAGGGCCACAATGGGTTCTTAAACTGGACCGGAGGGCCGGAACAAAAGCATGGATGGAGTGTTTGTGTGAACTAATATAAATTCAAAGTAAACATCATTACATAAAAGGGTACGGTTTTTTTTTTTTTAGTTTTATTCATTTCAAATGGGCCGGATCCGCCCGCGGGCCGTAGTTTGCCCACGACTGTCCTAGAGGCTTTGTGAGGAGAATCCATTTCCTTGTCTTCTTCAGCTGCTTGTTTCTACCTGAATTCCTTGGCTTGTGGCTCCTTCCTCCATTTTCAAAGGGCATCACACCTGCTCCATCATCACCTCGCCTTCTGCTCTTCTGAGTCATCTCCCTCTGCATCCCTCCCATAAGGACACTTGTGAGTACATTTAGGGCCCATCCAGAAGACCCAGGATACTCTCCCCATCGCAAGAGCCTTAACTTGGTCACATCTGCAAAGTCCCTTTGCCTTGTAAAGTCACATTCACAGGTCCTAAGGGTTGGAACCTGGATGTCTCCCAAGGCCATTATTCAGCCTGTCACAAATGCCTAGATGGATTACTGTCCAACAGCCTTTCCCTATTATAAATACCCCCAGTCTTTAGGATCATTTGCTGGCTTTTACCTAATTATTCCCCCCCAGGAGATTCAAGTTCAAAACTGTTCATTTACAATAATAGACACCGCCTTCCTTTTGCTGCTCTGCTCCATCATGGCCCCTAACTGTAGGTAAAGTTACAGAGCTGTGTCTGCCTGCACAGTTCTTCCTACACCACCCCTTTACCAGCTGAAGTGATGAATTGCCTCGGTCTTGTATAGCCCTAGCCTGGGATACAAGCTCCTGGAAGCAACAGAAAAAGGATTGAGCTAGAAGATCTCTGCTAATTTTCCAAGACTATGGCTGGGGTGGGCTGAGGTCTCCCCGGGAGCTCTCATCAACAACCACACACATAAATCAAGAAGGAACTGAGCCACAGTGCTCCCGGAGAATGAAAAGGGAAAAAGAACCCTGGCTCATGTTTGGGCTGATTCTAAAATATATGGGAATGAAAGCCTTTGGGGTGATGAATTTTCTTTTAATGCTGTCACATCTGTCGTCCTGGAGGTTTAACCTCTGATTTTTGGCTGTAAAACCAACATTATTTCTGCAAACTTGACACCAGATGCTGCCAGGGAGATGTAGCTGAAGGGATAAAAATCTATGTAACAGATTTAGTGAAGCAAATACAAACTAATTAACAATTTTGGAATTGGGATTAAACACTAATTCTTTTAAACTATAAAAATTGAGATGAACAAAAGGGGAAAAAATGTTCTCCCTCTGAATAACTCACAGGAGCCATCTGTTTGTTATTGAGAAAATGGCCCAATTGATAGATTTTGAACAAAGCCCTACATTTTTTTATCTGGATTTGAATGCATTATGGACGACCAACCCAGAAAGAAGGCACATTACTTCCTGGCTAATATGTCCATCTGAGCTTTCTTGAAGCTCCAGAAAACAAGCTATTTTTGTACTGACTCAGAAATAAGGAAACAAAAAATGAAAGGGTATCTTTATAAATTTGTTTATATGTTACAGCCATGGGAAGGAATGATGGCCTGAGCCTGTGCAGTAGCCACTGGCAGGACACAGCGCTTGTGCTGTGTCTTCAGTGTCATCGCCAGTGAGCGTAGAGGGACCTCAGCTGCCACCATTATGAGACTTTCCAAACTAAGTGAAGTTCAACCTATGAAACTGTGGGTCCTCCCATCTTCCCACCTGGACACTCTAGCCCTCAATATGCAGTCAAATTCTAGAACACAGGCTCTAGAATTCATTCCACCCTAATCAGAGTTGGATGATGAGGAGAATTCTGTTTGCTCTGGTTTCAAATTCAGTTGATTTGGCATCAAATCAGTCTATTAGTCCCACTTTGAGCAGCTCCTGAAAAGACCTCAGATCTGTCATAAGCAGCTTGAGGGTGGAGAGAATTTGGTATCCCTTGTGCCTAACCCAAATATCTGTGTACATATATACACATATATACATTATATATTCATATATGTTCAATTAATGATGATGATGATGATGATGATGATGATATTACAACTTATTGAGTACCTATTATGTGCCAGACACTGTGCTATCTCATTTAATCCTCTCAACAACATCTATACTTATAATAGGGTAATATGCAAATTGGTCAGGACGCCATCATGTAATGACTGATCAGCAGGAGAGTGGAGCAGTGAGCTACGTGATGGAGAGCTATGAGCAGTGGTGGATGGGATGGTCAACTGAGGCAAGCAGCAGCAAGCTACTCATGCATGGATTCATGCACAGGGCCACTAGCTATAAAATAGATATTATTATGATCCCTATTTTACAGATAAGAAAACTAAGTCATAGGAAGATCAAGCAATTTGTTAAAGGTCATATAGCTCATAAGTGGCAAGACAAAGTTAAAACTCAGGCCTATCTGATTCTAGAACTGACCTCCTAGCACCACACATACCCTACAGTGTGTACATGATCATTCATTCATTCACTCAGAGCCCACTTCATCCTAAAATATATTTGAAATTACTACGTCCACGTATAGACTTTTGTTTAAATCCATGTGTAGACTTCCATACTCTGAGCTGGTCAGTCAGTTGATATACAAGATACTTATATTGATTATCTTTAGATTTTCATTGAGATAAAAACATAAAATTTTTTTAAAAAGTCAAAAACTCATGAACCCAGAGAAATTTCTACATCCACGTGTAGACTTGTGTTTACATCCATGTGTAGATTTCCTTCCTCTGAAGACCTTTTACAACCAGATCTATGCAGTATAGAAATATAACCCCAGCCCAGCTGGCAAGGGTCAGTGGTTGAGCATTGACCTATGAACCAGGAGGTCACAGTTCAATTCCCAGTCAGGGCACATGCCCGGGTTATAGGCTCAATCCCCAGTGTGGGACATTCAGCAGGCAGCTGATCGATGATCCTCTCTCATCATTGATGTTTCTATTTCTCTCTCCCTCTCCCTTCTGCTCTGAAATCAATAAAAATATATTTTAAAAATATATATATAACCTGTACAACTCAATTGAGAGTATTGAATTTCAGGGAAAACAAGAATGGAAAGGTCAAATTATTAAGTGCATTGTCAGTTCAAATAAGGTTGGTAGCAGCACTTGGGAAGGAGTTTGAATTGTTCCTTAAGATTTGGTGCTTAGATTCCTGAGGCCGGTGGGGTTATGAGCAACTGGCTCCAGGAAGCAAGACACAGCCTGTCCTGGACTATGATAACCACTGAGACTGGCCAAAGACCATGCAGAGTGAGCTGCAGGTCAATCAAGCCTATCACTAAGACTTTAGGGATAAGCCTTATGGATCAGATGTTATGCAGCCTCAGTTTCCTCCAGGTGGAGTCTGAAAACAACTTGTTTTATAATGCTTTACTGGGTTTGGGGATACCACTGCCTGCCGCAGAACAGACCATAGTCTTTTTATCTGCCCATTTTGTAAAAGGCAACCAAGCTCATGGGTTCCTGTACAAGCTATGTAGAATAGCTTGTATTATCTTTGTGGAGCTATTTATATTTTACAAATTTGTAAAAGTTTACTGAATGTTGTTTATATTTAAGTTTATACATTTGGTTTGGTTTTAAGGAGATTAGACTTGGATTAATATCTGCACATATATAAATTAACTAAGATAATAAAATAACTTGTCATCATTTTTCCTTTAAAGGATAGATAGATATAGATATAGATATAGATATAGATATAGATATAGACATAGATATAGCATATGTAACATATATATAATTTAAGCTTAAAGCACTATTATTTTCTATTACACCATCAATTTCTCTAATACAGTGGTGGTTTGCCCCTTATTAGCTAATGTGGCAAATATTCTTATTGATCAAACTAACTTCTTTAGTTTTTTTTTTAATGGCCTTTGTTCATAATCCTTTTCCTTGAAGAATGCTGAAAGGACCAGTAGCTTGAGTGAAAAAAAACTGTCTATCTGACCACATTAACTGTTCTAAACAGGAACAGAAGGTTCTGGAAGTTCCTTGAGGCAAGTCCTCAAGAGCTAACATTTGGTCAGAGGGACAAAGCAGAAGCCCGGCACCAGATCTGGGTAAGAGTTCGATCCACCCAGGCAGCAGGACAGCGCTAATGCTCATCCCCAGGATTTCTTCATCCCCTCCCGCCCCCACCACTGAAGCCAGGACTAGCTCCAGATCCTGGAGGAAGGAGGCTGGGGAGGACTGAGCCTGAAGTTGAAATCCATTTACTCCAGTTGTGAGTGGTCAGGGCTGGGAGGCAGGAGCCAGATTAGTGAACTCACAAATCGATTGCTGGCCACAGAGAACACAAATTACTTTAGACATAATTAACTGTACACAATGAAACACCAAGGCCATCCCAATAAAATATCGAGTTACTTCAGACTTGAGTTACAATAAAGAAGGAAAGCAAGGACCCATGAGAAAAAAAAATTGTTGAAACGTTAAGGTCTTGCCCTTAAGTCCCATCCATGACCCCTTAACTATGGCCAGGCTATGGATGGACTGTGATGGGATTTGGGGAGGGGGTGCCACTAGAGAGGAGATGACAATCAACGTCAACAATGCCTGCTCTGGGACACTGCCCAGGGCTGCTCCTGCTAACCCCGAAGCAAATACAAAGTCTAAGGAAATGATGTGATTGGAAAAGATAGACAAGCTCTAAGACTCAGACACACTTTCTATGTTAAATGCATATGAATATTTTTTAATCCCACAAAGAAAGATGCTTTCCACCATTTTTTCATGAAATAAACAACCCCTTTTTGGTCAACCTTTCATTGGTGTTACTAAAGACATAGATATAGAAAAGCAGTACTTCTCTATCAGAAGGAAAACAATAGCGCAAAGGTGATGCAGGAGGTAATGGACAGACGATTTAAAGTGAAGAGGTGATTGGGAATGGTGGGGACTGTGCCGAACTGGAGAGCACTTACCAGTATTCTGTCTGAAGGCAGCAGACGCGACTCAGGCCTGCTGAGCTCCTGTGTGCTTTGCTAAGGCAAATGTTAGTGCTGCTCAGCATTAATCCCAGGAGCCTGGAAGGGAAACGGAGGATGACTGCTAAAGGGCCATCCATCCTTCAGACGTGGGACAAACACTTACCAATGTGATCGGCTTGCTGCAGGGCGTTTTTTCTATAATACATTTATCAATTAACAACCTGTAACAGATAATAGAGGTAAATTCCCGATGCAGAACACCATTATGTGTTCAGCCACATATAATGAGGCCATTCCCACATCTTGGCCAATAGCCCACACTAACACAGCTCTGCTGATGTGGGTATAACAAATTCTATTAAATGAAAAACCCAACATAATGGCAACTATTAATACCTTCTAATATTAATAAGGAGCATTAATCTTAGGTAATAGAATCTGTTCCCGTTATCAGGCACTTCATTTCACAGCTCTTCTTCAGTTTCTTTAAATGTCCTTCACCACACCTGACCACATCTCCTGGACACCTTCCAATTTGTCATTACTACTAAAGTGGGAGTCAGAAGGCCAACAATGTACAATACGGCACAGAACATGTAGCCCCCCCCAAAAGGGGAATGAATACAAGAGACATCCTTTTAATCTAGCACACTCCTACTCGTCTTTCAGATCTCAGTTTAGGTGCCACTTCCATTAGGAAGCCTTCCTGCTTATCTCCTTTACCTCAACAACAAGAACTGGGTTGAGTTCCCTCTATCAAGATCCCCAGCACTGTTGGTTTGTCCGTATCTACTATTATCATCTGTGGGGTCCTTCCAGGCAGGGCCCTGGCATCTCCCAGACCAAAGCATAGAAAACATTCAACAAATGAACAAATGATTGAGTGGATTACTAGATGGATGAGTGGACAAATGGATGGAAGAATGGATGGATGGATGGATGGGTGGGTGGATGGATGGATGGATGGATGGACGGACCAACAATGCTGTCTGCCTTCTAAGAGGTCTGCACAAGGGAAGGAATATTCTCCAATGATATTTAAATAGAGATCTCACCACAAGATGGCGCTCATAATTTTTCTAATTTTTGGTTTCCATAGAAAATTTCAAATTTTAAGCTACCTTAGAATCATTTTTCAGTTACTGGAACTTGTTTCCCATACTGTCTGTATTTCATGTTCCATCACATTTCACACAATTACAAATATGTCCTTTGCCCTGGGACATCAAGATCCAACCCTGTGGAATTTTCTTGGACGTTGGGCAGGCTGCTCTGTGGCTAGTCTGATTGCTACAGAGTACAAGGAACAATGCCAGTCCCTAGACAGCTCAGGAAATGAAGGCATTGTTCTTCCACCACCCCATCTCCAAAAGCAGAGTCAGCAGAAAAATGAAACCTTGGCTTGAAATAGCCATTAACCTTTGGAACCATGAATTTTGCCTTAACAAAATAATAGCTTCTTATAGTATACAGTGCTTTATGCCAAACAAATCAATTTCACATCACAATAACTGTTCTTAAGCTCCTAAAAACCATGCCAGGCACTTTAGATGTATTATCCCTCTTTAGCCCTCATACCAACCTTTTGAATTAGGTCTTAATACTTCCCATTCTACAGATAATAAAATGGGGATTCAGAGAAGGGTTGTAATTTGCCACCAAAATCATATGGGTGGTGACAGAGTTATAGTTGGGATCCAGGTTTGTCTCTACTCTATATCAATGTGCCTTCTTTTATTCCCTTGGATACAGCCCATTTCAATATCAAAGACAGGGTATTAAGCAATGAGGGGGAAGGGGGTTGCCATGTATAAGACCCCGCTGTGTGCGTGTTATCTTCCTGTATTCATGTGCACACACACACACACACCTCAAAGAAGCTCTGTACAGAGTAACATTTACTGTTTTCAAGTACCCACAACATGCCCGGCACACCATCAAGTGCTTTCTCTTACATCATTTCATTTCATCTCTAGCTACTTCTCTGAGGAAGATACTATTATCCCCATTTTACAGATGAGGAAATGTTATGTCACAGAGGACCCATGCCACAGCTAAGATTCAAAGTCAGTTCCATCTGACTTCAAAGTTCTGTGTCACCATATGAGGTTGCCAAAGACCACATGACTAAAGGTAACTTGGGAATTCTGGGCAGGATTCCTGGAGCTGCCTCTTTATCTGCTCTTATCAAACAACCCACATTTCCCAAAGGTTCCTCTGGGCCTTTGCATGTTTCTGTTTCTCTGAGGAAATGCCCTTCCATACAGGGTCTGCCCGAAAAGCTCCTACTCACCTTTCAAGACCCAGCTCAAATGTCATTTCTGCCACAATGCCTCCTCGGATGACCTCACTAACCATACACATGTATCCCCATAGCATATCCATTGTCCTTCCTCTAAGTCACACACACACAATCATCTTGTGTTTCCTCAGAGAATAATACATGTCCTATTGCGTGGTGTCCAGGAATGTGAAGGGTCTGAGATTTCAACTACCTGCAAGCTAACAAATAGGCCTGCCACAGTTTCATGATGCTGGCAGAAGACACAGATTCTGTCCCCACTCTCCATCTCCAGCACCTTTAACAGAGACCTGCACTGTGGCTCCATCACAGGTTGCTGAATAACTGAAAGAATGAGTTCAAAGTCCAAATCCTTTTCTTTTTTTATTAATTTCAGAGATGAAGGAAGAGGGAGAGAGAGATAGAAACATCAATGATGAGAGAGAATCATTGATCGGCTGCCTCCTACACACTCCACACAGGATCGAGCCTGCAATCCCACATGGGCCCTGACTGGGCCCTGTCTGGGAATCGAACTGTGACCTCCTGATTCACAGGTTGATGCTCAACCACTAAGTTATGCCAGCCAGGCCTCCTGTATGTTTTTTCTAACAAACACACATAGCACTTACTCTACGCCAAGCACTAGCGTGAGGAACTCTATGTATATTCACTGTGTTCATCTTCATAGCCTTGGTGACTGCCACTGTTCTGGAGCAATAGACAACTGAAACAGGCTTTGGTTCCCTATGAGACAGGTTTTGGTTCCGTATCAGCCCAAAGTACATGTCCCTAACCACTGCACAAGCTGTCTCTCCATTTAAGTCCATAAAATAAAACCAACTATATAATCCCAATCACATGCCAGGTTTTCAAGTCACAATAGCCTGTTCATGATGCCTGTGTGTTTTAAAAATGTGCTAATGCTTTACCGTTTTGTTCATTCTGCTTAGCATGAATCAGAGGTAACTCTAGGATTGCAGCCCTTTCAGCTCTTCCAAAGTATACATACAAACAGGCTGCCATGAAGCCTGGGAAAGCCGCTAATGTCCACAGCAAAACAAATATGAAGACACATGAGAGCCCACTCTTCAGCCGCCATACCTTGACTGGTGGTGAGGAGAGTCTGAACAGCAAACTGCTGTCAGTCAATCTGTAGCTTTGCAGGTTGGGAGTGCAGCTATTCCACAGAGCCTTATTTAAAGCACATTCTTGGGGAAAGACGCACGCCTGATAAGTAAATCTCTATATCAGGGCTCAGCAAACTAGGGCCTGTGAGTCAAATCCACTGGCCACCTGTTTTTAAATGAAGCTTGATTAGAACACAGCCAACCTACTCACTTGTATACTGCCTATGGCTGTGTCCATGCTACAACACCAGAATTGAGTAGTTGTGAGAAACTAGGTTGCCCTTTAAAGAACAAAATTTGTCAAATTCTGCACTAGATAAGTGACATTTAGCTCTCTTTTTCACATTCTAAATACCTCTCAAATCATTTCACGTTTTCTTTCATTATTGTTTTTAAATTTTTAATTATGAAATATTTCAAACATACATAAAATTGACTAAGTAGTAAATAACTCACATACCACTGAGATTAAGCAGATGTTGCCATCTTACCACATTTGTTTCCGTTTGACTTTGAAATGAAAAAAAAAAGTACAAACACAGCTGAAGTACTCCTCTCTCTTTCCCTTCCCTCCATCCCAGCCTTTACCATTATCTTGAAGTTGGGGGTTATTTTCCTATTCACATTTTTGTACTGTTACTACAACTTATGCAATTTCTCTATCCCTAACAGTGTTGTCACAAACAACTTTGTACACATCTCCTTGCATATGAATTTCTCTAGGTGTGTTCCTAGGAGTGTAATCGCTGGTCAAAGGGCCTCAGTGTGCGTCACTCTCCTCTGCCCACTCTTTCAGATGCCACTCCGCACCTTTTCTTTCCTGCTGTGGATTCCAGGAAGCTGAGTTATGTGGGCTAATCAGCCGGCTTCCTTGTCTTCTGCTTCCCATTGTGTTTGGCCCATGAAGAGAACCCAAGGGAAACTGGAAGAGGGAGGAAATCAAGGTCAGGGTGTTCATTTCCCCAGACCCCTCCCTGTGGGATTGCAGCAGGCTGAGTAGGCCCCTCCATTAAAGGTCACAGGAGCCTTCGCCTCACAGCCATCTCGGTCTTCAGTTTCCAGTAACTGCAGTCAGCTTCCTCCTTCAGGTCTAGGGGTGGTAACAGCCCACTAACACTCGTCCCTAGGGGTTACCCTATTCCTTGTGCTTTTGCTGCTCCTTGTCCATAATTTTCTAAATAGTGCCATTATTAAACTTTCCTCAGATTACCAAATTTGAGCGTTCCAGCTGCTTCCAGCCAGAACACTGGCTGATACAATGCACATCTTCAGTTTTACAGTCTATAAATTCTATTTACAGTCTATTAATCCAAAGTCACTGAATTAATCTGCACTCCCACTGATTTGTGCATGAGTTCCTGCTTCTTCAAATTCTCTCCACAACCTGAGGTGATTTGTTTTATAATGTTGGCCAGTGAGGATGAGCATGAGCAACTTTCTGTATGTTTATTGGTCATTTGGGTTCCTCCATCTGTAGTTGCCTGCTAGTATTCTTTTCCTGATTTTCTGGCTTTTTTCTTCTTACTGATTTAAATAGGTCCTTTTAAAAAAAAAAAATGAATAAGTAAATAGGTCCTTTAGATATACTGAATGCTAATTTTCCTTGGACTGAAATGAGCCTTCTTTCAACTTAAGTCTTGTCACGTAATTTAATTTATGGTGTGGCTTTCCACTTTAAGGTGGTCCGCACTATCAATCTTTTTCTGGTTTTGCTTTGTATAACTTAAGAAATTCCTTCTTAATCATAAAGCCATAAAAATATTTCCTCATATATTCTTCCAAAATGTTTATAGTTTTGCTTTTCCATTTATATCTTTAGCCTTCCTGGAATATATATTTGCATTTGGTGAAAGATGGGGTGTAATTTTATTTTTCTATAAAAAGAAGTAATTAGTTTATTGATGGTCCCTTCTATTGTCACCAACTTATAATGCCACATCTGCCATATTCAAGACTCCATGTGCATACAGGGCTGTTTCTGAGCTCTCCTATCGGTCTGTTTTCCATCCCTCTGTTGGTAATGCACAGTTTTTATAAAAAGTCTGGCTATCTGATGGAGAAGCATCATATACCTCCTCCCAAACCTGCTTCTTCTTCAAAGTTATCTTAGGTCTGCTCTCCCAGGTATATTTCAGGGTTTTGGTACTCTATCTCTAATCATGATCATTTTTTTCTATTTGTAATTTTCTAATAACTTTAATAATAAGAGACAATATGTTGATACTATAAATTCCATACAATACATTATATAAAAATAAATGATGTATAAATTTACAGAATGATTTTTTCTGCATTAAAAAATCATATGACTTTACATTTGTTAGTGAGGTATATTACACCAACATATTCTTTAATATTGAGCTGTCATTCAATTCCAGGAGTAAGTCCTACTTGGGTGTAATATTTTTCTTAATACAACTGGCTTACCTAGGATTTTTGCACCCGTGTTAATATTATTACCCTATATTCTATTTCTTATCCTTATCCATTTTTATTAAAAGAGCTAAGAAGAGTAGCTTTTTCTCTTTTCTAGGAAGGACTAGCACCACTTGATGCTCTGTGGTTCTAGTCCTTCCTTCCCCCTCCCCTCTCCAGAAACGGGCTGTTCTCTTTTTATATTATCTGAATTAGTTTAAGAGGGATTATCTGATTTTTTTAAGGTTTCCTAGCAATCTCCTATAAAAACATCTTTGCCTAGTAGCTTTCAAATTAGATTATTACTGATGGTCTAGTTCATTTAATAGTTGTAGATCTAGTCAAGATTCTTGTTGAGTCATTTTTTGTATGATACATTTTTCGAAGTAATAATCTATTATACCAGTTTTCCAATGCATTGTGGGAGGAGCGGCTCTGCGTGGCAGCATAATGACCTTGCACATTTCCACAGAGGTCACGTAAGCAAGGCTTCTCCACTATCTGACCTACATCTTTATGGAACGCCCTGTCATCCTCCAGGCACATGGTTATAATTGGAGTGTCTCATGAGGAACTGTCACGGGCTGTTTGCTATCCACTTCTCTATCTTGCAGAACACCCCCTATTTTGGAAGAGGTTGCCATGAGACAACAACATTTTGCTAAATGAATGAAACTCACACCCCCACCATCAAACCCAGTAAGCTTCCGTCTGTCCCACTGCCTCCTGGCATCACAGGAAGACTGAGCCCACCTGGAGTAGCTCCACACCAAGTGCTCCTGGGCCCATGTTTCTCCTCCAAGGTCAGGGTCTAGTTGAGGCCCTGGGTAGCAGAGGCTAAAGCCATATTCATGGCTGGGTCCCTCTCTAGACTTGGTACGATATCTGGCATAGGGCCGGGCACATCTCAGGTGCTCAGAAAGCCTGAGCAATTGGAATGGATTGGCCTTTTGATTTGAGAAGCCTCAGACACAGAACAGTGCTGACTCAGGGGATCAGAGCTCCCGCCATGACTCACACATTAGGACCTCTTTAATGGGGGATTATGAAAATGTACTGCCTGGAGCGGGCTTAATTAAGAACAACCTGTTCTTGACTGCAGCCTCTGAGCAGACTCTTCTTTTCGTCCTCCCAGACCTCTTCTCCTCGACATCTTGAGGCAGAATCCGGCTGCCTCTGACAAGGCTCTCCTTCTCCCAATAACACTGCTGACAGTCTTGGTTTGGAAACAGTTGAGCTAGTTGGGGATGGCAGCCCTTTGGCCAGCATGAGGCTCCCTAATAGGCAACCTAAATCAGTGAGTAATAGAGATGTCGCTGCACCTATGCGGCCCTCGCTCTCGGGAAAGGCTGGGCTGAGGTTGGAAATGGGCAGAAGATCATCGGGTTGGATGTTCTTCCCAGGACCCACTCTCCCCACCTGTCTCTCCACGTTAGCTTATCCCAGGCAGAGAACAGAGATGGGCTCCCTCTCCTGCACCACCTCTCAGCTCCAGTCCCCAATAGAAGGGCAGGCAGCGCCTGAGCCCCAAGGGGAGGAAGGAAGCAGCCATTCTCTCTATATAGGAAAGGATATCTTATGTGTAGGCTCAGGGGCCACAAAGGAGGACTGGGCTCCTGGAAGGTCTGGCTTCCCAAGCCAAGATTCTGAACCCTAGCCAGAGCCAGACACCACCTGGCAGCTTCCTGGCAGCCACAGTCCCCCACTCACTGTCCCTGGATTTCCCGTCACCATGCTCGGGCCATTTGTCACATCTTCATTCAGCAAACATTTACCACTGTGTGTGAATGCTCTGTGGTTCCAGTCCTTCCTTCCCCCTCCCCTCTCCATACACAAGCATGTGCACACACACACACACACACACACAGTTTATGAAAATAATAAGAGTTTTCAAGGAAACTTTACCATTAGGCATGACTCATCTTTTAGTTGGTGGATTTAGTTGGTGGATTAATTTCTCCAGGGAGTAATTAATAAAGGGTAAACAAATATGTAAGTCACATGGGAGCTCACTATTTAAAAGCTCAGGGGTGAGCTTCTTGTAATAATATGACCACTCCTTAAAACATCTGTGAGCAAAACTTCCTTAAGCAGGGGCAGGATTGGGTAGAACTCCCATTTGAATGAACAGAGCCATTAACCTTGACCCGGCAGGACAAGATGGGGAGTACTGTGCACCCACTATCCTTGAAATATATATTCAGCTGCCCGACTGTTCACAGGGGAATGGGAAAGCCTAATCCCAGAAAACAGATCCTCCTAACCTGGGGCCCTGGCTCTGCTTCTCCTACCTAACCCTTTCCCATGGCTTCCTGTTTCCCAGATCAGAAATCCTAGAGTGTGTTTCCTGGCCCAGCGGCATCAGCATCACTTGAAACATATTAGAAATGCAAATCTGCAGGCCTTACCCCAAACCTACTAAGTCAGAAACCCTCCAGGTGGGGCCTAGCAATCTCTGTTTTAACAAACCTTCCAGGTGATTATGAAGCACAGAGTTTGAGAACCACTGCCTCAGATAGAGGTGAACCCGCAGTGGTTCTCAACCTTCCTAATGCCGAGACCCTTTAATACAGTTCCTCATGTTGTGGTGACCCCCAACCATAAAATTATTTTTGTTGCTACTTCATAACTGTAATTTTGCTTCTGTCATGAATCATAATGTAAATATCTGATATGCTATATGTATTTTCCGATGGTCGCGACCCACATGTTGAGAACCGCTGCTTAGAGCAAGATCTGCAAGGCCCTCCACAGAAACACTGCTGGCCCATAGTAGCTTTGTGCAAATTACAATAGGCAGTGGTTCTCAACCTTCCTAATGCCGTGACCCTTTAATACAGTTCCTCATGTTGTGGTGACCCCCAATTTCATTGTTACAAATTGAACATAATTAAAGCATAGTGATTAATCACAAGAACAATATGTAATTATATATGTGTTTTCCGATGGTCTTAGGCGACCCCTGTGAAAGGGTCGTTCGACTCCCAAAGAGGTCACGACCCACAGGTTGAGAACCACTGCAATAGAGCTTTTTCTGGAAGGATGTAGCTGCCAGCACATGCTTGCTCTGTGAAGCCAGAGCTCTAAGTCAGCACCCGCCCCCCACCTCAGCCAGGTGCCCTTGTAAAGCAAACAGCCTGCACAGTCATACTTGGACACCCTGATCCCACAACCAGACCCTCCCCCAGCCTATATCCCACCATTTGCCTCCTTATCCCTATGCTCCAGCCACTCTAAACACTTTACAATTCCCTGAGCACATCATCGTACTTCATGCTTCCTTCGTGCCTTTGCCCAAGCTGTTCTCTCTATCTGGAATGCTTGTCTCCCACTTTCCACCTAGAAAACTCCTACAACCTTCAAAACTCAGCTTAGTCATCTCTTCCAAGAAACATTTGCTGACTACAGAATCAGATTCCACTCCTCGAGGCTCCCTTATCGCGTTCCCGTTCTCCTCTGACATAGCCCTGGCCTTACTGCATTTTAATTGTTGGTTTCATTTTAATTGTTGGTCTCTGTCCTCCTCCAGGGCAGGGTCTGGGTCTTATTCATCTTTGCATCCCAGTATCAGCACAGTACCTGACATATTCATACGATGACAAAATACTGAACGTCAATTCTGTGCCAGGCTCTCGGCACCCAGAGATACAGTGAAGGTCATGTCAGACAGATCAACCTCATGCAGCTAATTCATAATGAAGCGAATGGCACAAAGGGAAAAGGGAGAGACGGAAGAGGCAAGGCCCTTGCCCAAATTGTGGCAGACAATTGCTTTTCGGAATGATTTAGGAGCTGCCTAGAGAGCAGGGTGCCTTTCTGCTCTGAGAGGATGAATTTCTGTCCTCTCCAGATTCACCTGTGAAGTCAAAAAAGCCAGTCCCAAGCAGAAAAAAACTCTCAGGGGGAGAGCTGCCCTCCCACGAAGCTGGGTTAAGCACCCACCACTGAAGAGCCACCTTGTGGCCCAGAGTGTCCAGCGACTTCCCACGGCAGCTGCAGCCAGGAGTGTGAACAGGGAAGAGAGCAAATCAGGAGTCTTGATGCCTCTCCTCCTTGAAATTAAGGCCTGAATCAGTGTGTCCAGACTCAAATCAGGTTGGCACGGCCCCCTCTCAGTTAGCACTTATCTAATGATAAGACATGAATTGCACACTTCTGCTGACTGCAGGAATGCAATAATGGGGTTCCTCACTCATAGACTCCCACACCAACACAAAGAAAACAAAATTGCACCTGCAAAACCATCACACAATAAACAGATACTCTCTGACAAATGCACATATAGTCACTCCCTTAAAACAAGAGTTTTGAAATAATCATTCAGAAAATTAAAACAAAAAATAATTGTCAGTTATCTGGATTTTTTTTAGAAAAAAAATGCATTGTTTCATTGAAACATTCTGCCTATGATTCTGAACCCTCTCTGGCTACAAAATACCTTGTATTTGCATCACACATTTTCGTTGTCAAAGAAAATTCACAAATTTTACTCCTTAACACCTTGCAGGGCTTTCTTTGTTGGTATGTTTTTCTAATTTCCACATGTATTTTGTGCTGGATACTGGCTGTTAGCACTCAATACCATCCCAGCTCTCCCGAGCTCCTCCTGTGTTGCCAGTTGCTGGAAACCAAAAAGACTACATTTCCCAGATTCCCGTGCCAGCAGGGTACTGGTTTTGATTCCACCCATAAGAGACATTCCTGCAAGATTTGGAAGGTGGGGAAGAAACAGAAGCCATTATTGCTCCACAGACATCGGCAGGCAGGTGAGCTTCCTGGGCAGGTGCAGTCAGCAGGTTTTGCAGTGGCTTCCATACATCCCCCTGGGAATCATCCACATCAGTGCTTCATCCACATCAGTGCTTCAGGCAGCTCAGACCATTGGTAGTAGGTTTAGGTTTGGGGGGGTTATTTTTATAACTAATGTAAAGCTCTGGTTTTATAAACATTTAAGCAAAAAATAAGGACACATTACTGGATCAGCTCACAGAATTGATGAAGAAGGTAAAGAAGCAAGCAGTTTCAGAAGCCCCCGGGGTTCCAGGAAGCGGACTCTAAGGTAAATATGGGCAGGGAGGAAGTTTGTTAGGGAGGGCAGTGGAAGGCAAGGAAGCAGGACTGGGGAGAAGGAGAACTTGAGTGTGAGCTTGACAGATGCCCCAGACCAGTGGTCAGCAAACTCATGAGTCAACAGAGCCAAATATCAACAGTACAACGATTGAAATTTCTTTTGAGAGCCAAATTTTTTAAACTGAAACTATATAGGTAGATACATTGTTATTAATTTAATTAGGGTACTCCTAAGGCTTAGGAAGAGCCACACTCAAGGGGCCAAAGAGCCGCATGTGGCTCGAGAGCCGCAGTTTGCCGACCATGGCCCCAGGCCATTTGGAGGGAGTGAATGAAGCGGGGGTGATCCTTCGGTGCTGGGTGAGGATGCCAAGCCTCTATCCCTGCATGCTTTCCAATTGTCCTGAGTTGAGGCATTGATAACCCACAGGGCAGCTCTCTTCAGCTGAGACAACGCCTGTAGGAGACGGGCAGCTCAGGGCCTTCAGCCAGCAGCTCTTATGATGCTTGAGGTAAACAGTGCTTCGTTCCTGTTAAGGACTGGAAGGGTGTATCCCCCTGTAAAATGTATATGCTGGAACCCTAACCTCCGATGTGACTGTATTTGAAGATAGAGCCTGTGAGGAAGTCATTAAGGTCATAATAGGGCTGGTGCCTACTATGCAGAGGAAGAGACACAAGAGTTCTCTCTCTCTCTCTCTCTCTCTCTCTCTCTCTCTCTCTCCCATGTGAGGACACAGCAAGAAGGTGGCTGTCTGCAAGCCAAAAAGAGAGTCCTAAAGAGAACCCAATCATGCTGCCATCTTTTTTTTAATTCTCATTGATTTTAGAGAGAGGAAGGGAGAGGGAGAGAGAGAAACAGCAATCGGTTGCCTCCTGCACATGCCCCAAACAGGGATCGAACCCGCAACCTGGGCATATGCCCTGACCAGGAATCGAACCCACCACCCTTCAGTGCACAGGATATGCTCCAACCAACTGAGCCACACCAGCCAGGGCCATGTTGACATCTTGATCTTGGACTTTTCAGTCTCCAGAACCAAGACAATTAACTCTGTTGTTTAAGCCACTCAGTCCATGGTTTTTATTTTTATGGCAGATCAAGCTGACTAATCTAACTTTTGCAGGAGAATGTGGACAGCACATGACAGGGTCAGGCACAGGCACAGGAGCTGACCCAGGGATCTAGTTGCCTTCAACTTATTCTCTCTCTCTCTCTCTTTCTCTCTCTCTCTCTCTCTCCTCTCCCCGCCTCTGCTCTTCTTCCCTAAGTTGTGAGAGAAAACATGACCACCTTCAGCCTCTCATCCTTCCAAAGCCATGATACAAGAAAGAAGAGAGCTCTCTCTCAGGCTCCAATTTGGAAATTTCCAGAAAAGGACTCTGGTTCCCCAGCCACACCATGTGCACCCTCCTGGACCAGTTCTGAGGCCAGGTACATGGGTACCAGGACTGACTTTGCCTTTGACTTAAGGCCATATTTATTATCCAACCAGGCCCCTAACTCATCCCAGCCCAGAGTTACAGCCTCTCTTTTCTCCCAGACACCCAATCTGTATGTTCAAGTCCAAGGCTCCTCGGTGAGCACTGCTGGCATGGAATTGAAACCCAATGGGGTATCTGAAAAGCAAGTGGAATATCTGGGAGTAATAAACTTCCAACTGCTTGTTCATTTGGCACCCAGCGGGTAGCAGAGATTCCTCTCGTCTCTCTTCCTTAAGAATCAATAAAAAACTAGTGATGCATTTAACAGAGATCAGATAAATGCAATTAAGTACCTTTTTTCAACCTTTTATAGGACTGATACTTTGATTACATTCCTGAAAGTCACCCCAGGTAAATCTGGCCCATCATCTGATAATTGCATTGCAAATTTTTAAAACTGAGTATTGGTGTAACTAAGAAGAGGTGAATTTGATTGGCCAGGGGGGAGGTGCAAGCAACAAGGAAACAGTGGCAACTTTGGCTGAGCCTTGAAAGGCCCGTGACTAGGGTGAGGCAGGAAGAACCAGCGTGAACAAGGACGTGAAAGTAAGCAACAAGGGGTGTTTGGGACTGGCAGGACCATGTAGGAGTTTGGAGATCCTTTTGGAAGTGTCAGAGCTGACTGGGGGCAGGATGAGGCTGGTCACAGCGGCCCCAGCACTGCCCCGGGCTATGGGATTACCATCCCCGTATCACAGAGGAATAAAACTGGAGTTCCACTGGGTAACTGCCTGTCCAGGCCCTGGGCACTTTCTGTTCCTATCAGAGCTGCCTTCAGCTGCCAAAGGAATCAAAGAATCCAGAGAGCCTGCAGGTTAGGCCTAAATACACCTTAAGAAACAGCAGGAAGAGAGAGTGCAGGCCAGCCGCTCTGATGGGGACTCTCAGTAGTAACAGGCTTTGGCTTCCTTAAAACAATCTTTCACACCCGTTCAGATCTGTGCGTCAGGATGCTGGAGCTGAGCTAATATCACGGCCCAAACTCCGTCCTTCTGCACCACGTGGCCTGGGGCCTTTCCGTGTCTCTGAGCCTCATTCATATTATGTGGGGTTCAACTGGCTGGTCTCTAAGGCCCATGGCTGCAACATCGCAGGATTCATGAGGAATGTGCGGGACCTTCAACACTGATGCTGGCATAATAATGCCATGCTACTCGCATCTCTCGTCTCCAACCTACAAGATTAATGCCCACCAGGAAACTGCAGGCAGTAATTTATTCTGAATTTTCCCACCATGGGACTTGCTTTACATACATTGCTACATGAACTCTAATAAAACATTAAACAGATAAAAAAAGGTTTCTGTCAGCTTCCCAGCCCCCTGACATATGCTCCTCTTCCTGCCAGACACCCTGGAGAGGGGACCTCCTTGGGACTACAGCTGTGATCAAAGAGTAACTGCAGAGAGCCAGGCAGGAGGTTGGACACAAAACAACCAAGCCTCTAAAATAAAATGGAATGACAAAAGAATGAAATAAAGCAATCCTATATAATAAAATCCCAGTGACCAAAACAGTGGAATGACCAGAACAACCAGAGACCAGAACACCACAGTTCCTAGCCCTGGCTGACCCCGCCTTCCAGGGAGCGGTTAGGGGTGATCATGCAGGCAGGCAGGGTGGTTAGGGGTGATCATGCAGGCAGGCAGGGTGGTTAGGGGTGATCAGGCAGGCAGGCAGAGGTGGTTAGGGGTGATCAGGCAGGCAGGCAGGGTGGTTAGGGGTGATCATGCAGGCAGGCAGAGGTGGTTAGGGGCAATCAGGCAGGCAGGCGAGTGGTTAGGGGTGATCAGGCAGGCAGGGTGGTTAGGGGTGATCAGGCAGGCAGGCAGGGTGGTTAGGGGCAATCAGGCAGGCAGGCAAGCAGTTAGGAGCCAGTCGTCCTGCATTGTGAGAAGGATGTCTGACTGTCAGTTTAGGCCCGCCCAGATTGGGCCTAAACCATCAGTCAGACATCCCCCAAAAGGTCCTGGATTGTGAGAGGGTGCAGGCCAGGCTTCGGGGATGCCCCCATACCCCATTTTTCATGCACCAGGCCTCTATTCTATATATATAAAATGCTAATATGTTAAGTGTCCCTCTATCTGAACAGTTGCTATGACGCGCACTGACCACCAGGGGACAGACACTCAACACAGGAGCTGCCATGATGCACACTGGACTTTTACAAAGAAACAGCAGCATGGTCTGACACCCACAAAGCAGCACTCAGCTTTCCCCAAGTGGGACATAGGCCCCGCCACCACCCCAGAGCAAATTGCAGCCTATGCTGCCAAGATCCCATGGTGCAAAATGCAGCCCACAGCCTACCCCACCCAGAAACAGTCGTTGTGGGCACCAGATAATGATGTCACATAGCAACACCTGGCTTCCTCTCCCTAGCAACAATTAGCCTCCTTGGAGTTTCTTCAGCCCAGGAACATGACTTGCTTTATAGCCAGGTGCAAACATTCTACACTTTAACCCAGTGGTTTTCAACCTTCCTAATGCCATGACCCTTTAATACAGTTCCTCATGTTGTGGTGCCCCCCCAACCATAAAATTATTTTCGTTGCTACTTCATAACTGTCATTTTGCTCCTGTTATGAATCGTAATGTAAATATCTGATATGCAGGATGTGTTTTCATTGTTACAAATTGAACATAATTAAAGCATAGTGATTAATCACAAAAACAATATGTAATTATATATGTTTTCTGATGGTCTTAGGCGACCCCTGTGAAAGGGTCGTTCGACCCCCAAAGGGGTCGCGACCCACAGGTTGAGAACCGCTGCTTTAACCAAATGTCTGTGAAGCGTTTCCCCGTGCCTCATCTCATTAGATCCTCACAGAAGTCCTGGAACAGGTGGATAGGAGACTCGGTAGAATTCTATTTTCTTTTCATTAGCCAGAAAACAGCGATTTAGAGAGTTTAGAAACTTGACCCAACTGAAAAGAGGTAAGAAATGGTGTACCTTGAAAATTACTTCGGGTTTTCTTACTGCGCAGAATATAGTCAAACGCTGCTGCAGTTAAATATTTCACCCTTTGTTCTCCCTGTGTGATCTACAATAATAATGTGCTTCCTGTTGATATTTACTGCTGTGTTGCTGACAATTACCTGAAAGAGAAGTTGGGGTGCTTCACTGGGCTGGAAAAAGTTTAGCTAAATCAGAAAGCAGGTCTAATTAAGCAAATATATATATATCGTCGGTGCCAATCACACACATGTGTTTCCATCTGTCATTGTCGATCATGAATTTGGTTGACACTTCTATTATAGAGAAAGGGCAAATAGCGATATTAAAATATTTCTTCTAATTAATTTCCTTCAATGTGCACAAATTCATGCACCGGGCATTTAGTATGAAATAAAATAATAAAATGACCAAGCTGGATTGATGTCAGAGGGCCCTCTGCCCAAGAGAGGAGGGTGACATATTGGAATATGCATCTGTCCAGCCCTACCCAGTTCACGACCTGGGGCAATGGGAGTCACCCTGGCGACACAGGAAGATGAAGTGGGTCTGCATTGACCACAGTGCTGGTGCCTGGTCTGCTGGGCCTGGCTCTGGAGGCTCAAGTGAGCACTGAGCTAACACTGCATTTTGGGAACAGCCGTTATCACTTCACATGGGAGAACAGCAAACCTCCCCATATTCCCTATTACATCAGTCTCTGCAGTAGCACATAGAAATAGAAATAGCTAGGAACCCAGAAACACAGTAATGAAAACTCGGTAATCTGAAAGCTAAATTTGATCCCCTGAAGCAAGATTGGGAGAGTGGCATGTCTTTTTTGAAACAAGGAAATGACCAGTGTGGAGCTGTGCAGGTCATGGGCAGGCATGGGAAGCAGAAATGGTTTCGCAGAATATGCAGAATCAGGACAAGGCAGGCAACTGGGGGACTGGATGGTACTTAAGTTGCTTGTGTCTAATGAGGTCAACATCACCCCGGGGAGCGGAGTTGCAGTTAGTGCACAGCCCCCTCTGGAATGGAGCCTCATATTGAGCGTGGCTGATGTAAGTACAATTACAATTAGGCTAAATATCGAGAAAACGAAATGCAGTGGGCTCACTTCTTAGCTAATCTGTGTGTTGTCTTTACAACTTCCTAAGTGAAGGCTCCTTGTTGATACCTTTAAGGCAGGCTGACTGAACGTTGAAGGCACAGGCGATGTGCACAGCAACCACCAGGACGCTCAGCAGAGACAGGTCAGGGAGCAGGTCCCCTCTCCTGCCACCAGGAAAAAAGAGAGAATGCCTCTTCCTGCTCACGTGTGTGAGACTCCCTTACCCTTAAACTCCTTCTCACTTAGTGAGAGGCAGACGCAAGAAGAAAATAAAACGTAGATTAGGGGTTAGTTTTCATCTGAAATAGGGACAGTAGAGTAGGCTCCATTGAGAAGGTGCATTTGAGTGGTAAAGGCTTAAGGGAGGGCCCTGGCTGGTGTGGCTCAGTTGGTTGGACATCGCCCCATGCATCGAGAGGTTTGACCGAGTCAGGCTCAATCCTGGAGGAGGGAGTTGGGGAGAGTGCAGGAGGCAGCCGACAGATGTTTCTCTCTCTTTCCCTCTCCCTCCCTCTCTCTAAAAAAATCAATAATAATAAGACTTGAGGGAGGTAAGATTTCAAGCCATAGAAATATCTGAGCGAAGAGCATTTGGGACAAAGGCAATAAATACAGTAAAGGTTCTCATCAGAGACACAGCAAGGAGGCCAGCATGTCTGTACCAGAGAAAAGGAAAAACAACAGAAATGAGGTCAGAGAGGTGAGGGGGTGGAGAGGCCGGTCACAGACGACCTAGTAGGTGTTCATGCTAAGCTCTTTAGATTCTAAAAACTTGCTCCAAGGCCCCAAGGCTCCCAGCCACAGGTGGCCTTTGACGTAACTGGTTGCTAGTAAGAACTTCAGGATGGTGATCCCAGCCCAGCCTCTTCTGCCAGGTGGGGACTGTGGCACTGTCTCAGGAACGGCTGTGATGTGTCTCGGCACTGAGCCTGGCCTCCTAGACCAGTGATGGCGAACCTTTTGAGCTCGGCGTGTCAGCATTTTGAAAAACCCTAACTTAACTCTGGTGCCGGGTCACATATAGAAATTTTTTGATATTTGCAACCATAGTAAAACAAAGACGTATATTTTTGATATTTATTTTATATATTTAAATGCCATTTAACAAAGAAAAATCAACCAAAAAAATGAGTTCGCGTGTCACCTCTGACACGCGTGTCATAGGTTCGCCATCACTGGCCTAGACTCAGGCTCACAGTGTGGCTCTCACACAGACAGGCCCCGTCCCGTGCCAGGCCGCTCCTGCCCTGCCCACCCCAGCAGGGCTGTCTCTCCCTCTAGCTCAGCCTGTTTCCTCAGGGCTGGGCACAAAGGGGATAGGAGGGAGGGCACGGGCTGTGTTCTGGGTGTAGATGCTTGTTTCCCAGCCTCCGCCATCACGGCTAATTGACCTTTATTGTTCTCTCCATCACATGGAAACCCAATTCAGCCCCGTTTCCCTCTGTGCCTCGGAAAAGTAAAAGTTCGCCTCGGCTTCTAACTGAACAATAATTATCTTGACAGTACGAGGCCCACAGGGCCTCTCCCCCTAGCCCATTACCTCGCTCCTCTTTCCAACTTGGAAAAGAAAAATACGAATCAATGTAAGAAAGCCATTTACTCTCCATTTTACAGGCTGCACACCAAGTAGTTTGTCAGGGTCTTTTAAAAGCAACTCTCCTCACCCACATTTTGCTCAGAAGGTTGCTTTGTCTTTTCCCGCAGCCATTGATTTTCGCATCTCGTTAGGATTGTTCTAAGCTCCTAAGGCATTAACAACAAGATTTGCCAAAGTCTGTGAGCTGTAGCTCAGGGGGCGGTGCTCACCTGGGCAGCCCGTCGGGGCTCTGCTGCACTTATTTCACGCCAGGAGGACGGAGTCCCCGAGGACGGTGCTGGGCTGGAGAGCATTGGGGTTCTTACTCTGCACTGCCAAGGAGTCAGACTGCTCTGGGCTTCCTCTTAGTGTCCTGAGGATCGAGTGTCGACCTCCGAAGGTAACAGGGAGTGGCCACAGACAACAGTGAAAGGGTATGGTTTTGGAGCCATACTGGCCTGAGTTTGAATTCATGCCTAACTGTTTGCGGGCTGTGTGGCCTTACTTACACTTACAGGAAAGTGTCTTGGTGTTTAGGGCTTTGGGGGCCCCCAGGGTGTCATAACCCATGAGCATCCAGCCTCATGCTGAGTTCTAGCAACAGGAAGGGGTGAAGGAGGGTGATGAAGGAAGCTAAGGAAGAGCAAGCCTGGAGTTGGGCTGCAGTGTAACTAGAGAACAGCTCCCTCCAGGGAAAACCAGGAATCCAGACCTCAGTGTTCAAACTGGGATCACTGCATCTGCAGTCAGTCCAGCCTGGCGTCAGTGTCCAAGAAGTTCTATCTGGGCCCTTGGGTTCTGAAAGGACTCTAACTGGGACACTATGCTACATACAAAGCAAGAAACAGCACGGTAGCTGAGAGCATGGACAGGGATCTGGACTTCCTGGATCCAAATGCTGACCCACTTACCAGCTGGGTATGCTTAGGCAAGACTCTTAACCTTTAGTGCCTCCGTTTCCTCATCTGTAAAAAGGGACTAATCATTGTACCTCATGGAGTTCTTATGAAGATCAATGAGTTAATATATGTAAAGGGCGTAGAAAAGTGCATGGCACCTAGTAAATTCGATAGAAGGTTAACTTTTGAAAAATAAGAAAAATGAGGGCTCACCTATCACAGAAAATATAATCACAATTTCCCCTTACTATGTACTTGTTGTATGAGTAAAAACTATTGATGGATCTATAAACCCAGGCATCATCTCTAGTGCTTCCTTCTCTCCTGTCCTTCCCCGCCCCGCAATTGATTGGCAACCCAATCAATCACCAAGTCTTTCTACCCCTTATACCACGGGCCCATGCCAGCATCACTCTCCCTCTGGACCATTGTGCCAGCTCATCTCCTAACTACTCTCAGGTCTCCCCAGCTCTAGTCTTACCTTCTCCAACCCATTTGTCACACTTCCAGCAAAGTGATCTTTATAAATCACAAATCTGGCCAGATTGCCCATTTCAAACCATTCCATTGGGCTTCTCCCATTGTCTACAAGAGTCGATGAAACTCCTTGGAACACAAAGTCCTTCATGGTCCTCTATAAACTGCGGCAGCCTCATTTACTGCCCGTGGCCCCATGCTTTATACTCCAGCAACAGTAAGCTTCTTATTGTCACCCACACCACACACACACAGACACACCTACACATGCTATCCCTTCACGCATACACACACACACTTGCATGCTTCATTTGTTCTACTCCCCCTGCCTGCAATATTCTCCCAGTCTCCCCCGCCTCCCTATCCACCCCTCATCTCAACACCACCACCGTCCCCACACATTGTTTGGCAAAACTCAGCTGACACCTTAAGACCCCAGTGTTCTTTCTTCCTAGAGTCCTTCCCTGGAGAGATCAGATGGATTAGACATCAGCGCTCTTAGAGTTTGGGCTCTTTCTGGCATTGTGTCCATAGGCTAATTCCAGATAATAAACTTCTAAATTCCAGTGGCTTAATTCTATCAAAGTTTAGTTCTCATTCCAGGATAGAGTAATGTAGGTGTTCCTGGTCAGCAAGCATCTTTCCTCCCCATGGTCTTTTAATTTTTTAACTTAGGAACACATCTTTTGGCTCCATAATCCCTGGGATCTCAGAGTCTTCTGCATCCAGTTGATGAAAGGGTAAGAGGACTAGCAGAGGCACACCTGCTTCTGAAAACCCCTGGCTGGGACAGAGGTGGTACACCTCACTCCCACTCATTCCATTGTGGGAACTAGTCACTAGTCACAGGGTCACTCCTAGATGAAATCTAGTGCCTGGGCCATTCAGTGGCCCTTGCAGCCTCAGGGCCACTTCTCGGTTCTCCTCTGACACCCTGTCCCTACTTCCACCTCCAAGTGGCTCAGTTCTGTTTCCAGGTCCATCTGCTCCACCAGATTGTGAGCTCCTGAGGACAAAGGCCTGTTTCTTTCCCCTCTATACACCCAGCAACTAGCTTACTACCATTGTTAGATGAATGGGTGACACGTCAGAACCAGCTCAGTGACTGGGTGGCCTGACCCTTGCAGAACGTCTTCCTGCAAGCAGCTTGGCTAGACTGGGGAAGGTGGGGGCTGCCAGGATGGGGCATGAAGGGGGATCTTCCAAGGGACACATGGAAGACAAGGAGAATGATGTGACCATTTGGAGAGATTTGCTTCTTCACGTCCATGGTATTTCTCAGGCCAGAAAGGGCCCAACCTCCAAGAGTGCTGAAACACGTATCTCAAAGCTAACACTACAGGTAGCCCATACCATGTGCCAAGCACTGTTCTAAGTGCTATGCCTGCATTAATTCATCAGTCCTCACAATAACTCCATTTTACAGATGAGCTAAGAGAGGCTAATCTCAGAAAGGTTGAATGACACATGATACTTTCTCTACCCAAGGGTTTTTTTTCCTCATCGTGGAGGCCCTTGAAGCCCTAGGACAAGGATGGCTTCCGCCCATTTTCCAACATTTCTGTCCGTGAGAATCAGGTGTGGGAACAACAGAGATTTGACTTCCTGGAGGCCAAAGCAGACATTTTGAAGCTTTCTTACCCCAATCTGAACCCCAGGGCTCAGGTAACAGGCCAGTGGCCTGAGAATATTTCCAAGATGATTCTTCAAGATTATTTCAAGCTAAGAAAGACGAGGCTTTCCATTGATTTTTATGTCTTACAATATCCTTTGGTCAAATTAAAAAACAGTAGAGGTTAGAGCCAAATAACAAATTGCAAGGCTCCAAGCCCATCTGAACATGACACTTGTGCAGAATTAACAGTGATAATGTTATGACAGGGGGCTGATCTCTCTGCACAAAGCACCAGGGCTGACTACCTACCCAGCAGCCAGCGGTGCGGAAACGCAGCTCACTCAGCCGGGCGACTCGGCCCCTCCGCCGAGCATTTCCATAGTCTTAACAGGATAACAACCACGGCCCTCCTGGGAAATCACCGCCTCGGAACTGCTTTACACCGATGACAAGAGAAACAGCTGCAATTTGTCATTATAGAAATATCCAATTATCAAGCTACTGAGTGATGACTGAAGCCTCCTGTCTGCACGGCCTTCGGTTTAGGCTCTGAGCTACATACCTGTCATTGCCAGGGTCTCAGATGACAGTCTCAGAAGAGCCTTGCTTCTCCTTTCCCCACCCCCTTCACCTCAGGAGGGCCCAGCAGCCTCTGCCTTCAGCACCCAGAGCAGGTGCTTCCAGGGCCTCTTCCTGCTACAGGTGCGGGAAGAACGGATTATGAGCAACAGCACCTGGCTGAACTGCCACCTCCTCTAAGATGGTCGCAGAGGTCACTCCTGCTCCTCAGTTTGCCCACAAGAGGAGGGAGTGGCCTGTGATAAGTTAAGGTGCTTCAACAAGTGGGGTTGGGTTCCATTCATGTCTCCAGAGCATCCTCGCTATGTGACCTGCAAGGCACACTGGAGACAGAATCTTCCACGGGTAGAATGCACTAGGAAAAAGCAAATGAATGACAAACAGCCAAACCTGGTACAATGGTGATAAGCCAGCACTTGTCGGTGCTGTTTACATGTGGTAACTCATTTTTATCCTCACATCATCCCTACACAATGGATGCTATTACTGGGTCTATTTCACAGTTAAGAAAACAAAGAAAGTCCCCTGGCCAGGTAGCTCAGTTAGTTAGAGCGTTGTTCCGGTATTCCAAGGTTTCGGGTTGGATTCCCTGTCAGGGCACATACAAGAATCAAGCAATGATGTATAAATAAGTGGAACAACAAATTCCTGTTCCTGTTGTCTATGTCCAAGAACTGCGTTAAGTTCTTTATACATATTATGTCATTTTATCCCCACAATACATTATCCCCAGTGTACTGCAGAGTAAATTAAGGGACGGAAGGGTTAAGTAACTTACCCAAGTTCATTAGCAGAGCCCAGACTCAAAGCCAGGCTTTCTGGCACAGACTAGGTACCAAGCCACTATCTATACATACTATGCTATGTTTCCTTAATTATGTTATATACACACTGGAATTAATCTTTCCAATACTCCTGAGAAAGATACTGTTAGTAACTCCATTTTATAAATTGGGAAGGTGGACATTATAGAATCTAAACAAATTATAATCAGTAATTGAGGATTCAGGATTCAAATCCAGACATTGTCTGGAACCCTTTATTAAAACCTTGTGTTGGCCCTAGCCGGTTTGGCTCAGTGGATAGAGCGTCAGCCTGTGGACTGAAGGCTCCCAGGTTTGATTCCGGTCAAGGGCACATGCCCGCGTTGCAGGCTTGATCCCCAGTGTTGGATGTGCAGGAAGCAGCAGATCAATGATTCTCTCTCATCATTGATGTTTCTATCTCTCTCTCTCTCTCTCTCTCCCTCTCCCATCCTCTCTGAGATCAATAAAAATATATATAAAAAAATAATAATAAAATAAAAAATAATAATAAAATAAAAAATAATTAATCTAATGGCTGCTCATATACAAAACATATGATTTTAAACTCAATTGAGCTGAAGCACGAATGAATGACCTGCTCAACTCCTGGCTCAAATGCCACTTCCTCCCAGATGGCCTCCCATTTCCCTGGCAGAAGTTGTCTCTCTTTCCTCTGTTTAATCTCTCAGCTGGTTCTTGATCACTTGTATGGGCAATCCCGCTATGAGAGAAATTCCCTGTTTAGAAAAATTCAGTGTGCTCTGGCCTGGCCCAGACCTCACTAGTGTGATACTGGAGGGCAGGTCAGTGAAGAGAGCGAAAGCATCTATGGGAGAGCATGGTCCACAGCCAGAACCAAAGGCCTTATCAGAAACAAGAACCACCAAGACAAAAAAAAACAGAGACCAGACCATGACAACAAAATCCGGAGCAGCAGTAAGCAGCTGGGTGAGTGGTCACCAACTCGGCAGAGCTGAGGAAGCTATATCCTAAACCAACAGCAATAAAAGGCACAGAAATTAGTAGCAGCATGAAGGGGGTGACACAAGGTAGATTGGTTGAGAATTATTTAAGAAGCAGCTGAAACCCTAGTTCCCTTCCCCAACTCAATGCCCCCAGGTTACTGTCCTGCACAGTCTAGAGAAGATGAGAGGTTTATTTTTGGGAGAGGACAAAACAGAGGTGTTTGGACTGGGGGATAACAGAGCCAGCTGAAGGCCAGGTACCATTTTGAATAAAGTGACCACGACCTACGGAATGTTCAGGCTCCTGTCTGGCCTCCTGCCCTGAGCCCCAGACATCAGGACCCAGGCCTCTGCCTTCCAGGAAGGAGAGTGGAAGAGGAGTAACAGGAATTGGGCTGGCTCAAGAGGAAGGATGTTTTAAAACTAACATTTGTCTCCAACAAATGGTATAGCTGGATCACCCGACAGCAAAGTTCCCAGTGCCAAACGCCACCTACATTCCCCCACTCCTAAACATGAGCAGATATCTGGGGTTACCAGGCACCTCAGGAAGTTTCCAGCATGAAGGACATAGACTGAAAGAAACATGAGGACAGGGGAGCAACCTGAAGGAAATGGACCATCCAAGGAGAAAAATATTAAAATAATGTCATTCCTCAGATATATAAAAGAGTACATTACATCCTTGAAACAAGAATAGGGGCCTGGGACACTTCGAGAACAAGGAGGAGCTCTGGGGAGTTAAAGACATGAGACCAGAAGTGAGAAACTCAATAGAAGGGTTGAAGTTTGAGGAAATCTCTCAGAAAGATGAAAAAGGAAGAAAATCTATATAATAAAAGCCTAATTGTTACGGTAGAACGACCAGAATGACTGGTCGCCATGATGCACACTGACCAACAGGGGGAAGATGCTCAAATCAGTAGCTGCCCCCTGGTTGTCAATGCAGTCCCACAGGAAGCACTGCTCAGCCAGAGCTGGGCTCACGGCTGACAAGCGCAGCGGCAGCGGTGGTGGGAGCCTCTCCCGCCTCCGCAACAGCTCTAAGGAGCAGCGAACCGAGCAGTAAGGAGCGAGCAGGCCGGCGGTAAGAAGCAAGGGATCACGGATTGCGAGAGGGATGTCCGGCAGTTGGACATCCCCCTAGGGGTCCCGGACTACAAGAGGGCACAGGCTAGGTTGAGGGGACCCCCCCCCCCCCAGTGCACAAATTTTGTGCACCAGGCCTCTAGTAAGATAATAAGAACTGGTTTAGTGGGTCCAACATCTGAGCAAAAGGAATTTCAGCAATAGAAATCTTTCTAACACCAAGTCAAGGTTTTCCAGATTTGTAGGCCATGAGTTTCCAGATAAAAAGGGCCTCTGAGTGCCCAGAGAAATAGATAAAAATACCCAAACCAAGGCACATCCATGTGAAATTTCAAAACACAGGGGACAAACAGAAGAGGCTACAAGTTTCCAGAGGGGGCGGGGGCGGGGGGGAATAGTTTGCATACACAGAATTAGGAGTTAGGATGGTTTCAAAGTTCTCAAAAATAGCTAATTTCCAATAAATAGAAGTAATAAACTAATAAATAACTTCTCAATAATAAATAGAACCAATATATAACTTTTTAAAAATAACTGGAAGCTACAAGACTATGGAATAATGCTTTCAAAACTCTCAGGGGGAAAATACAGACAGGCAAGATCTCAAAAATATATATTCTACCCCCCCCCCCCCCATTTCTCAGGAAGCTACTAATGATGTGCTCCACTCAAATTAGAGTATAAATCAGAAAAGAGGACAAATGGAATACAGAAAAGAGGAGGCATAAGGTGAGAGAGAGAGGTGAAGGAAATTCCTATGTTGATGCTGAAGGGAGGTCTCAGGACAACAGCCATGCACCAAGCAGGGAGGGCAACTGTCCACCAGCAGTTCAGTGGCCACAGAAAAACTCCTTCATGAGGAGGAATTCATAGACTCTCTGATGCTGGTGGAAAGAAATGTGGACAACCTTTGGAGAGTTGGGGTTGAATTGGTGATAAGTACATGGAATATCCAACACAAACACAAACAAACAAAAGGCAATTAACTTCAGGGAACACAAAAGACTGTTCAGAAAAGGAAAAGTAATCAAAGTTTACTATGAAGACCTGAATAGCATACATGGCCATAAAAACCCTGAATTTAGATTGAAGCAAAATTATAATTATGCTGGCGGGATGGAAAGAGGAAAGGGTGCATGTATTTGGTGGGACAAGGGAAAGAAAGGGAGCTGAGTAGCTTAATCTGTACCTTCCATAGTGGGAAGTTAGTAGATGATGCCTATAAAATTTTTTTAAAAAAAAACAAGAAGGAGCAATACAAACATATTGTTGAAGGTAAGGTGATAAGGACAAAAATGTATCTAGAAAGGCGAATGTGTTTGCCTCTGTGTAGAGGAACTGGAGGGAGTGGGTGGAGATGCTCTTTGTTTTAGGAGATCTTGTAGAACAGCTGAGTCTTTAAACTATGATCATGTATAATTCTGACAAAAATAAAAAGTTTTAAAATTTTTCCCCTGGTTTTGGAGTGGGAGCTGAGCAAACAGGATGGTGTTTTCTAAAAGAACCCAGGCTATTTCATGCTTTGATGATGGAATAAATAGCTACATCCATGCTGCTGTACTTCTGCACCACCTTAGTGATTATTCATTCATTTGTTCAACAAATATTGATCAAGATCCCACTCTATGTAAAAGCAATTCCACATCCATTTTCTCTGGTGACTTGGCTTTTAGAAATTAGAGAGAAGTAATGTGGGCTCATGGCTCCCTCTCGTCAAATTCATGCAAAGGCCACTGACTCCCCTGGCGGGGGGTGGGGGTGGGGGTGGTGAATGTGGGGTCTGGTGCTGTGATGCTGGCAGGTCTCCTCTGAGGGGCAATGGCTGCTCCTCTGGTATGTGAAACATCTTACTATTCAAGGATTGGTTTTCTTCAAAACTAATTCTCACTAACAATATAAACTTATGTTTCTCTCTTAAGGGGATGCATAAGGGAAAGAGGAGAGGTGAGGAAATCAGTGTCTATTCTCCCTTTTGTGGAATACTTATGACCTTAAAAAAAGTTCTACCCCCTCTCTAATGAGTGGAAAGGAATCTACATAGCGCACAATTGGTCACATGAAATTTGCCCTCCCTGACCATGTCCTGCTCATGGTAAGTCATCGGAAAATTTGGACAGCTCCCCTGTCCCTGCCACAGGGAGCCTGCATCACCTCCTCTACTTGGGAAGCAGTTCTGACTTCCTCAGCCTCATCATCTTCCACATGAGAGATGTCAGAGCTATATGCCAAGACACTACTGAGACTGCCTGAGGATCAGGGTGTATGAAGGCAAGACCAATGACTCCCATGATTAAAAAAAAAAAAAAAAGGGTCACCAGGTGCCTCCCTACTCAACAGGATCATCTACTCAACCATGGAGGAAGAGGGGAAAGAAGGAAGGGAAAGAGGCGGTTTCAAAGTGGACAACTAGGAGATCTCCCTCTGTAGCCTATTTAATATCACACTTGGCATTCAATCATTTCTCTTCATTACAGACTCCCTGAATCACATCAGCATTGAGATTGTTTGTTGCACTTGCCCATTATAAAAGCTACATTTCAGAGCCAAAAGATGAGCTAATATTCTACTTCAATGTCAGCAGTAAAAAGCAAATAACTTTGAGCATGAGAACCAAGAAATGAGAAGGAAGCTTTAATGCTTTCATAGAGAAGCAAATATTTGCACTTATTAATATCCTGAAACCCATGTTACCATGACTAGTTCCTTCTCCTTTTATCCCACATCTTTTGTCTAATACAGTGATATATTGCCATTCTTTCAAAATCCTGACACAGATGACATTGAAGCAAATTATGTATCTCGGCCAGATTTCTCAGTTGAAATGGAGATAGCTGGTGTGTACATTTTTTCCATCTAATTAACTCCACAGTTTGAATAGCTGTTATCATGCCCTGGGTCCCCTATGAATGGGTGAATAGATAGAAAGATCCATAAACAGCTTGGTTTGCATCAAATGAGATCTTTCTCCCGACAAAGAGAAAATGGAATGAATTGTCATCTGGATGGTAGTGGCATCAGAGACTAGCGCAAGCACACTCTCCCCTGTGTGCAAAACACAAGTGTGTTGCCTAGCACCAGCAGCCAGCCTGGAGGATTTTACCCACTCCCTACCACTTCATTTGACCATGTAATTTTTTTTCAAGCAGGTCTTTGTTTACACTGTGTGGTGGTTTCCAAAAATATGTTCCAAATTTTTTGAGACTCCTTCACTCAAGAGGTTTAGATTAATTTTCCTCCCTTGTACTTAGTGATTCATTTCCAACAAAAATAGAATAGGCAGAAGTGGTGGTATGTAACTTCGGAGATGAGGTCAAAAAATTTTCTCTCTCTCTCTCTCTCTCTCTCTCTCTCTCTCTCTCTCTCTCTCTCTCCAATCTGGGGAAACCAGCTGTCATTTGCAAGAAGCCACTCATACTCACACAGTTCCAAAAGAGAAACTGAGGCCCCTCTCCCCTGCCAACAGCCATGAACGTGAATCATCCTGGAAGTGAATCCCCAGCCCCAGATGAGCCTTCAAATGAGACCACAGCCCAGGTTGATATCAGGACTGCAACTTCATAAGACCCCCTGAACCAGAACTACCCAGCTAAACTGCTCTTGAATTCTTGGCTCTCAGAAACTGTGATATAAAAAATATTTGTTGTTTCAAGCTGCTAAATTTGGGAGCAATCTACTATGCAGCAATAGATAATTAATACATACTGTGACTTCTCTTGATTCTCATCATCATATTTATGGGGGGAAATCTTTTTCTCCCAAATATTTAAAAGTCAAGATGACTACCACCTCCACAGCAAGACTCCAGAGGCTCTGTGAAGTGAGTGTGAGGAGATCAGAAGCTCACTCAGGCCTTCCACAAGCTAGACAGATCTCTGGCAACTACACAGCTTGCTGGTGAAGAAACAAGAGAAATTGGAGGAAAATGTCAAAGGCATGCCTCAAGCACTCATTACCCACTCACTCCTTCCTCCATACAACCTCTAAGCACTGTCTCACCTCTCACAGAATTGATTATGTTCTGCAGCCTCTTTCATCAGCTGTATGCATGCTCTTGGCCCCCTGCCTAACATCTTGTATATTGTTATTCTCCCAGAAACCCACAGCTGGCCATACTGGTGCTTACACCTGCAGACCTGGTCCATGCGAGTTCCTTGGCCAAGCCTGGCCAGAACAGGTGGTGTCAGAGGTCCCTTGGTGCTTTCAAATCAAGCTGGACATGGAAACCTCCAAAAGTGGAGTAACTACAAATTAGCAGAGTGGTTCAAGTTTCCTGTTTTGGAACTAGACAGAAATGGGTTTGGTGCCATTTGGTGCCTGGTAACTAGCTGATTGACTTCAGACAAGATAAATAACTCATCCGTGGGTTCCTTCTCTATAAAATGGGAGCATAATACTACCTACCTTAAATCTATGTAACCTCTTAATACTGGCCCTGACATCTTACTCAGTAAGTGTTGGTGCTAAGACTAGGAGTAGAAGAGTTGATAACACAAAGCTAGAATCCCTTTCGAAGTCCTATGAAGTTACTACATTCCATCTTACTGTACATTCTGGTAATTCCTCAACCTAGTGCAGGTGGTCTGCTTTCCTGTGGCTAGTTTTGGGTTTTTCCTATTAGTGTGCCCATTCTTCCCTGGTTTCTATCAGCTCTGGTCTTGATTTCTGGCTCTTGGCCTGACTCCCAACCCATTCCTAGGGCTCAGTCACGTTCTGCTCTTGCTGGTAACTGCCCATATCCACCCTTGGACATCCCTTTTCTCACCCTGGCCTGCCCCAGCTGGTCCATGTGTCAAAAAGAAGAACTCACCCGTCCTACCACAACATGTTTCTATGCACCCTGTAAAGTTTTCCCATCTGTTTGTCTTTAGGAGAAAAGAGGGAATCTATTTGCCTCCTTTTGTGCAGGGAACTGCCTATTCTAGGGAAAACCAGCTGAGGTAATTTATATGCCCTGCTTAATTACTTCACTACCAGACTCCTAGCTAAGTTGCCCTAGCAACACCTAGCAACCAGCCACCAGTTACCAGCTGCTTCTATAAGAGAGTTCTTCTGTTTTCTAAACTGTCTTTATTTGGTAGCCTTGGTGCAGAAAAGAGTAAATTAAATAGGACTTTGATATGTAAACTGGTTTCATGCCACCCCCTTTGCTTGGCCCTGCCTCCTTTTTCCTGCATTCCTCCAGGGCTGGCACTCCCAATCCACGATGGGTAGAGGCGGCAAAGGGCACTGCTTTGAGCACATGTTTAGAGTTGGATGGGCCTTATAGTTGTGTGACATTGAGAATATTATTTAATCCTGCTGTGCCTCAGTTTTTTCATCGTAAAATAAGGGTAATAATACCCCACAAGACAGTTCACAGTACCTGGCATGCAGTACGTCCTCAATGCTGATTGCTATGATTATACAGAATCTCAGCTGAGATAGCAACGTTGTCTTTCCAAAGGACACTGCAGGAGAGCCAGCTGGGCTGGTCGCCCACGTGACTATGAAACCCACAGGGTCCGCCTCTGGGGTGACATAAACCGTGCCCTTCACCCTCCATCCTGGTCCCCTAGTCGCCCCCCACCCCTCGTGTTCTACCCCCACTCCACCACAACATAAGCTCCGCGAGGGCAAGAATTTTTGTCTATTTTATTCACTACATTCATTATCCCACCAGCTGGGACAGTGCTCGACATGTAACCGGTGTTCAACAAATATTTGTTTACTGAATGAATATTTGCAGAGTGTTGTCTTGTGCATACAGGTTCCCTTAGGAATTTCAGATGCTGGGATATGGGAATTCCTAGGCCCCTGGCCTTATACATCTTAATAACACGCCAACCCCTAACAGCTGCCATGCTTTGCCTATGTATAAAGCCAAGTCTAAGCTAAACCCCAAATGTGACATCTAAGACCGTCCTAAGTGGTCATTTCATTGCCAAGACTGTCCTATGTAATATATATCCCAAACCTGTTTCTTTAAAACTCAAGTGACCACCACAACAGAGTACTTGAATCCTCACACAGTCCTGTCTGCCACTTCCTCTCTGCCTCCTTGGGGTGGTGCTGGGCCTCCAGCTCCCCAGGCCCCTGTGCCCTAGCCCTGCTCAACTTCCCCTTCCCCACCTTTGCTCCTTTTTGGACCTTTCCAGACAGGTAAGATCTCAAGGGATGTAGCTTCATGCACCCTTTCTGATAAAGAATCTGGAGGATATACTCCAACAAAACAGAATAAACAAGAGAGAAGAAGATAGTGAATTCAACCCAACATGGGAGAGAAGAAAGTAATTCAATCAAGGTGCAGCTGGTCCTGAGACCCAGCGACCCATGAGCCCAAACTGGAGCAGGACACAGGACTGGGGGAGGGATGTATCCAGGGAAAGAAATAGAACTGCTGGGTTCCCTGTGTGCTGCTTGACCTTTCTGAGAGGGGTTTTACAGCTCTGCGGAAGAGCTTGGGGGAGACTGGGGGTTTGGGAATGAGTTCACGCACACACACACACACACACACACACACACACAATAAGACAATCCTTAACTCAAATAAAAAGAAGAAAAATGCCATAAATGAAAGAAAATGTATTTATAGATTACTTCTGGGCTAGCTGTAATATAATTAAATGGCCATATGCAAGTAAATATTCAATGTTGATTTAACTAAAAATTAAGATACAACTATATTGGGAGGATGAGGAAGGAAAGAAGTCTGTGGGGTAAGGAAGAAAAAGAATAAGAGAACTAAAAGATATCTTTATAGTGGGAAGTTACTAGAAAATGTCTTAAATTGAAGGTTTAAGAAGTAGTAGTATAAGCATATGATTTAGAAATCTGGAGATAAACACCAGTAGACATAGACCAGTGGTTCTCAACCTTCCTAATGCCGCAACCCTTTAATACAGTTCCTCATGTTGTGGTGACCCCCAACCATAAAATTATTTTCGTTGCTACTTCATAACTGTAATTTTGCTCCTGTTATGAATCGTAATGTAAATATTTGATATGCAGGATGTATTTTCATTGTTACAAATTGAACATAATTAAAGCATAGTGATTAATCACAAAAACAATATGTAATTATATATTCAATGTGTGTTTTCCGATGGTCCTAGGCGACCCCTGTGAAAGGGTCGTTCGACCCCCAAAGGGGTTGCGACCCACGGGTTGAGAACCCCTGACATAGACAAAGAGTCAAAAATCTCTTTGTCTTTGGGAGCAGAAATCAGGCCTGGGGGCAGGCCACCAAACCGCTGCTTCTCCTTGTCATCTGTATAGTACTCTGCCTTTTCAAACTACATATTTGTGATGCTTTTTAAAAATAAAAATTAATGTTTAAAAAAGTGACAGACAATGGAAATTTGGGATGTGCCTCACTTCACAGAGGGGAGGTGGATCTAGTCATCCGAGGCAGGACTGGAATGACCAGACCAGTCTCATTCAATTGTTGGTTTCAATGCCAGCAATTCAGTGCTGGTTTTAGCTGATCACTTTTGCTTCAACTCTGTGAAACCGTCAAAGAATAGGATAATTGAAAGATGGTTAATCCCAAATTTCAGGATTATTTTTAAATCAGTAAAATGTTTTCTGTATACCTTTTGTAGCAGTTGCTGAATCACTTCTTAGTCTTTGAGTTTTCATATCTGTTATCGCCTTTTCTAGCTCTTTCAATTCAAAGTGTTTTCTTTAAATTTTGAGTGTGCATTTCACATTTGACCTCTGCTCCAGAGGCAGAACTTCCTTCTCAGCTTTCAGCACTTTGCCAGTTTCTCAGAAATGGCCTAAGACATTTTAGCGGGAGAGTAAAAGTGAGAGAAAGGTCAGGATTTTTCCTTAAAGCACAATGAAGAAAACCGGGGTTGTAGAGAGCAATAATCAATAACAACTGAAGTCTAGCACAAGAGAATTTCTACATGGTATCTAGGTAGTTGTATATATACTTAAGTGTTAATGTTGAATTATCATTTTGTGTACATTTATTAAATTATTTTAATATAGGATTTTGAAGGAGAAATTGTGACTAGACCAGTGCTTTCAATCACCTGGAAGCTTTTATTTATTTTTAAATATATTTTTATTGATTTCAGAGAGGAAGGAAGAAGGAGAGAGAGATAGAAACATCAATGATGAGAGAGAATCATAGATCAATGCCTCCTGCATACCCCACTCTGGGGATTGAGCCTGAAACCCGGGCATGAGCCCTTGACCAGAATCAACCCCATGACCTCCTGCCAGGCACCTAGAAGCTTTAAAAAGTGCTGATGCCTATGTAAGTCCCCCTCCCCAAATGTTCTGATTTGATTGGTCTAGGTGCAGCTTGGTCGTGGCGGTTTTTTTAAACTCCCCTTGTTATTCTGACATGCAGCAAAATTTGGGCAACACTACATTGGATCATGTCCCAGGTGTTATCTCTCAGTTAAAATATCCAAGAAAACACTAATTCAGTAACTATATCTAGGCACTAATTTCACCTTGTGACAAGTGCCCGTATGGCATAGGGATTCCTAGAGGATATAGCCAGTGGCTCTTGCAAAATTAAATCTTAAAGTGGCAATGACTATTACCTAGCCATCCCTACACCTCCTCCTCTGTTTGTACTAGGCTCCCAAGGTGGCCTTGCAAGGATAGTGTGGCTGGTGGGTAACTCTCCTTCATTATGGCTTCCCTCTGCACAGACGATGCTCATTTCTCGTTGAGCGGTTTATTTGAACCACAACATTGCTCATTTTAGAGCCACCCTGATTGCCCAGACAACCTGCTTCTCTGCACTTTTTAATCAAAAAACTGGATGGTCCAATCATGGTTAATTCTAAGTCCTTTTGTTCTGGTACCTGGTACATTGGCTGAACAACGGTTTTATGGAGCTCATTGCCGATGTGGAACTGGAGGGTGCTTTGTGAGCATATGTGAAATGGCTCTTCAACTACTGCAATGGCGCCTCCCCCTCCCCCCCCCCCCCCCCATGGGTAAGCATGTGTTCGGAGAGGATGAATCGAGTTCCACAGCTGAGACCTAAGATTGGTGATCGCAGTGGGCGGTTGGTGCCTATTAGTGAAGCAGGGGAGGAGGCTGTTGAAAGGGAGGCCTGAACCAAAAGCCACAGTTCAGACTAGACCAGGAGAAGCATTCTGAACTTCATATAGGCAAGGGGTAGGTGCTGGTGAACTGATCCGGAGCCCAGGCAGAAGGTACCGGGCTGACAGGGGGGCCATACTGGCTTGACTCCCAGAACAGAATCACCCCTGCACCTCCTAGCAGTGCCCGGCTGGGCTCAGGGAGCAAGAGAAGGAGCCAGAGAGGGAAGAAAGCCAGGATCATCTTCCACAGAGGATCAGCACTGCAGTTTAATTGCTGAAGGAGCAAGGGAGGGAAAGAGAACCCAGAGAGTATCTCTGGGACCAGCATGGCTCAGGGCCAGAAGCTTCCAAGAGCAGGATGGGAAATTCCCCTGTCCTAAACCAAGGCCATCCACCTCAGCAGCAGCCAGCAGCTCCTGGTGCTGCAAATGCCTGGCTGGTAGGTCCCCGGCTGCTCCATACACAGTTTGAGTGTTGTCAGGTCGTTTTGCTGGAGTCAGGTCGGACCTGCGTGACAGGGAGCACACTCAGAATGGTCCCCTGAGTGTGGGCCTGGCAGAGGTAGGAAGCCGCCAGTGGGTAATGACTGCAATCAGAACGTAAGTGGAAAAAGAAGGACACACCTATTCAGACCTATGACAGCTAAACTAGTTTCTAATTTTCCTTGTTATACTAAAGAACCAACACTTTTTTAGCTAATGTGTGAGATGGGACATACATGCACACTCCATCCTAATTATTAATGAAAAATGCAAAATATCTTCCTCCTTATGTGCTTAAAATTATCTTCAAACCCTTTGAGCAAGACCAAAAGCTCCAGAAAAATACTGGTCTTCTCTTCCTAGGTTCTAAGTATTGAGAAATCTCTATAAATCTACAACAGATATTATACAAACTCATAGAGCTATGGGCTGTTAGACCTTAGTTCATCAAGTGTTTACTGAGCATCTACTTTACATTAGGAACTGGAGATATCTAAATAAACCAGACCCAGTGCCTACCTCCAGAGGCTCTTGGAGAGAAAGATGCAGAAACAGAACATTTTCATACAATATAATGTATGCAAACCACAGAGTTATGAATAAGCGATGGGGATATTGGCTCTGACTGAGGAAGGGAGAAGAGAATCCGCAAAGGCTTCATGTAGAAAATAGCCCTGAGCCTAATAAAGAAGAAAGAGTAAAATGGAGGTTGACGTGTTGGCTGTGTCATTTTACAAAATGAGAATAAGGTCATTCCTTTTAGAGCATAACAGAAAATAATAAATATTATTTGGGGAACAGAATTTCTCCCAGCCCAGCTCAACAATTATTTGAGCAGAAAACAAGATGACAAGAGATTAAGAGGAAAGACAGCAACATCCGAAACCATGCAAAAATGGCCAGCTCCTCACCAGTGATGGCATTGTTTTGCTCACAGTTGCATTACTCCAGTCTCCGCCTGGGTCATCGTGTGGCGTTCTCACTGTGTGTCTGTCTTCACATGGTATTGTCCTTTTCTTATAAGGACACCAGTCATATCAGATTGGAGGCCACCCTAATGATCTCACCTTAACCTGATTGTGTCTGCAAAGACCCTGTTTCCAAGTAGGGTCCCATTCACTGGTACCCGGGAACTTCAACATATCTTGGGGGCGGGCATGGGAGGGTGGGAGGGAAACACAATTCAATCCCCAGCAGACCCCTCTCATTAGTTTCCCCACCACTGCTTGAGGAATAATTAATGAGCAACTGCAGCTCTTTACCTTAAAAGATAAGCCTGTATTTCCCAGTCTAGTCTCCCTCGATGGATTTGGAAGGCAAAGCAAAGAGACATCCTGTCTGCTGGTCCTGCGAGAATATACGCACTGGCTCACGTGGCTGCAGGGTCGGACATTTCTCTGTTGAGCCGGCCTGACCATGTATGAACGCTCGCCCTGCTCCATGGCTTCCTGAGCCAGGGAGTCGTATCGCACCAAAGCTGCAGCCAGGCCCTGGGAATGCAAACCTGGCCTCACTCTCCTCTCTGGGCCTTGGTTTCCTTGTCTGTAAAGTCTAAAGAGACTTCTGTCTGACAGTGACTATAAAGTGGGCACATCTGGCCCAAATCAGCTCCACATCCAAATTCCCAGTTAATTAGCATATGGCTATTTAATGGGTGTCCTCTGCGACCTGCAGGGAGGCTCATTGGAGTATGAAAGCACCCCCTGGGGACAGTGTGTTTAATGTGCAGATTCTGAATTGAGATAATAAAGAAGCTACTGATCTTCTCTGCCCAGGAGCTAGTGCTTTGTATTCATAGAGAATCTCTGGACACCTGCGCAGACATCCCTTTACTCACGCACTAGAAATCGTGCAGGGTGAGAGCAAAAGGCAGGGCCAAATGTCTGTATTACAGGAGAGTTGGAACCGTTCACTCTGCAGAATCACTCAGCAGCCAGTGTTCTCTTGGCTTTGGTTTGGCTGCACAAAAGCTAAACAGCTTCCCCCACGGAAGGAAGGAAAAGAATCTGTGGCCCACCAGGACAGAGATGGAACAACACACAGCTACAGAGGCCTGCAAGGGGCAGCAGGGCCATCCGGAACCATATCCAAAGGCCACAGGGTCCTTTGGGGCAGCCATGTGAAATTCAGCAATCAGCAAGGAGCCCATTCAGGAAGGCCCTGCTGAGGGCTGGGGATCCAGAGAATAGGACCAAACTCTCTAAGGAGAACTAGGCAGAGAATCAGGACCCAATCATGTGGCTGGTTCAAGCCTCAGCAGGTTCCCAGCCCAGCCTGGAACATCCACACCCAGGAAAGAATCTGATGGGGGCAATGATGATTGAATGCAGGGGAGGGGAGGAGGGAAAGGAGGAATAATCTATAATAATAAAAGGGTGATATGCTAATTAGACTGGACATCTTCCGGATGTCATTCTGGACGAGTCAGGAAGCCAGGGCCAGAGGGAAGCCAGCCGGGTCCTGGCGGCCGGTGCCGGCAGCCCGGGGGGGGGGGGGGGGGGGGGGGGGGGGGGGGGGGGGCTACTCTTGCACGAATTTTCATGCATCTGGCCTCTAGTTCAGTGATAAAGGACAAACCATGTGGGGGGATGGGGGAAAGAGATCCTTTGACTTGGTGGGCTCTGGAGTCTCAGTGTTTCCCCAGGCATGTGAAATCTCAGGGCCCTAAGTAGCAATTCCAGACCCAGCCACTGGTGGGCCAAAGTCCCCAGAGGTCTCCTTGCCTCTGGGTTGGGTAGGCTGAGTATGGACAGGGCTGGAGGGTAGACACTGCACTGTGCAGGATGGACCTGTTCCTCCCAGTCCTCAAGAGAGGGCACTCTTGCTCCCCCAAAATCCAACCCACCTTCACTACACCCCATCTGTTGGCAAAAGGCAGGGTAGTCAGAGAACAAGATCTGAACTCAGATGACTGAACCTGAACCTGCCTGTCGTTACCAGCTTTGAAATGCTGGGCACATTATGTAACCAAAATAAGTCGCTATATCTTCACCTGTAAAAAGGGAAAAATCTAGTACCTGATTCCCAGGATTGTTGTGAGGCATAAGTGAGACGATGGATGTAAGTGGTATAAGCGGTTACCATAGTGTCCCCCACACAATATGACTAAATATACACATATTCCCTGGCCCGTATGTAAAAATGAGGAGGGCCTATGAGTGAAATGAGTATTGTCTGTAGGACAGAACCCAGAGTCAGTCTTAAAATTCCTCATTTAACAGTTACAACTCCCTGCAGCCTGTGGCACTTGGACCCCCAAAGGCACTACTTCATGTCTAAAAACAAGAAAATCAGAAAACAGGAGGCCTCTTTTCCCAAGTAGAACCCCACATGGCTCAGCCACTAGAAATCCAGGCACCACACAGACTGACAGCCTTATCAGCAGGAGGCTGCTGTTGCCCCCACAACCTCCCACCAATGCAACTTAGCCCTGCAACTGCTCCAACGCTGAAAAAAGCAGCCCTGTTGGCTGAGCTGAGATCATAGCCCACCCCCTGGCTATACCCAAGCCCCAGTGAACCGTCTGAAGTCTGGGCGTTAGCTTTTTAAACGGAGGGTGCAATGGCAGACCTTGTGAGGAAAGTAATTCCTTTACAGGGGTGGTTCTCAAAGTGCAGTCTCCAGATCAGCGGCATCAGCATCATCTGAGGACTTTCTAGAAATGCACATTCCCAGGCCCCGCCCCAGACCTCCCGAATCAGAAACTCGGCTTTCCCAAGCCCTCCAGGTGACCCTGATGCACACCAGTTTGAGAACCACTGGCCCCACAGAAAATCCAAGGGATAAATGCCATCAAACCAAAAATAGCAACTGCCCAGGATGTAGGTTAAAAGTCAGTGTGTAGAGCCAGACTGGCAAGAAAACTAAAGTAAAATACTGGGGGCCTCTTGAGAGTTTTTTCCTACTGATGTGTGACACAGTGTGCCTGTTGTGCAAACACAACTTCAGAGCAAATCTCCAGCCCCTCCTTCCAACCACATTGCTGACCCTTAGTCCCGCCTACAAAAATCCTGGCCCCTCCGGTTTCTCAGCCCTGACTCTAGCCTCCTCCCTGTCCTTCCTCAAGTTATTCCACTCCCTGGGAACCGGCCCTCCTTCTCGGCAAATCTAAAACCTTCCAGTTCCCTGAAACGTCAATGTCAGAACTGTCCTCTGAGACCCTTGGAAGCAAACAAATCACCATCCTCTGGCCTAGGAAACGTTCTGTCCCCTCTGCCCCCACAGGCCACAGAGCCCTCCCAGGGCCTGCAGCGAGAAGCTGGACTGCGGCAGCAGCGTAGGATCCGCTCAGCATCAGGTAGCCCTTGCCGCTCAGCCTGGCAGACGCCGGTGTTAGTCGGTGTCTCGAAGGGTTAGCCTGAGCTGGAGGGACACCGTGTGGCCATACCTGGTATGACGATCAAGCCGGAGGCTCCTGTTGTTTTTGAGAATAAAAATAGAACTAAAAGTTGGAACCCACAATTATGCTAACAGAATTCTTTTCATTTGTTTCTACTCTTAAATATTTTCTGACAGTTACCACCACGGCACCCACTCCTGCTCTTTGCCATGGGAATCTGATCATCGGCATTTTCCATGTTCATTCCAGGTTTTCACAATCATTCTCTTCAATGATCGTCAACAGCAGACCCTCCATAAATGTTAGTGCAATGAAATGGAATGACAAGGCATCGAATTGTTTGGGAGGCATGTGGTTTAAGAGCTCCATCTCTGGGGAGACACAGGCAGGGGTTCAAAACCCAGCTCTGCTGCTTACTAGCTGCGTGATCTTAGATGTTTTTTAACCCTTCCATCTCTGTTTCCTCATCGGTCAAATGGGGAGAGGGACGAATATTACCTACCCTGGAGGATTGTGATGAGAATTAAATAGCAATGTGTAAGGAGTCCCTTCACACGGGCCTGGCCGTAGCCTGAATATCAGCACCCTTATCATTTTTAAATGCATCCCCGCTGGAACCATCACAACTGATGCCAGCTGAAGACCTCTCTTGGATGGGATCCCTCAAACGGAAAAACTGTGAGTTGACTCACAGCTGGAGAAAACATAAAATGAGACCGCCTAGAGCAGCGGTTCTCAACCTGTGGGTCTCGCCCCCTTTGGCGGTCCAAGGACCCTTTCACAGGGGTTGCCTAAGACCATCCTGCATATCAGATATTTACATTACTATTCATAACAGTAGCAACATTACAGTTATGAAGTAGCAACGAAAATAATTTTATGGTTGGGTCACAACCTGAGGAACTTATTTAAAGGGCCAGAAGGTTGAGAACCACTGGCCTAGAGGCTAGGACCTTGGATCCAGCCAATGGGATTCCAGGCCAGATTGCCCTGTCCCCACTCCTCAGCATTACTACCGCACAACTGAGCTGTATGTCCCTGGCCCCAGCTCCTCCCAGGTGCTGCAAGCCCCAGCTTTCTCACCTGCAAAGAAGGAAAGAGATGACCCACCACCACCTTCATCCAAAACACAATGTGCTTAGAAACGTGGAACAAGCTTAGGGTTCTCTCCAGAACAAATTACTCCACAAGGTACTCAAGATTCATCTGAGGAAAACTTGACCTACATCTGCCTGAGATCACTATGTACTCTACTCAGAAAGTTCTTTCTACAGGAAATCATGCTACCAAGTAAGCCCCAGTGAACAAAAGAAAACAGAGGGGGAAACCCAGAGACACCCCCCACCCCCCAGAAGAGCATGCAAGGGGGTTCTCTCTCCCTGGCATCTTCCGGGGAGCCAGGTGGCCATCTGGTGAACAAGTCTTCCTGAGACCCCCTGTGTGCCAGACCAGAGGCTAACGGATAAATTAGGCCCTGCTTCTGTCCTCAAGGGCTCATCTTTTTGGGCGGGACAGGCATAGGGAGAGACAGACACATATATCAACAACGCTGATAGTTTCGTAAGTGCTAGAATACAGGGATGTTCAAGGTGCAGTGGGGATGGAGAAGTGAGCCATTAATGCTGCCTGAACCCCCAGAGAAGGTTCACAGAGGAGACGAGATGTCCACTGAAGGAGGATCAGATTACAGGGAGTGACACTAAAGCAGGCTGGATCCATTAGAAAGCTGTTTATTATATAGAACACGGTAAGGCCTGTTCTAGGAAGCTCGGGGCCCTGGGCTAGCGGGGGATGGGGGGAGAGGGTGCATCAGAACAGCTGAAATACAGATTCCTGGGCCCTGCCCTGAGACCCAGATCTAGTTGGTCTGAGGAGGTACCCATGACTGAATACATATTTAGCAAGTCCCTTCCCCAGGGTGATGCTGCTGCAGGTAACTCACATACAGATCACTCTGACTAACCACAGTCCTCCTAGTCACCCCTCCCTCTCCTGGCCTCTGGGGCCTTTGCCCAGGAGCTCCCTCCCATTCTGCTCCCACTTGGCAAATGCCTGCTTCTCCTTCACGCAGCTCAATACTGAGGGGTGAGCCCTGTCAGGGTACTGCTTTGTCTCAGGTGCCAGCTTAGTACTCTGTTTGGATTATTTCACTTAATCCTCAGAACAACCCTACAGAGTCAATCTCCTAGTCAACCCCATGTTACAGACAAGGAAACTGAGGCATAGAGCAGTTAAGTAACCAGGCCATTGCAGCGCTGCTGGGCTGTATGTTTTGTCTAGATCCGGAGGCTGAAGTCATGTTTATGTGGCCCTGGAGCCTGGGCCAGGGTCCTGCACATTGTCATTGCTTAGTAAATACCTGTCGCATAAATAAAGGAATAAAAAAACACCACCTCCTTCCATCTGTGACCCTCGGCCAGTGCCCAGGCAACAAATCTGCCCTCTGCTGTCTTTCCTGTCCTGCCCCTGCCATCTCCTCTCCTGGGGGGCCAACGGGGGGCAGCTGGGACCTCCAGGGAGTATGCAGAGCCCCTGGGCACAACCACCCCCCTTCCCATGGTCAGTCGTTAACTGGCAGGAGCAGCAAGGAATGTGCTTTTCCAATTTGTTGAGCCTTTTCACTTGGTGATATAGAGAGAGAGACCTCTCTCAGCTGCCAGGTTTGCCTCCTCAAAGTCTCCTCCTTCTGGGGGCTCCTGGCCAAGTCTCTCCCTCACAGCTGCTCCCCGCCTCCCTCTGGCTCAGTGTCTATCCTGCCTCCATTGGTGCTCCCAGCCCTGCCTTCTCGCTACCTTTCCTCCACCCCTTCCCTCCCTCCTTCGTCTCCTTCTCATTTCCCTCTAGGTTTTCCTTCCTCTCTCTTTCTCTCTGCCCCTTCCCCCCGCTTTGTCTTTCTCCCCCCTTCTTCTTCTTCTTCTTCTTCTTCTTCTTCTTCTTCTTCTCCTTCTTCTCTCTCTCTCTCTCTCTCTCTTTCTCTCTTCCCCTCCCCCTTTCCTTTCTCCCTCCCTCCTGATCTCTGTGTGTGTCTCTCTCTGTCTCTCTCTGCTTCTCTCTCCCTGTTGCTGTCTGTGTGGGGGTCTGCGGGTGACTGTGTGTCTCTCTGCCTCCCTCTTTCTGTTGATCTGTGTCTGTGCTGCCCTTTCTCTGCGCTGCTCTCTTCCTCTCTCTCCCCTTCCCTTTCTCTTTCTATCCTCTTCCCCCTTCCCTCCCTCTTCTCCCTCCCCTTCAGCTCCCTGCCTCTCTCCAAATTCAACACTATTTCTCCCGGCTTCTCCCACAGTTCCCAAAGGAGGTCAGTTAGCTGCCGGCTGCCTGTTCTCTGCGTCAGAGCCTCCAGGCCTGGGGCCCCGGGCCCTTTCACTGCATCCCGGCCCCTTTCTCCTCTGAGTACCCATTCCCGCCTTCTCACCTCGGACTACCCTGCCCCACCTCCCTCTGGGGGCTGTGCCTGGCCCTGGGGGGGCCTGCTCTCCCCCAGAAGCCCCCACAGCTCTGCTCCCAGCTCCTTGCCAATCTGGCCTGGGGCCCGCCACCCCCCCCCCCCCTGCTGCCTCAGACAAACCAGAAACCCTGGAGCGGGAGCCAGAGGGGCCCCCCTCACACCTGGAAGCCACCCAAGTGAGGGGCGGAGGGGCCTCCACATCCATCCTGCGGGCGCTGCGCTGACAGAGGCAAGGCTCCAGGACCCGGCCCCTGCATCTCTTAGCCTCAGGGCAGGCCCCTGGTTGGCTCCAGTGCCACAAGTCCTCCCTGGGGGCCCTGGGGCCTAAGTGGCTCGCTGAGGCCCAGGGGTGTTGCCCTCTTGGTGGGGCCTGGGAAGCAGCGAGCGAGTGTTCTGAGAAGGCCCAGATCTGCAGGGAATGCGTTACTGTCCCTGCCCTCCTGCCTCTCCTCCAGCAAGGAGCTGCTGGCAGAAGCCTTTGTTCGTGGGCAGAAGCCCACAGTGAGATTCTTGAGCGGCTTAGGGGTGATGGTGGGGCCAGAGGGGGCTTAGCAAGTGAGTATAAAGAACCAGCTGTGGGGGAGCAGTGGAGATTTTAGAGCCCGTACCCTGAATCCTTCTAACAGTTCACTAGGTTCCTTTCTTCAATAAACACTTAACTGACAGCCTGATGCGTGTCCCAGGTGCTGGGAACGGAAATAAATACAATGTTGTCCCTGTCCTCTAGGGGTTCGCGAGAGAGATAAACAAGTAAGCCGCAAACACGGTGTGATAGACACCATCACAGAAATGGGTGATTATAAAGGAACCATCTCTTGAGCACATATTAAATGCCACAAACTAGTCTAAGCATTTTACATATGTTATTTTCTTTCCATCCTATCTGCTTAAAAGGTATCATTACCCCCATCTTACGGATGAAAAACTTGAGGCTCAATTAAATAATCATTGCACAGTTAACAAGTAGTGGACCTAAGATTTCTAAAATGCCTAATTGACTCCAAATTACTTCTTCCTACTGGCATAGGTACTACGGGTAAACAGAGTTACCAGCAAGTAAGCTCTGTGAAGGGTGGGTGGGACGCAAGCGGACAAGGTGGACTGAGATGGTTTCGAAGAGAAAGCAAAGCTGGTTGGCCTTTGAAGGATGAATAGGAGCACAAAGAGCACAAAGGCAATCCAGGCCAAGAAACAGTGTGTGCAGTCTCCTCTGATTTGTTGTAAATCTGTTCTCCAATGAACTTTTTAAAATCTGAGATAATTTCTGGTCACTAAAAATTACAAATAACTTCGTTAATATTTAATTCAGAAATTCCCTTAGAATCTCAACATGATTGAGTATGGGAGTTGGGGAGTTCCATAAAAAATATCAATTAGGCCCCGGGCCATTTGGTTGGGCATCAGCCAGTGCACCATGAGGTTGCTGGTTCAATTCCCTGTCAGGGCACATGCCTAGGTTGTGGGCTCCATCCCTGGTAGGGGGCGTACAGGAGGCAGCCCATCAATGTTACACTCTCACATTGATATTTCTCTCTTCTCCCTTCCTCTCTCTAAAAACCAATAAACTATTCTATTTTTAAAATGTCAATTAGCATTTAAGAGTAATATTAAAGTCAACTCTAAAGAGGAAACAAAGCCCCCATCATGCCACCATCCTAACACAGCTCTTTTAGTCACTTTGTTTCCTCCCAATTCTTCAGTAAATGCATGAGCACTCACCACAGGCAGCATGGAAGGCAGCTCCATTAGCGTGTTCCATGGGTGTGGCCAGGAGAAGGCGAGAGTCTTTAGTAGGATTTACAAATGTTCTCTAAGGGCTGTTTTTTCATATTTTATGTTGGAAAAATTTTTTAAAATATATTTTATTGATTTTTTACAGAGAGGAAGGGAGAGGGATAGAGAGTTAGAAACATCAATAGGAGAGAAACATCAATCAGCTGCCTCCTGCACACCTCCCACTGGGGATGTGTCTGAAACCAAGGTACATGCCCTTGACCGGAATCGAACCCAGGATCTTTCAGTCCGCAGGCCGACACTCTATCCACTGAGCCAAACCAGTTAGGGCGAAAAACATTTAATCTATAATAATAAAAGCATAATATGCTAATTAGACCAGACAGCCTAAAGACCTTCTGGATGTCATTCTGGATGTCCTTCCAGATGAAGCCACGGTGGCGGGGGGCCGAGGCAGAGGCTGTTAGGGGCGATCAGGCAGGCAGGTGAGTGGTTAGGGGTGATGAGGCAGGCAAGCAGAGTGGTTAGGGACAATCAGGCAGGCAGGCGAGCGGTTAGGAGCCAGCGGTCCCAGATTGTGAGAGGGTGCAGGCTGGCCTGAGGGATCCCCCCCCCCCCACACACACACACACACACACACACTGTGCACTAATTTTGTGCACTGGGCTTCTAGTAGATCTATAAAAGTCATTCACTCTTGCTTTACAAAGACACACCCAGAATATGTGTAGCTGCTTAAGGGAACTGCCTTCACAGAAGAGACTGAACCCTTACCTGATGGCCAAGGCCCAAGCCTCCTTCCCAAATGAATCTCTTGCTCTCCAAACCCTCTGCTAGTGTCAAGCAGCCACACCTACCCAATGTTCTTTGAACATACCAAGTATACCCCATCTCCAAGTTTTGCTCCTACCCTTCTCTCTGCCTCCAATATCTTTCCTCTTCCCTCGGTTCTCCTTGAGATTTTCTCCAGCCTTCATTCTTAAGGATCCCAGTGAAGTCCCAAGCTTTTTCAGAATCCTTGGGGATTTTTCCTGCTCTAAGTCCCTCCACTTCTATCAATACCATTCACTGCTTTTTGCTGTTTATCACTTCCAGACATACTCTCTCTCCTACATATATTTGAAGATCTTAAAGGTAAGGACTATATTCAATTTCTCCTCCTCTGCCTTCTGCCCACAACTGACAGCAAATATGTGTTGATTATAATAATGCCCGTCATTTGGGATACAAAACTCTAGAATTTCTAGCCATAAGAGAAGAGGATAGACTCAGAAGTCAGAGTGAGCCAGAATAAATTGTAGTGCAACCATTTACTAATGATGTGACCTTGGAAAAGCCTCTGAACATCTCTGTGCCTTCGTTTTCTCATCTGTAAAATGGGGACAATAATAAAGTTATTGGGAAGGTCTAATGAGGTAATGATTAGCACAGTATAAAAAGTGCTTAGTCCATCATAAGCATTGACTATTAGTATATAGTTGATGCTTTTATTTTTTTACTACTAATAAAAAATAACAGCAAACTGGAGTTTGCAAATACAGGCATATCTCATGGCACTGTGCTTCACTCTATTGCACTTTGCAGATATTGAGTTTTTAACAAATTGAATGTAAGACACTCCACCAGCAAAAAGGTCATGACTCTCTGGAGGTTCAGGTGATGGTTAGCATTTTTTAGCAATAAAGTATTTTTTAATTAAGGCATGTGCATTATTTTTTAGATTAAATGCTATTGACTACACGTAATAGACTACAATACAGTGTAAACATCACTTTTATATGCACTGGGAAAGCAAAAAGTCCGTGTGACTATTTCGATATTCGCTTATTGCAGTGGTCTCGCACCAAACCCGCAATACCTTTGGGGTATGCCTGCAGATTTCAGAACGCATTTGCTTAATAAAAGTCATTATCCCCAAACATGATGAAATTATCTATCAAAGAATTTTACATTATAAACTAGCGAACATTAAGGAGCTCTAGGGACTTTGCGCCTGATGGAGTTCCGTAGCCCTGAGATATCACTATCTCGCACCCAATATCTGTGACCCCCTGCTCAGAGTTACAAAGGATACCCCGGTTCCAACAGTCATGAGGTTGTTCCCAGATTTCTGAATGGCCCGTCAGCCTCCTAGAACGTTGGAACTGCGAATAGCTCTAGGGAGCACCCCCTTATTCTACAGACAAAGAAGCAGCAGCTCACACAGAGTCAAGTCACCTGGCAGGTAAGGGCCAGAGCCCGAACTTGGAACCCCAATATCCCCACCTCCAGTTCAGAGCTCAGCATTCACCACATCATGCTGACTCCTTGGAGAAAGAGCAGCCTTGGGAGACTTGTGCCCCATACCCCAGGGGCACTGGGATTTGATCTCAAAGCGTGTTTATTACTGTGAGCTCCACTGAGTGGCCATAGCTATAGACTAAGGAGGGTGACTTGTTCAGTAGCTTTTCAATGTAACAGAATTCTGTTGCTAAAACCTCGGGCCTCCTCCAGGGACTGATATCTAAATATTCCATTTTCTGACAGTGAGAATAGTTAATGCGTGAAAACGCTGAGCACCAGCTACAATGCGTATCTTCTCTCACGTGTTCCTGCTCAGCATTTGCATCCAGCCTCTGTGCCGGAACTCCAGTAACCTCACTGCTTCCAAGGGTAGCTCTGGGGAGTATTAAAGAGTCACCAAACCCCCTGGAATTCACTTGCAGAGACACTTGCCTATGGAAGCAAACAGGATGAAAACAACTGCACAGAAGCATGCCATGCTCCCGGCACGTTGTGGGCCCAAATATGTGGTCTCTCACTGATACAGCTTCACCTAAGAGGAAAGCAAAGAAGAGAAACACATTGTTGTTGAGTGAATGACTGATCACCAAAGGTGTAATTTAGTAACCACCCACAGCACCATCAGTCATTTCTGAGCAATTAACGTTTCACTCACTGAATCATCACCCATGTGGCTTACAGGGCGAGGCTTGGCTCCTGTCTCAGTGTTCTGGGGCTTTCTCGGATGACAGCCCGTAGAAGTTTCTGGCACGTAGAACTCACAATAATATTTGCCCAGTGGTGCATTCTTGCTGGAATCAAATTTAGCAGTCATGACGGCTCCATAAAAACACTTGGCAGGGAGGGTCATCCCTGCTGAGCAGAGGCATGCCCTGGTTGATAGGAAGCCCATTCAAATTTGAGACCCAGACTAGTCCCAGCTGAAGTGCCCTTCCGTCCCTTGTCTTCTATGAAATCTATTGTAACTCTTATCCTGAGAATCAAGCAAATCTGCTTCTGGCTCCGTGTGACTTAATCACGCGCCTTACCCTGATCTCATCCCTACACATGTGACCTCAGAACTTTTCCTCATGATTCATGGCCCACATACCTGACACAATGATCCTGACACCACAGGGTCCAGAATCCATGATGCCGCCTACTCTAGAAATGGTGGTGAGTGCTGTTCCTCCCGAGCCACCTCTCTGTGTGTATAGCATTGCATCTACAAATGCACAGAATCCCAGATGGGCCCATTTGTTGAGCCCTTACTGTGCGCCAAGGACTTAGCTAAACATTTCATAGGCATTATCTTATTTTATTCTTCTGATAGTCAAATAAGAAATATTCTATTATATCCATTTTATATGTAAGGATACAGAAGCTCAAAGATCAAGTAACTGATCTGAGGTCACACATCTAACAAGTGACAGAGCTAGGATTAGTGCCTGGATGTTTCTGACTCCAACTCCCAAGCCCGTAGCCTCTGCTCTCCAGCAGCCTCTAGATATCATCTTCCATCGCTGAGGTACAGCACGGCGTGCCCGTGCATGAAGGAAGACCCCGCAGGCAGGACTGGAGGCAGCTGGACCTGGTCCTATCCTACCTCATTCATCCATCTGTTCATCCAGCAGATGTTGATAACTACTGTGGGCCAGATACTGGGGCAGGAATAAACAGCACAGGGGTCCTGCCCTCAGAATGAGGACTTTGAAGACAAACGAGGATGTATTTTGAAGGCTGTTCGCGTTTACCTCCAGGTGTTATCTTTACTGGGAGCCTCAGAGTTGGACCAAGTTGGCTCTTGAGATCCAGATCTTGCAAAAGTCCAGAGCACAAGGCCAAGTGCCACTGCTGTTGATCCCATGCTAGATATTTATCTCAGGGGAACTTCAAACAGGGGAGTAATTCAAAACCTCTCCTTACCACCTGTCTGGAATTGCTTTCTGGCTACACCCATGAGTGACTCACAAGTAGCATATTCCTGGAGCCATTCCAAAGCAAGTAAAAGCATTTGGTGTTTTTCAGTTACTGCCTTAACCTAATATAAAAGGGCTGGAAGGCCCTAGACAACTCCCATTTAATGGCCCCAAATACTCCCTAACACTCCCCATTCAGTTAGTGATATCTTCTTCTTCCTCATGAGAAACTAGTGGGATTAGGCCATTGTGACTGACCCTGTGCTTATGTCACATCAAGTCTGTGTGTGCCCTTCCAGAAGATTATACTTCTTGCAACAAATGGAACATGAGGTGGGTATAAGATTTCTGTAATAATTTCTCTAGGTCCAAAAATTACATTCACTTGCACTTTAAGTATTCTTGTTAAGGATAGAGAAAATCTGCCCACTGGGACTACCCACCTCAAGCAGAGGAACATTCTAATATCTTCCCAATGAAGTATGGTACCTATTTGCTTTGTTTAACAATGGACAGGTTATTTTGATTTTCTGAATTGTATAAATCATCCCATTCGATTGAATGCCTTATTGATTGAATGACTATCCCATTGACTGTGATCTTACTGGTTATCGAAGCACATTCTTCTGTACCTGGGAACCAGGACAGCACAATTATCCCAAGACCTGAGGGTTCCAGATAATGTTTCCCTGTCAACTCAGTGGTCCCAAGACCCGAGGGCTCTAAATAATGTGTTTCTGTCAACTCAGTGGTCCAAAGACCCAAAACTATAAATATTCTTTGTAGATAACTAATCAGCTCAATCTCGCTTCTGTAACTGCTTTGTGCAAACCAGGGTCCTCATTCCAAACCCTGGGATGTAATCAATACCTTTGTGATTTTTGCCTATATAAGTCTGGTTTTGCCACCATCTTATTACTATGAGATTTGGGAATGTCCCCTCATAGTCCCGGATTGCAATACATATGACTCTTTAATTCGACTTCTTGAGGCGTCCTTCTGTGATTCGCGGGGTACATTACAACACCAGGGGAGGTAACCAAAGGAGCTTGATAGTGCTCACAGGGACTTGGCCAAGAGCTGAGGCAAATGACTTCTGTCTTCACTCACTAACACAAAGTGGGCCATTCCCGCTAGGGGGTGCTAGACTATTTAACCTTCCAAAACAACCCCACCTTTGGTAAAGCGCTGCAAGATCTGAATGTTGCATGGCAGTGCCTTTCATAGAGAATAAAAGTAAACAAAGAATATTCCTTTGAGTCATCTTAGCTCTTGGTGTCCTAAAATATCCATTTAATTCCTTAATAAAAAGAATATAGGTCAGGCTAGCCCAGAGAAGGTATGTCCCTGATATTAGCAAGACCCCGAATAGAAGCCTCTTAATAGGGTAAACGTCTCTCAGTTAATATATTGGGAAATAGGATTATGAGTGTTGGGAGGTGATAGGTTTTCAATTTAACTAGCTTTGTGCTTTTTGTGTACCAATGGTTTTATAATGCACTGGTTTTTGGCAAGGTGCCCCAAATGGTCTCTGCTCCTACAAACTATACAATCCACTCATCCTCTGCCTACTTGACGTTACCCAAACCTAGTTCCTGCCTCAAGCTCTGCCTCCTTCAGGAAGTCTTCTCTGACTTGTATCCTGAGTATTTTCCCAGCTTTGATAGGGTGCTTCCTCTAAGCACTAGGCATTTGGCATTAATGGCCTGATATCACTCTAAAATAGGACAGCAATCATCATCTGGAAAAAATATGCCCTTTGCCCAGTAGATGAGAAAGCAGATGGGAAATAGAACTGCCAAATGACTTTTCAAGGACAGCTCAACTGTCAACCAACTGACCTTTCCCAGGAAACTACTAAATGTATACAACGGTAGCTTCGTGCTCTTGTGCAAAGTAGCAATATGCTACTGATATTTCTTTTACTTCTCTACTTTCTATGAAAAAATGAATACGGTAGTACCGCCTTTCCAGGGACAAACCCACCTCTAAAATTTATCCTATGGAATTAATTGCATCTCTACACAAAGATGCCCCTTGCTGTATTATATTAGAACAATGTGTAAGTAAATTGTGGTACATCCATTGGAGGAATACTAAGCAGTCATTAAAAGTCATGTATAGTAATAACTAAAAATATTCACAATATATTGTTAAACGATAAAAGGTTATGAGATGAATAACTGTATTAAGAATTTTGGAAGCAACATCTCTGTAATGAACACTAAGATAGCTTTTGGCTTTCTGACAGCTAAGGAAAAATGGAAAGTTTTCATGTTTCATAATAATTATTGGATAAGTGTCTATCTTCTAAAGAACACTTTTCTTTATCCTCACAGTAAACCTATGAGTTAAGCTTTTATAACATGAAAACATGTTCATACTGTAAACTATTCTGATGAATAAAAAGGGGGGATGATTTTAAAATACTGTTTGTACTGGGTATCAGTTGTTTCCACTATGCAGCCGACATTTAACTTTCTTCTGGCAACTGCACCCTGATTTTCCTTTGGAACCACCCCCACCCTCACTCTCATGAAGTCCACAGGCAAATTCCAGAGATGGTCATTACCGCAGACCTGACCAATTGCAGCATCACAGGCCCCAGCCCATAGTGACTGCTTAAGGGATAGATTTTAACCTAAACTCAGCCAATGCAATAAAACTTTTTGGGATTGCTAAGAAGAAAACATATGATCTTGTCTATTGAACTTATGTCCGGAAGGACAAAAGGCTGATGCTGTCAGTGCCTTCTTGCCACCACATAGAGTCTGAAAATGAAGCCAGTATAGGGAAAACTAGTGCCAAGAAATAGAGATTTGGACTTGGTATTAGTTCCTGGATCAAACTATACCTATCTACCCTGCACTTTTTAGTTGTAGAAGCCAATAAATCCCCTCCTTACGCCAGAATTGGTTGAGTATTCTGTTGCTTGCATCCAAACAAGTCCTAAATGATATGCTCTCAAGTTCCATACCCATTTCCAAATCCTCTAGGGATGGTCCCACATTTTAGAAATTATAAATATCCTGCAGAGGCTGAAAACCTGTCCATGAGAGTAATTAAGGGAAACCTGTTAAAGAAAGTGTTAATACCCCTATTAGAAGTCTAAGACCATTTTTTTGGGAAGATGGCGGCGATATAGGCAGACGCGTCCCAGGTCTTGTCCCGGAGCAAACGGAGTAAGCAGCTGAAACTAATAACACCCACCCCGAATTGGCAAATTTACTCAGCTGGTGAGACAGCTTGCAGCCTGGAAGGGCAGACCTCCCCTGGAAAGGTTAAAAACCAGGGATCTGGGCAGGAAAGTTTGCCAGACCTGAGCCCAGAGGGTCGGAGGGAGACCGCATGGCAGACAGCCGCGTCTCTTGGGACAGACACAGACCCTGACCAGGGTAAGGAGTTCTGCGGGTTTGCTGGCGCCAGGAGATTTGAGATTTGGATTTTGTGATTGCGGAGAACTGAGACTAAAGGGGGCATCCTGAGGAACTGATCAGACCATGCAGTGCCCATAAGAGAGGAGCGTTTCCCAGACCGGTAAGAGGGGAGCGTTTCCGCGGCCGGCCGGCGTTTGTCTGTTTCTTTGTTTTCACTGAACCCTGCTCATAGGACAGTTCGGATACAGACACTCACCTGTGCTGAAGAGAGGGTGAAGGTGCAGACGAGGGGAATCTGGGGAGAGGCTGAGGAAAGAGGGGGAGCCGGAGGAGGTGGCAGCGAATTGAGTGCTGAGACCCCCCCTGGGCCCAGGACTGGGGCAGCCATTCCTCCAGAGGGTGGAATTCCTCCCCCTAGCCCCCCAGGCAAGGAGCACAGCCACTCCCAGATTCCACCCTGTATGAGATAAAGGACTAAAACAAGCTGATTAGCCCCTGGGAGTTACCAGGGTCTGGCCTATAGAGGGATTTTCAGTCCCACCAACAACACAGAGCAGGGTAAGGATTAAAAAAGGATAGAGAAGCTGTATAGCCTCAGAGGCCAACCCAAAAACACTGCCACCCAGAGGCTGAGCCACAAACTGACTCTTAGGGGAATACAAATTAAGGCAGACTGGATCACAAATACGGCCTGCTTTAAAATCAGGACTGTGATTTACAACACGGAGGAAGAGTGTAATGCAGGCAAATTCAACACTCTCCTAAATACCTGGCAGGACTAAGGCGAACCAGGCTGAAGAGTAGAAGAACCGAAAGACCATCACTACTGCAAATTTTTTCTTTTTCTTTTTCTTTTTAATTTTTTCACCTTTTTACCAAGAAACCAAATTTTTTTTTTCTCTTTTTCTTCTTTTTCCATCACCTGATTTTACCCTTTCAATTACCACATTTTTATTTTTAATCAGTATTATTACTGCTACCATTTTACCATTTTTTAAAGTGCCATTTTATTTTCTCTTTATTTTCTTTTGGGATTAGTGTTCTCCATTCTATTTTCATCGTTCCTTTAGCATTAATTTTCCCTATCTCAATTCCACCTCTTTGCTAAAACCCTCTTCCTTACTTTTCCCCTTTTGGTGTCCTGTTTCTCTTACCCTATTCCTGCTCCAGACTTTCCCAATTCCCTCTTTTTACCCCCTGTCTAATTCCACCCTACTTATATATCCTATTTCCAATCTACTGCTCTAAATCCTTATACACCTATTCTTTATCCTTCTTCACTTTCCAAACATTTTTTTCTCTCTTATCTTTATTGTTTTCTTGATTGTTGAATTTATTGGGCTTTTTTTTTTTTTTTTTTTTTTTTTTTAATTTGTTTGTTTGTTTTGTGTTGTGTTTTTTCTTCTTTTTTAGAACTGGTTGTGAGGTTGTTTTTCTTTTTCTTTTTCTTTTTTTTCTGCTGGTTTTTCCCTTCCCTCCTCCACCCCACCCCAGTTATTTTTGTGCTTCTGTTTTCCCTTACCCCTCTGGATATTATTGGTGGTTTGTAGTTTGCATTCATCTCCAGGGATCTGTTGCTGGAATTTGTTGAGATTAGTGGCAGTTCTATTGGAGTTTGCTCCTCATACGGGGAGTCTCTTCCACGCTTCTACTTCATTCTCTTTTTTCGCTCTCTTTTTTTCCCCCCTCTTTTTTCCCAATTCTATTTTTTCACTCCTTTTTTGTTTGTTTTTTTCTTATTTTTCTTTTCTGTTCTCTCTTTTATCTTCTTCTCTTCTTTCTCCCTTATCCCCTAATTCTCTCAATTCGGGTGGTCACCTTTATTTGGGGTTATTAATATTGTGAATATACTTGTGTTCAGTGCCTGGTACGTTGTGCCTTGCTCTGTTGTATTTTGTGCCTTTAAATCAACCCAGCAGATCCAAGCAACAGCAGCCCCCTGAGCACCGCAGCCTCCTGATCACCACAGCCTCCTGATCACCACACCCTCTGTCTGTGGAACAGCAACTGTACTTGAAGCCTCCCCCTACCAGCCAGAAGAGCCAACACAGCTGTGAACAACACCCACCAGAGGAGCTGCTGCCAACTGGAAAGCAGCTGCTACCGCAACCATCTGAGCAGCAACCACAACCCAAGGAGCCCCTGCCACCCAGGGAGCAGCCACTGAACATCTCAACATCTACATATGTCAGCGAGATCAAACATGGGTAGGCAAAGAAACCCCCAAAGGAAAGAAAAGGAGGACTCCCCAGAAAAGCAGCTAAGTGAGACAGAGATATGCAACATGACGGAAAAAGAATTCAGAATAAGGTTCCTAGAGTACATGCACCACATGTTCAAGAAGCAAGAAGAAACAGATGAAAAACTCAACTACTTATGCAAGAAGCTAGAAGAAACAGATGAAAAAATCAACAACTTAAGTAAGTCCCAAGAAGAAATGAAGAGTGACATAGCTTCAATAAAAAACTCCATTGAAAGTATCAACAGTAGGAATGGAAAGATGGCGGCGATATAGGCAGACGCGTCCCAGGTCTTGTCCCGGAGCAAACGGAGTAAGCAGCTGAAACTAATAACACCCACCCCGAATTGGCAAATTTACTCAGCTGGTGAGACGGCTTGCAGCCTGGAAGGGCAGACCTCCCCTGGAAAGGTTAAAAACCAGGGATCTGGGCAGGAAAGTTTGCCAGACCTGAGCCCAGAGGGTCGGAGGGAGACCGCATGGCAGACAGCCGCGTCTCTTGGGACAGACACAGACCCTGACCAGGGTAAGGAGTTCCGCGGGTTTGCTGGCGCCAGGAGAACTGAGACTAAAGGGGGCATCCTGAGGAACTGATCAGACCATGCAGTGCCCATAAGAGAGGAGCGTTTCCCAGACCATGCAGTGCTGGTAAGAGGAGCGTTTCCCAGACCGGTAAGAGGAGCGTTTCCGCGGCCGGCCGGCGTTTGTCTGTTTCTTTGTTTTCACTGAACCCTGCTCATAGGACAGTTCGGATACAGACACTCACCTGTGCTGAAGAGAGGGTGAAGGTGCAGACGAGGGGAATCTGGGGAGAGGCTGAGGAAAGAGGGGGAGCCGGAGGAGGTGGCAGCGAATTGAGTGCTGAGACCCCCCTGGGCCCAGGACTGGGGCAGCCATTCCTCCAGAGGGTGGAATTCCTCCCTCCAGCCCCCCAGGCAAGGAGCACAGCCACACCCAGATTCCACCCTGTATGAGATAAAGGACTAAAACAAGCTGATTAGTCCCTGGGAGTTACCAGGGTCTGGCCTATAGAGGGATTTTCAGTCCCACCAACAACACAGAGCAGGGTAAGGATTAAAAAAGGATAGAGAAGCTGTATAGCCTCAGAGGCCAACCCAAAAACACTGCCACCCAGAGGTTGAGCCACAAACTGACTCTTAGGGGAATACAAATTAAGGCAGACTGGATCACAAATACGGCCTGCTTTAAAATCGGGACTGTGATTTGCAACACGGAGGAACAGTGTAATGCAGGCAGATTCAACACTCTCCTAAATACCTGGCAGGACTAAGGCGAACCAGGCTGAAGAGTGGAAGAGCCGAAGGACCATCACTACTGCAAATTTTTTCTTTTTCTTTTTCTTTTTAATTTTTTCACCTTTTTACTAAGAAACCAATTTTTTTTTCTCTTTTTCTTCTTTTTCCATCACCTGATTTTACCCTTTCAATTACCACATTTTTGTTTTTGACCAGTATTGTTGCTCCTACCATTTTGCCATTTTTTGAAGTGCCATTTTATTTTCTCTTTATTTTCTTTTGGGATTAGTGTTCTCCATTCTATTTTCATCGTTCCTTTAGCATTAATTTTCCCTATCTCAATTCCACCTCTTTGCCAAAACCCTCTTCCTTACTTTTCCCCTTTTGGTGTCCTGTTTCTCTTACCCTATTTAAGGGTAAGACTTTGGTCCAGACTTTCCCAATTCCCTCTTTTTACCCCCTGTCTAATTCCACCCTACTTATATATCCTACTTCCAATCTACTGCTCTAAATCCTTATACACCTATTCTTTATCCTTCTTCACTTTCCAACCATTTTTTTTTCTCTCTTATCTTTCTATTGTTTTCTTGATTGTCGAATATATTGGGCTTTTTTTTTTTTTTTTTTTTTTTTTTTTTAATTTGTTTGTTTGTTTTGTTTTGTGTTTTTTCTTCTTTTTTAGGACTGGTTGTGAGGTTGTTTTTCTTTTTCTTTTTCTTTTTCTTTTTTTTTCTGCTGGTTTTTCCCTTCCCTCCCCCACCCCACCCCAGTTATTTTTGTGCTTCTGTTTTCCCTTACCCCTCTGGATATTATTGGTGGTTTGTAGTTTGCATTCATCTCCAGGGATCTGTTGCTGGAATTTGTTGAGATTAGTGGCAGTTCTATTGGAGTTTGCTCCTCATACGGGGAGTCTCTTCCCCACTTCTACTTCATTCTCTTTTTTCGCTCTCTTTTTTTCCCCCCTCTTTTTTCCCAATTCTATTTTTGCACTCCTTTTTTGTTTGTTTTTTTCTTATTTTTCTTTTCTGTTCTCTCTTTTATCTTCTTCTCTTCTTTCTCCCTTATCCCCTAATTCTCTTAATTCGGGTGGTCACCTTTATTTGGAGTTATTAATATTGTGAATATACTTGTGTTCAGTGCCTGGTACGTTGTGCCTTGCTCTGTTGTATTTTGTGCCTTTAAATCAACGCAGCAGATCCAAGCAACAGCAGCCCCCTGATCACCGCAGCCTCCTGATCACCACAGCCTCCTGATCACCACACCCTCTGTCTGTGGAACAGCAACTGTACGTGAAGCCTCCCCCACCAGCCAGAAGAGCCAACACAGCTGTGAACAACACCCACCAGAGGAGCTGCTGCCAACTGGAAAGCAGCTGCTACCGCAACCGTCTGAGCAGCAACCACAACCCAAGGAGCCCCTGCCACCCAGGGAGCAGCCACTGAACACCTCAACATCTACATATGTCAGCGAGATCAAACATGGGTAGGCAAAGAAACCCCCAAAGGAAAGAAAAGGAGGACTCGCCAGAAAAGCAGCTAAGTGAGACAGAGATATGCAACATGACGGAAAAAGAATTCAGAATAAGGTTCCTAGAGTACATGCACCACATGTTCAAGAAGCAAGAAGAAACAGATGAAAAACTCAACTACTTATGCAAGAAGCTAGAAGAAACAGATGAAAAAATCAACAACTTAAGTAAGTCCCAAGAAGAAATGAAGAGTGACATAGCTTCAATAAAAAACTCCATTGAAAGTATCAACAGTAGACTGGGAGAAGCAGAGGACCGAATTAGTGAATTAGAAGACAAGGAAGCAAAACACACTCAAACTGTACGGCAAATGGAGAAAAAAATTAAAAGACAGGAGGAGAGCCTAAGGGAGCTTTGGGACAACATGAAACGAAACAACATACGAATAATAGGGGTGCCAGAACAACAGAAAGATGAACATGGATTAGAAAACCTATTCGAAGAAATAATATCAGAAAACTTCCCTGAGGTGGGGAAGAAAAAAGTCACACAAGCCCAGAGAGTCCCAAACAAGGTGAACCCAAAAAGACCCACACCAAGACACATCATAATTACCATGGCAAATGTTCAGGATAAAGAGAGAATCTTACAGGCTGCAAGAGAGAGACGGAAAGTAACATACAAGGGATCTCCCATTAGATTATCAAATGATTTCTCAACAGAAACATATCAGGCCAGAAAAGAATGGACGGAAATCTACAAAGTGATGCAAAGCAAAGGACTGAATCCAAGAATACTCTATCCAGCAAGGCTATCATTCAAAATTGAAGGGGAAATAAGAAGCTTCACAGACAAAAAAGGGCTAAGGGAGTTTATCACCACCAAGCCAGCCATGCAAGAAATGCTAAAGGGACTGGTGTAAAAAGAAGAAATATCAAGCTCAGAAAGAAAACAGCCACACACACACACACAAAAAGAAATGGCTACAAACAAATACCTTTCAATAATAACTTTAAATGTAAATGGACTAAATGCTCCAACCAAAAGACATCGAGTGGCTGAATGGATAAAAAAACATGACCCATACATCTGCTGTCTACAAGAGACCCACCTCATTAGAAGGGACTCACACAGACTGAAAGTGAAGGGATGGAAAAATATCTTTCACGCAAATGGAAAGGAAAAGAAAGCTGGGGTAGCAATACTTATATCTGACAAAGTACATCTCAAAGTGAAGGCCATAACCAGAGATAAGGAAGGCCACTTCATAATACTAAAGGGATCAATACAACAAGAAGATATAACCCTGGTAAACATATATGCACCCAATGCAGGAGCACCCACATACATAAGAAAACTTCTGGAAGAAATCAGGGGAGAGATCGACAACAATACAATCATAGTAGGGGACTTTAATACACCACTGACATCACTGGATAAATCCGCTAGACAAAAACTCAGCAAAGAAACAGCAATCCTAAATGACTCACTAGATCAGATGGACTTAATTGACATCTTCAGAACACTTCACCCCACAGCTGCGGAATATACATTCCTCTCAGGTGCTCATGGGACATATTCAAAAATAGACCACATATTGGGTCACAAGCAAAGTCTCCACAAATTCAAGAAGATTGAAATCATAAAAAGCTTCTTCACAGACCACGATGGCATAATGTTAGAAATAAACTACAATAAAAACAACCCAAAATACTCAAACACTTGGAAGCTGAATAGCATGTTATTAAATATTGATTGGGTTACCGATGACATCAAAGAAGAAATTAAAAACATCCTGGACACTAATGACAATGAAAACACAACAATCCAAAACCTCTGGGACACAATGAAAGCAGTCCTGAGAGGGAAGTTTATAGCTCTACAGGCCTATCTCAAAAAACAAGAAAAAATGGTAGTCAATCATCTAACTCTACAACTCAAAGAATTAGAAAGAGAGCAACAAGAAAACCCCAGAGTGAGCAGAAGGAAGGAGATAATAAAGATTAGAGCAGAAATCAATGAAATAGAGACCAAAAAAACAATACAGAAAATCAATGAAACCAAGAGCTGGTTCTTTGAAAGGATAAACAAGATTGACAAACCCCTAGCCAGGCTCACCAAGAAGCAAAGAGAGAGGTCCCAAATAAACCAAATCAGAAATGATAGAGGCGAAATAACAACAGACCCCACAGAAATACAAATGATTGTTAAACAATACTACGAGCAACTCTACTCCAACAAACTGGACAACCTGGAGGAAATGGACAAATTCCTAGAAAAATACAACATTCCAAAACTCAATCAGGAAGAATCTAAAAACCTCAATAGGCCAATAACTATGGAAGAAATTGAAGCAGTCATCAGAAAGCTTCCAGCAAACAAAAGCCCAGGGCCAGACGGCTTCACAGGGGAGTTCTACCAAACATTCAAGGAAGAACTAAAACCTACCCTCCTCAGACTACTACAAAAAATTCAAGAGGAAGGAACGCTTCCAAGCTCATTCTATGAAGCCAGCATCACCCTAATACCAAAACCAGGTAAAGACATCACAATGAAAGAGAATTACAGGCCAATATCCCTCATGAACATAGATGCCAAAATCCTCAACAAAATCTTAGCAAATCGGATCCAGCAGTACATCAGAAGGATCATACACCATGACCAAGTAGGATTCATCCCAGAGATGCAAGGATGGTACAACATCCGTAAATCAATAAATGTGATACATCACATAAACAAATTGAAAGAAAAAAACCACATGGTCATATCAATTGATGCAGAAAAAGCATTCGACAAAATCCAACACCCATTTTTGATAAAAACTCTCAGAAAGGTGGGAATAGAAGGATCATACCTCAACATAATAAAAGCCATATATGACAGGCCCACAGCCAACATCATACTCAATGGACAAAAACTAACACCATTTCCCCTAAGAACAGGAACAAGACAGGGATGCCCACTCTCACCACTCCTGTTCAACATAGTACTGGAAGTATTAGCCATTGCAATTAGGCAAGAAGAAGGAATAAAAGGCATCCAAATTGGAAAAGAGGAAGTAAAACTGTCCTTATTTGCAGATGACATGATATTATACATACAAAACCCTAGAGACTCCATCAAAAAGCTACTAGACTTAATACATGAATTTGGCAATGTAGCAGGATACAAAATTAACCCCAAGAAATCTGAGGCATTTCTATACACCAACAGTGAACTTTCAGAAAGGGAGATCAGAAAAACAATCCCATTTACCATCGCACCAAAAAAATTAAGATACCTAGGAATAAACTTAACTAAAGAGGTTAAAGACCTCTACTCAGAAAACTACAGGACGTTGAAAAAAGAGATAGAGGAAGACATAAACAGATGGAAGAACATACCATGTTCTTGGATTGGTAGAATCAACATCATTAAAATGTCCATACTACCCAAAGCAATCTATACATTCAACGCACTTCCCATTAAAATACCAATGGCCTTCTTCAAAGATCTAGAACGAACTCTCCAAAAATTCATCTGGAATAAAAAAAGACCCCGAATAGCTGCAACGATCCTGAGAAAGAACAAAGTAGGTGGGATCTCAATGCCAGATATCAAGCTGTATTACAAAGCCACTGTTCTCAAAACTGCCTGGTACTGGCACAAGAACAGACATATAGATCAGTGGAATAGAATAGAGAGTCCAGAAATTAGCCCGAACCAATATGCTCAATTAATTTTTGACAAAGGAGGCATGAACATACAATGGAGCCAAGATAGTCTCTTCAATAAATGGTGTTGGGAAAATTGGACAGACATATGCAAGAAAATGAAACTAGACCACCAACTTACACCATACACAAGAATAAACTCAAAATGGATAAAGGACTTAAATGTACGACAGGAAACCATAAAAATTCTAGAAGAATACAAAGGCAACAAAATCTCAGACATATGCCAAAACAATTTCTTCACTGATACAGCTCCTAGGGCAGTTGAAACTAAAGAGAAACTGAACAAATGGGACTACATCAAAATAAAAAGCTTCTGCACAGCAAAAGAAACCATCAACAAAACAACAAGAAAACCCACCTCGTGGGAAAACATATTTGCCAACGTCATATCTGATAAGGGCTTAATCTCCAAAATTTATAGGGAACTCATACAACTTAACAAAAAGAAGATAAACAATCCAATCAAAAAATGGGCAAAGGATCTAAATAGACACCTTTCAAAAGAGGACATTCAGAAAGCCAAGAGACATATGAAAACATGCTCAAAGTCACTAATCATCCGAGAGATGCAAATCAAAACAACAATGAGGTACCATCTCACACCTGTCAGAATGGCCATCATCAACAAATCAACAAACGACAAGTGCTGGAGAGGATGTGGAGAAAAAGGAACACTTGTGCACTGCTGGTGGGAATGCAGACTGGTGCAGCCACTATGGAAGGCAGTATGGAGGTTCCTCAAAAAATTGGAAATGGAACTCCCATTTGACCCTGTGATCCCACTACTAGGAATATATCCCAAGAAACCAGAAACACCAATCAGAAAGGATATATGCACCCAGATGTTCATAGCAGCACAATTCACCATAGCTAAGATCTGGAAACAGCCTAAGTGCCCATCAGTAGATGAATGGATTAGAAAACTGTGGTACATCTACACGATGGAATACTATGCTGCTGTTAAAAAGAAGGAACTCCTACCATTTGCAACATCATGGATGGAACTGGAGAGCATTATGCTAAGTGAAACAAGCCAGTCAATGAAGGAAAAATACCACATGATCTCACTCATTCATGGATAATAAAGACCATTACAAACTTTTGAACAATAATAGATACAGAGGCAGAGCTGCCTCAAACTGATTGTCAAACTGCAGTGGGAAGGCCAGAGAGAGTTGGGGGGCAGGAGGGAGGGGAGTAAGAGATCAACCGAAGGACTTGTATGCATGCATATAAGCATAACTAATGGACATAAGACACTGGGGGGTAAGGGAGGGTAGTGGTTTGTCAAGGGCGGGGGGGGGGGGGGGAAGGATACTTATGTAATACCCTTTGTAATACTTTAAGAGGAAAATAAAAAAAAAAAAAAAAAAAAAAAAGAAAGTATCAACAGTAGACTGGGAGAAGCGGAGGACCGAATTAGTGAATTAGAAGACAAGGAAGCAAAACACACTCAAACTGTACGGCAAATGGAGAAAAAAATTAAAAGACAGGAGGAGAGCCTAAGGGAGCTTTGGGACAACATGAAACGAAACAACATACGAATAATAGGGGTGCCAGAACAACAGAAAGACGAACATGGATTAGAAAACCTATTCGAAGAAATAATATCAGAAAACTTCCCTGAGGTGGGGAAGAAAAAAGTCACACAAGCCCAGAGAGTTCCAAACAAGGTGAACCCGAAAAGACCCACACCAAGACACATCATAATTACCATGGCAAATGTTCAGGATAAAGAGAGAATCTTACAGGCTGCAAGAGAGAGACGGAAAGTAACATACAAGGGATCTCCCATTAGATTATCAAATGATTTCTCAACAGAAACACATCAGGCCAGAAAAGAATGGACGGAAATCTACAAAGTGATGCAAAGCAAAGGACTGAATCCAAGAATACTCTATCCAGCAAGGCTATCATTCAAAATTGAAGGGGAAATAAGAAGCTTCACAGACAAAAAAGGGCTAAGGGAGTTTATCACCACCAAGCCAGCCATGCAAGAAATGCTAAAGGGACTGGTGTAAAAAGAAGAAATATCAAGCTCAGAAAGAAAACAGCCACATACACACACAAAAAAAAGAAATGGCTACAAACAAATACCTTTCAATAATAACTTTAAATGTAAATGGACTAAATGCTCCAACCAAAAGACATCGAGTGGCTGAATGGATAAAAAAACATGACCCATACATCTGCTGTCTACAAGAGACCCACCTCATTAGAAGGGACTCACACAGACTGAAAGTGAAGGGATGGAAAAATATCTTTCACGCAAATGGAAAGGAAAAGAAAGCTGGGGTAGCAATACTTATATCTGACAAAATACATCTCAAAGTGAAGGCCATAACCAGAGATAAGGAAGGCCACTTCATAATACTAAAGGGATCAATACAACAAGAAGATATAACCCTGGTAAACATATATGCACCCAATGCAGGAGCACCCACATACATAAGAAAACTTCTGGAAGATATCAGGGGAGAGATCGACAACAATACAATCATAGTAGGGGACTTTAATACACCACTGACATCACTGGATAAATCCACTAGACAAAAACTCAGCAAAGAAACAGCAATCCTAAATGACTCACTAGATCAGATGGACTTAATTGACATCTTCAGAACACTTCACCCCACAGCTGCGGAATATACATTCCTCTCAGGTGCTCATGGGACATATTCAAAAATAGACCACATATTGGGTCACAAGCAAAGTCTCCACAAATTCAAGAAGATTGAAATCATAAAAAGCTTCTTCTCAGACCACGATGGCATAATGTTAGAAATAAAATACAATAAAACCAACCCAAAATACTCAAACACTTGGAAGCTGAATAGCATGTTATTAAATATTGATTGGGTTACCGATGACATCAAAGAAGAAATTAAAAACATCCTGGACACTAATGACAATGAAAACACAACAATCCAAAACCTCTGGGACACAATGAAAGCAGTCCTGAGAGGAAAGTTTATAGCTCTACAGGCCTATCTCAAAAAACAAGAAAAAATGGTAGTCAATCATCTAACTCTACAACTCAAAGAATTAGAAAGAGAGCAACAAGAAAACCCCAGAGTGAGCAGAAGGAAGGAGATAATAAAGATTAGAGCAGAAATCAATGAAATAGAGACCAAAAAAACAATACAGAAAATCAATGAAACCAAGAGCTGGTTCTTTGAAAGGATAAACAAGATTGACAAACCCCTAGCCAGGCTCACCAAGAAGCAAAGAGAGAGGTCCCAAATAAACCAAATCAGAAATGATAGAGGCGAAATAACAACAGACCCCACAGAAATACAAATGATTGTTAAACAATACTACGAGCAACTCTACTCCAACAAACTGGACAACCTGGAGGAAATGGACAAATTCCTAGAAAAATACAACATTCCAAAACTCAATCAGGAAGAATCTAAAAACCTCAATAGGCCAATAACTATGGAAGAAATTGAAGCAGTCATCAGAAAGCTTCCAGCAAACAAAAGCCCAGGGCCAGACGGCTTCACAGGGGAGTTCTACCAAACATTCAAGGAAGAACTAAAACCTACCCTCCTCAGACTACTACAAAAAATTCAAGAGGAAGGAACGCTTCCAAGCTCATTCTATGAAGCCAGCATCACCCTAATACCAAAACCAGGTAAAGACATCACAATGAAAGAGAATTACAGGCCAATATCCCTCATGAACATAGATGCCAAAATCCTCAACAAAATCTTAGCAAATCGGATCCAGCAGTACATCAGAAGGATCATACACCATGACCAAGTAGGATTCATCCCAGAGATGCAAGGATGGTACAACATCCGTAAATCAATAAATGTGATACATCACATAAACAAATTGAAAGAAAAAAACCACATGGTCATATCAATTGATGCAGAAAAAGCATTCGACAAAATCCAACACCCATTTTTGATAAAAACTCTCAGAAAGGTGGGAATAGAAGGATCATACCTCAACATAATAAAAGCCATATATGACAGGCCCATAGCCAACATCATACTCAATGGACAAAAACTAACACCATTTCCCCTAAGAACAGGAACAAGACAGGGATGCCCACTCTCACCACTCCTGTTCAACATAGTACTGGAAGTATTAGCCATTGCAATTCGGCAAGAAGAAGGAATAAAAGGCATCCAAATTGGAAAAGAGGAAGTAAAACTGTCCTTATTTGCAGATGACATGATATTATACATACAAAACCCTAGAGACTCCATCAAAAAGCTACTAGACTTAATACATGAATTTGGCAATGTAGCAGGATACAAAACCCCAAGAAATCTGAGGCATTTCTATACACCAATAGTGAACTTTCAGAAAGGGAGATCAGAAAAACAATCCCATTTACCATCGCACCAAAAAAATTAAGATACCTAGGAATAAACTTAACTAAAGAGGTTAAAAACCTCTACTCAGAAAACTACAGGACGTTGAAAAAAGAGATAGAGGAAGACATAAACAGATGGAAGAACATACCATGTTCTTGGATTGGTAGAATCAACATCATTAAAATGTCCATACTACCCAAAGCAATCTATACATTCAACGCACTTCCCATTAAAATACCAATGGCCTTCTTCACAGATCTAGAACGAACTCTCCAAAAATTCATCTGGAATAAAAAAAGACCCAGAATAGCTGCAACGATCCTGAGAAAGAACAAAGTAGGTGGGATCTCAATGCCAGATATCAAGCTGTATTACAAAGCCACTGTTCTCAAAACTGCCTGGTACTGGCACAAGAACAGGCATATAGATCAGTGGAATAGAATAGAGAGTCCAGAAATTAGCCCGAACCAATATGCTCAATTAATTTTTGACAAAGGAGGCATGAACATACAATGGAGCCAAGATAGTCTCTTCAATAAATGGTGTTGGGAAAATTGGACAGACATATGCAAGAAAATGAAACTAGACCACCAACTTACACCATACACAAGAATAAACTCAAAATGGATAAAGGACTTAAATGTACGACAGGAAACCATAAAAATTCTAGAAGAATACAAAGGCAGCAAAATCTCAGACATATGCCAAAACAATTTCTTCACTGATACAGCTCCTAGGGCAGTTGAAACTAAAGAGAAACTGAACAAATGGGACTACATCAAAATAAAAAGCTTCTGCACAGCAAAAGAAACCATCAACAAAACAACAAGAAAACCCACCTCGTGGGAAAACATATTTGCCAACGTCATATCTGATAAGGGCTTAATCTCCAAAATTTATAGGGAACTCATACAACTTAACAAAAAGAAGATAAACAATCCAATCAAAAAATGGGCAAAGGATCTAAATAGACACCTTTCAAAAGAGGACATTCAGAAAGCCAAGAGACATATGAAAACATGCTCAAAGTCACTAATCATCCGAGAGATGCAAATCAAAACAACAATGAGGTACCATCTCACACCTGTCAGAATGGCCATCATCAACAAATCAACAAACGACAAGTGCTGGAGAGGATGTGGAGAAAAAGGAACACTTGTGCACTGCTGGTGGGAATGCAGACTGGTGCAGCCACTATGGAAGGCAGTATGGAGGTTCCTCAAAAAATTGGAAATGGAACTCCCATTTGACCCTGTGATCCCACTCCTAGGAATATATCCCAAGAAACCAGAAACACCAATCAGAAAGGATATATGCACCCAGATGTTCATAGCAGCACAATTCACCATAGCTAAGATCTGGAAACAGCCTAAGTGCCCATCAGTAGATGAATGGATTAGAAAGCTGTGGTACATCTACACGATGGAATACTATGCTGCTGTTAAAAAGAAGGAACTCCTACCATTTGCAACATCATGGATGGAACTGGAGAGCATTATGCTAAGTGAAACAAGCCAGTCAATGAAGGAAAAATACCACATGATCTCACTCATTCATGGATAATAAAGACCATTACAAACTTTTGAACAATAATAGATACAGAGGCAGAGCTGCCTCAAACTGATTGTCAAACTGCAGTGGGAAGGCCAGAGAGAGTTGGGGGACAGGAGGGAGGGGAGTAAGAGATCAACCGAAGGACTTGTATGCATGCATATAAGCATAACTAATGGACATAAGACACTGGGGGGTAAGGGAGGGTAGGGGTTTGTCAAGGGGGGGGGGGAAAGGATACTTATGTAATACCCTTTGTAATACTTTAAGCGAAAAATTAAAAAAAAAAAAAAAAAAAAAAAAAAAAAAAAGAGCTGTGAAAGAGGCAAGTACCTGAAAAAAAAAAAAAAAAGAAGTCTAAGACCAGATGTCTCCTTTTTCTTACCTTCTCCTCTTTGAATAATTACACTCCTCAATAATAACCCATCCCTAAGAGTGTTGTTATAAAGAATAAATGAGGATTAAAAGACATTAAAATGCTTACAACCATGTCTGACACCCAGAGGGTTTCCAACAAGTTTTAGTTTCCTTGCTCTAAATATCGTCAAAAAAAAACAAATGCACACCAACAAGATGCTTATACGTTATCGAAACCTTCATTGTCCAAAACAATGTTCTTTGGACATGTTTTGAACTGAAACATGATCAAAGCATAGGATACTTGCAAGAAAACATCCCCAAAGCAATGGTACTGCCATATTTACAAGTGATGGACCAAAGAAGGAGGACAGCACAGTGGGCACTTCTGCAGAACACCTGCCACAGCAGGATAGCTGACCCTGAGCAGAGTCTGTCAGAGGGGAAGCAGGAGGGCCTACCACAGACTAGGCCCAGTGATGTGTTTGATGGGCTGAGAAGGCAAGGAGCATGAATGAAAACAGCCCCAGAGAATCCGAGGGACCCACATCAACACATGACTACAAGGAAATATATGTCCCTGACAGGATCATAGAAAATATATATTGGCCTCTGCCCCCAGTTCCTGGCACAGAGGCCCTGAAATCCTTGTAATTTCCTTGGTGATAGAAGTGTCTTTTGCTCTGATGCAGTGAGTCTTCTTGGTGGGTTCCTGGAATGTTCCAAATGAGGGCTAGTCACCAGAAAGATGAAGCTGTGAATGGAAGCTTGGAATGTTCAGCCCCACCCCCATTCTCTTGAGAAAGAGAAGGGCTTTAAATGGAGTTAATAATCGACCATACCTACAGATGAAGCCTCCATAAAAGTCCCAGTAGCGTGCTGTTCAGGGAGCTCCCAGGTTGGTGCACATATTCATGTACCAGGCGGGTGTCAAACCCCAACTCTACGGGACAGAAGTTCCTGCACTTGGGACCCTCCCAGACCTGGGCCCATGTATCTCTTCATCTGGCTGCTCATCTGTATCCTTTAGCATACCCTTTAATAAATTGATAAATGTAAGTAAGTGTTTCCCTGAGTTCTGTGAGCTTTCTAGCAAATAATCAAATCCTTGGGGGAGGAGGTTGTGAGAATCTCCGATTTGTAGCCAAGATGGACAGAAGTTATGGATAACCTCAGGATCTACTACTTGCAACTAGCATCTGACATGGGAGGCAGTTTTGTGGGACTGAGCACTTAACCTGTGGGAGCGTCTGCCCCCTGGTGGTCAGTGCACGTCATAGCTACCGGCCAGATGGCCGGACTGACACTTAGGCTATTATATATATATATAGACTATCTCCAGGTAGATAGTCTCAGAATTGAGTTAAATTATAGGACACCAGCCTAGTGTCACAGAGAATTGTTTAATGTGGGGGGAGAAACCCACACATGTGCTGTCCAGAAGTGACGTGTTTTGCGTGAGCAGTAAAAGAGACACATAGAAGGGGAGAAGCTAGTTTTTTTCCCCAATACAGTCGCAAAACCTGGAAATGCTGCAGATGCTCCTTAAGAGGATAATGTAGTACAAAGAGCGTATGTTTCCAGTCATACTGGCCTAAATGACAACGCCAGCACTGCCTCTTACTAGCTAAGTGACCTTGAACTATTTCTTAAGCTCTCTACGTCTCAGTTCTCTTATCTGTGACATTTAGCTAATAATATGTACCTGGGAGTAGCTCCTTTCCTCCAGTCATTAGAGACGCTCAGGGATAGTCAGTCCCATTCTCCTAACAGGTCTGCACTTCCCTATCCCCTTGGGAGGTGGGTGTGTTCTTGTGGTTTGCTTTGAGAAATGAAACGTGAGCAGAAGCACCTGTATCTGGTGAGGTAAAAGCTTTAAGAATCAGAACATGATTGCTAGGCCCTCTTTTATGTGATGAGGTAATTCTAGAAACAAGGTCAAGATTGGACCTCTGTCAGCCTGTCACCTTGTGTCTACAGTGAACAAAACTCCCCTTCTGAACTGCACTGCAGATGGATCATGAGCGAGAAATGGACTTTCGTGTGTTCCTAACTTTAGCATAAGCAAGCCCATCCTGTTTGATACACCCAGTTACACCCTTCCACTTGCATGAAATCACTTAGAGACATATGGTACATAATTAAATTATATGATTTAGATATTCACTCAAAACTTTGAATGTTCCCATGTATTATAATCAATGATAAGATACTTCCAAAACTTTAAAAACAAAATGAGTAAGATTCAAAATAAAACAGACATGATTAGAAAAGATTGATAATACCCAGTACCAATGAGGATGTAGAATGACAAACATTCTCATACCCTGCTGTAAGGGATATAAACTGCATAAGCTTTCTGAAGGACAAACTGAAATTTAACCTAATTTAGAAATGTCTTCCTAGAAAATCATGAGATACTAAAACAAAGAAGTATGTATAAGGACATTGATGTACTAGTTGTAAGAGTGAAAAACTAGAAATGACCTAGATGTCTAATAGGAGACTACTTATAGAAAGGATGGTATATATATATATATATATATTGCTGTGCAGCCATGAAGACCAATGAGATCAATTCATATTTTTAATACAAGTATATCCATGATATGCTATTTGTAAAAGGCAAAGTAAAATAGCATACATTGTATGATTTCATTTTCATAATTGTACTAGAGGCCCGGTGCATGGATTTGTGCACATTGAAAGGGAATTAATTAGAAGAAATATTTTAATATCACTATTTGCCCTTCTCTATAATAGAAATGTCAACCAAATTCATAATCAACAGTGACAGATGGAAACACACGCATGCGATTGGCACCAGTGAGAGCTTTATATATATATAGATAAAATTGCTTAATTAGACCTGCTTTCTGATTTAGCTAAACTTTTTCCAGCCCAGTGAAGCACCCCAACTTCTCTTTCAGGTAATTGTCAGCAACACAGCAGTAAATATCAACATGAAGCACATTATTATTGTAGATCACACAGGGAGAACAAAGGGTGTAATATTTAACTGTAGCAGTGTTTGATTATATTCTGCACAGTGAGAAAACCTGAAGTCATTTTCAAGATCCACCATTTCTTACTTCTTTTCAGTCAGGTCAAGTTTCTAAACTTTCTAAGTCTCTGTTTTCTGGCTAATGAAAAGAAAATAGGATTCTACCAAGTCTACTATTTACCTACTCCAGGCTTTCTGTGAGGATCAAATGAGATGAGGCACGGGAAAGTGCTTCACAGACATTTGGCTAAAGTGTAAAATGTTTGCACCTGGCTATAAAGCAAGTCATGTTCCTGGGCTAAAGAAATTCCAAGGAGGCTAGTCGCTAGGGAGAGGAAGCCAGGCGTTGCTATGTGACGTTATTACCCGGCGCCCACAGTGGCAGTTTCTGGGCTGGGCTGGGCTGTGGGCCACATTTTGTGCCATGGGGTCTTGGCAGCGTTGGCTGCGATTTGGTGGGGTGTCGCTCCAGGGTGGTGGTGGGGCCTGTGTCCCACATGGGGGAAGCCAAGTGTTGGTTTGTCGGTGCCAGGTCGCAGTACCGTTTCTTTTTAAGTGGCCAGTGCACATCATGGCAGCTCCTGCATTGAGCATCTACCCCCTGGTGGTCAGTGTGCATCATAGCTACCAGTCAGACAGTCAGACGGACAATTAGGCCTTTATATATAGATAATTGCAATACTAAAAGAGCTACCTCAATGTGACTAATGGTTATCTTTCTATAATAAGCTGCAATTGATTTTTACTTTCTTCATTTTTCCTTCTTAGTGCCTGATTCTTTTTTTATAATAAACATATCTTATTACTTTTGCAATCAGAAAAAAAAAGTAATAAAGCTGTTTTTATTCTTAAAATGGAGGGGAGGAGTGAAAGGTGAGAGGCAGAGGCAGAAAGAATCAGGGAGGCAGAGAGGGTGACCGAGAGACTAATCAACCATCAGCAGCGGTGAGCGAGAAATTGTCTGTAAACCATGGCTGCAGGGACTGGGAAACCCAATTTCTGCTGAGAAGGGTTCTGTTTAAAATGATTGTAACAAAGCAATACCAAAAATTGATCAACTATAATAGGGCCTGAGAAAAGACATTTTTACAAGGTTGTTCAGCATGGGATGTAGAAAAAAATGAATCAAATAACCACAATGTGTTTCTGTATCTAGAACTGCTCTAGCCAATAGGACAGCCACTAGCCACATGTAACTATTGAGCACTTGAAATGAGGTTAATCCAAACTGAGAAGTGCTGTAAGAGTAGTATCAACACTGGACTTCAAAGACTTAGCATGAAAATAAAAGAATGTAAACAATGACTCTGTGCTGAGCCCTGGCTGGTGTGGCTAAGTTGTTTGCACATCATCATTCAATTCCCAGTCAGAGCACATACCCAGGTTGCAGGTTTGCTCCCTGGTCAGGTTGCGTACTGGAGGCAACAACCAATTGATGTTTCCCTCTCTCTTCCTCTTTCTCAAAAATCAATTAAAATAACATTTTTAAAAAACAGATTCTATGCTGAAATTATAATATTTGGGGTATATTGAGTTAAGTAAACACATTTGTTTAGATCACTTTTTAACTTTTTAAATGCTGCTGCTATGCCGGAAGCCGGTCCATCCTTGCTGCTTGACACAGTCGCTGCAGGAAAGAAACATCTGCACAGCATATGTTTCAAGGGACCTGGCATATATAGCATATTGTTCTTAATATGTTTGCTCTCCTTAGCACCATGTGTTTTAACCAAGGTCACCTCTCTGAGAAAGGTTGTTTCCCCAGGTGGGGATTTTCCCTGAGGTTAGGGAGGGGATACAACCCCTTAATTAAGTGCCAGGCGGGTAGTTAAGCTACATAATCTTTACTCCCTGGAATGGAGATAAGAAACGCCCTAACCTTTGTAATAGAAATTGACAGGATTAAAATCGGCTGGTATAAATACGGATGTAACAAGACAATAAACATCAGATCCTCATCAGTTCCTAACCAGAACTCCGACCAGAACTTTGGCTGGAGATCCTGGCTAGAGAACCTGGCTAGGCTGCTGATCAACTGAACGCTGTCTCCGTGTCATTCCTTCTTTGCCCACCCCGTCCACACCTTTGGGAACCCCTGGACCCGCTGGGGTTGGATCCCAACATCTGAGCTGCCAAGAACAGTAGTCCTCCAGCTACATTGATTGGCTGCAGGTGGGCAGTGGAGCTCCTCTAGGCACCTACCTCTGTAGCTAAGGACCTCACAGGACACCAGGGGCTGACCTTAATTGACAAAGAGAAATGGCAGGTGAAGAAGCTGTGGCAAAACTCCAGACCGAAATCAACTGTCCCATCTGCCTGGATAACCTGAGAGACCCTGTCACCATCGAATGTGGGCACAACTTCTGTCGTTCCTGCATCGAGAGGTCCTGGGCTGATGTGCAGGACAGGTTTCCTTGTCCTGTGTGCCGTCACCCATGCAAAGAGAGGCACTTGTGGAGCAACACCCAGCTGGGAAGGATGGTTGACATGGCCAAGCTCCTCCAGATCACAGGGGCCAAGGTGAAGCAGCAGGAAGAGAGGCGCTTGTGTGAGAAGCACAACCAGGCCCTGACCCTCTTCTGTGAGGAGGACCTAAAGTTGTTGTGTCCCCTGTGCACTCAGCCCCCTGATCACCAGGGCCACCACGTGAGGCCCGTGGAGGAGGCTGCCTCTCATCACAGGCAAAAGCTCAGAAGTTACATTGAGCCCCTGAAGAAGCAGCTGGCAGACCTTCAGAAACTATTAGCCACTCAAGTCAGGCAACGATCAGAACTGAGAGAAAAGGTGGAAAAGCGGAGAGCAAAGTTAGCCTGTGAATATGAGAGTGTGATAGCATCCATAGAGTGTGAGCAAGCGGCAGTTCACTCAAGGCTTGCTGCACAAGAGAAGCACATTCTACAGAATCTCACTGCAAACAAAGCTGCATTTTCAGACCACATTTCCAAACTTAGAGTTCTACGAAAGGAGATGGCAGAGACGAGTGTGCTGTCAGATGTGAAATTGCTGATGAATATCAAGGGTGTCCTCCCCCGTTGTGATAACCTAGAACCTCCAGATGTCTATTGCTTGAAGTATAAGAGAGAAGAATTCAGTCTTCCTCCACAGTGTTCGGCCCTGCTGCAAATCATGCAGACATTTAGAGAAGAAGTTACTCTGGATCCCGAAACTGCACATGCTAATCTGCTTGTGTCTGAGGATAAAAAGTCTGTGACATTTGTGAGGAAAAAGCAAGGAGTTCATTGGAATCCAAAGGGATTTGCAGACGACGCAGTTGTCCTGGGTTCTGAAGGGTTTGACTGTGGCCGACATTACTGGGAGGTCCAGGTGGATGACAAGCCTGAGTGGGCCATGGGGGTCTGTAAAGACCCCCTTTCCAAGGAGAGAAAGCAGCCCCTGCTCAGACAGGAGAAGAGATGTTGGACGATTCAGCTGCAGGATGGTGACTATGTGGCTCGAGGGCCTGTTCCTGTCACCCTTGTGCTGCAGGAAATGCCCAGAGGGATTGGCATCTACCTGGACTATGAGATGGGTCACGTTTTCTTTTACAGTTTGAATGACATGTCTCACATCCATTCCTTCAGGGATACATTTTCTGAGGTGCTAAAGCCTTACTTCTATGTCGGATGTGATCCCAAACCTCTTACCATCCGTGCTTTAAGAGATTAGGAAGGATGAACTGTTACTTTGGTTCATTTTCTTCCTGTGACTTCTAGGCAGTAGGTAAAGTTTTTTAAATTATAATTTTATTGTTACTTTATTTTTAATATATTTTTATAGATGACAGAGGGAAGTAAGAGGGAGAGGGATAGCAACATCAGTGATGAGAGAGAATCATTGATTGGCTGCCTCCTGCACACTCTCTACTCTGGATCCAGCTCCCAACCGAGGCATGTGCTTTTAACTGAATTGAACCCAGAATCCTCCAGTCCACAGGATGAAGCTCTATCCATTGACCTAAACCAGCTGAACCTCTTGCAGAGGGGGCGCTGCCCCTCCCTCATTCGCACACCTCACATCACCTTGCTTGGCCCCGGAGGATGGCTGGTTAGCCAGAGATGGGTAAGATTCCTCAGGGAAGGAACAACCTAAGACAGGCACAGTTGCAGAGGAGCCGGCAGGAGAGAACTTGGGGGTCAACAAAGGTGGGGCACAGATCCTCACCCCCCCCAACTATGCAGAGGCTTGAACACTCGCCCCTTCTGAGGGAGGTCTCCTGCCCCCATGGCTGCTTCCCACTTCCCACGCCCAGCTCAGATCGGGACCCAGGTAAAGACAGAGACTGGCTGACAACAGCTGCCTTCTCACTACAACAGGACTTGTTTCCCATTTCTACCTTGGACCACAGGGAAAGGGGCAGATGAAGGAAAGGGCTGTGTCAGGATGCTGCCTTCTTCCCTTTCTTCTCCTTCTTTTTTCTAAACATTTCCATGCCTTCTATTTCTTTTGCTTTCTTTTCTTTTTCTCTCTACTACCCTCCATCCTCCATAACAGCTGACCCAGAGGACACAGCTTACTCCTCCTTGGACACCAACACCACCATCAAACATGGCCGTGATGGACCCTTTGATGCAGCCCTTCAACTAACACTTCGGGAAGCCCGTTGCCAGTGACGCCGCCCGCTAGCCAGACCAACAAAGACAATCAAACCAACAACTTGAGGACAGCTGAAATCTCTTGACTGAAGAGGCCAGCAACCTTCTAAGGAACGGGGCTCCTTGTGCACTCCATCCACTATGTTTATAGCTATGCTCATTGTCATTGCTTGCCAGTCTTCTTCCGAGTCTTAAACAGCCCAATCTGAGAGGTGGCCGCTAATTTGCATGCGCTATCATTTAAAAAATAAAAAAGGGGGAATTTGCCGGAAGCCGGTCCATCCTTGCTGCTTGACACAGTCGCTGCAGGAAAGAAACATCTGCACAGCATATGTTTCAAGGGACCTGGCATATATAGCATATTGTTCTTAATATGTTTGCTCTCCTTAGCGCCATGTGTTTTAACCAAGGTCACCTCTCTGAGAAAGGTTGTTTCCCCAGGTGGGGATTTTCCCCTGAGGTTAGGGAGGAGATACAACCCCTTAATTAAGTGCCAGGCGGGTAGTTAAGCTACATAATCTTTACTCCCTGGAATGGAGATAAGAAACGCCCTAACCTTTGTAATAGAAATTGACAGGATTAAAATCGGCTGGTATAAATACAGATGTAACAAGACAATAAACATCAGATCCTCATCAGTTCCTAACCAGAACTCCGACCAGAACTTTGGCTGGAGATCCTGGCTAGAGGTCCTGGCTAGGCTGCTGATCAACTGAAGGCTGTCTTCGTGTCATTCCTTCTTCACCGACTCCGTCCACACCTTTGGGGACCCCTGGACCTGCTGGGGTTGGACCCCAGCACTGCTAGAAAACTTAACATTCCATAAGTAGTGCACATTTTATGTCCATTGGACAGGGCTGGTCTAAATTGTTGTCCAGAGGAAGGATTGCCCACTCTTGCTTAATTTACTTAAACCAATTCATCTAGAATTTATTTTTTTATATGTTAATGATTTTATTTTTCTTTTATTTATTTATTTATTTTAATAATTAAATCTTTATTGCTCAGATTATTACATTGGTTCCTCTTTTTTCCCCCCATAACTCCCCTCCTCCCAGTTCCCACCCCACCCTCCGCCCTCACTCCCCACCCACTGTCCTCATACATAGGTGCACGATTATTGTCCAGTCTCTTCCCGAATTTCCCACACCTCTTCCCCCCCGCCACCAAGCATAGTCAGTCCATTCCCTTTCTATGTCCCTGATTCTATTATAATCACCAGTTCATTCTGTTCATCAGATTATTTATTCACTTGATTCTTAGATTCACTTGTTGATAGATGTGTATTTGTTGTTCATCTTTTGTATCTTTACCTTTTTCTTCTTCTTCCTCTTCTTAAAGGATACCTTTCAGCATTTCATATAATACTGGTTTGGTGATGATGAACTCCTTTAGCTTTTCCTTATCTGTGAAGCTCTTTATCTGACCTTCAATTCTGAATGATAGCTTTGCTGGATAAACTAATCTTGATTATAGGTTCTTGGTATTCATCACTTTGAATATTTCTTGCCACTCCCTTCTGGCCTGCAAAGTTTCTGTTGAGAAATCAGCTGACAGTCGTATGGGTATTCCCTTGTAGGTAACTGACTTTCTTTCTCTTGCTGCTTTTAAGATTTTCTCTTTGTCTTTTGCTCTTGGCATTTTAATTATGATGTGTCTTGGTGTGGTCCTCTTTGGATTCCTTTTGTTTGGGGTTCTCTGCGCTTCCTGGACTTGTAAATCTATTTCTTTCACCAAGTAGGGGAAGTTTTCTGCCATTATTTCTTCAAATAGGTTTTCAATATCTTGCTCTCTCTCATCTTCTGGCACCCCTATAATTCGGATGTTGGTACACTTGTAGCTGTCCCAGAGGCTCCTTACACTATCTTCACACTTTCGGATTCTTTTTTCATTTTGCTTTTCCGGTTGGGTGTTTTTTGCTTCCTCGAATTTCAAATCTTTGACTTGATTCTTGCACTCCTCTGGTCTGCTGTTGGGAGTCTGTATAATATTCTTTATTTCAGTCAGTGTATGTTTACTTTCTAGTTGGTCCTTTATCACACCATCGAGGGTCTCATTAGATTTCCTGTACATCTCATCAAGTTTATTGACAGCCTCTAGAAGCCTCTTGAGAGACCTCAAAAGTGTGGTTTTGAATTCTATATCCAGTAGCCTGCTTTCCTCCGGTTCTGTCCTTTGTGGCCTGTTTCTTTGTCTTGGCATTTTTTTTATGCTTCGCTGTGTCGATAGAGTGGCTTTCCGTGTTAAGTGTCCCAATTACCTGAGGTAGACACTCTTGGTGCACCCCCCTGTGGTCTCTGTGAGCAGTCTTGTAGTCAAGCCTTGATTGTTGTAGGTAATTACTACTTGACCTCCAGGCCAACTGGCTGTGTCTCATCTAGAATTTAAATTTATCAAATGTATGTTTTATATCTGATAAAATAGTTTCCAATACTATTTTGAAAATTTGACTTTTTTTCTATTTAAGATATATTTAAGCCAATCTATCTACAGCTAATTCTGTCTCAATTTCAAGCTAAAATGTTAACCAGAAGGTGAGAATATTTGCAGAAATTTGGACATACTCAGAAAAGGGAAACTTCGTCTTTGTGACCAGAGAAACAATATAGCTTTTCACACCTTTCTGTCACCTCTTTTATTTTCAGTGAAGAGGGAAAAGACATGTGGCTCAGTGCAGAGAACTCATAAGTACAAATCAGGCCCCTCTTTTGGGTAAAATTTAAGCAGTAGTCAGATCTTCTCCATGGATTTTATACCAACATAAATTCCAGTTGGACTGAAGAAACACTTTTTAAACCATAAGAAAAACTTGAAGCAAAGAAGGGGGGCGTGGGGAGAGAATGAATTCATTAGACCATATACAAATTAAAACTTCTAGACATAAAGAGTATAGAAACTAGAGAAAATAATTATAGAAAATATCACAAACATTAAATAAACTTTTAAAAATGTATAGATCTTAGATAAATTGGTTTAAAAATTTTATACCTCCCCAAAGCAAAAGGCCTAAATTAATTACTCATCAAAGAAAAATTGTGGCTAGTAAACAAGTCCATGAAAAAATATTAACAAACAAATGAAAACTAAAACAAAAGAAAGTAATCTATTCCACTTACATAATTGGCAGATTATTATGATTGTTATTTTATTTGGTGCTGGTGAGAATGTAGGAAAATGGGCACTAATATATATCTAATGGTTCTGAATATTTCTATAAGCCTTTGAAAAACATCTGCTATAAGAAGACTTTGATGGCCCTGGCCAGTGTTGTTCAGTGGTTAGAGCATCAGCCCATGGATCAGAGGGTCAAGGGTTCAATTCCCACTCAAGAACATGTATCTCAAACCAAGATGGCGGCATAGGTAAACACTGGAGATTGCTGCCTCGCACAACCACTTCAAAAATACAACTAAAAGACATAATGGACATCATCCAGAACCACAGGAAGGCTGGCTGAGTGGAAATTCTACAACTAGAAGGAAAGAGAAAAGCATACCGAGAGACTCAGAGGAGGTGCGGTGCGGAAGTAAAATACAAAGGTGCAGAGGTGCATGCGGAGAGGGCTTGTGGCTGAGGACACGATTGTCTTTTTCAATCGGGAGGGAGTCTCAGGCTCTGAGCTCCAGTTCCGGGTGAGTCTCTGGGGACCCAGACTCATACCAGAGAAACGGGACTGTCTGGCATCTGTCGGAACTTGAGGGTAGCTTTCTCTCGGAGGCACTCGCAGCGATTGCCAGGACCTCTGAAGGCAGGACTGAGAGCGGCCATACTGCTCACTCCACCCTTCCTGTTGATCCTCTGGAACCCTGCCCGGCCCAAGCCGTGCTGGAGGCTTTTGCATATGAAAGGCCCGGCCCTTTGTAATCTGAAAATAACTTAACAAACTGCAACTGCCCCAAGGCCCCAGGGCAACTTGCATTGCTTTACAGCTGGCTTCTGCTGGGTAGCCTCAGGCAGAGGCTAGATTAGCAACTCCTTAGATCCAAGAGCCAGTGTAACCAGTGGTCAGAGTGGGACCATCCAATTACAACTCCTCAGATCCATAAGGGACACACTCAGGAGGCAGACTCAGTGAGCACCAAAGCCCCACTGAAGCAAGTCTTGCCCCATAAGGGTGTCTTCAGCACAGAAGTTCTCCCACTGTAGACACAGCTGATTCTCACAGCCAATTGGCCTGGAGGTCAAATCCTCCCAGTGTTACCTACAACAATCAAGGCTTAACTACAACAAGACTGTGCACAAAGCCCACAAGGGGGTGCACCAAGAGTGTCTACCTCAGGTAAGTGGGGAGGCTGAGCCACTGGGCCCTATAGGACACTTAGCACAGAAAGCCACTCTATCAACACAGCGAAGCATAAAAAATGCCAAGACAAAGAAACAGGGCACAAATGACAGAAATGGAGGAAAGCAAACTACTGGATATAGAGTTCAAAACCACACTTTTAAGGTTTTTCAAGAATTTTCTAGAAACCACTGATAAACTTAATGAGACCCTCAAGAAATCTAGTGAGACCCTCGATGTTGTGATAAAGGACCAACTAGAAATTAAGCATACACTGACTGAAATAAAGAATATTATACAGACTCCCAACAGCAGACCAGAGGATCGCAAGAATCAAGTCAAAGATTTGAAATACGAAGAAGCAAAAAACACCCAACCGGAAAAGCAAAATGAAAAAAGAATCCGAAAGTGTGAAGATAGTGTAAGGAGCCTCTGGGACAGCTACAAGTGTACCAACATCCGAATTATAGGGGTGCCAGAAGAAGAGGGAGAGCAAGATATTGAAAACCTATTTGAAGAAATAATGGCAGAAAACTTCCCCTACCTGGTGAAAGAAATAGACTTACAAGTCCAGGAAGCGCAGAGAACCCTAAACAAAAGGAATCCAAAGAGGACCACACCAAGACACATCATAATTAAAATGCCAAGAGCAAAAGACAAAGAGAAAATCTTAAAAGCAGCAAGAGAAAGAAAGTCAGTTACCTACAAGGGAATACCCATACGACTGTCAGCTGATTTCTCAACAGAAACTTTGCAGGCCAGAAGGGAGTGGCAAGAAATATTCAAAGTGATGAATACCAAGAACCTATAATCAAGATTAGTTTATCCAGCAAAGCTATCATTCAGAATTGAAGGTCAGAGAAAGAGCTTCACAGATAAGAAAAAGCTAAAGGACTTCATCACCACCAAACCAGTATTATATGAAATGCTGAAAGGTATCCTTTAAGAAGAGGAAGAAGAAGAAAAAGGTAAAGATACAAAGGATGAACAACAAATACACATCTATCAACAAGTGAATCTAAAAATCAAGTGAATAAATAATCTGATGAACAGAATGAACTGGTGATTATAATAGAATCAGGGACATAGAAAGGGAATGGACTGACTATTCTTGGGGGGAAAGGGGTGTGGGGGGTGCGGGAAGAGATTGGACAATAATCGTGCACCTATGGATGAGGACAGTGGGTGGGGAGTGAGGGCGGAGGGTGGGGTGGGAACTGGGTGGAGGGGAGTTATGGGGGAAAAAAAGAGGAACCAATGTAATAATCTGAACAATAAAGATTTAATTTAAAAAAAAAAAAAAAAGAACATGTATCTGGTTGATCCCTGACCCTGGTCTGGTAGCATACAGGAGACAACCAATAGATGTGTTTCTCTCACACAGATGTTACTTTCCTCTCTCTCTCTCTCTCTCTCTCTCTCTCTCTCTCTTACTTCCTCCCCCCTCCCTTCCACTCTTTATAAAAAAATATAAATAAATGGAAAAAATATCCTTGGTGAGGATTAACAACAATAATAACAAAGCTTTGATGAAGTAATTCCACAGATGGGAATCTATCCCAAGGAAAAACTTATAAGCACAAACATAAAAATTATGTGCAAAAATATTTATCATAGAGTTCTTTATAATATTAAACATTTTAAAACAATTTAACTTTCCAAAAATAAAGAAAGGCTTAAGTAAAATGCCATATATTCACCCAATAGAATATTATATAGTCAATAAAAATGTTTGTTCAGGCTATGTACTAACATAGAAAATAGTCTGATATAATATTTAGTGAAAAATCAGGATTTCAAATTGTGTGCAAATTATAACCATGCAAAAACTATTCAGTTAAAAAAAGAATGAAAGGAAATGTTCATTATGTTTATCTTTTAGTAGTCAAACCATGACTAATATTTTTCTTCTTTCTACTTTTTCCAAACAATATTTTATTACTGCTTTATGAATGAGTATTATGGTAGGCCAAGTAGTATAAATGAGTATTGTGGTAAACTGCCCAAAGATGTCCATATCCTAATCCCCAGAACCTGTGAATATGTACTTTACATGATAAAAGAGACTTTGCAGATATGATTAAATGAATCATTTCAAGATAGGGAGCTTATCTGGCTCAAAGTAATCACAAGGGTTTTAAGAAGAAGACAGCAGGAGGATCAGAGAGAAGGCAACGCAATGACAGAAGCAAGGGTTGTAGTCAGAGAGAGAGATTTGAAGATGTCACACTGTTGGCTTTGAAGATGGCGGTAAGAGACCATGAGTCAAGGAATATAGGCAGCCCCAGAAGCTGCAAAAGGTGATGAAACAGATTTTCCCCCAGAGCTTCCAGACAAAACACAGACCTGCTAACACCTCGATTTTGGGACTTGTGATCTCCAGTACTATAAGATCATAAATTTATGTTGTCTTACATCATTAAGTTGTAAATAGTTATAGCAGCAACAGGAAACAAATATAAATATAAACCATTTTTATAGTGGAAACAAACTTTATTTGGTTAAAAGTGTCTTTATTTGGTTATAAAATGCTTTAAAAATAATGTGTAAAGCCCTGACTGGTTTGGCTCAGTGGATAGAGCGTCGGCCTGCGGACTCAAAGGTCCCAGGTTCGATTCTGGTCAGGGGCATGTATCTTGGTTGCAGGCACATCCCCAGTGGGGGCTGTGCAGGAGGCAGCTGATCGATGTCTTTCTCTCATCGATGTTTCTGGCTCTCTGTCCCTCTCCCTTCCTCTCTGTAGGAAATCAATAAAAATATATTTTTTTTAAAAATAATGTGTAAAAATATTTGTAGTCCAGTGTTACTTCATCATTTAGATATCACAAAATATAAAACTGCAATTGAGCTTACTATGTTTCTGATCAACATGTCTCATCTTTTCACTCTGCCTGTCAACACAGAAATGCTGCACTACAGAACAATAAACATTGGGTTTAGGGTAATTTGCTTAATATTGAAATCTAGTACACAAAATCTGAAAAGCAGACAATAAGCAGCAGGAAGGGGAAGCTAAAAAAAAAAAGAGTAAATTTGATGAATCATATATAAAACACCCCCTGAATTGAGCAACACCAGATTTATGCAAATCCAGCATTGCACAAAATTTTCCAAAAGCCACATACTACAATTTTAAAGAAATTGCAAAGTATGAGATAGTTAATGGGCAATGGAAATACACAGCTATTATTCTCCCCGCATGTGCTTTCAGCCTGTTCTTCCTTCAATCTAGTCTCCTATCCCATCTGGACTCCAAGTTTGATTTCAAGTTGACAATCCTGCTTCTGTTGCTTTGGTCTTGTGTTTAAAGTCACCTGGAGCCCTAGCCAGTTTGGCTCAGTGTATAGAGCATAAGACTGTGGACCAACAGGTCCCAGGTTCAATTCCAGTCAAGGGCACACACCTCGGTTGCAGGCCCAGACCAGGAGGCAAACAATCTCTCACATTGATATTTCTGTCTTTCCCTTTCTCTTCCACTCTCTCTAAAAATCAATGGAAAAATATCCTCGGGTGAGGATTAAAAAAATAATACTAATTTTTTTAAAAAAGTAAATAAAGTCACCTGGAGCATCTGGCTCTTGGCCTTCAGCTTCCCTTCCAACTTGCCCCACCCCACCCTCTAGCTTAGATTTGCTCCACCCATTTCCTCCACCGGGCACTATATCTGCTTTTAATTAGTTCACTTCTTAAGACCCAACCTCCAGTCTTGGGCTCTAGGAGATGTGGGGAGCAAAGGGGAGGAGGTATATCTTAGACCCAGGGCAAAAATATAAAGCCAGTCGCTTTAGGGGAAAATATTCAGAAAGCTGTGAAAAAACATTCCATCACGTATGAAATGTTTTGACAAATGCTAATTGTAGGTGAATGTCTCATTAGCTGACTTGGCTCGAGGGTGAACTGGTTTCAGTGAGTTGGCCTACTTTCCAAGCATGCCCTCACGTATGCACATATGTGTACCACGTGGCCGGTTCAGCACATCCTGAAACTGGAGAAAAGCGCCTCTGACCACCCTGGCATGGAGACAGTCTGCTCAGATCCCCTAATTATCTGGTTCTCTCTGTACTCATCAAGCTGCCTTCTCATTATAATTTGGCTTTCTGTATAGATTTTCCTACTGGGAGAGACAAGCTGACCTGTGAGCAAGAGTATTCTGGTCCCACTGGCAGTTACTCTGCAGGGAAATTAATAAGTCAGCATTCTCTTGGGAACCTGATTTGTGTGTCCATTCTCCATAGTCTAAAAAAATTTACTGCGCTAAAATAGTAATGCTCTGTTAGTGGCTTAGTTAAGGCTTTTCGAGATGCAAGTCAGTGAAACCCACTTTATCTAGCCCTAACACAAAGCGGAAATTTATTATAAGATGGTAGTGGCATGTCACAGAACTCAAGGGCAGAAAGGATGGTTAGGACTAGAAGTAGAAACCTGAGAGCCGTCAGAATTGAAGCCTCTGTCCTCACTCTTGGTCTGCGTCTCACACTCCTGCTACTGATCCCCTTAGTCCTCACAGTCTAACCCAAACCTGTTTCCCTACATTTCCTGTCTCAGTACCATCACCATCCACCCTGTCACCAAAACACTTAAAAATTATCCTAGTGCCTTCCTATTCCTCCCTCTCAAATCCAATCACACACCAACAGTTGCCCGTTTTACCTCTTAAGGCATTCCTGACCCCACTACTCTTTCTCCATCCCTGCCACCTCACCCTTAGTTCAGGCTAACTCATGTACCATATTATTTCAGCAGCCTCTTCAGTGACCGCCCTGCCTCCAGTATTATCTCCCTCAGACCCATTCTTCACAATGCATCCAAAGTAATCTTCAGTTATGTCATTACCCTGCATTACAATAAAACAAAATAAAATCAATACATGTTTTTAAAAAACTCAGTGCTCCCAATTCCCCACAACAGAGATGCTTAATGTGGATGGGGGTCAGAGATATCTATATCCTCCAAAATCATCCATAAAATTTTGAGTGTATGTTTATTTTACTAGAAGAAGTTTCATGGCTTCTATTAGTTTTTTAAAGAAGTCTATGATCCCAAAAATGGTAGGGGTTAATCTTCTGGCAAATCTGAACTATTTATTGTTTCCCATACCTTTGTGTGCCTGTGTGTGTGCTTATAACATTCCCTCAGCTGAGATTTCTTTTATAAATTCACTGTATTAAATGTCCACCATGCGATAGATTCGAGGAATACCACAATGAACAAGCTTCTCTCACCACATGACATCTGGGTGTTGCTCATCCTTCCAGTCTTAGCTCATCTCCTCCAGGAAGGCTGAGGTACACCCTTCATTGTTGACCCCTTGACACCTTATACTTGTGGCAAAATCCACAAAACAGATGGTAATAGTGATGATTCCACTTATTCTCAAAGTTTCTGAGTTTCATAAGCAAAAGTAAGAGCTATATAGTCCCTATATATTGGCATTTGTAGCTCTGCTTGAAACAACGATTTTAAATTAAAGGATATTAATAAATTAGTCATCATTAGAATAAGCCAGATAATAATTATGTTATTAACAAGTCAAAACAAATTAACAAATCCAAAGGTTGCCCATCTTAACCAGTTAACAGCTACAACTAGGGTTACATTCACATTAATATCTGCATCCCATTGGCCCAGCCTCCGATTCCAGTCTGTCAAGAATTATAGTCTCGCCCAGCTGGTGTGGCTCAGTGGTTGAGCATCAACCCATGAACCAAGAGGTCACCAGTTAGTTAGATTCCCAGTCAGGGCACATGCCCAAGTTGTAGGCTCAATCCCCAGTAGGGGGTGTGCAGAAGGCAGCTGATGGATGTTTCTCTCATCAATGTTTCTATCTGTCTCTCCCTTTCCCTTCCTCTCTAACTCAAAAAAAAAACATATTTAAAAAATAATAATTACAGTCTCTTACAAATTTCTCCCCTAAAATTTCCCAAGAGTCTTTGGATGGGGCATGGAGGAGGGTTGCACATGAATGTGAATCAACTCAAACATCCCCATGCTGCTGGCCTCTGTCCATGCAAACCAGAGCTGCTCAAGCACCCTCCACCATCCAGAGAGCTGGGATTCCTATTCATTTCATATCATCGGAGTGACTAAAGGCCCGCCACTGTCACTGCACTGACTCTGCTGAGCTGGGCAGAGACGCCCCACTCTGACACCAGATTGCTGCGCCACTGATGCTCACAGCAGAGTAGCACCGTCATTGCCATGGGGAAGAGGAGAACCGTTACCTTCACGCCGCTACTACTTCCCGTGGCAGGTGTGCTTTGGGCCCCAGAGCATTACAGAGTTTAGTCTAACAGGTCTTCTCATTTGTACCCCTGGCCCTTGCTCCCAGGGTGCTCAGGAGACTTGTTGCTGTGCCCTGAGCATGCACAGGCGCACCGTACCAACCTACATTTCCCCTTTCAGTGCATTATCCAAAAAGAAAACAAACAGCCTTCCTGAACCTTGACTTCAGTCAGGACCCCACAAAGTATCAGCCGTGACACCATCTGCTTGAAGCCCGTTTGTGGAGAGGGTTTAAGTGTCCTTTCTCAGGAGTTCCTCAGTGCCCAGGTCAATCTTCAGTTATAATTAAACAATTGGGCAGAAGAGTTGCTGCCCAGTAACACATACCAGATGTTGGAGTCTTTCGCAGCTCCTGCCCAGCTGAGACTCAGGTACAGATACACAACGTATTTTATTTATTACTTAATAAAGTAAGTATACAGCTATAAACAACACCTACAAAACTTGAACTGTAACTTTACATCTGTAACCTCAGAGCTACAACAGCACAAACAAAAAAGTAGATCTGTCCATTCAGCCTTTCCCTCCCTAACTTACAGTGGTTTCTGGGAGAAAGTGTTGGTTGGTTTGTTTTTTTCATCTATTGCTTAAACATTTCTGGGAATTTTACCTCTCTGAAAAGATGAAAACATGGATGAAGAAATTATGCTGAGAGAAATGAGTCAGACACAAAGAGTCAAATACTGTATGATTCTACTTACAGGAAGTACCTACAGTAGTCAAATTCATAGAGACAGAGAGTAGAATGGTGGCTGCCAGGGGCTGGGAGGGGCCATTGGGGAATTCCTGCTTAGTGCATGCAGAGTCTCATGATGGGAAGATGAACGAAGTTCTGGAGATGGGTGGTTCTGACAGCTGCACAATAACTAATGCCACTGAGCTATACACCTAAAAATAGTTAAAAGGTAAATTTCATGATATGTATATTTTACTACAATAAAAAATACAAGAAATTATGGAGCACTCTTTTTTTTCCCCCAAAAAAGGCAGACACAAAGGTGTTGTGAATTAAGGAGTTAAGGTGTTGGTCCTGCCTCAGGAGGCCAGATTGAAGCAATTTTCCTGAGATACCGAAGAAGTACTTCCACTGAAGGCTAAGTTGAGGATGAAGAAGTTAAGAGGAAGAGAAACTTTTTTTTTTTTTGGCATGGTTTTTTGGGGCAGCGATTTCCAACCAGTGTGCCGCAAGAATTTTTAAAACATGCAATACCTGACCTTTTAGTCAGGGGCACTGACTTCTTTTCCCTTAGGTTGCTAAATAACAAAGTGACAATAGCCAACACAACAATTGCTGTCCAGTGTGAATGAATCAGAATTATACCTGTTTTTTTGGCAGATCAGCAAAAAATATAACTTTTTTTTTTTTTTTTTTGGTGTGCTGCAGAATGTTAGTAATTACTTTACGTGTGCCATGAGATGAAGAAGGTTGAAAATCACCGGTGCACAGTAGTATGGTTACCCTTCTCAGGAACGTAGTGCGTTAGTTTTCAAAGCTCTTGCAGGAGTGATCTAACCCGCAGTCATAACAAGCCTGGGAGGTGAATGGGGAAGGGCAGGAGTTCAGACTCCAGGGCTACGGCGGGGTGAGGGGGGGGGGGCGGATGGCCCTGCCCCAGGGATGCTCCCAGTGTCCTTGGGGAACTGACCCCCCATCTTGCAGACAGCAAACTGAAGCTTAGACAGATGAACTGACTTGCCCCAAATCCCAGTTACTTACAAGCAGAGCAGAGACTTGACCCTGTCTCTTGACTCACTACCTAGTGCCCTTCCAACAACCAAGTATGAATTAAAACTGAATGAGACTGAAAAAGCCCAAGATAATTCCCAACTGCGTCAAAGAATGAAAGAATCCCTATGCTACACTAAAAGGAGATATTTCGGGGATGTATTTTAAGCTTTATAAAATCCTGCCACCCCCGCCTCTGAGTAGGAAAGTGGTAAAAAGAGAATCTGAGGTGAGAAGGCATCTGACTCATCCACGATGCGGTGGCGGAGAATCTGTAAGCAAACACCCCGCATTTATTTCAGGTCCTGTGCCACCCTCTGCCAGCCTTGGCATCCAGCCCATCACGCTTGGTTCAGGGGCCCACCTTTGGACACATGGTCCGATCCCTATTTTAGGATGATAGAAGTCACCTAAAACACGTGGCCATTAAGCTAGAGTTTCAAAGAACAAACACATTGCAGACAGAAGACGGAATAAGCCATCTGGCTGCCGTCATATGCTGGGAATTCATCATCCAGATGTGCGTTCTCGGCCCCATCTGACACAGCACAGCCCTATCCACAGAACATCATCCCTGTGTCCTGGCCTGTTCCAGGAAGCAGCTGGCAAAGTTGCCTGTGAGAGAAAGCACGTGGCCTCCGAGGTGAGCCAGGGACAGCCTCTGAGGTGCCAGGGATTTATCCGAGCCGCCAAATGTGCCCTAACAGACAGGTCTGTGTGTGCTGAGGCGCTTGCTCTGCGGCTCAGATGAACAACTCATTGCAGAATTCACCCACAAGGGGAAGTGAGTTAATGACTAGAATGGTTCACCTTCTGCCTAGATGCGTCATAAAATCAGCTTGTCGATCCTGGCTCTGAGAATACATTTGCGCACCCAAATGCAGTTCTGTGGGGCTAGGCAACAGTTCAAAGAGGGAGCGCTCGCAGAGAAAGTTCATAGGCTTTTCTCTGTGCTCAGAACAGGCCAGTGAGCCTGACAGCTGCTCCAGGCGTGGTCAAATCTGCTGGCAAGCAGCCCAAAGCTGTCTGCAGCATCTGCTCCACATCTGGGACTTGTGACTCATCAGCCACTCTCTCCCGCTGCCCTACATTCTCCTGCAGGCCAGAGCATGCAGGCCCCATAGTGCTGAGGCCCTAGCACTCAGAGGCCCATCAGGATTCGTCCTTGTCTCCAAATCTCCTACACTGCCTCCCCTTGCCCCATAGACTCAGTGTGGTCCACCAGCTCCAGGTTCAGGGAAAACTGTGCCCAGACCATCTCAGACGCAGCCTGAGCTATTATTATAAGAGGCTCAGGTTGAATCCAGGTTCCTGGACACTGGTGTCTGTTCCGGCCCTTTAAATTTAACAGACCCACACTCCCACCAGGCCCAGCTGGCCCCCCAGAGCGAGCCACAGCAGCACCTGTTCTAGTCCAATCCTGTTTACCCTGACCTACTATTTTTGCTCTCCCCTCCCTGGTTCTCAGATTCCTGGTTCCATATCAGTTGCCATAACTGCTTCTGGCCCCTTCCCTTTGGTGACCCTTTGGACTTCCCTTTTTAGACCAGTGCTTCTCACGTGGTTCTGACTCAACTTGCTCCTACGGTGCTGGCTTCACGCTCAGGCTCAGGTGAGGACTCCAGGATTCAGCCCCAGCCCTGGGCACTCCCTCAGCTGGAACCAGGAAAGGCAGATGGTGAGGATTGTTTCTATGGTCCCTGCCTGCTGCTGGCCCTCAGCCTTGCTTTGCCATCCAGTTCCAGCCGTGGGGGAGCTCCCTGACCCAACTTGGGTTCTGATCCCTAGAGTCCCTCCCTCACCTGTGATAGCTCTGTCCTGGGCTCAGTTCCCGGTTTCATGCTGGTCCTGCCCAGATTACACCAGTCCCACTCCCCCGACTGTCTCATTGAGATCAGAATAGGGAAGACTGCCAGGCCTCTGAGGCAGTGGGGTCGCGACCCACAGGTTGAGAACCGCTGCCCTAGCTGGTTTTGCTCAGTGGATAGAGTCCGTCTGCAGACTGAAGGGTCCTGGGTTTGATTCCGGTCAAGGGCACATGCATGCCCGGTATTGCAAACTCGATCCCCAATAGGGGTTGTGCAGGAGGCAGCCAATCAATCATTCTCTCCCATCATTGATATTTCTATCTCTCTCCCTCTCTGAAATCAATAAAAGTATATTTTTAAAAAATAATAATAAAATAGCTCTCTCATGGAATTATTTGATCTGGCCCAACATTTACCAACTTTGCACACATTTCAAAATCTCAGTAAATCATCTAATCTCAGGATATATTTTAGCCTTTTTTCCCTACCAAGAGTCCTGTATTATTTTTCCTCATATTTTGAAACATTGTCTTTCTCAAATACACTGAATTAATAAAATTCCAGATCTGGGCCACTGGCATCCTGGATATCTTAGAACTACCAAGGAACAGGCTGCAGATGAAGACGATTATGGAAAAACGGGTTGGAACGTGCACAGACCAAGGAGACCAGACTTAGTGAAATGAATGAGTTAAGAGCCCCTGCTGGGTGTGACAGAGATCATCTGCACGGCTCTATGAGCTGAGTTCTGCAGCACCCTAACTGGTGTAGACCACACACTCATCGGCCTCAGGAATAGCTCTATCTCTTATGGCTTTCCTATACTTTGCCCATACCTCTGTGGGAAGGTTGATAACCCAACCTGAGAGTTCAATCTGTTTCCAGGATCCTAGCTGATACAGCTAACATGCCCATCCCTTAAAAAAATCCATGTTTCTTGTTGGACAGTCCTGAGTCACATGCCTACCCCTGAAACAAAGGTCTGAAATCAGCTCCATCCAAGCCACAGTTGAGAGTGAAGGAGCAGTGGTCCCCCAAAGGGACAGACAAAAACAACCTATGATCACTACATTTAGCAAAGTAGATAAGGAGGAATTCTAATCATCTGTGTTAGACTACCCAAGCATTCTTCAGAAGCAGCACCAAATAGAAATAAGGATACATTTCAGGAAATAAATTCATGCTGAAACAGCCTTTCATCCATGTACATGCAAACCAATAGCCACTCATTTTCTGAGTTCTGTCTGTTGACAACTCTCTCCTGAAACAAATTGAAATTTCTATCATCGATTCGCTTTGAAATGTCATAAAGCAGCATAGGCCTTAGCTGGCTGAGCAATAAAGCAGGCTCTTTGACAGCTTAAATGAGGTGCCCCTGACAGCAGGACAGAGGACAAGGCATTAGGCATTGCCAAGAACGGATAATTTGGAAGCCGCCTAGTGGCAGAAATGACAAGGCCAAAATCATAATGCGTTAGGGAAAAATGACATCAGTTGAAGGATAAACATAAAATGGGAAAATAGCAACCTCATCACAGAGCGGTAAACACTTAGAAGAACATTTAGCCTAGTACCACATGAAACCCCTATATCTTAGCAAGGAATCCTTTTTATATATGGTTAGCTGCCATTATAATGACTGGCTCTGTGATAGATGAGTCACCTTGCAGGTAAAACCATGGACCACTACCCCAATGACTCTGAGCCCTTTACCACTACTCAGAAACCAGTGCTGCCTTAGCCAGTTTGGCTCAGTGGATAAAGCATCGGCCTGCAGACTGAAGAGTCCGGGTTCGATTCTGATCAAGAGTACATGCCCAGTTGCAGGCACAATCCCCAATAGGGGGCGTGCAGGAGGCAGCCGATCAATGATTCTCTCTCATTATTGATGTTTCTATCTCTAGCTCCCTCTCCCTTCCTATCTGAAATCAATAAAAATATATTTTAAAAAAACAAACAAGAAACAGTGCTGATGTTAGTTACCTCATCCCCCCACCCCATGTTTTGATGGAGGTTCCAATGTGCCTTTTTAATGAACAGAGTAGCATTCAATGACATGTTGAGGCTATTTGGCTTTTCTTGTCAGTTTTCTCAATACAACTTCAGATGCTGCTTTAGTTGAAGTTCAGAAATATGCATTTGCCTGGAGGACAGGCCTCCAGAGCCACTTGTGTGTCTCTCCTAGTCCCACTAATAACTCCTTTGTGATACAATTCAACCACAGTTCTCTCGATCCATAAAGACACTTTAATATCAGCTCTTTGGAGAAAAGAGGGATCTAAAGGATCCCTTTGCTTCAGTGCTTTTGGAGTTTAGGAAATGAAGAGTTTGGAGCCAAGGGAGAGAAGAAAGCCAATCTCTAGTTAAGGAAACCCACACTTGGGCGCATGGGGTATAATGAATAGACTGTGAGCATTAGAGGCAAACAAACCAGGCTCAAGTCCTAGTGTGTGACCTTGAGCAAGTCACACCTTTGTGAGTCTGAGTTTTATCTAGAATTATTGTTTCCAAGACACTAATGATTTGATAAGCATTAAAAATAAAAATAAGTAAATGAGTTGTCTGAGCCCAGGTACCTCTGATTAGTATTTCCAAGGACATACCTGCTTTAAAGGACCCTTCTAAGCAAAAGTCATCAATAAACTTAGAGGACAGAATAGAGTAGTGGAAGCATGCCACAAAGATTTCATCTCACCAGCCATTTCTGCTTGATTTGTAGTATTTCCCTGGAACACTATATTCAGGAGGATTCTAAGGTCATATTTGGGCTCATGTCTGGGCTCAGTGGAAAAGAATGCCCTCATCAATGGGCACAAAAAGAGGATCTGGCACCATGCATAACATCACTGTTGTAGTGATTGAGAGCATTGAGCTTGAAAGTCAATTCTTGGAGGAAGTAATGTGTATTAGCTCTTGCTTCAATAACAAACAACACAAACTACAATTTCAATGGCTTATAAACATAAACACTTATTTCTCATCACATACAGAGTCAGGCTATGGGTTGGATTGGGTCTGCTCCACATTTCTTCTTATTCCAGGAACCAGGCAGAAGGACCTTTCCTCATTTGGGATATGCTATGCTGTGGAAAGAGCAGAAATTCCAATGGTTAAGTCAAACCAGACCATCACATTTAAAACTTCTGCTCAAACATAGCATAAATCATATCATTCACATTTCATTGGCCAAATCAAGCCATATGGCAAGCCCAAAGTCAATGGGGAAGGAATATATAATCTTCCTGGGAAAAATGGCAATCAATGCAATCTACCAGATGGTGTTTAAGAAAGATACTTTTAGAATTGAGATATTATATCTGTAATGGGGAATGAATATGCTATACTACTTATACTAGTCTGACTAGCCATAGAATAAAACTAAAATTAAAATGTACTAACAAAGTAAACTTATAAAGGAATTTATATAAAGCTACCCACGTTAATCTTTGTAAGTGTTAAACCCAGTTTGTTCACCTCTGGCCAAGTTCTCTTTACGGTTTAACAGCCTGTCCCAGGAACAAGAAATGCCAATGCCTACAGTTGAACCACAGATGTCTGGTTGACACACATTGAAAAATAACTTTGAAACAGAAAGAATGAGCCTGAGCAAAGACTGCACATTGCCAGAAATTACACTGACCCCCTCCCCTGATGTCTTTGTTCTACCCTCCCTCTCTCTCCTTATAAAAACCTCTGCCTGCACTGAGGTGTTAAGATGGTTTTTGAGCCCAGCTGGTGTGGCTCAGTTGTTAAGTGTCAACCTATGAACCAGGAAATTGCGGTTTGACTCCTGTCAGGGCACATGCCCCGGTTTCGGGCTCAATCCCCAGTAGGGAATTTGCAAGAGGCAGCTGATAAATGATTCCCTCTCATCGCTGATATTTCTATCTCTCTCTCTTCCTCTCTCTCTTCCTTTCTGAAATCAATAAAAAAAAAAAAATTTTTTTTTTTAAATAGATGGTTTTGGTGGCATGAACCTGCCATCTTCTCAGGTTGCTGGCCCCTGAATAAATCACTTTACTTCTCACAAGCACTGGTCTCATGAGTTTGACTTTCATGTTGGCAGGCAGCCAAGCCTGAAAGTCATTTCTCTGGTTTCATATCTATTTTTTCTTATTTTGTAATACATTACACATGTACTATACATGTAATTTAAAAATTAAAAGTTGTAAAATGTTCATGTGTCTTATGGATATTGGGAATCCCTGAGGAGAGAACAAGCTGATACCTGGAAAGTGGAGGGTACCTATGCTGATGAAAGTAGCGGGAGAGGAAGAACACAAAAAGCTGGGAGCTCTTCAGGGAATATGTGAGTTTAAAAGAGAAGATGGCAAGGGAACTAAGTAGATGACAATTAATCCACAATGTAAGCCCTAGAAAATCATCAACAGCAAGTTTATGAGCAAGTGAGGTGGTGCCCTGGCTGTGCCACTTGGATAGCGTAAGACCTGCAGAAGGCACAGAGGTCTTAGAACTGAAGTGATTGGGTGAATGACTGACTGAATGAATGTTAAAGATATCTGAAAGGCAAGGAATATGGAACACTTATAAAGAAAACAGGTATCATCTAAGAGAGCAGCTTCAATAGGGAGTCAAGCATTACTAAATAAATATTTATCAAGTAACTATTAGGTTTCAGGTACCATACCAGGTGCTGCAGGTACAACAAAAGAGACAGGTTTTTTTAAAGCAACTAACAGGTCACCCTCAACCAATATTTTGTTTTCACCAACCTACCCGCTCAATAGACATTCTTTTTGCTTCCTTTCTGTTACAGTGGGCAATATATGCCCCATCTAGATCCCATCCCTTTTTCATTGTCTTCACTCCTGCAATTAAGCCTTTTCTATCCCAAATTCTCATTCCCTACCAAATCATTTGCATAGTTACACAAACATACTATAGCTGGATAGGGGGGAAGCAAGATTTTCCTTTCTAAAAAGAATTTGGAAAGGAATGCAAGTTGCATTTCCGTTGCCACAGTGACCAGGGACCCTACTGGCATTTAGTGAGGGCCGGGATGCTAATTGTGTTGTATCTTATTTAAAAAGAAAAACTTCCTTGCCCAGCCAGTGGTTCAGTGGTTGAGTGTCAACCCATGAACCAGGAGGTCACGGTTCAATTCCCAGTCAGGGCATATGCCTGGGTTTCGGGCTCGATCCCCAGTGGGGGGCATATAGGAGGCAGCCGATCAATGATTCTCTCTCATCATTGATGTTTCTATCTCTCTCTCCCCTTCTTCCTTCCTCTTTCTAAAATAAAAAAAGACATTTAAAAAAAAAAAACAAGAAAAAGAAAAACTCCCTTAAACTCACAACATTCTCCAGCCATTGCCAACTACTCCTCAAACCTTCCACAGAAAAACTTCTTGTTGGAGTTATCTATATCTGTGGTAGGCAGTTAGACAAACATGAGCAGAGCAAGGACAATGAGCCAGGTACAGAAAGTCACCTGAGCAGAAAGCCCCAGGTGCCTAGCAACGGGCAAAACTGGGAAAATAAGGAGCTTGCCCCCGGGGTAACTTCTCTACCCCTAGCATATCACTGGTCATGGGGTTTGGAACCCCTGACCTTTCATATTGTTGGTTATGCAGTTTAGACCCCTGACCCTTTCCTCACTAAAGATAACACCTAGATCTCAGTTGTATTTCAGCTCCAGGCCCAGAAAAGCAGCAAAACCAGACCAGTGACACCATGACTGTCTCAGGACTAGATGCACTGACTAGTGACCCCCTGCCCAGACCACGACCCTGAAAGGACACACCTGGAAAACCGATGAATATTCTATTGAGATCCTCCCCTGAGACCTCCCCATGATTCCTGCCTACAAGAGAGAGAAAAGGGTTGGATTGGAGAAGAGGACAATAGACAATTCTACAATAATAGTTGGAGATTTCACCACCCCACTTGGATGGATAGAACAATTAGACAGAAGATCAACAGGAAACAGGAGACTCGAACAACACCATAAACCAACTAAACCTAACAGACATACTAGTACATAGAACACTCCACCCAACAACTGCAGAATACACATTTTCTCAAATACACATGGAACAGTCTCCAGGGTAGACCACATGCTAAGCCACAAAACAAGTTTCAATAAATTTAAAAGGCTTGAAATAATAAAGTATCTCCTCCCACCACAGTGGAATGAAAGTAGAAATAAATAACAGAAGGAATTCTGGAAAATTCACAAACATATGGAAATTAAACACACTCTAACAATCAATGGGTCAAAGAAGTTCCAGGCAAAAATTTTGAAAATTCTGCCTCACCTACCATCCTGTGAATTATAGTGTCAGTTCTTAATATCTTAGAGCAGTGGTCGGCAAACTCATCAGTCAACAGAGCCAAATATCAACAGTACAACGATTGAATATTCTTTTGAGAGCCAAATTTTTTAAACTTAAACTATATAGATAGGTACATTGTTATTAACTTAATTAGGGTACTCCTAAGGCTTAGGAAGAGCCACACTCAAGGGGCCAAAGAGCCGCATGTGGCTCGCAAGCCGCAGTTTGCCAACCACGGTCTTAGAGGAAGCAATTGTCTGATGTATAAGAAATGCTATGAATTCCTATACAGATCAGTTTTTGCTGAATAACAAACCACCATAAAATCACCGTGTGTAGACGTCTTAGAATTCAGGTGATTGGGTGAATGGCTGACTGAATGAATGTTAAAGATATCTGGAAGGCAAGGAATATGGAGCACTTACAAAGAAAACAGGTATCATCTCACCAGCCATACTTACAGGTATTCAGATTGGCTAGAATAGCCTGCTTTTGCAGGTCTATGGGAAAGCTGTGATATTCAGGCTGAAGGTGCAGCAGCTACCTGGGGTCATTTTCTTCTCATGACAAGAGGACAAAAGCTCCGGAGCAATGAAGGGATGCGCATAATTCCTCGTAAGGCCTAGGCTTACACGTCGTATATTATCACTTCTGCCCATGTACCCATTGGCCAAAGCAAATCACACAACCAAGTCCAACATCAGTGGAAAAGGGAAGAATACTTACCCCTACCATAATGATCGGAGGGAAGGGAATGAATATTTGCTGAACAATAATCTACTTTTCCACCGCCCCCTTGGAGGAAAACTTTGAAAAATGGTGCTGTCGTTACTACTGTGGATGCTGAACTATAATGTCTCCTTATTAACCATGTTGGTTGTATTAGAAATGAATGTTTAAGATTCTTCTCTCTGTATTTGTAACTATTAAAAGCCATATAGAAATGTTAAATTCTTCAAAGCCACTTTACCCGACTCATTCAATGACCATTGACTTACTAATGTATTCTTAGCTCAGTAGCATTATCACCTCAAGAATTTTTGTTTCAACACAATTTCTTCTTATACCAAATAGAAAATTTTTTAAATGTCTGTGTATATATCAAAGCAAAAAAAATGAATCTGGCACTATCAATAGGAAATGAATTAATATACCCTTTCTGAAAATCTTTCTAAAAGAAAAATCCCTCTGACATCTGAATTTTTGACTTATTGTTGAAAAATTCAACCCTCAGAAGGAATCTTAGTGAAGTTTATCTCTGTTGAAGTAAAAAATACCCTATATAAATACAATAAGTCTAATCTTCCCTAGCCTATAAGATCTTGCTAATATTTTCACATGCAAAAAAAAAAGAAGCTGATTGTGAATGATAACATTATTCTGAATTCTGCATTACTCGGTCAATTGATGGTACGTAGCCTCCTCTCATACTATAACCCCCCTTCCAATAAATATCTCTCCCCCAGATTTTTATCCTATTTGTTTCATTAAGAATTGTCAGGGGTCGGGGGGAAGAAGCTACCAAAAAAAAAAAAAAAAAGAACTTGGTGAAAATAAATTTATTTTTATCTTAATTTCATGCCAGGAAATATGAAGTCATGAAAGCATACTGAAAAGGATAGACATTTTTTAAACAGGACCTTAAGAGCCAGGCCCAATGCCTGTTGCCAAATTAAATGAAGACTTGTTTGAAGTAAGAACAGAACATTGTTCTGAGATTGAGCCAACTAGAAAGGCTGATACACCATGACATTTCTAGTTTGTATCACCTCCCTGCCCTTGAAATGAACTCTAGATAGAGGCAGCATAGCCAAAGTTGACAATGAGATAAAGAGTGCATGTCTAAGTCATATAGCACCCAAAACCTCACTATTCAAGCCAGCTTGGCGGAGAAAAGATTCAATTGTTGGAAAATCTCAATTCCCATTATTTCCAAATACAAGAAATACCTCTGGATTTAAGAAATTGACAAATGGAACCAAAGTTTTTTCCACTTCTCCTTCCAAAAATGCCATTGAAATAACAAAGATATTTTTAAAAAGAAGAAAAACACAAATAGCGGTACTAGGAAAATCGAGAGGAATGCTATCACCACCAAAGAAATATTGATGAATTGCTGGAAGATATGAAGCAGGTAGGATAACCATAAATCAATGTGTAATTTTAAAATCCAGCAGTTATTGTGTAAGGCCTGTGAAATAAAAATTACTTTCAAAATATTAAAAAGATATTACTTGCCGAGACCGGTTTGGCTCAGTGGATAGAGCATCGGCCTGCGGACTGAGAGGTCCCGGGTTTGATTCCGGTCCGGGGCATGTACCTGGGTTGCGGGCACATCCCCGGTGGGGGATGTGCAGGAGGCAGCTGATGGATGTTTCTCTCTCATCGATGTTTCTAACTCTCTCTATCTCTCTCCCTTCCTCTCTGTGAAGGGTCAGTGGAATGTGTTTAAAAAAAAAAAGAGGAAAAAAATAAATAAATAAAAATAAAAATAAAAAATAAAAAAAATAAAAAGATATTACTTGTTGGCATTTGCACTGATGGAACAAAAATAATTGTGGGTACCTTAGGCACCTAACTGGTACAAGTAGTCATTGTATTCTTAATCTCCAGAAATGGGGCGGGGGGAGGGGTTACATAAGAATGCTCTTGATTAAGCCATAAAAATGATTTTATGTTATTAAAATATTAATTTTAATATTGTGAAAAATTGGAAGTATATATAAAGCATTTTTGTTGAATACCAAAATATGATAGTTATCTTGAGAAAAAGCACCTGTACAATTAATTTGAGTTGAAAGCTGAATTAGTTGCTTTCTTTCATGGAGCACCATTTATTCTTGAAAGAACAACAGACAAACCATAGCAATTGAGAATTGGGTATCTGGAAGACATTTTCTCAAAAATGAATGAAATGAGCCTGTCACTGCAAGGAAAATAGCTGGCAGTATTTGTTGCCAATGATAACATTCTAGCTTTCAAGAGAAAATTAGATTTTTGGAAAACTTATGCACACCTCCATAAGCCTGACATCATCCTAATACTTAAGACTTTTTTAATATCAGCGGATTATTAATAAATGTGATTTATTGATATTGTATAATTAAAGGTATCAACATTTGAAAGATCTGCATAATGCAGTGAGCCAATATTTTCCAAATGACGAATGTATAATGTTATAAAATCATGCATGGGTAATCGAAAATGTTAAGGTGCAAAATAGATGACTCAATTTAAACATAGTAGAATACAAAATTCATCTATAAGGTTTCAGATTCCACATTTGAACCATCTTTTAAGAAATTTGCATTTGTCAAGTTTTGGTGTAGTACAGTGATGGCAAACCTATGACACTCGTGTCAGAGGTGACACACGAACTCATTATTTTGGTTGATTTTTCTTTGTTAAATGGCATTTAAATATATAAAATAAATATCAAAAATATAAGTCTTTGTTTTACTGTGGTTGCAAATATCAAAAAATTTCTATATGTGACATGGCACCAGAGTTAAGTTAGGGTTTTTCAAAATGCTGACACGCCGAGCTCAAAAGGTTCGCCATCACTAGTGTAGTATCAAAGAAGATTATTCATATTTATCTAAACAAGTTATTAAAATACTCCTCTCTTTTCTAATTACATAGCTGTGTGATGCTGGATTTTATTCATATACTTCAACCAAAGCAATCCTCCTATATAATAAAGATGTAATATGCAAATGGTCGTTACGCCATGAAGCATAACGACCGACCACGTAACGACTGGGTCACGGATCAGCAAGAGGGTGGGGCAGTGAGCTACAAGCGGGCGGCAGAAAGCTACAGGAGGGGGCAGGGCAGCAAGCTATGATGGGGGGCTGGGGAGTGGAGGGAGCTACAGGAGGGTGGAGCAGCAGGCGGAGAGCTACTGGAGGGCGGCAGTGAGCTACTGGTGAGCTACTGGCACACAGATTTGTGTGCAGGGCTACTAGTATATAATAAAAGGCTGATATGCAAATTGACCAAACAGCGAAACTACCAGGCGCTATAACAAGCACTGACCACCAGGGGGCAGACGCTGAACACAGGAGCTGCCCCCTGGTGATCAGTGCGCTTCCACAGGGGGAGCACCTCTCAGCCAGAAGCTGGGCTCATGGCTGGCGAGCGCTGCGGCAGTGGCGGTAGCCTCTCCCACCTCCACAGCAACACTAAGGATGTCCGACTGCAACGCTGAAGGTGTCTGACTGCCGGCTTAGGCCCACTCCTAAGCTGGCAGTTGGACATCCCCCGAGGGTTCCCAGACTGCAAGAGGGCGCAGGCTGGGCTGAGGGACCTCTAGTATATTACAAAAGATTGACTGTAGAAGCAGATGTGGGAATCTGTCTTCTATTAAGCAGTTATTAAAGGGCTCTAGCCAGTTTGACTCAGTGGATAGAGTGTCGGCCTGCGGACCAGAGGGTCCTGGGTTAGATTCCAGTCAAGAGCATGTACCTCATCCCCTCAGAGAAGAGAGGGCAGAGCTGGGCAGGCCTGGGCCTGAGGAGCTGCGGCTTCTGGGAACCAGTGAGGCGCCCGGCTGCTGCCGGCAGTCAAATGCCCCGGAGGACGAGGAAGAGGACAGCAGCCTGCTCCTGGACGTGCACCACGCACCACGGTAACCAGAGGCCATCACCACGTCGAAGGACCAGAATGGAACCTGGGAGATGGAGAGCAATGACAACTTTGAAGGCTACATGAAGGCACTGGATATTGATTTCGCCACCCGCAAGATCGCAGTCCGCCTGACTCAGACCAAGATCATTCAGCAGGACAGCGATAACTTCAAGACGAAAACCAACAGCACCTTCCGCAACTATGACCTGGATTTCACCGTTGGAGTGGAGTTTGAGGAGCACACCAAGGGCCTGGGCAACCGGATTGTGAAGTCGCTGATCACCTGGGAAGGCAATGTCCTCGTGTGCGTGCAGAAGGGGGAGAAGGAGAACCGTGGCTGGAGGCAGTGGGTTGAAGGGGACAAGCTGTACCTGGATCTGACATGCGGTGACCAGGTGTGCCATCAAGTGTTCAAAAAGAAGTGATGGCCATGAGGGGCCTGCTCCACACTCCCAGTGAAGGGTTCTTCACCAGCTTTGAGACGAAGCCGTGGGGACCCTCCCACTCCTGACAGAGCCTGTTAAGACATCTGGATGGGTTTTACACGGAACGAATGTGTACCAGTGACAAACATATTCTCCCTTCGTTGAAACCTGGCATCAAATGAAAAAACAAAACTCACTCTCATACTTTGAAATCCTTTATCTCTCTCTCCCTGTATTTGTAGAACTGTCAGTTTTATCCACAAGCCGAACAGGTGACTGCCTGCCTGTGAAAAAAAAAAAAAAGAGCATGTACCTCAGTTGCAGGCTTCTCCCTGGCCCAGGCCCTGGTTGGAGTACATGCAGGAGGCAACCAATCAATGTATTTCTCTCACATCAAGTTCTCTCTGTCTCTCCTTCTCCTGTCCACTCTCTCTAAAGATCAATGGAAAAATATCCCTGGGTGAGGATTTAAAAAATAAAAAAGAAGAAAGAAAGAATGAGAGAGAGAGAGAGAGAGAGAGAGAGAGAGAGAGAGAGAGAGAGAGAAAGAAAGAAAGAAAGAAAGAAAGAAAGAAAGAAAGAAAGAAAGACGTTATTAAAGGAATTTGTAAAATATGTAAAACAATGCTACTCTTCTAAATTTTTTTTTTAAAAACGCCATAATTTTTAATGAAATGTCATTTACAATAACACGTTATGGATTTGTATTTTAAAACATAAATATATGCCGAAACCGGTTTGGCTCAGAGGACAGAGCGTCGGCCTGCAGACTGAAAGGTCCCAGGTTTGATTCCGGTCAGGGGCATGTACCTGGGTTGCGGGCACATCCCCAGTAGGAGATGTGCAGGAGGTAGCTGATCGATGTTTCTCTCTCATCGATGTTTCTAACTATCTCCCTTCCTCTCTGTAAAAAATCAATAAAATATTTTTTTTTAAAAAAACATAAATATGTTTTCATTTCTCTAATTTTAATTTCTAACACAGGAGCTATCAATAGATAGCCCTCACACACGAAAGCTCTTTGAAATCCTTAGTTATTTCTAAAAGTATAAATTGGTCCTGACACCAAAATTCTGGAGAATCAGTGCTGTATTTACTTTCACATTTGCTATAGTTGGTTTCTACCTTCCAGAGTAAAAAAGAAGATGGGGGGTGGGAAAAGGAACACTGATAGTGTCCCAACTGCAACCAAAAATGGGAGGGAGGAAGACACACCACAGGGTAAATCTCCTCATACTTTTCATGAGGCTAAAGTCCTGAGGGAACATGGATACCACTGCGATACATCAGTAATAGCGAGAAGTGACAGTTTGAGAGCAGGTTTGGGGAAGCAAATGAATGGGTTTCCATATAACTCATTCACACCTGGGGTTGCTGGTCTGGTCCCGTACATATCTGAGAAAAGTGGGAGGATCAAATAAACAACCTGTGATGAAAAGAAAAGAAAAACATCTGATTTCAGTTTGACTACCCCCCTCTTAGGCAAGCATACTATGAGTTTGTACATTGGAACAGGCAGTTTCTTCTTCTAGGAATTACAAGGTCAGGCCAGGGCCCTGGCCTGGTTGTAAAGATGAGGAATTGGTGATATGCAGGGTTTCAAGGCACAGGCAAAGCCTCAAAACAAGCATTCAGATTCTCACAGGTGATCATGGTTAAGCATTCATTCGTGGATTTAATCAGCAAGAGCTAAGTGTATTCATCAAGACTTGGTGCATTTACCACTAAGAAAAGGTTTTTAAAGTAAACTTTAAATATAAATGGATCTGCTACAAAATCCACTCTCTTTCGGACTGGCATACATTTCTTTTCGTTTTAGAAGTGACTTCTTATTCTCTGTCTAGTGAAGAAATTATTACTAAATCAGTAATAAGGTAGTTCAGTAAATTGATGTTTCAATAATTCTGAGAACACAAAAAAATTATTCTACTAAAATTATCAGGGAAATGACTTCACTTTCCAAAATATCCAATGTAGTTGTCTGAAGACTTATAAAATTAACTGCTTTTTCTATCTCTATTCTGGTGACTTGATTTGACATTTTAAAAAGCACATTATTGATGGAGTTATGAGTCCTGAAAGAACTAGAAAAAATGGCTCACTCTGTCATTCATTCACTCAGACATCTGGGGGTGAGACTGAAAGTTCCAAACCTCTAATCACTATTGGTTCCCCTGGCAACTAGCACAATCCATAGTTGCTTTCCAAAAGTCACCTGATTAACATAAACTCAGGTGTGGTTGAAAGGGTTTTGTTATATATTAAGACATCTTTATCACTCTTATCATTTAGGAAATTCTAAGAGCTCCAGGAGCTCTGTGCCAGAAATGAAGATGAAAACCAAATACATATCTTACATTATAAGTCACAATATCACAGCAGGTCACACATGAAAATCTATTCCAACACTCCCACCTACTTTGCCTTTGGAATCTTTCCATATACTATGCGATGGAAATTCTGGCACCAAATTTCAATGAATGTAGGCTATCACTGAGTCCAGAATTTAGTCATCCACACTAAATGAGTCATCCACTCATTTTTAGCTTTAACTAAAATATTAAATCCAGAATTTCTGGTAAGTGTACCCATATCAATATATTAATCCTGATACAAAACTATAGTCTGTGCTTTTTGAACCAACACTCTACAATCTATCCTCACACATATTTCCTGGGTTTCTACTTATATGAATTATCAAATTCCTGCAGTTATTTTGAAATATAATCAGTTTTCTTCCCAGGTCACAATCTTCATTTGTCCTTCTTGAGCATCCTATAATAAAAGGGTAATATGCAAATTGACCCTAATAGCAGAATGACCAGTCGCTGTGATGCCCACTGACCACCAGGGAGCAGATGCTCAATGCAGGAGCTGCCCCCCTGGTGGTCACTACACTCCCACAGGGGAAGCTCTGCTCAGCCACAAGCTGGGCTGATGGCTGTGAGCGAGCCCAACAGCGTTGGTGGGAGCCTCTTCCGCCTCCTCTGCAGCACTAAGGATGTCTGACTGCGGCTTAAACTGGCAGGTGGACATCCCCAGAGGGGTACCAGCCTGCAAGAGGGCCCAGGCCAGGCTGAGGGGACCCCTCCCCCCCCTGAGTGCACAAATTTTCATGCACTGGGCCTCTAGTGCTAAGATATGATTCTAGTTTAGGTCTAGAATAGGAAATAAAGGACAGTTAATATGGGTCTTGAAGAGAATAAGCATCCCCTTGTAAGCAACTGCCTTCAAATAAGGTGATTCAAGAAGGAAAGGTCAGTCTTCTCAGTCGTAAGAGGAGGGGCTGCTTCTGCTCACTTAGAGCAGTGGTTCTCAACCTTGGCTAACATTAGAATTACCTGGGAATCTTTTTAAAATCCTGATTTCTGGGCCTCATTCTCCGGAAATTCTGTTTCTTTGTTACTAATGTTGTGACCTCACCCCATAACAAAGAAACAGAATTTCCGGACGATGAGGCCCAGAAATCAGGATTTTAAAAAGATTCCCAGGTGATTCTAATGTGCAGCCAAGGTTGAGAACCACTGGCTTAGAAAGACCTGGACATTTAGCTTCACCCGTCAATTCAAGTTTTCGAAGTCCACCTGTTCCCAATGCCCTAGTTGTCACATAAACAATTTGATAATTTTGTAATCCACCCAGTCGTATTTTTAATTAAGTTTGCCTTACAGCTATAAGAAATACAAGACTTTTTAATGGTTACCATAAAAGTTCCCTGATTGGCATGGCTCAGTGGTTGAGCATCAACCTATGAACTAGGACAGTGATGGCGAACCTTTTGAGCTCGGCGTGTCAGCATTTTGAAAAACCCTAACTTAACTCTGGTGCCGTGTCACATATAGAAATTTTTTGATATTTGCAACCATAGTAAAATGAAGACTTATATTTTTGATATTTATTTTATATATTTAAATGCCATTTAACAAAGAAAAATTAACCAAAAAAATGAGTTCGAATGTCACCTCTGACACGCGTGTCATAGGTTCGCCATCACTGAACTAGGAGGTCACGGTTCCATTCCAAGTCAGGGCACATGCCCAGAACGCAGGCTTGATTCCCAGTGGGGGCCATGCAGGAAGCAGTCGATCAATGATTCTCACTTATCATGGATGTTTCTATCTCTCTCCCCTTCTCTCTTCCTCTCTGAAATCAATAAAAGTATACTTTTTTAAAAGTTTCCTGATTGTCTGAATGTGACTTGAGTTTAGACTTTAAAGCCTTAAGCTTGTCATTTTCTGTCAGTTTTCTAGCAGTCATAAGATATCATCCCACCCCACAGTTCTTGTTGTCATCATTACCACCATAATGGTTAAATGCAACATCCACTTGGTCTCAAAGGCAACTACTTCAATAGGTATTTCTTCCCAAGCAACCACAGGTCACACTTTATGTTATAGATTGCCGGAATACTGATAAGGAACTAAACACTCCATTCAGGGCCAAGGACATCAACAAACCAATTCCAGAACTCTATCTTTGAGAAATAGAAGGATTAAGTATAACATCTCCATAATTAAGTAGTACTGAGCAGGGACTACAGCTGACCCTTGTTATGTAAGAGTCTAGCGCAGTGGTTCTCAACCTTGGCTGCCCATTAGAATCACCTGGGAATCTTTTTAAAATCCTGATTTCTGGGCCTCATCCTCCGGAAAGTCTGTTTCTTTGTTATGGGGTAGGGCCACAACATTAGTAACAAACAGAATTTCCAGAGGATGAGACCCGGAAATCAGGATTTTAAAAAGATTCCCAGGTGATTCTAATGTGCAGCCAAGGTTGAGAACCACTGCTCTAAAACAAGCATGTCAAACTCAAAGGCTAACACAAGCCAAATAAACAAGGTTTAAGTTTATGTGGGCTACAGAAAAACAAAAGCTTCAATTTTCATAGAAACATAGGTTTCGATAGAGACATGCTGAATACTAAGGGCTGAAATAAATAAGTAATCATTAACATAAAATATTTGAACATTTTAATAAAAATTAATATTTTTTCTTGAACATTAACTTACCAGACACTGAATAACGCACAAATTAATAAGCGTAACGCAAATAAACCTATTTCTCTTGTTCTCCAAAAGTGAAATAGTTCCTGTTGCGCACACCAAACAAGTCAGTACAAGACTAATGATGTGGCAATCGGCTGCTAAAATATTCGCTGCTAGTATTAGTGGAGAGAAATGGTGCCCCTACACATAAGGCAAGTAAGGGGAATGAATGCAACACAATTATAGTAATCAGTCATTAGCGAACGTTGTAGTTCATTATTAATAATTATGTGTAACAGGATATTGTAAAATTTAAGTTATGAAATTTTTATTAAAACATTTCTTACATACCGTTAGATTGGCTGGGCCGCAGAAATATTCGTTGTGGGCTGCATGTGGCCCGCAGGCCGCGAGTTTGACACGCTTGCTCTAAAGGACGCAATGAGGCTGTTTCCAGTAGTGCTGAATGAAGCCAGAGGATGGAACCAACTGCCACGCTGGGGTGAAGTTCCCCTGCAGGTAAACTGCCCTGCAAGCAACACTAACAAGCACAGCAAGAATGGGAAATAGGTTCTCCCCTCCTCCTGCTTTCCAATCTCCCTCTAGTGCCCCCTATTGACAGAAGCAAGCTGACAAAAGAATCTGGGAAACATTTTGTAGAGAGCTAGCCCCACAATCCCCAGAGTACAGAGAAGAATTTGGAGCTAAGAGACAATAGGTAAATGATTGGCATAGAGGGTGTTTATGTCCAGTGTTTCTCTTTGACTAAGAGGGGTTTATCCCAGGAATACAAGATTAGATTAACATTTGAAAATCAAGTAAAACAGCGATTTTCAACCTTTTTCATCTCATGGCGCACATAAACTAATTACTAATTCTTTGGCACACCAAAAATATATTTTTTGCCGATCTGACAAAAAATAGATATAATTCTGATTCATTCACATTGGACTGCTATTGCTGTGTTGGTTGTTGTCATTTTTTTTATTTGACAACCTAAGGGAAAAGAGGTCAGTGCTCCTGACTAAATAGCTATTGCATGCTATAAAATTTTTGGTGGCATACCAGTTGAAAATCTCTGAAGTAGGACATAGTTTTTCATAGATTATTAAGCTTACAGTTTTTTAAATTTCAAGTGTAAGGTCTTAATAGTTTGGCTATTTGTGGAAAGGTTGATAAACTTATAAAAAAGACACTTAACCTTATTAATCAAGAAAATGCTAACTACCGTGAGAGTTTTAAATCCATCAAATTGCAAATTTTAGACTGACAAATATATACAAAATAATGTTGGCACAGATAGGAGAGATAAGCTCTCTCATGTGCTATTTTATGGAAGCTGCCTCTTGTTTGCCTCCCTTGGGGATCAAGCCTGAAACCCAGGCATATGCCCTGACTGGGAATCCAACGGTGACCTCCAGGTTCATAGGTCGACACTCAACTACTGAGTCACACTGGTCGGGCTAGAACTTGAATTCTTGATATAAATATAATTTCTGCCCTCCACCCACTGGTACAGGCTTTGCCAGGCACAATTTAACACATATTCTTTACAGCTTAAAATTTAAGCCAATGTTTCCACATAAGGAATCTAACCCACAGAAGTACACCCACAGATGCACAAAGATATATACACAGGATTTTTATTGTAGCATTGTTTCTACAAGGAAGATTTCTTCAAGACATATAGATAAGGGCTAAACATGGTGCAGAATAATTTATAAAATATGTATATCAAATAATTATATACATGTGCATGTGTACATTATATATAGATGTGTACATATATGTATATACAAAAAGCATTAACTGTGATTACCTTTGGTGAGTGAAGGAATGGGAGGGATGGAAGGAGATAAAATGAGATTATACTTATTTTTTGTTCAATTCAGCACATAAAAATTATATTAAGAATAATTTCTTGTGAAATGTTTGTAACTACAACTTTTTAAAAGAATATATGCTTCTTGGGAGGCACTCAAAGCTTCTCAGAGAAATGATACTGCATAAATCCAAGACACTGGTATTACCATTGTTGTTACTATCAGTATCCTCACCCTTCACAACTATAACACTGATATGCCTTTCATCAGAGAAATTTAAACAAGATTTACAAATAGAGGTTCATTTATTCACAGAACACGCCTTTGAAGCAAGGCTATAATTCCAAAATACAGACATAATAAATGACTTGCCCAGATTTTCAAACAAGTCAGGAAATGATCCAGGGCCAGGATTCCACTCTTGTACAAATAAATGTGTACATACTGGTTCTCAGCACAGCACCATAAATAACCCTATCCCTGGCATTTCAGTCTCTCCCCAAGTAATTGAGTGTTTAAATGATGTGCAAACCTTCACTGTGGCTTTAAAAATTGTCTATGTCTGGCATTCTTTTTAAAGGAATAGCTTTTAAAAGTTTAACATTAACCTTCCTAGGAAAGTCAGAGAATAATACTAGTTTTCACCTTCTATAAAAGGACAACCCTAAAAGAATATTGTGCTTTTCGAAAAAACAGCTCTGATCATACTATTTAGCCTAAGATCATTAACTTAGCAGGATTATTCTAAAATGCATTATCTTAATTATTAAAACTTTCTAAAGAAAAGACACAAATCAACTTCCTCAGCTTCCTTATTTGTAAAATAACAGGGAGGTATTCTTATTCCTCCCTGCTTAACTAATTGAATTGTCTTGAGGCTCAAATAAAAGATTGAAGGTGTTCTATAAAGTCTGAAGTTCCAAGTAAAATATTATGTATATATGAAGCCTGAATTCTTTTTTTAAAATATATTTTTATTGATTTCAGAAAGGAAGAGAGAGATAGAACTTCAATGATGAGAGATAATCACTGATCAGCTACCTCCTGCATGCCCTCCATTGCGGATCGAACCAGCACCCCAGGCATATGCCCTGACTGGAATCAAACTGTGACCTCCTGGTTCATAGGTCAATGCTCAACCACTGGGCCACACTGGCCGGGCTGGAACCTGAATTCTTTATACAAGTATAATCCCTGCCTCCCACCCATCCCAATGTGAGAAAACATCTGATTTGACAAATTCAAGTCCTCTCAATTAGGAGCCTATTTTTTTTTTTTCTAGACCAACAGGTCTCAACTGCAGTGTCTAGAAAAGGAGTGTGTGGCATTTATTTGTGCAATATGTCACAATTTAAAGTGACAGTGTCTTAGGCCTTTTATAAAGAGGACTAGAGGCCCGGTACACAAAATTCATACACTCAGTGGGGGTGTCCCTCAGCCTGGCCTGCACACTCTAGCAGTCCAGGAGCCCTCAGGGGATGTCTGACTGACAGCTTAGGCCCACTCCCCACCCGCTCCTTGTGGGGAGCAGGCCTAAGCCGGCAGTCGGACATCCTTAGCACTGCCACAGAGGCAGGAGAGGCTCCTGCCACCACTGCTGTGCTCACCAGCCACTAACCCAGCTTCTGGCTGAGCAGTGCTCCCCCTGTAGGAGCGCACTGGCCACCAGGGGGCAGCTCCTGCTTGAGCATCTGCCCCCTGGTGGTCAGTACACATTATAGCGACCGGTCATTCAGCCATTCGGTCAATTTGCATATTAGCCTTTTATTATATAGTATTATGCTAGAATGTTACTCAGTGCAATGGCTGCCACAGTCCTTTTCTGAGTGGAATGCCCTATCCTTCAGCTTCTGCTTCTCACATAATCTTTCCTAAACCACAGCCAGAGCTGAATTAAAAGGTGGGCAATTGGGCAGTTGACCAAATCATTAATCTGTAGAAACTATAGGGTACTAAAATATCACTCAAATAATTAGTAACTATAGAAACAATTAAGGTTTCCACAGGCAAATTCTTACACAGTTGAGAGAATATAAATTTGCCCCTGCTTGAAATACTGTACAGCAAAGTAGAAACTAAAAACAATATTATTAATCTAACATCTATTAGATACCTATTACATACCAGTCCCTATAGCATGTGCTTTACCTATATGATTCCATTTAAACCAAGATATTATTGTATATTATTATTTTCAAACCTATTTTTCTGATGAGGAGGTTGAGATGTGCCCAAGACTGCACAAGAAGCAAACGATAGAGGTGCAATTTGAAACCAGTCTTCCTCCAGGATCTGTGCTCACTATACATCACAGCCTTCCCCAAGTCTAGCTAAGCCTGTCATAGGTTTTTGTGTCTTGCATTTATATAGGAACAATTAGACAAAATTCATCAGGCAGGCTAAATCTGAAACAAAATAATTCATGGATAGTGCTGTTGGCCAGAAATCAGTGATCCATTTTAGAATACAAATTTCAAACCTTTCAATGAGTTTTCAAATAATGTGTCTGATTCAGAAAAATTGCAAAAGAAAAGTGAAAAGAGAATAGAAACTATAAAAAAGTGAAATATATTGCCAAAATTTTTCAAAATATTGACACTGCTTAGGCATCTGTCTATAATATTAATTGAAAATTAAGTTTCTCATTGCCTCATCAAATAATTGTTGAACAAAAATTTAAAGAACATTTTTGAAAGTGCAGCAGTGAAAACTCAATTGTAAATAACAGATTTAACTCTAGCTAATTTAAACAGAAAGGTTTTAACAAGGAGGAATTAGGAATTTATAAAATCACTAGAAGGGTTAATGGAACAGAGTTGATGCTGCACTTCCAGGAACAACTTCCAGACAATACTGTAGAACTGATTCAACATGGGTACCAAGCTTATCACACTTATGGAGCTTGGGAATTAGGAAGCCATCTCCATAGCTACTGACTCTGCCATAATCTGAATCATTAAACTAGAGGTCCTGTTCCCTGTCTCTCATCACCATGAAATTTAGAGACTGAACAATGCTGGGACCTCCAGCATTGCTCAAGCTGTCTCAGAAAAACCAACATCTGCCAACAGAAATGACAAAAATACAGTGTCTACCTCAGAATGCTCACTTTTACCTTCCATATCTCACTAAGGTACATCTGTTTTATAGAAACTAGGCTTCATGAATCCAAGCTAAAGGAGCTTCTGGGAAATGTAGTCTTTAGGTTTCCAGACTCAAGCAATAAAACTTGAGTATATCAATCTATGATGTCAGCTACATCAGACACCAAATTATTAGAGCCAGCCTAGAGCACCCACCCATCTTGTTCCACCCTGGGACATAAAGACAGACAGCCCACCCAAATGTTGGCCAGTGGTAGCTGACCTGATGAAAAAACATTTCTTGGAGCCAGATTTCTCTCAGGATTTTGGGATTGGGACACTGAAGAATTGAGTCAATAAACAGAGGGCTTTTTAGATTTTAGGATAAGTAGATTTGGAGTTGGAATGATGACCGGTTGTGTGTGAACAAATAGCATTATACACATATTCGTTGAGAAATATGAAGGTAAATATCAAAAAAAATGACATGTTAAAATTTGAAAAAGGGGCCAAGGAATTTCTTTTGTTGTTTATAATCATTTTGCTATTTGAACTTTTTAACTTTATGCTTGTATTGCTAGGATTAAAAATTAAATTAATAACTAAACAACCAAATGAATGCCCCAAACTTGGGCCTTTAAGCCAGAACAACTAACTTACACATCACAGCACCAACCACTAGCTGAAGGGAGGGAGCTCCAGACAATCTAGTCCTTACTTGCCTCACTTCCCACCTAGCACCTCCACTGCTTTAAAGTTGGGGAGAGGGGGGATTTTATATCCAAACCAGTTTCTGAGAACTTTGAATGCCAAGCCAAGGAGTTGTTCACTCCAGCAATGGGGATAACTGTAAGTAAAGGAATAACTTTAATGTAAGCAGAATGCTTGCTTAACTGTGTACAAGATAAATTTAAAAGAGATTGATGCAGCCAGGAGATTGGTTAGAAGATTAAAAATAGGATCCTGAACTAAGTTGATGACAATGGAATTGGAGAGAAAAGGTTGGACAAAGAGATATAACAATGGAGTAAATTTAGTATCTTCCAATGTTCCAGAATCCTTTCTTTTAGGGACTACCCCCTCGCCCAGTCCATGAGATTTTGGTGGTGAATTAGGATAAACTTATGTTTTCAAAACTAAAGAAGATACATGTCCCAGAGTGGCCAGTGTCCTTCCATGGACAGGGTTTTGATTCACAGACATAACACAAAGTGAATCAAGACCTTTCTGGAAAACTTTCTCCCAATGCTACTGGGGAAGATGCTCTCCTTCACCATAAATTTTGGGATGCCAGAGTTCATCATGCTGCCATGCAGAGAGGTCCTATCAAAACAGAGTCACACAGAGCTCTGACAACATTGTTTGAACCTCTGAATCCCTCCAAACCTGTACAGATCAATTTTTTGGTAATGTCAGCCAAAAGGTTAATTTTCTTGCTTATGGATTGGATTTTTGTCATTTGCAACAGAAAGAGGGTTTATTAATTGAGTCAAAGATGGCTTAATTTACATATCAACAAAAAATTTACATTGTATCTACCAAATGAATAATTTAACATCAAGTACAATGGGAGATAAAAAGGAATTTTAAGGCATGCCCCATACACCTTGGGATTTATTCCAACTTTGTCACCAATTACCAATGTGACATCAGTCATGTGATAGCTCCGGGATTCATTCTTTTCTTCCTTTAAAATGTGAGAACAGGGCAGACTGGTGTGGTTCAGTGGTTGAGCATCAACCAATGAACCAAAAGGTCATGGTTCGATTCCCGGCCAGGGCACATGCTTGGGTTGCAGGCTCGATCCACAGTAGGGGCATGCAGGAGTCAGCCAATCAATGATTCTCCCTCACCATTGATGTTTCTATCTCTCTCTCCCTCTCCCTTCCTCTCTGAAATCAGTAAAAATATATATATATTTTTTTTAAAAAAAAAAGGACTTTCTGCCCTGCTCAGGGGGCCTAGTGGGCACAGCAGATGGCCTCCAGCTGTTAGCTCACTTTGGGTCTGCCTCAGCTGCAGTCCTGTCCCTCCCAGGGCCCACAGATGCTAACCAGCAAAGGGAGGAGTATAAAGGTTGGGTGTCAGTGGGACACTCTGACCTACAATACTAGGTCCAGAGCTCCCTGTCTCATCATCTGCTTCTGGCAAACCTAATTGCACCCCAAATGAACTCATGCAACCACCATGAACAGAATTATCATCTCAGACCTCTTACAACTAACTGAAGCTGCAAATGTGGAATATCAGTCAAAATTCTTGTCACTGCTTCCAGTGATGATTTTACCTGAATCCCAGGAAACAAACCAAGTTCCTTTTTTATTTTTTATTCAGGGACATTTTTATTTTATTACTCTTTATTGTTGATAGTATTGCATATGTCCCCTTTTCCCCCCATTGACCTCTCCCAGCCTCCTTCGAACCCTCTACTCCAGGTCTTCACCACCCTATTATCTGTGTTCCTGGACTATGTATATATGCATACAAGTTCATTGGTTGATCTCTTCCCACCTGCCCACTCTCCCCAGCCTTCCCTCTGAGGTTTGACAGTCTGTTCAGTGCTTCTATGTTTTTGGATCTATTTTTGTTCATTAGATTCCACATATGAGATCATGTAATACTTATCTTTCTTGGGCTTATTTTGCTTAGCATAATGCTTTCCCGGTCTTTCCATGCTGTTGCAAATGGTAAGAGTTCTTTCTTTTTTACAGCTGTGCAGTATTCCGTTGTTTAGACTGTGTGTGTGTGTGTGTGTGTGTGTGTGTGTGTGTGTGTGTGTATTCTTATTGATTTCAGAGAGAGGAAGGGAGAGGGAGAGGGAGAGAAATAGAAACATCAATGAAGAGAGAGAATCATTGATCAGCTGCCTCTTGCACGCCCCCATTCTGGCAGGCATATGCCTTTGACTGGAATCGAATCCAGGACCCTTCAGTCTGCAGGCTGACACTCTATCCACTGAGCCAAACCAGCTAGGGCTAGATGTACCAGTTTTTAATCCACTCATCTGCTGATGGGCACTTAGGCTGTTTCCAAATCTTAGCTATTGTAAATTGCGCTGCTATGAACATAGAGGTACATATATTCTGTCAAGTTCCTTTTTAATGGCCTACCTGCTTAGCCAAAATATTATTGTAGCCTTATCCACAATAGTTTTCTACCTAAGTTTGCATGCACACACCCAACCCAGACACACATGGCTTGAAGTTCCCACAACCAGCACTGCATCTAATCTAGGTAGGTTCTATCACCAATTACCTTTGGGAACCTGGGCAAGTTATCTACCAATCTGTGTCCTATTTCCTTATCTGTAAAATAGGGATAATTATCTGATAGGGTTGCTGTGATGAGTAACTATTACATTAAAATGTGTGTAGAACAGCCCTGGCCTGTGTGGCTCAGTTAGTTGGGTATTGTCCTGTGCACCAAAGGGTTGCCAGTTCAACCCAGGTCAGGCCACACGCCCCAGTTGCAGATTCCTGATAGGGATCCTGCAGGAGGCAGCCAGTTGATGCTTCCTTCTCACATTGATGTTTCTCTCTCTCTCTCTCTCCCTTCCTCTCTGAAATATACAAACACTTAGGACCAGCCTGGCCGGTATGGCTGTGGTTGAGCTGGACCTATGAACCAGGTCACCCTTGGATTACAGTCAGGGCTCATGCCCGGGTTGTGAGCTTGACCCCCACTGGGGGTCATGCAGAAGCAGCCCATCCGTGATTCTCTGACCTATGATTCCCTCTCATCATTGGTATTTCTCTCCCTCTCCCTTCCTCTCTCTGAAATAAATAAAAACGTATTTTTAAAAAATTTAGGAACACATGTTTGCTTCTATTATCAACCTAGGAAGTCATCTATGCAGCAGTCCTGAAAATTGTGTTCAATTAAGGGTTAAGCTTTTTCCCCCAATGCCTATGAAATGTATTCACATATCAAAGGAGCATTTTTAAGAAAAATAAAAACTGCCCTGGCTTTTGACTACCAGTTGGGTACTTGCTGTCATTGGTGCAGTGCCTGAAAACATGATCCAATTTTCATTTACCTATTTCTATGGGGCCTCGAAAAGCTAAAATATTGCCAACATTGGGACCTACAGTTTAATGTACTATAACAATCCTCCCCCAAGAAATGTAAATATTTCAAAGTGCCGGTTTGAAAAACCGACTCCACGGATCTCACACAAAATGAAAATACACAACCCGCAGGCTTCTGCGATGTTGTTTTTAAAGAGAGAGGGAGTGGGGCTGCGGTTAAAAACCCGAACGCTGGGGCCAGCAACCAGTTCCAGGGACTGGCCGGTGGGTGCGGGCGGCGGGCGCTCCTGGGGGAGGGGTGCCGCTGGCGAGAGATGCCAGGACAGCAAGCCGACTCTCATCTCTCCCGTGGGCACCGCGGGGACGCCGCTGCCCCTACCCGCTCCTACGGGCGCCTCTCCGGCCCCATTGGGGTCACCACCCAAGAGCTCTGGTGGGAGGAGCGCCCCGAAGGCTGAGCTCTCGGCCCGGGGCAGCTGGGGCCCCAGACACGCCAGCATCAGGGAGGAAGCGGGGGAAGGCGGGGGAGGCAAAGGGCGTTTCCGACCGACTCCAGTGGGAAAATCAGAAAAAGAGGAGGTGGTTGCGCAACTGGAGCCTGGGGTGCGGCTCGGAGAACAAAGAGGCCGTGGTCGCCCAGAGGCGCTCCGCTCCTCCGCGCGCACCTCGCGGTCCCGCGAACGCTCTCCGGTCCCCACCGCCGGGACGGGGCGCCAGAGCTAAGAGCCTGAGGATTCTCGAATCCCGCCCGGCCCTGCAGGACCACAGGCTCCATCGGGCAGCACCAGGCTGCCAACGAGCTAAACGAGCGTCCGGGCTGACTCGGGCCCTGGAAGTTTGAAAACCACCGCCCGACGCCTGACAGCGCCTCGGCCTCATGGCGCGCACCTCGGCGGCCGCTTGGCCACGCCCACCGCGCCGGGTCCTTTCCCTTAGTCCCGCCCCACTGCTCAGCGCGAATTGGTGGCGAGGAGCAACGGTGGCGCTGATTGGCTGGCGGAGGAGTCGCTCGTGGAGACCGTGATTCGAGGCGCTCCAGGGTGCTAAATTTATCTTCTGAAGAGCGACCGCGCCAGCCGCGAGCCGGATCTCTGTGGAGGTGGCCTAGGCGGTGTCCCTGAACTGAGAGCATCACCCTGCCCCCGAATCCTTCTCCCCGGTTTTATTTTTCATTTCCCCCCTCTCGCCTCCTCCCCCCCAGTCCGCGACGGCTGGCTCTTGACCCTGTCCAGGCCTCGGTGAAGGTGAGGACCCGCGCGGCCGCGGCGGCTGGTGGTGCGCTCTGAAATGGCCGCCGCCTGGAGCTGTCTGTCCAAAATGGCGGCCGCGGGCTCGCTGGGACGGCGGCGCTGCCCTGCAGCCTGGCCGCACTAGACCATGCTCTCAATCTCCGACGGAGGCGAAGTAGAAAGCTAGTGTGGGGTGCTCAGACGCGTACATGTGGTGGTTAGCCGAGGCGGCCGTCCGGGGACGCGAGCGAGAGGAGATTTGTGTCGGCGAGGGTGGGCTCCGACCGGAAGCGAGCCCAGGTGTGGCGGTCGGCGAGCATCGCACGCCTGAGACGGGGAAGAGCTGAGGGTTGGCTGTCCCCGGCCACACATCGAGGTGACCGTTGCTGAAAGCATTTCGGTGCTGGAAGGGGTGTCCGTACCCAGCGCCTGCCTAGGCTTTCTGGGTGGACTGCACGCCTGCCGAGCCCTCTCGTCCCTGAGGGTATTGTCCAAACCCAGAGGGTGGAGGTGAAGGGATTGTGCTACCTTTCAGCTTGACCGGAAGAAACAAAAAAAGTGAGAGAGCCGCCCTTTTCAGGGGGTGGAGTAGAAACTTTGCTCTCTAGGGAGCCCAGACGTAGTCCTCGAGAGATTGGGAGGAAGCACCTCTGAAGGGGGGTTGAGGCCCGCTTTCCCGAAGACGGGCGTCCCACCGCGCTGTGCCCTCTGGCAGCTGAAGAGAGGGATCCTAATCTGTTAGATCCTCCAGCAGCTCCACGCAGCTCTCTGTTGCTCAATCCAGAGAGAGACTATGGGAAGGAAATCTGCTCTTTTTGCTCCCAAATAATGGAGAAGTGGGGCTTTCTGCTGCTGCCAGTTTTGAGATCCTCGACTTTCTGACAGTTGTAACCCATTACTCCCTGCACCATCCAACTTCTGTTATCAGATATTTTAGTGCTTAGAAAATTAAGGTTATTCAGGGACACACAAGTAAGGGCTAGGCGTGTAGGTTCTGCACTCAAACTTTTTGGGTTCTGTAAGTTCTTCACTTAAAAGGTGACTTCTCTGTGTCTATTTGTTCATCACCAAAGTGGCGTTATTGATAGTCCCTGACTCTCAGGTTTGTTTTAAGGATTAGATGAGTTCTATAAGGGATTTAGCAATTACTGGCACAGTGTAAACAGTGATCACTCAGTATGCATCAGTAACTTTGGAGATTGGTTAATGAGGGGGCAAATGGTTATAGCAAAAAGGCATATTTCATGTAACACTTGCATTTTAGATTACTCTTAGTGCTTAGTTTTAGAGACAATTAAAGTGTGGCTGTACTTTTAAAAGTTAGGTTTAGTTTTTGAACGTTTCAATGAAGTCACTGGATGGAAGAGCATCTCAAAACAATGAAATTACCAGGGTATTAACTAGGACAAAAATATTAGCATATTTATTATAGGCATCTTATGTTTCAGTCCAAGGTCTGCATTGCATAAAGAATCATTTGCATTGCCAGGATCTAAAATAAATTGTAATGGATGGTCAACTTAGAGGTATGTAGTTAGTGCTGCTTTTACTGTCTCTAATTTTAATTTTTCTCATTCTAGGCTATTGGTTACTCCCCTTCCATCCCACCCCTTAATTTTATTCTTTTGAAGAGTCTACATTTCAAGCTGCTAAGGTGGAGAATGTGATTCCAGAAGGGGAGTACTCCTCATTTCAGGTATCTTACCCTCTAGCTATTAATAGGAAAACCATTTTGATTCAGGATCCCAGGATCTAACGTGAGAATACAAAGGTTACTCTGTAGCCAAGTCAAAGTGTAAATCAAAAGTAGCTATATTTGGATTGACACTAAATTCTTGTATCTTAACTTATGAAGCTAGTTGTATTCTTTAGAGGTCGTAAAATTTGTGTTACCCTTGCTTTTAATTATGCTTTAAAATATATATATGAGGAATAAACCTATTAAAATAACAGTTTATGTTTTTAGGTCTTGGTTAAGTTTTCATCTATAGTATAACAAGATGCAGAGTAATCATTAAATAATACATTATTTTGAATGAGTCACTTTGGATAATATAAATACTTATGTAATTTTAAGTTCAGAGAAATAGCTAACTTTTGGTCTACAGGTTATTTTTCAATTTCAACACACAGTATTTAGGATATAGCAGAATTCCATATCTTGCAAAATTTGAACTGTTTGTGTGTTTTTAATACAGCTTAATAGTTATTAGCCCTGAAAGGAGCCTTCAGATATATAATAGTATCAACAATGAATGTATCTAATGGCAACAGGCATCAGAAAGCTAAAAGAGATTCCAAGATACCATGAAAAAGGGTTGGTAAATTATGCCCTATGCTGTTTTTGTAAGTGGAGATTTATTGAAATACAACTGTGCCCATTTTTTACATATTGTGTATGGCTGCTGCCATGCTACAACTACAGAATTGAGGAATTGCAACAGAGTTCATATGGCTCATAAGTAAAAAGTATTGATTATATTGCCCTTTACAGAGAAAGTTTGCCAACCCTTGCCATGGGACGTATTCTTCAAGTTCCTTTAAAAACATGCTTATCAATTCTATTATTTCTTTTTTTTTTTTAACATATTTTACTGATTTTTTACAGAGAGAAAGGGAGAGAGATAGAGAGCTAGGAACATCGATGAGAGAGAACATTGATCAGCTGCCTCTTGCACAACTCCCACTGGGGATGTGCCCGCAACCAAGGTACATTCCCTTGTCCGGAATCGAACCTGGGACCCTTCAGTCCGCAGGCCGACGCTCTATCCACTGAGCCAAACCGGTCAGGGCAATTCTATTATTTCTTAACCCAGTAGTTCCCAAATTGTGTTTTATAGAATATTAATATTCTCTTAAGTTAATAAGTGTTCTGAGAAAAAAGGTCAATGCTAACAATAGGTTTTTTAATAGTTTATCTTAAGATATAAGTTTAAGACTACTAAACTCATTTCTATAGCTTTTATTTTTATGTGATAATCTACCTTTAAGAAAAGGTGTGCCATACCTGAGAGCACCAGGAAATCGCATGAGAGATCACCTGATAGACGAACGTGTGATGCTCCATCTGCGCATTGATGCATAGGCAGCATTTACAAATTAACTGATGTGTTGCTATATATCATCTCTTTGATGGTTGCTCATCTTCTATGTATCCTGTCTTATAATTTCAACAAATTTGTGATACTCAATGTTTATTCTAAACTAACCATGTTTTGTACCACAAATACATTGCCTATGGATCTATTACCGAAACAAGGAAGTCTTAAACAAGAAGTAGAATCATTTTATCAAATTGTGTCTGAATCAAATGATCAAAAAGTTGGAATATTACAAAGTGAAGATGAACAGTTGCAGCCATCAGTTTCTAAAAAATCAGAAGATGAGCTTTCCAGGGTTCAATTTATGTCCACTTCCAACAAAATAACATTTAGTAAGAAACCAAAAAGAAGAAAATATGATGAAAGTTATTTGTCTTTTGGATTTACTTACTTTGGAAATAGAGATGCACCTCATGCTCAGTGTGTGTTATGTAAGAAAATTTTATCAAATAGCTCTTTGGCCCCTAGTAAGCTTCGAAGACATTTGGAAACGAAACATGCTGCATATAAAGACAAAGACATAAGCTTTTTCAAGCAACATCTTGATTCACCTGAAAATAACAAACCCCCACCACCTAAAATTGTTAATACAGATAATGAAAGTGCTACAGAGGCATCATACAATGTAAGTTACCATATAGCCCTGAGTGGAGAGGCTCATACTGTTGGTGAATTGCTTATCAAACCTTGTGCAAAAGACGTCGTGATGCGGATGTTTGATGAACAATACAGTAAAAAAATAGATGCAGTGCAACTATCAAACAGTACTATTGCACGCCGAATTAAAGATCTAGCTGCTGACATTGAAGAAGAGCTTGTTTGTAGACTGAAAATTTGTGATGGGTTTTCGCTGCAGCTAGATGAATCAGCTGATGTTTCAGGACTTGCTGTGCTACTTGTGTTTGTTCGTTACCGGTTTAATAAGTCTATTGAGGAAGACCTCCTGTTATGTGAATCTCTGCAAAGTAATGCTACTGGTAAAGAAATTTTCAACTGCATCAACAGTTTTATGCAGAAACATGAAATTGAATGGGAAAAATGTGTTGATATTTGTAGTGATGCTTCTAGGGCAATGGACGGGAAAATTGCTGAGGCTGTCGCCTTGATAAAGTATGTGGCTCCAGAAAGTACCAGTAGTCACTGCCTATTATATAGACATGCACTAGCAGTTAAAATAATGCCTACATCTCTAAAAAATGTGCTAGATCAGGCAGTACAAATCATCAATTATATTAAAGCTCGACCACATCAATCCAGACTACTAAAAATTTTATGTGAAGAAATGGGTGCCCAGCACACAGCACTTCTTCTAAATACAGAGGTGAGGTGGCTTTCCCGAGGTAAAGTTCTCGTAAGACTTTTTGAGCTTCGTCGTGAACTATTGGTTTTCATGGATTCTGCTTTTCAACTGTCTGATTGTTTAACAAATTTATCTTGGCTCCTAAGACTTGCATATCTTGCAGATATTTTTACTAAATTAAATGAGGTTAATCTGTCAATGCAAGGAAAAAATGTGACAGTGTTTACAGTATTTGATAAAATGTCATCATTGTTAAGAAAATTGGCGTTTTGGGCCTCATCTGTAGAAGAAGAAAACTTTGATTGTTTTCCTACACTAAGTGACTTTTTGACTGAAATTAATTCTACAGTTGATAAAGATATTTGCAGTGCCATTGTGCAGCACCTACGGGGTTTGCGCTCTACTCTGTTAAAATATTTTCCTGTAACAAATGACAATAATGCTTGGGTTAGAAATCCATTTACAGTATCTGTGAAACCAGCCTCATTAGTAGCACGGGACTATGAGAGCCTGATTGATTTAACATCTGATTCTCAAGTGAAACAAAATTTCAGTGAACTTTCCCTAAATGATTTTTGGAGTAGCCTAATTCAAGAGTACCCAAGCATTGCAACACGTGCAGTTCGTGTACTTCTTCCTTTTGCTACAATGCACCTGTGTGAAACAGGATTTTCATATTATGCTGCAACAAAAACGAAATATCGGAAAAGGCTTGATGCTGCACCTCACATGCGGATCCGACTTAGCAACATCACACCTAATATTAAGCGGATATGTGATAAAAAGACACAAAAACACTGTTCTCATTAAAATTGAAGGGTTTTGCATGTCTCATGATAACCAAATATAAGATGAAAATAAAAGATGATTTACTTTATATCTGGCATTTTGGGATTTTAAATAAAATTATTCAAGTTTTTTATATTGCTTAGACTTTAAGAAAATGAAAAGAATCAAAAATTTTTGTATTATCAGTATTTCTTCTTCACATAATTTCAAAGGGTCTCATGGTCATTATCTTGACTCACAAGATAACGTCCCAATTCCTTAGCATAACATACCTCTTCAGGATCTAATCCTTACTAATCTTTCAAGCCATGTCTATCTTGCAGCCCACCAGTCTTGTGGAATTTCTTGCCATTCCGTAAGCATCACACTGTTTCATGCTGTCAGGTCTCAAAAAACTATTCCTTCCCCTTCTTGCTTCCTGACTAATTCCTATTTGCTTTTCAGCACTATAACTTAATTTATCTTAGGTACTCTCATTCTCTATCTTTCTATTTTGGCCTTATTTTTTGTGTCTGTCTCAATTGTGACAGTTTGGTAGTCTCATGATTCCCAGTTGGACTGAGCTCCTATAGGGTCTTATCCAGCTCTGTGTCTTCATTATTGGCAAAAAGACTTACTGAAGTGATGCTCAATAAAGGAAAGAATGTTGAAGGTGAACAACAATAAATGGAATAGGGTGTGGTGGATTATATGTGTATATTCTGCATATTTACAGAATGCTACCCTTTGTGATTTTTAGCTCAATTGTTCTGTTACCTAGAATTCAGTATGGCTGTTAGGCAAAAGTCACTAAGAATGTCATGGCTCTGGTTTAAGCTGGACTATTGGGGAAGATGGGAGGAAATATGAAGAATATTTTCAGATCTTGTTTCTTAGTTCCTATGTACATTATTGCAAATTCCATACACTGTAATCTAAATTAATGAGACTTTACTTGAAGATGATGAGACTCTAAACCTCTATCAATTTATTCTTAAAATATTATGAAAAATTTCTGACATTCTTGTCTCTAGGCTTCTCTTCCCATATCACACCACACAACACAGATCACCAACTCAAGAGCTACTATAATCAAGAGCTACTGCAGATAGCCATTATTTATTTAATCTCACTTATTCATACCTGTCTCCCATTTTGGGGAGTAGGAGTACCTTCCCTCACTACAGCAGGATGTGGTAGAATCACTAGATATAGGTACCTACTCCACTGTTCAACTAGCTTCTTAACATTGGGCAATTGAGCCTTCCTGAACCCCAGTTATCTCACCTGTAAGATAATTATGCCTTCTCTGAAGGGTTATTCAGATTAAATGAGAATGCGTAAAAAACTTCTAACAGGGTGAGTAGGAATAGATATGCAGCGTATATTCCCTGCGTATCCAACTGTGTCTCAGTTAAACTTTACTCCACACTCACACTTCTAGTCTTGAGTTTTTATTCTCTATGCAAAAAGCCCTCCAGGCAACAGGACCCGAGTGTATTTGAGGCAGCAAGATTAAGCATCTCTGGCCCATGTTTTTCCCCCTTTGTCACATTATTAAGCAGCTATTTATATGTCAGGTATCTTACTAGATGCTTGTATGTTATCTATGATCTTTACAACAATCCTAAAGGATTAGGCAATTTTTGAATTTGGCCATGGTCACACAATAAATGCCAGAACTTAGTGTTAAAATGGATCTTTTCCAAAGACTCCTTTTTACAGTTACTGCCTTTCAAATTTTTCTAATAGCATCAAATGGTGACTTGGAAGTATAGCTAAAACATCCTACTAAAACCTGAACATTTCTTTGAAATTTTGTGTTACTTTTTCTAGATTCATCCAAAATTAGCTATTTCAAAGTATTACTGCTTATTTTTAAAATACATATGTAAAAAACAGGGATTACATTGCTATCAAGGAAAATTAATTTTCCGAAAAGATTCATTATCATAACACATGCAGTACTTTTTGTCAGCTAATCCCAGAATTAAATCTACCCTAGTTTGAGAAGCATGTATAATACCATAATGTCTACATCTGATGGATAGATGCCTCAAATCTGGTAACTAGACCCCTTAGGTGATTGCTGAACCAGAGCCCTTGATTATGTCATCTGTCCAGGATGTCAGCCTCTTAAGAAATAAGACCTCTGTGCTTTATAGTTTTCCCCCTAACCTCTTCTGAGAGTCTAGATTTCTGCATTTAAACTTGTCTATTGACTGGGACCCTCCTATCTGCTACTAAATCTCTTCAGTCCCAGCCCTCCCCAACTTGGTTCTTGATGCCAACTACTCACCTGTTTTATAAGAATACTAGAGGCCCGATGCATGAAATTCATGCAAGGGGCTTGGCCCTTGTAGTCACGGCAGCTTGCCTCGGCCCTCGCAGCCCCAGCTTCCTCCAGTAGGTCATCTGGCTGTCCAGCCTAATTAGCATATTATGCTTCTTTATAGATTCTAAATAATATTTTCATGTGTCTTCAAATGACAGCTACCCTTCCTGCTTGTTCATGAAACAGTAAAATTTCCCTAATGTGTTCAACCCAAAAGGACTTTCCCACTTTTAATCCCTATATGTCTAGTAATTGAAATTGTCTTGATTTCTTAATGAGGGTTATTTCCTATGTCAGTTTTCTGCTATTACCATACATATGTAAATATACAAATTATACTCTCATAGCCAAGACTTATTTTGAATCATTTACAGAACTTAGCAAATTTTTAATACAAAAAGTGCTCAGTGAATTGAATTCCCTAGCTTAAAGGGTGAAGTATTAATGTGAAATACAGTTCATACTATAACATGAAAATTAGCTTTAAAATCCTTAGCCTCACTAAAACAGATAAGGCAGTAACTATTTGCCTTTCAAAGATTTCAAAAACATTTCTTTAATAAGCCCCCATGTTGCTTTAAAAAATGTAATTTAACTCCCCAAAATATTATTCACCTACAATTATTTTTTTATTTGTTTTGTTTTTTTATTGTCTAAAGTTTTACATGTCTCTTTTTTCTCCAATTGACTCCCCCTTCCCCAAGCCTGGCTTTGTTTTTTTGTTGTTAATCCTCACCCAAGGACACTTTTCCATTAATTTTTAGAGAGAGGGAAAGACAGAGAGAAACTTATTGATTGGTTGCCTCCTGCACAAGTCCTGACGCTCTATCCACTGAGCAAAACTGGCTAGGGCCACCTACAATTCTTGAAAAACATCATCTATGTGCATCTGAAATTTAGCATGTTTGTTATTTACTTTATCTTTTGAAGTTGCTGTAACTGCACTGTTAATTAGTACAATGGAAAGAATTCTAAGCAGGTATCAAGAGACTTGTGTTCTGCAACTAATTAACTGCCTTAGATAAGTTCATCCTCTCTAGAACTTAGTTTCTTCATTTATTAAATGAAAGGGGTTGAACAAGAATAGAATGAGCCCTAAAGTTCTTGTCAAATAAGATCAAAATTTAAACCTAAATAAAGGCTAGCGCAATGGTATGATGTGCTCAGTTACTTAAATACATGGTTGTTTTCTAGGAAGCCAACCTTTTTTTAAAATAGTTTTATTGATTTCAGAGAGAGAGAAACATCGATGATGAAAGAATCATTTACCAGCTGCCTCCTGCACACCCCACACTGGGGATCAAGTCTGCAACCTGAGCATGTGCCCTGACTGGGAATCGAACTGTGATGTCCTGGTTCATAGGTCAATGCTCAACCATGCCGGCCACTGAGCCATGCCTGCCAGGAGGAAACCAAGCTTTTTCAATGACTCTTTACCATAATATTTTCCACCAACCAAATAATAAGATGTGTAAATTGCCTCATCATGAATATTTACTAGATAGAAGGACATGCTTTTTCAGAAGGGAGATGCACTTTGAAATTTAGAAAGCATTGGAAAAACTAAAATATCTTTGATTATGACAATATTGAAATTCAGTGTATATTAAATAATAACTAAAGTGTCAGGCAGGCTGCAGTGGAAATTGCTATGTCCCCAGCATCTCTTTTCTTCTCCCAAATAATACTCTCATTTTCTTTCAAGTGTCCATTCTTCCCCTATATAATCCATGTATGTAAGCAAAAGCTAACCCCACTCCAGCTTGGGGAATTTTGTCTTAAGCTAGTAGCTTTCAATTTTTTGTTACTCCAATTCACATTAAGAAACAGATTTTACATTATAATCTAGGTGTGTATAGTGTATGTATGAACACCAAAGTCATAAAACAGTACTAACCCTTCATATGTGCAATGCAATCTCAAATCTACTTTTTAAAATAGGACCCAAAGATTAAATTTATGTTCCATTCTTGGGTTATGTGATCCACCACCATTTGAAAAATACTGGTGAATGTAATGCCATTGCCCTTACAAAAATTGTTCAGGAACTTGGATCTAAGCCTATTAAGACATAGTATTACTCTAGCCACAGGAATTGGTCCAGGAATAGTATGTGACCCAATACAGGCTAATGAAAAGCAAGAGCAGTATTATAGGGACTTTGAGAAAAGACATGTCCTCCCTCTTTAGGAAGAAATAAATGTCGGGTGTCCTTTAAAGGCCTGGAATTGCTACAGCTCTCTAGCTACCAGCATGGGTATAAAGCCAACATATAGAAGAGGACAGAGCCAAAAAATTAGTGAGAAATGAAACCAGAGCTCTGATTGAACCACACTTGATCACTATTCTGCCTTTAATTTTTTTTGTTACCTAGGCCAATAACTGCCCTTTATGTTGAAGACACATTATATTGGGTTTTCTATTACCATAAGCAAAATCATCTAATATAGTGGTCTAAAATGAAAGCAATATAAAACTAGGATGTATTAGTAAACTTAGCTGCAGTGATAAGTGCCATCCCAAACTAAGATTATCTGATTATCTGATTTTTGGTTATTCAGCCATCTACCACAGTGTTATCAGTCAAAACTGTGTCACTGGTAATATCTTACAGACCAGAAGCTAAATCAGCACACACTTTGACATTATTAGATATCAAGTGCCATTTATTTCTCTTAGTGAAACAACCTGGTAATATATGTATTTTACTTAGTAGCTTGGGCTGGATTCGTTATGAATCGATTATATAATTCAAATTAGAAATTAACCTTGAGCCCAGCCAGCTTGGCTCATTGGTTGAGTATCGACCTATTCATGGTTTGATTTCTGGTCATAACACATGCCCAGGTCGCAGGCTCAATCCCCAGTGTGGAGCATGCAGGAGGGAGCCGATCAATGATTCTCTCTCATTGATGTTTCTATCTCACTCTTTCTCTTCCTTCTTCTCTGAAATCAATAAAAATATTTTTTTAAAAAAAAAAATTAACTTTGAAAGCAAATCTTTTCATTTTTCTTTTAATTTGTAAAATACCCTGGTGGTAAATATGATGGAATTTTTAAAGGTTTAATAAATCACATGCTTTGTGGGAGAAATAATCAGCCAGAAATAGTTTGGGTAGTCCTCTGTCTTAAAAGTTGCTTTCTGTCAAAGAGGTAAATGAGTTCCCTAAAGGATTATTTTAACTTCTCAGAATCTCACTTAGGAGTTAGCATTGACTTTCTTTACAAATACCTTTGAGCAAAATAAACCATTCCCCAAACAATCTGTGACTTCAGGTTTCAGGTGGTGACCTAAATGCCTACATTTGACCCTACCTTCCTAAAATTCTGTTGACATGCTGAAAGAAATACCAAATTTAGATTAAATCCATAGCAATACTACAAAACAAAAACGAGTAAAGGTGTCATAACTCTCAAAGAATTTACATCCTAGTGGGAAAGACAAACTATTAATTGCTATGTAGAAAATAAAACAGGTTAATGTCAGTAATGAAGAGTGTTAACTGAGTTAATCTGAGATGGTCTCTTCAAGAAAGTGACATTTGAGCTGAAGCCTGAGTGATAAGGAACCAGTCAAATGAAGATTGGGGAAAGAATATTCCAGATGGAGAGAAGGCAAGGGCACCCTGATGCAGAAAGAGCTTGGTTGTGTTTGAGGAATAGAACGATTAAAACATTGTTAAAGAGGAAGGAACCAGATTACTTAGGGTATTAGAGGCTAACATAAGGAGTTTGGATTTTACTTCAAGTACAATGGGAATCAATTGTGTATCTTAAGCAGAAGAAGGGGTTGTGGGTAAGGTTATCACCTCCAAGGGGTATTTGTAAACGTGTAAGGGCATTGAGGGAAGAGCTATTATAAGGGTGGTTTAGATCAATTAGTACAGACAGAATATCCACCCACATAGGACCCTTTATTTTGAAGAACACAAAGTTTCGATGATACTGGGGCCTTCATTACTTCTGAGGAGACCCAGAACTTTAGAGACTCCACTTTGGAAAATGTTCATATTAATTGAAAGCTTCCCCATCTACATTTTTAAGAGCAGGGAACATACATTTGACCTCTTTCATATGATAGAGCACCACGTTAGACTCCTTTTGGCACTGTTTTGTTGCACAAATTTGACAACCATTTAAATTTGGGAGAAAAGAAAAATCAACTTGGGAGCATGCAAAATTTAATGGCAGATATCTTTTGTCATAAGGAAATGTAGTACATTAATTAAACAAATGCCCATGATCTATAAAAATCCCAGATTTGGCTTTCAGTATGTTTTTATTGAGTAAAGGGATGAATGTTGAGTCTCCAAGCCTCTTCTAGTAGCCCTTCAAGTTGGCTGCCCCACCATGTTCTTTTTGCAGCCATAACTTTTCCCCATCCTTCCCCTGTCCCTCAAGAAAGAGAATCCCTTGATTCTTAGTGAGTGGGAAATTTCACTGTTGGAATTATTTTTTCACTTAATTTTTCAACTTCCTCCACCAGATGATTTCAAGATTTCATGTAAAGAAGTGGCCGAAGCTCACTGCCCTAAATATATAAGGAGAACAGTGTTCTGAATACTACAACACTGGGTTGGCTTAGAACAGCCGTGGGCAAACTATGGCCCGCGGGCCGGATCCGGCCCATTTGAAATGAATAAAACTAAAAAAAAAAAAAAGACCGTACCCTTTTATGTAATGATGTTTACTTTGAATTTATATTAGTTCACACAAACACTCCATCCATGCTTTTGTTCCAGCCCTCCGGTCCAGTTTAAGAACCCATTGTGGCCCTCGAGTCAAAAAGTTTGCCCACCCCTGGCTTAGAATGATAAGGATTTTATTCCAAGGCGTTTCTCCATGCTACTAAACCAGTATCTTAAAAATCACTATGGATGTCCATTTCCAGAGCACTTCATAGGTGTCGGTCAATTAATTCTTCAGTAGGTTATATAACCATGTTACAGCTATGGAAGAATTAATTGCTTAACACTTAAGAGCTGCTTGGGGTTTAGAAAAGGACCTTTGAAATGCAAAGTGTTACTTTTGCTATTCTACATGTATGAATGAAGAGGTTAGACTTCTCTTATAATAAGTAAAATGTCATGGTATATTGTCAAAGCCTCACAAAGCTTTTAGAGTTCTTAAAAGGCTCCCAGTGTCACTCAGCAACATTCATTCACCATTTTTTTCTCAACCAAGCACCTATTTCAAGAAGCACTTTAGAATACACCTATATCAACACCAATTCATTTTTCAAGTACCTGTCAGCTTGTATTAAATATCCATACTGGCCGAAACCGGTTTGGCTCAGTGGATAGAGCGTCGGCCTTCGGACTGAAGGGTCCCAGGTTCGATTCCGGTCAGGGGCATGTGCCTGGGTTGCGGGCACGTCCCCAGTGGGAGATGTGCAGGAGGCAGCTGGTCGATGTTTCTCTCTCATCGATGTTTCTGACCCTCTATCTCTCTCCCTTCCTCTCTGTAAAAAAATCAATAAAATATATTAAAAAAAAAAAATATCCATACTGTAGGCCCCCAACCCCCTTTTCCAAGGAGGATACATTTTAAGTACTCCAGAGGATACCTGGAATCCTATATGTAGCACCGAATCCTATATATACTGGTTTTTTTCTATACATACATACATACCTATCATACAGTTTAATTTATAAATTTGGTACAGCAAGAGGTTAACTATATAGTAAAGTAGAACTATTATAACATGCTGTAGGAAAAGTTAATTGTGCTCACTCAAAATACTGTACTGTTCTCACCTTTATGATATGCAATGATGAAACGCATATGTGATGAGATGAAGTTAGGTAAATGACATAGGCATTGTGATATAGCATTAGGCTATTATTGACCTTCTGATGATATATCAGGAGGAAGATTATCTTCATGTGATCCTGAATCATGGAGCCATGGTGGTGATAATGGTTAGATGTCAAGAGCAAACGATGTTGATGGTTGGATAAATTTAATGTTTTCGGACCGTGGTTGACCATGGGTAACTGAAACTGCAGAAAGTGAAACCTCAGATAAGAGGGGACTACTGTGTAATAACATATCAAAGCACCATAAATCTACCACACAGCTGTATCAGGAACTAAGTCACTACCGCTTTTCAGGAGGGCTTTGGAAACATTTTTTTCTGACAGTTAAATGTATATTCTATAAAACAAGCTATGCTCATGGCTTCAGTCAGATACAATATAGAGTTCTAGTCTGTTGTGGGTTTGAAGTTCTAAGTCTTACTAATTTCACAATAAGTTAACAACCAATTAGGTTCTCACAGTTTTCCTGCAAGTATCAAATAAGTCCAGCACTCCTTAAATTGTGCAACAGCAATAAACTGTACCTAGTCTATTTTTGCTTAATTTTGTAAAGATAAAAAGTAGACTTTCATCAACTAAACTTTATACCAAAATATGAGAAATGAATAGAGTTTATGAAACAAACACCTGAAGTTCAAGACACAAATCCTGTTATGAAAATCAATGAAGAATTGTTTGGAGTATATATGGAGCATTTATCTAGTAGTTAGCCAGTCAAATACTGAAACACATAACCATGCCTCTGCCTTTTATTATATCACTACTAGTGAAATTTACTTAAATTAGGACAAAGTTGATGATAAAGTAAATGTTGCATTTCCAAGTCAGATTTAAACACAATCTAGAATAAACATAGGAAAGAAGTAATAAAATGTTTAAATTATTATATCCAATTTTATAGTGAAAGAGGGAATATAAGCTCCATGAGAACAGAGATCTTTTTTTATCCACCTTTGTATTCTCAGGACCTAAAGCAGTGGTTCTCAACCTTCAGGCCCTTTAAATACAGTTCCTCATGTTGTGACCCAATCATAAAATTATTTTCGTTGCTACTTCATAACTGTGATGTTGCTACTGTTATGAATCGTAATGTAAATATCTGATATGCAGGATGGTCTTAGGTGACCCCCGTGAAAGGGTTGTTCGACTGCCAAAGGGGTCTTGACCCATAGGTTGAGAACCGCTGACCTAAAGTAATGCCTGACACCTAGTAGTTGTTCATTAAATAAGTGTTGCATTAACATGGTAATGATGGGAAAAAACTAGGTTTGAATATAGGCTCTGACATTTTCTAGTTGTGGAATATTGGACAAGTACATAAGTTCTCTGGCCCTCAGTTTCTTCATCAGTAAAAGAGGAATAATTTATTCTCTTTTTCCAGTGGGGTGTGTGTTTTTTTAACACCTCCAAGCACCAGGTGGCCTACAATTTCAATTCCGACACTATCTACCTGGTTAAGGGCTCAGTCCTACAAGACTGACAAGAGAATGAAGTTGTGTCTGTGACACCCATCGACCCCCTTAACATGACCTTAGCAAGTCCAGGTCACTTATGCCTCTCTGTCTGAGAGGCTATAGATCTGACCTTTATGAGGCTGCTTACAACATGGTAGCAGGCTTCATCAAAGTGAGCAAGTCAGAGAGTGCCAGTAAGAAAAGTCACAAACTTTTATAACCTAATTTTGGAAGAGTTATCCCACCAGTTTTCTTGTGTTCTATTAATTAAAAGCAAGTCCCTTTAGTGAACCAGGATGCTCTCAACAGACATCAGATCTTCTGGCACCTTGATCTTGGACTTCTTAGTCTCCAAAAGAACTGAGAAATAAACTTGTGTTGATTTTTTTTTAAGGCTAGCTAGATACAGCCCACACTCAGGAGGAGAGAGTATAACACAAAGGCATGAATACCAGGAGGTAGAGATCATCACTGTGAGCCATTTTAGAAGGCTGCCTCCTGCAGTCTCAGAGTGTTCAAGTTGCTTATCCAGTTTTACAAAGCTAACAAGTAGCAAACCGAAATTCAAAATCACATCTGCCCGACTACAAAGCCCACAGTGTTTTCATCTGTTACTCTTTCCCAATGCATACATAGGAATAATGTCAAGTTAGCATAAACTTGTTTGGAATAAATCTAGTGTTAAAAGTCTGTTTGTTCTTGTCCTGGTTGGGTGGCTGAGTTGGTTGGAGCATCGCCTCACACGCCAAAAAGATTGTGGGTTTGATTCCCAGTGAGGGCACATACCTAGGTTGCAGGTTTGATGCCCAGTCAGGGCGAGTATGGAAGGCAACCAATTAATATTTCTCTCTCACGTTGATGTTTCTTTCTCTCTCCCTCCCCCCCCCCCCCTTCTCTCTAAAATCAATAAAACATATCCTTGGGTGAGGATTTTTTTAAAAATTTGTTCTCTAGGATAGTAAAGCCATTTCCTTCCTAATTGTTTTTCCTAGGATCATTCATCCCAATCACTTTTTTTTAAAATATATTTTATTGATTTTTTTACAGAGAGGAAGGGAGAGGGATAGAGAGTTAGAAACATCAATGAAAGAGAAATATCGATCAGCCGCCTCTTGCACACCCCCTACTGGGGATGTGCCTGCAACCAAGGTACATGCCCTTGACCAGAATCGAACCTGGGACCCTTCAGTCCGCAGGCCAACACTCTATCCACCGAGCCAAACCAGCTAGGGCCCAATCACTTTCTTAATGACAGTGAGACAGACCAGTAAGCCAGTACCAGTGGAATAGGAAGACAGACAAATAGCTGAACAAACTGACCAAGCAATTTACAGCCAGATAGAGAATGTAACCTCCAGCCTATAGATAACCTGTAGGCTTCAGTTGTATTTCAGCTCCAGGCCCAGAAAAGCAACAAAACCAGGTGGGCCAACTTCTATGACTAAAGACCCCCTGCCCTGCACTGACCAATCAGTAGAAACCACCACCCTGAAAGGACACACCTGGGAAACTGATGAATATTCTGCTGAAGCCTTCCCCTGAGACCTCACCTAAGATTCCTGCCTGGCAGAGAGATAAAAACCATCAAGATATAGGACCCAGCTCATGCCCTTTCCCTCTGGGGAGCATGTCCACACCTTCCCCTTCTCCCTCTTCTGCCCTGACAAGTACACATCTCCTCAACTCTAAAGGTCATCACAAAACTTGCAACCAGGGTAGCAGTGGGCAGCAACAGCTTGTCCCAGGCTACTCCCTGAACCTTCAAGGCTCCCTTTTCTCTGACTTCCCAGTGAGCTAAAGCAACCCAGCCTAGGCTCTCCTGTTGCTGCTTCTGTGCTAAGTCCTTCCTTGTTTCAGTGCCCCCAGCTTTAGTAAATGTACGTACTCTCAATCACCTGGATTCATGCTGTGAAATCTTTCCTACACATGCACTACTGGCTGACCTGACCCTAGGCAGACCAGCTCAGGGCCAGGTCCCCTGTCTAGTAACAATAGCACAAGTTAAACCTTTTTCATTCTTGGTCCATGGTACTATAAATTACAAATTTTAGTGATATCAGAATTTTTATTTTTAAATTTGCCCTGGCCAGGTAGCTCAGTTGGTTAAAGCGTAGTCCCAATACACCAAGGTTGTGGGTACAATCCCCGGTCAGGACACATATAAGAGTCAACCAATGGTCCAGCTGGTGTGGTTCAGTGGTTGACCATCAATCTATGAACCAGGAGGTCACATTCGATTCCCAGTCAGAGCACATGCCTGGATTGTGGGCTCGATCCCCAATAAAAGTGCAGGAGGCAGCCAATCAATAATTCTCATCATTGATGTTTCTATCTCTCCCTCTCTCTTTCTCTCTGAAATCAATAAAAAAAATTTTTTTTAAAAAATCAACCAAGGAATGCATAGATGAATGGAAGAACAATTCAGTGTTTCTCTCTCTCTCCCTCCCTCCCTCTCTCTCTCTCTCTCTCTTCTCCCTCCCCCTTCTATCCTTCTCTCTCTCTAATAAATAAATAAAATAAAAAGCATACAAAATGTAAATTACCTCTCAGCAAGACCATAAGAAAAATAATCTGATAGACACATTGGTGTTACTAATAACCTGGAAAGCATATTTTTCATTTGTTAATTTATTCACAGTTTAGTAGGGGAGAGCATAGCCATTTGTAAATGAACAATAAAGGTATACACAGGAGCTATGTAAATTCATAGAAAAATATGGTTAACTTATGAATCAAAGAAGAGGAAAAATACTCTTTGAGTCTTGAAGCATGAATCTGAATTTATCAGATGACCTAGGCACAGAGTTTTGTTTTGTTTTTAAAAGCATGGCCCAAGATTTTTGGAGCCCAAGATTACCAGCAGATTTGGAATTTTGAGAATCCCTGAAAGTGAGAATGCAGATAGGATCAGATTAGCAGACCAAGAATCAGATTTCAAACTGAGAGGCAATGGATACAGGGTATTGGGAGAGTCAGGGAGGGGGAAGGGCATAATGTCTTAGAGCAACCATAAAGGGTAACTTGGAAATGGAATTTGAAACCTCTGGTTGAATTGGCTTCTCCCTCCACTCATCCTTCAAAGCTAAGGGTATCCTGGAATGATTTGCCCGTAGGCTGACGTAGTGACTCTGGAAACTTGGGGCAGTTTCCCATCAGGCAGTACCCCAGGCAGCTACATCCAGGAAAGGAAGCCTAATTTCACACCCAGAATATTAACCACTGGCATGTCCTGTTTAAGATTACATATTATCCCTCCCTCACAATAACCAGAGAAAACTATGATAATAGAAACAGCATCATGCACAGAACAAGTAATACCAAGATGAGAACAAAATTAAAAACCACTAAATACCCAAGGAAGATCAATACCATGAAAGGTGGTACCAATCAACAAAAGAAAGAATACCCAAGCAAATAGTTATTAGAGTAAACAGAGGAGGACCTTGGAAATAATAATTATAATACTTATTTAGTGGAATTTATATTGGGTGTAGTGTTAGGCATTGTTCTAAGCATCTTACATGTTTTTTTATTTAATTCTTATACAGAATCTCCCGAGGAATATGAGAGAATGTTGCATCTAACTTTTATATAAAAGGATGAGTTGAAGATTATTCAAATTAAAAGATGGTTTAAACAGCAAGTGGACTTTGATGAATAGAAAATTAGCAAAACTGGAAGAATAAGCTGAAGAATTATACCAAAAGAACACAGATATCTGGGGAAAGATGATTTAAGAAACAAGATAAATCCAGAGATTTCAGTATCTCTCTCATAGTTCCAAAGAAGAGATAAGAGATCATTTTAGGGCAGCAAAATTGAAAAAATGATAGAAGACAAATTTCTGTTATGACTAGTGTAATTCAGAAGAAATTCTTAATGTCATTTGTATTTTAAAAAATCAACAGTATATAAATGTATTTTTTATTGTTCGGTTGCATCTAAAACTTCATCACTATTTTATGTATTCTAAGTTATATATTTTGTATGTTTTCATGATAATTTTGCTTTTAATTTTAATTTAAAAATAGCTTTTAATTTTGAAATTTAGACACAGAAAAGTTGCAAAAATAATACAAATGCCTTTCACCTAGCTTCCTATAATGTTAATCTTTAATATAATCATAGAAAATTAATAAATTAACTTTAGTACAATATTATTAGCTAAACTACGAATATACCTTATATAAACTAGAAGGAAAAACAAGTCAATGGGAATGATGCAGGGTGGAACAAAAGTAGGTTTACAGGCTGGTGTAACTCAGTTGGTTGAGCATTGACCCATGCACCAAGAGGTCTTTGGTTTGATTCCTGGTCTGGGCACATACCCAGGTTTCAGGTTCAATCCCCAGTAGGGGGCTGGAAGGGGAGGCAGCAGATCAATGTTTCTCTTTCTCTCTCTCCCCCTTCCTCTTTCTAAAATCAATAAAAACATATTTTTTAAAGTAGGCATACAGTTATAAGTATGCAAAACACAGGATTTATTCTTGTATTATAATGTATCAATGGTTATATTATTTTCCATACAAAGAACTAAACCTACTTTTGCCCCATCCTGTATATACAAAACAGAACAAAGGAGATGGGTAGCTACTACATCCTCATTTCAACAACTGGTCTTGAGTCTCTGTTTAAAAGATCCTTCCATCATCTAGTTCCATATTCATTTTGCCAGCGTCTACAGTTGGTTGAGGTTTTCATGTGAAATGGCAATATTAGGAGGTGACCAAAGCATCCCCTGGGTTCAGACATACTCATCCTTGCTCCATTATGTGGCAGTAATCAGATTTTCCTTTGTTATCAAGGAATAATCTTCCCAACCTACACTGTAACTTATTTTTTCCCTATGGTTTCAATGTTATAAAGAGCCCAAAATAAAGTATAAACTTCCAGTTAAGTAGAACCGTTGTCGGATTTTCTGGGAAGACCATTCCTTCCTTGGATACTAGGACCTTTAAATTGGCAAAGCTCAAACTTGTGGGAATAGAAAGCAAAACATTTTATGAGTACATCACCATGTTTAAATTGGCAAAGCTCAAACTTGTGGAAATAAAAAGCAAAAACATTTTAGGGGTAGATCACTATGTATAATAATGGAAGTGTCTAACTCACCCCAGTATTGTAGATAAGGGAGAAGCAGCACTCTATATTATGTTGCTATTTCGCAGCATGTAATGCTATAAGACAGGAGTTGGCAACTTTCCTGTAAAGGGCCAGATAGTAAATATTTCAGTCTTTAAGGACCACATATGGTATCTGTCACATACTCTGTTTTTGTTCACAACCCTTAAAAAGCGTAAAAGCCATTTTTAAAAGCTATACAAAAGCAGGATATAGGCCAGGTTTGGCCCTCAGACTGTATTTGCTAATCCCTTCTATAGGATAAAACTCTAATTTTGCAAAGTGTTCCCTCTTTGCTGGCACTAGGATGGAGTCTTTAAAAGACCATTCCAGAGTTCTAAAAGCCAGCTGCTACTGGATGATGGGGATATACAGTAAAACCAGTGAGTCTTGTTTGCTTGTTATTCTGGGTTAACAGGGATTAACACCATTGCCTGATAATCCCTAAAGTCAAGATACCACCTACCCCCATTCACCCACATAGTTTTACACTCGTAAATAGCTGTATATCCCTTTGGGGAATGGTTGAAAGAAAGATTTACACATACTTTTCTTTTAATACATATTTTTTATTCCAGAGAGGAAGGGAGAGAGATAGAAACAACAATGATGAGAAAGAATCATTGATTGGCTGCCTTCTGCATGCCCCTACTGGGGCTCGAGCCAGCAATCCAGGCATGTGACCTGACTGGGAATGGGAATCAAACCGTAACCTGCTAGTTCATAGGTCGAAGCTCACCCACTGAGTCACTCTGGCTGGGCAATTTACACATACTATTGGTGTTATCACAAGGTCTTTTCTTAAAGGTACCTAGCATACTTTTTTCAAGAGCCTTTGAGTCTGTAAACTTCTCAAGATTAGGAAATGAGTGAAAGCTGTTATTAGTAGTGTCTCTAATCAGGCCTCTCCTTTTCCAACCTAGAGTTTGTTCAGTTACATAAAAATGTAAGTCCTTAGTGAGCAACCCATCTATTTTAGTACTGGAAACTCTTAAGATCAATTAACCACCAAAAATCTCTGTAGGTCAAACATTTCAATTACCATTCAGAAATTGTGCCCACTGTGTCCTTGGCAGTTATGTTCTGTTATCTGGCATCTCAGGATTCTTCACCATCATTGAAATTAGAAAGCCCATTTCAATGGCAACACATGCAACCTTTGTCCCCAGAAGACAGCCATTACAGTGATATTTAGGCATGCTTGTGCTGTTCTCGCCAATATATTTCTTCATGCTATAGGGTGATGAGAAAGTGTGCTCTAGGCCCTTTTGGGGAGTATAGTGGTGGAAAATCCAATATGAATGACAACCCTCTTCAGTATTGCTTTCCTCACAAACTTTGGAGCTTGTCTTCAACATTATATCAAGAAATGTGTGGTAACCCAGCTTTATTAGCTCCATTCACCAGTTGAATGATTTTTAACTAACCAACTAAGTGTAATCAGACCACTCCTAGATACCCAAACTCATACACTGAGTCCAAAATATCTGGTAAGTGTTCTCTAAGAGGTGCAAATCACTAATTTTCCAAGAGCCTTCTTAGAGACTGGTTACAAGATTTCTGTAGGGTTTTCAAGAAAGGTAAGACCAGTCTCATTAGGGGAAGAAGGGAGCTGCTTCTGCAGGCAAGGACCATTCATTGGAGTTGGGCAGCACAGGGTGCCATTTTTGTTGTACCATTCTTTTACAGTCAGTACCCTCATTTGCACATCAGAGGTCAAGTGAGGCTGTTAATTCTACCTATAATATTTCAGTGTTTTACTGAAGAAGATTCTGCTTCTAATTTTTGGTGTGTTAGACCTGTGGCTACAAAAGGTACGTTTTGGGGGCAATAATAGAAAACCCCTGCTTTTCCTTAAACATGCCCTATGCTAAAAATTTGGAACCTATAATTTTCTTCAGTTTTCTAGCACAATTAGAAACAACGAGCACAATACCTGCACGTGTATTCCTTGTGCCTCTACAGTAGTCTAACTCAGCAACTAGTTGGTTCACCAAAGCCTTACTTTTTTTTTTAATATATTTTATTGATTTTTTACAGAGAGGAAGGGAGAGGGATAGAGAGTTAGAAACATCGATGAGAGAGAAACATCGACCAGCTGCCTCCTGCACATCTCCTACTGGGGGTGTGCCCACAACCAACGTACATGCCCTTGACCGGAATCGAACCCGGGACCTTTCAGTCCGCAGGCCGACGCTCTATCCACTGAGCCAAACCGGTTTCGGCCAAAGCTTTTAATAGGCACTTCATTCCAGATTACTCCAGATGATAATTTTTTAAAGCAAAAGTGGAATATATTTTCTCATGCAACTGAAAAGTCTATGGATAGACATGGATCCAGGGACTCAAAACATGTAAATAAGAATCCATTCCTTGCCATCTCTTAGCTCTACCTTCCTCTGTTGTCTTTATTCTCAGGGAGTCTCCATGTGACAGCAGAGATGGTCTCTGGCTTACATATTACTAATTTAGCACAACATCCATCAAACTGAATTGTAGCTGGAGTCCTAACTGAAAAGGAGTCTGGGAAATGTCTCTATTAGCCTTCTAACTTTTTCAGATTAGAAATGGTTTGAGCATCAACCAACAGCACCTATATAATTTTGTTTATATCAAATAGTATTATTACACTGTAGTCCTGGCCGGGTAGCTCAGTTGGTTTGAGCATTGTCCCAATACACCAAGCTCGCAGGTTCCATCTCCAGTCAGAGCATATACAAGAAGCAACCAATGCACAAATAAGTGGAACAACAAATCAATGTTTATCTCTCTCCATTCCTCTCTCTAAAATCAACAAAAAAATTTAAAATATATATTATTATACTGTAGAAATTTTAGTTGTATTTGCTATAGTAGAGTGAGAGTTCTTTAAGAACAGGGACAAAATTGTATTCATGTTTAGGATATGCGGCATTCATTAAAGTATTAAAATGTCTTCCTTTATACCTATAACATTGGAGTTAGAAGAATTATCTAGTCCAGCTCCCTAATACCTATGAATAAGCCCAAAACTAAAGAAAGTGAAGTTTCACATCTGTTTTTACCTACCCCAGCTCTTCATGGCTTAACCTGCTCATCTCTTATATGTTGACATAATTGTACCTTAGATTCCTATTAGATACTTCTTTGGGTAAATTTTTATCTTCCCTTTGAATAGAATTGGAATTATCTTCCCTGTTCAATTGGCCCAGAAATAGCTCTCTAGTCCTAGTCCTGATCATTAGACAGTTAGCCTTGACAATCTACCCCTATGTCTTATGCTAAAAGGGAAGTTTCACCTGGCATTCTGAAGTTCAAGAACCCCCTTCTAGACACCAAAACGTATAGTAATGTTGATACCAACTATTTATCTCAACATAACTGTAGATCGACCCATCTTTGGCTACTGAATCTCTCCTATATTGCTAACCTCCCTCTGCCATCAGCCAGGCTTAACATGATGGCAGGATCTAATGCAGTGGTTCTCAACTGAAGGGTGACTTTTGCCTCCCAGGGGACATTTAGTAATGGTAGGAAACATTTTTGGTTGTCACAATGGGGAGAATGTTGCTCCCAGTTGTAGTGGGTAGAGGCCAGGGATGCTGCTAACTATGCACAGGACAGCCTCCAACAACAAAGAATTATTTGGCCCAAAATGTCAATAGTGATAGGGTTCATAAATCCTGGTCTAAGTTTAAAGCCCAGTCTTGTACACTAAGCCCTGTATTGGAGTGTCATAACTCACCAATAAGTTCCAAAATAGGACATTTCCATCATGACGTCATCTCTTATAATTCCTGATCAACTTCTTCCTCTACCTTCTATAAAGCTTTATTCAATTTTAGTCTCCTAATGGCCCTCTTTTATTTCTTCTGTTTATACATTGCGTCTCCAACCAGGCTATGAGCTCTTCAGGACAATAGCTCCATCTCCCTGTTGTGTATAACAATTTTAATTAATTCCTAAAAATAATAAGAGTCTGGATTCAGACCAAATCTTTCAGAATGCTCCCACTCTCTGGACAAAGGCTAAGAAAGAAAAAGAATACGGTTCTTAACTGATTGAAATATTCAACCCATTTGAAGTCAAGTAAATAAAATCTTGGATTTACGATATCCACTCATTCCTGAGAGCTCTTGGTTTTAATTTTGGCTTTTGATTTCTATCCAGAGAATTTCTCTTCTGTTTATGTCTAATTGCTCTCTCCACTAATATCCATAGCAACTTGTACTTCCTCTTTCATTACATAGCACATCTTAATTTCTTTTTCAAGTTCTATCTTCCCCCAAAAACTTTTAGCTATATGAAGACAGAGACTATTTTTGCCTTCCTCATTACAATATCCCCAGCACCTTAGCACAATGTCTGGCACACAGTAGGTAATTTCCCTTGTCATTAGTGCATATGAGATTTTTGTGATTTTTTTTTCAAAATAAAGTTATTAAAATATAATAGGTTCAATAGGAAGTTCATCAAAGAAACTACAAAAAGGAAAAGTCAAAATCAGGAACTATATCCTTCTGTTCTAACACAGGCTGATTGGTGCCCAGGCTCATGATATCTTTTTAAAAGTCTACTTGAGGGTGCCACTCACTCACAATGACTTGCAGGCGCCACTCACCTCCTTTGTGCCCTTCCTTCCTTGAGATCTCAGATATGTAAGCCCTGGGGAAAATTGCGCAATAGTGGGATAAGTTTAGACCTTGAAATGACTCTGGTCTTTTCTTTTCCCCTCTATGCCTTTGATTTGGTGGCATGTCATTATACAGTCATGCGCTATATAATGATGTTTCAGTCAGTGATGGTTCGCATATATGGTGGTGGTATACCATATAGAATAGGTATGTAGTAGGCTATACCATCTAGGTTTGTGTGAGCACACTCTATGATGTTCAGACAACAATGAAATCACCTAACAACATGTTTCTCAGAATGTATTCCTGTGGCTAAGCAGTGCATGACTATATATGTGTTTGTCCTTTGGCTCTAGTGTGATGTGGAAAGGTGAGTTGTAATCTGAAAGGTGTGAGTGAATTTACTATTGAATATATGTAGTACACATTTAAGTCTTTTTCTCACCAGTTATTTCCCAGATCCAGCTGGATTTTATCTCTGGCTTGCAATTATAGTGAAAATGCAGAAAGGAGACAAACTTTTTTTTTAAATATATTTTTTATTGATTTTTTACAGAGAGGAAGGGAGAGGGATAGAGAGTTAGAAACATCGATGAGAGAGAAACATTGATCAGCTGCCTCCTGCACACTCCCCACTGAGGATGTGCCCGCAACCAAGGTACATGCCCTTCACCGGAATCGAACCCGGGACCCTTGAGTCCGCAGGCCGATGCTCTATCCACTGAGCCAAACCGGTTAGGGCAGAAGACAAACTTTTAAAATGTTCTGTCCAGAAGAGAATAAGAACCCTTTCTAAAACACAATGAAATTCTAGTATAAATGATGCATGAAAGGGAATAAAGCATAAAGTGAATTAACTAAAAGTAAAGGTCAGTCCTTTGTTCTGGTTTATCATTCTACATTAGAAACTAAGACATTTTGTTGATTTATATACTTTCTCTTCTAAGGGAGCGGAGGGGTTATGGACAGGCTCTGAGCTTAGTGTACGGATATGAAAATGGAGATGTGCAGTTCTCTGGGACAAAGATTAAAGTCTCTGAGACAGCATTTGGGTAACTGGATCTGCATTGGTTCACCATGGTATCCTTGTTTTTTGTATTGATTTCCTTGGTGGTTCACAAATGTTCTCACTTCACCCTTTATCTAATCGGCCACAATAAAATATAACTGTCAACCAGAGTGCGTTTAAACCAAGGAAAGGTAAGTGTTTGGTAATTCACAGCAAGTACAACTCTGTTTTACTTCCTAAAGCTGGAGGGGAATCAGAAATCTTGAATTCCCAGCCCATGAAACATATGAGGCAAACAAATTTAAAAGAAGGGAGGGTACTTGGCCAGGGAGTTGGTATCCTGGTTTCTAGACCCTGCCTTGTGCAACTTCAGGGGCAAGACCCGAATTACAGACCTCAGAGTGCTTCAGTCGCATCATCTGGAATTAGTTAGGGTTGCCAAAGGAGGAATGCACGAGGCCAAAAGTGGTGAGGGATTATAAATTTATTAGGTCATCTGGAACCCCAGATGGGCTGAGCCCCAAAATGGCATCAGCACCCAGGGACTGGGAGTCAGATTTTAAAGGACTCTAGGTGGGCTTTTTCTGGGCGGAGAATTCTCTGTGTGCATGGGGATCCTAGGAAGGTCTGGAGGGGGAGGATAATGTGGCCTTAGCAAGAGGCATGTGGTCTAAGCGAAAGGGAATGTCAGTTGTGAAGTGGTCTAAAGGTCAGTTCCCAGGGGAAGTTGTATTAATTAAATTATTTGTTCAGACCTAACACAGTTATGATATTACTACCTACACCTTAGCATTCCCCCTCAAATATACTGCGATCTGACAGAAGAAAGTACTACTCAGAAAAATGATGTTTTGAAGCATTATTAGTATCATTAACTGTCATCTTTGTATTTGGTACATACCATTATTGATGCTTTTTTCATCAGAGAAACTCAAAATTTTATAAAGAGAAACATGTATTCATATAGCATATCTCTAGGAAAATGCTAGAATTCCAGTATACAAAATAAGAAACTTGCTTAAGTTTTCAAACAAGTTTGTAGATAACCCAGAGCCAGAATTCCATTCCAATACATATGAATACATATGTATATACACTGGTTGTCAGAGAAACAGCATAAATAACCCATCACCTGGCATTTTAAATGCACCTCCTAGTAATTGTTTAAATGTCTTGCATACCTATACTTCCACTTTAAAAATTACAAGGCATTCTTTCTTTAAAAAAAAATATTTGTATTGATTTTTAGAGAGAGAGGATGTGAGAGTGATCGTCTGTCTCCTGCACCCTGCATGTCCCCTACCCGGGGTCAAGCCTGCAATCCAGGCATGTGCCTTGACCAGGAATCAACCAGCAAACTTTTGATGCACAGGGCAACACCCAACCAACTGAGCCACACCAGCCAGGGTAACCAGGCATTCTTTTTAAATGATTGGCTTTTGGCTTTCTAAATTAACCATCAATGTTCCAAAAAATAGTAAGAGAATGGGAAGTATATAGAGAGAGACTTATTTTAAGGAATTGTTCACATGACTTATGAGGTTTGGTGAGTCCAGAATGTAGTGGGGTAGGCTTTCATGCTGGAGACTCAGGGGAGAGTTGCAGTTGGAATCCAAACCCAGTTAGCTGGCAGAATTCCTTCTTGCTTGAGGTAAGTCAGTCTTTGTTCTATTAAGTCTTTCAACATTACAGAGAGTAATCTGCTTTACTCAAAATCCACCAATTTAAATGTTAATATCATCCAAAAAACCCCTTCAGAGAAACATCTAGACTGTCCAACCAAATATCTGGGTACCATGGACTTGGCAAGTGGTTTAAATCACAGCTGGTTTAATTATATTCAGACTTAGGTAAATAGTTCAGCGGCATTAAACAAGTAATATATATTATTTATATAAGGTATCAAAGTTTGCAAATGATTTTATTTTTTTAATAAATTATAGTGAATGCAATATCATTCCTGTAATACTATTCTTTGTAACTTGCATTCATATATGCTTTATTACCTTGGAAAGAAAGGAATTGCACATAACTTGAAAACAATGTCATCTAAGATGCTGCCAGTAATCTTGATTATCTTTCAGGAATATTTCTTGCAGATGAATATTACCTATTTTCTAACTTTGTTTTTCTTAAAAATTCTGAAATACAGTGAACTAAAAGTATCAGTTGTCCTCCTCTACTTAAGGATCATCTATAGCCTGTTTAATATAGAAAGTTTTGCCCTGAAATGGGCCTCCTGCTTCCAGCTTACAAGCCCAGCATCCAAAGGTATAAGGGGTCTCCAAGATGAAGAAGTCCAATGAGATCACAGTAGTCATGCTACCATCTAGCCATTTAAGAACTTTTAAAACTACGTTAGACTTTAAACAGAGAAATGGCAAAGGGAAAAATACGAGGCAGGCGGGATCTTTATTTATTTCATTCTGTTGGCCTAACAATATGCATCATAAATACTGTAAGGTGATCATATGTCCTGGTTTGCCTGGTATAGTCTTGGTTTATGCCTGCTGTCCTAATATAATTATCAGTAGCACCCTCTCTTATCTAAAACATAAAGTGCTTACAAGTGTTTATCAATGTATCCTCAATTTCTGTACACAGCATGCATTAAGTGCTCACTAAATATTTACTAAATGAATGAATGTTCATCCAAATAAAGAGAGAATGGCCCACTAACTAGTGTTCCAATAATTTAGTTCTATACTAAGGTGCTATGAACAGTGTACTGGGCTGAATGGTGGCCCCCAAAAATAAATGTCCATGTCCTAATCCCTGAAACCTGTGGATATTACCTTATGTGGCAAAATATGTAAGGATCTTGAGAGGTGTTTATCCTGAATTATCTGACTACAATCACATGTATCCTCATAAGAGAGAGTCAGGGGGAATTTTGTGCCACACATAGAGGAGAAAGCAATGTGAAGACAAATAAGAGATGGAGTCACAAGTCAAAGAATGCCAACAGCCAACAGAAGCTGGAAGAGACAGGGATGGATTTTCCTCTAGAGCAGCGGTTCTCAACCTGTGTGTCTCGACCCTTTTGGGGGTCAAATGACCCTTTCACAGGGCCTAAGACCATCAGAAAACACATATATAATTACATATTGTTTTTGTGATTAATCACTATGCTTTAATTATGTTCAATTTGTAAATGAAAATACATCCTGCATATCAGATACTTATGTTACAATTCATAACAGTAGCAAAATTACAGTTATGAAGTAGCAACAAAAATAATTTTATGGTTGGGGGTTACCACAACATGAGGAACTGTATTAAAGGGTCACGGCATTAGGAAGATTGAGAACCACTGCTCTAGAGCATTGGTAGGGATTAGAGCCCTGCCAATACCTTGACTTTGAACTTTAGATTCTCAGAACTGTGAGAAAATTTCTGTTGTTTCAAGACCACCCACTTTAGGATGATTTGTTATGGCAGCACATAAAACTAATGGAAGCACCTTCCACACTGCATGCAAAAGTGATTTAGAAAAAAAAAAGAATATCTATTATGGTTACTCAGGTTTCTGTAAGAAGAACTTCGCTTGGCATACTTGGAAAGTATAATATTCTGCCACATACTAAATTTCATTGGAAAAGTCTCCTAACTTTCAATTTCCCTGGGCTGTAAATGGAGGAAATGACACTTCCACTTGTCCCCAAATGATTTTTACTGAGATTCAAATGAAAAAGTTTATATGTTTGTATTCAATAAATATTTATGGAGGGCCCTAACTGGTTTGGCTCAGTGGATGGAGTATGGGCCTGCGGACTGAAGGGTCCCAGGTTCAATTCCGGTCAAGGGCATCTACCTTGGTTGCAGGCACATCCCCAGTGGGAGGTGTGTAAGAGGCAGCTGATTGATGTTTCTCTCTCATCAATGTTTCTAACTTTCTATCCCTCTCCCTTCCTCTCTGTGAAAAATCAATAAAATATATTTTTAAAAAATATTTATGGAGGTCTACTATATACCAGGAACTATTCTAAGTACTGTATCTAAGAGATATAGCAGTGAACATAACAGACAAGTTCCTGCTATAATTGAGCTTACATCCTAATGCAATAAGCAGGCAATGCACAAGAAAAAATGCAAAAAAATCATTTTAGATAGTGATAAAACATTTAAAAGACATGTGGAGTAATATAATAGAGTGCCTGGAAAATGAGACATATATAATGGTCAGGGAAAGTTTGTCTAAAGAGGTGACCGTAAGCTCATAAAGCTGTGACCTAAATTATGAAAAAGAACCAGCCATGTAAAAAACAAGAGCTTTTGGGGTAGTGGAGCTTGAACAAGAAGTAGCCATACCTTTTGCATGTTTGAGGAATAGAAAGCTTTGCTTGAACTTCATATGTTTGAAGAATAGAAAAAGGGGCCTGTGCAACTGAAGTATAGAGGTCAAGGAGGAACATGGTGGGAGATGAGGTCAGAGTGGTATTTAAGGGCTGGAACATGTAAGGCCATGGAGCCCACAACAAATATATTGGATTTTATTGTGATATAATGTATAGTCATGATCAAAGGGTTTTTAATATGGTAATGATGTTATCTGATTTACATTTTTAAAAGATGACTGGCTTCTGTATAGGGAATATATTGGAGAACAAGAAATGAAGTTGAGAGACGAGTTAGGAGGCTGTTACAATAATACAGGCTAGAGATAATGATGGTTAGATTAAAGTGATAGCAATACTAGATGGGGTGAAAATAGATTTACAGTTGTGAGTGCATGAAACACATAGTTTATTCTTGTATCATTTATTAATTATTGTATTATTTTCCATACAAACAACTTTAAGCCTGCTTTTGCCCCACCCTGTAGATCAAGGGAAGTGAACCAGTTTAAGATATATTTTGAAGATAGAGCCAATAGAACTTCTGATGGCTTGAATTTGGGAGATGAGAGACAGAGAGGAATTAAGAATGTTCCATAGGTTTTGGCCTTAGCAGCTGGCTGATGGTAAATAATTAAAGAAAACCTATTTCAAACATGTTAAACTTGAAATGCCTATTAGATATCCAAGGGGAATTTCAGAAGGCAATTTGATATATATCCATCACTTGCATGGAGGCAGGGATGAATCAGAAATGGAGAAAGGAATTTGGTAATCATCATCATATAAACTGTACTTAAAGTCATAGGATAGATGAATTACCTAGGGGGAAAGTATTCAGAGAGAAGAGAAAAGGGTCCAGCATAAATCCTAGGGTACATCCATATTTAGAGATCAAATATAGAAGGAGAAGCCAGCAAAGATAGCTGAAGTAGTGGTGAAAGAGCCTATCAGGTAGAAGGAAATCTTGAAAGCATGAAGTCATGGAAACCAAGAGAAAAATGAATGAATAAATATCAACAAGATAATATGCACAAATATTTTCTCAGCTCCTGCTGTGTGCAAAGAACTCTACTAGAATGCAGAAGAGCTCCCAATCTCAAGGGCCTTATTAGGTCCTTAAAAATAATATAGTACACTAGAGGCTCGGTGCACAAATTCATGCACAGGTGGGGATCCTAAGCCTGGCAGGCAATTAGGGTTGATTGGGGCCGGTCAGCCAGCGGGGGGAAGGGATCGAGTGAGGTTGGCTGGCCACGGAGGTTAGCTATGGGAGCACACTGACCACCAGGGGGCAGCTCCTGCATTGAGCGTTTGCCCCCTGGTGGTCAGTGCACATCATAGCGACTGGTCAACTGGTCATTTGGTCATAATGGTCACTTAGGCTTTTATATATATATAGATAGCATTTTTTCTTGTTCAGTTTAACATTAATTCCACCCTTTTCTGCCTTTGTTTCTAATTGATGTATCTTTTGTCTAGATTGTGAGCTCCTTGAAAACAGATTAAGCTCAAGCTCCTTGCCTAATCCTATATTAATTCATTAGCCTTATTTTTTTCTGCCAAATTTCAGACAAAGATCACTAAATTTTAGTCATATAAAACACTGCTATTATAACAGAGAAAATTTGAGTACCATAGAGCTAGGTTTATGGATAAGTACGACTGGAGGTGGGATGTAGCTAGGAACAGGGAAGTAGTCTGAAACCAGATTACAAAGGGCCAAACTAAGGTGTTCTGATATTATTCTGTTAGGGGAAATCTACTGACATTTTTGAGCAGGGCATTTATATATTCATATCTGTGCCTCAGGAATAAATAGGTAGAGGGGAGAAATGAGGATGGCCTCAAAATTACAAGCAATAGCACATTAGTGGGAGTGAATTCTTTGAGGCAGCAATACCAGCCTAACTGGCTCTCTGAGAGAAGCCTGGGTGTCTGGGAGTGGTGAAAAATAAGACCAACAGAAGAGGTAAGGTAGGGCCAGGATATGAAGGGCTTGAGAGCCAGACAAAAGCATATGAACTGGGATCCCTGGGTTCGAATGCCTGTTAACCTACTTGGAGAAAGTTCCTTTTCTAGAACCCAGTTTCCTTTTCCTAGGTCCCCCCCCCCCCCCCCAGCTGTAAATGTTATCATTTTCTACAATATTCTGACCAGCTATAGTGGTTCTCAAACCTTGACTGCACATTGGAATCACAAGCTTTAAAAGCTGTTGATGTCTGGATCCCACTCTCAGAGATTCAAATTTACTTGGTCTTGGATGCAGCCTGAGCACTGAGAATTTTAAAAGGTCCCCAGGTGATTTTACTGTGTAGCCAAGATTGAGATAAACCCAATCTTGAAAATAGTAGAAAATAATGAAGCACTAAGATCTTAAACATGGCAATGGTATGTTGGGGTTGGGGGAAGTGTTTTAAGGAAGACTAATATGAGTATCCAGAGTAGAGGGAAAAGACTATAGGAGACTTAACTGGAATTTTTCAATAATCCAGGAGAACATTTTATACTAAGGTCTAGATTAGTATGTATGCAATAATGTTGTGGGACAGATGAATGTAGGAAGAAGTTTATTTAGAGGGAAATATCAGAACTCAGTAACTTATTGAATATTAAACCTGATCAAAAGAAACAGAAAATGTAGAGTCAAGTTTCTAGTACAGAAGAGTAGTGGGATACTTAGCAAAACTAAAGTAATTGTGAAATAGGTAATTAATCAATATTATTGATAATATAGTAATTGACATGTAATTACTATGTCAGGGACTGTGCTATGTGCGTTACATACATTATCTCATTTAATGCTTATAACAACTCTATAAACAGTTATTCCTATTTTACAGATCCAGGAACTAAGAAGAGAGCAATTACATAAAAGCTACATAGTAAGTGGTAGAGAAGATATTTAACTAGTCTGACTCCTTTTCCTTATAATAGGAAGATGATCAGTTACATACTGAATCTTTTGAATTTGAACAAATAATTCAAAAGAGTGAAATGGCTATAGAGGTCAGACTGGAACATAAATGAGTGAGCCAAGTGAGATTTAACTATAGTGCAGCGGTTCTCAACCTGTGGGTCGAGACCCCTTTGGCGGTCAAACGACCCTTTCACAGGGGTCGCCTAAGACCATCCTGCATATCAGATATTTACATTATGATTCATAACAGTAGCAAACATTACAGTTATGAAGTAGCAACGAAAATAATTTTATGGTTGGGTCACAACATGAGGAACTGTATTTAAAGGGCCAGAAGGTTGAGAACCACTGTTATAGTGGAATAAGGAAAAACATCTAGATAAGGCCGTTGCTACTCAGCTATACTTGAATATCCATTGGAATTTCAAGCCCCTTATTGCCATATTTTAAGATTGTTCATGAAAGATGGAAATCTGGATTTGTATGTAAAATCTCCTAAAATTTGAATGTCAACTAATTCAAATGTTTAAAATTACTGTGTGGCCCAAAGTAAATAAGGCTGCAAGTTTGCATCTCAGATCAAGAATAGGCTATTGGAAATTCAGAATTGAAGTTAGTGAGAGATCTGGGCTGGAGATGTATGATTAGGGAATCCTTAAGTTCAGAGAGGATAGCAGATGCTCCAGGAGCTATATATATATATTAACTAGCATTTAACATGATTAGTTAAAATAATACAAAAATATGACAGCTAACAAGTCAGGACTCTAAGAGGTTTTCAATCTTAGAAAAAACGACATAAAATGGAAGTGTTAAACCTAGCAGATTGAAGTGGGTGTATTTCAAATTCTATTTTCTAGACACTAAAATCTAAACTCCAGACAATGACTTGAATTTTCATATATCCATGATGTGATGGAAATATATCAAAATTGTTTCAAGTTCCTCTATTAAAAGACCATCCAAGTTATAGGGCTTGGTAACATAGAAGAGCTAAGTGAGGTTTAACGATAATGAAATAAGGAAAACACACATAGATGAGGCCGTTGCTGCTCAGCTAAACTTAAATATCCATAGGAATTTCAGGCCCCTAGGTATCTCTTTGAAGTCTAGACTAGAATAGTGTTTTTGAACACTATTTTATCAGATTAATTTATTATTAGTCATGAATAATGTAAAGGAGCTATGCAAAAATAAAGATTACATATATGAAAGTATATGTAAAACCCTACAAAAATTATAAATATTGTTATTTTGAAGCTAGAAGGGTCCTGAAGTTATAAAGTGAAACCTTTTGTATTTGAAACACAACTTACGCCTTTTCCTCAAAAAAGCCTTTTTTTTTACATGTAACTCCAAGAGTGAGAATCTTTTCCAGTTGTTGAAGATAAAGTTCAGTGACGTTGACTTAATAGCAATAATTGTGGTAATATAATGAGGGGGAATGATCAGTTTAGTACATGGCAAAGATCTAAAGATAATGGAATTGTGTTTCAAACTTTCAGAATTACACCGCAGCCGAGGTAGGAGTCCTGTGATCAGGTTTAAAAGTCCCAGGAAGCCAAACCGGTTTGGCTCAGTGGATAGAGCGTAGGCCTGCGGACTCAAGGGTCCCGGGTTCGATTCCGGTCAAGGGCATGTACCCTGGTTGCGGGCACATCCCCAGTGGGGGGCGTGCAGGAGGCAGCTGATCAATCTCTCTCGTTGATGTTTCTGACTCTCTATCCCTCTCCTTTCTTCTCTGTAAAAAATCAATAAAATATTTAAAAAAAAAAAAAAAAAAAAAAAAAAAAAAAAGTCCCAGGAAAAAGTGCAACTCTCTTGAAACTATTAAGGATTAGGTGCTTTCAACCCCAAGAGCTGTTTGACAGTCAAATATAAGTCTGGGTGTTTGACAATCCCGCCCTTTATCGAACGCTCTCTTTAAAAGGCATGCGTGTTCACACACACACACTTTCTTTTGATTACACATTTATCAAGAACTGTACATCCAAAATGCAGATGGGGAAAGTTCTGTTGGTTGTTTAGTATTTGAAAACATGACTCCCTTTTTTGGATAGCCGAAATGTCGCAAACGAGGTAACTTCATTTTACTGCACCTCTCCTGGAAAATACTACCTGAGAAGTAGAAACAGTTCACCCTGTCGGCTTTGAAAAGCCTAATCCTATTTGTTAGGGTGGACCTTACATAAAATGGAAATGCAATCTTCAACATGCTTTAAAAACAAACAAACAAACAAAACCGAAAACCAACAAAAAACCCCAAGCGCTAGCAATTAAAACCCTCGGCGCCTGCACTCCGCAAACACTTCTCCCAAATTGGCCTGCATGTGCTGGGTGCTGCCCAGGGCCACCGGCCGCACATTCCTTGGGGAACGCTGTTTTTGTGTGAGGCGTTAAGGCAGACAATAACCCCCCTCGTCCCCCGCACCACCACCACCACCACCCTTTCTCGTTCACTCTGCGGGGGGTGGATAATTAGGGCGCGGAATAAGCTTTCTTGACGCGCTGGGGTGCACCGTCCGGCGCCTGAACCCCACTTCCCGCTCCCCCGCCCTAAGGCAGCCGGAGCGGAGCCCCGGAGACCTAGCGAGTCCGGGCGCTAGGCCTCGTCCTACGGGCCCGTCCGGGAAGCCGGCTCGAGGGGCACTCCCGGCTCCGTGGAGGCGCCGAGAAAACCAGGCTCCGACAGCTCCGGGCAGGAGTCGGGGCGGGCAGAAGGGCGAGCTTCCCCCGCCACACACACTCCGGGGGGACGAGAGGAGAGGGGAGGAGGGCGGTGGCACCGCAGCGTGGGGCCGGGAACAAAGACGAGGCAGAGGAGCCGGCCACGCCGACGCCGACGCCGAGGGCGCCCCGACTTGACGCACGCCGGCCGTGCCCGCAGCCCTACGCCGCCGGCGGGCGCGCAGCCTTCGCGAATACGGCTTTGCGCACTGCGGCGGGCTGCGCCGCAACCGAGCTTGCCGGCGGCTCCTCCCGCGTCCTGCGCGGATTGGCGGCGGGCGGCAGCCCGGCTGCTGATTGGGTGGCGCCGGAGCCATTCGGGGCGGCCCCGGCGGGTTCGCCGCCCCAGAGTGATAAGTGGGGCTCCGGACACGCCTCGGCGCCAGCGGTGAGTCGGAGCTCTATGGAGGCGGCCGCGAGTCCCGGGTGGTGGCCGTAGCGGAGACTCCTTTGAGCTGAGCGCTTCTAGCCGGTCCCGACTCCTTCCTCCCCCTTCCCTCCCCCTTTTTTGTTTTCCGTTCCCCTTCCCCCCCTTCCCCGTCCCCGACGACCGGATCCTGAGGCGGCAGCTGCAGTGGCGGCTGCTGAGTTCTGGGTGAAGGTGAGTGCCGCGCCGCCGCCGCGAGGAGCGCTCTAAAATGGCCGCCGCGCCCAGGCCGCTTCTTCTCCAGCGGCACAAAATGGCGGCCGCGGGCATCGGGCGGGGCGGCCTTGAATAGCGTGTCCTCCGCGCTTCGAGGCCCTGGGAATTCTTCGCCTTTGTTCTCCCTTCGCGTTGTCGACCGAGTAGAAGACGGCAACCCCTGCGGCCCGCGCCGCCCTGGCGGCTGCGGGGCTGAGGTCCGGGCGGGCCGCGGCGCGGGTGCGTTCCGACGGGAGAGCGTGGAGGGGCCGCACGCGCCGCAGCGGGGAGGAGGCGGGCCACGGGGGGGCCCAGCCGTTGGCGCGGGACCAGCCGAGGCGCAGGAGTCCCGCAGACCGGCCTCCCGGCGGGGAGGTGTGTAAATCCCCGAGGCCGGCCCGGAGCGCCGGGGGTCCTTCTTGGGGGGGTGGGGGGAGGCGAGGCGTCCCCGGCGGCCCCTCCTGAGCCGGAGACAGAAGAAAACGAGGGTGTCTCCTTTGCCGGTTGGGGAGGGAATGGAGGCGGGGGTCGGCCCCTGGGGACTGACGGGCCGTGGGGGCCCGTGGGGGGCGGCGGGGGAGAAGGAGGCCGCCTGCCCACGGAGAACAAAGAGCCGGGCGCCGCCGGCCTCCCCTCGCCGGCCGCTTCGCCGGGCGCCCGGCGGAAACGCTTCCCCGCCTCCAGCCGGCGGGGAGGACCCGGCGCTCTTTGTTCCCAGGAAGGGAGGAGCGGGCGGAGGCCCCGCTGCCATGTTGCGGCCTGGCCTCCGCCTGTTGGAGCCGCGCTGCGCTCCCCTCTGGGCGCCTCCCCGGTGCCCCCCGCGGAGGAGTGAGCTGTGGGGACAGGGAACCGCCGGCGGTCGGCTGTCCCTGCTCCAGGCTTGGGCGGGTCGTTGGCATCAGCTCTCGGGGCCTTTCCCACATAAAGTGCCCGGTTGATGGTTAGATTTTCTATTGCTGATCTCAGTGCTCAGTGTTACAGGAGGGAGAATGGCTTTTTCTCAAAGAGTCTCTTACAGCTGGGATGTTTTTATATGTATGCGAAGGCTCTTTGCATCCTTGAACACAAGGGAATTTCCAGTTGGCTAAACAACTAAATTTTACTGCCCATTTTCGAGTCTGGGATCTGCAGTGCAGGGAAAGTTCCATCGACTGCGGGCCAGGGTCCGGAGTGAATGATGATTGAAGGCGGGCTGCAGATTGTGTGTGAGCAGCGTCTAATTTTGTACTCTTTCTCATTCTAGGTTTTTCATTTCTCCCACCCCCATCCCTCCCCACCCCATCCATTAATATTATTCTTTTGAAGATTCTTCATTGTCAAGCCGCCAAAGTGGAGAGTGCGATCGCAGAAGGGGGTGCTTCTCGTTTCAGGTGTGTGTAGCTTTATTCTGGGCAGTTGTTAAAGACCAGTCCCAAAACCAAAAGAATCGCCGCACTAAATAATTCTGAATAAATGTGCTGTACATTTAATTTATAATGTGTCTTGTTCGTTTTTCTTTGAAGTCCTTAAATGTTCATTATCTTCTGTTAATTGCCATGTGAAAATAAATGTAATCGATCGTTTGGCTTTTCATTTGGCGCAAGTTCAGTCTTCATCTGTGGTGTAATTTTCTAAAATACAGAATAATTAAAGAGATCCTTTCTCCCTCTGAATGAAGCATAATTGGGGCCTAGTTTTTTAAAATGTTTTTCTTTTAATTAGTGCTTCTTCGGGCGGAGGAGGAAGTAGGGGTGCACCTCAGCACTATCCCAAGACTGCTGGCAACAGGTAAACGTAAAAACAATGAGTTTTACAAATAACAAATTGTATTAATAATCTTTGTCATGCATAACAAAATAATTACAGCATTAGACATCAGGAATCCCAACCTAATGATTTCTGCAAAAGAACCTAAATTTAGATTATACATGTAACATGGTCATGAGACTTAGAAAATGTTGGTTCCCAGGGTGGGGCAGCATTGGCAGCACCTGGGAGTCTCTTAGACATGTAAACCTCGGGCCCTGCCCCGACCCACTGCAGCAGAAACGAGTGGGCCCAGCAACCTGTTCTAACAAAAGCCCATAAGGCGATTCAGATGCATACTTGTTTGAGAACCACTGATTGAGTTTTTTAGTTGTAAGGGAAATTGAGAAACCCTAAACTGAAATTTGTTTCATTTAGAAGGATTTGTGATCAGTATGACAGTTGATATATGTGTTTGGGTGCTACATTTTAAATTGTCTTAATTTCAATTATAAATATATTTTTATCAGCGAGTTCCTGGGGAAAACCCCAGGGCAAAACGCTCAGAAATGGATTCCTGCACGAAGCACTAGACGAGATGACAACTCCGCAGCAAACAACTCCGCAAATGAAAAAGAACGACATGATGCAATCTTCAGGAAAGTAAGAGGGTAAGTTTATAGGTCTACTTGGTCTTTTAACAAATGCCGGTGTGGATGGTTCTATCTTAAAGAGCAGCACCATCAGTATTTGGGGGCTTAGAGTTGCTTTCAGCCTGTTGTGCTGACATTGCCCATGTCTGGTGTATAACCCAGTGAAGTGCACAGAACAGGTCTTAGCTCCTGCATCTGGCCTTGATAATAGGGGGGCTCTTGTTCTCTGGTTTTTGAGGACGAGTGAAAGATCTGTCAGACAGCTGGAGACCCCCAATCAGGTACAGATATTATCTAAATTACAGTGACAGGGTTTTTTAAAAGTCTGTTTGGTTAGATGGGTACAAAGAAATGTCTTGATATTAAAGGGAGACGATAGAAGAAAAAATGAACATAATTTAAAAACTGTTTTTCAAGTTAGTAATTCTTTGTGTGTTAGCTGACACTTAAGTGTGATTCCTTTTTCCCCAGCATACTAAATAAGCTTACTCCTGAAAAGTTTGACAAGCTATGCCTTGAGCTCCTCAATGTGGGTGTAGAGTCTAAACTCATCCTTAAAGGGGTCATACTGCTGGTAAGTTAACTGAAAGGGTAAGGAAAATATTAAACCAATCTTGGGCTTTTTCACACTTGTATTATTGCTGAGAACTCTGAGGAATGAGCTAGGTAAATGTGTTTTTTAATAATGGTGATTTTTTTAAAACCCACTAACTTAATGGCATCAAACTTAAAAAGTGGTTTTTTAATTGTTCATACTATTGTTGCATGGAAAGTTAATGGGCTTATTGTAAACAGGCCTATTTGGGGTTTTTTTGGTTTGTTTTTCAGCCAGTTTTGATCTTGGGTGAATTTGCGTGATAGTGATAGAACATTCCAGTGTCTGTTTACAGTTTTGATATTCAGCATACTAGGCATGGGGGGTGGAGGGAGGGGCGGCAGTGACAAGTATGAGATCTGTATAACTGGGCTTTAATACACTGAGTGGCCAGGTTATTATGACCACCCCACCAGTACTTCATTGACACTTCCAAAAATGCTGAATATTGAAAACTTCCTAAGCAAATACTCTCAAGGTTTTATTATTATTATTATTTGCGTAACTAATTCACTTCATTGTACTGATGGGGTGGTCATAATAATCTGGCCACTCAGTGTATACTATAATAGCTAACAGTTAAATACTTGTGTTTTCCTAAGCACTTTACTTGCATTGTCTAATTCAGTTTATACTGTAAACCTTACAAAAAGGGGGTTTTTTTATTCCTAAATTATAAGTGAGGCATGGAGAATTTATCAGTAAGAAATTTGAGAAGATTAAGAGTGCAACGAATCATTACATTATAAAGGAAGGATTAAGTTGTCATATTTAGTATTTTTAAAATGACATTTCCTGTAGATTGTGGACAAAGCCTTAGAAGAGCCAAAGTATAGCTCATTGTATGCTCAGCTATGTCTGCGATTGGCAGAGGATGCACCAAACTTTGATGGCCCAGCAGCAGAGGGTCAACCAGGACAGAAGCAAAGCACAGTAAGTGGTAGTGCTTCCTTTGCCTATTTTTTAAAGTTGATTTGAAAGATTTCATTAATAAAACTTTCCAAATGTCTTGTTTTTAATAGACATTCAGACGCCTCCTAATCTCCAAATTACAAGATGAATTTGAAAATCGAACCAGAAATGTTGATGGTGAGGATTTATATTTGCTATTAAGTAGTGTACTGTACATTTTCAACTTAATTCTGAATGTTGACTTGAATTCTTTTTTATTTTTTCCAGTCTATGATAAGCGTGAAAATCCCCTTCTCCCCGAGGAGGAGGAACAGAGAGCCATTGCTAAGATCAAGATGTTGGGGAACATCAAATTCATTGGAGAACTTGGAAAGCTTGATCTTATTCATGAATCTATCCTTCATAAGTGCATCAAAACAGTAAGTATGATTAAGAATTAGGCTTAGATAATCACAATTATTTGGGGGAAATGAGTCAATTATAATTGTTTCTGCCATCTGAGAATGTTGGTCGACTAATTATTTTAGATGACCAGCAAAACTTGAATGTTCTGAACATGGAAGTAAGTATGCAGTGCAATAAGGTAGGGGTAAAACTGATGGGATTCCTTCACAGTATCGTATCGTTAGATACGATAGGAACTCTGAGTCAATGCAAACATAAGGGAAAGTACTACATAAACATGATTTTTGTCAACATATCGGTCATTTCTTTTGGTAGCTTTTGGAAAAGAAGAAGAGAGTCCAACTCAAAGATATGGGAGAGGATTTGGAGTGCCTCTGTCAGATAATGAGGACAGTGGGACCTAGATTAGACCATGAACGAGCCAAGGTATGTGTGTTACTAACAAATAATATGAGTAGTTTATCTTGATTTCATTAAAATCAGATGACTTTTTATGATAAAGGGGATTGCCATATTTAATCATTAACCTTGATTAGAATCTGGAAGTCTTAAAAGCCTTCAGTAGTATACATTTGCCATAACACTTTCTTTTAACGATTTTTTTCATTTTACTTTATTAGTCCTTAATGGATCAGTACTTTGCCCGAATGTGCTCCTTGATGTTAAGTAAGGAATTGCCAGCAAGGATTCGTTTCCTGCTGCAGGTAAAACTGGTTTCTTTAATTATGTTGATGAGCTCACTTTTTCTGTTTAGAATATTAAAATGAAATTTATTAAAACTATTTTTAAATTAAAGGATACCGTAGAGTTGCGAGAACACCATTGGGTTCCTCGCAAGGCTTTTCTTGACAATGGACCAAAGACGATCAATCAAATCCGTCAAGATGCAGTAAAGGTAAGATTTTTTTCTTTTATCAGGTGGGCTTTAAGATTATGACCAAAGAGCCCTCTTAAAACTTGTTTGAGACTATCTCATCTTACTGGTGGAGCTCAGAAATTTTTATAAATAGTACCCTGATAGTCTATAATTTTTCTGCTTTCCCCCAAAATAAGAATTTTAGTTTTATGTAAGTGTCCAAAACAAGTATTCTATTCACTTTATTTCTAAAGGATCTAGGAGTGTTTATTCCAGCTCCTATGGCTCAAGGGATGAGAAGTGACTTCTTTCTGGAGGGACCGTTCATGCCACCCAGGATGAAAATGGATAGGGACCCACTTGGAGGACTTGCTGATATGTTTGGACAAATGCCAGGTGATTTTGAACAAAAGAGTGGTTTGGTTAAATTTAAAAATCAGTATAACAAAATAGAATTGTAAAATGATGTCCCATGTATGTATTTCAAGGCAGTGGAATTGGTACTGGTCCAGGAGTTATCCAGGATAGATTTTCACCCACCATGGGGCGTCATCGCCCAAACCAGCTCTTCAATGGCCATGGGGGACACATCATGCCTCCCACACAATCGCAGTTTGGAGAGATGGGAGGCAAGTTTATGAAAAGCCAGGTAAGAAAAACTTAAGAATGTTTAAGCAAAAAGTATTAAACCCTGTAATGTGATTTAGTTTTGCTTTTTAAAAAGTGCTAATACTTTAGGGTCATGTGTGTTTTTCTAAACCAAATTTACATCTGTGGCAGTTGTTTTAAACTGGGTGAAATACTTGTCCTTAAGATTAGTAAAGTATTAGTAAAATCACATCACTTTATTTCCTGTTAGGGTTAGATTTATATTCTTCCCTGTTTCATCTTTTACTTTCTCTGGGCAAATTCAGTTAAGCTTTCCTTATGGCTTGGCTCATCCCTTTGGTACTTTATTACCATAATTTGTGGACCCCTTTTTATCTAGACTTTCTTTCTCCCTTTCTGAAATAGGGGCTAAGCCAGCTCTACCATAACCAGAGTCAGGGACTCTTATCCCAGCTGCAAGGACAGTCGAAGGATATGCCACCTCGGTTTTCTAAGAAAGGACAGCTTAATGCAGATGAGGTACATTTGCCTATGTTACTTGATATACCACAGTTTGTCAATTCAGAAATTGCCCGATGATTACAAAAAGACGCGTTAGAGGACTTAAATGCTGGAATTCTTCATCTTCTTTCTTCCTTTTTCTGTACTACTTTTTCTATCTTTATATGTCCAGCGTCCTATGAGCGAAGATTATGAGATATGAGGGCAAGTTTCTTAAAGTGTTTAGTGAGAACAAGGAAAATGGTTGTCAAGATTTTGATTGTGATTTCCCTCTAACTAGAATGACTTAACATTAAAACAAGATATTTCCTAAACTCTAATTACATTTTCTTGTTATTTTAGTGATGCCAGTCCTAGGAGAATTCTGATATAAGTGTAAGAATTAATAGTATCTGATTCTCCTATGAATTGGATCTTCAGGGTTCTAGACAGAAATTAAACCTGTTAACAAAGAGTACCTTTTTAGTTATTGGTGAAATTTGCATTCCTGCCCTAGGATTTTGGAATGTTGCATTTGGTATCTTACCAACTGCATGTTGTTAACTTGGGTATCTGTTTTGATTTGTTTTCAATTCTAGATTAGCCTGAGGCCTGCTCAGTCGTTCCTAATGAATAAAAATCAAGTGCCAAAGCTTCAGCCCCAAATAACTATGATCCCTCCTAGTGCACAACCACCACGCACTCAAACACCACCTCTGGGACAGGTATAGCAACTTCTACTTCATACTTTCTGAAGATGTCTAAAGATTTTCTTAGTGTATTCCCCTCTAAATTCACAAGTTTATTTTTTAATTTCTTATTAAAACATTCACACCTATTATGTTGTTTTTTAGACACCTCAGCTTGGTCTCAAAACTAATCCACCACTTATCCAGGAAAAGCCCGCCAAGACCAGTAAAAAGCCTCCACCCTCAAAGGAAGAACTACTTAAACTAACTGTAAGTTTCAGATAATCTCATAGTCTAGATCATGAAGTATATTTGGTTTGATTTTTTTGTTTTTTAGAAAAAGCACTGAAGACATTTGGATTGTGTTCTTTTCAGGAAACTGTTGTGACTGAATATCTGAATAGCGGAAATTCGAATGAAGCTGTCAATGGTGTAAGAGAAATGAGGGCTCCTAAACACTTTCTTCCTGAGATGTTAAGCAAAGTTATCATCCTGTCGCTAGACAGAAGTGATGAAGATAAAGAAAAAGCAAGTTCTTTGATCAGTTTACTCAAACAGGAAGGCATAGCCACAAGTGACAACTTCATGCAGGTAGAATACTTTTCTGATTCTGTGAGGACTCTTTCCATTCAAATTTAAGAACGGATAAACTGACTGTTACATATTCCTTTTAAGGCTTTCCTGAATGTATTGGACCAGTGCCCCAAACTGGAGGTTGACATCCCCTTGGTGAAATCATATTTAGCACAGTTTGCAGCTCGTGCCATCATTTCAGAGCTGGTGAGCATTTCAGAACTAGCTCAACCACTGGAAAGTGGCACCCATTTTCCTCTCTTCTTACTTTGTCTTCAGCAACTAGCTAAATTACAAGATCGAGAGTGGTTAACAGAACTTTTTCAACAAAGCAAGGTCAATATGCAGAAAATGCTCCCAGGTAAGAGAATGATGGGGAGTTTTTTGTTTTGTTCTTGTTTTTTATGCTAAGTCTAGATTCCTTAGTACCTTGAATGGAGTTGTGTAGGTCAGATGGTGTGTCTGTCCTGCCCAGATAATAAGCATTACCTCACACAAGTAGATTTCACTTTATTAAAAAGTCATGATTTTTAACTACTTTAATTTGCTTCACATGTCAAGAGTTTTCTTTGCTGGGTTAGCTCTTTATTCTTTTTCATGAATCTTGTACATTTGGAAAATTGTCTTTTCAGAAATTGATCAAAATAAGGATCGCATGTTGGAGATTTTGGAAGGAAAGGGACTGAGTTTCTTATTCCCACTTCTCAAATTGGAGAAGGAACTATTGAAGCAAATAAAGTTGGATCCATCCCCTCAAACCATATATAAGTGGATTAAAGATAACATCTCCCCAAAACTTCATGTAGATAAAGGATTTGTGAACATCTTAATGACTAGGTAAGAAAATGTTTCCGCCTATAAAACGTCTGTAGGGTAAGGGATTAAGAATTGTCTGTTTTTAGTTAGAAAATTTACTTTTGGGTTCTAATAAGATCTTTTTCTCTGTAGCTTCTTACAGTATATTTCTAGTGAAGTAAACCCACCCAGTGATGAAACAGATTCTTCCTCTGCTCCTTCCAAAGAGCAGTTAGAGCAGGAAAAACAACTGCTGCTTTCTTTCAAGCCAGTGATGCAGAAATTCCTTCACGATCATGTTGATCTACAAGTCAGTGCCCTCTATGCTCTTCAGGTGCACTGCTACAACAGCAACTTCCCAAAAGGTGAGAGGACCAGCCTCAGAAAAGGGGCCGGTAGGGGGCGACTTTTAAACAGCACATTAAATAATGAGATGACATTTTGTTTTTAGGCATGTTACTCCGCTTTTTTGTTCACTTCTATGACATGGAAATTATTGAAGAAGAAGCTTTCTTGGCTTGGAAAGAAGATATAACCCAAGAGTTTCCGGGGAAAGGCAAGGCTTTGTTCCAGGTAAATGTTATGCTGGAGAAATTTGGTCTGCTTTTTCCAGTTTACTTGGTCTTACTGTAATGACAAGTCTTTAAAACTGAAATACAAGCAAAATAGTCATGACATTCCGCGCTGTCATGCTGTGGTAGAGTAGGTAGTTAGCTTCAGCAAAATGAGGTAAAGCTATGAAGTAAAAGGCTTCAGTCCTTTGTGTAAAATGTTAGGTTAGAAGTGGCTAATTTTATTTTAAGTAAAGCCACTTAAAGGCTGGGTGAGATTGCAAGGTGGGTTTAAGCCTTCTTTTAATGCCATTAAAAGGAGATTGTTTTTTCTCATAGCTTGATTTTCAGTCTGACTGAGTAGAATTCTGGTTCTAGGGGATTCTAAATGACAGCAGGTTCCAGGCCAGATACAGAGATTCTGACTTCATAGGTCTGTGGTACACAATCCAGGTGATTGTTAGACTAGTGTTCCAGGGGACCAGGCCTTGAGAAACTGGTCTACAGTATCTTATCTGTACTCCTAAGGCTCTATGAGGATCAATCACCCTTGCAGCATTTACACTTAGCTCTGTCCTTGGAGAGACTGATCCCGCAATTTTGGGGTGCTAGACATTTATTTAGGAATCTTACTGACATTTTTTAAGAGAGGGGAAGGGAGAAAGAAACATCAGTCAGTTGCCTCACACACACAAGCTGGCTGGGCATCGAACCCATAGCCCAGGCATGTGCCCTGGCCTGGAAGCAAACCTGCAACCTTTGGGTGTATAGGAGGACACACCAACTGAGCTACACCAACCAGGGCTAGGAATCTTCTTTTCCCCCCTCTCCTTCACAGTATAGCTTTAACAGATGTAGGTTTGGAACGAGCATCTGTCTCCTGTCTCCTAAAAGGATCCTGAAATATATAACGAGTGGTGTCAAAAAATGACATCTGAGCTAACTTACCATAAATAGTTTATATCGGTGGTCACCAACTTTTCAAACCTCATGGACACCAGTGGTCTGCTGACCACCATTTGGGACTGCTGGCTTGTATGATATCCAAAATCTAAATAATGAATACTTTAAAAAATAACTTGAAAGTTAATATATAAATAGTATATTTGCTTTATGTCCTGGAAACAATTATAAAAGGTAAACATAAAACTGCTGTCCTTGGGTGGGTGCTAATTCGGTCTTCAAAGCTTCTGTTTTGAGTTTTTCCGTCAGTACTACCTATTTTTTTATGTTACAAATTAATTTACAGGTGAATCAGTGGCTAACCTGGCTAGAAACTGCTGAAGAAGAAGAATCAGAGGAAGAAGCTGACTAAAGAACCAGCCAAAGCCTTAAATTGTGCAAAACATACTGTTGCTATGATGTAACTGCATTTGACCTAACCACTGCGAAAATTCATTCCGCTGTAATGTTTTCACTATTTAAAGCAGAAGCACGTCAGTTAGGATTTTCTTCTGCATAAGGTTTTTTTGTAGTGTAATGTCTTAATCATAGTCTACCATCAAATATTTTAGGAGTATCTTTAATGTTTAGATAGTATATTAGCAGCATGCAATACTTACATCATAAGTTCGCAAGCAGAAGGCAGTCTATTGCAAGGATCTTCTTTGCTGCCAGTTATCATAGGCTGTTTTAAGTTAGAAAACTGAATAGCAACACTGAATACTGTAGAAATGCACTTTGCTCAGTAATACTTGAGTTGTTGCAATATTTGATTATCCATTTGGTTGTTACAGAAAAATTCTTAACTGTAATTGATGGTTGTTGCCGTAATAGTATATTGCCTGTATTTCTACCTCTAGTAATGGGCTTTACATGCTAGATTTTAATATCCTTGAGCCTGGGCAAGTGCACAAGTCTTTTTAAAAAGAAACATGGTTTACTTGCACAAAACTGATCAGTTTTGAGAGATCGTTAATGCCCTTGAAGTGGTTTTTGTGGGTGTGAAACAAATGGTGAGAATTTGAATTGGTCCCTCTTATTATAGTATTGAAATTAAGTCTACTTAATTTATCAAGTCATGTTCATGCCCTGATTTTATATACTTGTATCTATCAATAAACATTGTGATACTTGATATAGTTGTGTGTGACTTTAAGTTATCATCCACCAACTTCAAAGTTTGGGAACTTTAAATTCTTACTACTCTACCTTTCCATGATGAGACAACTTCTCAGGTCAGGTTATTGGAAATAATATATAAACAATTCCTGTAACCAAAGGCAGTGCTGAGATCATAAGTCTCATAATAAGTACATAGCAACAAACTTCGGCGGTGAGTAGAACCAATGTTTGTGTCCTATTTGAGTCAGAGAAGCTTGCCCTTACTATTTTGGCAGGCCTCTTCACTGACATTCTAACATTCATAATAGACTTAGAGCTTTTGGTGGATATCCTGAGTACAATGAAATTAAGGCTAAGTAGAGACATGCAGATGAATTTTTTTTAAATGTTTTGATTTTAGAGGGAGAGTTCTAGAAACATTAGTGAATGATGAGTCATTGCCTCCTGCAAGCCCCTTACTTAGGGATTGAGTTCATAACCAGGGCATGTGCCCCAACCAGGAATGGAACTGACCTCCCTGCAGACCACTTTAGATAAAGAGAACTTAGGAAGCTGACTGCTGGGCTGTGGAATTAATGAGCTATAAATTGCATTATTCCTGGCCTTCTGCCCAACCTTCCCCTTAAATGGGGACATTGGAGTTAGCCTGGTAAATGTGTATAGTAGGTCTTTGCTTCAGTTTACAGCCAGAATTCCTCTAATTCAGCTAGGGAACTGGACCAAAGGAAGTCTTAGGCCTAATGTGTAGTTGTCATTGGTTATAGAAGTCGGGCTTTCACATACCACTCCCATGCTTCAAGAACAACTCAACAGAATGAGTTGGGGGTGGGTCTGGGAAGTGTGGGGGCAGGCTGGGAGAGGACAATGGTGGTGGGGGAGGGGACATGTAATACTTTAAACAAAAAAAAAAAAACTCATACTGATGATCCCTTGAATAATCCATCTTAATCCAAACAGTATTGTATAACCTACCATACTATGGAACATTTGGATGTATTCAGCATGCACCTTGTATGAATAATGCCTTTAGTATCAGCACACAGTTATGCAGTGACTTACCTTAAAAATAAGATTCCACATCTTTTACTACCCCTTTGAGAGAGTTGTCTTCATTTTGCCAGTTCCTTTTCCATTCTCAAACAGGCTGCGCTCAAATACACCGGAGCTTTCTCAAGATCAATAACCAGGGCTATGTTCAGTAGTTTTCATTCTGTAGGCAGAATTGGAAAGTAAATCATTCCCTGGGATTTCTTTTCAGTCAACAAACTTCATTTCTACCTTGTTTGTTGGCTGTTCCTTCTCAGTCTCTGGTGGGAAACACCTCAGCTGCTTAACTGTCAAACCCAACATCTAATCAACTCCTTGCTGTCCTTCAAAACAGGAATTGGACAGCTTACCTCTCCATTCATTTCTATCCTATATGCCCCAGTAGCCTTTAACTGGATTCTCTAGCCTGGCCTCCATTTGGTTCCTGGGACACGCCAGGTATTGGATAACTGGATGACTGGCTACCTCAGCTTCATCAGGTCTTAGCTCAAGTGTCACATTTATTAGTAAGGTCCCTACTGTCCACCTCTTTAAAATGTAACCCTGCACACATAGTCTTCTTTCCTGCTGTAGGTAACTCCATGCCTACCATTATCAGGTGTACCGGTTAATGGGATTTTTTTCAATAGATGGAGTACACATATGTTGATATATATGCGATTTGATACATGTTATTTTGTATTGACAGCAAGCTTCAAAACTTCGTCATATTTTCTGAAGATGTAAACATGGATATTTTTATGTTTAAAAAAGGTCGAATTTCATGCCCAAAAAAGCATTTGCGGCAAGTTTTTAATGTGCCCTTAGCCAGAATTGAACCTGGGACCCTTTAGTCTGCAGGCCGACGCTCTATCCACTGAGCCGAACTGGCTAGGATGCATTTGTGGGAAGTTTTAATTCATTATTTTGAAGAAAAGTGCTGCTGAAAGTTATTGTATATTTCGAGAAGCTTATGGTGAACATGCTCCATCTCAAGATACTTGTGAACGCTGGTTTAAATGCTTTAAAAGTGGTGATTTCGATATGAAAGACAAAGGATGTCCAGGTCAACCGAAAAAGTTTGAAGACCAACAATTACAAGCACTATTGGATGAAGATGCATGTCAAACAACAACTTGCAGAAAGATTAAACGTTGCTCAGCAAACAATTTCAGATCGTTTACAAGCAATGGGAACGATTTTAAAGGAAGGAAAATGGGTGCCACATCAACTGAACAAAAGACAAATGGAAAACCAAAAAGTCATCAGTAAAATGTTTCAATGGCATGAAAGACTTTTTTTGCATCTAATTGTGACTGGCAATGAAAAGTGGATTTATTTTGAGAATTGCAAACGCACAAAATCATGGGTTGATCCAGGTCAACCATCAACATCGACTGCAAGGCCAAATTGCTTGGGAAAGAAGACAATGCTCTGCGTTTGGTGGGATCAGGAAGGTGAGGTGTATTGTGAGCTTCTAAAACCAAGTGAAACCGTTAATACTGATCGCTACTGACAACAACTAATCAATTTGAACCACACTTTGATTGTGAAATGAGCAGAATGTGCCTGAAGACATAGCAAAGTAATTGCTTCATGATGACGCACCATCACACACTGCAAAACCAGTTAAAGGCATGTTAAAAGATCTTGCCTGGGAAGTATTAACCCACCCCCTGTATTCACCAGACCTTGCTCCTTCAGATTACCACTTGTTCCGATCGATGGCACACACATTTTCTGAGCAGCACTTCAAAATGTACGAAGAAGTGGAAAATTGGGTCTCTGAATGGATTGCCTCAAAACAAGAAAAATTTTATTGGGACGGTATCCACAAATTACCTGAAAGATGGGGGAAATGTGTAGCTAGCGATGGACATTACTTTGAATAAAGCACTTTTGATGTTTCTCTTGAAATTATCGTGTTTTCTTTGATTACAAAATCGCATTAACTGGTACACCTGGTATATGACGTACTGAATATATCTGACCCCCTACAGAATGTGAAGAGGTTGAACTTTTTGACTGTTTTGTTCTCTACTGTATCCCCCACACCTAGAATAGTGCCTAGCACATAGTAAGCTCAAGTATTTGTTGAACCAAATCACAAATTAATAAAATTATCTTAAACAGCAGGAACTGGACATAAAAGAAGAGGTTGTGGAAAGAACTGACTTAAGCCCTAACCGGTTTGGCTCAGTGGATAGAGCGTCTGCCTGCTGACTGAAAAGTCCTGGGTTCGATTCTGGTCAAGGGCGTGTGCCTTGGTTATGGGCACATCCCCAGTGAGGGGTGTGCGGGAGGCAGCTCTTCGATGTTCCTCATTGATGTTTCTGACTCTATCCCTCTCCCTTCCTCTCTGTAAAAAAATCAATAAAATATATATATATCTCAGACTTAAGTTATAGATAGATCTAGGATTCATCCCTACCACCTATTAGCAGTGTGATGTTAAGCAAGTTCATTTCAATTCTGAGCTTTTAATTTTTTATAATAGGGCGAATGGTTAAGCATTGCCAGGAGAACTAAATAAAGTAATATGTGAGTCAGCGTAGAGCCCCACACCTAGTAGTCCTTCAATATATAGGGTGGGGCAAAAATAGGTTTAGTCGTGAGTACATGAAACAGTTTATTCTTGTGTGGAAAATAATACAACAGTTAACAATACAAGAATAAACTGTTCCATGTACTCAAAACTAAACCTGCATTTGCTCCACCCTGTATGTGAATTCATGTCTGATCGCAGTAGCTTTTTTTTTTTTCTATTTTAAATATTTAATTATCTCAGTAGCTTTTCTAAAACATCTCTCCTAAGAACTTCCATCCTGAGCTTGCAATCACCAGCTATGATCTAATGGGCATTGCTCGGTCTTACTTGACTCAAAAGCAACAGTCGTCCTAGCTGGTTTGGCTCAGTGGGTGGAGTGTCGGCCTGTGGACTGAAGTGTCACAGGTTCGATTCCAGTCAAGGGCACATGCCCAGTGGGGAGCATGCAGGAGGCAGCCGATCAATGATTCTCTCTCATCATTGATGTTTCTCTCTCCCCCCTCTCCGAAATCAATAAAAATAAAAATAAAATAAAAACAACAGTCGACTGCTTTGTCTTCCTCTCAGGCCTTTTGGTCTCCTTTTTAGGCTCTTTTCTAGCCTGGCTCATGAATGCTCTGCTTTCTTCCCTCAATTCTTATCACTTACTCTTGTAACTCCAATCACCATCTATCTGCTGATGACATCTACATCTTGAATCAAACGTCTTCCCAGAATGTCAGACTTGCACATCCAGCCAGGTCCTGGACGTTATCTGAATGTGCCATAAGAACTTTAAATGGAACATGAGTCAGCCATGACCCCTCCTCCCTCTCAACCAATTATTGCATTCTATTCATTTTATTTACATCATAGCTATTGAAGCCACTTTTCTCCCTCTCTCTCCACTGCACCACCCTAGTCCAAGCACCTGAATAACTCATGCACTAAGCTTCCACTTGGTCTCCTGCCTCTCATCTTGCTCTCCTAGTCCACTCTCCACATTACAATCAGAGTGAGTGGTCTTCCATAAGCATCTGCTCTTTCCTTGGCCTTTCCGTGGCTCCAGGTTTTCCTCAGAATAAAACTCAAATTCCTTAATTTAACAAGGCCTCAAGCCATCTGCTGTTTCCCCTCTTTTACATTTTATTTTTTCATCTCTCCTAGTCTCTGGGCCTTTGCAAAGGCTATTTTATCTGCCTGGAATATTGCTCTTCCTACTATTCCCCCCTCTTCATCTAACTTAGTCTTACTCTCCTCCAGATATTAGCATGGATATCCCACATTTGGAAAGCCTGCCTTCCTCTGCCAAGGTTGAATTGGGGGAGTTCTTGGTAGCAAAGAAGAGAAACTCACTGTGGACAAACTAAGTAGAAGGGGAGTTCATTGGAACTCCACTTAAGAGATCCACCAGGTTTGGAAATGAATGATGACTAAGAGAAGTTGGTTGGAATCAACCAGAGAGAACCTGGCTAAGACAGTGGTGTAACCACCCCCATCAAACCCTGGAGCTTCCCGGGCCAGTATGCGAATGAATTCTCCAGTGACATCCGGTCCAGGTTCAGAGTCTCAGGGAGAAGTCCGCAGTTAATTGAGCTTAGATCATGTGTCCACCCCTTGCTGCCTTGGTTTTCTTTAGCAAGCAAGGACTGGCCTTCTGGGCCCCTGTTGTGTCAAGACTCCCACCAAGACTTACAGTATGGGGGAAAACAAAAAACTTTGTAAGGGATCTGGGTGGATAGTAAAAAAAATAGTAATTGTCCACTCTGTACCTTACTTCCCCATGTAGAACTACTGCACTGTGACCACAGCTTACTGCCTGTCTTTCCACTGTACTGAGCAGAGAGTGCCAAGATTGGGAGTGTCTTTCTCATTCGCTGTTCTATTCCCAGTGCCTAGCACAGTATTGGGCACATATCAGAGATCAAAAAATATATATATTTTTTTGCTTAAAATTATTTATTTAGTGTTATAATGCAGCCATCATTTATGTTTCGTTTTCTTTCTTTTTTTTATTGTTTAAAGTATTACATATGTCTCCTTTTCCCCAATCAACCCCTCCCCATGCAATAAATAGCTATTGAATGCAACAGTAAGTCCAGGTTTTGTGGAACCTGAATTTGATACAATTGTGGGGAGAAGGTGTGGCTCTTAAAGAATTAGGTTTAGGATCCAGAAAGAGTCCAGTGTAAGAGGATGGCCTTGAAACTTTACTGATCTCATGGTAACTGTGAAAGACTGACCATAGTCGATACACTACATTATAAAAATGTTTGTACCTACCTGCGCCAGTGCTCTAGATGGAAACTGAAAACAGGGTAGTTATCAGTAGGTGCTTGTTGCAGTGACTTAAGATTTTTCATTTGTGGCTACCCCGGCCTTCCCATTTCCCAGTGCTTCCAATTCCATTACAAAGCCCCCAGTTTCCTACATTATGTTAATTTATTCACTTGTGCATTCAAAAGTGAGTGCCTCATCACTGCCAGTCTTGTGCCAGGGGCTGGGACACAGCATGGCTAAGGCAGTGTCTCTCCTCCAAAGGAGTCCGCTGGTCAGCAGGGGAGACAGCCAGGAGCAGATCATGGGGACACTCAGATGTGAGTAAGGTGTCACCTGCGCTGAGAAGAGGAAACATCCTGGGGCAACTGAGACTTCAAGGAAGTCACTTTCCCAGCAATCATTCAAGGAAGAGTTTTGTAGGAGCCAGGGACCCAACTGTGCTTTCTCCTGGTCCCACAGAGCTCCATCTCCCTTCTCCTCTATAACGGAAAGACCAGAGTCTGAATGAGGGACATCCTTCACCTTCTGTTGGAGGTGGCTGTGCAGAGCAGCTTCCGATACCAGCTGTGTAGTGGGGCCAGGAGGACAGGGACTTATTCTTTCCCACTTATCTCACCAGATTTAGAGACAGCCTTCCAAGGAGTGTCCAAGGAAAGCCAGGGCTCTGGCCCAGCAGAAGCTGGCACCAGACTGCCTGCACTGTTCCTGCCATCTGAGCCAGCCCTGTCAGTCACCGGTGACTGACACTATACTTTCCGTCTGGAAGACAAAACAGGCTGGGCACTTAACGTGTTATAGGAGTTCTGGAATCCTATTTCAACCAATGGGACTGAAGTTTTCCCCATCCAACAGGAACTGCATAGCTCCAGCCAATCAGGCTCTATTCTGACCAATCAGGACAGCACCTTTTGGGCCAATCAAACTTCCAGGACTTGGAGTCCTCATTTACATGAGGATGGACAGGGACTTCTGTCCATATAAGCCAGTTCCCTCTGGCTCAGGGAGTGCACTTTGCTTTTCTATTCAGAACTGTGTCTCTTTGGGCTGAGCTGAAACACGGAAGAAGTCTCGCCAGAGCAGAGCAGATCAGCACAGCATCAAGCAGATTGGCATGGAGCAGAGCAGACCATCAAGGCGCAGAGCTGTGTCGCCGAGAGGGGCCTGGCTATGGGGCCACCTCACAGCTGTGCTGCTTTCGCAGCTGTGCTGTATCACCATTGAGCCGTTTTACACTGAATATAGTTTTCTTCTTCACTGACTCAAATTAGGGATTCCTGTTGGCAATGAATTGATGCCAACGACCATCGGTTGACACACATTAACCTGACATGGCCCAATCATGGCTAGTTTTCAATGTTTATGGAGGCCCCCTGATGGGCTTGGTACAAAACCAAACCAAACCAAACCAAACCAAAAAAAGCACAAAGAAGTTTAACACAGCTTTAACAATGACAGTGGGGCCTTGACTTACGAGTTTAATTTGTTCCGAGAACGAGCTCGTTAAGGAGCTCGTTAACTCAAATTACTCTATCAACTCAATGCAAAAAATCGGCCGAGAGACAGCTGGTATCTCAAAAAACTCGTTAGTCAAGACACTCGTAAGTCAAGGCCCCACTGTATTCCTGGAGACATGATCACACAATCTAAAGAGTTAACAACAGTTATAAACAAGCATTTTAAGGATTGCTTTAAAAAATCATACACTCAATTGAGATTGAAAATACCTACCTACTGGACAAATAAAAGGCCTAATGTCCCGATGTGATCCAGATGAGCACTTGTAACTAACTAGGCGTAGTGTTTCCAGCTGAGCACGGTCAGATTCTCAGGCCTGGATCTCAAGCAATGCCATGGAAGGGAAGGAAATGTTCTCTCGAAAGCCATGTTAGATATTTGGAAAGCGGTTCAAGATCAAGACCCTGGTCAAAGATTTCATCATGAATTTAAAGTTATTTAATTATTTTATATAATTTCACATTATTTTATGAAATGTAAATGAAGTTCTTTTTTAAAAATATATTTTTATTGATTTCAGAGAAGAAGGGAGAGGGAGATAGAAACATCAATGATGAGAGAAAATCATTGATCGGCTGCCTCCTGCATGCCCCCCAGTAGGGATGGAGCTCACAACCCGGGCATGTGCCCCCGACCAGAATCAAACCCAGGACCCTTCATTCCCAGGCTGACACTCTATCCATTGAGCCAAACCAGCCAGGACAAGAATGGGGTTTTGATTACATTATATTCAGGCCACCATATATTGGAGCATATATGATATTTAGACCTCAAAACACAATTATCACTTTGTCTTTAGAAATGCTGAGTAGGGAATACTAAGTCACCAGTGTAATGTAGACACTGCATTGTTTAATTATGTTGCTTTAAAAAAACAACATCAGCTCTGGCTGGGTAGCTTAGTTGGTTAGAGTGTTGTCCTGATACGACATGGCTGCCGGTTCGACTCATGGTCAGGGCACATACAAGAATCAACCAATGAATGCATAAATAAGGGGAACAACACATTGATGTTTCTCTCTTCTTCCCTCCCTCTCTCTCTAAAATCAATCAATAAAAAAGTTACAAAAGCAACGTCAATAGCAACATGCCACGGAGAAACAAGGTCATGTCCATATGCCTCATGCTCCAGGGCCACAGTGCAACAGGGCTCTAGAGAAGGGACGCCCCAGCTTCCTGCTCCAGGAGTGACATCGCCCCTGTCATTCTTGTGCCCCGCCCCTTGCCCGAGACAAGATGCGTGCATTACTGGAGCTGCAGGAGACAGTACTCACCCACAGCCCCCTGTACAACCTGAACTTATTACCCATCTTCTCATCATGCCTTCCTCCCACCTCAGCTCACCAGAGCCCAAGGTGAGGCCCCCGGTCATCCACCCTGGGTCCTTACCCATAACTTCTCTGCATCTACGAATCTGTCCCAATCCCCTATCCCTTCTCTCTTGAATCCTTCCTCCACACCCTCTGTGTCCCACAGTCTATCACCAGCAAACATCCCTGTATCCTCAATGACTCTCTGAACATTCCTGTCACCTTCTTGCTCTGAAGGAAACCTGCTGGTCCATGCCCGCCCCCCCGCCCCCCGCCCTCCCAACACACACACAATGCCAATGCTTCCCTTGCTGTATTTCCTCTCACACCAATGGCCTTGGTGCGGCCAGTGTTCACCTTGCTTCCCACTAGTGCTTTCCAACCACTCTGCCCTCTTTTCCACCAAGGACTCAGATCCTTTGAAGTTCTCACCACCAGACTTCACTGCTTCCCTGGTGTGCTCCTCTTTCCCTAACTTTCTTTGATTCTTCCCTCCTATCTTATGAAATTACCTTGTCAGGCCTTTCAGCTATATTGGGGGGGGGGGGGGGAACAACAACAAAAAACTGTGGGTGTTCCACCAGCAAGGATGCATTTACAATGATATACAACCTGCTACTCAAAGTGTAGTCTTTGGGCTAGTACCACCTGGGAGTTTGTAGGAAACGCAAAATATCTGGTCTCACTCCAGTCCCACTGGATCAGAATCCCTAGGTTCTTTGTTAGCCCGTTCAAGTGTGATGAGCTCTAATACACAACCTAATGCAGGCCCCTTGCTGACCAGCAAGAATTGTACTGCGTCCCCAGCCACAGTGTCCTGGGACTCAGCTTCTACCTCACTGAGAATCAATTGTATCCCCTTCATTTCTTCCTACCATGGAAACTGCCAACTGGCCAGCAATTGCCCCGACGCGTGACTTCCCTCCTTTTTTCTATGAATGAAAGGTTTTAGTTCTTTCCAAAGGCCAAACCCTCTCCCCATTCTCAGACCCCATTCCCTGGGGCCAAAAAACTGTAAGGCGCGTGCCATCCCCACTGAAGGGAACAAGGGGCCACTGGCCAGAGCATGATGGTCATTGTGAGCACACAGCCAGCTCACGTGAAAACGGAGAGCTTCAAGGTTGCCTTGAATAGGGGCTGTGAAGATCAGCTGTTTGCAATGTGAGATTCCAGCAAGAGGACTCCCTGAGTCCTCTTGGATGATCAGAAAAGTGGAAACCTGATTTCTGTGAACCATGGAAAAGAAGAATGTCTGGTTCCTACGCCAGAAAGTTCAGACAAGACCAGCAAGAGAGCTGCAGGTTGCTTGAAGCAAGGCGTTACCATCCATTGAACTTCTGGCCCTCACATAATTGCTCAAGGCCAAGGACTACAGTGGCGCTCCCTTCTCCTAACTCCTTGGCCCAAGCGTGGTCCCTGGCATTGCGTCAGCTGCCACTCCAAGCAGCAGGAGGAGAGAGAAGCGAGGAGTGTGTCTGCACCCCGGCAGGGGAACGCACATGCGGCCCGGACAATGCAGCAGCAGGCTGAGGCAGGAAGTGAAGTCTCCGCTTCTTTCCAGCGAAGGAAATGGAAGCACCGGCTCCCATTGGAGAAATCAAAGCAGCATTGTTTCAAATCACAGAACCGTCCAGGAGAGAACAAAGGTTTTGGCCTTGATCCCTCTCTGGAGAAGATGCTATCGCAGACACTCCACCCCACTCGGATGAATCCAGCCTGCTCGGGACTAAGACCACTTACAAGTTTGTTTATTAGGATCGTGCTCAAGTGTAGTGATCCTCTGGTCGTTTGACCCGCACTCAGTGCCTCCACAGTTGTCAGAATCAGAACGAAATCTGGTGAGCAATGTAAACGGTTTCTAAGAAACAGCAACCTGACCGTTCACAGCCGCGTGGAGGGTCTGGCAGCTCATCGGAGGGTCACTGTGTCTGCGACTCACGCCTGAGCGCAGGTGCCCTGGCCGCAGAGCAGATGGCTGCCTTTGACAGTCCAAGTGGAAACATCACGCCAACAAAGTGAATTTGCTAAAACACATTGCAGGAGAGGACGGAGCTACCAGAGACCGCAGTGGAGAGAGTCCAATCCTTTCCCGCAACCTCTATTTTTAGATAAGAAATTTGATTTTTAAGAACAAAATATCAGTTAGCACCCACTTCTTGCCAAGTCTTATGCTTGGCCCTTGGAAAATAGATGAAAAAGATATAATCCATGTCCTTGAGCTCACTGTCTGGTGGGGACATATGAATAGATCATTTCAATCAATAATCTGGGGTCATTTAGGACAGAGGTGAGAAGCCTAACACATCTCCTTTCTTTTTTTAAAAAAATGTATTTTTTATTGATTTCAGAGAGGAAGGGAGAGGGGGAGAGAGACAGAAATGTCAATGATGAGAGAGAATCATCGATGGGCTGCTTCTGCACACTCCACACTGGGGATCAAACCTGCAACCGGGGCACGTGTCCTGACTGGGAATTGAACTGTAACCTGGTTCATAGGTCGACGCTCAACCTCCGAGCCACGCCAGCTGGGCACACACCTCCTTTCTATGGGAGCACACAACAATAACCGATGTCCAAATTATGACCCTGAACCATCAAGAGGATTAAATATCTCACTCAGAAGTATCATATCTGGGAATGGAGAGGGGTGCAACTGAGAAAGGGTACACAGGAAGATTCTAGGGGTGTAGGCATTGCATTATCTTCACATTTTACTACATTACATATTCTTCTGTGTGCATGACAAAAAGAAGGAATGAGCTGAGTCCGACAATACTGAGTCTTCTGATTTAACTGTACCTTCTTTTCCCCAATCCCCCAATGCCCAGGATAGGACCTTTCCTGATTGTTAACTCAGTTTGAAACTGTTTGCTGTGATTTGTCACCCAAAGCATCCTCATTGCAATCGGGCTATAGAGTACAGCGTTTTCCTAACTTATTTGCCTAGCTACCCCGTTCTTTCTTAAGGAGTATCTTCTGGGACTGGTGTCTCATAGAAAACATTCTGGGGGACACATGGATTGGCGATCTAGTCAGGAGGCAGAACTGACAAGAATTCAAAGTGCAGTGACTTCTGGATAAGAGACTTGCACATCCAGCCCAGATGTCTTGCCCCTTCGTGTTCTCTTCACTACACAGCCGTGGAGCCGTGGACCCCACAAACAAATACAGATTTGCCCCCAGAATGCTGCAATAATGGCAATCTACAGTCACTCAGCTACGACAAGGGAAATACATAGAAAGTTGATATATTTTTCGAAACTCAATATTTTCAAAATGAAAAATATTACCAAAACATTTTTGCTGTAGTAAGCAGAATAAAGAAAAGCAAAAAGCAGCAGTAAATACATGTATTTCATAAGCAGTAAATACATGTATTTCATAAACAAAAAAAAATGTAACTTATCTGTACCTTTGGAAATATTAAGCTCGAAACAGCAGACATGGTTTTCAGTTACTTAAAACAGAAAGACCTCAAGTTACTAGTGCAGTGGAGGCTGATTACAGTCTGTTTCAAATTCTCTGCAATGGAGACAACAGACCCAAACCACGGGCCCTGCAGTGGAGGCACGTGCAGAGGAGAGAATGACCTCCGGCTGCACCTGGAACCAAAGACCCCCCCCAACCCCCACCCCCGCCCACGCCACGCCCCCCATGGGACCAAAGGACTGGGATGTGGACGAAACCTGAAGCCCAGGACCCTTTCAGAAGTGAAGGGTCTGTTGCCCAGGAAGATCTGGCTGAACCCCTTACCACCCCTGGCTAAGTCCCAGGGCCCTGCAGGAGAAACCTGTCCAACCAGCCTTCCCCGTGACCGAGTCTCCTAAGCCAGTGGTTCTCAACCTTGGCTGCACATTAGAATCACCTGGGAATCTTTTTAAAATCCTGTTTCTGGGCCTCATCCTCCAAAAATTCTGTTTCTTTGTTATGGGGTGGGGCCACAACATTAGTAACAAAGAAAAACAGAATTTCTGGAGGATGAGGCCCAGAAATCAGGATTTTAAAAAGATTCCCAGGTGATTCTAATGTGCAGCCAAGGTTGAGAACCACTGTCCCGAGCCCTCAGAAACCCTTAACCTAGGGGTAAGCAAGCACGGTGGATTTGAGGCACGATCTTCTCCGTTGGTGCCTTCTTGATCAAGAAACCTTTTTTTACTCCGAATAAATAAATAATAAAGTAAAAATAAAACTGTGCAATGGCCCTGGAGTGTATAACTTAAAAGGAGCCTCAAACAACCTTCCTTTATAGGTGGGGATGCTGAGGCTGAGACGTGAAGCGGTTTGTCACATCAATGTCAGCGTCAGAGTTGGGCTGGCGGCCAGGGCAGCCTTCCTATTGTCAGGGCCTGATGCAAACGGAGACTGAGGACAGCCTGCAGGCTGTTGACTGCTCCACTCAAATCAAGGACACACAGATGTCGATGAACTTGACTGACCTGTAGCACACCCTTCTGCCCTGTGCAGCTGATGTACACGGCAAGCAAGCATCGCGACGGACCCGTCCTGCTCCCACACACCCGGAAAACCAGGGCGCCAGAAACCGCCTTTAGGGAAAATCTGCACTGGCTTAGGCTCCAAATTCTAGTTCTAGTTTTCAGAGCTGAGACTAGTCTCCTTGAAAAGATCTTTCCTGCTCCTATTGGCTACTTACTCTCCCAGGGAAGAAACTGCTCATTAGTGGAATCAAAACAAGGGATACTTTGAAAGCTCCAGGAAAGTCGTATTGCCTGGAGAGTAAATATTTTTTTTTCTCAAGGAGAACTAGGAAGGAGCAAGAATTCTTTAAAGGAAGGACCTATGAAAAAGAGTAACTGACCAGTCCCCAGGGGGCCTGAACAGGGCTCAGTGAGCTGGATGCCTGCTGGGCGTTCAGAACCGATCCGCTCCTGGGGGGGCTCCTCTGGGAATTCACCAGGTGCTCACCCCTGAACCTGCCTGCATGATTCTTGCAACAACCTCATGAATTAGGCGTAGTCTTCTGCTATAATGGAATAGTTGCTCACTTAGGAAACCTCATGGCATAAAAATAGTACTGTTGGCGGAGGAAGTGATTTAGTTACAGAGTCAGAATAACCATGTGGTTTTTCCTGCCTAAATTTAGGCAAAATTTACTTTACAATTAAGTAGCTCTAATTATGGTTGTGGTACTTGGTCTAGCTCTGAATTGACATCAGAGCCAATGCCATTCACATTCTCTCACTGTGACAGATCCGGCTGAGGCTTTCCAAGCTTGCAGTGTGGTGCTCACTTCAGCAGCACACGGGCTAAGACTGGAACGGTGCTGAGATTAGCATGGCTCCTGTGCAAGGCTGACAAGCAAATCCGTTGTGTTCCATATTTTTAGTAAGAAGCGCAAATTGGTAGTTGCAAAATAGTCACAGGGAAGTAAGTACATCATAGAAAATATAGTCAATAATAGTGTGATAACTACATATGGGGCGGTTGGAAATAGCGAGGGGAAGGCTATGTAAAGTACATCGTTGTCCCCGTGGTCCGAAAACTGCGGCTCGAGAGCCACATGCGGCTCGCAAGCCACATGCGGCTCTTTGGCCCCTTGAGGGTGGCTCTTCCTAAGCCTTAGGAGTACCCTAATTAAGTTAATAACAATGTACCTACCTATATAGTTTAAGTTTAAAAAATTTGGCTCTCAAAAGAAATTTCAATCGTTGTACTGTTGGTATTTGGCTCTGTTGACTAATGAGTTTGCCGACCACTAGGATGATTGAATGTGGGAAATACATAAATGCACAGACCCTGTGATGGGAGGTACTATAAACAGTACAAGGAATGGACAGAGGGGGTGTGTGGCTACAGAGAAGAGGTCCATTGAGAGAAAAAACCAAACTGATCACCAAGGTTTGGACTATGTGGGGTTTTCAGCCATGGTCCGGTGAGTCACTCTCTCCCAAGGGAAACAGGTGAATATAGAGAGATTTACACCAGACAATGGCAACAGCTGAACATGGTAATTCTCTAGGGTGCTATATCTCAGAAGAGCATAGGACAGGAATTCTTGTTCCAACCAGAGGCTGGGTCTCACTTCGAGGGAAAGTACCCAATAGCTATGAGAAGAAAGACAGTACACAGGTGACACACTTAACTTAGCTATGTGACTCTGAGCAAGTCATGTCTCCCTTCTGAACCCCACCTCCTCCTCTAGCCACCAAGAATTTGGGCCCAACACTGTAAGAATTTGTTGAATCTTTGGAGATAAATAGACTCACTTTCCAGCCATGAGCTTTGTCTAGAGTGGTGCTATTATTTTTCCTCTTTAAGGTCTCTTGAAATACAAGAACATCATTTAAAAGTGAGATCTTGCTGTAGATATGTTCCAGTATTATATGAGAAGGGGAATAAAACCACATCCATTTAAAATCTGACAGAGGACCAGGGAGAATAAAACCCTCTTGGTCTAATGACAGGGCTAAATTGGGTTCTGTTTCAAGTTGCCATTGAGTTTCTGAGTTCTTTAGAAGGAAGATAAAACAACCTCAAAAAAGAATGATGTCTGTATACTTACCTGGCAGGGGAGAGACCATGATCACGAAGGTGGTTTTCCCAGGGCGAGGCTTATCCATTGCACTCCGGATGTGCTGACCCCTGCGATTCCCCCAAATGTGGGAAACTCGACTGCATAATTTGTGGTAGTGGGGGACTGCGTTCGCGCTAAAAAAAAAAAAAAAAAAAAAAGAATGATGTACATAATGGATGAATTTCCAGAGCATTCACAGATGCCATTTATGTTGCAAGTCTTCCTTCCTGAATTGTTTTCAATTTTCAATTAAGTGGTTATTTTAAAGCAAATAGATGAACCTGGTGAAAGGGAGAAAGAGTGAGGAGGGAGTGTGGGAAAGAGAGGCTTTGTAATGACTTCCATGTGAGGACAGCCTGGGACCCCTTTCTCCAACCTCATCTCCTTCCATCCTTTCTTTCACTTTATGGTTGGAACATATCATAATTCCCCAACTTGTACACTATTTCAAGCCTGTGGGGTCTTACTTGGACCTGTCTGTGTCCAAGTAGAGAAGTAGAGTTCTTTATTCCTCCTTTTGGTACGGCTTCAAAACCCTCTGCCTTATCCCGTAAAAAAAAAAGACAGGAGAAGAGCGCAGATTGGTTTGGCTCAGTGGATAGAGCGTCGGCCTGCGGACTGAAGGGTCCTAGGTTTGGTTCCAGGAGGGAGAGAGAGAGAGAAAGAGAGGATGAGGGGGAGAGGGAGGATGAGCCATTATGCTGTACACCTGAAACCAATACAAAATAAAGTTGAAGGAAAAATAAACTTACAGAGCCGGAGAAATGGCTCGCTTAGATGAGGAAAGTGGTGTACCCAGGGAAGTGACTTGCCGGAGGTCACATGGCAACAGAGCAAGGTCCCAGACTACTGCAGACCCCCTGGAATCCGCAGGTCTGCACTTAACCACCGACTCAGGTGCTGCTGAGCTTCTCTTCAAGATGGTGCCATAGGAAGATCCCGACCTCACCTCTCGGAGGATGCACCAAAACCACCGCTTCACATGGGTCAGTTTCTCCTAAAAACACACACACACACACACCCCTAAGAGCCAGTAAAATATTCTTTCAATTCAGGTAAATGAGAAAAAACCACTTCGAAGGCGGTAGGAAAGGCTGACACAATCTCACCTAAATCCCACCCACAATCTGGAGGGAACCCACCACCCAGGGTTCTCCGAGGAGTGAGTTTATACCCTACATCAGCCACCCAACTTCTAAGATCTGCACCTGGGAGACGAGCCCCCAAATATCTCGCTGAGAACCATCGGGGCCTGTGGTGAACTGAGAAAGGGCTGGCGCACACCCACTCACCTGGGCCCAGCCGGCAGCAGCCTGGGGAAAGCACGCCCCCAGGTGAAAACGCTCACCTGCCCATGTAAAGCCCAGGAGGAGCGCAGGGCCTGATGGGTGCCATCCTTGTGCACTCCCTCTGCCTTGCGAAAGCCGTCTTTCTGCTCAGGTGCCTCTCCCTGCTCTGACTTGCAGAAGCTAGCAGGCACCATCATCTTCTTTTTTCTTTCTTTTTACTCTTTTTTTTTTTTTTGGTGGGTGACATTTTTTGCACGCCCCCCCCCCCCCCCTGCCTTCACCACTTCCATGCCCTCCCTCCGCTGCCCTCCAGAGCCCCAGTGCCTCTCAGAGGGGAGCTCCTAGGTGTGGCCAGTGCCTGGTGTTTGCATCTGTGACCCAGTTTTTGTGGTTGCTGCCCAGGGGACACCCCTTGGTCCCTGGCTCTGGAGGCCAGAGGGGCTTGTGTTCCTCTGTCCCATGGAACTGTACAATCAGAGACAGTTCTTGGCAGGCCAGCACCCCCTGGGCACTGCACAGACAGCAGTGACTCCCCCAACCCCCTCTTTCTATGAAAGAGGCTGATTTGTATGTCTGGGAGCTTTGGCTGCACATGGAGGGATCCATGGAGCTGCTCTCTGAGAGCAGAGGCTGGAGCAAGCAACCTCTGCCTTCCCTCTCTCACTCCATCCTGCAGAATCTCAGACCTACACTCTCAGGGCACAGCCAGATACAGACCAGGGCCTCTGTGAGAGGCCTCTTGCTTACAATCACCGTGCACTGAGGGCTGCCTTCCAATTTTGCGTGTTTTCTTTTGTTATACTTTTTTTCTTTTTAGTGTTTTCTTTTTATCTGATAAATTCCTGGAAGTGGAATTGCTGGCTCATATAATAGTTCTATTTTTAATTTATTGAGGAGCCTACATACTGTTTCCTATTTTTATAACTATGGATGGTGACAGATATTAACTAGACTTAATGCAATATAAACAAATATCAAGTCACTAATGTTGCACACCTGAAACTAATGTTATATACTTGAAAAACAAAACAAAAAAAGGAAGGCTAATCCTGACAAGCAGGCTCCAGGACAATGAAGCTGCTCTGAAGCTGCTTGGGGACCCGAGGGCAGTGGCAGCAGACAGCAGGTCAGTCGGGTTTCCTTTGTCACAGGAGGGGCCTTCTCCTTCTGTGGGGCATTCCCCACGTCTGTCATTTCTGTCACCTCCAGGTTCCAAGGGGAGCTGCACCTGAAGAAACGGTGGCTTCTGACTCGGCCAAAGTGGGCAGCGCGACTGGGGGAGAATATTGCTGTTCTGTTCATCTGAGGGCTCACCTGGGAGAACTAGCCATAGTAGGCGGATCCGCCTCCAAGGGTGCAGGAATGTACTCAAAAGCACCTTGGTAGCCAAAACCTGGAGCAGGTAGTGAAATTGCCATCAGCACTAGGTTAAATCCCTACGTAACCAGCACTCCAAGGGACCACCTGCCAGGGAACTTTGGTTTGATACTGCTTGAAGTTCAGAGTTATCAGCTGGGAAATGCTTTTCTGAGGTGGACTTTTGTCATTTGAGGATTAACTAATTCACCTCAGTTATGTGACATTGGAAAAAGCAGGCAATTTGAACCTCACCTTCAAGAGCTGCATGAACTTCTGAATCTCAGGCTCTTCACCTTTCAAAGCCTCGCCTCTTATTCTGGTTCCTGCCACGGCCTGTAACACCCGCCCTTAATTCTCCAACTGAGTCATCTCAGGTGTCCCGTCCATCAGGAAACTTGGCCTAGCCTCCATCCTCCCTTTGCTCTCACAGCCTGTCCAACATTACCCCATTTTTCATACCATAGGGACAATGAACTTTCACCACTACATTTTTTAGGACAGAAAAGACTTCTTTTTTTAAATCTCTCCATTCTCAAAACCTAACACTTATTGAATATATTAATTATAGCTTTTACAAACTGTACTGAGCTAAATAAAAATTCTGCTCTTAGATTAACTTATTGAAAGTAAAACTCATAGTACCTTAGTTTACTTGCAACTCCAAAAAAAAAAAAAAACACCTCCACAAATCTACAAAGAATTACAAGTTTTGAATAAACACTTGACTTAGTTCAGGTTCTTCCAAATATCTGTCTAGGCCAGTGGTTGGCAAACTCATTAGTCAACAGAGCCAAATATCAACAGTACAACGATTGAAATTTCTTTTGAGAGCCAAATTTTTTAAAGTTAAACTATACAGGTAGGTACATTGTTATTAACTTAATTAGGGCACTCCTAAGCTGGCCTTTGCTAAAAACGTCCTCAATCTGATTGAGGTACGTTCGCTGAGGTGGACCCCTTCCAACTCTCCCATTCACACTTGTCTTGTATACTTGTTTTGTCTATCTCCTTTCATTCATCCTCTCTATATGTCCACCCCCCACTTCTTCTAACGCCACTTCAAAATAGACTCGCCTAGGCAGAAAACTGACTTCTGCGCATGGGCCACGAAGTTTCAATTGCATGTGCGCCCGCACGTGGTATTTTGTGGAAGAGCCACACTCAAGGGGCCAAAGAGCCGCATGTGGCTCGAGAGCCGCGGTTTGCTGACCACTGGTCTAGTCTATTTATGCTAAATTTTCACATATAAAAAAAGACACAAAGTTGCCCATAAAAGTTTGTAAAGAATTTTATTATGCAGCTTAGGTAGCTCTGCATTCTACTAACAAAAAAACATTTTCCACATCTTACTCAACCTAACAAATTATATATAAGTTTATGATTTTTATCTACATCACTACAGTATTACACTACTGAAGAAAACCTTCCTTTCATTTGTACTTTGGTGCAATTATACAGTAGGTACCTCTTCCTCCAGAAAATAAAAATATTCTTAATCTAAGATTAAAATGGAACAAAGACATTAATGCCAAGTTTCTTGCACAACTTGGTAAAAGATGGCAAAAGTCAAAACTGGATGCTGCTTAACACAAAGAGCATGAGACTGCCAGTTTCAGTCAAACCTTGTAGGAATGGTTTAGCATCGGGTTTATCTTTACTGCAGTTTTCACATATGATAGGTGGGACTGTACCATCATGAAGAATAGTCACATTCTTCACTTGCACAAGAGAGTCAAATATTGGGCTCTAACACAGGAAATGTCGCTTGGGCTTAGCAATATACAAACGGATAAAAAATATTGCCTTAGGAAAAATTTCACAACTGTTTAAACATTTGAAACACTTTTATCACAGCTTCATATATTAAAAAAGTTTCCTCCAGAGATGCTTATTTATGAAATAAAACCTAGTCGCTATCATCTGACCCATGTTCTGAGCCCCGGTCCGAGGCCTCATTGTTGGATCCCTCTGGTTCTGACTCGTTTCCGGAACCTCGGCCAGAACCCTCATTATCAGATCCTCTCTCCGAATCTCGCTCTGACTCAGCACTCGGGGAAGCAGGCCGAGAGTCCACCTCTGAGCCGGGGCTCCTCCCAGACTGCAGAGACTCATTGTCCGACTGTTCGGACCCCGAGGGCCTCCTCTTCCTGGACGGCTGGTCGCTGTCTGAATCCTCATCCGACCGCTGTCTTCGGGGCCCTCGGGGACTGCCCGCCTCACTACCAGACCTGTTCTGGTTCTCATCTGAATCGCTCTCGGAAGAGGCTCGGTCCTTCCGAGGCTCACCCTCGTCAGAGTCGCTGTTGCTGTTGCGGGGATGTCTGGCAAAAAGACAAACACTGGTCAGACACCAGGATTCTGGCCAACCAAGAACTTGACAAGTAGAGCAGGTGCTTTTAACACATAAGGGCATTTAATGTTCTATTTCTTGACTTGAACGGTGTTTATACAGATGTTCATTTGTGATATGTTTTGGGTACTTTTAAATAAATGTGACATATTTCATAATAAAAAAGGATTAAAAAGGAAAAAATAAGGCACTTTATCTATAAGCAATATAAACAGTGAAGGATGGTCCTCACTGGCTTTACGCACCTCTCATTAGAACAAAGCATTACATTTCATATATAAAATTATAGAAAAAGGATAGTTTATTTTTATAAGCAAATTCATAGCAGCCCAGGAAAAGCCCAGGATCTCACTTGGCTGTAGAAACTGGAGGTTAACCCTGGCCTCAGGCTGGATGACTGGGACATTTCCTGTCCTGTGACGACCTGACCTGCCGTCAGCACTGAGCAGTCACCTTCTCTCCCCCTGGATCTGCTACTGCACTGGTGCCCTCCAGCCAGACACCTACTCAAGCTGGGAAGCTGGGCTCTAGGAATTCTGCAGCTTGTGTACTCTACTTATCAGCTGTGAGGTTAGGGGAAGGGTGCTTGTGCCTCTGCTTGGAGTGGTGGCGGCACCAGGGAATCTGCTTCCTGGAGGCTCTGGAGGAAAGAATATTCCTTAAGCCACTCACCGCCCCCAGAGCCTTAGAGAGGGGACATACTTCTCTGGCACATTCCTCAGTTCTGGCTCCCATTGCAGATATCCCAAGAAAGGAATACTGAATCCTATAGGGTTCAGTCTAAGAAAGGTGAGGGAGGTGAATATATTACGTTCTTCTGAAACCTACATGCGCACACATTACGTAACTCGGGTCACTCTGACAGAATGTGAAGAGTGGCCAAAAGGACACTAAATATTCATTCTGTATGGACACCAAAGGCCACTGGGCGCCATGGGATCCAATTCACTCCTTTTCATCTGGCCAAATAAGCAAGCACGTCACAGTGGTTAGGACAAAGTCTAACTGATGCAAGTGGCCCCAACCAACCTGGCCTTGGCCTTAGGTGTAGGTTTGGCAGCAGCTCTCACACTGGATCTTTCTGGCTACGCATTTTAACAGTGCTCAATCCAAAACCACACACTTCATTGTTCTGATCACACATGCCTCTAATCAATGGGCCAAGGCAACACTGTGGGCAAGGGCAAAACAATGCCGCAGAGAAAAGCAGCTCGAATCTGTGTCAGCCAGTGTCTTCAGAGAAAAGGGGAATTGCAAATCTTCACAGATGGCTCCTTTCAGATCCCTCCCCTACAAGGCCAGCCTCTCACCAGCACTCAGGCCCTCAATGTGCTAGCCTCTCATCTCTGCCTCAATCTCTAACCCACCAGGATGATCCATTCTTTTTCTAACACTCAACTCAAACCATCTCTTTCACAAAAAATCTCTCTTACAGCTTCCCAACTCCGGATTAGGTATTGTCCCTGGAAAACGATAAATGCAAACCTAAGTGATAGCACTTAACCTACTAGAGTGTGTTTTATTTATCTGTGCTTCTCCGCTGCTTCTAAAGCATAAACTCCTTGGGGGCGGGGTCTACATCTTTTTCGTCTATATCCCAGTACTTAGCACACCATCTCCTACAATGTTGTTCAAATGTCTATTGAATGAATAAATGATGTGATGACCATCACAAGAACATGGTGTAGTAGAGTATCATGAGTCCTGGTCTTAAGATTCCAAATCGGGGAGCAGGGGGCACCTCAATCTTGAAGGGCAAGTTCAGGACAAGTAAAAGCAAATATTACTTCACTGGTGAGGTGTGAGGTAAGGAAGAGTACTGGATAAGCTGTCTAGGATAAGCCCTCACCAAGCGGGTGGAGCCAAGTCACCTCAACATGGGAGGAAACGGTCAAGCAGTCCCTATCTTCACATGACCAGGATCAGGCTCCTCCAGTCAATGGTAGTACAGCAAAATTATACATTTAGGAGAATGGCATGCAGGAAATTTCAGCTAATATCCATGAAGAAATAAGATTTCAAAATAGGTTTTCTTCTTCTAGGGACAAACACATAGTGGGACAAAATGATGGGTTAGAAGAGATGGGTGCAAAGGTTTCTTCCAACTATAAGATTCTAAGAAGTTGGAAGAGAAGACATTTTGGCAGTGACCATTCTATTTCTTTCCTTCCTTCCTTTCCTCCCTCCTTTCTTTCTTTTTTTGTCTTTTGTTTTTATTACTCAAACAAGCTTCATTTTTTAAATTTTCCTTTTTGACTCTGTGCTTGTGTCTTTAACACTTTCACAATGATTTTCTGCTCCTCAATACGAAAAGCACGCCTGATCTTGTCACAGCACAATTTACACACAGGGGCCCACCCTAGGCTCTACTGACATGTTTTCTTCATTTTAGACAACCTCATTACAACTTTAGGTCTCACACACTAACTCCACAAAGAGTGCTTAGGCACACACCCCATATGGATATTGGCACTTCCCCCCCCTTTTTGGTGTAAAGGTAAACAACTCTATTACCAGGGATTTGGGCCAGACTAGTTTTGTTAGAGGCTGTATTGCAGGGCAGCCTAAAGTGGTATGTCAAACGCTGGACCATTCTGACTGCATATAGAGACCGTCCCTGGAAGAGCTCAGTTATCTTTCATTGGAAGAATATGCCTACCCTTCATCAGCAATCTTCAGTTTATCCTCATCCGAAGAATCATCACTTGATGATATTATGGCTTTGGATTTTATTTTTCCTTTCATTGAAGGAGGCAGACGTTCTGGCTTGGGCTAAAGAAAGATCAAACATAACAGATCAGTCAAGACTCTCACGTCAGGACATCTTGTTTAGTTGGGTTTGTACTATAATGATACATTCAAACAGCAACCAGTAAATTCCAAAATCAAGAGTCAGTGCTTGAAGAAACTGCAGGGAAAGAATGTATTTTAGTGCACTAAACCTTTTATGGAGAACCACAGTATTATAAACTCACCGCCTTCTTCTTCTCTGCTCTTGGTGGGCGGCGCTTTTTCGGTTTGGGGCCATTTTCTGTCTCTTCATCATCAGATCCTTCTTCTCCCTTTGTAGGTCTTAAGTAGTGAACACCAAGAAAAAGTCTGTCAAGATTCATGCATGCCTATAAAGTCTACTTGCCATCAAAACATTCACGTTTGCCAGTTAAGTCACTCTTGGGCCCTCTTATTATCTAAAATAAGTCTGAACCTTGCATTTGGTGGCGACAGAGGATGTGAGACAAGACCCAGTTTCCAGACTTCAACATCTCCCTGTCCTTTCCTCCTTCCTAAATACTCATTCTAAGGCCAGCTGATATCCCATTACAGCTTCAATTCTATGGGTCTGTGTGAATGAATTAATCAGATTCTTTCCCAAATATAGTCATCCAAGGGTTGGGAAGAACAGGCCAGGGGAGAGGAACGGGACACTTTAGAGCGGTGGTTCTCAACCTGTGGGTCGCAACCCCTTTGGCGGTTGAACGACACTTTCACAGGAATCGCCCAAGACCATCCTGCATATCAGATATTTACATTACGATTCATAACAGTAGCAACATTACAGTTATGAAGTAGCAATGAAAATAATTTTATGGTTGGTCACAACATGAGAAACTGTATTTAAAGGGCCAGAAGGTTGAGAACTACTGCTTTAGAGGCACCTCCAGGTGAGAGATGGGCAGGGCACCACTTATCTCAAAGTGGATGGCACTGGGCCGATTAAAAGATCTTTCTTTCACATGAATTCACTTTTTAAAATACCCATCAAAACCATGAAGTGGGCATCACTATTACCATTTTACAGGGAGGAAACTAAGGCACAGTGACTACACAAGGACAGGCAGTATGGACACACAAGGTTTTCTCATTCTAAATTGCATACATCCTCCAATAAATATTACAACTTTAAAGATAAAAGAAAGGCAATTAGTTCTAACTTGTGGCTCTCAGAAGGGAAGCTGTGAAGATGTGAGGTGATTCCAGTACTGAAGGGACTTTAGTGATCTCTTGAAGGATTAAAAGGAAGTGGGATATCAAGAGGCTTTACTACCTGGAAGATCAAGTGATTTCCGGGTGTTTGCAAATTCTATACTTAAGACTGATTCAGAAAATGAGAGGTCTTTTGCCACCTTCATAAGGTTATTTATAACACATTGATAATACCTTCTCCTCTTTTTCTTCTTTCTCTCTCCACCCTCCTCCTCTTCGCCTTCTTGCTCACTACCACTGCCCTTTCTTCTCTTCTTCTTTTTGGATACTGGCAGGTCTTCATCGGTGTCATCATTGACAAATTCATCAAACTCTCCCTTCTTAGAACGCTGAAATGCAAATAAGATTATAATCAGCTCTTTCCTGGATGATGGAATGTGGCTGGAATTCTAAGGTATAGAAAGAGGCCATATCCTCTCAGTCATGTGACAAATGAAGGATTTTGTTCCGAATCACATGGAAGAGGTGCCTGGTGAGGCCCATATTTTAAAGACTTCTAATTAGGATAAATGCCTCAAATGGCAAAAATTGTCAATGACTTAGGTAGGTCACTACAAGGTAGAATGTACTCAGCTAACACTGGAATGCATTTCTAAGTAAAAGCACTCTGTCTGGGAAGACTGTCTTTAGCTGAGGACTAAGTACAGAGGGAATGCAATCATTTTTATCTTCATTTCTGGAAGTCAAGGCAGGGACTGGGGCCAGCAGTGTTAGTGGGAGGCACATCTTACCCGTCCACCACCACTGCCTCTTTTCTTTTCTTTTGCTGCTTCAGTCTCTCCAGTAAACATAAGGATGTTTTTGGTCTTCTCAACATACTGGGCCCGCTGTTCTAAAAGTTTCTTTTGCTCTTCCTTCTCTCTCAGACGTTTCTCTTCCTATGAGAAATAAAGGGTAGAAAAAAACCTCATCAAAATGCTCTTACGGTGAAATAAATCGTAGCTACCATCAAAAGGACTTCTTTTTACCATACAAAGTATATGTGTGCACATAATTCTTTAATTCTAGTATAAGTCACAATAAATACCTGTTCTTTAAGAAGTTTCTGCCTTAACAGTTCTTTTTCTTGCTCTTGTTTGGCCCGCAATTCCCTCTCTTCTTCGTCTTGTTTGCGTGCCCGGGCTACATGGTATTGGGCCTGGCTCAGTAAGTCAGAGCACTGCCTAGAACATTTCAGAGTTAGGGAAACATGAGTGCAGCCAGTGTACTTTTTGTTCAAAAACTCAAAGCATCTGTTTTCCTTACACAAATTAAGAAGTCTGAAGCATGATCATTAGCTCTTATCTATGGGAAGTGTTAATTAGCAAAATTAACTTCATTTCCCATAAACCTATACTGTCAACTATGTTAAGTTTCCAAATTTTAAACATCTGCCCAAAAGGTCTTCAATATTATCTTCACGTGACTCAAAGAATCAGGAATCATATCTTGATTCTGGTGACAAAGCTGATGTAGTTTCGCAGCCAATGTAAGCACTAAACAAATGTTGCCACATTCCCTGAAAGAAGCCCCAGAAGAAAGCCTTGGTCCAGGCTGGGGGTCCCAGAGAGGAGTGTGAAAGACTGACCCCTGGCAGAGCAGAACCCTGCTCACTGCATCACTCTCCCCGCCCCCCTCGCCATCACCACTTCTCCCGAAGTCACCATTCACAAACAGTAGTTACCTGGCTTCTGTGGCAGCAAGGGCCAAATCGAATCTCATTTTATCTCCCACTTTACTCAAGTAACTGAAGTATCTAAACAAAATGAGAAAATAAAATACTTAAAAATAATTTTAATAAAATAGGCCCTTTAAATTTTTTCTGTTGTACAACAATAGTCTGAGCAAAGATCTATACATCAACTGACTTACATGCATGTATTTAATACATGAAGGGCTAGCATCTCAATAGGAAAATTATATATGCAACCCACTTAAAAAAAGGACTCTCATCAATATGTCACTCAATTTTTTCAATAAAAAACCAAGTTTATTAAGAAAAGCCAAGTTATACTTAATGTCATCAATAAATTAACAAATAACCAAAAATCAGTTTAAGCAATGAGTATTTACTAAACACTAAATTTATTAAAAATGTCAGCATGGAGGTTAGGATTCTGAGGCCACGAAAACACAATCTACCAAGCAAAGGAAGAAATGCTTAAACAAGAATTCAAAAAAGGTTGGACAAAACCTGAAAAGATGTCAGGTTTTAATTTTACCATACACTGAATTACAAATAAATACTATCAAGTTACACACATTTTAAGCTGAATAAACATATTCATTATTTAAGAGGGAAGGCCTTAATCTTAACTCAATGAAAATTAATATCCCATGAAAAGACACACTGGCATAACGAAACCAACATAAGTGGAATCTAAAAGTTTCAGTGTGTAAAATGCGGGGTCGTATCACTGTCAGGTTAATGAAAAATCTAAAAATGAAAAGCTTGCAAAGCTAGCTAGCCAGCCAGTTCCGGGGTCTGGCTCTGTGATCCAAACCTGGCAGGATCCCAGCTACAGTTTGGCACCACCTGGTGGCAGCTATCTGCTTTGGTTTAAAAATTGCTGGAATTATTTGAATGGATTCCCTTTTTCTAAGAGATTCTGGAGAGAAGTGATTTTCAGCACCTTTTGAGACACATAGGTCTAAAGAAATAAAGCGTTTCTGCAAACTCTTTACCTATGTGCAAGCTCCAGTTCTTTCACAGCATTAAGTACTTCCTTTAGATTACTCTTCTCGTCTTTCAGGACAGAGGTAGCTAACCTCTGTAGGACCAAGGCCACATTAAACATAAGAACTGTATCACTGGGTGCCACATGTCTAGCCTATAAGTAAAAAAACAAAGTAAATATTGCACATAATCTAATGACACAAAAAAGGATTTTAGTCAAATAGTGTCAGGTATGTGAACATGCATAAAACAGAATAAAATGAATATGAGTTATTTTTACCTTCAGCAAAGTCTGTTTGCATTCCTGCAACTTGCCACACTTGAAGAGGGCCCGGGCCAAATAGAGCACAACTTCAGTGTTCTGGTGCTTATAGAACTTTCTGAGGCAGTTTTCATACTACAATAAAAGAGGAAGTTAAAACTCAACAAGGATTAAATTATACTATTATTTTGTAATAACATTTCAAACAGTCTTAAAGCTATATAAAAACGGACTTAATCCTTTGAATAGTTAATTCCAAAGAATCTGAGAATGATTTTTGACTTTCACCAGGATACATTTTTACAACATAAAAAATCTGATCAAAAGAAAAACTATTAGAAATAGCTTTTCCATTTGAAATTTGGACCAACATAGAAAGGATAAGCAGATTGGAAGGCTGTTTTCATCTTTAGCAATACTATTTAGAATCAGCTATTGACAACTTATTAGAAGTCATATACCTTGCTCCTTTGGGTTATACTCTCTACCACCTTTCTTTAGGATTGGTGGAACCTATTGGCAATGGGCATGAGAAGGCTCATATTTTTGGCTGTTAGTATTTTGGAAAACCAGTAATATAACAATACTGGTATTACTTTTGCCATGAGCATGTCATTTGTTGATCATGGAACACATCTTGTCACAGGTAAGATCTTTTTCATAAAAGATGGTTAGACAGTTTCCCCTGATTATCCCTAGTAATCAACTGGCATTTTAAAAGGCGACATTATCATTCTGCAGATCAGGAAGGTGCACCTCCAAAAACCTAACTTCTGACACTACACATGCAATCTGGCTTCTGTAAGTCCTTGTGACTAGTGCCGTTCTGATATTCTGAATACAGTAGTAACACCCACCCTTCTTAGGCCACCAAAGACAGGCCTTCACATTATACAATTATAAATCTCTGAATTGACACAGTATCACAAGAGAGCATGCAACTCCATGATAGGGTCAGAATGGTTCAGGAAACATCTGCTCAACAATAGACACAAAATAAAAATATCTTGAAAGATAAGACGTTACCATCTGGACAGCACTGATATATTGCTTCTGTTCCACATAGATGTGTGCTAGGTTCAGCCACACATCACTGATATCTGCTGTTGCTTCTCTTACTTGGGCAAATACATCACGAGCTTCACGGAAATATCCTTTGTGGGCCAAAACAGCTCCTAAAGTTAGAAAAAGGTTCATGGTTCAGAATTTTCTATTTGTGGTGGGAAAAACAAGTAAAAGTCCATTTTAAAACAACTAACTTCATTACACTTAGGAGAAAATTCTGATCTACAAACATTCCTCCAAAAGCACTCATTTCACAAATTATGGAGGTCCTAGTCTCATAATCACCTATTCCATTAGCCGCATACAGATTCTTTGCATCATTTCTGAGTACTTGCTTGTAGATGGCCAGAGCACGATCTTGATGCCGCTTTTCCTATAAAAAACACCCAGATGAAATACAAAAATTCAAACAAGAAGGAAACAAGTATCAGTTTTGTTTTAAAGAGACAAAAAAAAATTACTTTTTCTCTATCTCGGGTGGGCTGATGCAAAGTTTGGAGCCAGACGTTGCCCAGGGCCAGCATAGAGTACGTGTCACTCTGTGTAGACGGTTGTTTTAATATCCTCTCAAATTTCTTCTGGCCTGGACCCCATTCTTGTTTCGCCAAATGAAGATTACCAATCAAAGACCAAGCATCTGGATGGTCCTGAGACACATATAAAAATAAGTGAAATCTGTAATTTGGATTCAGAGATCAATTATCTTTCCACACAGCTGATTACTGAAGAGGTTTATAAGCTACATTTACAACAGTGTTTTCAAACTGAGAGTTGTTAAATCAATTAAGTGTGTAATTATCAGCAAAAGAAGTGCAGTAGAATGGAATAATACAGTAAAGATATCAGTGTCATCCACATGGCAAGAGCACATAATGACTAACAAAATGTTCATTTCAGCTGTTTGTATACATGTGTGTACTAAGCTAAGATGCGAAATCTATTTCTTACTGTGGGCCATATAAAAAAGTTAAGATAAATTCTATACTCTTTAATATCTTTAACAAGTAAATGGAAAAAACAACAACCAAAAAACAAACAAACCCAGAGAGATGCCAAGATACTAGAAATATAATAGCCATTAGAAGGAAAAACTGATTTACTGGGGCAAAAAGATGAAATAATTATTTTTCAAACCTAAGTGTTAATATTACCAACCTGATTAATCTGAAGTGCTTCCTTAAACCAATCTGAAGCCTCATAAAAGTTTCCTTTATCACGAGCCATGGCTCCCAGGCGCAGATAGCCTGAAAATGAACATTTAAAACTTTTTGCTTAAAATATTAGCTATTAAGGTCATAATTTTAAAGGCATACATTTGAAACAATTGGTTTTTTTGTTTACACATTCATATGATGAACAGAAAAAGTCCCACAGGTGAAAAAATATCAAGCATCAATATAACTAATTAATAATCTAACAAGTTAAAGCAACTCAGCTACTATCAAGTCTTACTGTTCGAAATCTCAGATTTACCTCTCCCACTCCATTTCCAATGCTAGCACCCTGTTCCAAGTCCTTATCTCAAGCTAAATTCTTTTCAATGTTTAGAGCTGTTCCGTATCCACTTTCTCTCTGATGCACAGCACTGTCAAGTTACTTTTTCTTACAAAGCTGCTCATCATACAGCAAAACAGTGAAAGCATGGTCGACTAGGGGTTACTTGTTAGAAAACCTGTACTCTAACTGTGACTCTTTCACTTAAGTAATATTAATAAAGGTGCCACCCAACTGTACGTTATTTTCTCTAGAAAACGTCATTTTCCTCAAGAAACCAACCATGGCTGACTACTGCCTATCAAATCAATTCAGATTCAGTCTGGCATTCCACTAAACTCTTATTGATTATTGCATCAATAATAGCATGTCAGAAGCCAAGTTAATAGCTCCTGATTTGACCAGTCAAAACACCATAGCTTTAGGTTCTTTTAAGGAAGTACAGTATGTAAATTATATTCAATTAAAAACTTTCCAAATTTTACAATGTTTAGGTTGTAAAAATTCAAGGTAGAACATTTTTAGTAATGATTATTTCAAGGAAAAACACTGCTCGTTCTCACTATTACAAACATTGCAAAAATTTTTCTAGGAAATGAAAAGCAGGACCAATATAAAGGTAAATCCAACACCAAGGAGTTGTTAAGTCTAATAAAGGTAGCTGACTCACTGTGATAGCCTTACCCATGATATAGGTAAAATTGATTTTTAGTTGTGTCAGTTGCTAGGATAAATTTAAGAGAAGCAGCATTTTAAGGCCACAAATTTGCCTTAAAGAAAAGGGGACATTGTAACCTTCAAAATTTCTTACTACTGGTTTTAAGAAAGATTTTTTATTTTCAGGCTAAATTTCTGTTGCCACTGTGGGAATTTTAATACATTAAAATGAGTTTAAAATTCTTACAATCAACATAGTTAGGATGTTCCCGTAAGATGTTCTTATATAGTTTTTCTGCTTCATGGAATTCACACATCGCCTCATACAGCCTAGCTAAATTGTAGGATGTTGTGACAGAAATGGCATTATAATAATGTTCATCATGCTCAGCTTCAGCCTTTGCACGATCCAGTGATGCCAAAAAATATTTCTATAAAAAAAAAAAGAAAAGAATCTTTTGTTAAAAAACTTAGAGGGTACAGCTAGAAAAGTATGCATTCAATTTGATAGCATAGAAGAAGGGAATATCTATTTTCTTACCTTTGCCTCCCCTAGATTTCCAAGTCTAAAATGGAGGGCACCCACATTATTTAGAATCTCTGGGGGGACATCGGCCTGTACTTTTTCCTGAAGGATCCGTGTTGCTGTTCCATAGGCTGAGAGGGCACCCTGTATTTTCAAGGTGAGCAGAATAAGGTGTAAGTGAAAGTGAGTGAGACATATACTCTGCCAGGCTTACAAAAAGCACTTCAGGTAGGAGATGAAAAGCATTGCTAAAATACCTGGATATCAGTCTGTTCTAAGATTTGTGCCAGTTCAATCCAAGCTTCAACATCATCAGGATACTGCTCTGTGACCTTCTTCAAATGGCCCTGGGGAAAAGAGTTTAAGCTAAAGCATTCCAACTACAAGCTGTCAAAGTAGAAAGTGGTGGCTACTCTACAACTGTTCTTTCAATTGGAGCTAGCTCAGCTAACAAACTGCTTTCATCATATCTCTACCAGCAATGACAAGAAATAAGGAATGAGTGTAGCCGTTTGAGTCCCAAGCAGCGCAATCGCGCTGCTTGGTATTTCTCGACATAAAATAAAACAAGCGCTATCACGCTGTTTGGGTCTTTTCGTACTCATTTAGAGAAAGCGCGGTTGCGCTGTTTGGGATTCTTCGACAGTGTTTTTTCAATACCCCCTGGGACTCAAACAAATCGTATGTTTTCTCAACATAAAATCTCAGCAGCGCGAGATTTGGGACTCAAACGGCTAGGGAGAAATAGATAACAGAAAATAGCTAAGATTTTAAAAACATGTACCTTGGCAATGTCTCGTTTTTCTTGATCTTCTGATGCAGCATACAGAGAGCCAAGAATTTTCATAGTTTCGTAATTATTAGGATAAGCTTTCAAAACTTTCTCAAAGCACTGAGATGCATTTTCTTTGTCACCTCGATAAATATACATTTGTCCCAAACCAAAAAACGGCAGCACAAAAGAGGATGAGGCAAACTGTGTGGCTTGATAGTAGTACTGGAAAGCTTGGTCATAATCTTCCTAAAAAATGAAAGTAAAGCAGGACCAACAATATGTACAAAGTTTTTCAAAGACGTGAAAAATTAGAAAAAGGATTTCATATTTAGAGAAGGCTGAAAATGATCTTACCTGAACATGGAATGATCTAGCCAGCTGGTAGCAACTTTCTGCTTGCATAGCCTCCACTTCTGTGTTATGGAATGCATGGAGGGCCAAGTGCTGGACTTTACTGTAATCCTGAACAATGAAGATCCGAAACCAACAGAGTGAATTCAATCTCTATCACTCTCAACTTTAAAAGACTTCTTTTAAAATGTTAACGGAACCAACAGCACTGTATACAGATCACTTATCATTTTTCTCATTTCCCTTGCTTGATAAATTTAGGGGAAATGAGAACTAACATTTACCCGGTATTTAACATTTGCCCATTATATCTATTACTTTCTTAATCCCTACAACAATCCTTTGCAGTAATCAGCCCTATTTTTGTGATGAGAAAAATCTAAGAGAGATTAAGTCCCTTATTAACAGTGATGGGAGCAGTTACAATTTATTGAGAACTACTACGTACCAAACACTATGCTAGGGATACTTACATTAGTTCCGAGTTTAGTCAAAATCCTGCCAAAAGTGTCATTATTACCATTTTACTGATGGGGAAGTGAAGGCTTAAAGAGATAAATAAAGCGTGTTGCCGAAACCGGTTTGGCTCAGTGGATAGAGCGTCGGCCTGCGGACTGAAGGGTCCCGGGTTCGATTCCGGTCAAGGGCATGTACCTGGGTTGCGGGCACATCCCCAGTAGGAGATGTGCAGGAGGCAGCTGATCGATGTTTCTCTCTCATCGATGTTTCTAACTCTCTATCTCTCTCCCTTCCTCTCTCTGTAAAAAATCAATAAAATATATTTAAAAAATAAATAAATAAATCGTGTTGTTGAAAGTGGAAAAATTAGACTCTGAATTCAGGTGTTTGTTTGTTTAAAATATATTTTTATTGATTTCAGAGAGGAAGGGAGAGGGAGAGAGAGATAGAAACATCAATGATGAGAGAGTATCATTGATCAGCTGCCTCCTGCATGCCCCACACTGGGGATCAAGCCCAGGACTGGGCGAACTAGCGAACTCCTGGTTCGTGGGTTGATGAGCAACCACTGAACCACACCGGTTGGGCTGAATTCAGGTGTTTTATACTCCAGGGAAATGTTGTATCACCCGAGAATAGCAACTGCCAGACTGAATTCAGCTCCATTTGAATGCATGGGTCATGACCTTCACGACAGACCTGATTTTTCACTTGGATTACCGAAATCATATAGGTTCCAAGAGTATAATTCTATAGTCATCACTTGTATATTACATTGCATGTTTATCACCTAATGTCAAATCTCCTTCTGTCACCATATATTTGACCCCGTTTACCCTTTATTATCCCCTCCCTGCCCTTTCTCTTTGGAAACCACTATTCTATTGTCTCTATGAGTTTAAAAAAAATTATTTTTTAAAAGCAAAGAACTTTAAGAAATGACTTCTCCTACCTTTTTGAAGAAAAAGTGATTTGCCAAGTGGTTCAATACCATAGGGTTGCTAGGATCGATGGTATAAGCTCTGGAAAGAAGCTGGACACCATTTTTGATGGAATCAGCCTGAAAGAAAAACAATGATGACAGGGCTGAGTGAAAACATTACTTAACTAGCACTTTCCAGTTTTCCTTATAGTCTGAAGAAATAAGGTTACATAAATCTAAGTTCCGATGCCAAAATATAGCTCTTGTGTTAGTTGACCTTCACCAGAGATAAAACACTTCAAGCAGTGAGTTAAACTGTAAAAATTTAGTTTTCTTATAATTAATTGCAGAAGCACCTCCACTGAAAGCCCTGTCTAGGCAATTATACAGGGAAGTATGATGGGAGCTTCCTTCTCAATACAGGATAGAACATTACAAAACCAGTACGGAGGTATTTTATTATTTTCCATTTATCATGCTAGGAATTCATAGGGAAGGGTTCCAGCAGCTCAGGCTCCTTTCCATTGGTTCTCACAAAATGTGTTTCTCTGGGTGGAGCAGGCTGACACTTCAATTAAACCCATGTACCTTTCTCTTTGGCTTCTTTTTCTGGTCATTTTCCTTTACACATTTCAGGAAATTATCTCGGCTGTTAGAGCGCTTAATGTGCTAACTACGCACATTCATTCTCTTGGCAAGAATCTTGGCCTTAACTTGCTTGTTCACAGCCATGTCCACTGCATGCTGGTGACACTGCAGACTCTTCCAGTTTTGCCCTGGCAACATTTGTGGTGGCGTTCTTCCTTTTGGAAGAGTGCCCATTCCCTCGATGTCTACAATATCACCTTCTTATAGATTCGCATGTATGTGGCCAAAGGAACAACTCCATGTTTTCTAAAAGGCCTAGAGAACGTACAGCGGGTGCCTCTCCTCTTTCCCTTTGTGTTAGTCATTTTGGTGACTTATTGGAAGATGGTGGTTCCAGCCGAAAAGCAGGGTAGAACTTCTCTAAGAGAAAGCCTTTTATGCTTTCCCTTTCCTCCTTCCTTATACAGATATAATAATGAGATGCCTGGAGATGTAGCAGCTATTTTACAACTATGAGGTGAGACATGAGGAGGAGGGCCACATGTAAGGGAGGACAGAAAGATATAAAACCCTGGGTTTGATGATAATGAGGTACCAAATCCAAGTCTAGCTGGTTTAGTACACAATGAAAAGCCTTGGTTTTTTTTTTTTTTTTTAAAGCCTTATGTTTAAGTCACTTGTGTGTGCCTTTTGTTTGTTACATGCAGTTGAAAGTACTCCAAACTGATAGACAGTCTATAATCTCATAACTGAGATTCTGAAATCCAAAGCCTCTAAAAAAGTTTTATTATTATTTTGGAGCAAGCTCATTTGGTGGCAGACTTTACCTGAAGTGTGAGGCTATCCTATTGGTGTGAATAGCCACTCCTTTTGCCATAGAAATGTGAGTTTACATTTGGGCTTGAGTCCTAATAACCGGATTTTCTACATTATGCAGTGCAGGTACCATGTTACATTTCTATAACCTGAAATCTTGATTTCTAAAACACTCTGGCCTCAGGAATTTTAGATAAGGGACTGCGGGCCTATCAGCCAGGATTTTTCCACTCACATACCTCTTTATTGTTGAGCTCTAGAACAGCCAGTCCAACCAATGCTCCCACACATTTGGAATTAAGTTCCAGGGCTCTGCTGAATGCGAGACGAGCTTTCTCCAGTTTGTTAAGTTTCACAAAGCAATGGCCCATTCCTAAACGAACTTCCGCTAAAAAAATAAAGTCATTCAATCTGTCAAGCTAGAGCATTTTAGGGTTTAAATTTTTAAAATGCTTACACATTGTCTATTTATGAGTTGCAAAAACCCCCACAAAAACCTAAAATTAACCTCAGTATAACTACACTGTTAAATTTTGTGGTATATTACAAACTTTATTTCACTGAAGGTTAGATCATACTACTCTCTCCCTGTCCCCTCTACCCTGACCCCTTCACCATAGATACCTTTCTCACTATAGAACAGAACACCTATAACATTGTTATTTTCCTGTTCATAAGAGCTCCACCCTCATGATCTGATTACTTCCCAAAGTGATTACTTCCCTGGCTACACTATCTACAGTATCTAATTTTTGAAGAGTAATTTTAAAAGATAACAAAAAGCTTCATTAAGACCTTAAATATTGTGACTGACTACATGCACAAACTATCTCTCCGTTCACAGCTATCCTTATACACACTGCCTGATTTCACGCCATGCCAAAACACAACCATGTTCCTAACTAAAGAACCTCTCCACTGGTCACAAGATCCTAACCTTCACATCTACGTAAGGATATTTTTCCTGTATCATCCAATTTTCCTTCTCTACTAGATCATTCTTATCTACAGACATTCTCCCATCTTAAAAAAAATCTTCTTGATTCCATTTCCCTTTTCTTTTGTCAACCCATTCCTATTCTTCCCTTAACAGCAAAACTTGAGATCTAAAATAATGAGATTTTAGAAATAAAAGTAGTATAGGGCAAGAAGATTATAATATCATCTACTACTCAGTTTTGAATCAAACATAATATGTTTGTAAAAGTCTCAATTCTGTCATTTCAACAAACCTACAGTATCTTTTCAAAACTAATTTTATAAGCAACTGCCAAATCCTTAGTATTTTAGGTTGGATCAAACACAGCTTAGACTTAAAATAAGGTTTTTCTCTTACCTGGACATCCTGGGTTAGTACGCAATGCTTTCTTATAGTAAGCAAGAGCTCCCCTGTAATCCTTCTTGTTGAAGGAAATGCAAGCTTTACCTGTAATGGTTTTTAAAAAATAAACATGCACTAATTAAAGAACACAAGTCTCACATGCTCTACACTCACCTAAATCAAATACACCTCAGTAAGAAATACTTGAAAACAGTGAAAGTGATTTCATATCAAAACTTGTTTTCCATAAGGGTATATTAATTTATGCCTATAAATAAAACAGTCCTGTCTTTATATTGAATGTTAACAATAATTAAAATAGCTTAGAGTTGTCCAAACAGAGATTGTTTATTGACTCTTTAGAAGTGGATAACAAAATGGTTCTAATTGGTGTATATTTTAGTTCTGTAACTTCAACAGAAACAATGATCTATTACAGATAGTTCTATTTTTAATAAGGTAAAGCTCTTCTACTTTGGTGTCTACCCCATTACTAAGGAGCTATTATGAAGAGATATATATTCAGGCATATGCTAAAAGATAGATTTGTAAGATGTTTGCCGAAAATAACTTACCAAGGAGGGCTGGAATATTATTTGGAGACTGGTTGAGTACAAAATGAAACTGTGCATCAGCCTGATCCATTTTGTCACCTTCAAGTAGGCAGAAGCAGGCTCTTCCCAATAAATGGTTCTGAAAAAGCAATGCATCATGTTTGATTTCTCTTTATCAGGACTAACCACAATTTAACATGAATGTGTAGCACTAAGATGAAAACCATGTAGAAAGAAGGTGCAGCATCACCCAAATTCCTCTATCACCGTAAAGTGTTTAAACTAGTAATGAGCAATTCTTAATAACAAACAGAAATTATTCTGAAATGCAACAAGTCTCCTGTGCTAGGAACAATGACATAAAGAAAAGTTCAAACTTTTAAAATTATGCTTGAAATTCACCTGGAGATGTTGGAATTATTGACTAAACATGTGGATAAGTTTTGTATGCTAAATTACTTCACAGTACAAGGACCAAAGAAATTCCAATTTTAACAAGGGAAAAAAACACACACAAATAAAATAAAAAACAAAAATCAAGGAACCCCTCTTCATTTTGACTGTTTATATTAACCATGATATTTTAAGAAAAATTCTCTCAAAAAAATCTATTGCCTATCATACACATTTTTTCATGTAATATTTTTTCCTTTCACAAATTCAAAGAAATATGACTTATTTTACCTGATCATACATAATAATTTTATCAGCCATTGTATACAACAGGGTTGCCTGTGTAATAAGATCTTTCTTATTGTCCTTATTCTTTTCCTTCCGAGCCTGTTGTACATAGTAGGCTGCCAATGTATCCAAGCAAGTCATCTGGTCTTTTTCATGGTCTCTATAGTCCAAATTGCCATCTATACGTGCTGCTTCCAACAACTTTACAAACTCTTCTGTTTTTCCTTGCTTGTAGTATTCCAGCTATGAGGTAAAGAATCAAATCAGAATTACTAATGCATGTGTCCATACAAAAAGCTGCACATAAATCTTTATAGCAGTTTTATTTGTAATAGTCAAAAACTGAAAACAACCCAGTTGTTGATCAACAGGTGAAGGAGAAACAAGCTGTGGTTCATATGCACAATGGCTCCTGTTCCGCAGTAAAAAGGAAGAATTGTTGATACATACTATAACGTAAATAAATCTAAAAATAATTATTTTGAGTGAAAGAAACCAGACAAAAAGGAATACATATTATATGATTCCATTTATATAAAACTCTAGAAAATGCAAACTAATCTTTAGCAACAAAAAGCAGATCAGGTATTACTTGGGCACTGTAGGGGGCAGGGGAGAATTAGGAGGAAAGTTTTAGGGGGTGTGGGGCGATGGATATATATTCATTACCTCCATTGTGGTGATGATTTCACAAGTGTTTATATATGATAAAACTTCTCAAATGGTACCCAAGAAATATATGCAGTTTATTACAGGTGAATTATATCTACTACAGCTATCAAAATTATAACTTACTACAAATGTTTCCAATTTACTTCTTACCTACCAATAGTTGATTTCAAACTAAATCAGAGCCCGAGAGAGAAAGCAATAATGAGAGATATATAGAACTCCAAACAGAAAACTTGGGTTCTGGCTCTACAGATCTATCAAAAATTATCTATGACTTGGGGCTTGTTGAATAACTTCCCTAGGCATGTTTGGTTAATTTATAATAAAAGGAATATCAATCATTCATTAACTACCTACTACAGGCCACATACTATGCCAGCAGCTTCATATACGATTAGATATAATGTATATTCTCCACCCTTAAAGTGAATACTAACATCCCCATATTTTAGATGAGGAAACAGGCTCAGAGGTAGATTACTTGTCTAGGATCACAGCTAGTTAGCAGCCATGTTGGAATTTGAACATAGGACTCTAAAATCCCAAAGCCCACACTCTTTTCTAAGTAACAAGTTATAGCCCACAATGTTTCACCAATTTATTTTACCACAGCTGCCATGCTAACTCTTCAATACTCCAATTTTTGTATAAGTGCTGTTAAAGGAAACATTTGTACTAAAAAAAATTGAAATTACTTTCTGGTTTCAAAAAATGTGTGGCAAGCATTAATGCTTTGTTCTGCATAGACTAGAAAACTTAGCATGTCAAGCACTGCTTGTCACCGAAAGCACTTCTCAGTACATCCATACGTAAGAAACTCTAAGAGTGAGGCTTGAGCACTGGGCACAAGTCCAATTCCAGACCTACTTCTCTGACCCTTCAAAACAACAGTATTAGGAGACTATGTATCTTTCCATAAAAGTGGCCTGTGGCACACTTGCTCAGGAATAATGATTACAGTGTTTACTCTATTACGATAATCATTTACTATAACGTTCCCACAAAAAAGGAAACATCATTATGCAGCTGGTGCTGGCGGGGTGGAGGGTGGTAGAATTTTAGGATCTCTGAGGTGATTTTCCTGAGAATTTCCAGTAGTACTGATGACCAAACAGGATAAAAACCTTAAGCCCAAGATAATCTTCATCCATAAGGGTTTTTATGAGTTAGTATGGAAACTAATCACCTTCTAGAGTATTTTATGGGAAATGTTTTATTTTATGGGAAATAATGGTAAGTAGCAACGTTTACATCCTGACACCTTGTCTTTTCTCAGCTTATCCTTAAACATTAAGCCAGTCTTCACTGAGCAATCACTGAATAATCAAATACTTAATATAGAGTACTATTTAACTTAAATGAATTTTGCCTTTACCAATATATACTTTTTTGTTCCATAAATGGCAATACAGTTAATTTCTATACACATGGTACAATTAAGCTATTTATGCACCCAGGCTGGCTATTACTGTATCTGAAAACAGTTTTCCCAGCCAACATATAAAAAATATTTGTTTCATGAATACTGACCGCCAAAGCAATCCATATGTGCAGTTGTGTGTGCTCCTGCTTCAAAATACTGATAACTTCATCTCCCTCCGGTAACTGATCGAAGTCAAGTTCAATGACCTAAAACACAAAATGCAGGTTTTTAACCTTTCTTCTTTTTACATTCACATTTCTTTGCCGCTTTCCTTGAATATACATCAATACGGATATATGTCGAGTTTCTGCTCACTGTCCGAAGGGCTGAGCAAGTGTACTAGCACATATCAGGAAATGTTTAAGGAGCATACAGGTGGGTTGGTTCTACGGTAACATTAAAGAAAATGCAGAGAAGCGAACAAGTCCTGTGAGTTGTCTTCCAGTCACGACAACTATAAAATACTACAAAAGCTTTGTTTACTCAAAAACTACAAAACAAAACACCCTGCTTCACATAGAACTGCAGGCAAAGTGCAGATCAGCATCCCAGAGACTCTGATGCCACAGGTCTGACCATCCCAGGGGCAATGCCAGGCTGACTGCCACTGGACACACCTGTGCCACAGGCACACCTGAATGTGGGCACCACCACTGTAGCAGGAAAACATCCAGGAGTTAGAGAGTGGTGGTGGCTACACAGCGTTGTGAATACTACTAAAAAACACTGGATTTTACGGTAAGTGGGTTATATTTCAACCAACCAACAAAGTAAGAGTATGAGGTACCCAGTAAGAGAACGTCAATGCTGAAAGCTACACTCGGACCGGCCGCAGGCCCCGTGACGGAGGCGTCGGGAAGGGAAGGGAAGGGGTGAATTCTATCGGAACACAGCACCCGCCATATGTCGGGGTCTCTATTTCGTGCACCGGGACAGACTCGAGTTTCTAGGGGAGAAAGGACGACACTCCACCTGTTCCCGGGGAAAGACGCTTGGTCTGAGCCGCCGAGACCACGGTGACATCACCCACCTCTGTGATCTGGGAGCACTCCCGCCCCCTGCGCCCGTGGATTAGGAAAATAGCAGAGTACTGTCCAAGGAGCCGGCCGGAGGGGAACTTTCAAGAGCTCCTTCTCCGGTGGCCCCGGCTGCAGGACCGCACTGCCCCCAGCTGGGACGGCGCCGGCGCTGGGGACGGGGGCGCGCCGAGCTGCGGCCGGGGTTTCCGACCCGGGGTCCCGGGTTAGGGAGTGGGTGCTCTCGCTTTGGGAACGAAGCGGAGAGAGCGGGGGAAGAGGGGAACGGGCGAGTTCACCGTCCCAACCCTCCCCATACTCGACACTCACCTCGTCAGTGTCCCGGAGGGGAATCTCGATGGAGCCCCGCGACATGATGAGACCGAAGGGCGAGCGGGCGCCCGGCCCCGCCGCTCCGCAGCCGCTGCGCCTGGCGTCTGCCGCGTCCGGAGGTTGACAGTCGTCCGGGGTCTGGTCGTCCCCACCGCCGCGCCGCGGCGCCGCCGGAGCTCCGGTTTCTCCTTCCCGTCAGCCGCTTCAACAACGAGCAGCAGACGGCGTCCGGCCACTTCCGGCAGCCCCGCCCCCTGCCCCGGAAGCACTCTCGGCAGGCGGGCCTATTGGATTGGACTACAGGTCCCAAAGCTACACCGGTGCGCCCTCACACTGGCCAGCAGCTTCTGAATCCGATTGACCCACGGGCGCGGGCCAGAGTATACACGCCGAGGGCCGTGCCGCCCGCCCCGCCCCGCCCAGCGGAGCGACCAATGAGGCGCCGGTTCGGGGCCTGCCCCTGACTGACGTATGACCCCAGGCACTGGCCTTTGTGGAGTGGGCGTGGCCAATCTTATTTTCCTCAGCTATAATGAACAAGTCACCTTGTGATCATTTTAATATAGACGTTACATGGATTCTGTAATCATTGTGATAGTTCATGTATTTTTTTGTGATTATTATTTTTTTTTTGTTCTTTGAAGCATATCTTCTACTTATATAAAAACTATGGCCCCGACTGGTTTGGCTCAGGGGATAGAGCTTCAGCCTGCGGACTGAAGGGTCCCAGGTTGGATTCCGGTCAAGGGCATGTACCTTGGTTGCGGGCACATCCCTGGTAGGGGGTGTGCAGGAGGAAGCTGATCAATGTTTCTCTCATCGATGTGTCTAACTCTCTATCCCTCTCCCTTCTTCTCTGTAAAAAATCAAAAAAATATAAAAAAACAAAAAACAAAAAAAAACTATGGGTGGTATTCATCACGTCCAGAAGAACCTCCGCGACCAAGCGGAAGGAAGTCAGTCCTGCAGGCATTGTCTTGGCAACCACTGCACCCTCCCCCAAGCTGTTTTCCAGAGCTGTTGCCTGTAAGGGTGGGGTTTGAGGCAGGAACCCAGCCTCGGATAGAAGAGGCAGATCTTTCTAAAGTGTGCCGCGCCAGCATGCGGTGAACCTGAGTGGGGGTGGCTGAAAGGCTTAGAAAAGACAAACAAGAGAATGAAAGCCGGGTCTCAGTGGGACGCTGCTTCTCTGAGAGACAGAGCCCACGCCGACAGCCATGCCTTTATTTTATAGCAGATGCTACAGGCAAAGTAAGGGTGTGACCAAGATGTTTACAACATTCTCCTGGGTTTCAATCCTACTCAACTACATGCACCTGAACTCTATCAAGCCCACATCACTCAGGCACGTGGGGCCACGTGTTTGGACCATAGGTTCAAGCTTACAACTACAGCTGTTGGCTATAATTGTGCTGGGAGGGCCCTGCCCTCCAAGCTGGGACTTGCATGTGGCAATGAGAGGACTGTGCCCTCTCATCAGTCCAAGGCTTGAACCTGTCCAAAACACTTGTAGCGGCTCCCCACAATAAAGTTTTAATTCTGTTTCTTTGTTACTAATGTTGTGGCCCCACCCCATAACAAAGAAACAATTTTCAGAGGATGAGACCCAGGAATCAGGATTTTAAAAAGATTCCTAGGTGATTCTAATGTGCAACCAAGGTTGAGAACCACTGCAATAGATAATATTAAACATATATCTAAAGGTGAAATTCTTTGTCTAAAAAAATGAGCATGTACAAAATTAAATGAAGAAAATTTGGGTATACTTGATGGAGATTTTCACACATATTTGAGTGATGATTCTATTGATTCCACAGATGATGCTGAAAAGGAAAATTTTTCCATTGAATTTCTTAATAGTATTACTCCTTCGGGAATGCCGTGTCATAAATTAAAATTGAAAGTGGGTGCAATCATCATGCTATTGAGAAATCTCAATAGTAAATGGGGTCTTTGTAATGGTACCAGATTTATTATCAAAAGATTATGACCTAACATTATCAAAGCTGAAGTATTAACAGGATCTGCAGAGAGAGAGGCTGTTCTAATTCCAAGAATTAATTTGTCCCCATCTGACACTGGCCTCCCATTTAAATTGATTCAATGACGGTTTCCCGTGATGCCAGCATTTGTGATGACTATTAATAAATCACAAGGACAGAGAAACGAAGATGGCGGCATAAGTAAACACCGAAAATTGCTGCCTCGCACAACCACTTCAAAAATACAACTGAAAAATAAAACAGACATCATCCAGAAGCACAGGAAGGCTGGCCGAGTGGAAATTCTACAACTAGAAGGAAAAAGAAAAGTACACTGAGACTCAGAGGAGGTGTGGAAGTAAATTGCAGAGGTACGGAGGTACACTTGGAAAAAGCTGGCAACTGAGGACGAGGCTGTCTTTTTCAATCAGGAGGGAGACACAAGCTCCTGACTGCTCTGAACTCCAGTTCTGGGTGAGTCTCTGGGAACCCAAACTCATATGGGGAGAAACTGGACTGTCTGGCATCGGGCAGAACTTGAGGGCGGCTTTCTCTCAGAGGTGCTTGCAGCGATTGCCATGGGACACTGAGACCCAGGGCCTCTTAGAGCAGGGCTGAGGATCAGCCATAGCTGTTTGCTCTGCCCTGTTGACTCCCTGAGACCCCGCCCCACACACGCTGTGTGCAGAGGCTTTTGCATATGAATGCCCTGGCCCTTTGCAATCTAAAATTACCTAACTAACTGCAGCTGGGTCAGAGAGACCCAGAACATCCAAAAGAAGGCCCAAGGCCCCACAGCAGCTTGCATTGCTTCACAGCTGGGCCTCATCTGGGCACCTCCAAACTCCAAACAAAGAAGAGAAATCTGCAGATCTCTCCATAGCTCCTGCTGGGTAGCCTCAGGCAGAGGCTAAGTTAGCACCTCCTTAGAGATCCAAGAGCCGGTGTACCCAGTGGTCAGAGTGGGCCATCCAGATTACAACTCCTCAGATCCATAAGGGACACACTCAGGGGGCAGACTCAGTGAACACTAAAGCCCCACTGAAGCAAGTCTTGCCCCAGAAGGGTGTCTCTAGCACAGAAGTTCTCCCACTGTAGACACAGCTGATTCTCACAGCCAACTGACCTGGAGGTCAATTCCTCCCAGTGATACCTACAACAATCAAGGCTTAACTACAACAAGACTGTGCACACAGACCACAAAGGGGTGTACCAAGAGTGTCTACCTCAGGTAATTGGGGAGGTTGAGCCACTGGGCCCTATAGGACACATGGCACACAAAGCCACTCTACCAACACAGGGAAGCAGCCAAAATTCGGAGACAAAGAAACAGGTCATGCCCTAACCAATTTGGCTCTGTAGATAGAGCAGCGGCCTGCGGACTCAAGGGCCCTGGGTTCGATTCCGGTCAAGGGCATGTACCTTGGTTGTGGGCACATCCCCGGTAGGGGGTGTGCAGGAGGCAGCTGATCGGTGTTTCTCTCTCGTTAATGTTTCTAACTCTCTATCCCTCTCCCTTCCTCTCTGTAAAAAAAAACAACAATAAAATATATTTTTAAAAAAAGAAACAGGTCACAAATGACAGAAATGGAGGAAAGCAAACTACTAGATATAGAGTTCAAAACCACTTTTAAGGTTTTTCAAGAATTTTCTAGAAACCGCTGATAAATTTAGTGAGATCCTAAATAAATCTAGTGAGACCCTCGAGGATATGAAAAAGGACCAACTAGAAATTAAGCATACACTGACTGAAATGAAAAATATTATACAGAGATCCAACAGAAGACTAGAGGATCCCAAGAATCAAGTCAAAGATTTGAAATACGAAGAAGCAGAAAACGCCCAACCGGAAAAACAAAAAGAAAAAAGAATCCAAAAATATGAAGATAGTGTAATGAGCCTCTGGGACAACTTCAAGTGTACCAACATCCAGATTATAGGGGGGCCAGAAGAAGAGAGAGAGCAAGATATTGAAAACCTATTTGAAGAAATAATGACAGGAAACTTCCCCTACCTGGTGAAAGTAATAGACTGACAAGTTCAGGAGGCCCAGAGAAACCCAAACAAAAGGAATCCAAAGAGGACCACAAAAGGAATCCAAGACACATCATAATTAAAATGCCAAGAGCAAAAGACAAAGAGAGAATCTTAAAAGCAGCAAGAGAAAAACAGTTAGTTACCTACAAGGGAGTACCCATACTACTGTCAGCTGATTTCTCAATAGAAACTATGCAGGCCAGAAGAGAGTGGCAAGAAATATTCAAAGTGATGAATAGCAAGAACCTACAACCAAGATTACTTTATCCAGCAAAGCTATCATTCAGAATTGAAGGTCAGATAAAGAGCTTCACAGATAAAAAAAAGCTAAAGGACTTCATCACCACCAAACCAGTATTATATGGAATGCTGAAAGGTATTCTTTGAGAAGAGGAAGAAGAAGAAAAAGGTAAAGATAAAAATTATGAACAACAAATACATATCTATCAACAAGTGAATCTAAAAATCAAGTGAATAAATAATCTGATGAACAGAATAAACTGGTGAATATAATAGAATCAGGGGCATAGAAAGGGAGTGGACTGACAATTCTCAGTGGGGAAGGGGTATGGGGGCGGGTGAGAAGATACTGGACTAAAATCATACACCTATGGATGAGGACAGTGGTGGTGGGGGGGTAAGGGCAGAGGGTGGGGTGGGAACCAGGTGGAGGGGAGCTATGGGGGGAAAAAAGAGGAACAACTGTAATAATCTGAACAATAAAGATTTAATTAAAAAAAATAAATCACAAGGACAAACTCTAGACAGAGTAGGCATATTCCTACCTGAACCCGTTTTTGCACATGGTCAGTTATATGTTGCTTTCTCGAGTTTGAAGAGCATGTGATGTTAGGGCTAAATTTCTGAGTACTTCATCATAAGGGAAATTAGTCAAGCACTCTGAAAGTGTTTTCACTCTTAATGTGGTGTACAGGGAGATATTAGAATAAGTTTAATCACTTTATTAGCCATTGTTTGCATCACTGTTGTTTTTATATCATGTTTCTCTTTTTTTCATATCATGTTTTTGTCGTTTTTATATCATGCCTCTGTTGTTATATCCTTTTGTTACTGTTTATTTACTAATAAATTTATATATTATTTTCATATACATTTTACTAATTTCCTTTCATCTCACACTTCTATTATAGAGAAAAGGCAAATAGTAATATTAAAATATCTCTGCCAATTAATTCCCTTTTTAAAAATATATTTTATTGATTTTTTTACAGAGAGGAAGGGAGAGGGATAGAGAGTTAGAAACATTGATGAGAGAGAAACATCGATCAGCTGCCTCCTGCACACTCCCCACTGGGGATGTGCCCGCAACCAAGGTACATGCCCTTGACTGGAATCGAACCTGGGACCCTTGAGTCTGCAGGCCAATGCTCTATCCACTGAGCCAAACCGGTTAGGGCAATTAATTCCCTTTTAATGTGCATGAATTTCGTGCACCAGGCTACTAGTGAGAATAGATTTGTGACTTTGATAAAATTGTTGAAGAATTTGATTAAAGCTGTAATCAAAGTTTTGACTAACTTATAAATTTGATCAAATATGTTTTGATTTCCGTTTTAATTAAATTACAGATATAAGAGCGTCGGCCTGCAGACTGAAGGCTCTCAGGTTTGATTCTGGCCAAGGGCACAGGCCCGGGTTGTGGGCTCGATCCCCAGTGTGGGGCATGCAGGAGACATCTGATCAATGATTCTCTCTCTTCATTGATGTTTCTATCTCTCTATCTCTCCCTTCCTCTCTGAAGTCAATAAAGAAATATATATATATTTAAAAATTTTAAAAAATAAATTACAGATATAATTACATTAGTTAGTACTCAATGTTTTGATTAAAGCAGGGAAGAATCTTGGGGGTTATTTCTTTGTCTCCTCAGTTTGGCTGTCTGTTTGGGTTTGTGACTATGTATTAGGTCGATCCTCTGTGCCTCTCAATCTCTAGTGCAGGACAGTGTCAAACACTGTTTCTGACTAATCAGATCAGGCAAAGACTCAAAGCTTCCAGAAACTGCCTCTGCCTACAGACTGATAGGATTCCCACTTGAATGGCCCCAGGCAATCATCCTCAGGTGTGGTGAAAGATTTTTTTCAACAGGATGGAGCAGTTTTCTTTTGTCTGGAGGCTAATTGCTATTTTTATTCTCTTAGGTGGCCTCAGGGCAAGGTGTTTCCCAATAGGGTGGGTCAACTGTCTTCCCCCAGGTAAGGCAAATGTCTATGTGGGAAAGATGTCCACCTCTGCATGAGGGAATGACTCAGCACAGGAAACTGGGGGTGTCTGCCTTCTGAGCTCTATCCCTCGAGTCCCCAGTCCTGGCTTCTGCTCACACAGCTCTAGTCCACTCTGCCCTCCCTCTACCAGAGCACAAGGTGGGTGACTCCACAGGGAATTTTGTGCATTGGCCCTTTAAGAGGATGCCTGAATTTCCAGCTGTCTCTCCCTGACAGACAGCAACCCTGCTGCTTTTCACAGCCAGATGTTATGTGGGTACCCTTCTCAGTTCTGGTGCTCTCTGCTGGAGGCCCAGCTTGGGGATTAGATCCCAGAGTTATCAGTGGCAACCGCCCACAGCTGAGATATCTCTCAGGAACTTCAGTTGCTGTCTGTAGGTGTCTGGCCAGCCCTTTCTTGCCTCTACCCCCCTACCAGCCTCTATGTGGTCTCCACTTTTGGTCCTCAGGTATCAGGGTTCTCTCCTGCAAGTCTTCTGTTGATTATTCAGGAAATCTTTCTGTATTTTAGTTGTAATTCCAGTTTGTTCTTGGGAGCATGTCTGTGCAGCATCCATTTACTCTGCCACCATTTTTAATCTCCAGCCTTACTTCCCAGAGAAGAATATGATTAAATAAATTTATAAACAGTACACTTTTACCTCCCAAAGTGTCTTTCAGATGTATCTTCTCTTCATCACCACCTCCATTCTAGCCCAAAGGATTATCCTTGCTTTCCTACCTGTATTACTGCAATAGCCTGTTTTACCAATACTTCATCCACCCTGCCCTCAAACTCCAGTCCAGCTTCATCATGTTAAACACTTATCTTTAAAAAATACCAGTTTGATGTTTGTTTTTCCTCCCTTCTCCCTCAAAGCCTTTAAGTGGAAACTTTGTTAAATACATATATATATATATCCTATATAATAAAAGCCTAATATGCAAATTGTCCCCTTGGGTAGTCGTTTGACCGAGAGTTCAACCAGGAGACTGGGAGTTTGACCGCTCACTATGACATGCACTGACCACCAGGGGGTGGCACACTGTGATCTCTCACCAGCTACCTGGGGGTGGGGGTGATGGGGATGGAGGTGGGGTGAGAATGCAGGGTGTCCACCCAGCTTGCTCCCACTCCCCCTGGTACCCTCCCCCAGGGACGACGTCAGGGCTCACGTGCTGGGGAAGCGCCCCCCTCCCCCCCTCAGGTGCCAGGCACCTGAAAGGAGCCCACCCCGCATAGCCACTTCTGGGTGAGCTGGGCCACAGCTGCCAGGACCGGACCTCAGGACTTGCAGGAGCAGGTCTGCAAGGCCGGGGAGAGAGCACGCTGCCCGCCCGGCTTCTGGGAGGTGCTGCTGGGTGGCCCAGAGACCCATGCTGTGCCCCAGCCCACAGCATCTGGGCCACACTCACCGCATCTCTGCATGGGGACTCGGGCACGGTGACTCAGGCAAATGGGGGCCCGGGGGGGGGGGGGGGGGCGCGGCGGCGGGGGGCGGGGGGGCAGGGCCCAGATGCTGCCCAGGGCCCAGAGGTCAGCTTTTTGTTTTTCCCTAACTTTAGCAAAGACTGATTAAATTAGACATTTTTAAGCTGTAGATCACAGTTTGGAATGAGTACAAAGATTTTATTTCAGCTGCTATGGTTGGACAATGCCTGTTCATAAACTGCTAAGCTCTATGATGGGCCTGAGTGCACCAGATCAAGGTAAAGCAATTAGTGTATTTAGTCAGTGTGGGTTTAGTTGAGTAGTATTCAAAATAGCTAAGCCCTTGGGTGATGTGTCACTTTTCCCCATCCCCACGAAGGGTCATGGGGTTTGATTCCAGGTCAAGGGTGCCATGTACCTGGGCTTTGGGTTCATGCCCCACCCTGGTCCTGGCACATGTGGATGGCAACCCGTTGACTAACCCTTTCACATTGATGTTTCTCTTTCTCCTCTTGCCCCCGACTCCGCACCCCCCCCCCCCCCCCTCCAATCTCTGAAAAGCAATGGGAAAAATATCCTCTGGTGAGGATTAACAAAAACCCACAAAAATAAAAAATAAAATAGCTAAGATTCTTTATTTTTCTGTTGTTGATACTGTGTTATTGATAAATAACATTTAGCCAGTTCAAAGGCTGAGCTATTTTATATGTTGTTAAATATGATAATTATTAAAATGTATAAGGAATATTTAATCTTAACAAAGAATATTTGAGATCTTAAATTAGATAACTTTCAAATAGCAGGACACAATGGGAAGTGTTTTAAATAGTTTGTATACATTATTAAGAAATAATAGGGCCCTGACTGGTTTGGCTCAGTGGATAGAGCATCGGCCTGTGAACTCAAGGGTCCCGGGTTCGATTCCAGTCAAGGGCATGTATCTTTGTTTCGGGCACATCCCCAGTGGGGAGTGTGCAGGAGGCAGCTGATCGATGTTTCTCTCTCATCGATGTTCCTGGCTCTCTGTCTCTCTCCCTTCCTCTCTGTGGAAATTCAATAAAATATATTTTAAAAAAAAGAAATAATAGGAAGCTGTATTCATTTTCTAGGGCTGCCATATAAAGTAACACAGACTGGGAGGTTCAAACAGCAGAAATTCGTTTTCTCACATTTATGGAGGCTGGGAGTTTGAGATCAAGGTGTGCAGAAAGTTGATTTCTTCTGACACCTCTCTCCTTGGCTTTTACATGGCCATCTTCACATGGTCTTCCCTTGTGTGTCTATGTCCTAATTTCTTTTTCTTATAAGGATACCATTCATATTTGGGTAGGCCCCACCCTAATGATCTCATTTTAACTTAATTGGTTCTTTAAGACTCTATCTCCAAATACAGTTTCATTCAGAGGTACTGGGGGGTTAGGACTACAACATATACATTTTGGGAGGACATAATTCAGCCCTAACAGTGTCTATCAATACAATAAGTTTTTGCAGCTGTTTTTTTAAAATTGTGCTTTCTCTGTCAATTATTAAAATAAGGCTTGTTTCTGAAATTAGGACATATGATCATTAGTAAAACATTTTAGGCTTATAATTTGGTGTTACAGTTGTCTGGGCAGCTGTTTTAGAATTTATGCCATAGTTTGTTCTAGGTTTTCAATAAAAACTCATCTCAAAAACATGAGCCTATTTTCAGGAATTTAAAACTGCATAAAATGCTCCCTAAGGTAAGAACTGAGAAGGTAGAGGTTAAAAGGTCTAATTTGATTGTCAATAAAAAAATTGTGATTGCCAGAACCGGTTTGGCTCAGTGGATAGAGCGTTGGCCTGTGGACTCAAGGGTCCCGGGTTTGATTCCGGTCAAGGGCATGTGCCTTGGTTGCGAGCACATCCCCAGTGGGGGGCGTGCAGGAGGCAGCTGATCAATGTTTCTCTCTCATTGATGTTTCTGGCTCTCTGTCCCTCTCCTTTCCTCTCTGTAAAAAATCAATAAAAAATATTTTTTAAAAAATTGTGATTGGAATCTTTGTTCTGGCAAATTAGAGTAATCAAAAAATTCTCCTGCTATAAACACCTAGATACGCTAGGTTAAAAACCACAAGAGCAACATAGTAAATGTCCTTGTAAATGCATAGCTGAGAGATCTAATAGTCTGGACAGCAATTTAAGCCTATGCTAAGACTACCCAGATAGTGCTGGGTCCAAGCAGAACGTTGTTTTCCACTACTTCAGGGACTTGAATTTTAAAGCTCATGCAGAGACAGAATTATTGGCTTTGGACCCACCCTGGAAGCCTGAAAAGACTACATTCTAAGAAAAAGTGAGTGGGACTAAAGAAAAAATCCACCAATACATATTACTGTCTGGCCTCTGTTTATAAAAGCTGCGGAGGGGGGTGGTAGTGGTGATGAAGGCAGACTTCGACCAACTGTCTTCCCCCAGGCAAGGCAAATGTCTTTCTTGAGCAACTGCAACCAGGAGCTGTATCTCAGGTAAGGTTAGTGCTTGACATTACCCACTTGTTCTGGGAATTCCCAAGGCAAGATATTAGCATAAGAACTATCCTTAAGTGTGTGATATCCTGGGCAAGTTACTTAATCTTTTGTATTGATCCTTACTTCCTCTAATGCAGTGGTTCTCAATCTGTGGTTCGAGGCCCCTTTGGCCGTCGAACAACCCTTTCACAGGGGTCACCTAAGACCATCCTGCATATCAGATATTTACATTACGATTCATAACAGTAGCAACATTACAGTTATGAAGTAGCAACGAAAATAATTTTATGGTTGGGTCACAACATGAGGAACTGTATTTAAAGGGCCAGAAGGTTGAGAATCACTGATTTAAGTTAAGGAAGAGAATTCTTTGACAAATGTTTTAAATATGTTTTCTTTGATTGGAACTTAGTCTTTTAAAAAAAATTTTTTTTATTGATTTGAGAGAGGAAGGAAGAGGGAGAGAGAGATAGAAACATCAATGATGAGAGATAATCACTGATAGGCTGCCTCCTGTATGCCCCACACTGGGTATAGAGCCCACAACCCAGGTATGTACCCTGACCGGGAATTGAACCAGTGACATCCTGGTTCATAGGCCGACGCTCAACCACTGAGCCATGCTGGCTGGGCTGAAACTTAGTCTTTTGATTTAAGTTTTAGTTGTGTTTTTTCCCTTTCTTTTGTCATATCAAAGTTACATTACTACTTAGATGAATTGATTAACTTTTCCCTTTATGGCTTCTGGACTTTATAGTTTTTCAGAAATATATATATATATGTAAAAGCCTAAGTGACCATTATGACCAAACGACCAGATGACTGGATGGTAGCGATGATGCACACTGACCACCAGGGGGCAGATGCTCAATGTAGGAGCTGCCCTCTGGTGGTCAGTGTGCTCCCACAGCCAACCTCCTACAGTCCCTCCCCTGAGCAGGCCAGCCCTGATCAGCTCCGATTGCCGGCCAGGCCGAGGGACCCCACCTGTGCATGAATTCATGCACCGGGCCTCTAGTAGAGATATAATAGCCTTATCTTTCTTGTATTAGTATGAAACTAACTCACATTTTTAGATACTTTATGATTTATTTTTACATTAAACTTTTGATCTAACTGGGATTGATTTGGTTTAAGGAGTGAGATGGAACCCCAGTTTTGTTCTTATCTCCGTAGGCACTGACTAGTTGTGCCATCACTATTTATTTACTAATCTCTCTTTCCTCCAGTGATTTGAAATCTCACCTTTGCACTTTTACAATATACTAAATTCCCTTGTGCATTAGAGTCTGATTTCTGATTTTTCTTTGGTTCCATTAATTTCTTCTTTTATATCAAACTGCTTTATTGACTGAAGGTTCCAAATATGCTTTGATATCAGATAAATGTAGAAGTGGACATGCTGTGGGTTGGGTAGACAGAAAGCTTGTTGACAGGTGACATTTAAGCTGTCATTTGAAGAATGAGAAGTAACCTACTTCATTGAGATGGAGGCAGGAACATCCCAGGTAGAGAGAGCTATATATCCAAAGGTTGGGAGGCAGAAGACAGCTTGATGTTATTTGAAGGAACTAAGAAAACACGGGAGAGATGGAAGTGAGATGGAGTTGGAACAATAGGCCAGATTTTGCTGGAAGAGCTTGGTTTCATGTTAAGCTCAAAGGAAAACAGTAGAGAGGTGACAGCTCCAATTTCCTGGACTATAGCGTCATCCATCACTCTGGCTGTTTTGTGCAGAATGGTGGGCAGAGAGCAAAGGTTTCCAAGAAGAAGCTAGCTAGTAGGTTGCTGCAGTGTTCCAGGCCAGAGGTGGTCGTGGACAGGCTATAACATGGGCAGTATGGTTGGGGAGAAATGGACAAATTTGAGACACATTCTGGAAATAGAATTGATAAGATTTGTTGATAGCTTGGATGTAAGGTGAGTAATAGAAAGGATTCATGGCTGAATCCCAGGGACCTTCTTTTCATTTTGTACCTTCCTGGGCCATTTAAATTTACTCATCTTATGAATGTACATATTTTTAAATGAAAAAGTGGCAATGGTTGGGGGACAGTTAAGAAATGTTAAAAATATATTCTGTCATATTTACAACATAGTCTCAGCAAGTGGTTCCATTTGCTGAGATGGGGAAGACTTAGAGGAGAAATAGGTTTAGAAGTGAAGGGGAGTGGGCTGGGATTATATCAAGAGTGTAGGAGTGCAGGGCTGAGATGTTAAGTTTGAGACGTTGGCAAAGTCCAAAAGTAGGTAGCAAGTGGGCAGCTTGATACAAACATGCATCTGGGGCTAGAAGGAGAGCTGCAGGTGGAGACACACACCCACATATGCATGCTACTTAGAGTCATGGGACTGGATGATATGATGGAGGGGGAAGAGAAGAAAAGAGAGCCCAGGACTGAGTTGCAAGGAACACCAGCTTTTAGAGATGGGCGGTGAAATGGCCAGCAAGAGATTAGGGAGCAGGCAGTGTATGCAGGAAGAAGGGGGAGGGCGAGATATCAGAAACCCACCTCCTAACCTTTCTGTGGTTCCACTGCACTGAGAGTGAAGTCTTTTACCTTGTCTGAGGCTCTGCCCATTCTGGCTAGTATTCTGGCCAGTGTTTACTGCCCCCCTCCAACCCCATTAGCCCTAGCTACTCCCAACCTCCATCTTTTGGGCCTTCATAATGGTCTTTTTGCCTCTCTGCTTGGAAGACTCAGACCCAGATTCCTTATCCCATTCTCAGTGGGACTCCTGTTCTGCTCAAGTTTTACTTCCTCCTCATCCAAGTAGCTTCCTTTGTTATAGTCTGTCCCAGCATCTTATTATTCTTATATGGGATGGTTTTTTAACATTCCTTTTTGTACAGGTGTCTAGCAAACAGTAGGCATGCAATAAACATTTGATTCATGAATGAATAAGCCCTTTTAATCTTCACCTTGAAGTGAGTTTTAAATTCCTTCACCCACATTTAAAATTTTTTTATTTTATGTTGAAGTGCCGGAGTAATGGGTTAAAATATTGTTCCAGCGGCCAGTCTGAAGGGGAACTCTGCAAGACTTAGGGAAGAGAGCACACTCCACCTCCCTTCCCTAGTTGCTGGTGAACTCCAGGGCTGTTTAAGGAAGGCCCCAGCAGAGGGCAGCAAAGGGCTGCACAGGACAGATTGGGCGTGTGTGGTGGCAGAGGAGGGAGATGATGGGAGGGGCTGGGCAGCAAGCAGGCCTGGCAGCTAGAACCAGCACTAGATTAAAGTTTGGGGAGAAGGCGACCTTCTGTCTAGTCCTTTGTAGGAGTCTGAAATGCGTTGATGGAAGGCGTGAGGTCGCCTTTCTGTTCGTGTTTAGATTGTACTGATTCTTATCACACAGAGTATAATGAATCCGTTTTACTGTGAGTCTCTTGTTGGAAAGGGCTAAAAGAATCTCCCGGAACAGTGATGGGGAGAAGGGAAGGCCGAGGCGAAACGGCGACAAGGGACAAGTCTCTTGGAGACTATTCTGCAAAACAGGGAATAAGGTGGTGTTGGTCAGTTAAAGCCAGGCAGGAGCTGGGCAGGAGGCCCAAAGGCAAGATAGCATTTTGGGGAAAATAGGAGGTTATGATTGGCTCAGCGACGTAGATTGCCAAACATACATTTGTATGTTTCTTACACTCTGCATTGGTATAATTTCTGTTCTCCTTTTGCCAGTCAGGTTGCTTTTAAAATTTCCAACCTATCATACGTGCTTAAGGGAAAGAGGATTTTTGTACATACTTTAGCTAAGGGCCCAACCGCCACTGGCTCTGGGAGAAGGAGGTTGGTCATTGTCCACTTGCTCTGGCCTGGTCAACTGGAAGTGAACCATCAGCCTATACCTTGTATCTGGGATATAACAAGGGGTCTGCTGAGTTTGTCCCAATCTGCTCACCATTCCCATTCCTGCTATTTCATGGGAAGAACAACAGAATTGTTAGAAGAGACCCAAGAAGCATTTCTAGAGATAACCAAAGACCCCAGAGAGCACAGAACCTGTTGGTACTTTCAAATATCTCTTGCAACTGAAGCCTGGGTCTTGGAAAATATGGGAGGTGTTGGGAAAGAAACTCGCTACAGGAGCTAGGCTGGAAGATGGAGTTCACAGTTCTTGGACTCTAGCACCTGAATAAGGGCACATGTGGAAAATAAGCCAGCTCAGAACTTGACTTGATTTGACCAACAGGCCCGAGCATGGAGCAGAATGGAGAAACTGTCCAGTCAAAACTGCACAACAGTCAGGATTCGTAACAGAACTCCTGGCTCTGGGTTAGCTGCCTGAAATGCCAGCTGTTGTTGACTTGGGTGTCCCTGCCCTCATGTTGAACACTTGAAATGCATCACTAACTTACTTTAGACCCATGCCGTTGAAGGTCATGAGAGGCCTTTAACAGCTCTAGGCAGAACAGGCCTTCCTCATTTCTCTTCTGACTCCAGATCCCGACTTCCTACCAGATAGCACCTCAATGGACCTAGCAGATGTGCCCAGACACTTCCTGAGTGTCTCTCAGCCGCTATCAGCCGGCCACCATTACTTCCCCAAGGGTCTTGGATCTCAAATATGAGCTTACAGGCTCACCAGATGGGACCACAGCCAGCCTTCAAGAAGTAATGGCAGGGGACTAGCTTCCCCTCTGAGTTCCACTCACCCACCTTTCCACCACTCCTGGATTTTCTCAAGTGTGCATACCTACCTTTGGTGGGACATGAATGAGCATTTTAAGTGTCATTGGTTATATACTTTAATGCACATTTTGAAAAATAAATTTTCCAGAAAAGGCAAAATTTTAGAATCCCATTTTAGATTAATGAGCCTATAGAACAGTGGTTCTCAACCTTCTGGCCCTTTAAATACAGTTCCTCATGTTGTGACCCAACCATAAAATTATTTTCGTTGCTACTTCATAACTGTAATGTTGCTACTGTTATGAATCGTAATGTAAATATCTGATATGCAGGATGGTCTTAGGTGACACCTGTGAAAGGGTCGTTTGACCGCCAAAGGGGTCGCAACACACAGGTTGAGAACCGCTGCTATAGAAGTAAGGGCAAATTTGTTTTATTCCATCCAGTTCTGATTGATTGGTAGTCACTGTCTGGAGCGCTGTGTTGACAGGAATTCTGAAGGAGCATCTGGGCTCAGCAGGAAAGAGTTTCATGATCAATAGGTCAATAAATGTATGAAGGTGGGGAGTGGGGCATGGGTGCCACACGCTTACTACTTCTGGCCTGTGGTTTCTCTAGTGCTCATGGCCACTCTCTGTACGCATGTCCTGAACCCAACTTGTCAGCACCTTGGGGCTTGGAGCTGAGGTGGATACCTGAGCCAGAATGTAGCACAGGGACTGCAACATAGCAAGCACCCACATTTATGTGTAGATCTGTCAGACTTTGTGAAGATCAACTCAACTGTCAGATTCTAGAAATACACATTCTAAACTGGGGTTCCTTTCAATCTCCCACACCCGGGAACATTATAAGTAACAGCATAATTCTTATAGCCCTTTAGGATAACAATTTAACAAACAATGTCACAAAAACCATAGAGAAATTCTAACCCTTTGCCCCAGTGATACCATCCTTGCATTGTTCTTCTAAAGAAACACTCAAGAGATGGAGGATATATTCATTCATGAATTTAATAAACTTATGAAAGATGTGAGGATTGTACAGAGGGGTTACTTATAGGGTACTCATATTACATCTTGTCAGCAACCTCTTACTTCCCCATTCTCCCTGTCCCCTTTCAGTTCTCCACTCCAGATGGCCTCCGAGGGAGGCTCAGAGTCCCCCCATCCAACCCCTCATTATAAAGAGTAATTCAGCTCTCCATAACTCCTTCCCCAACACTACCTCACCCAAGCCCCTCGGATGCTCCATTCAACACTCTTACCCCTCACTCCACAGAAGACAGTGAAAACTCGTTATTCTTAACATAGTTTTTTTCTTCCTCTCACATATACAATAGAATAGTAGACAGCTATTGGATTTAAAAATGTGTTAGCTCTGTTAGTACTGACATGCAAAATATGTCAATGATCTATAATCTACTGAGAAAAACAAACACACAAGTTGCAAGGCAACGTGTAACATGTGATACCTATATATCCATGAGGTTTGGCACGTTACATGTCAAACTGTTATGATAGTTACATGTGGGGAGGAATTGGGGTTGGTGGTAGGCTATGAAGGAGGACATTTGTTCTTTTACTTCATATAACTGAGTTGTTTGAACTTTGTTTATTTTACAGTGAAAATGTATTGATTGTGTAAGTAAGAAAAAAAATAGGTGTAGGATTCCAGCATGGGGAAACCAGGCCAAGAATCACCAAAGCTCTGCCATCTTGGAGAAGCAAATTTTTACCCTCAGCTGGTTTGCTTGAGGCCAGCTACTCATTTATCCCAAATGCCTCAGGAAGCTGGGAAGAGAACATTCTCTACTGGGGGAGAGGACACAGTGGGAGAGGAACCTCTGAGAGGAGGTAGCATTTTATTTGGGCCTTGGGATATGAGTAGGAATGTGTTAGATAAAGAGAACTGATGGTCAGCATCCATTCTAACCTCCCTCTAGTGTGCCTTTCTCTACTGCAGAAGCTGATAAGATAAAACTACATTTCCCAGACTCCCTTGCAGGCAATGCTCTGGCTAGGATTTAGGTTCTACCAGTAAGATGCACAAAAGTAAGATTTGGAGGGTAGAAGTCAGGCGTGAGTCAAGTTCCCATCCCTTCTGCTGTCTCTGCTGACAAGTCTGCCATGGAGGTGTCTGCTTTTTCTGCAGCACAGGTGGGCATGGCCCCAGCGTTCAGACCCTGGCTCACGGGTGTCCAGAGAAAAAGTGGGACATCCTTTTGCCAGTGAGGTTGTGACTGGAATGGCGTGCAAGTTGGTGAGTGGCTCCCTGAGAGCCGAAAAGATGCAGTCCTTCCAGCACCTCTTCTAGAATTGGGGAAGGCAGACTCAGAGCACACGAACACCTTTCCTCAAACTCCCTCATGTGTCTACTCCTCAACACTCTTCTGTCATTAACTGAGTGGGCACCCACTTTCACAAGCACTCAAAGATGATCTGACTTTGGAAAATGCCAGGATCTTGGAGCCTTAGCTGCAACTGAGAACAAAGCAGTTTCATTTTAACAACCAATTATTCCAAGTTAAAAACCATAAAATGGCAACAAAAAATTAATCTTGCGCTCTCCAATCTTCTCCTGTCTCCCTCACTGAACCCATCCACACTCCGCAGGCAAAGCTGTCAGCCGAACGGAGGTGCCACTGGATTCATTTAAGAGATAAATATGGGAACTTAAGAAAGTTTATAAACTCAGCAGTTGTCGAGAACCAAGCTTTGCTTCGCTGGTGTTTGCCCAGGCTTTCTGGGCTAAGATGTGAAGGTTAGGACAGAGCTCATCCCCCACCAGCCCTGGGCGATGGCGACACTGAACCCTGATGGGGTTTTTATTACCCTTGTTTTCTATCGCTGATGTATCAACATCACATGCCAGCCTCTGTGGGGCTCTCACTTTCCCAGCACCCCCTGCACACACACACACTGCCCCAGACACTCTTTGGAGACTGACATCCCCACACTCACTTGATAAATATTTATAGCTTAAAAGACGACAGGCTGAAAAGCACACAACAGCCGCGGATCCCACCCACAGTGGGACCTGCCTGGTGTCAGCTAGCCTTGTAAATCTTTCTGAGCGAGGGCAAGGCGTCCCGGGGAAGAGGCTATAAACATGCACTGCTTGGCCGAGCTCCTAATTGACAGAATCTTGAAAGCAGAAAGCTGATCTAGGTTTCTGGCCCAGCCCGTGAGCCTTCACTTCCCATGGTGCACACCCTCTATGGAAGACAAGCATGAGGATGACATGGATTTGACTTTTGAAAGATGTTTCTTTTTTGAATAGCAATAATAAAAAACCCCCCACAGTACCCAGATGTTCCAAAAGAAGACCTCCTTTTGCATCTCCTAAATATTTTCCAGGTCTTGGACCCCTTGCAGAATATGATTAAAGCTTTGGGTACTCTCCCCAGAAAAATGCACACAGGCACAAACACAAACACTCTGGACGTAATAACTTCAGGGTTAAAGATTAATTAGACCCAGGCCTTTGCCTTCCAGAAGCTAACAGTCTTACAGAGAAGGTAAAGAAACAAGTAAAAATGCATATAAATATAAGTGAGAAAATGCCAGAACTCTGAAGGATTGTAGTGCCTAAGTATTTTGAGAGTTCATGGGGAAGAGAGAATGAGAGTTGTAAGATAAAGAGCCAACAGATGTGAAGTCCAAAATGCTGTTCATGTGTGCTACGATGTCTGCTGAGGGCCTTGGCTCCTTCATATCCAAGGTGGCCTTGGGCTTCTGAGTCCCGTGGACTAGGGAGTGTAACATCGTCTCCTCTGCTGGTTCACTGTGGGGATGTTGGTCTCCTAGCCCTTCCACCTCTCAAATTTCTGGCTTCCTCACACACCACTTCTGTCCTCATACTATGTCTTCCCCAACATGAAATTCAGTCACCCCTCTGGTTTCCACAACCACAACAATCAATCAGACCAGGCATTTATACAGGTTTTATAAAGTACTAGAGGCCCGGTGCACAAAAATTTGTGCACTGGGGGGGGGGGGGGTCCCCCAGCCCGGCCTGTGCCCTCGCGCAGTCTGGGACCCCTCGGAAGATAACGACCTGCTGGCTTAGGCCTGCTCCCGGGTGGCAGAGGGCAGGCCCAATCCCTAGGTGCAGCCCCTGGTCAATCTCAGAGCAGGGCTGATTGGGGAGTTGGGGCGCCACCCCGTCATGCACAGAGCAGGGCGGATTGGGAGGTTGCGATGCCACCCTCAGTCACGCTCAGGGTAGGGCCGATTGGGGGGTTGGGGCACCGCCCCCTGTCACACTCAAGGCAGGGTCGATGGGGAGGTTGCAGCGCCACCCCCTGTCACGCACAGAGCAGGGCCAATCGGGGTTGGGGCGCTGCCCCCTGTCACTCACAGAGCAGGGCCCATCAGGGGGGTTGGGGCTCCGTACCCTGTCACACACAGAGCAGGGTCGATAAGGGGGTTGGGGAGCTCCCCCCTGTCACTCACAGAGTAGCGCCGATAGGGGAGCTGGAGCACCGCCCCCTGTCACACACAGAGCAGGGCGGATCAGGGGGTTGGGGTGCTGCACCCTGTCACACTCAGGGCAGGGCCAATTGGGAGGTTATGGCTCTACCCTGTCACACACAGAGCAAGGCCCGTGGAGGGGGGTTGGGGCGCCACCCTCTATCACCCACAGAGCAGGGCCAATCAGGGGGTTGGGGCGCTGCCACTGTCACACTCAGGGCAGGGCCGATGGAGAGGTTATGGCTCTACCCTGTCACACACAGAGCAGGGCCCGTGGGGAGTGGGGGGTTGGGGCACCGCACCCTGTCACACACAGAGCAGGGCCGATCAGGGGGTTGGTGTGCTGCACCCTGTCACACACAAAGCCGCAGGGTGATCAGGGGGTTGGGGAGCTCCCCCTTATCAGGCACAGAGCAGGGCTGATCAGGGGGTTGGGGTGCCTTCCTCTGTCACGAACAGAGCAGGGCGTATAGGGAGGTTGTGGCTCCACCCCCTGTCACACATGGAGCCGCAGGGAGATCAGGGGGTTTGGGCGCTGCCCCCTGTCACGCTGATCCTGTGCCAGGAGGCCTCGCGGCTCCGCTGATCCCGGTGCTGGGAGGCATATTACCCTTTTACTATATAGGATAGAGGCCTGGTGCATGGGTGGGGGCCGGCTGGTTTGCCCTGAAGGGCGTCCTGGATCAGGGTGGGGGTCCCCACTGGGGTGCCTGGCCAGCCTGGATGAGGGGATGATGGCTGTTTGCAGCTGGTCACACACCCTTCAGGGTGGGGGTCCCCACTGGGGTGCCTGGCCAGTCTGGGTGAGGGACTGAGGGCTGCCTTAAGGCTGGTGATTAACTGAAGCTCCCAACTGCTCCTTTTTTTCTTTTTTTTTTTTATTCTGGGCCAGCTTTAGCTCTGGCTCTAGCTCTGAGGCTTCCGCTGGTTTTTTTGCGTTCTATAATCGAAACAATGTATAACTTCAGCTCTGAGATCCCGGCCCGTTTGTTTAGCTTCTATATTTGTTAGAATGTTTCAAACTGCCGGCTCAGAGGCCGGCAAGGCAGGCGGGGAACATTGGAGTCCGCAGCAAGCAAGCCTCATGTTCGCTTCCAGCTGCCTGGCTGCCGGCCGCCATCTTGGCTGAGAGTTAATTTGCATATACTCACTGATTAGCCAATGAAAAGGGTAGCGGTCGTACGCCAATTACCATGTTTCTCTTTTATTAGTGTAGATGGGAGACGGGTCCTGGAAAAGGGTCATGCCATCCACTGAGTTCTGCCTTCTCTTCACACTTTTGCTTCTCCCCACCCCTTAAGTTCCTGATCTTTAGTGTCAGCTGACACCTAGGCCCGGGGTGAGGATGAGGTGAGGGTTGGTGGGGGAGGGGGACTACCCTCTAAGCACTTGTCAAGGCATCCTTCACACACACACACACACACACACACACACACACACACACACAGTGCTTTCTCTAAGAGGAATTAGTCAGTAAAAGTCTCTCCATCCCACCTGTATTGGTGTTGAAGAGAACAAACTCTACTCCAGCTAGATTAAGCAAGAAAGAAGTTATGACATGATATTAAGTATCTTACAAAACTACTTGGAGGGATTTAGAAAAGACTTTAGGTTGAGCTTTCAGAAAAGCTTCCCAAAGATCTGGGCCACCAAGGAAGCTGCTCACTCCAGTACCAGCACTGCTCCTGCCACAAGGCCACCTGCTAAATGAATGACACCAGCCTCCCAACATCCATGAGACTAGTGATAGGACACTAGGATGTCTCCTCATGCCACCAGAGAAAGCTCAGTCAGTCGCTCAATGCACTGCCCACAGAAACAGCAGGAGCAGCAGAAGTACGGCTTTCATCCAGATCTCCCACAAGTACATCTCATGGTTGGTCCTTCCTCATCTCTGGATCCCTGATTGCATGGGAGTCTGGAAAATGTAGTTTTTAGCTTTCCAGCCTTTGTAGTACTAGACCAGGGGTCCTCAAACTACGGCCCGCGGGCCACATGCAAATACAAATATTGTATTTGCTCCCATTTTGTTTTTTTACTTCAAAATAAGATATGTGCAGTGTGCATAGGAATTTGTTCATAGTTTTTTTTTTTAAACTATAGTCCGGCCCTCCAATGGTCTGAGGGACAGTGAACTGGCCCCCTGTTTAAAAAGTTTGAGGACCCCTGTAGACAGTCCACTGCAAGGTAGATGGAATGAAGATGAGGGCCAGTCTAGTTTGTATACACCACACCATATTATTTTGAATGAGGGAAGAGAGGAAGGAGGTTGAGTGGAGAAAAGAGCTTTTATTAGGCACCTATTATACACTAGGTAATTTATATCCATTACTTATTTAATTCCTACAACACACTCTCCCACACTTACTAGGTTATTCATGGATGGTTCTTCAGAAATGGCACTACATCTATTTGCTAGCTTCAGTTACTCTACCTCTCAGGGATATTTTATTCTTCAAATGCTGGACATGGGATCGAGTTGTTTTACTTTTGTTTCCTTCACACTATCTGGGATTTTTGCACCTCTACTGATGATCTGCAATACCGAGAGGCTTGATTAAGTCTTTGTCCTATTTCTCAAACAGGGTGACAAGCTGCTCCTTGTAACCTAGCTGTTATCTGAGGCCTTCTTAGTATTTGATGTCTGGAAAAGAATGCTCTCAACCCCAAATTCCAAAGTCTGGGCAAGTCCAGAACACTCCCCACTGCAATTTCTCCTGGTGCTTCTGCTTCTAGGCTGTAGCAACTGTGTGAGCCATCCCGATTCGAACGTCAACCTGAATGCACAATTCAGCCTTCACTGGTGTGCATGAGAGATACTCACAGTGAGTATTTGTGAACCTAGCAGAGGAAGAGGGGTCACATCATGCACCCCAAAGCCTTCCTATTTCTGTCACATTGTCCTCCAGAGTATCCACAAGTTTCCTTTCTCCTTCACTGTGCAGAGCAGTCCCCCATCTGAAACCTCTTTTCCAGCTAACACTCAGATCTTTAAAGCTCTGCTTTCTACCCCAACAATTCTCAGGGTGGTTTTTTTTTTTTTTTTTTTTTTTTTTTAAATAAAGCAGTTCTCTCCCTAGAAGGATTTCTAGTGGCGCTCTTGTTATAGTAAAAAATTTTCTGTCTGATTTCACATTTTGTCACACACAGAGTTGGGGGTTTTAAGAAGTTCCCTTTAGTAATTAGAATGTTTTTGATGCAATTTAATAGGAACCCAATTCAAAGTGTCCTAAACAATAAAGATAATCATTATCTCACAAAATTAGAAGCCCAGAGACAGGTTGGCTCCAACCTTCAGGGTCCTCGCTCTGCCTCCTAGTTCTATTTCAGGCTTGGCCTCAAACTTGTAACGAAAAGGCTGCTGCAGTTCAGGCATCATAGCCAGACCACACAATGCGCAGAACAAGAAGGGATGTTCTCTTCCTATATCGCTTCCTTTGTAGGGAGGAGACCTTTCCCAGAACCCCTTCAGCAGAAGTTGCCTTCCCATCTCCTTGGCCAGGTTTGGTCACGTGCCTCAGCCCATAGCTAGAAAGGAGAATGGGATCTGTGATTGGCTTAAATTAACCAGGAACCATCCCTGGTGATGGGAGGTGGTGAGCGGCCACTGAAGCATGAGGCTTCATGGCAGAAGATGGACACCTGTATGGGAGAGTGTCCCTTCAACACTCCTGGGCTCTGTCTCCCAGCTCAGTACTGTGGATGGTTGTGCTAGCTCCTCCTCCAGCCTCAGTCTATTCCGGCAGCTGCCAGCCAGAGAGGGCACCAGCCAGCACTGAACATTTCTGTCTTAAAGTTTTCCTCTCCACTTCTGCACCAAGGACACACTATCTCCTTCCTGGAACAAATCATTCTCATGTTTTGAGGAATTAGTGTTCTCATTTTGTTTCTCTGTTTAAAACATACTAGCAACCATTTGCAAAGTAATTGCATAGATTATTATTTTTTAAAAATATATTTTATTGATTTTTTACAGAGAGGAAGGGAGAGGGATAGAGAGTTAGAAACATCAATGAGAGAGAAACATTGATCAGCTGCCTCCTGCACACTCCCTACTGGGTAGGTGCCCGCAACCAAGGTACATGCCCTTGACCGGAATCGAACCTGGGACCCTTGAGTCCGCAGGCTGACGCTTTATCCACTGAGCCAAACCGGTTAGGGCAGATTATTTTTTAAGATGGACTATTTTTTGAGAGAAGTTATAGGTATTTGGGGGATTCCAAAACTTCCATTTCATGTAAGCTAGTTAGGAGGAAGCAGAAAAGATGCATGGTTATTGAATCAATAAGTAAATGAATATTAAGCTATGGAGAGTAAGCTGTGTCTTTGGGTCCCTGCTCTGGCCAGAGGCAATTCTCTGCAGCATGTGCCATGTTCCCTAAGGACTCTGGTGGGTTTTCAGACTTCTGGAAGCGTAAAACCCTCCCCTCCTGCTCTCGTCTACTGAACTACAGATCTGCATCCTCTTCCTTCCTGGTAAGTCCTTTTGACTGTACCTCCTGAGATCCTATCCTGTTTTCCTCTGCGCTCTCTGGTGTTTAGAGGCTTGGTTGCAAGCTGGTATTAAGTCTGGTTCTGCACTTTGGTGAGCTTTACTTCTTCACTTCTTGTAGTTGGAACTGTCTTATTAGCATCTTTTCTTAAAGGCTTTCTGGTTCACATCACATATTTAGCTCACTAGAATCCCTATCCCAACCCCTACACCCACATTTAAAGCACAAATGGGTTCCCATGGGCCATGGGATGACAGCTTACAAGCAGAGCCAAGGTGGCTGCTAAAGCCATGCACCTTCAAGGGGGTACCCTCTTTGCTTAGGCCCTTGCTGTTCTTGGGGAACCCATCACCCATGTACCCCATCCCCAGGGTTATGCCTTGCAGTTTTCCATTCCCAGAATGCTTTTACCATTCAGGAAAAAAAGGCATTGTTCTCACCCAGGAAAGACAAGGAAGTTCCCTAGCACTCCCTCAAAACTAGCTTTTGGAGAATCCCAAACAGGCCTTGATGCTTTAAGATGTCTTTTGCTTTTGATCCAGATGAAGGAAGGAAGATCACTAAGGAAGGCCCAGATCCAAAGTGAATTCTTTTGTCTAGTACATGGTTTATTTTAAATGTGAAAGTTCAAGGTCACTAAAACAAATGGATTGAATGGGGCATTTGTGAATTCTGAAGCGTAGACATTTCTCCATGTTTGGAGGATGTGCTCAGATATTTGTGCACTTTTTGTCATTGTTGAATTAAAAGAGTTACTGAGGCTGTGGAACATTGCACCCAGAATGATGTGAAAAATAAATAAATGATGATACAAGGCTCAGAATCCCAAGGAGGTAAAGGAAAGAAAATATGGTTGGTGTTATCCTCATGTGGCCCCAGGACACCTGGTTGAAAAACCTCTTTCCGACATACCAAACCGTGAGCTGGATGAAGTTATTGATTGGATAGAATAAATTGGGCAGATCAACTCCTGTCAAGAAGACTGACCTACAGCAGTGTCCTTCCTGCTTTTTCTCTTTCATCCTTACTTACCTAATTTTGTTAAGACCTCTCTTTATGAACTTGACTTTAGATTGCATTGGCTTGATCAGGCAGCTTTAAGAAAGAGATGTCCTGTGGGAAAAAAAATAAAATTCTTCTTCAGCAACTGAGTTGAAAGAAAGAGCGTGCATTTTGGGGTGTTCAGGTCCAGCTCTTTCATAGAAGCAGCTGCATGCTCTTATATAAGGTATTTCATGTCTCTAAGTTTTATTCTCTTAGCTGGAAAATGCAGACCAAACATTTTTTGAAAATATGTTCTGAGAATGAGTGATGTATACAAATTGCTGTGTATGGTACCTAGTGCAAAGTAAGTAAGATATGATATAATGTATGAAAAATAATCACTCTGCCTTCTTTGTGGGGGCAGGAGAGAAGTTAGGAGGCGATTGCATGGATAACAAGGCAAGAAATTATGGTAGCCTAGACCAGGGTAGGAGTGCTAAAAGTAATAAGAAACAGTCCAATTCTGGTCATATTTTGAAGATAGAGCAACAGAATTTTCTGATGGATTCCCTATGGGGTATGTGGGGAGCAAGAGGGGAATCATGAATAACTCATGTTGCTCCTCCTGGCGGGCATTTTGACCCCTTCAGTTTCTTCAAGGACTCACAGGCTTCAGCCCACTGCTGGTGAGGAGGAGGAGGCCTAGGAGGCAGCGTCCTTGCTGTGCTTGGTGTGTCTGAGGCTGGCTGAGCACCAACAGGCTGGGAGTGCGGCTTCCGTGCCTCCCAGACTTCTCTCCGCTCTGACCCCATTTAACCCCCCAGCCTTGGGGACCAGTGCCTCTCTGGTCCTGCCACCCAGGTTGCAGCGTTCAGAACAGTTCTGCCTCTCAAACCTCCTCCCCCCAGCAGCCCAGTGTAAGCCTGTCTTTCCCTCCTTTACAACGTACAGTGTGCAAGCCAACAACAGTAATAAAGGCCAGACCTGAGCCCAGAGGGTCGGAGGGAGACCGCATGGCAGACAGCCGCGTCTCTTGGGACAGACACAGACCCTGACCAGGGTAAGGAGTTCCGCGGGTTTGCTGGCGCCAGGAGATTTGAGATTTGGATTTTGTGACTGCGGAGAACTGAGACTAAAGGGGGCATCCTGAGGAACTGATCAGACCATGCAGTGCCCATAAGAGAGGAGCGTTTCCCAGACCGCAGATCCAAGCAACAGCAGCCCCCTGAGCACCGCAGCCTCCTGATCACCACAGCCTCCTGATCACCACACCCTCTGTCTGTGGAACAGCAACTGTACTTGAAGCCTCCCCCTACCAGCCAGAAGAGCCAACACAGCTGTGAACAACACCCACCAGAGGAGCTGCTGCCAACTGGAAAGCAGCTGCTACCGCAACCATCTGAGCAGCAACCACAACCCAAGGAGCCCCTGCCACCCAGGGAGCAGCCACTGAACATCTCAACATCTACATATGTCAGCGAGATCAAACATGGGTAGGCAAAGAAACCCCCAAAGGAAAGAAAAGGAGGACTCCCCAGAAAAGCAGCTAAGTGAGACAGAGATATGCAACATGACGGAAAAAGAATTCAGAATAAGGTTCCTAGAGTACATGCACCACATGTTCAAGAAGCAAGAAGAAACAGATGAAAAACTCAACTACTTATGCAAGAAGCTAGAAGAAACAGATGAAAAAATCAACAACTTAAGTAAGTCCCAAGAAGAAATGAAGAGTGACATAGCTTCAATAAAAAACTCCATTGAAAGTATCAACAGTAGACTGGGAGAAGCGGAGGACCGAATTAGTGAATTAGAAGACAAGGAAGCAAAACACACTCAAACTGTACGGCAAATGGAGAAAAAAATTAAAAGACAGGAGGAGAGCCTAAGGGAGCTTTGGGACAACATGAAACGAAACAACATACGAATAATAGGGGTGCCAGAACAACAGAAAGACGAACATGGATTAGAAAACCTATTCGAAGAAATAATATCAGAAAACTTCCCTGAGGTGGGGAAGAAAAAAGTCACACAAGCCCAGAGAGTTCCAAACAAGGTGAACCCGAAAAGACCCACACCAAGACACATCATAATTACCATGGCAAATGTTCAGGATAAAGAGAGAATCTTACAGGCTGCAAGAGAGAGACGGAAAGTAACATACAAGGGATCTCCCATTAGATTATCAAATGATTTCTCAACAGAAACACATCAGGCCAGAAAAGAATGGACGGAAATCTACAAAGTGATGCAAAGCAAAGGACTGAATCCAAGAATACTCTATCCAGCAAGGCTATCATTCAAAATTGAAGGGGAAATAAGAAGCTTCACAGACAAAAAAGGGCTAAGGGAGTTTATCACCACCAAGCCAGCCATGCAAGAAATGCTAAAGGGACTGGTGTAAAAAGAAGAAATATCAAGCTCAGAAAGAAAACAGCCACATACACACACACAAAAAAGAAATGGCTACAAACAAATACCTTTCAATAATAACTTTAAATGTAAATGGACTAAATGCTCCAACCAAAAGACATCGAGTGGCTGAATGGATAAAAAAACATGACCCATACATCTGCTGTCTACAAGAGACCCACCTCATTAGAAGGGACTCACACAGACTGAAAGTGAAGGGATGGAAAAATATCTTTCACGCAAATGGAAAGGAAAAGAAAGCTGGGGTAGCAATACTTATATCTGACAAAATACATCTCAAAGTGAAGGCCATAACCAGAGATAAGGAAGGCCACTTCATAATACTAAAGGGATCAATACAACAAGAAGATATAACCCTGGTAAACATATATGCACCCAATGCAGGAGCACCCACATACATAAGAAAACTTCTGGAAGATATCAGGGGAGAGATCGACAACAATACAATCATAGTAGGGGACTTTAATACACCACTGACATCACTGGATAAATCCACTAGACAAAAACTCAGCAAAGAAACAGCAATCCTAAATGACTCACTAGATCAGATGGACTTAATTGACATCTTCAGAACACTTCACCCCACAGCTGCGGAATATACATTCCTCTCAGGTGCTCATGGGACATATTCAAAAATAGACCACATATTGGGTCACAAGCAAAGTCTCCACAAATTCAAGAAGATTGAAATCATAAAAAGCTTCTTCTCAGACCACGATGGCATAATGTTAGAAATAAACTACAATAAAACCAACCCAAAATACTCAAACACTTGGAAGCTGAATAGCATGTTATTAAATATTGATTGGGTTACCGATGACATCAAAGAAGAAATTAAAAACATCCTGGACACTAATGACAATGAAAACACAACAATCCAAAACCTCTGGGACACAATGAAAGCAGTCCTGAGAGGAAAGTTTATAGCTCTACAGGCCTATCTCAAAAAACAAGAAAAAATGGTAGTCAATCATCTAACTCTACAACTCAAAGAATTAGAAAGAGAGCAACAAGAAAACCCCAGAGTGAGCAGAAGGAAGGAGATAATAAAGATTAGAGCAGAAATCAATGAAATAGAGACCAAAAAAACAATACAGAAAATCAATGAAACCAAGAGCTGGTTCTTTGAAAGGATAAACAAGATTGACAAACCCCTAGCCAGGCTCACCAAGAAGCAAAGAGAGAGGTCCCAAATAAACCAAATCAGAAATGATAGAGGCGAAATAACAACAGACCCCACAGAAATACAAATGATTGTTAAACAATACTACGAGCAACTCTACTCCAACAAACTGGACAACCTGGAGGAAATGGACAAATTCCTAGAAAAATACAACATTCCAAAACTCAATCAGGAAGAATCTAAAAACCTCAATAGGCCAATAACTATGGAAGAAATTGAAGCAGTCATCAGAAAGCTTCCAGCAAACAAAAGCCCAGGGCCAGACGGCTTCACAGGGGAGTTCTACCAAACATTCAAGGAAGAACTAAAACCTACCCTCCTCAGACTACTACAAAAAATTCAAGAGGAAGGAACGCTTCCAAGCTCATTCTATGAAGCCAGCATCACCCTAATACCAAAACCAGGTAAAGACATCACAATGAAAGAGAATTACAGGCCAATATCCCTCATGAACATAGATGCCAAAATCCTCAACAAAATCTTAGCAAATCGGATCCAGCAGTACATCAGAAGGATCATACACCATGACCAAGTAGGATTCATCCCAGAGATGCAAGGATGGTACAACATCCGTAAATCAATAAATGTGATACATCACATAAACAAATTGAAAGAAAAAAACCACATGGTCATATCAATTGATGCAGAAAAAGCATTCGACAAAATCCAACACCCATTTTTGATAAAAACTCTCAGAAAGGTGGGAATAGAAGGATCATACCTCAACATAATAAAAGCCATATATGACAGGCCCACAGCCAACATCATACTCAATGGACAAAAACTAACACCATTTCCCCTAAGAACAGGAACAAGACAGGGATGCCCACTCTCACCACTCCTGTTCAACATAGTACTGGAAGTATTAGCCATTGCAATTCGGCAAGAAGAAGGAATAAAAGGCATCCAAATTGGAAAAGAGGAAGTAAAACTGTCCTTATTTGCAGATGACATGATATTATACATACAAAACCCTAGAGACTCCATCAAAAAGCTACTAGACTTAATACATGAATTTGGCAATGTAGCAGGATACAAAATTAACCCCAAGAAATCTGAGGCATTTCTATACACCAATAGTGAACTTTCAGAAAGGGAGATCAGAAAAACAATCCCATTTACCATCGCACCAAAAAAATTAAGATACCTAGGAATAAACTTAACTAAAGAGGTTAAAAACCTCTACTCAGAAAACTACAGGACGTTGAAAAAAGAGATAGAGGAAGACATAAACAGATGGAAGAACATACCATGTTCTTGGATTGGTAGAATCAACATCATTAAAATGTCCATACTACCCAAAGCAATCTATACATTCAACGCACTTCCCATTAAAATACCAATGGCCTTCTTCACAGATCTAGAACGAACTCTCCAAAAATTCATCTGGAATAAAAAAAGACCCAGAATAGCTGCAACGATCCTGAGAAAGAACAAAGTAGGTGGGATCTCAATGCCAGATATCAAGCTGTATTACAAAGCCACTGTTCTCAAAACTGCCTGGTACTGGCACAAGAACAGGCATATAGATCAGTGGAATAGAATAGAGAGTCCAGAAATTAGCCCGAACCAATATGCTCAATTAATTTTTGACAAAGGAGGCATGAACATACAATGGAGCCAAGATAGTCTCTTCAATAAATGGTGTTGGGAAAATTGGACAGACATATGCAAGAAAATGAAACTAGACCACCAACTTACACCATACACAAGAATAAACTCAAAATGGATAAAGGACTTAAATGTACGACAGGAAACCATAAAAATTCTAGAAGAATACAAAGGCAGCAAAATCTCAGACATATGCCAAAACAATTTCTTCACTGATACAGCTCCTAGGGCAGTTGAAACTAAAGAGAAACTGAACAAATGGGACTACATCAAAATAAAAAGCTTCTGCACAGCAAAAGAAACCATCAACAAAACAACAAGAAAACCCACCTCGTGGGAAAACATATTTGCCAACGTCATATCTGATAAGGGCTTAATCTCCAAAATTTATAGGGAACTCATACAACTTAACAAAAAGAAGATAAACAATCCAATCAAAAAATGGGCAAAGGATCTAAATAGACACCTTTCAAAAGAGGACATTCAGAAAGCCAAGAGACATATGAAAACATGCTCAAAGTCACTAATCATCCGAGAGATGCAAATCAAAACAACAATGAGGTACCATCTCACACCTGTCAGAATGGCCATCATCAACAAATCAACAAACGACAAGTGCTGGAGAGGATGTGGAGAAAAAGGAACACTTGTGCACTGCTGGTGGGAATGCAGACTGGTGCAGCCACTATGGAAGGCAGTATGGAGGTTCCTCAAAAAATTGGAAATGGAACTCCCATTTGACCCTGTGATCCCACTCCTAGGAATATATCCCAAGAAACCAGAAACACCAATCAGAGAGGATATATGCACCCAGATGTTCATAGCAGCACAATTCACCATAGCTAAGATCTGGAAACAGCCTAAGTGCCCATCAGTAGATGAATGGATTAGAAAGCTGTGGTACATCTACACGATGGAATACTATGCTGCTGTTAAAAAGAAGGAACTCCTACCATTTGCAACATCATGGATGGAACTGGAGAGCATTATGCTAAGTGAAACAAGCCAGTCAATGAAGGAAAAATACCACATGATCTCACTCATTCATGGATAATAAAGACCATTACAAACTTTTGAACAATAATAGATACAGAGGCAGAGCTGCCTCAAACTGATTGTCAAACTGCAGTGGGAAGGCCAGAGAGAGTTGGGGGACAGGAGGGAGGGGAGTAAGAGATCAACCGAAGGACTTGTATGCATGCATATAAGCATAACTAATGGACATAAGACACTGGGGGGTAAGGGAGGGTAGGGGTTTGTCAAGGGGGGGGGGGGGAAGGATACTTATGTAATACCCTTTGTAATACTTTAAGAGAAAAATTAAAAAAAAAAAAAAAAAAAAAAAAAAAAAAATAACTCATGTTTTATGCTTGGGAAGCTTAAAGGATGGACTTGTCATTTACTGAGACAGAGAGGACTGAGGGAAGGGTAGGTATTGGGGAAGTTGGAGTTGTCTATGAGACACTAAAGAGGAGGGGTTGGGTAGGCAGTTGGATATATGACTTTGGAGTTTGGGGGAGAGGCCCAGACTGGACATAAACATTTGAGAGTCTTTAGAGTATAGATGATACTTAAAATCATGAGCTCAGATCAGATCCTCTTGGGAGTGAGTGAGGATAGAAAGAATCTAGGTCTAAGAACTAAGCCCTGGAGCAGCCCAGTGCTACACATCAGGGAGATGAGGAGGAACAAATGCATCCCCCACCTCCTCTTCTCCCTCCCTCCTTTTCTCTCCCCTCTGCTTTCTTCTTCTTTTATCATTATGAAAGGGGACTGTTCTATTTAATTCAGTTAGCCTTCACTTGAACAAAGTTGCTTACAACACTTTTTTGGGTTTGCTTTTAAAAAGTGATATATGCTCTTTGAAACTTCAAAGTCTTTTAAGAAAAAAAACCAAAAAAAAAAAAAAAAAAGCAACCCAAAACACCCAACTCCAAGCTGTAGAAGAGGCCTCGTGGTGCAGGCATTGAACCAGCAAGTCCAGTGCATCTGGAGATCAAGTTCCTCTCAGGATTAGTGAAATCGAGCTTTTGTTAGCATTAATTTAATGGTGGAATGTCAACTTGAAAACCTCAAAAATCCTTTTCTGCTTCGCATCTCTTTTCCTTTTTCATCCAAAAGAAAAACTATGTGAAGCCAGAAGGGAGAATCTGAGAAAGGTTTGACTCTTCCTTTGGTGAGATAAACAATCTGTTGTTTCATGGCACCAACACAGAAATCATGTGTTTGAAGAACAGGCTGAGACGACAGTATTACTCAGGATAGTTTGGGGAGGCAAGGTAGGAATAGCTCAATTCCTGTGATAAAGATCTGGGTGTCTCAGTGGACCATGGGTTTTCTCTGAGCCAAGTAAATGACATGTTTGTTACAAGAACCATCACAATTGTAGGTTGAATTCAAAGAGATCTAGTATTCTGGCCATAGGAAGTCAGAATTCCCTGAATAAAGAGACTTCTGGTTGGATGATACCAGCATCTGAGGTTGCTGGCCACCATATTTATCTCATGGCTTCAGCTAGGACTATTACATCAGAGAGAGATAGTACACCTAAGGTCGCTAGTGACTTAGGAGACCTGATTTAAACAGACAAGCTAGGACAGATGCTTTTGAGAATCTGAAACAATATAGTTGTCAGGTGATTGAGGAGAGAAGAGAGCTGGAACAGAGAGGCCATGTGAGACATAACAAGGTGAGTGTCCAGAAAAAGCAGGAGTAGAGAGAAGAGAAGGAGGAGGAAAAGGCAGATGCACAGAGAGAAGGAGAGAGGCCTTTGGGAGACAGAAGGATACAGACATTAAGACAGATACACATAGTAGGAGCTTCAGGTCCTGCCAGCTCTGCTTCTTTCCTGTCCTTGGGTTCTGTGGGGTCAGTTATCATTGATACAAGCTCCTTTACACTTGAGCCAGCAGGGTGGGTTTCTGTTCTTTGCAACTAAACGCATCCTACAATTTCCCCATCCCGCTGGCCATTAGGTTCTGCTCATCCGTTGTCAGCCCAACCTGGAATTCCTCCTTCCTCCCTTGACTTTCCCTGTCTTACTCTGCACTCAAAGCCAAGCTGAAGTTCCTATCTCTCCCATGAATCCTTACCCAACCAGACCAGGTTCCAGAGGGCTCTCTTTCCCCTGAGCTTCTACAGCTTTTCTAGCCTTCCCAGCCCACCCCATCTTCCCATGGCAGACCAGGGACATGTAAGCACGGAGTTCAGGGAGCCCAGAAGAGGGGGAAAACTCATCTAGGCTTCTCCAAGAGCAGCACTTCTTTCTCTGAAATCCTCCTCTGATCTCCATCTCCTTATGGGACTTCCAAGGTCACCCTGGTATCATCGCCCATCCTTCCCCGCATCCTTCTACCCTCTTCCCACACACTCATGTCAGCACATGGTTGCCGAGTAATGAAAAATTGAGCTTCACTGCCACCACATCCAAGACCTACCTGACCAAACCCCATAACTAACCTCTGCAAATTGGTTTTTGAGCCCATCCGTCTATTTAAACAGCTCTCTCAAAGGTCCAATAGCTTGTTCACCATCTTCATTTGTAATTTAAAGCTCTTCTAGAGACCCATCTTTCTAAAATCTATTCCACCAGTCTGGACCTCACTCAAACAACAATCCTTGCAATCCTGTATTTCTAACTGTCTTCTGGGTATCCCAATAGCATCTCAAACTGAACTCATATCTTCCTTTACCAATGGATTGCTGCTCCTGGCTTCCTAAGGCATTCACAATCTCTGTACTTGTCCAGGGATCAAAAGTTTGGAATCACCCAATCTCCCATGTCCACTCCCCACATGCAGTTTGGTCACAAGTTCCTGCCTACTCTCATTACAGCTGTTACCATTTCTCTGCAGAGCTCCAACTGCCCATGTGTCAACCTCCATTGGGATGTTTCATAGTCATCTAGAACTTAACATGTCCAAAGTGGAATTCTTGAGCCTATTATCCTGTCTCCTCAGCTCACTTTTACCTCCATAAATGACTTCATTATAAGCCCAGTTGCTCAACCTGGCCATCCTTGACATGTTTTCCTATCTTGAGGGCCACATTTCTATGGGGTGTTTCAGGAGCACTCAGAATTGCTAATCCCTATGTCTATAAAAAAATCTACTCAATATTCATTTATAGTTTGTTTATTCCTTTAGCCTAAAGGCATTTAGTCCAAGTGCTGCATACAAAAACTATTTGAGCTAATTTCTTTTCAGCCCCTTCTGTCCATAGACTTTCAATTGGACCCTCTATGTTTGCTCCATCTCTCATTTCTGTCCCTGTCACACCTGGCTTTTCAAGTGAAGGGCCTCTCTGGGGCACCAGAGCTCCCTTCTCTGTGGGTTGTCTAGGGCTAGGCTGGGGCCTCCTCCTCCTGGCTCCATTAGGCATCATGCCTCTATCCTCTTGCCTGTTCCAGAAATGTGTTCACTCATGTCTGCCTCCTCCAAGTCTCTTTGTGGCTAAGGGTTCCTTCGTTCTGAAGGAGCCCTTTGTTATCATTTTAATGGGATCCTGGGAGGGAAAGGAGACACTTAGGCTCCCAGTCTGCTGTCTTAAACCTGATTTCCAAGGACTCCAGAATCAGAAAGATGTGGGTTTACAAACTGAGACAATGGTCAGCTTCTTGACTTCTCCAACTCTCAGATTCCTCATCTAAGAAATGGGGTGAGAACCCTACATCACATGAATTTGAGGAGAACTGAACTAGATCTTATATATAAGGTGGCGGACACAGTATTTGGCACCATGTTCAGTAAATGACACCTGTTATTGTCACCTGGATGCAATTTCTGATGATTTGGCCCCCGATTTGTCTTCAGGTCCTACTAAAGGGGCATCGCAGAGCCCTTAAGCATAAATTGGGCAGGGAGCAGTCATCTCAGCATCAGCCCTGAGCTGAGAGTGCTCCTTTGCAGGATGCTACGTCTCCTGGCTTGGCTTCTCTTGGTCCCAGGATGTGCTTTGGGCCTGGGACTTGCACATTTCTCCTCTGGCCTTGAGTCAAATGGCCTGTGGTGCCTCCACCAACCCACTGCTTTTATGCTGAGGACACATGATTGTCTCTGATGGGCCTGAGTGATGAGCTGATGATTTGGGTAGAGTGAGGCCAAATCCCTGTGTGGCTCCAGGGATGGGGATAAATATAGCTCAAGTAATTGCTCATGCTCTTTTAAGGACTAGAAGTCAGCTTCAGGCAAGCTGGGAAGCTCCATGACCAGGACAACAAGGGACACAGTTCCTTTTTTTAGAGCTGTGGTCAGAACCCCCTGTGCACTGCTGGATTCCGGACCTCTGTGACGCGATTTCCACTGAACAAAGGGGCCCCCTTCACTAATCTACACCCCATGAGGGCAGGGATGTGTCTGAGGTGTCTCCACCACATAAGGGAAAAGAGCTTTAGGGCCAAACAACCTAAGTTCACATTTACTGGCTATGGAACATTAGTTGTTTCATTTCTAAGTCTCCAACAAGATGTCTGGCCCACTACAGGGGCTCAGTAAACATTCTAACTGGATAAATGAGCAGTGAGGGAGCTAGATTTAAAAAAATTTTTTAGAATAAGATCTGTAGCCTAGTTAACAGTAATGGACCAATGCTAACTTCCAGGTTTTGATACTGTACAACAGCCATATAAGATGTCACCGCTGGGGAGAAGCTGGGTGAAGGGTACATGGGACTATTTTTACAACTTCCCATGTGCCTGTAATTATTCCAAAGTAAAAAGTACAAAAAATAAGTAACCTTTAGTCAGGCTCACACCAACCCTCTGTGACATTTGGAGGAAGCAGTGCTGAAAGATGAATTAATGAAATCCCTGTCCACAACAGTGTTCTGTTTCATTATTTATCTTTGAACTTAAACGCATGATTTATTCTTATTATTCAAAACTTTAGATGTATAAATAGACACTGTATACTCTTTTCCTCCACTAGATTTCCTCCCCATGGGCAACTAGTGTTGATGTTATTTGTTTCTTGTGTTAATTTTAGTGAAACTGTGTGCACACGCATATATGCACTTTTGAGTGTGTATGTGTAAATACAAGTATATTTCTGTGTATATTTATATACTATTGGGTTATCTTACTTTTTCCACTTAACCATATAGCTTGGAGGGTTTTCATATCAGTACACAAAGAGCTTCCTTAGCCTTTGTTATGGTTATGCCCCATCATCTTTTATGGCTCCCAATTGGTGGACATTTATGTGGTTTCCAATGTTTTGGCTTTTATGATAAAGCTGCAATGAATAATCTTGTTCATTTGTCATCTCCCAAGTGTGGGAGTGTGTTTGTAGAATAAATTCTTAGAAGTGGAACTGGGTCAAAGGATATCAGCCTTGCAATCTTGATGATGCTAAATTGCTTTCTATAGAGCTTGTTCCATTCCACACTCCCACCAATGATGTGTTTCATGAAATGCTTGTGTTAATGGAGTGATTTTAAAAGTTATTTGGTGACCTATTTGTGAGTCTGGTGAAAGCTATGGGTCTATAGACAAGAAAAAACACAAATCACAGTGTTTTGAAGACAGTTTTAGTTGGCCCAGAGACCCCTGAAGGCTATCCGTGAACCCTAGTTTGTAGAAACCCTGGCTGAATGGGAGGATGTATGGTACAGGACCCTGGTCGGCAAACTGCGGCTTGCGAGCCACATGGTGCTCTTTGACCTCTTGAGTGTGGCTCTTCCACAAAATACCATGTGTGGGCGCGCACGTACAGTGCGATTGAAACTTCGTGGCCCATGTGCAGAAGTTGGTATTTTGTGGAAGAGCCACACTCAAGGGGCCAAAGAGCCGCATGTGGCTCGCGAGCCTCAGTTTGCCGACGACTGGTTCAGGGGAAAGAGCTTTAGGGCCAAACAGCCCAAGTTCACACTTACGGGCTGTGGACCATCAGGTGAGTTGTTTCACTTCTCCAACTTTCAGTTTTATTTATTTACTAGAGATCCCGTGCACTGGATTCATGCACCGGTGGGTCCCTCAGCCTGGTCTGCACCCTCTCGCAATCCGGGACAGTCGGGGGATGTCTGAGAGCCAGTTTTGCCCAATCCCCGCAGGCCAGGCTGAGGGACCTCTCTGGGTCCGGGGTGTGGATGAAGCAGATCCAGGACCAACAGTGCCCCAGCAGTAACCTAACCCATGGCCAATTCCCAGAGGAATCGGGCTCCCTCCTCTACTGGTCCTAGCATCTGGCCCCTGGTGGTCATTGCACATCATAGCTACCGAGCGAATGGTCAAACGGTCGGATGGTCGGTTAGGCTTTTATAGATTTATTTTTACCCTCACCTGAGGACTTGTTTTTATTGAATTTTTTTCTTTTTAGGGAGAGAGAGAAGAATGGGGGGAGAGAGAGAGAGAGAAACATCAGTTGGTTGCCTCTTGTACAAGCCTGACAGGAGACTGAACTCACAACCTAGGTATGTGTCCTGACCAGGAACCAAACCCACAACGTTTTGGTGTACAGGACGATGCTCCAACCAACTGAGCCACCAGGCCAGGGCTCAGTTTTATTTTCAATGGACACATATAATAATTCTATTTCATAGGATACTTGTGAGGGCACATGTATATATACATACATGTAGAGCATCCAATATAGTGGTTGGAACAAAGCAGGTGCTCAATATACAGTTTGCAAACACACACACACACACACACACACACACACACACACACACGCACTTTCTCTCACATTCACACAAAGCCATCATTCCATTTTGAGTTGTTTCTAGTTTTCTCTGTGGTAACTCCTGATGGATTCAAAGATCAGTCTTGGGAGCATCACTTGCCAAGTAGAGCCCTTGGATCAATAGCATAAGCATCACCCGGGGCCTGAATTAAAATGCAGATTCCTGGGTCCCACTTTAGATCCATGGAATTAGCATTTTGGGGAGAGGGATCCAAGCAGCTTCACACTTGGGGATTCTAACGCACAATGAAGTTGGAGAAACAATCTAAAGAGTTTGGTAATTTCCTTCTAGACCTCTACCTGCAATATTAGTACTTACCATGGTGTGGCTTTGCCAGTGGGGTCCTATACCCAGTATATGGTCAGAGTAGAGACACCTTAGAAAAAGCATGATTAGTGCCCAGGATAGTCTCCTCTGGTTCCATCTGCAAAAATACTATTATTTACAGGTATCACAGACAGCATGCATGGCATTCCCATCAGGAATTTCTCTCATAGTAACCAGGGAGGAGAGAGAATCCAGGATTAGATGCCTGTGGACGGGCTGGGGTGGAGGCACAGTGGGCCAGAGTTGGTAGAGAAAGCCCATCATGACTGGGGTGGACTGACCCATGGCAGGAGCCATCACCAGGAGGGCTTGAGGCCACAGGCCTTGAAGCACCAATTGAGCTCTTAGCATGACTATGAATACATTCTGGGTGACATGTGATGGCCCAGGGCTAGAGTTGCCAGATTTTGCAAATGAAAATATAGGCTGTGCAGTTAAATTAGATTAAAAAAATTTTTTTTAGTATAAATATGTCCCATGCAATATTTGGGACACACTTATACTAAAAAGTTATGTGTTGTTATCTGAAATTCATATTTAAGTGGATGTAATCTAAGCAACTCTACCCAGGGATTGTCTGAGCCAGCGGTCGCCAACCGGTGGTCCGTGGACCACTGGTGGTCCGTGAGGTCTGAAAGGTTGGCGACCACTGGCTCAGACAATGGTCGCCAACTGGTCTGAGCTGCCTCTAACCTCAGAAGAAGGCTGGAGCCTGGGCTCCATGATCTTGGCTAAGTGGGCACTGCACCCAAGGGAGGTGAGGAAAGAGTAAGGACAGGGTGTGGACTTCCAGGAGAGAGGAAGTCTCTCACTGGTGTCTGGGAAGGAGCAGGAAACAAACTTGTGCTGATGGACACCTGTGAGATGCTGGCACTGTGCTAAGCCTTCCAATATTATTTAATTTAATTCTCCTACAACCCTATGAGATAGGTGCAATCACTATTATTCCCACTTTAGAGGTGAGGAGACTGAGGCTGCAAAATGTTAAGATGACAAGGCTGTGAAACAGGGGTGCAGTGATCAAAGCCCCTGGGGCTGATGCCGGGTCTCAGATTAGCTGAATCTCCCAGGCCCTTCTCTCTGATAATCCCAAGTGTTTAAGGTGGGAGCGGCCCCCACCCACAAGTCCCCGGGGCAGGAAATGTTCCCAGTTTCTCCTGGCTTGAGGCCAGGGTCCTGTCTTGGCTCCCATGCTTGCTGAGGAGTCCAGGCTGGGAGGCAGATCTGCAGAGCTCCCTTGGTCCCCAGCTGGCCAGGACGGTGCCCAGCGGCATGACATGCCCAGGGGTTTTGCCATGTGCTGTGTGGGTGCCCATGGGAGGGGCCCAGGGCCAGTTGCTGCCTGGCAGGCCCAGCCTGCCCTGAGCCCTGGGCCAGTCTGGTTAGCTTCCCCTGCCCTTAGCCCCCCGAGCCAGGCCAGAGGGGGCCACAGGGGGCTCCCGGAGGAGCTCTGGGCTCTAAGTCCCAGCCCCTCGGAAGAGGCGGGCGGCTGAGGCTCCGCAGCCAGAGGCTTCTCAGCTCCGAGCTCCGGAGCCAGATGTAACATTGACCTTAAATGGTAAAAGCTCCCCAGAGTGAAGAGAGGCTGGCCAGAGGAGGAACGGGGAATAACTCAGTTTTAGGTAAGTCGTGCTATATCCAAGAATAACCTGCTCTTCAGCTGGGAAGCAGAGGGAAACTTCTCCTCCTTAAAGGTACAGGGTGCTGGGAGGGGGGCACTTGTCTTTAACTTTCCAAGGTTGTTGGTTTTGTTGGGTGACATTTCAGCTGACTATTTTTATGTCCTAATTTTTCAATAAGAAGGGAGTCTTGCCAGTCCTAACTTAACGAAATTGTGCTGCGTTTGCTTGCTGTTGGAGAGCACGCACAGGTTAGGGTAAAAATGTGGGTTCTGATAGGAGATCCCCACCCCCAGATTTCCTGTGGGCCCCTTTGGGGCAATTGAGTGTCCCCAGATTATGTGAGCCTGCACCGCCTGCTCACCCCCTTTACCAGCCCAGCTCTGTTCACTGTGTCGCTCTCTGCCCCGCAACCACCCACCTTGTGTACTGCCCCCATCCCTCTTGGTCCCTGTGCGGGCCTAGCCCTGTCTCCATCCTTCACCTGCCCTGTTTCTGTTCTTGCCTCTCCTGTCCTGTGGTTGGGTCACAGCCCGTTTTTATCTCTGTCCCCAACTCTCCTATCTTCAGCTTTGTTCCCCTGTGCCCTAACCCTGCTCCCTGGAGGGTGTGTGTGTGCCTAGTCTGTGCCCCAAGCCCTGCTCACCTCCAGATGCTCAGTGTCAATCTATACCTAGAGAGAATGGCATGGCACTGAGGCTGGCTTTCTCCAAAGGAAAGGCCAGTGGGAGGCAGAGGGGCCCAGCTGGCCTGCTCCCTCCTGCCCAGTAACCAGTTGTCAAGCCCAGAGATGCTCGTAGTCTGAGTAAACAGTGTGAGTCTGGCACCCCTGGCTGGCACTCCTGTCTCCCAGAGCCCTGCAGCTGCTGTTGTCTTAACACTCTTTAGGCTGCTCTTTGGGGGTCTCAGTGGGAAGTAAAGCAGGCCATGGGTTTGTCTAAGCTGGGTCTCCTGCAGGAAAAAGAAGGAAGCTTCCCAGAACTGTTAGGCTGGGAGCACTAGGGAGTCAGAGCCTGTTAAGGGTTCTCTTGTCCCCACCAGAGGGCAATGACAGGCTGGTGGCGCAGGTGGAGTTAACTCCCCCAACCTCACCCCAACACTTTTATGGGGAGGCGACTCAGGTTAAGTGGCTTGCCTAAGGTCAGATGGCTAAGAAAGAGCAGAGCTAGGGCTCTAACCCAAGTCTGTGTGGCTCTAACTCCAATGCTCCAGCCCCTCATCACAGATGGGAGCGAGCACTTCTGCTTTGAATATGTCTTCTGAGTTTTGACCTAATGGACAAAACAGTTGTCATCGTTATGTTTGTTTTGTCCGCGATTCAGTGGTGTGTGTGTGTGTGTGTGTGTGTGTGTTCACAGCTGGTGTGCCTTCCTGTGTGCTTGGTGGTAAGGAGGACATTCCTGCGTTCCCTCTAAGATCATCTGAGGGGTGTAATCATGTGCCAGTTGCTACAACATGATCAATGATCCCCATCAACATGTTTTGGGAAGATAAAAAAAAGGAAGCACGCTGTTCTTACTATGCATTAAATGCTGTTCTAAGCATGTCCCCTGCAGTAGTTCAAGACTTCCACAACCCACAAAGCAGGGACCATCATTACTGCCCTCATCTTGCAGATGGGGACGTTTTAGCACAGAGACGTCACACAGCTGGCATTTGATCCCAGGCTGCCCATCTCTGGAGGCCCTGCTCTTAAGCAGCACCCTCTGTTCATCTCTGGTTGGTAGCAGGGCAGTGGGGGGAGCACCACTCCTCCAGCGCTGCACCTGAGGCTTCCTATGTGCGGGGTAATGGGCTCCTTCCTTCAGCTTCCTACATGTGGGGTCATGGGCTTCTTCCTTCAACTTCCTACATACGGGGTCATGGGCTCCCTCCTTTAACTTCCTATGTGTGATGTCATGGGCTCCTTCCTTCAACTTCCTATGTGTGATGTCATGGGCTCCTTCCTTCAACTTCCTATGTGTGATGTCATGGGCTCCTTCCTTCAACTTCCTATGTGTGATGTCATGGGCTCCTTCCTTCAACTTCCTACATGTGGGGTCATGGGCTTCTTCCTTCAACTTCCTATGTGTGGGGTCATGAGCACTTTCCTTCAATGCTATGAGGCCTCTATTTTCACTTTTGTTTTACAGGGGAGGATGCAAGTACTAGGGGATGTTAAATGACTTCCCAAGGCCACCCAGACACAGAGCAGGGATGGGGATTTAGTATCTTAGATGAGGAGAGTGATGGTCATGTAATACCTTCTGCTTGAAACTAATTAGATGGGGGGGTGGCTTACAGTTTCATGGTGAGGGGTTCCATGTGTCTGTGAGAGGAAGCTCCATTCTGTGCATGGTGGGCTTAACTACACTTACAGTTCTCAGCTTCCCAAACTGTCCCCACCCTTTCCTTTCAGTCTTGGTAATGCAGGGGATGGATGTACCCCACATCCCCAGCAGGAATGGAGACAGCCCTATGAGGGCAGAGATCGTCTCATTCTCCCCTGTGCGTCCTGTACCCAGAATGATGCTTGGAGTGTACCACGCTCAGGATCTGTTTTTCTTTCTTATGTAGAAATGGACATAATGCTTATAAAGTGTATTCTGGTTAAACAGGGCCATATGTATGTAAGCATGAGGGTTTATAATGTATGTAAGCATGATGATCAGATTCTTCTAGTCTGGCTTCAGAGGATGCAAAGTAGGGGGTCTTAAGTAATCCACCCCCTCCCTACCCTGTCACTGCTCCTGTGTAGCCCCATGGAGCCACTGGGCTGCCCCTCAGCCACGCCCTCTGTGGCTTGGCAGTCAGCAGGGAGATTCTGTTTATTGACTGACGAGGAACAGAGGCATGGATGGATGGGGAGGAGAGGTCTGGGAGTCCCCAGACTCTGTCCCTGCCCCTTGGGGAGCTTGTGAGGCAGGAGAGGGAGACAGAGAAGTGAGTTCTTGTGTAGTAAATGTAAAAGGAGGAGAGAAAATCATTATAAGTTGAGTTCCTACCTTGTGCCAGGATCTGCGCTAGAATGGCTATTTAACTTAGTCCTGTGATGGGATGAGGACACTGCTGTGAGAGTGGTGAAGTGACATGCCCACGGGCACACAGCTGATAGGTGTGAGCGGGGATTCCAGCTCAGGCCACCTCGGTCCCAAGTAGGCACCTCCTGTGTTAGTTGCCACCCTGCCTCTAGTTAGTAGCCTGGCTCTCGGGGCAGTTATCATGTGTCACAGCCCAAATGATGGAAAAATGAAGAAAAGAGGGAGAGGGAGTGTTGTGTTTGCTCTGTGCACCTTGCAGGCCAGACTCTGAGTTCAGGCGATAGCCCAGGGTACCCTCCGTGGATGGGCCTTCAGACCTAGAGTCCTAACAGGGGAAGTGACCTTGGAGAGCCCTACTTTCTCTGTGAGGCCCTCGCCAGGGGAGACGGAAAGCAGGCGACAGTTAGTCAGGCAGACAGAAAACCCCGCTCCCAGTCGGCCACAGATATGAAAACCAGTTTGTGAAGAATGGGTGTAATTAGCTCTGGTTAGTTTCTTCCTAGAATTTTTTATTTATAATTTTTACTCAAGAATTTTCCTGGTAATAAAAGTAATGTATGTTCTTTATTAAATTTCTTGAAAAATATAGAAATTGGTATGAGTAAGAAATAAATTATTTGGAAATAAATACAAAGAAATTTAAAAAAATCCCTCCCAAATCCTTTTACTCAGAGATAAATATTATTAATAATATGGTGTGTTTCTTTATATGTCTATATATTATAAAACTAGGGTCTTGCTATATGTGGTTTTACAGTCAGCTTTAAAAATTTTTTTTAAAGACTTGATTTTTTAGAACAGCTTTAAGTTCACAATAATATTGAATAGAAGGTACAGAGATTTCCTGTATACCCTCGCCTCCATGCATGCACAGCCTCCCCATTACCAACACCCTCCACAAGAGTGGTACATCTGTTACAATTGATGAACCTACACTGGCGCATCATTATTATTCAAAGTCCAAAGCTTACAGTAGGGTTCATCCTTGGTGTTGTACCTTCTATGAGTTTAGACACATGTATAATGACACGTACACACCATTACAGTATCATAGAGCATTTTCATTGCCTTAAAAATCCTCTGTGCTCCACCTATTCATCTCCTCCTAACACGTTGCAAGCACTGATCATTTCACTGCCTCCATAGTTTTCCTTTTCCAAAATGTCATATAATTGGAATCATATAATGTGTAGCCTTTCCAGAATGGCTTCTTTCATGTAGTAATATGCATTTCAGGTTCCTCCATGTCTTTTCATGGCTTGATAGCTCATTTCTTTTTAGCACTGAATAATATTCCATTGACTGATGGACCACAGCTTATTTATCTGCTCACCTAATGAAGGACATCTTAGTCTGCTTTTTAAGTGAACATTCTATCACCATCATTTTTCCATGTCATTAAAGATACTTCAAAGTATGATTTTTCAATGGTTGTCTAATATAATTTTAGCTGTGCAACAGTTTAATCATCATTCCTCTCGTTAGACATTTACAAATGTTTCTTTGGGGACAGTCTCATGATGGCCTTTCCACATGTTTATGGAATTTGGAAACTTGGCTCTCAGAGACGGGCTTGTTCAGTGTGGCCCATGGCGTGGGCTGCAAGATGCTGCTAAGTGGGATACTGACTCAGCCTAAGCACGCAAACTCACATCAGAAGAACGGTGTCCCCTTTTGAGTTCTTTTCGGTCCTTTGCTGAAGGCGAAAGCCCCCATCCGAGGCACCCAGGAGTGAGGGGTGCCGCAGGATTCCCAGTGCTGAAATGGGAGTCCAGGTCAGGCGGGACAAGGGTTCCCCTGGCCTGAGCCTGGAGTGCTTTCTCCATCGTTTGGATACTTGTGTGTCGCCCTTCTTGACAAAATGAGAGCAAGCCTCAGGCGCAGAGCCTTTGTCAGGCAATTGCTAGAATTTAGTAACTGTTTTCATTTAATTCACTTTTACAATTCCTCTCTATTAGTGGTATAAGTGGTACTTATTTTCCCACTTACAGTAGAGACATAAAATTTCCTTTTAAAATAAATGTAATGACAAGAGTAGCTAACACTTAGAGTGCTTATGTGTGGTAGGTACTGTTTTATAAAATACTACAGGCCCGGTGCATGAATTCATTCACAGGTGGGGTTCCTCGACCTTGCCAGTGATTGAGGCCAATCAGGGCAATCTAGCTCAGTCCTGATTGGGCTGATGGGGCTGGCTAGCCAGGGGGAGGGACTGTGGGAGGTTGGCCGGCTGCAGGAGGTTGGCTGTGGGAGCACACTGACCACCAGGGGGCAGCTCCTGTGTTGAATGTCTGCCCCCTGGTGGTCAGTGCGTTGTCATAGCGACTGGTAGACAGGTCGAGAGGTTGAGCGATCGTAATGGTTGCTTAGGCTTTTATATATATACAGATGTTTTCATTGGTTTTAGAGAGAGAGAAAGGGAGAGGGAGAGATAGAAACATCAATGATGAGGGAGAATCATCGATCAGCTGCCTTCTGCACCCCCCAACCCCCACTGGGATCGAGCCCACAACCTGGGCATGTGCTCTGACCAGGAATCAAACCATGACCCTGGTTCATGAGCCCAGCTGGGCTGCTTAGTACTGTTTTAATGCTTTCCCTGCAACATTGCATTTAATCCTTATAGCAACCCCTTAAAGTAGTTACCAGTATTATCCCTGTTATACAGATGGAGAAACTGAAGCATAGACAGATTAAGTAACTTGCTTAACAACACAGAGCTGGGATTTCAACCCTGGCTTTCTGGCTCATTGCTAGTCAAATTAAAGAATATTAAATCAATAAATGCATAAGTGGCACACAGAAACTATGAGGATGGTGTGCAGATGACTCCAGTTTAGGAAACGCTGGCTTAGAGGAAACCAGGTTCTATGTGCAGGGGTACCAGTGAGTGCAGGCGTGGGGAAGCTGAGCCATCCCAGCTAACCAGGGAAAGTTAGGAACCTGTGGGCTGGCAGGAGGCTCAGAGGACGAGAAGATACATTGTTCATGGCGGGGCTGTAGATATGGGATGGGGTGCAGAGGGCACGGCGGCCACCCTGGAAAGGACACACAGAGGCCATAGGGAGATCTGCCACTGACAAGGTAACAGAGGATGTTTCCAGAGAGTCCAAGGTTCCTAGTTCATCAGAAAGAGAAGAAAACCAGAAACACCCTTGACTTTGCTCATGCAGGTGTAGTCAAAAGAGCATTGGCCCCAAGTTGGGGGTGAGTTCAGCACTGACCACTCTCCCCACATTGTCACCGTGGGAGAGGACGCCATGTGCTAGAGGCAGCACAGTGCCACTGCTGACCCGCTGTACACCTCGAGCTACACCTCATCTCAAGCCTCAGCTTCCCCTCCTGTAAAACAGAGATAAAGTAGTGCCCACTTTGCAGGGTTTAATTCCTTAGCCCAGTGTGTGTTCTTGGCACCCAGTAAACGTTAGCTGAGACTGTTCTTAGCCTCTGTCTATCCCCCTTCACAGATTCCATCCAGGAGACTTCTGCACTGGGTTTGAGGTTCTCACTGCCCATAATCCTGGGTCTCATTCTCACCTCCATTTAATTCTCCAAGGAGAGTGGCAGATATTCTTTAGATGATTGGCAATTGGTGCCTGGTGGGGTATTAAGGAGGCCCAGTGAACATCACCTCCCTCCTTTGATTAAGTTCTAAGGCTTGTTGAGAAGTCAGTCTAATATCACCTGTGGCAGAAAGCTGGTATTGGAGAATGTGGTTTACACCTGCAGGCAAGTAGGCTTTCTAATATTGAATGAAGCGGACTTACCCCCAGCCCTCTCCAGTGCCCTCTGCTGGAGGCAGGTTCCTTTCAATCTTGGAGCAGGTGGAGCACAGCAGAATGAATGTGTGTTCCTAGCAGGCAGCTCATTCCTAAGAAAGGGGAGAGGAAAGACAGTGAAAGTCTTCCAGTATCCATTTCTGCTGCCACTTTGTAAGCTGAAATGAAGACAGCGTATAAGCAGGGGTCTGGGGATCTAGCCTTGGCTCTGAGTCTTAGATGTTATGCCCTTGAGCAAATCACTTCTTCCTTCCCAGTCCTTGGTTTCCTCATCTGGGAACTGCTTACCTCCTAAAGCAGCGGTTCTCAACCTGTGGGTTGCGACCCCTTTGGCGGTCGAAGGACCCTTTCACAGGGGTCGCCTAAGACCATTTTGCATATCAGATATTTACATTACGATTCATAACAGTAGCAACATTACAGTTATGAAGTAGCAACGAAAATAATTTTATGGTTGGGTCACAACATGAGGAACTGTATTTAAAGGGCCAGAAGGTTGAGAACCACTGCAAAGCCTGCGATTCACCCCCATAGTCTCATGTTTGAAGCCATCCCAGAGCAATAATGGTGTCAGACACTGCGTCTGTGACAGGGAGGGCTGCAGGTGTGTTCAGAGACTCAGCTATTATTGCTCATTCTCTAAAAGCCCCGTGCAGTGCCCTTAGAGACAGTCAGAACCAGCACCAGGTCCAAAGTAAATGGAAGGCTGTGTTTTTAAGAAAACACTCACTGCTGAAGGGCATGCCTATTCATTCTCCTATTAACAAGGCATTTGCCTCTCAGCTTTGGACATTTGCTGCTCAGATCAGAGATGGTAGTCTTGTGTTTGCCACTAACAAAAGCAGCCTCTGGAGCCTGGTCCCACTTCCCTCACACCACAGGGCCAGCTGCACCGGGCTCTCCAGCTCTGGGAGCAGTGGGGGGCAGGGACACAATTGGATTCCAGTCCTTTGGAAGAGATGAACCTCACACGCACCAGAATCTGGGGGGCCTTCAGGAGACACTGAGTACCCCTATGAGCTCCCTAAGTGAAGACGCTCTGGGGAAGTGAGGAGACCCAGGGACATGGTCTGGCAGCTAACTGCCATGTGCATGGCACATCCTCAGACGGCATCCCTTGTGTTTTCTGTGTGACCTTCGTGATTTCACAGTTCTGTGCTCTGCAGGTAGCATAGCCTCTCCCATCCCACCCCCAGGGCCATGTTAGGATTTTTAGGGGCCCTAGGCACGTTCGTACTTAAGAAACTTACTTTATAACTCTGTCGGTGTAGATAAATTTATCAATGTTATCTATGGAAACATTTTCTTTTACTAAATAGTTCATGTTGTCTTCTGATTTGAAAAGAAATGAGAACATTTTTGTGGGCACCAGGCACTGTTCCTCCCAGACTTTCTGGAGGTCAGTCCTGACTTTCTGGAGGTCACCTTACATCCCAAGCACGGTCTAGGGACCCGCAGCATCACACCACCTGGGAGTTTGTTAGAAACACAGACTCAGGCCTCCGGAGTCAGCATCTGAGGCTCAGCAAGACCCCCGGGTAATTCATGTTCACGCTATAGTCTGAGGCAAGCTGCCTATCACAGTTGCCATGTACTACTGGGAATATTTGAATCACAGGGCACACTATACCCCAATTACAGCAAGAAGTCTAATAACAGAAAATCCTATAGGAAAGAAATACGTGGCATTAAATGGGCTATGTAAATGCCAACAATTCCTGGATGGCCCCACCTGCGAAAGCTGTTCTCTCTTCCCTAGTCAATGCTTTCTCCACCACTTAGTGCAGAGGTGAGACCCGGGAGGGGGCTGCATCAGCTTCTGAGTTAGTTCTTCCAGTTTTCCCATGAGCACTTGGCCTCCAGAGCCATCTTGGCAGAGGGAGAGATGGATGCAGGAGGCAGACAGCTCTTGGCCTCAACCCAGAGGTGACACACAGTCTGTTGGCGAGAACTAGTCACACACCCTCAACCAACTGCAAGGGAGTCTGGGAACTGCAGAGAGCACAGGAAGATTCAGGAAGCGCTAACCATCTCTGCCACGGGCAGAGAATTAGTAAGGCCAATACCAGCTCCTGCAGAGCCTGAGGCCTTCTGGGGGCTAGGCATTAGGAAGTCCTAGAAAAACTGGGAGAATTCATTCAGAAGCAAAGGCATGCCCTCCACCAAGGGTCTTTTATCTGCAACAAGGCAGAGTGGAGCATCAATTGGCCAACAGAGAAAAAAGGCTTTGGCAAGCAGGGTCATCCAGGAATTCTTGGCATCCCACTTAATGCTGACTATATGTTTCCTTAGGGTTTTCTGTTGTAGAACTTCTCACTATAGGGCGGAGGTGGCCATCCCAATATGCATTAGACCTAAGTCAGCAAGATGTACTTTCAATGCCACTGAGATGTTGGGTCTGTTGCAGCAACTACTGTTAATGATCCCAATTTAATACCCAAGCACCCTGGCCATGGGCCCCCTCTCCTGCTTCTCGCAAAGGGGAGGACACTTACTACCGTCACCGGTGCTGTCCCCTCTCTGCAGCTTTGCCATCCAGCTTCTCTGCCTGCCTAGAGCTCTAACCCCACCCCTCTCTGGGCCATGTTCCTAGATTAGAGGCCTGTTCTGTTCTCTGGTATAGGGAAGGAAACTCGAGATCCCAGTGCAGAGTAAGTTGGATTTAGAATCTCAGTCTCTGACTCTCAGGTGCCCATCTGTGAGGAAGAAGAAACGAAGTAGAAGTCCTTCCCAGCCATCAGGAGCAGGAAGGGTTACTCCTGGGGAACAATGGCAGTCTTTTAACCTGCTTCGCTCTATCTTCCTGCATTGTTCTCAGGTCTTATAGAACAAGTGGCTGCTGTGGCCTGGGCGTGGGAGTGCCAGGTGCAGACTCTGTCTCTGATGGATGTGAGAAATCCCCCTCAGCAAGGCTCTGGAAGGAGCTAAAATGCCAGCTGACATTAAATGAGCTCTGAACATGTGCCAAACATTGTTCTCAGGAGTTGATGTGTGTTACATAATCTGCATGCATATCCTTATCCGTGATTATCAAGTGAGGAGACTGAGGCACAGACAGATGAAGCAGTTTGCCCAAGGTCACACAGCCACCACGTGGCACAGCTGGGATGGGACCCCAGGCAGCCCGGCTCCGGACCCCACGTGCACAACCACTCTGCTCTCTCACCTCTGGCCACGCACTCATCAGAGAGGGTGTCTGACTAGTGCTTTGAGGAGGTCACGTTGAGACCTTGAAAAACCATTCCCTGGTCAAATAAGTTTGAGAAACATTCTGTACTACTTTCTAGCCCTCTTGGAGATATTTTCTTATTAAAGGCTTGCAGGACAGAAGCCTGTCTCATACTAATAGCCCCAAATGTATTGAAACATGGAAGCCTGCATTTTCACAGCTCCTAACAACATCACCGAGAACAAGGGTGGCAGAGAACAGGCTTTGGGAAAAGCTGGCTAGGGACACACTTGCTTGAGAGGAAGCAGGTGGATTATGTGGCATCTGGAAAGCCCTCACTGCTTGCAGAACTCCCTAGGCAAGTGCTAAGTGGGCCAGGTCAGCTCAAAAGCATCTCCCTGGGATGCAGACAGTGGCCAGTGGGGATAGCCTGGGTTCTGCTGGTTTACAATCCCACTTGGCTATCCATCAGCTCTGTTACTTTGGAAAAGTCACAGCACCACACTGAGCCTCAGTTTCCTTATTTGCAAGCTAGCACTCACCATAGTATACCGTAGGTGGGGGATTGAGGGAATGAATATGCCCAAAGTGTCAGGGACATGGTATGCCTTTGATGAATTTTGAGTTTTGTCATTGTCATCTGTTGTCTAGTTTGCTTGCCTTATTTTTTAGTCTCCCATGCCTTCCATGTGGAAGTAGGAAGTGCTAGGGTTGGAGGTTTTAAGCAGCAGGCTGGGCCCAATTCCATTGTGTCATACCCAGTTCCACTGAGGTCATTGTGCCTCTTCTCTGCTCCAAAGAGGTACAGGGACTCCCCAGTCCAAGATATAGTGTCCCCCTGAGAAGGGAAAGGAGGCGCTCTCTGGTTGAACTTGGGTTTACAAAAGAATAGGGTGGAAATTTCAAGAGCTGAGGTTCAGCTTGTGGGCCACACTCAGATGTAGATTCATCAAAAAGGAGCATTGCCCTGGCCAGTGTGGCTTAGTTGGTTGAGCATCCTATGTGCCAAGAGGTCACTGGTTTGATTCCCTGTCAGGACACATTCCCCAGGGTTGCAGGCTCCATCCCCAGTAGGGGACTTGCAGGAGGCAGTCAATGGATATTTTTCTCTCATTGATGTTTCTTTCTCCCTTCCCTACTTTCTCTCTAAAATCAGTTAAAAAACATATTAAAAAAGGAGCATTAACCCAGGATTCCAGTTCACAGAAGACCCAGAAAAGGCAAAAGTACAGGCAGAATCTGCCCTAGGAAAACGTTTTGATTATAAATGAGATCCCTGGCAGAGTGTGTGTGGAAGTCTGTGTCAGCATTGACTAATCACCTAGCAAGAGGAATTCTAAGCAAATGTGAATCTGAGAATAAATTTCAGGAGGTTATTTTTTTTAAAGTCCTTGGACAGAGAGGCAAATTGGAGAGAGGGCCACTGTGGTGGTGTGGAAAGGGCCTGGGCTGGGAGTCCGTCCCAGCTGGGCCCTAATGGCTATGACCTTGTCAAGTTACTTCACCCCACTGACTCTCTGCCTCCTCATCTGAAAAACAGACATAATACTATCTACCTTATAATACTGCTGTGAGGAACAAATTACATAGAGGATCTGAAATAGCTGAGACAATGGAAAACACTAAACAGCCAGAAGTTGATATAAAAAAAACTAGGAACACCCTTTAGGGTTTGCCATCAGGAGACAATATCAAGATAAACAGGTCCCTTCTACAAAGCCAGTGATGATGTCAGCCAAGCAGACCCAGGATGCTGGTGAGGATCGGAGATGGCAAGTGTGAGAGGCTCCTGGTAACCACAGAATTAACTTCTGACCCAGCCATTCCTCTCCTAGGTATGTATGACCCCAAAAGAACTGAAAACAGGTGTTCAAACAGAAACTTGTACAAGTATGTTTATAACAGCGCTATTCACAAGAGTCAAAAGGTGGAAACAACCCAACATGTCCATCAACAGATGAATGGATAAACAAAATGTGTCATAGCCATGCAAGGGGATATTATTCAGTCATAGGAAGGAATGAAGTATGTATACATGCGACAACACAGATGAATCTTGGAAAACATTTGCTAAGTGAAAGAAGCCAGACACAAAGACCACATGTTGTATGATTCCATTTATATGAAATGTCCAGAATAAGAAAATCCATGGAGACAGAAAGCAGACTGGTGATTTTCGGGACCTTGTGGGTAGGGGAAGGGAGGAATGGGAAGTGACTGCCGAATGTGTATGAGGTTTCCCTTTGGGGTGATGGGAAAGCTCTGGAACTAGATAGTAGTGGTATTAGGTGCATAACATTGTGAATGCACTTAATGCCACTGAACTGCACTCTTTAAAATGGTTAAAATGATGAATTTCATGTTACGTGTATTTTACCATAGTTTTTGGAAAAAGTTTTCTGATGAAGAGGAAATGCGACCCAAAGGTCAGGATCCACTCTCCTAGAGTGTGGTTGAGGAGAGGGTCAGGGGATTCAGAGTTTGTCGCTGAAAGCTGAGGTCTTGTGTCAGCAAACTGACCAAGGGCCTATGTTGGCAAACCTTCTGCAAGGCCCTCAAGGGGATTCACAATTGAGTCAGACATGCTCTCTGCCCTCGAAGTGTCAATATGGTACGTTATTCCCACGGAAGGACAGAGTGAAGGGACTATATATAACAAGGGGGTAAATTCAGGGACGTGAGACATTTATCCTGTCTTGGTGAAGGGCGTAGGTGGGATTTTGGCAGGCAGGTTAGGTGTGGAAGGGTTTCCTGCAGGAAGCACAGGTGGGAGAGTGGGGGAGCGTTTCCGAGTGGGAATGGGTTGATAGGAATCTTGCACAGTATGCGCGGTGCCACGGAAGAGGGTCCTGAGAGATAAGCTCAAAAGGGAATTAGGGTGGATGGCTAAGAGAGTAAATCTTAAATGTTCCCATCACAAGAAAAAAATTTTTTGTAACTATATATGATGATGGATGTTAACTAACAAATCAGTAGCCGTACATCAAAAACTAATGTTTTATGCCAATTATATCTCAACTAGAGGCCCGCTGCATGAAAATTCATGCACTGGAGGAGGGGGCGGTCCCTCAGCCTGGCTTGCCCCCGTCTCACAGTCTAGGAGCCCACAGGAGCTGGAGGCAACCCAGTGATCAGAGGAAGGCGACACCCTATCACACCTCTGCTGCCACCACTGCCAGCAGCACAAGTCTCGGCCAGCCCTGGTCACCTGAGCCTTGAGTGGCCCTAGGCGGCTGGGCAGCTGCTATTCGAGGCTTGCCTGTGCCTCGGGCTGGCCCTGGGCAGCTGGGGGGCTGAGGGGACTGGGTGTCACCATCTTGTGGCTGTGGGCACTGCCATCTTTGAGGGCGGGCAGTCAGTTAGCATATTCACTCCTTATTGGCTGTGGGTGCTGCCATCTTTGCAATGGCATAAGGGTCAATTAGCATATTCCCTCTTTATTAGATAGGATTTAAAAAAGAGAAAAAAAGAGGGAACTGAGGTCCGATTGCGGAGTGCTTTGAAGGTGGAGCTGAGGAAGTGGGAACTCAGTTTCCAGGCAGCAGGAGTCAAGGAGTCTTCTAAGATGGGGAGTAAGATGACTAAGCCTGTGTTGGAGAACGGTCAGCCTGGTGGAACATGGACTAAAGGGGGAGAGACTGGGGACAAGGAGATGGCAAGGATCACGGATGACCTCCCAGAGCAATGTCAGCGGCAAGGGGGAAGTTGGCCAAATCTGTTGAGCTTTGCATTACCCAAGATTCTTATTTGTTTGGGACAGAAACATTCAAATTTGATTAGACAATAACCAGCATTTCCTGGAACACATACTTGAGAAGTCTAGGGCAGGTTCAGTTATGGCTGGAGCCACGGGGCTCATTCCCTCTATCGTTCAATGATCCTGGGTATTGGATCTCTCTTCTCAGGTGACTCGTTCTTGTGGTGACATCGTGGTACTTGTAGTTCCAAGTTTACATCTATCCTTTCAGAACCCTCAGTATCAAGACTCCCCCCAAAATTTCAGAAAAGTTGCCAAGTTGAATTTATTGGCCCTGTCTGAATCATGCGTTTATGCCTCAGTTAATCACCAGGGCCAGGGGCATGGGGTGCTCTGATGAGCCAGGGCTGTGTGACAGGCCCACTCCTACAGTGGGGGCGACACCCACTCCAAACACAGGGACAATTAGGATGCTGCTGTTACTAGAAGAGGGGGAACTGGGTGCCAAAGGGGCAAAAACTGCACCAACTCTGTGCCAAATAGTTTATGCATCTTATTCCATCCTCTCAACCACCCTGAGATAGAAACGATTATCTCCGTTTTTCAGGGGAGGAAACTGAGGCCGTAGAGGAGCCTGTCCTCACTCCCCACCCCTCAAGCACTTGCTCTGTTCTGAGCTGCATGGCATCTCTGAGGGAGGCAGATGGAGCCCCTGCAGAGGGTCACAGCTCAGAAAATGAGAACTAAAGTGCATGATCTTCAAGCTGAGGGACACTCAGACTGCATTGCAATCACACAGCCCATGCAGTGGTTAGAGATCCTGACCAGGAATTGTTAGACGATCAGGAGTCAGTCTTCAGGAGGCAGGGGAGATGCTCATGGCCTGTAGCATCTCCGTCCCATGGGCGAGCAGCTGGGAATCCTGGTTGATCAGGGGTGATAGCTATGGGGTGTAACCTGGTGGTCATTTGGAGGCATTCACTGCAGACAAACTTCGTGAACACCACAGCGTCCCTGCCCTTAGTAAGACATTGAGGGAGAGGGTAATGGGGCATTTGTCAGGCAGGGCAGAGGGAATACAGGGCATTCCACGCATAGAGCACAGGATGTACAGAGGCCAGAGGCATGCCTGGAGCGACCAGTCTTCATGACGGCAAAATTCCCTGAGAACCCAGAATAAATTTGTCAGAGAAAGACAAACTGCTGTGGGAATGGCTTCTTTTGGCATCGCAGCAAGCCAGAGCTCAAGCCTCGCCAGGTGACTGCGCTTCCCCAGTTCTCGTGTTTAGCAATTAATTCACAACTAACGACAGAGAGCACCCAGGCCACTTCTCCAAGGGGCCCTCTCTGCCCTTTGGAGCCATGCGCCAGGTTAAAGGCCTTTGGCTTGGTTGCAGCAAGCATAAATCTTGAGCATTTCCTGTTTAGGGTGCAGAGCGAGTGATGCAGAGTTGAGAGGACTGGGCAGGCGTGGAAGGAACAAGAGAGTTTAATGGTTGCCCAGACCCAAACTGGGGTCTGACACAAGGCGCTCTGGGTGAATAGAGATGTTTTAGAAATGCTGACATTCCTAGGGGACTGGCCGGGCCCAGGATGGAAGATAAGTTTAGATGCTCTGACTACTATTTTTGTAGCTTGGACCACATTAATTCACTACTGCTCCAAATGGTAGGCAGCTGGGGAGGGCTTCAGGGGCCCAAGGGCCATTTCCCAGCACAGATCTGGTTCAGCCTGTCCAGATCTGCAGGCCAGCATCCCTCCTCTACCCTCAGGCTCTGCTGTGCATTTCCTAGTTATGTGGGGGCACACAGCATCCAACACCAACTCCTCCAAACATCCTTCCTACTAATGGAAGGGGATGGACCCCCATCTTAGGATGTGACCGAAGGCTATTTCAGCAAATTGTGCCGCTTGAGCTCTGGCTGAGTCTGGAGTAAAGGGATCAGAGCAGACATCCAGAAACTTCCTTGGCCTTCCCTTCTCCGAGGTGGTTGGCCTCTCAGAGAGCAGGCACTGCAGGGAAGCGGGTCAGTTTTCCTGCTGAACTGAGTCCCTCTCACATGCCTGCCAGCAGTAGGGAGGCCATGAGACAGTGAATACGGGCATCACATGCCCTTAGTGGGATGAGAGGAGAGAGGGACAGAATGTGTTCTGGGAACTTCCCAGCTGAAAGTTGTGTGCTTGTTACAGGCCGTGTTCTCTGTTTCCAAATCCATTCCTCACTGATGAAGAAAGAGGAAAAGAGGACAAGGCATTTCCAGACTAGGAATGAATCCTGCTCTTCTGCTTTGTGTCATAGAGACTTCAGGGGAAGAATAAAAGGTGTCATTCCCATTCATGCCCATACTTGTAAAAACACAACATATATTTGAATGTCTTTGTTAGGAGAATTTTAACTGCCTGGGATGAGAAACGGTGCACCCTGCAAAAATGATTGGACTTTTGGGAATGCTGCATGTTGCATGTGGTGCAGTGTGAGTGTGGGTTGTGTGTGTATGTGTGCATGCACGTTCCCTGTGTAGTCTTGAGCAACTGCAGCCCGGGTCTCTTATCACTGAGCTCAGCCTGGCCCAGTTGATTTACTACCATACACAGAGCTCGGCACTTTGTAGGTACTCAGTAAATATTTGCTGCATGGAAAAATGGACCAGTGATGTGCACATGCATCTCAGTGAGTTTCTCTTTCTTTCGGGCAGAGTCTTGTTTCCATGTCTCTATGTGTCTGTCTCTCTGAGCTCATGTCCCTTGTCCCTGCATCTCTTTCTATTTCTTTTACTCTATTTGTTGTCTTCTCTTTCAGTTCTCACCACGTAACCTCATCCTAGACACTTTCACATGTACTCCACCTCTTCCTCAAACTCTTTTCTTAAATGACACATACATGAAATGGGAGGAAACTTAGAAATCATCCAGCTTAATTTCCATCTTTTATCTTTGAGGAAACTGTGTCCAGATAACTCACAATGTACTAAGGACAAAAGCTAGTTTTCCCCTCCCTCCCTCCCTCCCTCCTTCTCTTCTTTTTCTTCTTCAGAAGTTTTGTTTTTAAACATTTTATAAGATAGAATTCACATACCATACAACGAACCCATTTCAAATGTACAATTCAGTGGTTTTTAATATATTCAGAGAAGTGTGCAGCCATCTTCACTATTTAATTCCAGAATATTTTTATCACCCCAAAGAAACCCTGTACCTATTAATAGTCACTTCTCACTTTCCCCATCCCTCCCTAAGGAATCACTGATCTACTTTCTGCCTCTATATTGCTCTATTCCAGACATTTCATATAAACGCAATCATAAATTATATGGTCTTTTTTGATGGACTTTTTCACTTTGCCTAAAGTTTTCAAGGTTCATCCATATTTTAGCATATATTCATACTTCATTCCTTTTTATGGCTGAATAATATTCCATTGTATGGATAGACCACTTTTTATTCATCTGTTAGATGTGATCTACCTCTAAAAAAACTATTGAAAAATTAGTTAAAACTATTAATCTTTCTTTTTCCAGCTTTATTAAGATATAATTGATAAATAAAATTATAAGGTATTTATAAAAAACATTTAGTTTGTTTCCACCTTTTGGCTATTATGAATAAGGCTGTCATAAACATTGTATACACGATTTTGTGTGGACATACATTTTCATTTCTCTGCGTATATACCTAGGAGAGCATTGGTGGATCATATGGCAAATCTATCTTTAACCTCTTTTGAAGAACTGTCAATTCATTTTCCAAAGTGGCTGTGTCATTTTACATTTCTACCAGCAACGAGTAAGGGGACCAGTCTCTCCACATCTTTGCCAATACTTGTTCTTCTCTGCTTTTTATTTTAGCCATTCTAATGGGTGTAAAGTAGTATCTCATTGTCGTTTTGATTTGTATTTCCCTGATGGTTAATAATGTTGAGCATCTTTTCATGTGTTTATTGGCCATTTGTACATTTTCTTTGGAGAAATGTCTACTCAAATATTTTGCCCACTTTAAATTGTTGTTTGTCTTTTTATTACTGATTTGTGAGAGTTCTTTATATATTATGGATACAAGTCCCTTATTAGAGATATTATTTACAAATATTTTCTCCAATGGGTTGTGTTTTCACTTTCTCAGTGTTATCATTGGAAGTGCAAACATTTTTAATTTTGATGAAGTTGAATTTGTGTATTTTTCCTATCGTTGCCTATGCTTTTGGTGTTTTAAGAAGGAATTGTCTACCCAAGGACACAAAGATATACTCCTATGTCTTCATCTAAAGTTTTAATAGTTTTAGCTCTTCCATTTAGGTGTTTGACACATTTTGAGTTAATTTTTGTGTTTGGTATAAGAAAGGGGTTCAACTTTATTCTTTTACATGTGATGTCCAGTTTTCCAGAACTATTTATTAAAAAGATTATTTTTTCCTCATTGAATTATCGAAATCAATTGATTATAAATGTAAGGGTTATATTATGGACTCTCAATTCTTTTCCATGGATCTATGTCTACCCTTGTATAGTACCCAGTATCAGACTGTCTCACTATAGTTTTATATTAAATTTTGAAATTGAGATGTGTATATCAACACCCTTTCCCTTCTCTTTTCCAGATTGATTTGGTTATTCTTGATCTCTTGAATGTCTTTATGAAATTTAAGATCTGCTTGTCAATTTTTGCAAAAGGTAGCTAGGATTTTGAAAGGGATTGTGTTGAACCTGTAGGTCAATTTGGGGAGTATTTCCATATTAACAATATTAAATCTTCTGATATAGAAAATGTGATGATATTCTCTCTACTTAGGTCTTTTTAAATGCTTTTCAACAATATTTTGTCGTTTTCAGTGTACGTTTCTTTTGTTGAGTACATTCCTAAGTACTTGTGATTTTTTATGCTATTGTAAATGGAATTGCTTTCTTAATTTCAGGTTGTTCTTTGCTAGTGTATAGAAACAATGATTTTTGTATATCAGGCTTGTATACTGCAACCTTGCTAAACTCATTTATAATTCTAATAGCTTTTTAGTGTAGTCTCCAGGATTTTCTATATACAAGATCATGCTATCTGCAAATAGAGATAGTTCTATTTTTTAAAAACTAGAATCTTGGGGCTTAGTTCACATGATTTTTATTTTATTAGAAGGAACTTTGTGATTGGCCTAGAAAAGGAATATTAAAGTAGTTATTTCCCCAAATTCATGGATCCTAATTCAAAAGATTAGATGTTTGAAACAGATTTGAACTTAAACCTGATATGACTAAGAATTCCATCAACAGCTGTGTTAGTTTGCTAGGACTATCGTAAGAAAATACCATAGATTGGGTGGCTTAAACAACAGAAATGTATTTTCTCACCGTTCTAGAGAAGTCCAAGATCAAAGTGTTAGCACGGTGGTTCTCAACCTTCCTAACGCCGTGACCCTTTAACACAGTTCCTCATGTTGTGGTGACCCCCAATTTCATTGTTACAAATTGAACATAATTAAAGCATAGTGATTAATCACAAAAACAATATGTAATTATATATGTGTTTTCCGATGGTCTTAGGCGACCCACAGGTTGAGAACCCTGGCAGGTAATCAATCAGGTGTCTCCTGTGGTGTCTCTCCTTGGCTTGCAGATGGCCACCTTTTTATTATGTCCTTACACAGCCTTTTCTCTGTGCACACACATCCCTGGTGTCTGTGTATCCAAATTTCCTCTTCTTATAGGGACACCAGTCAGATTAAATTGGGCCCCACACTAACAGCTTCATTTTAACTTACACCTCTTTTTTTAAAAATGTATTTTATTGATTTTTTACAAAGAGGAAGGGAGAGGGATAGAGAGTTAGAAACATCGATGAGCAAGAAACATCAATCAGCTGCCTCCTGCACACCCCCTACTGGGGATGTGCCTGCAACCAAGGTACATGCCCTTGACCGGAATCGAACCCGGGACCCTTTGGTCCACAGGCCGACGCTCTATCCACTGAGCCAAACCAGTCAGGGCAACTTACACCTCTTTAAAGGCCCTAACTCCACATACTGTCACATTCTGAGGTGCCGGGAGCTAGGGCCTCTAATATAGGAATTTGGGGGAGGACACAGTTCAGCCCACAGCAATACCCTTCTTGGTTTTCCTCTGAAAGATTATGATCTCTGGTGAGCTGTAACTAGTGAAGCCAGAATTTGTTAACTAACTCATTCACCATGACAACCAAATGAGAGTGACCTATAGTCAGAATTAAAAGGCACTGCTAATCATCCCTGGGCTAAAGGATCCTCATGTGTGGTTCTGCATGTTCCTGGAGCTCGTTTGATCAGGTTTACTCTATCGCCACATCAAGGAGGGTTGATGACCAGCTACCAGACTCAGACATGCACATCACACCTAGAACCTCTATATTGCCTGCTTTAAAAAGACAAAGGTAATCCCAGGGCCTGCTGTTAAACAGTATGGTGATGTACTCACACGAGAAGTCCTTCTGTGAAGTGATATTTGAAATTAAATGCAAAGACTCCTGTGAACCTTAAAGTTCTTCAATGCAAAAGCTCACTCTAATTGTGTTCTCTTTTGAGTGGCGGGTCCATTTTGGTGAGTTAGCTCAAGATATAATAGTCATGCTCTGTAATTTTTACAGTAGCCAAAAGCAAGCTGCTGCTGATCCTAATGAGCTATGTCAGTAGAAAATGAAAATCAAGATTTCCCTTGAGGTCGCCTGACTGAGGAGTCATCCCACCTTGGCTGGAGTTGTCTTCCTCTTTCCTGTGTAGTCTCTGCTCCCTTTTTTCAGTGCTTTATTTTTAACTCTCTTGCCCTCTGAGTGTTTTTACTGACATCTGGCCACAAACCATTTCTTAAGGAAGCAGGCAGTTATAAATCACCTATAAGGCAATCAATAAAAACCAGTACAATCCACAGTAAGACTGATTTGCCCCCAGATATCCAGGATCCTGCAGGCTCAGCGGTTATGCCCCTGGGGGTGTCTGCAAGGAGGGTGAAAGGCAAGGGGGTATTGCATTCTGAAAGGGGGGGGGGGTGGGCTGCTGGCTCCCAGAGGCTCAAGGAAGGAATGGACTTTGGCCTCCATCCATGCACTTCTCTTCTGGCCTCAAGGGAGAGCTCTGTGTTTCCACTTCATCCAGCTCAGATTTTTCCAACCACATCAGTGGCATTTTCTTATCTCCCAAGGATCTGCTTCAGAGCTAAAGTCTCCTCTGCAAGCCTCAAGAAAGGGCAGTAGGGATGCATTGCTGTGTTTGCTGGGGAGGGGAAGGCAGGGCAGTGTGTTGCTGTGGCACAGAGGCACATGGCTGAGAAGAGTAGCTCAACCAAGCTGTCTGTAGTCAGGCTACTGCTTTCCTCTCAGAGCCTGGGGAGGCCATCCCTCTGGCTAGAACTCCAGGGAGTCAAAAGTTTGAAAGTCATTGTGCAGAAGCTGAAAGCGGGGCCCAGAGAAAGGCATGACTGCCCCAAGGTCACAGAGTGGTTTCATAATCAGCCTACAAAGAAAGGCCTCACTGCTTTGAAATCCTAGTTCTCTTCCCAAAAGGAGCTTTGCTCAGGAAATGCTAGCTCATGGAAAGTCAAAGTAAATATATATATTTACAGAGTAAGACTATTAATGTTAGTTCATTTATTAAAAATGAGTATATTGCCTGGCTGGAGTGGCTCAGTGGTTGAGCTTTGATCTATGAACCAGAAGGTCATAGTTTGATTCCCGGTCAGGGTACATGCCTGGGTTGTGGGCTCGATCCCCAGTAGGGGGTGTTCAGGAGGCAGCTGATCAACGATTCTCTCTCATCATTGATGTTTCCATCTCTCTCTCCCTTTCTCTCTCTGAAATCAATAAAAACATTTTAAAAAATGAGTATACAAATTGCCCATGTAAGGACCATGAAGGTTGTCAGACCTACCATTTACGTCCTCGTGGATAATGGAAAAAGAGAATTTCCTAGAAGGGGCTTTTCCTCTCCTCTCCATCAGGGAGAAGTGTTTCAACTGCAAAGTTCAGGTGCTGTGGTCGGGGAGGTAGTGAGCTGATCTCCCTAGGAGGGAGAACGGGCTCAGAACATGGCTGCAGGGAAGACCTCAGATCCCAAGAATGGAGGAAGATGGGAGAGATGAGCCTTCGAGGCATAAAGAGTGCCAGGGAGGCTTGAAAGTACGTGGAATATTCTGGAAACTGGGGCATGAGGTGATGCTGGGGTGTGGGGTACCATGGCGGTAGTCTGAAGAAGAAACAGGAGAGGTTGGTAAGCTCAGAGCAGAACATGCCATCATGCCAATGAACCAGAACTCTGTGGACCGGGGTTCCCAGTTCTGGTGTTCTGAATGTGCCTCACCAGACTCCACTGAGGGACTGCCAACCCTACACATTCCTGCGCCCTTTCCCCAAATATTTGGATTCAGTAGATACGGGATGGGCCCAGGAGTGTGCATTTTATCAAACACCTCAGATGATTCTAGTTCGCTTTCTCAGGTTTGGAAATGAGTGCATTGAGTGCCACTGAAGGGTTTTACTCAAGGGAGGAATAGAACCAAAGTCTTGTATTAGGAAGGCCACTTCCACTTGGAAGGTGGATGACTTCATCAGAAGAACCCACCCTCCCAGGGGTCTATTTTCTGGTTAGTTATCTGTTTCTCTCATCTGAAAATGCAGGTGAAAATTTCCAGGAGCTTCTTAAGAATGACTCAGCTTAAACACTGGTTGAACTTCATGTTGTTCACCAAACAGTTAACTTAAGGAAGGTGTTAGACAAATAGAAAACTACAATTGGACAGACAGAACATTCGTGAATCTGATGTTAAGGATAACATCTTCTCCAAGACGAGTTGGTGAATCCTTGGCCAGAAAACCCTCTCCTGGTCCTTTCTTTTGTGACGGTGGAGGTGGTGGTGCTGCTGGTTGGTGCCACTGTTGTTGGGTTCTGTATTGCCCTAGAAGCCTCACCGTGGTGTGTTGAATAAAGTACTTATCTTTCCTGAGTGTTAGTTTTCTCTTTTGTAAAATGGGAACAATAGTACCATGTAAGGAATGAATAACATCAAGGATGGAAAGGGCCAGGTAGAGAGCCTGGTGCAACAAGTATCGGTGCTCTTCTGCTGATGCTATGTAATTGTTCCATGTGCTCCCTGTCTTTTCATTGTGAAAAGATGACAACTCCTCTGGGGAGAAGTCCTCTGTGGTTACTTCCTGTCTCATATCATTAAGCAGCAGCACATGCCTGTTTAAGTAACAATACAATGAAATTCATGTGTCTAGGCCACCAAAGTTTGCCTTTGGGAGAGCTATTCCCAAGCTCCTGCTTTCCCCCTCTCAACCCCTACCCTTCCAGGTCATTTCACATCACTGTTTACTAAAGCCTGTTCTCAAGTGGTGTCTACAGACTCAAAGCCTGCAGCTATTTGCAGAGATTGAGATACCAAGGGAACTGCTCTGTTTACTTTTGCTTGGCTTCTTGTCGCCATAGCCTGTGTTCAAGGAGCATCTTTTGAGTTGACCAAATTGCAAATGCAGTTCAGCTCAGAATTTTTGGTAAAAAAAAAAAAAAAAAGACAAGATCCACAACTGCTCTTCCCCCTCCATCGGCTTTGGTGGGCAAGTTTGTGCTTCTTCCTTGTCCTGCAAACTGGAGTCCAGGGCAGCAGGTCAAGCCTGTTCACACAGGCTCTCAATGCTCGAGTCTTGGGTTCTACTCTTCAGGGAGGGTCAGAGCCCATCCAACTCTGAGCTAAGGAGTAGGTGAAGTGGGTCCCTGGAGGTTATCGGGAAGGAGGCGATGGCATCATTTAAAGGTTGAAATCTGACTCCACAAAGTTGTCTTTATGTTCACTGGATTATGTTTTTAGACAGGAACATCGAAGCTGGTCAAACCTAGTCCCTCCTCTGGAGCCTGTTTTAAATGTGTGTGTAGTAGGGGGGAAGTTGGGGGATAGGCATTGTGGGGGTGGGGGATTCAGAGGTTTGGGCTGTGGTTTCTGGGAGGAAGCTGAGCCCAGCAACAGGGCAGGGAAGGCAGGAGGAGGAGCAGGTTTTGAGGAAAGGGGCATGTTGATAAGTTTCACTAGGGAATAACTCAGGGCAAGCTCATTTGCTCTAGATCCGAGTTTTCTAATTAAAACTCTCAAGTAGGCAGCAGAGAAGCCTTTGGTGTTGAGGCTGTTTGTACCAGTTGGAACTCTTTACTGCAAGAGCCAAAAAAGCCAACACAAGCCACTTTAAAGCAAAAAGGAGTATTAATTGTTTCTGAAACATAAAAGGCCAGGAATATCAGGCATAGCTTGATCAGGGCTTTAGATGACAGGCTCAGGACATAGTTTCTTTCTGGCTCTTTGCTGTACTCTCTTTCCCAGTGATTCCTTTCTTAGACAAGTTCTTCACCATCACAAGAAGGATTCTTTTTTTTTTTTTTTAAATACTTTATTGATTATTCACAGAGAGGAAGGGTCTGGGATAGAGAGTTAGAAACATTGATGAGAGAGAAACATCCATCAGCTGCCTCCTGAACACCCCCAACTGGGGATGTGACTGCAACCAAGGTACATGCCCTTGACTAGAATCAAACCTGGGACCTTTCAGTCCACAGGCCAACGCTCTATCCACTGAGCCAAACCAGTTAGGGCACAAGAAGGATTCTGTTTTCACCCTCTTATATTCAAGACCTGCAACAAAGAGTAAGAATCTCCTTCCCAAACTGTTACCATTTGCGACAGCATGGATGGTACTGGAGAGCATTATGCTAAGCGAAATAAGCCAGTCGGAGAAAGATAAATATCACATGATCTCACTCATATGTGGGATATAATGATCAACATAATTTGATGAACAAGAATAGATCCAGAAAAAAAAAAAAAGAATCGATCCAGAGACAAATGGTAGGGTAAGGAGAGGTTTAAAGAGCACCCAAAGGACTTGTATGCACTCATATTAGCATAACCAATGGACACAGACACTGGGGTGGTGGGGGCTTGCCCAGAGTGGGAATGGCTGCGGGGGGGGGAGGGGGAGGTAAATTGGGGGAAAAGGAGACATATGTAAAACTTTAGACAATAATAATAATAAAAGAATCTCCTTCCCAGAATGCCCAGTGAAGTCTTATTATGTCTTATGGGTTCTGGGCAGGTCACATGCTCACCCTTGAACTAATCACTGTGATTGGAGGGATGCGATGCAAAGATGTCCGAAGGCTGCCTCTAGTGCGGGGTGGGAGGGTGCTGCCAGTCAGACCTCTCGCTACTGACTGCATGTCTGCTCTCAATAGGCAATGAGGACCCCACACTCATGGGGCAGAAAGTGGGGCATGGGCTGGAAACTTAGCCCAACCCTGTACTAGGGAGACTGAGGCCCAAGTGGTGAAGGATCTCATCCCTACACAGGTGGTTGGTGCACAGTCTGCTCTTCCCTCCCCAGAAGCCCCATCGCTGAGCCTGCTGCAATCCTTCTTTGGCCTCCTGAAGCACATATTAGGCCACACTCTGCCCTGCAGCCTCATTCCATAGCTTCTAAGAATGGGGTCTCCCAGAGCGGAGATAAACAGTGGGTGGGACTTGGGGTGGGGGCACTCCATCCCAGCAGGGAAGAGCCGTCTTCTGTTTGTCTTAGATGAGGCAGCTGCTTCCTGTCTCCCCTGGGGATGCCGAGGACGGTTTCCAGTTCTGTGCCTCAACTGGAGTTGTCCTTGCTGGCCCGAAGGCAGGGCTGTGACCTGGAACAGCCAAAATCCCCGTCAGGGAACATCTCCCAATGCTCCGTTCTGTCTCTACTGAGGTCGGAGGAGAATGGGAATGAGCCCTTTCTTGAGAAGGGTTGGAGACCCCATTTTTGGGCCCAGGAAGCCCAGGTTTTAGTCCTGACTATGTGACCTAGAGCAAGTCACTACACCTCTCTGAGGCTCGACTTCCTCGCCTGTAAAAATGGAGCTATAAGACTTTCCTCACAGAGCTGAGAGGATTCAAGAGCTGATATGTACATGCTGTGCTGGGTATGTACACAGGAAAGCGAGGTTTGATTTCTAGAGTCCTTTCTGGCAAAAGAAGGGGTGTACCGGGCATTGAGTAATTGCTCTGGACCTGTGCAGGGTTCCCACAGCTGGGGCACGGAAGAAAGCTCTCTGCTCTCAGGCTTGGCAAATGTGATTAATGTGCAGGAAACAGAAACTACCGCATGGCAGATGGGGGCAGCTGTGCGGTGCCATCATAGACCAGAGAGCTCACAGTACGTTGGAAAGATCCTAGCTGCCGGGTTGCCAGGAAGGCTTTCTGGGGAGGCAGCCCTGAAGGACACACTGCAGAGCCCCAATGCACCAGAGCACCTGACACTGAGGAGGCGCTCAGAAGCACCTCTTGAATGAGCGAAGGATTTAGGCAGGCATGGTGGAGGCCAAATTTTCCTCTGACTTGCCCAAACCAGGTCCTGCATCTAGGCCTTGATGGTCACTCCCAGAACAAAGCTGGGAAGGGAGGGGAGAAGAAGGAGAGGAAGGAATGACAAAGAAAAGCACATGGGAACTGGATGTTCATTTATTTTTTATGTATTTTTATTTTGTGGGGATAAGGCTGTTGCTAAGTCAAGGAAGAAATTTTCTTTTTCTTTGGAATAAAGTTCCCAAGGTGATAGAGGGCTGATCCTGGCTTTTCAGAGAGGCTGCTCCTGGCAGTCTAGCTGGCCCTGGACAGATCTCATGTCCTGGACAAAAAGCAGGTTGTCTTTCCCCATCCTCACGCCCATCCTAAGGAATGGACATCTTCAGGTGCAGAGGCCAGAAGATCCAAGGAAGGGGTTGTTGGCTCAGACTTGGTCCCACTGTTGGCTTCTGAGAGACTCTGCATGTACAGTGTGGACAGGACTGGCTGTTGCCAGGGCCCATTGAGGCCCATCAAGCTGGCTTGGTTCCTCTGGTCTTCTCCCTGAAATAAGGGACAACAGTCCCTAGAAGCCTGCCTCACAGACATGGGTGATCCTAGGTGCTGGGTGGCCAGGACCCCCAATATCAGAGTCCCCTCGTCAGAGCAGAAGTTTGGGAAGGGAAGCTCTGACCACCTTGCAAACCCTCATGGCTCTACTTGTCGGGACGCAGGTGGTTGCAGGAGTGCCATGGCAGCAGATGTGAGGATGATGGCATGTTTGAGCACACACCACCAGCCGTTCAGGGAATGCATTGGCTAGCTTTTCATGTGGAGGCAGAAGGGCCAGGCGACTGCTCTGTGGCTTCCTGCTGGGTTTAGGTTAAAGCTGGAAGCCTACTGATAAGTTAATTCTAAAAGTCACTTTGCAAAGTACTCCTGGATGGTCACCCAGAAGCATGAAGGTGGCAGAGGAGTCCCTGCCCTTTGTGAGGTTTTGGTTGGTAGACTCCCAGGCGAAAAATCTGCACATGTATATCAGGGAAGACAGGAAGCCCAGTTACCTCATCCAGAGAAAAGCTCAGCTGTTAACCTGGGGAAGCTCAGTAGAAATGGGGAGGTGGGGGAGCAAGGCCCTCCACCTGCATAGGCAGCTGCTAAGGTGATGTGTGTTCATGTCATGTCAGTAAGAGGAAAACGGAGCCAATTCTACCCCACTTCTCACACGAGGGACTCCAAGGCCATTATGGGCCACAAGTGAAATCAGCCCTGGAGGAGTCACTGGACTTCCCAAGGCTTCCTCAACAACCAGGGTTTGCTCTCTTAACCCTTCTGTATCACGGAGTGTACGACACATTTTCATTCATTCATCCATCTATTCAAGAAACCCTGAGAGGTGAATATATACTGCCCTTGACTTCAAGGAGCCCACAGTCTAGGACATGATTTTTATTTTGTAGTATTTAGCAGTATTTTTAATAAAAGGGCACTATACATGGATTCAGAGAAGATAAAAGGTTAAAATGAGGACTCTGGACTGGAGGATCTTAAAGGTTCCTCTCTCATTCATAATCTCTGATTCTTCACATGACTACCTATTTTATTTTTGTCATTTATCTTGTCTCCACCGTCTAATAAATATGATCTTCAGCAAGTTACCTGACTTTGTTTCCTCTTCTGTAAGGTGTGGGTAAAAATGGTACCCACTGCTTAGGACTACTGTTAGAATTCAGGGAGATGAAGCACAGTAAGAGTTTACACTTTCCTGGCAGACAGTCCCTACTCAATTAATACCAGCTCTCATTGCTGTTGTCCAGGGCACTACAATGATTAAATGAGATTATGTATGTAGAAAGCGTGGCACAGTACTAGATAAATTAAAAAATATTTAAAAATAGTTATAAAAATATGAATAAAAGTGTAGTCCCTGCTGTCGAGGTACTCAAATTCCAGCTGAACTGAGGTCTGTGCAAAGTGCTCTGGGAGAGTAGAGAAGTGTGATGAACTGAATAACCCTCCTGCCCCCTGCCAAGATGTCTAGGGCCGAGTCCCTGAAACCTGTGCGTGTTACCTTAAATAGAGAAAGGAGCATTGCAAATATGATTAAAGTAAGGATCCTTGGATTGAGAGATTATCTGCAATGGCCCAATGTAATCCCAAGAGTGCTTACAAGAAGGAGGCAGGCTGGTCAAAGCCAGACTAGAAGGAAATGTGAGGATGGAAGCAGAGGTCAGAGAGGAGAAAAGATACTACACCGCTGGCTTTGATGACGGAGAAAGGGCCACCAGCCAAGGAATGTAGGCAGCCTCTAGAATCTGGAAAAGCCAGGAAAAGGATTCTCTCCTAGAGCCTGCAGAGGGAACACAGCCCTGCTGATACTCTGATTTTACCCCACTGAGACTGATTTTGGAATCCCAACCCCCTGAATTGAAAGGTAATAAATTTATGTTCTTTTAAGACACCAAATTTGTGGTAATGTGTTAGAGCAGCCATAGGAAATGGGAAGGAAGTAGCTTTTCCTGGGGTGAAGAGGTGGAGAGGGTTTATGAGGAAGGGGATATTTTGAACGGGTTCTTGGCCGAGTAGGAGTTCATCAGTTATAGAAAGGGGAAGGAAGGGGGCCCAGGCATAGGCAAAAAGATATGTGCAAAGAGCGTGAAAAAGCAGGGCTTGTTTGGAGGTTGGTTGTTGGTCCATTGTGGTGGAAGCATAAGGGCATCAAGGCTGAAATAGGAGATGAGGCCAGAGAGAAGGGCGAGGGTCTTGACTTAGAATTGGTTCCATGGAAAAACATGAGTCCTCAAAGATTTTAAGAAGGGAAAAGAGGATCCAAATTGTGTTTTAGAGAGACTGCTCTGGTGTCTTGTGGAGGGTGGTTGGAAGGCCCAGACCAGAGGTGAGGAGAACAATGAGGCTGTTGCAATAACACAGAGGGGGAGAGTCATGGCCGGGGTGTGACCATGGGAAGTGGGAAGTGGGAGGTGATCAAAGACTTTCTGACTAGGATTGACAGGACTCAGAGCCCTGGCCAGCCCTGCAGACTGAGGGAGGCAAGAGTAATGAGAGGGAGGGTAAGGACTTCCAGGTTTTTAGCTTGGGTGTCATTCATGAGGGCCCAGGAAGAGTGAGCTTGCGGGAGGGCAGAGCTGGGGAGCTGGGAGAAATGGTGGTTTCTGTCTGGGACTTGATGAGTGGGAGGGGCCCATTGTACACTCAGGAAGAGTTATCCAAAGGCAGTTGGCAATCAAATCTCTATAACTATACTGTCGTGGGTTAAGATTAAAGTCATCTGCATTCCTTCTGCGCCCTGGTAGGGGTGAGGAGGAGAGGCTCCGTGGTGTGCTAGTAAGTGCTTAACAGCCAGCTCTCCGAGGGAAGAAGGGCCTTGATATGTAGCATTTGCTGGTTCCTACTGTATAAGTACTCCCATCACGACTCATTGCAAGGCATTAACTCCACATCACTGAACACGGAGTGGGGAAGAGGTGCACAGTAGCACATCATTACCTAGTGTTTCCACCACAGACCCATTAGAAACAAATCATCTCAAGAGCACAGACAATACAAACTGCAGTGGGAAGGCCAGAGAGAGTTGGGGGGCAGGAGGGAGGGGAGTAAGAGTTCAACCGAAGGACTTGTATGCATGCATATAAGCATAACTAATGGACATAAGACACTGGGGGGTAAGGGAGGGTAGGGGTTTGTCAAGGGCGGGGGGGAAAAAAGGACACTTATGTAATACCCTTTGTAATACTTTAAGCGAAAAAAAAAAAAACAAAAAAAAAACAACAAAAAAAAACACACACAAAAAAACCACAGACAATAGTAAAATTAGCCGAATAATCAGAGCATGGTTATTTGGGGTATTTATTTCCTTCGCATTTAATGTAACTTACTTGTAATTTAATTTTTAGTGATGTTTGTGTTTAACGACCAGCTCACAATATTGTTGACAATTTTACATTTGGCTCTCATGGGCTGTTGCAAGCAGGCTCCTGCACATCACTGGAGAGGCTCCAAACAAACGCACGTTGGAAGGGCCAGGCAGGGGGACCCCCGAGGTCACACGCAAGGGAGGGCAGAGCTAGCTCCAGGACGCAGGAGGCAGTCCTCGGTCCCCCACTCTTTCTGATGGCCCCTCAGAGCCCTGGCCAGCCCTGCAGACCCAGGAACACCGTGTGGTCCTTGACCCCAGGAAGATGACTCATGGCACCCTGGAGTGAGTGACTCAGAAAGGAGGCTGCTGGGCAGCCTGGAACAAAGAGAACCGGATGAGATCCGGATGGGATTTATTTCTGCTGGGAGCTGAATGGGCAGCTCAGATAGGTTCTGCTGTTCCCGGTGCCTTTGAACCACCTCCGATTGAGCAATTGCACATGTTTCTAAGAAGCAAAATTTTTTTCAAGTGGACTTATTTTAAAAAAAGAATTGCTGAAGTGAAGGAGCTGGAGAGGAAACCTGGGGAGATGTTCCGGCTTATTTCCGGTCACGGCTGGAGCCCGGGTGGGGTGGATGGAAGTCTGGCCTTGGCTTGACCATTTTTCAGGACCCGTTGAACCTGGGTCCCAGGCATTTCAGGGTCTCTCCAATCCTCCTCTTCCTCCATTGTGGCATTTAAGGTCAGAGTGTCAGGGAGTTGGGGTGAGGGGTACCCTGGTGCCCAATGTCATCTGTCCTGGCTGGCATTTGACAAGAAGTCCATCATACTTTCTGCCAGTCCTTGGTCGGAGGGTAACCTCTGAATCAGCTTTTTAAAGCACCTTCCATTCTGACAACTCTGCTCCTGGGTGCACAGAGATCACTGCTATTCACTCCCCGCACCCCTGCCCCAGGGTGCAAGAAACAGGCTGTCCAAAGGCCTTATCTATCGCAACATACCAAATAGCCATTAGGGATCTTTACCTTCTCCCCAGGGAAGCAGGCTCAGGCCCTTTTCTCAGGGGCTCGCCAGAGTGGCCTCTCACAGCTTCTGCTCCACCTCTTCTGTCTCTCCCTTGCCCCATAATATTTTACTAGTCTTGGGGGGGGGGGGGGTGGAGTTTCCACTACTTAAGATGTTTCCCCCCAAATCTGTTTTTTGTGTCTGAGCACTTTCCTTGGTGACATATAAGGCAGAGATACATTCCCTTTCTACCTCCTGCTGCTACAACCCTTTCCAAGGCAGAGAGTACAGAATGGTCTCGCGGTTTGTGTGAGGGGCAGGGCAAGGCAGCGGGGGTGGGGTGTTACTATTTTAAATGTGTCATCTCTCCCTCTTCCCCTTGCCCCCTATGGCTCCCCCCTTCCTCCCCCACTGAGCACCATACCAACTCCTGACCTCTTCCTCTGGGAGCTGGCCGGCCTCCCCTCCCAAATGTGGCCCTGGCCCTGCTGAGAAGATGCTGGCTCACTTCCAGGGCTAGAATGGGTTCTGAATCAGGGAGGAAGGCACTCCCAGCCAACAGAGCCTGCAAGAGCTCCTCGGGGCTGGGGAGCATGGCAGGAGGGTGCAGACTCCAGGGGGCGGGGCATGCTCAAGGCCAGCCTCACCGAAGCACCTTCAGGCCGCAGCCCCAGTGCTCCCAGCTCCTGGATCAGAGGGGCTGTGTGGAGGATGAGAAGTCATTAGGGAAGTCCCTCTGTCCCCTCCTGCTCCCCTTCCTCCTTCTGCCCTTCTGCACCCCACCCTTGCTCCACCAGGACGGACCGCAGCACAGACCTGGGACTGACCACTGTATCCTCTCTCGCTAAGCCCACCACCTGCAGCCACTGCTGCCCAGCAGCGGAGAGGATGTCAGCATCACCAGATGCATGGCCCCTGGCGAGCTTAGTTCCAGTCATGCCTGGTGGTCTTTTATCTACTTGTCAGCACAGAGGAGAAGCCCTGGCCAGGCCTGGACCATGTCTCCTGGTTGGGTCTTGATGATGCTGTGGCTAAGAGAACTCAGCCGCCCCACTCAGAGAGTGGGAATGGAACTCACTGAGTGCAAGCTGGCACCTTGCATGTATTTCCTCATTTAATCCTGACAACAACCCTAAAAGACAAGTACTATTACCTCCATTTTACAGGTGAGTAAACTGAGGCTGGGAAAGACGGATCCAGCAAGGAAGAGGCAGAGGGGGAATTAGAACCCCTTCTGCCAAGTTCCAAAGCCCCCTCGAAGCATCCTGACTTTAGGAAGCGGGATGGGGCCATCCTGAGGTGGACCCCTATTCGGACTGCCTCGTAGGGGTACAGGACCCAACTCTGCAGTTGGCCAGGCCCAGGGACCCACAGAGGTGCCTCTCAGCACATTGAACTGATATTTGAGGCCCCAGGAGAGTCTCCAAATCTATTCAGGATGGCCCTGGGGTGAGCACAGGGAGCAGGGAGCACTCTCTCTTTCCCATGAGAATGGCCATGAGAGGAAGGAGAACTGGAAGGCTTTGCCCAAGAACTCCTGCTTTCACAGCATGGACACATTCACGGATCATTTACTAAACTAGACCCTGGGCCCGGGGTTTCCTTACTGCCCCTCATCCACAGGCATGGCTTTGGTCAAGCCCTCGCCTCTGTCTGGACCTGTGCGATGGGAGCAGGGGCAGGACTGATCCATCTCCACTGGCCCACCGTCATCCCCGAGGCTGCAGAGGGACTGAGAGACGTGTGTGCAGCCACTCCAAACAATCCGCTCCATCCAATTCTTCATCTAGACATAGACCAGTGATATTAATAGCAACCTAATCTCTTTCAAATTCTTTGTGTTGCTAAAATGAAAGCAAAAATTCAAAGCTGGAAGAACAAAAAAACTTCCTTCTGAGAATTCTGAGTCATTCCAAAAAGGTCAGTCGAGTCTGGGTTAACCCGTTGTTTACCAGAAGGGCCTTGGCTCTTCCCCGGACACCCAGAGATTATGAGAGAACAGGAGAGATGCTCGGCTTGTGGGCTGTGCTCCTGGCCACGGTGGTTTCAGAGAGGGCTTAGTGTCTTCTGGGCTGACCACAAGGCTCTGGGAGAGGCATCCTTGGGGCCATCGTGCGAGGCCACTGCTTGTCAAGAATGCTACCCATGAGCAGGTGGGCTTGGCCCTACAAGGAGCTGGGGAAGCAGACAGACCTGCTCTGACTTTCTGCACAGCCTCTCCTGGGCAAATCCTCGGGGCTCTGTTTCCTCTTCTGTAAAATGGGACTAATCATCCTGTTAATAATAATAGTGCTCACGGTACCCACCTCACAGGGTTGCCGAGAGCACTGAAGGGGTGGTCTCTGTACTGGCCCTTGCTAAATCATGACTCCTGACGATGGCCCAATGCTTGCTGGGACATAGGCAGCCCAACCCCCAGCTGAAGTGTGCAGAATGGAGGGTTCCTTCAGCTATAGATGGGCATGCCTCTGCCTGTAGAGCCCCTCTGTCAGAGCAGCCCTCTCCTGCCCTTTGTCCTCTCCCCACAGCCCCAGGGTCCTGCAGAGGCTATTCCTAGGGGCAGAGCTTGTGCTGTTGATGCCACAGGCATGGGACTTCCTGGGGTGAAAGGTTGGATGGAAAACTAACGGACAGTTGTGTAAATGGAAAAGTCAGGAGAATAGGTAAATGGGTGGACAGCCAGACAGATAAATGAAGAGGTGGGTTTGCACCCCCACAATGTGGGTCATACAACCTCAAACTGTGGGCCCTCTGTTTTGCCCTCATAAGACCTCTGGCTTGACCACCTGCTGCTTCTTTCCCTGCCCCATCACCTATCCTTAGCCCCACGGGGAATGCACACTCCAGTTCTCGTGGGGCAGGTGTTCATACTGGGTCCTGCTGCTATAGTCCAGCAGAACTCCTGGTGGAGGCGGTGGAGTAGAAGAGGGGGAAGATAACGGGACTTGGGATCAGACTCTCCTGGGTTATAATCATTGGCCTGCCACTTATTAGCTGTGTGATCTTGAGCAAGTTGCTGCACCTCTCTGTTTCTCAGTTCCTTCATATACAAAACGGAAACAATAAAACCCACCTCACAGGGGTTAAATAACATAGCACTTGAAATGCAGTTGAAATCATACTCTTATTGTCAGATACTCAGTAGGCAACCTAGAAATGCCTGATGAGTGAACGAATAAAAAAAAATATGTTAGTTTGCTTTCTCTCATGGGATGTCCATGGGCAGATAACATATTTAAATATGGTTCAGAAACTGTTGGCCTTTTCAGTTACACAAATGATTGGATACTTTTACCAACAGAGGCTCGTAGATAATTTGCACCAGATACAAAGCTAACTGGACCCAGTGAAGTTGCTTCCCTTCTCTGCACCTCAGTTTTCCTTCCTGTAAAGTGGGCCAGGTTAAACTTAAACACTGGCTGGGGGCAGAATGAGTAGCATCCAAAGAGCTGATTGGCTAATGACTCACCTAACCCTTTACTGGCCAGGCCTGAGAGGCAGCAAGAAGGACCTTGAAAATGCATTAAAGAAGGAGCGGCTGGAGACCAAACATGACTAAATATTTTTCCCTTTTATGGGTTGGTGCTCTAGATCACCACTTCCTGGAGATTGTATTCTAAACTTTGCTGTGATGGATGTGAGGTCCGAGTGCCCACGAACTCCCGCAGAACCCAGATGTCACCCCGGGGGCGGGACTCTGCTGCTACCTTGCTATTTTAAGCAGCAAGTTTATAATAATGGGAGGGAGAGAAAACAAAGGGGCAGGAGCAGCGTGGGAATGGCCTGGGCAGGCGCGGTTGCTGGGACGCCCCTTGAGGAGCCCGGGGTTCCGATTTGTCAAGCGTGGGACCTAGTCAGCCTCTACTCTGCTTTATCCTGCCGCAGCTGACACCTTTCAGGGCTTGTCTGACTTACTTTGTTTCTGTTTTACTTTGCTTTCTGACCCAGGAACTGAATTAAGATATGTCTTAAGGAGTATAGGATGGGAATGTCAAATCTGTGGTTTATTGGGACTAGAAAGAGTACAGGATTTTAGGGGCATCCAGGGTTGGACAAGACCCCTGAAGTGGGTAGGAATCCTGTGACCCTTGTCACAGCCTTTGCTGAAACTCTCCCCGGAACAGGGAGCTTACTACCTTAAAGAGCAGTCCATTGCACCTTCAGATGGTTCCAGCCACTAGAAAGCTTTCCCTTGCTTTGATCTGGCCTTTCAGTCATTGTTCATGAACCTGTCCTTTGGGAACAATAGGACTACACAAATGGCTTTCAAATATCTGAGAAGAGACTGATTTCTCCCTGTACCTTCTCTTTTCCTAAAGATCTTTAGTTCTTTAAACACGACTTCTTGTCTCCCTACATCCTGCTTCCCTTTTTTGAACATTACCAATTTATCTGATCCTTCACAGCATGCAGAGCACAATATGCTTTGTGCAGATTAAGACATAAAGAAAAAAATGGAACTATTGTCTCCTATGTTTTGGAAATCATACTCCTATTAAGACAGCCTGGACCTGGACCTGCGCATGCATCACATATCATTTTAAGTGATTTCTTGGGAGGTGCAGCCAACTTCCCTGATAGAATTGGGGTTTGTGGGTACTCTTGCTACCTTGCTACCAGCACCACTGATATTGCTGCTGCTGAAGTCTGAGTAAAGATAATAGAAATTAATCACAGAGCTCACCCTTGGGCAACTACAAAGCTCAATTTATTCCCATAGTGACTATTTGGGATGGAGACAGCATGACCTGGCCCCATAGCTCTCATTCCCAAGAGCCAGGTTCTATCTGTCCAGCATGGATTCTCCCTTCCTGTCTCACCTCCTCTAGGCCTCCAGCCAGTCTGTTCAGATAAATTTCATTCAGTATTTCAGTGTTCATGGATCAGCTCAAACACCATTTCTAATGTAGAATCTTCACTATATTCCATCCATCATATAATTTCCATAGTTAAGAACCTTTATCTGGGATCCTGCAACTTCTCACTTTCAAACTACTTATCCCATTATGCTGTTTTCCAACTGCCTCCTGCCACTGGACTCTGTTCCTCCTGAAGGCCAAGACCACGTCTTTGTCATCTTTATGTCACCAGCACCTAGCACAGGGCTTGGTAGAGGGGATGTAAAGTCAGTGCTTGTGGTGAGTGAATGAATGAATGAATGAATGCTCAGTTCAGTCTACTTGAGATGAGATTTCTTGAGCTGTCCAGTAGGGGTCACCCACACTGTTTCAGAGATGAATGGGACTACCTTTCCACTGCAGAGAATGACAAGTCAAGATGATAGTCACATCAACCAACCCAAGGGTGGAAGTTCTCTAGACTTTAAATACAAAGCAACAAAAAATTTTGGCTAAATCTTCTGGTTACCCATGAGGAATCAGACCTCTTGCCTGCATCCGGGAGCTCAGTCCGAGGTATATGTGTCAGGTGTGGGCATGGGCAGTACCTCGTATTATGGGAGGTGGCAGGGCTTTCTGCTTCTTCCTCCTGCAGCCTCCAGCAGTCTGTACCTTGCATAAGACCCAGGACATAGTAGGTGCTCAGTAAATGAGAATGTCCTTTGTTCTCTGCATGTGTGTCCAGCAGCCCCCTGACTGTGGCTGAGGACAGGATCTAAAGATAACCCAGTGTCTGGTGGTTTTCATTTGCCGTCCGCAGAGCAGGGAACCTCTGCAATTGTAGAACCAGGCTGGTTGTTGGTTCTGCATGTCTGTGAAGGTGTCCACACTCCAGTAGGGGAAAGGGACCTGAAGGAGTTTAGAGGTGGGAAGAGGCCAGGCAGAGTCTCTGGACTCTGGCCAAGGTTCCTAAGCTGCAGACCGCCTGCAGCTACATGGCCTCCGTAAGCACTACTGCATGCTGGGTACTCTATCTCATTTCATCCTTGGAACAGTCCTATGTGGGAGGCATTCTTATCTCTGTTTCCCTGACTAGGAAACCGAGGCTCAGAGGTGAAACCATCGTTCAAGGCCACATAGCCACTGAGTGGCAGAGGGGGGTCTCGAACTCAGGAATCTGGTTTCAAAGCCTATGCTCTTTCTACCTTGCTATCCTGTCTCTCCAGTAGAGCCCGACATCACTGGTCTCCTTTTCCAGGAGGAAGCAGAGGAGCCAGATCCATTGGCTCAGGTCTGTTGGAGAGATCATGGTCCTAGGTCTCTTGACTGGCAAGAAACTTGAAAGAGCGGTTAATGGTTACAAGTGACAGTATAGGAGTTACAAGTTAGCAGTTACAAGTATACCCAACCTGAATTGACTTAAACACTAAAAATATTGTTTGTGTAACTGGCTAGTTTAGAAAGAGTTCAGCCTGCACGTCAGTTTTTATCAGGGCCCCAGATCCATTTCTCTGCAGGTCTGTTGGCTCTGCCCCCGGCTCTTATTAGTTTTATCTTCAGTCTGTCCTTCCTCATGGAAGCAAAATGGCATCAGCAGCACCAGCCTCACATCTGCACACTCTACCACCCAGGGCAAGAGAAAACATCCGGGCCCCCATACACTGCCACATGCTCATTGGCTTAAGCTAAATCTATTGTCTGTCCCTGAGCCAATCACTGTGGCAAGATGGATGGGATTATGCTAATTGGGATCAATCCAGCAGGACCTCAAGGCTGCTACACCATGGGGAGGTGGTAAACCTGGTTTGGGGGAGGCAAACCAAGGTTTCTGCGGCGAACACTGCACAAGGCACATGAGATCCACCCAGACCAGGCCTCCAGAATCATGGCGTTAGCAGGGCTGACAGGCCCAATGAAGTCTGTTCACAAGTGACAGAGCCCCCCACTGAGGGTTAGAAGAGCTGCTAAAGGGTGTGAGGCGAGCCATGGGGCAGGAAGTCAGGAAACACCATGCCTTCCTCTTCCCCCACTCAGCCAAGGAAGGCTGTGTGGTGTAGTGGAGAGAGCCCTGGCCTCAAAATCAGGAAGATCTGGATTCAAATGCTTGGTTCTTTATGAGAACCAAATGGCTGCCACTCTCTGAAGCAGTTTTTTCATCTATGAAATGTGAATATTGATGCCGGTATTAGTGGTCATTGTGAGGATTAAATTAGGCAATGTTGATAATGCCCCTAGGATAGTGCCTGGCACCCAGTAGGTGCTCAATAAATGGTAGATAAGTAGAGCGATCCCTATGGAGTGTCGTCCATTAGTTATGCCTTTGAGGAGGCTGAAGCACTTTTCTCCCTCCCAGGATAGCTGTGTTTACTGAAAGGACCAAATTAGATGCAAAATCTCTAAGGCCACCTCTGACATTGTAAACAGAGCTAGTGAACAGGAGGAAATGCAATTCCAAAGGCCCTCTATTCCCACTTCTGGTGTTGACGCAAACTGAGGCAGGCTCTCTCTGCGGCTCATGACCCCCGGAAACGGAACCCGGCTTGGCTCAGGGATGGGAGTGGATTTGACTTGTCCTTTTGGCATCTCCTCAGCCTGCGGAGCCCAGGCCTCTTGGAGCATCTTTGGGGCTGACACAGCAGAGGTTCCGGGCACCCGCGGCCAGTCCTGCCAGAAGGCTGCCATGCCCCACATTCCCGAGGACGAGGAGCCCCCCGGAGAGCCACAGTCAGCTCAGAGCCCCACCGGCCAAGTAAGTGCCCCCTCCCTGCCTGCAGCTAGCCTGGACAGGGCCAAGCCAAACGCCCTGGGCTGAGGCCATAGTGTCTGGTCTGGCCAGAGGGTTTGCCGACAGCCCGTGAAGGCTGCACTGGGAGGCTGGGGAAGGTGTGCAGAGTCCACACTGAGGAATAGACACACAAAGTTCCTTTGAATTGCTCAAGGTCCCCACATGCCCTGAGACTGGAGCCTCCTAGGCTGTGTCTGAGGCCTCCTGGGACGTAAAACCATCCTAACCCTGTAGGCTCCCTCTTAGAATGGAGGAGGATTTGGAGGAGAACCTCATCATGGCAGGGTCATGAACACCAGCAAGTGTCACTTAAAATGAAGGTCAAATTTTCATACAAATAGTGAACAAGATTTTCAGCAAAAGTATATTATAAAAAAAGGAAAGTATAAAAATAAGTTAATTTGAGATTGCATTGCACAAATGAAAGTATGAAAGCAAGTTATCTTGAGCTATATATACTACAAAGTATAGATTATATGTCACTTTTTAGAATGAACAAAGAATTAATCAAGTGTGTTGATTTTGGTGTGGGTATATTTACTTTTATACCAAGAAGACGACCTATTCACTTGCTGCCACTTCCTTCACATTTTACTGTACAGCCTTCATTTGGAGAGTGTTTGTTTCATGTTTGAGATCTTCATTTGTCTTCCCAAGGACCTCTTTCAGTCCTTCAATATTCAAATCATCCCCCTCGTGAAGAACCTATCTCGCCACCTCTCCATAATTTTGTTCTTCATTTGTTAACTAATCCAGCTCCATCTGCTCCTCATTGATCCAAGACCTTGCATGTGAAGTTCTCCAACCTTGTTTTCTTTGACTTTGCACTGAACGCGTATGATCCTGTTATATCTGACAGTCATCCCAACTGCCCTCAGCCAGAAGGGATAGACACTTGCTAAGTGAGGGAAGAATGTACGAGTGAGCATTCATTTGACAAGTGGGAAGATTCTTAGTGAATGTTTTCATGTTAAGATGACATTTGTTTTCTTACACATCATAACTCTGGGAACTTAGATAATAAATACTTAGGAAAGATTGGCCTCTTGTATCTCCATGTCCCAAGCTCATGCTGTTGCAGAACTTGGCAGCCTTGGGAATTCTTGAATTTCTAAGTGACCGTGGGCCAAGCCCCCATGTCTTTGGCTGAAGGCAGCCAGCTCAGGGTTTTATTGAGCCCCCCTCCCAGGAATGTCTTGGACCATGGGGGCGCTGCTCCTCATTTACTCTTAATGGCTCCAGACTGCTCCTCTGCGGTGACCGCTGGCCTTCCCCAAACTCAGTGCTCTGCCCCTCTCCTACTGCAGTTCCTACCAAATGTGGACAATTCCCCCAAAGCGTTGCCAGCAGAGGACTATAAGGTTTAACCAACCATAAAATGTGTTCACCTACTGAAAACTTGGAGATAAAGGAATGACTACCAAGAACAAAATATTCCCATCTGTAGTCAAATGTGACTATTTCCCGTCTTCAGGTCACTATTTTCCAAGGCTCTGTCCCCATAGCCTCCCTACTCCTCAGCCCTGGACTCTTTGCCTTGGCTATTCCTGACCGCTCCCACTCACTAACAATGGTAGGGCCTGTAAGCCAGATTTTGATGCAAAACCTAGCTCTGGAATCCTGGGCAGCTCCCCCAAACAGCTGCCATGCCGTGCTCCCCAAGAATACAAGTATTCCTAAAAATAATAATAATAAAAGATGGGCAAAGATGCAATTCCACCCTCAGTGAGGCGATCCTTTTACATTGAGTTCAGTTCATCTTGGTTCCCAACTTCTCTAAAAGATTCTTCACACCTGTCAGGAGCACAAAACCAGAAAGCACAGAAGCTTGCTGGCCATTCTGACCTTCATGGCTTCAAACCACACATGGGTGCAGCTGCATTGGGTCAGAGGTGAGGGTGAGTTTTTAGGGGTGGTCAAGGAGGGGATGGGCTCCAGGAGCCCACCACATAGTTGAGGGACAGAGAACCCTAGTTGAATAGCTGAAGCTCCAGATTCGGGGTCCCCACAGCTCACTCTCCCTATGATCCTGAGCTAAAAGCAGACTTCTATAACATGAGGGGGCAGTCTCTAAAGGTCCTTCAAATGCCACGATTCTCTCTGTGCTTTTGAAAAGTCAAGAAAATAGAGAGACTGTTTGTGCCTTGCCATTCAGGTGAGCCAGAGCCAGGATGCTCAGGTCTTACAAGGGAGGATCATGAGCACAGGATTTAAGAATGTGGATTCTGGAGTCACTGCCGCCTGGTTTTCCTGCTCCCAGGGACTCAGGCTCCTGTCTCTGGAAGCTGGGCTGGAGTCACTGCTCTTCCACATCCTGGTCAAGAGACCTTGTGTGAGTCTGTTAAAATTTCTGTGTCTCCAGTTCCTCATTCCCCCCCAGGGCAACTGTTAGTGGCTGGCTCCTAGACTCTGTCTGTTCAGCCAGCCTTTGAGTGTCTTCTTTGGCCTGAGGGATAACAGTGCCAGGGGAGGTTACACCTCAGACCGAAGGCCACATCAGTTTCAGTATTATTTTATTCTCTGCCCTTATGGCAGGCATTGGGCCTCCCTGAGTTTTCCAGAAGCCCACAGTCATTGTCCATGAAGAGCTTCTCTCTCTCTTGCACCCATCAGACAAGCCTTGTCAGGCAACCCTAGCCTCAGGGGCATGTCAGGCCTATGAACTAGGCTGGAGCCTCCAGGGTGGGGGCCTGAGTCCCTGGGAGCAGGGGAAATCAGACAGCCAGGGAAGTAGGGCTGGTCAGGAGGGCTCGGCTGCAACTCCTGGTAGCGTGTGAATTCCCACTCTGTGAAGCAGGCAAAGAATGGAGCATCCTTCTGAGTTTACAACTCCCTGGGGTCCAGCCCTACTTCTAGTTCCTCGGGTCCCAGCCCCCATTTCCCATCACTGACACGAGCACTAGCTGAGGCCTTCCCACACAAAAACAATGAAGCAGTAGACCTAGATCCTGTTTTTCTTTCTGCACACACACATACATTCACATACAGACTCACACACATACACACGAACATAGACACACATACACTCACACACAGAGACTCTCAGACACACACATAAACATAGACACACACGCAAAGACTCTCACACATACACGCAAAGACACGCTCACATACAGAGAGACTGCCACACATACACATGAACACACACACACACACACGCACACGCACGCACACACCCTTTAGGAGCCTCATCAGAAGCTGTAATCAAAACCCACAAAGAACTGAAGCCTCCTGCCAGTGCACTCTGTGAGGCTGTGCCCTGAGCTTGTTTTCTGAACAGGGAAGGTCACCTCCCTGGAGACCCCTTGGAAAATGTGTGTTCCCTCATGGGGCAAAAAGGACCCAAAGAACCGATTCTCTCTGCCAGGAAGGAGGTGAAGGGAAAATAGCTATTACGTGTAAAACATGTACATGGGACCTGGTAAGGACGTGCAGAGCGGGGACGCCTCCCCAGCTCACCGACTAAGGGCTCTCATGCCATGCTTCCCACGTGACAGACACTGCTCTGAGAACTCTATACTCAGTAACTTCACAGCTCTAGGGGGTACGTGTGATTACTCTCCCATTTACAGATGAGAAAAACATGGTGGGTAAGCACACTCCAGTCACTAGGAACCAGGCGGTCCCTTGAAAGCTCCAACTGAGGATTTTGAACTCCTCCTCCCTGAACTCATTTCCACTTGTCTCATCACACCCTTTGCAAGAACAGCCTCTATTAAGATTCTCTATGAGATATCTTTAAATAAATGATCAGGAGCCCTAGCTGGTCTGGCTCAGTGGACAGAGCGTCGGCCTGCAGACCGAAGGGTCCCGGGTTTGATTCTGGTCAAGGGCACATTCCCAGGTTGCGGGCTTGATTCCCAGTGGGGGTCATGCAGGAGGCAGCCGATCAAAGATTCTCACTCATCATTGATGTTTCTCTCTCTCTCCCTCTCCTTCCTCTCTGAAATCAATAAAAATATTATTAAAAAAATAAAATAAATAATCAGGAAAGCATTAGGATCTGGTGTATGAGATATCGGAGACATCTATTGGGCACTTGCTATGTGCTCATCCCTCCAAGGTAGATATTATTATTATTATCTCAATTTTATAGAAGAGGGAATGAAGTCTCAGAGGTTATGTAATTGTCAAATGTCACATAGTTGTGTTATGTTGAGTGGAGACTGAAACCCAAGTTTCTGCTGAGGTGTTCCTGCCAGCTCCTCTTCCTCCCTGGCCCCACCCAGCAGTAAAGCCAGTGCCCTGGACAGCAGCTGCTTGTGCTCTGTTCTCTGTGGAAAAGAAGCTTGGAAAGGGTCAAAAGGTCAGTTCCACCAGGATGGCTTCTAGTGGGCCTGGTCACACAGCAGGAGCTGTGCCTAGGACAAAGCAGACGGTGTTTTAGAAATGCTGGAAGTTACAGTGGTCAGGAATGCATATTACAATGATTTGTCCTTGAAGTAGCTTGTCATTTTTTGTTTCTCTGATTCCCCTGTCAGACTTATGTGAGCTAGGAAGGGTCAGGGGCTGTGTCTTTCCTGAGTGTTTCTCCAGCTCTCAGCACAGGCTGCAGCTGCAGTGGTGGCTTGTGGGAGGAGGCTGGCTGGCTGGCTGTGAGACAGGCTGGGTGGATAATTGTCAGGCTGGATGATTAAATCTCTGGACTGAAGGGAGGAAGACATGGAGGGAGGAGGAGAGGATAGAAGATGAAGATGGATGAATGACTGGCTGGCTGGGTGGCATACTCTCCATTGAGTAAGACTAATAGACATTGTGTGCATGTCTATATTCCTGAAGTCCGATGGCATGAGGGCCAAAAGAGTGATGAAAAAGGCAGGATAATCTGGTGATTATTGGCCCCTGACCTTTAAGAATAGAGTGGGCAATGGCAGGAAAGAGGGCCCGCCAGAAACATGGCAGGGCGAGGGTGCACGAGGAAGAGAGAATCTACACGGCGGGCACCCCTTCAAAGACCCGGGTTCCCAGTGCCCGGCAGGAAGGAGCCCGCATCCAGCAGACCTCAACAGAGGCACTTCCGCTCTCTCCCGTGCTCTTAGGATTTGCCTCTGAAATAATCATGTTCTCACAAGTCCCAGAGTGTCTTTCTATCTTGTCACAAGAGCACTAATTCCTCTTTGCGGCCAGAGCCCCCCCTTCCAGAGGCAGTCCCTGTTTGCCCTCCAGGCTTTGAGGGACCCGGGGATGCAGCCACCACAGTGTCCACCCTCCACCCCCCCTCACCATCATTATTATTATTGCTTTAGCTCATCAAATCCTTAAAACAAGCCTAGAAAATGGGGATTGTTAGCTCCACACAATGTTTGAGAAGATGAAACTCAGAGAAGTTAAGTAACCTGTCCACAGTCACCCAGGTGGGATTCCAGTCGAGGCCTCCTGACTCACTACCCACACTGCCTTTGGCAGGGTCCTTCACTCTGCCAGGGTCCAAGTGCAGGAGCTAAACTCCCCACTCCCCCTGGGCTGGGGCTAGGGCTATTGCTTACAGCTTCCTAGCCCAGGCCGAGTCACGTGGCATCGGGGGAAGGAAGATAATAATATTCCCGTCTATGACACTGGCCTATATTTATCCCTGCACCCAGGCAGTTAGGAAACTGTGGTGCATTCCTGGGAAGTTATGAGTGAAATAAATATTTAAATGTTTCTATAAGTTTATTTAAGGAGAACAAAATGTGACCTGCTGGCTTATTATAGGGTGGGTGAGCTTGTGGGATAGCCCAGCCCCCTAGTACTCGGCTGACTCCAGGGGAGGAAAATGGACCCAGGGGGAGGCTGGGTTCCTGGAAGGGTGAGGGGTACCTCTGCTATCCTTACTCAGCTGTGTGTTCAGCCTTGCGCTTTGAGGGCTGCCAGGAAGAAAGGGCTTATGGGGGAGGGTGCAGCTTGGAAGAACAAGAAAGGATTGTTGGAGACCTGTGGATACCAGGAACAGGGAGGTGAGGCCAAAGACCTGGAGATGACTGTAAGAGTAGCTTGTGTTGGGGGAAAGCCAACAGGCCCAGTGTTTAGTCCCTTCCACCATTTACTACCTGCCCAGCCCTGAACAAGTCTGTTTAAGGGGGGCAGAGAGAGGATAGAGTGAGGAGAGAAAAGAAATGTACCAATCACCTACTTCATGCTCAGGTCCTTCACTTTGTCTTCTCATTTCCTTTTTGCGATTCTATGAGGTTGGGAGGTATTATCAGCCCCAAGTTGTAGGTGAGTATTCTGAGGTTCCTTCACAGAATTGCTGGTAGGATTGAATGCGAAGGCACCCGGGAAGCGTCTGAGACAGGGCCTGGCACACAGCAGGTCTGAGAGTGTCACTTCCCTCTACTCATATTTGTTCCTTTGCTTCCCGTGTCTGAAACCCACAAAGGACATCTGTCTTTGGTCTGAGAAGTAGATGGTGCGAGAGGGGGATGTGGCCTTGGAGGTGGGCTTCCTCTCTGGGAGTCATTGATTACGCAGGCCATGTGGTCAGGTGCCTGGGGAAGATGCTCTGTGGCTCCACCAGACAGGCTGGTCCCTTAACTTAACTCCAGATGGTTGCTCAGACCCAAAACCAAGAAGGACAATCTCTTCAAAACCCAATTCCAGAATAATGAGGTCAGTTCCAAAAATAGCAATAACAGAGTAACACCTGACACTCGTTGGGCATTTAGTAGGGGCCAGGTGTCCCCATAAGCTTTCCACCTGGACCTGCCCCTGCCAGATTTAACATATGAAAATACAGTTATGTCCATGCAATATTTGGGGCATACTTATACTAAGAAATTATTCAGTGTTTATTTGAATACTGGGCATCCTGTATCTTATCTGGCAATCCTACTGCTATATCAACCTGTTTGGTTCTTGTGACTACCCTGTGACATAATTATTTTACAGATGAGATAACCAAGGCACAGGGAGTCAAGGGAACTTGCTCAAGTTCACACAGCTAATACATGAGAAACTGTGTCATGAATTAGTGTGGCTCCCAAGGCCCAGGCCCTTGCAGTCCTAGAACCAGGAATTTGCTTGTGGTCTGTATTTGAACACACTTCCCCGCAAGCTTTCTTCAGGTCATGCAGCTCAGAGTGAGAGCCCGGATGGGTCTTTACACCATATTAACACCTGGCAGAATTCACCCCAGAGGGCCCCTGATTCTTCCCACACTCTCTTCTGGATCACTGTCTCCCCAGTGATGTGCCAGGGTGAAGCACAGCCCACAAAAGACTGAATGTTCCCCTCAAAACAGTTCTGGAAAAAAAACTAGAAATTGTACAGAACTTGCTCAACCATTCCGTGAGCTGATTAGGGAAAGAACACGTTGATTTTATTACTTTGTACACATTGGAAGGAGAGAGTGGGGAGCGTTCCAGGACATTCCATCAGGGATAAAGGATTTCTCTCCGATTGCTTGTGCCTCCTGGCTTTTAAGCAGCTTAAAATTGTGTGGTTACATGCTTGGCACTTGCCACCCATGGTTTGTTTCTGTCTTTCCGTGTGGGCACCTCTGCCCCAACCCTCCTCTGAGTGAGAGCTTTGTTGCAAGTGGCCTTCAACCAGAAGGGAGAGCAAACTTTCACCAGACAGCAGCCCCCCACGGCTTCCAGGCCATTTATCTCACAGGTGTCAACACAGAGGGCACCAGGCCCTGGGAGCTACCTGGAATTGGGGGTTGGGGAAGGATAATTCCACCCCATTTTCCATCGCATTTCACTAACTGGGAAGCATTTCAGAGGCCCGCCTGGTTTACCTTTGTCTTCCTAGGCCCTACCACAGACCCCCGCACATATTAGGCATTCAGTCAATGTTTGCTAGATGGACAGAATGAAGCATAATGATGTGAGTGTTTACAGATTGACCCTGGTCTTATACCCAAAAACTTTTGTGAGTCAATCATAAAAAGAAGAATCAAGACAATCTGTTCAATAAATAATTGGGTGGAGCATGAGTAAGCAGAGCGGGGAGGAAGAGAAAGGATTTGGGTGGGGACGGTAAGCAAGTGAAGAGTCAAAGTAGAGGGGACAGGCAAGGATGGGAGTTAAGATTCGTTCCCCTTTAATGTCCTTTGAGAGGTGAGAGTGAAGACAAATTCCTTTTGCATTGTTTTGTTGTCTGCTGAGCAATTCTTAAAAGCTTCCTTCTTAAAGCCTGGACCACATGGATCACAGCTTCTTTAGGTTTCAGGTTAAATTGTTGAACTTCAGAGTCAAACCCTGGTCAGTTAGAAGGAGCATGCATTTCTCTTCATCTGCTAGGGACGTTTATATTTACCAAATAATTCCCTCATTTTTATAGTCTCATGTTTTGTTTATCTTATATTTTATTGTTGGTTACTTCAAATGGTTTTACAAAATAGGTAGTGAGTCAATAAAATAAAACAAACTATATTTAACTTACTTAGCAGCCTGAATACATTCAACTCTTAGACATGGGTATCCTACATAAGAAAAGCCTAATATGCTAAGTGTCCGGTTGTTCAGTCAGCCATTCAACCAATCAAAGGGTAACATGCTAATGATATGCTAAGGCTGCTCAACCACTCACTATGATGTGCACTGACCAGCAGGGGTCAGACATTCAATTGGTCAACCAGTCGCCATTATGTGCACTGACTACCAGGGGGCAGATGCTCCAACCAGTAGGTTAGCTTGCTGCTGGGGTCCGGCCAATCGGGACTGAGCGAAATGGACTGGACATGCCCTGGAGCCCTCCTGTGGTCCCTCCCCAGCTGGCCAACTTCCCGAATCCCTCCCTGTCCCCAGTCGTGCACTGGTGGGGTCCCTCGGCCTGGCCTGTGCCCTTTTGCAATCCGGGCTGAGGAACCCCCCTTCCCCAGTGCACAAATTTCGTGCACTAGGCCTCTAGTATAGTATAACCACATCACCACCACTATGATTTTTCCCTTTTCAGAACACAACATGCAGAAATTAATGATTGGCCCCTCCTGCCCCTTTACATAGATCTATCTTATCTGCACCAAAGCATGTTGGGAATTTATAAAAGTCCCTCTCCAAGGGATGGCCAAAACCTTATGATATAACTAGAATAAACATGATATTTTAGCTAAAGTACACTTTTTTGTTCACCAAAGGATTCATATAAAAAAAATTCTAAACATGATAAATGTGAATATATTCAGAGCTCAAACTTTCATGACCAAAATAAACTCCACCCAGGGAAGGAACCTCACACATATTATAAGCACAGTCAGTGTTTCGGTTGGCATTCCTATGACAGCGGTCACCCATGAGGCTGTATAGGAAAGAAGCTCCATCAAGATGATATGGGAGTTGTGCAAGATGAGTGAGTCCTAGAGATCCGGGTGGCTGGAAGTAACAATATTGTATTCATATTTAAAACTTGGCTAAGGGGGTAGATCTTATAAGTGTTCTTCTCATCATGATGATCATAAATAAGAGGCAAGAGGAAACTTTTGGGAGGGATGAATAGGTTTATGTCACAGATTGTGGTAAAGACTTCACAGGCGTGTACTCTCTAAACTCATCAGGTTGTATACTTTAAATAGGTACAGATTTTTGTATATCGATTGTAACTTAATAAAGTGGTTTAAAAAGATGGCATGGGTGAAGGAGGTTTTAAGCACATTTACCCAAATGTAGGATTGTCACTGAATATCAGGAATGTGTGGGTGCCGCCACCTCTTCTCCTGACCTCCATTTTCCCCCAACGAGGCTGACCACAGCCTGTGCACTCTGCCACATTTTCCTAAAATGTCAGAGATTTCCTAGGGATGGCTTAAAGGTTCCCTAATCTTAGTGCATGAAAGATGGACCTTGTTAGCTCAGGTGAATGCCTGCTAGAGAATGAAGGAGAAAAAAATATATATGTATTTTTCCTCCTCTTTGAATAATCCAAATACACTGCATTTGTCCCCTTATCAAGAGGCTCTGAGAATCCTGATGCTAGAATACAGGCTCCAGCTCCAGCTCCTGGAAGCTTCCTCCCAAGCCTAACTCCACCTGTGTTTTCATTCTAAACCACCAGGGCTCTCCCACCGCAGGAATATCTTGCAGTCCACCCACGATCGTCCTGACTGGGGATGCCAGTTCACCGGAAGGAGAAACTGACAAAAACCTGGCCAACAGGTACATCCCAGGTGTCTGATCTTTGTGCTGTGAAGAACAACATTTCCTAGCACACAGGGACTAGACAGCTATATTTTTATAAATCTTTCCTTTTTTCTTGAATCATTTTATTGATGAAAATACAGTCATGCAAGTTCTCAAAATGTGAGAGAGAGATTGGGATTTTTCCATTATCTTCCCCCCTCCCCAAATTATTTTTCTTCTCCTGGATTTGGCTCTTTTCACCCTGCTATCCTTTTAAAAAAGCACAAATCACAGCATAGGAGTTTCCTGTATAACTGCCCAAATGTTTGCAAACAGACCTGAAAGATGTGAGTCTCTTACTGTAGAATCCTTCCCCTGGCCAGGGTGGGTCCTGGGTGGAGGATGATCTCTTGGAAGGGACATCAGCTCACATGCACAGGGATGCCACAGCACTAGCCCATACATTAATCTAGCTAGAATGAGATTGTCTAAGTACTATCTACAAAATGTTACATAGATAATTCTCATACAAATATATAGTGAGCACATGTCAAAGATATATTTAACTCATGAATGTGGGACCCATCAGGGTAACAATGCTAGTTCAGAGGAAGGAGGAAAAGAACACTGGAATAAAGCTGGTAAGTTAAATATGAAACAGGTTAATGCTCTACTGGACAATGAAATCCTATTTTTATCTTTTCTCCTTAGCATAAATCATATGCATCTCTACAATTATTTATATTTTATGAGTTTTCTATGAGTTAGATGTCCATTCAGTCTGAGCCCTAATGCACAGCAAGTAGTCAAAGTTACATATCATTAGGGCAGTGGTCTGGAAACTTCAGCATGCAGCAGAGTGCCCTGGGGAGCCTGGTCAATCGCAGGTGGCTGGGCCTCACCCCCAGAGTTTCTGATCCAGTAGGTCTAGGGTAGAGCCTGAGAATTTGCATTTCTAACAAGTTCCCAAACTTAGAAAGCCTGTAAGACGATGCACTCATATGACTTTGAAAAAAGATACAGGCATCTGTTTGCCTGTTTCCAAGCTGTGGACCAATTTTCTTAACAAGATGGCTCCATTCTTTCAGAGCTCACAGTCCCCACCGGAGGCTTTCTCACCGACACTTGAAGGTTTCCACTGCTCCGCTGACTTCTGTGGGTAAGGGCTAGGCCAACTTGCCTTACTTCTGCAACCAGAGATAGGGGTCCAGCTGAGGTGTGTTTGAGTAGGAAGATTGAGGCCTGGTAGTTTGACCTGCCCTCTCTGCTATGAGCCCCAAAGGACAAAGTCAATCAGCCGCTCAGTGTTGGTGCCCAAAAGAAGTATGATGTGTCATCTCAGTTTCTTTTGGTAAAAAGACAAGACCAGGGTGTGAAGAGGAAGGAGAGGAAGTCAAAGAGATATAGAACAGCTGTGTGAGGCTCAGTTTCAGGGCTCAGGGAGGACAGTCTCTGCTCCTCAGGTAGGCATGCGCCTGAATGCAAGGCTACACCAAATGGTCCCTCAGAGCCTCCGCTGGACCATCAGAGCACAGTTTTTAAGCAGACTCAGTCCCTGCCTTCATATTGCTCAGAGTCTATGAAGAGACTGAGAAGTGAACAGATATAATCAGGACACTGTATTGTAAGGCCCTTTATAGAAGTGTTAAGGAAACAGGGGCAGGAAGGAGCCCGATTCCCCCTGAGGAGGGAAGTTTGGGTAGGTATTTCAGAGGAGAGAGTATTTGAGTTACACCTTAGCAAGTTGGAGAGATAGACAAGAGGGAGGGAAGGTGTTGCCTTCCAGGTAGAAGAAGCAACATGCTGGGGAGCAGAAGCCATAACAGAGCAACTGAATGTTCAGCTGTGTGTATCAGTCAGGGCTCTCATGTGATAGAAACCCAACTCAAACTAGCTTAAACCAAAGAAAATGAAAATGAATAAAAGCCAGGGTTTGTGGTTTCAGGTAGCACTGAATCCAGATGCTCAAGTTGGATCATTAATAATTGTCCCATCCCATCTCTCAAGTCCCCTCTCTTCTTGGGAAATGGCCACCAACAACTCCAGGCTGGCTTCCCATCATTGGAAAGAGAGTTCCTCTTCCCCATTATTGAATTCCCAGGATTGCCTCTCACTGAACTCCCATGGCTATCCCTGCACCCATCACTGTGGCTGGGGTAGTGAATTCACTGACAGGCTGAGGATGGTACACAGTCCCACTCCTGGCACTTGAGGTGAGGTGGGAGGTAGGATTAGCTCTTTCCTGACTAATGTAATTGAGATGAAGAGGGATTTCACTCAATGGAAATTGGGAAGCTATGAACAGAAGGGGGAATGGAGGCTGGAGAGTCACAATGGGAGTGGCCTCAGGAGGCATACATGGGGTCAGCAAAAGTGGCTGGGCCCAGTTTGCCATTGGACATCATTCCATGAGGAATCCTGATGAGGTGAGGCAGGAGCATGGCATGGTCGGATATGGCTCTTAGCAAGATCACCGTGATAGGCACTGGAGGATGAGATGGAGGTGATAGCCTGGAGGTGGGGGTAGGGGGGTATGAAATGTCTGATATAACTGTGCAGGTAAAAGCTCATGAGCAAGAATGGAGATGAGAGGCACATTCCAGAGATAGGTACCCATACAGCATAAATGATGATCAGGACTTGATGACCAGTTGGTTGGACGTGGGGGGATTGAGGAAGAGGGAGGAATGTGGAGTGACTCCCATGTCATTCACCCAGAGAAGAAACAGTTTTGAACAAGAATGGAGGTAAACAGTGTGAGTGGAGGAAAGAAGGGAGAGGAAGTGGCCATGCGATTGTGTTTTTGGCCCATGATCTTCTGAGTGCTCCATGTATCCACACACCTTGAGCTCACTAGCTTGTTGAAGAAACATAGACCTGAAAGAAGAACATGCTAGCAGGGCAGATAGCACAGAGTTGGGGCTCCTGCTGGCCTTCCCTAACAGTGGAGATTGGGATAGTACTGGGAACCTAGGTGGCTTCATGACCATTTGTGACAGAGGACCTGCCACAGCCACAGGCTAGAAGTCACAGGGGCCAAACCTGCTGAGGAAGCCCTGTCTGACCCCACGCAGCCTCTCCATAGCTCAGCACTGGGCCCAGGCGAGGTTTGACTGGCCGTCTGCTCTGGGCAGCATCCCTGGGCTGGGGCATGGAGTAGCAGGGACTCTCACCCTGTGCTCACCCTCCCTCTGCAGACTCTGCGGGGCATATCATTGACCTGGTAAATGACCAGCTGCCAGACATCAGCATCTCAGAGGAGGACAAGAAGAAAAACCTGGCGCTGCTGGAGGAAGCCAAGTTGGTGAGTGAGCGATTCCTGACCCGACGTGGGAGGAAGTCCAGGAGCAGCCCCGGAGACTCTCCGTCAGGTAGGATGCACGTGGGCTGCCCTGAGCCCCTCTGAGGAGGGATGGGAGGGGGACAGCCAAGCCTGGCTGCACTGGAAGCCCTGCTTTGACTTGCCTGCCCCCCGGGCCTCTAGGCCCAGGAGGACTGAGCCTTATGGAGAGGTTCCGGTGAGGCCCCATTTCAGAAGCTCCAAAATATGGACCCAACTCTAGCCCAGAAAACTCTTTTTGTTTTGGGGGGCCTGTGTGTGACCACTGTGGCTTCCTGTTTCTATGAGAATGTCAGCCCATATGATACCCATGAACTTAACGGGAGCTCCCCCAGCTCTGAATCTTGCATGGAGAGAAATCCTGTGTGTGATGCCCATGTGTGCAGACTCCTGGGTCAGCCTGCATGGACAGAGTCTGCATGACTTCCCCACCTTCCCCAGGTGGTCCTGCTCTATGGGCACCTCCCCAGCAAAGGTCTGGAATGGCCAGCCCTGGGCTCCCTCTCCCTGATTTCCAGCTGGGGCCCCTGGGAAGGATCCGAGGCACTGTGGGGAAGGGAAGGGGAACGTGGTCTTCGGTATCTTCATGGAATTTCTGGATTAGAAGGAAGGTTTTCCTGGGCCTGAAGTCCACCCTGCTACACCTTTGGCTAAAATCACTCTTTTTCCTAAACAGAGTTGAGGCAAATTTTAGACAAGTCTGAACGTACTTAGAAGGCAAGGAGAGCCTCTGAAATCAGGGCCATCCTGTCAAGTCTGGGAGGTACAGTTTTTGGAGTTATATTTGCCAAGCAATGGCAGGTCCTCTGTTTCTAGAAGGTGCTTTGAGATCAGGTCAGGCCAGTCAGGCTGAGGAGTGTGACCCCAATCCTCACCCCTGTAGGTGACCCAGTGCCCCCTCTGTTGGGCTGGCAGCAGGGAGGCACTGGGCTGATCTCAATGAGGCAGACCCAGTTCTCAGAGGTCAGAAGTACCTGAAAGCATGTAAGTGTTAAGCGGAAGTCCTAAACCTTCACTAAAACTGGCCAATTTGTGTCTGTCTCAACAGCTGTTTCCCCAAATCTCAGCCCCAGAGCTTCTCCTACATCCTCGCGGAGCAACTCACTCACCATCCCCACGCTGCCTGGTGAGGTCCAGTCTCCTTGGCAGTTTCTGCCCTGTTTCTCCCTTTGGGTGGCAGCTCAGCCCCTCCCTTGGCCTGACCACAAGGCCTACCATCTTGCAGGCTTCCCAGGTAGACCCTCTGTTTGGCCCCCTCTCCAGGGGCTCCCAGCTGGGCCTGGCTGGGCTGCCTCAGAGGTGGGAGATATATGTTACGTTGGGGTTTTGAGCTAATGTGGGGAGACAGGTCTAGCCCAGGATGAGGTAGGTTGTGGAAGGGGGGGCTATGGCTTGCATTCTTTGCCTAGAGAGAAGTCAGAGAGTTCATTTCAGCGCTTATTGGGAAAGGCCTCTATTTGAGCCACTCTTTGCTTTTTGGTTTCTTGTCTTTCATTAGGCTGTGTTCTGGGCCACACCCTCAGACCAGCAGGGGAAGGGAGGGTGCCAGGGAGAACAGCCTGCCCATGTCAGAGCTGTGGGGCCAGCTCAGGCTCAGGCCAGGCTGCCTGGGTTCAGATCCCAGTGCTGACATGTCCTGTGTGACCTTGACCTCCCTCCGCCTCATTTGCCTTGTGTGGTTTCTGTGATGACTAAATGAGGATTCAGCACAGAACCTGGCATGTAAGAGGCATTCAACAAATGGTGGTGTTACTGGCTCCCAGGCCTGGGGGAGATAAGGGAGGACATTCTGGGGAGGTAGATGTGCTTCGCTAAAGGAACAGCTGAGGTGTGGGGTGCTGGACAGCTCTCAGCAGTGTCTGGACCATTCCAGGTTTGGATGCATGCAGTGGCCCACAGCCCCCTCTGCTCGGAGCACCAGCACAGGTAACGGGGGCCCCATTTGGGTTTTCTATGCCAACTTGTCTCCTCTTACTCCTTAACCCCAAGAGGCCCTTCACAACCCACTGAAGTGAGGGTGCTGGGTGGGGGAGGCACCTACGCCACTGCTAGAAATACCCCTCATTGGGGGTATTCGAAGAGGCGATATGGTCCCTTCACATCACTGACTGACTCGTGTTTAATTTCTCCAGCAGAAGGGGGATGAGGCCGAAGTCTCTTCACATCACCTTGGCGAGCCTGTGAGTTTGAGCTCTGCCCAATTTGGGTGCGGGAGATACAGTGTCCTAGCAGCCTAGGCTGGCCCCAGGCAGCTATGAGTGGGTGCACATGAGTGGACAGTCAAGGCTGGGGAAGCAAGAAGGTTGCTCTGCCCCATTGTGACAGGAAATCTGAGGTGGTGGTGGTGGGGGGGTGGGTGAGAAGGCAGGATTCCGTGGGGTGACCTCCATGGTGGTCCTGCCTATAGCCCTGCACCCCCAGCCAGGCTGCTGGCCAGAGACCAGGGTGACCTCGGGGCCCAGCAGGAGCCAAGCAAGGCACTTGCTCTAGTGAAACTGCAGGAAGGCTCCAGGCCCTGGTTGGAATTCTTCTTGGGGCAGCAGGGAAACCTCATCTTTTCCTCACACCTGCTCAGAGGAAAGTGATGGAGAGGGTGTTGAGGGCAGCATATACTACAGTCTCATCTAGAACGGGGTCTGGGCTAGAGTCCTCTGGGGGAGCTTCAGCCGCATGTAAACAGCCACACAAAGACCGGACACAGAGCCACGTGCTCCTCACAGAGCAAGCTTCCCATGGGAAATGAAAGGACAGTGAACCTCTGAGCCATGAGATATCTATCACCTTTGCAAGAATCACCTCATCTAAATATTCATAACCTCTTCTGGATTATGGAACTCTGAGAAATTGTTAAAAGCTGTGGATTCTCTTCCCCCAAAATACATACAGCACACACACAAACACACATATGTATGTGCATATAATTTCAGAGGGTTCACAAATCTGATGAGAAATCTAAGCCCCTAAAAGTTAAGGGCTTTGCCAGGCAGAGCCAGGACTAGGATCTGGGGCAACTGAGTTAAGGCCAAAACATGTGATTGCCCCGAACTGCCCTCGGTTCCACTCTTCTCTCTGGCTCCTAGACTTCGGGAGTTCTTGGCAGGTTTTGAATGGCAGGTCCCTGGTCCTGGGTGTTTTACAAACCTTAGGCTTGTCTGTGGGTCCTCTTTACTGGAGCAGACTCCCACCTATCTCACACCCCTACACACACGCTCACACATGTCCCTTAGCAGGGTCTGTGGTCCCACATGTCTGCTCCCCAACCTGCCCCCAGGGTCCCGTTCTACCTTGTCTCTTTCAGAATATCCCCAAAGGGCTAGCTGACCGGAAGCAAAATGACCAGAGGAAAGTGTCTCAGGGCAGGCTGACTCCTCGCACTCCCACAGCTGAGAAGTCCAAAGAGATTGCAATAGAACAAAAGGAAAACTTTGATCCCCTCCAGTGCCCTGAGGCCACACCCAAGGGCCCAGCCTCTGGCTTAGGCAGTGTCGGGAAAATGGCCCTGAACAGCCCGCAGCCTGGCCCTGCTGAGAATGAGCTGGACAAGCCGCTCCTGAAGACAGCCAGGGAGGGCAACCCTCTGCCCAGAAGTCCGGCCCAGGGCTCTGGAGGGGCAGCTTCCCCGGGCCCCCAGGGAAAAGGCACCGCTGGAGAGCCAGGAGGGTCCAAGGTTGGCTCCAAAACCGAGCTTCGGCCCCCTCCTTCCCGGCCACCCCTGCTTCGGGGCGTCTCCTGGGACAGTGGCCCCGAAGAACCTGGCCCCCGGCTGCAGCAAGTGCTTGCCAAGCTGCCCCTAGCAGAGGAAGAGAAGCGTTTTGCAGGCAAAGCTAGCAGCAAGCTGGCCAAGGTGCCTGGACTCAAAGACTTACAGATACAAGTGCAGCCCGTGCGGATGCAGAAACTGACCAAGCTCCGTGAGGTGGGTTACTGGGGGCAGCTGGGTTGGGTGTGCACTCCAGGTCCCCCTGGGAGGAAGACCTCTGTGGGCTGAGCTGGGCCCTGGGGCAGGGCAGTTCTGGCCTGCACATGGGCCTCATGGGGCCCTAAACTTCCCCACCCTGATAAATCAGGTCCACTGAACAGCATCTTCATAAACACCAGTTTCAGGTGCTTTACCCCACTTGCTTGGGTGAGGTCAGTGTGGGACACAGTTGACACACAACACCACATTCAGGGGGAGGTGGTGTGCAGAGGTACATGGGCCCTCAGTCCTGGGCTTGTTTCCCCCTCCAGCTGGAGCTGGTGGCTCATAAACAGGAAGCCCTTGATGGAGTGCCTTGTCATGCCTAGGACTGGGTTAGGCAAGGATAAAATATCTTTTCCTTTATCATGGCCCTAAGCTTTCCTTCCTGATGTCTCTTAACAAAGGGCCTCAAATACATCCCTAAGTATAATAATGGCTATGAGGGGCTGCTCCCCTCCTTGGTGAATTTCTTCCAGCATCCATGATGTCCCCCAGCGTTTACTGGCCATCAAACCAGGCACAGTGGTCTTTCATGGGGCTGCCACCCTATGCTTGGGTGAGTGGGGGTGTCCAGATATGGAGCAGAGAGAGACCGGGATGTGAGGGACAGAAGAGGTCAACAGAACAAAGGAGTCTTTATCCAATCCCCACTTCCCCAGAGGGCCAACCCAGGCCACAGGCCAGCCAACCAGGACTCCACAGGGCAGGACCTGGCACCCCCACCACCTGAGCTGGACAAGACTCTCTTGGCTCCTCTACAGAGGGGCGTGGGGCAGAGAAGGAATAGAGGCACCCAGTAGCAGTCAGTGGGTCCTCTTTACAAGTGAGGAGGTTTCTGTGCTAGCAGGACACACTCTAGTGCTGACCACTGTCCTATTCAGAAACCTGCCATGATGCTGAGTTGTAGGCTCAGGGGATGCTAGGGCCTGGCTGCTGATGTTAACATTTCACACTAGTGTGTCAGCACAGGCTGGAAGGTCTGCCTGTGACGGGCCATAGTCCCAGATCTCTGGGGAAGGTGGCACCAAGGGGGCCAGATAGCCAGGTATTTGCCTTCATGGACCTCTGGCAATGAAGAGAAGGCAGGCCCAGGCAACAGGCCATCCCTGCCCAATACCCCTGCAAGCTTTTCTCTGCAGCAAAGAAAGCCACAAAGAACCTGGGGGCCCCATCCCACTAACCTCTGCCCTGGCAGCTGAGTACCCCCATCCCAATCCAGTGTGCTAAGAGCTGATTGGCTGTGGGCTTCTGGTTTGCTAAGGAAACAGGTAAAAGGCTCTATCCGGTGACTCCTGTTTGGGCCATAAGCTCCATCCTTTCCTGCTTTATCCAGGGGGCAAACCATTCAAGTGGCCTCTGTCACACGGGCACTGAAATCTCTTAATAGCGCCAGCCACAGGGGTGAGGAGCTGGATCAGGCATTTCCACCTGGGGGCACTGATCTGGTGCCGATGGACTTGGAGCAGGTGTGAGCTGACCTATGCTACATACTGTGGTCAGAATCCTCATCTCTCCCCCGGCTCTGCCTTCTGAGGCCCCAGGCAGGACATTGGCTGCTGAGCCTGCTGCCTTGAGGCAGCACTTCTCAGGCCTCATCTGTGTGGAGAGTTTAGTGACTCAAGCCACTGAGAATGAATGGGGGCAGGCCACAACTCCTGGGAGTGGGAGCTCACTGCTTAGAACAATAGGGCAGGAAGCTCCAGCCGCTCAGAGCACAGCCAGGAGCTCACCAAAGATTGTTTCCAGGGGCAGCCACATACCCATCCAGGGACCCTCCCTTCCCCAGAGCTCTGGGCTCTGCTTCTGTTGTTCTCCAGCCTCAGCCACAGGGTGGCTGGCAGCTCATTCACCAGGAGGCCCGCAGGCTAGTTAAACATGCAATAGTTCTTCACTCAAGGAATGTGGTGCCACTGTGGGTTTCAGGCACCTTTGTGGGCTGAGAGAAGGGCTGGCTTCCTGGTCCCCTCAGATGCCACCTGGTCATGATTGTCCACACACTTCGGAGGCTGCCCCTGGTGTCTCGCACATTGAGTGGCCACAGAGCCATAGACAGAACTGAGAAAAGAGTCCAGTCTGATGTCCTCATCTGAAATGCTGTCTTTTGCTTTTTCTAAAAAGGAGCACATCCTGATGAGAAATCAGAACTTAGTGGGGCTCAAGCTTCCAGAACTTAGTGAAGCGGCGGAGCAGGAAAAAGGTAGGTGGGACCCAGCAGAGGCACTCCTCAGGCCACAGCTGGTCTCATTTTTGTCAGATCAAAGTGTAAACACTAGACTTCGAGTCAGAGCCTTTGTCTGTCCCAGTGGTGAGTGTGGACCGAACACAGAGCAGCCCCTCGGTAAATATTTGCAGATGAATAAATTAATCAGGTCATATTTCCTGCCCACTCAGAGAACCTCTAAACGTGTCTCCTTCCAACCAACCCTCCTTGTAGACCTTGCTAGTCTTCCTTGAGGCTTATTAGCACCAAGTGGGCCTGGAAGGGTGACCCAGGTCTGAACTTTTGATGCTTCCTTTTTCTTTTCCTCTCACACCCGGAAGCCACACAAATAGAACAGTTCCTCTTTTCAAGATATCAGAGTCATCTCTTGCTTTCGAATCTGCTGTCACCACAAAGTTCAAGCCCCAGCCCTTCCCTCCTAGTGACTGCAAGTCCCCACCCAGCCATCCTGCCAGACTCATCTTCTGAAAAATGAGACCTTGGGTCTTTTCCCCTGACCCCCAATCCCTGGCTCACCCCTCCTGATATCTCCTATCTCATGCTACCTGTAGTCAGTCTCAGCATAGAAGCCTTCTGCTTAAGGATTGTCATATGGGCATGTCCAGGGTGCCACCAACCATGTTGGAAGACCCTGGTCTGAAATATAGTAACTAACACTTACCTATTCAACATTAACAGAAGATTCCAAGTAGTAAAATTTCCAACAATGTTTTATTTTTTATTCTTATTTATTAATCATTATATTATTTTCCTTTTTATTGAATTTATTGGGGTGACATTGGTTAATAAAATTATATAGGTTTCAAGTGTATAATTGTATAATACATCATCTGTATATTGTATTGTATGTGTACCACTCCAAGCCAACAATTTTTTAAAGTACTAATTTTAGAAAAAATTAACCATCTTTAGAGGAAATATGGGAAGATTATTATATACTGCTCTATTTTTAATTTTTAATTTATTAAAGCAGATTCAAAACACTAGGAAAATATTTATCTTAAAATTCCACCATAACCCCATAAATTCTGAAAAAGCAACAATTTCTATTTTTCCCCAGTATTTACACATATTTTTAATTTTCTTCACAATTAATTTGATGGTAGATATAACTTCCTATTCCTACTTTTAAAAGTTATTTCGTAACTAATTTCATGTATTTTGACTCGTTCTCATATTTATCATTTAATGGGTACACACTATCCTTTTGTGTTGCTGTATCTATTGTTAGGGATTTCAGATGTTTATAGTTAACTATGATGAAGAACCCTACTCTAAACAGCTTTGTACTTGTAGTTTATTTTTTTCTTCCTTTAATTTACCCCCTTGAGATAAATTCTCATGCTTGAGAGTCAGTGGGTCAAAGTGTAGAAACATTTGCATTTACTGAATTGTCTCCAAAGTATAAAGCTTCCTGCAAGGGCTGAGCGAGGAGCCTTTCTCCTGAGAACAAACAGTACTAGACTTTGCTTTGCTTTTTCTCCTTATTGGCCAGAATATAGTGAGAACCAGATAATCAGTAATAATAACAACTATAATGTATTATTAGTATCAGTGTGAAATGCTACTTCATTATTACTTCAATTAATTTGCTAGCAAGCAAGCTCAAACTTTAAATTTTTAAATATTTATTTCCTTCCCCCCTCTCCCTCTTATTGGGTGAATTACCATTTGGATCTTGGGTGTTTTTGTTGTTGTTGGTTTGTTTGTTTTTGTTGGTAATGTATATAAACTCTATATATAATAACCAGTTGTTGGCTGTATCTTTCTATTTTTCATTCTATCATTTTTTTTTTGCTTTTAAACAAGTTTTGTATTATTTTAGAGAAATCAAAGTTTTTATAAAATCTTTTTTGCCTATCTTTTCCTTTGAGAAGTCTTCCATTATTTCATTTAAATCATTATAAAATGATTAATTCTCTTTAATTGGGACAGTAAGTCTATTTTCTACTAGTTTGTCTATAGTTTGATCTATTTATATTTTTTTGCTAATATCTCTGAAATTTATTTTAACATAGGTATTTGAAGATTTAAGACCCTGTTACCTCAATCATATTTTAATAATTTTATTTCTTACTATATTGTGGCTTAGATAAGTATATACTACATTCTTTTTCAAAAATATTTTTATTGATTTCACAGGGAAAGAGAGATAGAAATACCAATGATGAGAGAGAATCATTGATAGGCTGCCTCCTACACGCCCCCTACTGGGGACTGAGCCCGCAACCTGGGCATGTGGCCTTGACTGGAATCAAACCCCGGGACCCTTCAGTCCACAGGCCTACACTCTATCCACTGAGCCAAACCTGCTACATTCTTTTTTTTATATATTCCAAAGACTAGCTCTGAACCTTAGATTCTGTTTTATTCTGACCAGAACTGCATTATTTTAATTACTGCTGCCTTTTCACATGTTCTAGTGTGCAGTGGGGTTATTTCTCCCTTATTGCTTTTCTTTTTCAGAATATTCATTATATCCTAGATGCAAAGACTCAGTTAAATTAATGGAAAAAACTGGACAAGAAGCCAGGAGATTTGAGTTGGTGTCCCCAGTCCAGACACATACTAACAAAGTCTTTAAATATTTTCCTCATCCTCTGTGGGTCTCCACTCCTTGTTGGATTAGATGACCTAAGATTCAAGGATTCCAGGTCCTTTCCAGTTTGCCTCCTAGTTACCAAATTCTTTAAGTGAAATTTATACCATTTTATACATTTTAATTGTGAGTGCTCGAAAGCTGCACATTGGATTCAGAACTGTCCAAGTTTTGTTTGTTGCAGCTTATAGATTATTAAATTATTTAATTTGCAAACATTTAGTTCTCATTTAGAAACATGGTTTATCCCTCTATTAATTTAGGTATTCCTTTCTTTTTCTCTAAAATATAGGTCTCCCATCTCTCTTATTGGGGCATGTTGCACATGACTGATATTTTTTTATTATTTATGAAGAAGACTCTTTTTTCATTAGAGTTTTCTAGTTGATAGTGGCATAGATGAATGCTGCTTGGTTATTATACATATTTCTTATATAATATTATTATCAAATGGGAGAGGGTGATTACTATAGTATTAAAGAGCATAATTACTATTATTAGAGTGATTACTAGGTCCCCGGTACTGTGCTAAGCATTTGACAATATTTCACATAATGCTCACAACTCCGGGAGGTGGGCCTTATTATACCCATTTTACAAAGGAGGAAATTGAGGCTCAGAGAGGACATGTTCACATGGTCAGTAATCGCCGAAGCCAGGACTGGAACCCAGATGTATCTAAATCCAAAGACTCGTGACCACCTTGCAGAATGCCATTCTTTTTCTGATTCAATCTTTGTATTTGTATCAAATTCACTATTTGTCTTTGATGTGTGATTGCATGAAACTTATGTGTATTTTTCTTCTGTATCTATACATGTTTTATTACTGTGTAACATGCTCTAATGTGATAATGGTGATAAGGAGAACACTGCCCTGGTTTCTGTTTATGATTGAATTGTTTTTGTGTTTTTCTTTCAAGGATCATGTTGTGTCTGACTATTAAACAAATGCACTCTTTTAATTTTTAAATATTATTTCATATTTATATTATTTTATATTATAAATTAGAAAAAGATAGAATATGTAATCTTTTATTATATATCATATTTTTTCCATTTTATTTTATATATTTATATCCTATATATTTCTTATGTTTATGTTTTGAGTTTTTATTTTAAGGAAACATTCTTCTCTTGCAAGTTTGAAGATTTGTGTTAAATTTTATCAAGTTGCTTTGGATATGTATTGAAAGAATAATGTAATTTTGTCATTTAATATATCACTGAATACTTTTCTCTATATAGAAGTAAACGCTTGTGGTCCTGGAATAAGAAGAGTTCTTGTTATCTAGGGGGACAGAGATTAGAGAAACAAACATTCCATTTCATACTGTGATAGATTTTATTAGGAAGAAGGATCTGGAGGTGCTAGAAGAGTCCTTCCTAGAAAAGTGAGATTTGAGTAGATACATAAAGACTGAATGGGAGGGGCAAGGGCATTCCAGGTAGAGGCAACCACATGTACTTAGCCAAAGAGGAGGAATGAGTTGTTGAAGATCCCAAGATGCTGGAGAGGGTTAACCACAGAGGGTGTTGTAGGTCCTACTATGGATTCTAATGCTCGTCCTAAGAAGAGCTGAACTGGATTAGCATTTCAGCGATTTCTCTGGCATGTGGCCAGTGGATTGAGCTGGGAAAGGACTGAGGAGTGCAGACAGAGGGAAGAGATGGGAGGCTACTGAGATAGCCAAGGGACCTGATTACGACAGCTGGGACAAGGCCCTCTCCATGGTGGCAGGGCCTGAGCCCTTTTCATCTCTGCATCCCCAGTGGTCAGCCCTGGAACTGACTCAGTCTTACATCTTTGGCTTGAAATGACCTCCAAATGATCCTACGTCCTATGAGACTCAAACGTCCTACAAGTGGTCCCTGTGAAGAGAACTGGAGAGACCACATGCAAAAGCCACTCCCTCTCCTACCCACGTTCCTCAGAAACTAAAGGAGAGCCAAAGTTTGTAAGACTCTGGAATGTTCTGATAAGGATCTTCCCCATCTCCCAAAGGAACAGCAAACTATCATAAGAGACTCGTGTTTACCCCATGAGCTCATATGCACTGCTGTATTTAGAGCCTGTTAAAGGGCAGCCTCTCCAGCTCTCAGAGAGGCCTCCCAAACTCATTTGTCCTGGATACAGAAGGAATGCAGCTCTTTTACAGGGCTTTTAGAATGCAGGGAAAAGAAGTCAGAACTCTGCAGATATCAATCAACACACACGTGGTTGCCCACCACGTCTCCAGCAATGTCCTAAACACTGTGGAGCATAGAGTACAGCATCCCACTTAGCTGGAAAGATAGAGTTCCACAACCTTTTTTTTAAAAAAAATCTTTGATTTCTTTAAAGTTTCACAACCTTGATGGTAGGAATTAAAATATGTGTCAGGATTCTGCTAGAATAAAGACCAGTATCACATAAAAACATTATATGAGCTGAGTGAAGTAGGTACTGTAATGCCCATTTTATATCTGAGCAAACTGAGGTATCGTGAGAACAAGAAACTTGCCCAAGGCTATGCAGGTGGCAAGTGGTGAAGCTAAAGCTCTTAATCACACAGACTCTAAAAATTAGAGAAAATAGGATGCCGCATGCATTTACTGAACACCTTCCATGGTTAATTTTCATTTTTAAAATTTGGTGTTTATAAGAGTCAAATTCATTTATCTGATAATTTGATCTCTGAGATCCATCTTGTTCCCTACCAGCCTTGGAGAGCAAGGTGTTGCTGTACACGGAGGTAAAAACATGGAGGAAGAAGCCATTAGCTCAGTAGTGGCAGTAAGTCAGGACAGGTTTCCAGGAGGAGAGCTTTGAGACAAGGAAGAGACGGCAGAGGGAATAGCAGGAGCAAAGGAATGCAGGCCTCTTCTAGTGCTTGGCATGTTCCAGGAACAGAAGAAATCCATTTGAGTCAAGTATGGGCCATGTGTCCCAGAGAGATGGACAGCAAGGGTGGAGAGTGGGTGGGGATCAGGGAGAGTGAAGGCTTTGAGGAGCAATTAATGAGTGTGAACTTTATTCAGGACCTCTTGTAAAGCCAGAGAAGTCTGCAGGTAAGGAAGCATCAGGATAAAAATTGAGTTTAAGGATAATTTTGGACACATTATGAAACCTGGCCTATAAAAGAAGAGTCTGAAGGCAGCGAGACCAGGTAAGAGGGTATGAAAACAGCCTGGTGAGAGGTGATGAGACTGTAGGTTGAGATGGACAGGTAGGGTTGTGAGGACAGGTTTGAGAGCTATTTAGGTCAGCTTGGCAGGACTTGGTAAGGAGATGAGGTGGAGAGGGAGACCAGGAAGACCACCAGACATCTGTCTGCATGGCTGAGGGGGTGTTGGGGTCATTAATCAGGATTGGGAGCTCTGAGACGCTCCATTGAGAATAAAGACAGTGAGTTTGGGTTTGGACATGTTGAATGTCCATAGGGATGCCACAATCTGACAGACCTGGTTTTTCGTCCTAGCTCTCAGCTAACAAGTTGGGACCCTGGGGAATCTACTTAACTTAGCTGAGCCTCAGTTTCCTAGCTTGTAGTTTCCCCAGAAAATGAACTTAGCAATATTTACTTTGCAAAGCTGTTGTAAGGAAGAATGAGGAAGTGTGCCTAATGCATAGTTGACGTTCAATAAATGGTAGCAGTTCAAATGGCTTTTATTAACCTGATCCAGGTGGCAATGCCTAGGAAGTGGGTGGGTTTCTGGACCTGGATGTTGATAGAGGTGTGGGCTGAGGCAGAGACATGCATTAAACAGGCAGTCCTTCCAGACACCCCAGTCTGGGCTCTGAGCCCTCAGTCTTAGGCAAGGAAAAGGCTCCCTGAGAAGACTGATCTGAAGAAAGTTTACCCCAACTAGTAGCTTTGGCCGTTTGGGGGTGATCCTGGAGCTCAGAGCACCTTTAACTACAATCCCCAAAAGTTACTTTTCCAAGTTCCTGAGATTGCCAGAAACAAATGTTTTCATTGGAATGAGCTAGTATAGACAGATATTTTAAAAATAACTTTACTGCTTTTGTTAAAAATACCTCATGTTCATTATTTTAAAATTCAACTAATAGTGAAAAATACAAACAAGAAAGTAAAAACAGCTTACACCAAATGTTCCTTTCTCCATAAATACAGAAGGAGGAAGGGAGGATGGAGAGAGATTATGTTAGATTGCTAGAAATACTTTTTAAAAAAGACAAGGTATTCAAATTTAACTGAATTTCAATTAAAGTAAATTAAAACTGTAGGACTTGTGAATTTTGGTAACTGCTTCCTCCAGAAAAAAAAAGAGATTAGTTTTTAAGAGTTTAAAATATATATTATGAAATGCATTAGGGAGTCATTGAGGTACTATTTTTTACATCACATGTTTCAAATTTGGATTCATGACTTCCCACAGGAAAAGATAAAATGGCAGCATTTCTTCCCACCTTTATTATTTCTTCCCACCTTCTCACTTCCACATATACAAATGACAATTACTTTTTTTTAAATATATTTTATTGATTTTTTACAGAGAGAAAGGGAGAGAGATAGAGAGTTAGAAACATCAATGAGAGAGACACATCGATCAGCTGCCTCCTGCACATCTCCTACTGGGGATGTGCCCGCAACCCAGGCACATGCCCTTGACCAGAATCGAATCTGGGACCCTTCAGTCCGCAGGCCAACGCTCTATCCACTGAGCCAAACCGGTTTTGGCGACAATTACTTTTATATTAAGTTTATAACCTTTATATTTCATTCTGCAACCATAATTTCCATAGTTGTTTAAGCCTTAAACTGATATGTAAAAGGACTTAATGCTCATCACTAATCCCTTTACTATGGCTGCTCATTCCCAATTTTATGATTTTGATTTATCTCTTGTTTAGCTGGATTTCATTCTTCAATAGTTTTCCTAGAAGGGCTCAGAGGTGCTATGTTCTCTCAATTATAGCATGTTTGAAAATGTTGTCTTTAATTCTTAAAGGACAGCCTGGATGGTTATAAATTTGGGGTCATTCTTTTCTTCAGAACTTTGTAAATGCTATACTGTATTCAGTGTTATAGAGAAGTCTGGGACCAGCTGATTTCCAGCACCTCAGTCCTCACCTCTCCCTGTAGATGGCTTATTCTCCTGTGAGGGTGTTAGAGAAGCATTTTATACATATATAATATGCAACCTGCAAGTTCAGCTTTTATCTCAATTGGGGAAAATTTTTCTTCTTTCTATCTTTGGATATGTTCTTTCTTTTGTTTTGTTCACTACTTCAGAGACTCCACAATCCCGAAATTTCTCATCAATGTCTCAAGTGCAAGTCCATTATTCTATCTCCATATACTTTAATCTTCCCTTCTTTACATTCCTTGTGCTCATTTCAGTCTCTCCCATCCTCCTCACTAATTTAGTTTGAGGCTCTATCTGTTTTATTCTTTCATATTTTCCACACATTGGTTAGTTCTATCTTTTTATAATTTCTTGCTTAGTTCTGTTGGTCTTCAATTCATTTCCTTAAATTGTAATCTTCTATCTTTCTGTGATCTCTCATCTCATCTCTGATTTCCTATTTTCATTTTTGCCAGGTTCTAATTTTTCCACGAGTCAAAGAATTTGTGGTATACATTTTGCACAAAAGTGCATTTTTGCTGTGTTGTTGCCTCTGTTTTTATCCTGACATCTGTCTCCTGCATGTTTCCTTTCTCCTTTCCTTTATACCTTCCTTCCTATTTTGACTATAGAGTATTTTGAAAGAGTTGCCAAGCCATTTGTTTTTATTTCATGTCCTTTTTACATGGGCATTTCTACCTGAATTTTCTCTTCACCCAGATATATTATGCAGGTCAATTTTCACTGCCTCTTCCACCTTACCTGAGACTTCTGTCCTCCCTGCAGCATTTAGTAGGGGACTGGGTGTTCTGTGTCTGCTTTGCTATTGCTTGGATGGTGGGGGAAGGGGAAGTTCAGAGGGAGCTGTGTGTAGTGGTGCTTGTGGGATTTGTTTCTGCTCTTTTTCTAACTTTGTTCATAGTCCCAATACTTGGTTTATTACACCAAAGTGGGGGCTTATCTTATTTCTTTAGATGGGGAGTAGTGGATTATGTGTTATTTCACCAATTCAGGGTAGAATCATAGAAACAATCTACTTAGGTATTTATTTCCCAGATGTGAACCAACTATTTCCAACTATCCTGTCAGGTAAAGGAAGGAAAAGAGACCAATTCCAAGGAGTTTGGCCACTGTGCTATTTCTCAGAAGTGGCGGGTAGTGGGGGGTGCGTGCGGTGGGAGGGTGGGAGAACAGCTTCTGTTGGGGGGCTTTCCATGTGTCTCACTCCATCAGAGAAGCGTGTTTTCTTTATTTTCTCTTCATTTTCCTTTCTGGTAAATCCCTCCATATTGTTCTACATAATCAGCTCCAGTAGACTACTGTGCTGTCTTTTCTTTCTGTCTTTCCTTTCCTCTCCTACTTGTCAAGAAAAGCAAACAGCAGCAAGGCAGTTTTTCTCTGGTGGGATTTCTGCTATGGTGGGATGGGGACCTTTCTGCTCTAGAGAAATGTTCTGAATCTCCTCTGCAGGCTGTTTGCTCGCCTCCTCAGTCTGTCTCCCTCCCACTCTGGGGTATTGCACCCTCACATCTTCCTCTCAGTACTGAGTCTTTGAGGGTTTTCAAGGGTGGGAACTCTACTTTTATTTCTAATAAGTTTTTGTCTTTCTCCAACCATTATGTTGAAAGATATTGCCTTTTTCTGTATTTGAGAATGGTGGGTATATTTTTGGCTGATTTAAAAATTTGTCATTATTGTTAAGTTAATTTGGTTGAGTTTAGGACGAGGTTGGCTGGTTTTGGGATCTGCCAGTTCTAGGGTCCCTCTTTAAAATATATATTTTATTGATTTTTTACAGAGAGGAAGGGAGAGGGATAGAGTTAGAAACATCGATGAGAGAGAAACATCGATCAGCTGCCTCCTGCACACCCCCTCCTGGAGATGTGCCTGCAACCAAGGTACATGCCCTTGACCGGAATCAAACCTGGGACCTTTCAGTCCACAGGCCGACGCTTTATCCACTGAGCCAAACCAGTTAGGGCTAGGGTCCCTCTTTAGACAGCCATTTTAGTGGGATGTCCTCAACCTAGGGCACTTTTCTTGGCAAAAGTCCCTGGTATGACTTTCACTTGATTATTAGACCTTGGTATGGTTCAATCAATCATACAGATTTCTCAGGAGATCATTGTTTAATTTTCTCTGAGCTGGATACTGGCATAGTGAGGCCAGAAGCAACACAGGATTTACCATCTGTCACATGCAATGTCAGAGGACAGTAAATGCCAGGACAGAACCAAGAGGTGACAGGCAGCTAAGAGAATGTCTAGCCCAATTATATATTCAAAGGACACTGACTGTCCTGTTTCTGACAAATGGCCCTCCAGACTTTGCCAGGATACCTTGAGTACCAGGAAACTCATGAACACCATTCTGTTATTGGAAAGCTTAAAGTATTTTTTAATCTGTTTTTTGTTAAATTGATTTCAGAGAGAGGAAAGGAGAGAGGGATAGAAACATCAATGATAGAGATTCACTGATCAGCTGCCTCCTGCACGTCCCCCACTTGGGGATCGAGCCCGCAACCCAGGCATGTGCCCTGACTGAGAATCGAACTGTGACTTCCTGGTTCATTGGTTGATGCTCAACCATTGAGCCACATGATTGGGCAGAAAGCTCAAAGTATTTTAAGCATTCTTTACCTTCTGAGCCAAACTACACCCCCTCTTCTCTGCATGGTCTCCCTCGGTGAGGCTTCTAGTTCACATGACTCCCAATCTCAGCTCCATTTGCATGCCTACCACAGCTGTGCCTATAGTCCTGTTCTCTGGACTGGCCTACAATTCTGGAAAGTGATTGAGCAGGTTGGAAATCTTCTGGGTCAAAATGCACGTGAAATGGTAAAACAAAACTATAAACTCCTGCTTGCAAATGGAAAGTAACCATGGTTTGGGATGAAGATACTTGTTTTGGCTCAAGTAAGAGAGATTTGAGGCTTTTAATCCTAAATGCATTGTGGGCCCACAGTAAGGCACGCCAAGTCTATGCTGTGTGAATAACAAATGTGAATGTCAGGGACATGTGCCAATGTCCTCCTGAACTAGGAGCATGTAAGAGCACATCTGGGCCTCGAGGACAGCAACAACCAGAATGCATGCAGGCAGGGGATCATGTCTAGAGGCCATGGGCCACAGTGGGCCACAAGGAGCAGTTGGGAAAATGGGGCTAGCGCCTGGAGAAGGAAAACTTTGGGAGAGGTAAAAGACCTGTCTTCAAACAGGAGAAAGATTTATGGAAAGAAAATATTTCATTTATTCTTTCTGCCTTCAGAGCAAGACCTTGGATAGTTTTAGGAAATAACAAACGCCTGCTCATTCATTTTGTTGACTATGAGGCATTTATTTCTGAGATATTTTAAAAAACCTAATGACCTTAGATTTACCTTGGAAAAATCCTATTTCTATTCCTGCCTATGGGGCTATGGAACCAGATGCTGATTTTGAGGTAGACCACAGATGACTGAACTGTTGAATTCATTTGAGGAAGAATAATTCGGCAACAGGCCTCTTGAAAAACCTGCTAAAGAGAGGCAAACATTATGCCAACATTATGCCAAATAGCCAAACAGCTTCCATTTGCCAGAAACAAACCTTTGACTCCAAACATAAGAGCCTGCTTGGAATTTTGGAAAGCAATAGGAAGAACATAGAATTTGGAGCAGACAGAATTGGTTTGAAGTCTTCCTATGCCATTTACTAGTTCTGTGACCTTAAACAAATTCTTAAACTTGCTGAGTTTTGGTTTACCTACCTGTGAATTGAGAAAATTAAGTTCTGTCTTATTGAGTTATTATAAGGATGAAATAATAATTATGAAGTCCCTGGAATATAATTAGTTTCTTTTTAAAAATACATTTTTATTGATTTCAGAGAGGAAGGAGAGGGAGAGATAGATAGAAACATCAGAATCATTGATTGGCTGCGTCCTGCACAACCCCCACTGGGGATCGAGCAGCAACCTAGGCATGTGCCCTTGACTGGAATCAAACCCGGGTCCCTTCAATCTGCATAGGTTCTTATAAATGTTAAAGCTCTTTCTATCCAATGAAGCAAATTGCAACAGTACCACTGCGATTACAAACAGACATTTTATAAGTTAAGCACTTTTTTTCTTTTAGGGCTCCCTTCTGAACTCTCTCCAGCTATTGAGGAAGAAGAGTCCAAGAGTGGCTTGGATGTCATGCCCAATATTTCTGACGTGCTGCTGCGCAAACTGCGGGTCCACAAGTCTCTCCCTGGAAGGTAAAATCAGGGAGTGGGTTGCAGAAGACCTGTATCATGCAGCCCGTGTTAGATTCTAGATGAGACACAAAAGTGCACCAGCCTTGATCTTGGACCCCAGATGGGTCAGAGTCTAATGGTTCAAATATAAAACAAAAAGAATAGTAAAGGGCCAGGTGGGGTTCTTAGGCACAAGGGTCACCAAGAGGCTCATGGCAGCAGAGGTGGTGGGCTTTGGGCCAGGAGACATGTTTTAATCCCAGCTCTACCATCCTATATAAAACAACCCTAATATAAAAATCGACCAAACGATGGAATGACCAGTCACTATGATGCACACTGACCACCAGGGGGCAGACCCTCAATGCAGGATCTGCCCCCTGGTAGTCAGTGTGCTCCCATGGGGGGAGCACCGCTCAGCCAGAAGCTGGGCTCAAGGCTGGTGAGTGCAGTGGCAGTGGCAGGAGCCTCTCCTGCCTCTGCTGCAGGCGGGTGGTAAGGAGTGAGGCGTCCTGGACTGTGAGAGGGCGCAGGCCAGGCTGAAAGACCCCCCCGCCCCCAAGTGCACAAAATAGCCGAGAGATTCTAGGTCTGATATCTGCATAGATAAAGATGTAGAACATTTGGAACCACACGAAGAAGGGTGCTTGAAAAACCTACCAGGCTCTTCCACACATGGGGAGAAAGTGGCTTCACTTCCCAAGCCTCAGCCTCCTCACCTATACAACAGGGATCTGTCGTTGGTAGCTAAATGAGATGGTGTGTGAGTCAGGACTTAGCATTTTATCAGCACATAGCAGGCCCTGGGTTGAAAAGTGAATAGTTTAGAGTATAAAGGAGAGAAAATAGGGTACCACTAAGCAACAGGGATTAGGAGAGTGCCTGCAAATGAGGCTTCCCACCAAGCCCAGCAACCTGGGGACTAAACTATTGGGAACAATGGCCATTGGGAGGAGCTACCAGACATAACAGAGGTTCCCAATTTAGGGGTAAATATGAAAGAAAAAAGAATTTTGCCCATCAGGTGTTATGTGTTCAAATTCCACACTGTAATTACCTAAAACAGAATCACCAGGGCAATACTCAGAGGGACCTAGCAACCAACATCAAGAAAAGAGCTAGAAACGAGTTGGAAGCAGGCTGAATTCACAGCTGGAGGAGGTGTGTGAGTTAGGCCAGTTCACCTGGTGGAAAGGCACAGAAGGGGTGTCCAGAGACAGGAAGCCGAAGGAGAAGCACCCAAGTGCACTGCAGGTTACAGAGCACAAGTTTACATGCTATGTGTCTTTTGGTGTTTGTGACAACCCAGGGAGGCAGAAAAGGAAGATTTTATTTTGTTCATCATCAGTGAGAGAACAGAGAAGCAAAGCAACATACTGGCAGATGACGGAGTCAGGAATTGAATTCAGGGTGGACTGGTCTGCCTTTCCAGCAATACCAGGGGCCTGTCAAAAGTACCAAAACAATCACCAGTGCTTGTCAGTCTGCAAGGAGTAAAAGTGCTCCTGGCTTCTTTTTCCTCTGTGAAGTTGGAGATAGTATGATTAGGGCACTCCTCCAGCGAATTAAATTTCCCCAGCTTCCCCAGGAAAGGAGAGACTCAGCAATTCTACCATTCTTGAGAATGTTAACAACTACTAGCCACCAAACTGAGTTTTCATGGTCCATGAAGAAGATCAGCTTATGAAGCATACGGTTCAGGCTGTCAGACTGAGGTCAGTGTCTCTCATGCATTGTGTCAATAGCCATGTTGCCCATCCCCATCTTCCCTGCTCCAACCACTAAATCATCTTCCCTGCTTCTGGCTTCAGTAGAGGCTGTTTCCAAATTGGCCCCTTGGTTGGGCCTAGAACTCTGTAGCTCTGGTTCAGGGTTTGGGAGATATGGACAAACTGTCATGTAAGCTGTCATCTAGAAGAAGGAAGCCAGAGCTTCAAGATTCCTTTCCCCAGCAGAAATATGGAAAATTACACTTGAGTTTAATATGCAAAAGGAGTTTGTTTCATGTTCTATATGAACTACATAATTTTGGATTGATCCTTACCAAGAAGGAGCTCATAGGGTCAGCAAACTGAATGGATTCAGTAGGAAAACCAGGTCTAGAACCCAAACTAGAAACATGGTCAGTGGTTGGGTATTAAGAGTGCAAAGTGGAGATGTCACAGGGCAAGGTATCCCAGGGTCAAACACCAGCAGGAGCAATAAACAGGCATTTAATCAACCAATATTCATTGAGTGCCCATTATGTTCCATTAAAATGGAGAACAAGAAGACACAGTCCCTGTTTTCATGGCACTTACAATCTGGGTGGGGAGACAAAAAATATTCAAATAACAAAATGAGTGATTTCAGATAGCAAAGCTGTTAGGAAGACCACAAAATAGGCACATATAGAGAGTGACATGAAAAATGGAGCATTGGGTAGAGGGTCAAAGAAGGCCTCTATGATAAAGGAATAATTAAGTTGAGACATACAAATGACAAAAAAAGTTACCCATGCAAATATTTCAGGGAAAAAATTTCCAGACAAAAAGCATAGTAATTTCAACAAATCATTCTTGGATGACTGGATAGCCACATACAAAAGAGTAAAATTGGACCCTACCTCACATAATATACAAAAATTAATTCAAAATGGATCACAGGCCTAAATATAAGAGCCAATGCTTTAAAGTATTAAAAGAAAATATATAAGAGCAAATCTTTGTGACCTTGGGTTAGTTAGTCTATGTTTTTTTTAGCTATGACTCCAAAAGCACAAGCAACAAGAGGAAAAATATAGGTGAATAGTATTTCACCAAACTTTTGTGATGCAAACAATACTATCAACAAAGTGAGAGGACAACCCAGAAAATGGAAGAAAATATTTGCAAATTATGTATCAGATAAGGACTTGTTTCTAGAATATATAAAGAACTTATATATATACATATATATAAGGCTAATATGTGAAGTGTACCCTCGGGAGTTTGACAGGGTGTTCAAATGCTCACTAAGACATGCACGGACCACCAGGGGATGGCACAGAATGAAGGAAAGCCCTGGCCAGCAGCCAGAAGGCCCCGATCAGCCCTGATTGCTGGCCAGGCCTAGGGACCCTACCCATGCACGAATTTCATGCACCAGGCCTCTAGTCATTCAATAAAAAGACATCTAATTTTTTTTTTAAAGGAACAAAGGATTTAAGTAGGCATTTCTTCAAAGAATATATATGAGGAGTTAATAAGCATATGAAAAGATGCTCAACATTTTTAGTCATTAGGAAAATGCAAATCAAAATGACAATGAAATACCATTTTACATCCACTAGAATGGTTATACTAAAAAAGATGAACAATGTCAATGTGGAGGACTTGGAATCCTCAGTAAAACGGTATAGCCACTTTGGAATAACAGTTTGGCAGTTCTTCAAAAACTTAAACATAGTTACCATATGGCCCAGCAATTCCATTCCTAGGTATATCACAAAGAGAAATGAAAATATATGTCCACACAAAAATTTGTACATAAATGTTTACTAGCAGCATTTTCATAATAGCCAAAAAGTAGAAACAACTCAAATATCCATCAACTGATGAATAGGTAAACAAAATTTAATATATTCATACATTGGAATATTATTCAGACACAAAAATAAAATACTGATATATGCTACAACATGGATGAACCTTGAAAACATTATGCCAAGTGAAAGAAGCCAGTCACAGAAGACCACATGTTGGTTCCATTTATAAGAAATATTCAGAATATGGAGATCCATAGAGAAAAAAAGCAGATTAGTGGTTGCTTGGGGCTGGGGGTGGGGGTTTGGAAAGATGGAGAGAGACTGTTAATTATTGGGTACAGGGTTTCTTTTTTGGATGATGAAAATGTTCTAAAATTGACTGTAATGATGGTTGTAAAATTCTGTGATATACTAAATACAACTGAATTGTATATTTTATAGTAAATGAGTTATATTTCAATAAAGTTGTTACAAAAGAGAGTGAAAAAAAAAGGAAAGAACAGTAACTGTAAAGGCCCTGGGGCCACTGAGTAAGTGTGTTTGAGGAGCAGATTGGTCAATGTGGCTGGAGAGTGGGAAGAGGAGAGTGTGGTAGGGGCTGGTTCAGAGAAGGCCTTGATTTTATTCTAAGGTCTATTAAGGGAGTTTGAATTCTGAGGCAGGCAATGCCATCCAGAATGGTCTCCTTGTATGTCCCCTGCAAGCCTCTGTCTTTTTGGAGGCCCGTTTCTTGCCCCCTACTTGCCTATGCCAGTTCACAAGGCATAGCTCTCTGCATCAGGAGCTGGCTATGTCTGTCATGTGACTACTTTAACTAAATCACACCTCCTGGAGTCCTCAGGGCTTTGTACATTTTTTTTAAAAGTGTGTTCTAGCAGAAAATGAGTCATCAAAATAGAAAAATAAGTTTGATCAATGTGTGATAAAAATATGCAAATTTCACACAAAGCCAAAGCTAGGAGTCAAAAGCAAGCTTAATGAGTTTTGATAAATCATTTAAGCAATATGTACATGCTCTAGAACAGTGATGGCGAACCTTTTGAGCTCAGCGTGTCAGCATTTTGAAAAACCCTAACTTAACTCTGGTGCCATGTCACATATAGAAATTTTCTGATATTTGCAACCATAGTAAAACAAAGACTTATATTTTTGATATTTATTTTATATATTTAAATGCCATTTAACAAAGAAAAATCAACCAAAAAAATGAGTTTGCGTGTCACCTCTGACATGCATGTCATAGGTTCGCCATCACTGCTCTAGATTATGTTGGCTGGCCCACAGCAAAAAGGGCCTGATGGGTGGGGTTGTGACAAGAATTGTAAGCATTAACCATCTTTGCAGTTGTTTATCCCATGCTCTGCACTCTGCTGACTTGCTGGCCATGGGGTCTTATTGCCTCATCCTGACAGGAAGGCTCTCACAGTTCCTTGTCGGGGTGAGAACCAGCTCTTGCAGAGATAGCTGACCCTTACCTTTGCTCTTGGGGTCCCCCCACACCTGTCAAAGGGAGGAAGCTGTGTTTCCTGAGAGTCTTATCAATAGCACACTCTGTTGCCATGTCCTATGACGCTGATAGGCCCTCTCCCAGTCCTCCCACCCCAGCACAGGAAAGGGCCTGTGCATTATTTACATTGTCTGGGTTTCAGAACAGGGCTGGCTTTAGTTACCAGTAAGAGTGGTGACAGCAGCAACACAGTGAGCGTGCAGATAAGAGGACTGCTTGCTGTGGGAACCACACACGATGACGAGGAACCTCTCAGAATGACACGGCTTGCTGGATCTCTGAGTCCAGCTGTGAAGAAGAGCTCTGGCCACTCTTTCCTACCTTTTATTCTGTCTCATTTGCACCCTTGTCATAATCCTCAGAGACAGAAGGAAGGTCAAGCTTTGTGGAATGGGTAGTCCGAAAAACTATTGTGTACAGTCTATAAAGTATGTAGCACATGCACTTAGTAAATCTTCAAAACCAGCCTGTGAATAAGTTGTGATAACTAACATCTGAGTGCCTCCTGAGTGTGGATGTCATGTATATACATATGTGTACACATGCACATACATGTATATATAAATACACCTGTGTATACCATATATGTGAACACACACACATACACACTTGTACACACATAGATATACATACATATATTCTTTATAAGGCTCCTGTAAGATAAATATAGTATTCCCATTTGACAGATGAGCAAACAGAGAGAGATTAAAAGAACCTGTCCAAAGTCATGACTAGTAGAGGCACTGATGGAGGACTGCCCCCAGGATCTAGTATTTTCCACGACACTTCCTCTGGAGGAGTCAATGTCTGATAGAATATCTCTCAGATTACAGAGCTCACACAAAGTGTACTCTGAATCTTTCTTGTCTTATTAACTCCACTTACTCCGTTTCTGGAAACCCATGGTCTGTTGGTTGTTCAAACATAAATTGGATAAAGTTCATTTACATGTCTTTTCTTTTCCACAGTGCCCCTCCGCTCACTGAAAAGGAAGTTGAGGTAAGTAACTCCAGTGCTTTGTGAAATTATGAAGCCTGGGCTTGACTGGGTTTTATTTATACTCTTGTTGAGGAGCTAACCCAGGAATGGAGAATCTAACATTGAGCATTATTGATAAACTTGACTGAGAACCCCACCCACTGACACTGGTGAAGAGGTTTACAAGGGCCAGCTCCTGGCCTCAGGTGGATGCTGACACAATCAGTGCTCAGCAAGGTGAAAGCAGCACAGGCTTTGGAATCAGTCTGTGGTTGAAGCCTGGCTCTGCTACTCTGTCTCACTTTGAACAAGTTAATGACCTCTCTGGTCTTAGTCTCTTTATCCATATGGAGATATAACAGTTCCCATAGAGAGGGTTTTGTGGGAGTAAATGAGGTGCATAAAACTCATGGCATTGCTGGCATATAGTAGATGCTCAATGAGGAGTAGCTTCAATATTGCCATCATCGTCATCATGGGGTAAGTTCAGGGCCTTCAGTCCTCTGTCTGGAGATTTCTGCTCACTGTGGACCTTGTTACATGAACTTCAGAAGCTCAGGCGGAGTTTTCTCACCCCAATGGTATAAATCTGCTACCACTTGCCTCAGGCCGGGCAATGAAAGCTGTAAAACGAAAGCCATTGCTTCCTTCCTGTGCAGTCCATCTGTCTACTTCTCCTCCCCAGTAGTTTCCTGTTACTCCAGGAATTCCATGTCTGATCAGTACACCTTTCAAAGTTCATTCATGCAGGCTGCGTTTTTGGCACGGAATATTTGTTCCAGAAAGTTTCTCCTGACAGAATCATACCTGGCCTTACTCCATCTCCTGGCAGCTCATAGCTGCTTTCAGGGGAGGATTTGGAAGATGCTGGTTGAAGTTTGCTTTAAGTCAACAAGGCTTACATCTCAAATTATCTTTACAGTGGTTTCATGCGAAACCTCCAAAACCCACATGTAATAAATCCTAGTGTGAATCCAAACTGCTTACACAATCAGCTGTGCTGGCCCACGTTTATCTAAACCCAAATACAGGATGTTATTTTCTTGAAGTTCAGGGAAAAGTAAAGCGTTATTCTCTTACTATTCCTCAGTAAAATGCATTTGGTCTCTGGTCCTGGGAAGGACCTAGCATGGACCTCGGGGTACTAGCTCACCATTCTTTGTGCAGTTGGCCGTAAGGGAGAGTTCCACGTGTGCACTGTTACTTTGGTGACTGGTCCAGGAGCTGATGTCAAATGCTCATGTGAGAAACACACCTGCAGCCGCCCGCGTTCCCTGCAATAACTCCTCCTAGCACCTCTCCCACACTCTTGTTCCCAACAGAACGTGTTTGTACAACTGTCCTTGGCCTTTAGAAATGACAGCTACACCCTGGAATCTAGAATTAACCAGGCGGAAAGGGAACGCAACCTGACAGAAGAGGACACTGAGAAGGAACTGGAAAACTTCAAAGCTTCCATTATGGTAATTGTGGAGCCTGACTGGGAATCCTTGGAGTTAGGACTATCTTCAAGGGCCATGCTGGGCACCCTGCTTTTCTTAGTCACCAAGTAGTTTCCTGAAATGAGAAATCAGGCCAAGTTCCTGAGCCAGACAGTCTTCCTCAGAATGCTGAGAGGAGCTGAGGCAGAGATCCTGAAGGACTGGTGACCTCAGGGCTCTGGGTAAGGCCACTGAACGCTTGCTATCTTCTCAGGAGGGGGCTGGGTGACCTGAGATGACAAAGGAAGCTGCTTGGGAACCAGTGACCCAGATGTGATTCCCTTCTCTTAGGCCAGCCAGGTATAGAGTGTCCACATGGGGCATCTCCAGACCCCAGAGGAAGCTGTAGTCCTTGCCCTGTAGAGGCCCCTCCTCTCAGGCAGGACGGGGACCAGGGCTCATCCTGTGAGGACCCCGGGTGATTTCCTTCTCACTCCTCAGTCTTCAGCTTCACTCTGGCACCACTGTGAGCACCGGGAGACCTACCAGAAGCTGCTGGAGGACATCGCTGTCCTGCACCGCCTGGCTGCCCGCCTCTCCAGCCGGGCTGAGATGGTGGGGGCCGTCCGCCAGGTGAGCCTCGCCAGCTCCCAGCCCTGTTGACTGGCTCTGCCCGCAGTAACTGAAGCAATAATATAAGCAGTGACAACTACAGATACCACTGATTGATGGCTTCCTTTGTGCCAGGCAGCCTATGTACATTATTGTGGTCTTTTTCAGAGTTTTTTTGGTGGACCACTAAACCCTCAAGTGCTCCTTGTAAAAGCTTTCTGTGGGCACATACAAACTCCCTTCTTTTCTTGGAGACTTCTAATGCATAGTGCAATAATCAAGCCTTTAAGAAGTCTTATAGTGAAGAAGCCTGTTTAAGTTTACCTCTGTATTTCCCGAATTTGAAGAATCACCACCACTCCTTTTATTTGTCTCATAAAATATACCTACTCAGTTCCCATGGAACTAGTATTTGGCAAAAATGCTTTAGGAAAAATGGCTCTTTCATTTAATTCCCACCCCCCACCCCCCGCCCCAGCAACCCTGTAAAGTAAATATCCTTATCCCCTGATGAAGACATAAAGTCTCAGAAAAGTAACAGCAGGAGTAGTGGCAGAGCTGGAGCCCCAGTTGGGCTCCCTCTCAGCCACATGGCAGTCCTGAAGCACACAGAGCACTGCCCTGGTCCCGGATGGTTTGTAGGATCAGGCTGCCTGAGGTCTGATCTTGCCTCCACCTGGGTTCACTGTGTGGCCTTGGGCCAGTTACTGAGCTCTCTGTGCTCAGCTTCTCCAACATAACATGTGGTTGTTGGTAGTATTTGCGTTGCTGCCATATAGGGTTGCTGACATACTCGTAAAACCCCTGGATGTTGTTATCACTGCTGCTATGACCGTGGACCCATGTCCTGCTGCACTGACTGCGTCAGCAGGGTGTTCCTGGGACAGTGCTTGTAGAACAAAGGAAGGACAAGACACTGGCTGTCCCACCCCTCTGTCTTCCAGGGGAAAAAGCTCCTGACTCAGCAGCAGTACCCAGGAAGTCAATCCAGCTGGGAGCAGCCACAAAGGAAGAGCTCAAAGGAAGTGGCTGGTCTCAGCTCACGGATATAGGGAACTTTTCCAGGGCATGGTCGCTGAGCATGTCCCTCTGTGGTTTAGGCAGGCCCTGGGCTAGGCACTCCGGGGGATCCAAGGGGTATAAGCAGACAAAAATCTTTCTGATCTGTACAGCTCTCCCAAACATGTTTCTAGGCCCACGTGTGTTGCTTACTTCAGTCTTTACCCATCTCCAAATGACTTCTTACCCCTAGCTTCCGAGTCAGTCCTCACCTCTCTCTCTAGTTCCCCCAGACTGTAGGAACACCTTACTGCCACCAGTCCCACTCCGTCAGTCTAATTTCCACGGGTGGCCTGATTATGTCATTCCCTTACTTTAAGACAAGGCCCTTCATAACCCAGCCCCAACTGCCTTTACTGTGAACAAACCCAACTGCTTGCTGATTCCTACATAAGTGGGATGTCCTGTACATCCCTAGTTTTCCAGACAGTCCTAGTATTTGCCTATTGTCCCAGCATAATTCTTTTTAAAAATTTTTATTAAATTTATTGGGGTGACATTAGTTAATAAGATTATATGTTTCAAGGGCACAATTCTATATCACATCATCTGAATATTGCATTGTGTGCTCACCACCCAAAGTCAAATCTTCTTCTGTCACCATGTATTTGACCCCCTTTACCCTCATCTACCTCCCTCTACTCCGTTCCCTCTGGTAACCACCATACTATTATCTGTATTTATGAGTGTTCATTTGGTTTTGTTAATTTTTTGCTTTCCGTTTTATATCCCACATATGAGTGAAATCATATGGTTCTTGTTTGTTTGGTTTTTGTCTGACTTATTTCAGTTAGCATGATATTCTTAAGATCCATACATCTTGTAGTGAATGACAGTATTTCGTCTTTTCTTATGGCTGAGCAGTATTCCATTGTATGTATATACCACATCTTCTTTATCCATTCACCTACTGAGGGAGACTTAAGTTGTTTCCATGTTTTAACCACCATGAATAATGCTGCAGTGAACATAGAGGTATATATAAACATTTACAAATAAATGTTTTCAAAATTTTCACGTAGATGCCCAGAAGCGGTATTGCCAGGTCATATGGTAGTTCTATTCTTAATTTATTTTGGAACCCCAAAATAAATTAAGAAAGGAATCTCCATATTGTTTTCCATAGTGGCTGTACCAGTTCACATTCCCACCAAAAGTGAATAAGGGTTCCTTTTTCTCCACAACCTCTCTAACACTTGTTATTTCTTGTCTTGTTGATAATAACTATTCTAACAGGGGTAAGATGGTATTTCATTGTGGTTTTGATTTGCATTTACTTTATAGCAAGTGAAGTTGAACATCTTTCCATACATCTGATGGCCATTTGTATGCCTTCTTGGGAGAAGTATCTGTTCAGGTCTTCTACCCATTTTTTTTTATTAGATTGTATTTTTGTTGTTGTTGAGTTGTATGTATACTCTATATATTTTGGATATTAGCCCCTTATTGGAGGTATCACTTCTGTTCGGCTGGTTGCCTTTTAGTTTTGCTAATGGTTTCTTTTGCTATGCAGAAGCTTTTTAGTTTGATAGAGTCTCATTCATTTATTTTTGCTTTTACTTCCCTTGCTTTGGGATCAAATTCATAATATCCTCTCTAATACCAACACCCATAAGTTTAGTACCTATGTTTTCTTCTATGTAATTTGTTTCAGGTCTTATATTTAGGTCTTTGATCTCAGCATAATTCTTAATAGCACTCCCTTTCGCTCTCCAAAGCACTCCTGTTTGGAAGGTAAATCCTTTACTCAGATACAAGGCCTATGGTTTCCTGTCTCTGTACCCTTGCTCTTAGAGTTCCCTGTCCTGAATGCTCGTTGTCCCTGATGTCCATGTCTAAATGCCCAGCTGCTGCCTACACCCTATAGCTACTTCACTCCATCTCCATGAAGCTCCTTGACCCATTCTCTGTGAGCAGAGATGATTCTCTTCCACCTGCCATCACCTGAAGCTTTATGGCTGTGCTTGTTCTTGTTCTCTGAGTGCGGGTGCCTGCAACCCTGTCTCAGCTTACATGGTGGGCAGCCAACTCTTGGAGGGCAGGGTCATGTCTAATTGGTCCCTGTATCCTTTTGATTCACCCAGCCCAGAGCCTCATTCAGTGCAAACAAGTGCTGATGAGCCTTTACCCCAAATGCCCGTATGTCCATGCTCTCCTTCCCTGCAGGAAAAGCGCATGTCAAAGGCAACAGAGGTGATGATGCAGTATGTGGAGAACCTGAAGAGGACGTATGAGAAGGACCATGCAGAGCTCATGGAATTTAAAAAACTGGCGAATCAGAATTCAAGCCGCAGCTGCGGCCCCTCTGGTAAGGAACCAGAGTCCTGCCCTCCTCTTGGGCCTGCAATGTGGGTCCCTGAAGTCTCCAGGCTGGGATTGCATCTAACAGGGCTGCCCCAGAACCCATTTCAGATTGAGCAAGGTTCACTGCCCCTGCCAAATGCTGCCCACAAGGACTTCGCAGCAGCTGTTCCAAAGGGGCCAAACATGAATGGCCCCAAAGCAACTGTGACACAGTGAACCAGAGCGGCTAACTCTGACCTGAAGCCCGCGGTTTGTGAGAGCTCCCTCCACTTTGTGAAAGGACAGACCCCAGAGCCTTTGTGCTTCGGGGCCCCCTTCAGGCAACACATACCTTAGACTTTACCCTGGAAAGCATTAGGGATCCAACCAAAGATCTGAGTCAGGGAAATGACATGATCATATGCAGCGTTTAGAAGATTCCCTCTGACTATGGTAAGGCCAGTACATTCCTGGGCAAAGCCAGAGACAGGGGATGCCACGAAGCTGCTATTACAACAGCCCAGGTGGAAGATGAAGTCTGGGTAGTTAAGAGGGAGTGAGAGCCTGGCTAAGGGAGATACTGCTGAGATGAATAGCAGACTCGTGAGCAAGACAAATGTTTTAAAAACATACTCTTTTTAAAAAGGTTCTGTAAAATTGCTATAGGAGCACAGAGGAGGGGGGCAGCCTGAGGTAGTCAAGGAAAGTTTTACAGAAGGATGGTGTCTGGGCAGTATTTTAAAGTAAAAATAGGAGTTCTTCAGGCAAAAAGGAGAAATACACCCTGGTGGTATTAACAGCATGTACAGAGGTGTGTGGTTGCAGGGTTGAGGTATGATAATGACAGGCTGAAGGTGAGACTTGGTAGATCAGGGCCACATGCCAGGCCTTTGTCCCTGAGGCAATAAAGGAGTCACTGGTGAGTTGACATCACCCGACATTGTCAGACTATATTTTGAGAAGATCTATCTGACTTGAGGGTGGGTAATGCTTGAGGGAAGGGCAGATGCTGAGGCATGGAGACGGGTTAGGAGGCTCCTGAGCAGTGCAGGAGGACAGTGTCTTGGAACAGAAAGTCTCCTTAGGCTGCCAGGGTTTAGGCTCTGGTTGATGCTGGTGGTGTCAGTGGGAGAAGACAGACATTTTAGGGACAGGAATCCCCGTGGAATGCAAACATCCGTGTTACCAAGAGTGGGAGGAGGTAAGTACAGAAACTATAACAGATGGAGAAACCTTTATAAACAGGAGGTTTCACAAGTTTCCTGGGGAATATCACTGATGCTTCCCAGCTCCAGAATGTCTGCTCTGGATCTTGGCAGCGAGGTTCCTGACCCACATGCGCCTGGGCCTCTAACAAAACACTCCCTGTCAGTGCTGGAAGTTGGGGAAGTCGCCATCAAAGAAATCCTAGTACCTGGCTCTCGTGTTATTGCCCTGCAAGGTGCCGTGTCCCCTGTGGACCACCTTAGCCAAGATTTATGAAATGAGCAGGTACCCATTCATGCTACAGGCGTTTATTAGCACCTTTGGTGTGCCCACGTGATAGAGAGGAAAAGGGCACACAGTCCTGACCAACAGAAGCTCCCAAACCTGTGGGGGAGAGCAGGGCAGAGTAGCCAGTGCTGTGACAGAAGCAAGCAGACTTCCATGGGGAGCACACTGCATAGCGCCCCCTTCAGTCTGGGGGGTGGTGAGAAAGTGCCTACAGTCAGAAGGGAGCAGGTAGCTGAGTCTTGAATGGTGAGTAAGGATTTCAGACATTTGTTCCCCCTCCACTGTTTTTTCAAGCTAGACCTCAGCTTGGCCCTACAGAGGGGCCAGCACCCACCCAACAGGTGTGTCCATCAGATACTCTATGACCATTCCCTAATATACAGTGTTTGTTTGTAAGCCTTTACATGATTTCTGGCAATCTCTGTCCTTGCCTGAGACTCTAAAGACTACAGTGAAATAAAAATACCTCTGATTTCAAGAGAAGTGATACACATTTAAAAGAAAAATATGACGCCTATTTTTTTTCTAAATATGAAACATGCTGATTGTCTGCATTTTGGATTTTTTTCTTAAGATAGATTTTAGAAGTGTAACTATTAGTCATGAGAAAAACATACTTGTCAGGCTCTTAAAGCAAATTATTTTCAAGTAACCCATTGATATTCCATTTAATGAGTTACAATAATGCTCCATTCATTGTGCTGTTGGCACTTTTGCCCTTTCCTTTAAAAAGTATCTTTGACTTTGATGGGTCAAAATTGTATCTCATCTCATAGTTTTAATTTGTATTTTTTGACCTTTTCAAATGTTCCCTGGACATTTGTATTTCCACTTTCATAAATTCTCTAATTATAACTTTTGCTCACTTATAAGAGTAGTATTTTATTAATTTGTATGAACTCTTCATATATAAAGAATATTTTCTGGTTCTGCTATTTTGGCTGACTAGGACACTTCAAACCCTTTAACCATAAATACTTTTTGCTGGAAAAAGATAAAGCAAACATTAGCCTAAAAGAATAGCTGAATCTACAAGAAAAGAATTTGAAGTACTCAGATACAAGAAAAGAAAAGAGAACTGAAACCAAGCTGACCCTGCAGCCTCCTTGCGACCGGAGTCAGCCTCAGTTATCTGGGCGCTGGGCTTTGCGCTTGCACACAATCTGAGATGAGGCCCTCAACACCCATGGCAGAGGTGACTCTGAGCCTCCCATAGACTTTCCAAAGGTCTGCATCTTCAGACAAGAAAAAAACAATCACCAAACAGCAGAGAGAGAAATCAAGCAAGTTCGTCTGTTTTGCCCTGAGCTCTAGTAGGAAAAAATACTTTCTCCTTTCTCATAGGAAAAGTGCCTGCTCCAAAAGTACAGGCCATTACAGAAGTGGTGATGCAATATGCAGAGAATCTGAGAGGAGCATGACCATGAGGCCTCTGGCCCATAGATGCCATGGTTTAGTTTCTAACTATCTGTTCCCTGCTGGAGGCTGCTCTGAAAAACTTACCTGAGTTCTCCTCTCTGTTCCCTCCTGTTGCAGAAGACGGGGTCCCTCGCACAGCGCGGTCCATGTCCCTCTCTCTGGGAAAGGTATGCATGTTCAAGGGATACCAGGGCTCCTGGAGGAAGTACAACAGAAGTTTCTACAGTCACCCAGGAGATCCTTCATTCCTGGACCCACGGGGGCCGAGGGGGGGGGGGGCGGTGGGCAGGGAGCAGAGAACCTCTGAACAGAGTCTCTAATTTGGCTCCCCACACTTTTTAGCTCATCCTCCAGCCTTCTCTTGCTCATAGTTTTCCTGACTATACCATCCCTTAAATGAACATGAAATGATGCATAAACCTTGGTATTGCTATAGTTTTCATACACTATCAAGGATGTTACCCAGACACTGGGGATCATTTCTGTTTAATTTCTTCAGGATTTAATAACCTAAAATAGAAACATGCTGAGACATCACTCACCACTAACAGAAAAGTTGTGTCAACTTTGGCTACTCTCTCCATACCAACTCCCACCACCATCATTACCCCAAAGCAAAACTATCCAGTGAATATTATTACAGCAGTAGGAATGAGTAGGTACAGCCAGGGCCTTTCTGAACAGTGAGTGCTGCTCCCTTCATGACAGTGAGCCTGGTCACTTCTCTTTCTATAGAACATGCCGCGCCGGAGGGTCAGCGTTGCCGTGGTTCCCAAGTTTAATGCCCTGAACCTATCCAGTCAGCCTCCAAGCTCATCACCCATCCCCTCCTTACCTGCCCTGGTGAGTATGAACATGTTTGCCTGCTGACCCTATTTGACCTCTCCCTCAGACTCACTACCTAGGTGTGGGCAAAGTCAATAAGGTGAGTTAATTCCCAGCACAGATTCTGGGCTATGGGCTTAAAAAGCCCAATATAGATGAGGCTCCATGTCTTCCACTGCCCTGAGAAGAAGATAGTAAGTGGTATCCTTTTTCATGCTTAAACCACACCATCCAAGGTGGGTATGATTTTGTCCCACTCTGCAATGGGCTTCAACACCTGAGCTGCATTGTATAGTGGTAGAGCTGAGCTTTGAACCATAGGCTCTGATTCTAGAGCATGTATTCTTTAAAAAACAACAATTCATTTTATTTTAAATTTTTTATACTTTCAGTCACTTTCAAACACATTCAAATTTTACAAAGTTGCAATTTTGGCATATAAAAAATTGGGGGTAGGAACAAAATTTCTTCTAGAACTGGCTAAAGAATGTCACAGTGCTTTAGAGTTTGGACTTCAAAGTAACACCAGATCTGAGTTCCAACTATGATTTCCCCTTTTTAGCTTGTGACATTAGGCAAGTTATTTCATCTCTCTTTGCCTCACTTTTTCCTAAGCTTGAATTCTTAAACCCAATGTTATTCTGTCTTGATTCTTTGCAATATTGTTTATAACAATGAAAAGATGGAGACTACTCAAATGTCCATTAATAAGAGATTGGTTAAATAAATTATGACAACCCTACAAGGGGTTTCTATATGCAGTTGCTAAAAATGATGATTAGAATATAAATACAGAGTGGGGCAAAAGTAGGTTTACAGAGTTTAGTGTTATATTATTGTTTATTAATTATTGTATTATTTTCCATATGAACAACTATAAACCTACTTTTCCCTCACCCTGTATTTATTGACATGAAAAAATGTTCAAATTAGTAGAAAGGAGTTAAATACAATATATACAAAAACAGTACATACAATATAATTCTGTTTTGTAGTTTTTAAAAGTGGTTTTCTAGGTGTAGAAAGAAAATTCTGGAAGCATGTATGTAAAACTATTAAGAATGGTTATCTATATGCAAGGATAAAACCACAGGTGATTTTTAACTTCTTTTTTTTCAGGTTTTTTTTATTTCAAGGAAAATGATTTTAAATATAATAATGTTACATGAAATAAACATTAATATCTCAAGACAAATGATTTTAAATATAATGTTACATGCAATAAACACCAATTAATCAAGAAAAATGATCTTACATATAATATTACTTGCAATAAGCATTAATATTTCAAGAATGAAAGGATTTTAAGTATAATAATATTACTAAAATGTACTAACATAGTATGATATCATAACAGTTGTAGGAAATATTAAAAATCTTCAAATAACAGGATTACTTCTATTATATTTTAGTATATTTTCCCCCCTGGCTCTATTTTGGTTCATCAGTTTATGTTGTTCATTATATTCCACAAATGAGTGAGATCATAGGATATTTATCTTTCTCCAACTGGATTATTTCGCTTAGCATGATGCTTTTTTTTAAATCTTTAATTTCTTTATTGGTTAAGGTATTACAAATGTGTCCTCAACTCCCCATTAACCCCCAACTTCCCCCCTCCACACACACACTCATGCTCTCATCCCCCTGTTGTCCGTGTCCATTGGTTTGGCTTATATGCACGCTTACAAGTCCTTTAGTTGATCTCTTCCCCTTACCCCCACCCTCCCCTTCTTTCCCTCTGGGGATTGATAGTCTGATAGCTGTTTCTCTGTCTTTGGGTCTGTCCCTGTTCATCAGTCTATATGTTGTTCTCTATATTCCACAAATGAGTGAGATCATGTGGTATTTATCTTTCTCTGACTGGCTTATTTCACTTAGCATAATGCTCTCCAGTTCCATCCATGCTGTTGCAAATGGCAAGAGTTCCTTCTTTTTTACCGCAGCATAGTATTCCATTGTGTAGATGTACCACAGTTTCTTAATCCACTCATCTGTTTTTGGGCACCTAGGCTGTTTCCAAATCTTAGCTATGGTGAATTGAGCTGCTATGAACATAGGGGTGCATATATCCTTTCTGATTGGTGTTTCTGGCTTCTTGGGATATATTCCTAGAAGTAGGATCACTGGGTCGAATGGGAGTTCCATTTTTAGTTTTTTGAGGAAGCTCCATACTGTTCTCCACAGTGGCTGCACCAGTCTGCATTCCCACCAGCAGTGCAGAAGGGTTCCTTTTTCTCCACATCCTCTCCAACACTTGTTGTTTGTTTGTTTATTGATGATAGCCATTCTGGCGGGTGTGAGATGATACTGCATTGTCATTTTGATTTGCATCTCTCGTATAATTAGTGACTTTGAGCATGTTTTCATATGTCTTTTGGCCTTCTGTATGTCCTCTTTAGAAAAATGTCTATCTAGGTCCATTGCCCATTTTTTGATTGGATTGTTTATCTTCCTATTGTTAAGTTGCATGAGTTCCCTGTAAATGTTGGAGATTAAACCCTTATCGGTGATATCATTGGCAAATATGTTCTCCCATGCAGTGGGCCTTCTTTTTGTTTTGTTGATAGTTTCCTTTGCTGTGCAAAAGCTTTTTATTTTGATGTAGTCCCATTTGTTTATTTTCTCTTTAGTTTCCATTGCCCTAGGAGCAGTATCAGAGAAGAAATTCCTTTGGCATATGTTTGTGATTTCGCTGCCTGTGGATTCCTCTAGTATATTTATGGTTTCCTGTCTTATGTTTAAGTCTTTTATCCATTTTGAGTTTATTTTTGTGTATGGTGTGAGTTGGTGGTCTAGTTTTATCTTTTTGCATGTATCTGTCCAATTTTTCCAACACCATTTGTTGAAGAGACTGTCTTGACTCCATTGTATGCTCTTGCCTCCTTTGTGGAATATTAATTGGGCATAGTGGTTTGGGTCAATTTCTGGGTTCTCTATTCTATTCCATTGATCTATATGTCTGTTCTTGTGCCAGTACCAAGCTGTTTTAAGAACAGTGGCTTTGTAATACAGCTTGATATCTGGTATTGAGATCCCACCTACTTTGTTCTTCTTTCTCAGGATTGCTGAAGCTATTCGAGATCTTTTTTTATTCCAGATGAATTTTTGCAACGTTCGTTCTAGATCTGTGAAATATGCCATTGGTAATTTAAAGGGGATTGCATTGAATCTATAGATTGCTTTGGGTAATATGGACATTTTGATGATGTTGATTCTACCAATCCATGAACACGGTATGTTCTTCCATCTATTTATGTCTTCCTCTATCTCTTTTTTCAGTGTCCTGTAGAGCATGATGCTTTTAAAATCTATTTTGTCAGGTATGAGTATTGCTACTCCAGCTTTTTTTTTCTTTTCCATTTGCATGGGAAATTTTTTTCCATCCCTTCACTTTCATCCTGTGTGTGTCTTTTGTTTTGAGGTGGGTCTCTTGTAGACAACATATAGTTGGGTCATCTTTTTGTCTATTCAGCTACTCTACACCTTTTGATTGGAACATTTAATCCATTTATATTTAGGGTTATTGAGAGGTAGTTATTTATAGCCATTTTAATTCTGTATTAAAATGGTTTCTCTCTCTGTTTCTTCTCAGCAATCCCTTACAGCAATTCCTTTAGCATATCTTGTAATGCTGGCTTGGTGGTGATGAGCTCCTTTAGTCTTCTTTTTTGTCTAGGAAGCTCTTTATTTGACCGTCTATTTTGAATTGTAGCCTTGCTGGATATAGTAATCTTGGTCTCAGATCCTTGCTTTCCATTACCTTGAGTACTTCATGCCATTCCTTTCTGGCCTGTAGAGTTTCTGATGAGAAATCAGGTTTCAGCCTTGTGGGAATTCGTTTGTAGGTAACAGTGTTCTTTTCTTTTACTGCCTTTAAGATTCTCTCTTTGTCTTTAATTTTTGGCTTTTTAATTATGATGTGTCTAGGCATGGGTCTGTTTGGGTTCTTCTTGTATGGGGTTCTCTGTGCCTCCTGAACTTGTGTGACTTTTTCCTTTACTAGGTTAGGGAGGTTTTCTACCATTATTTCTTCAAACACCTTCTCTATTCCTTTCTCTCTTTCTGCCTCTTCTGGCACACCTACTATTCTAATATTGTTATGTTTCACATTGTCCCACACTCCCTTAAGATATCCTCCTGTTTTTTAATTGTGTTTTTTTTTCTTTTTGGTTCTCTAATTGAGTGATATTTTCAAGTCTGTCTTCTAATTCACTATTTGATCCTCAGCTTCCCCTAATCTGCTGTGTATTCCTTCCAATGTTTTCTTTATTTGTGATATGTCATTCTTTATCCTAGACTGTTCTTTTTTCATAGTTACTATATCTTTTTTCATACTGTTGAGCGTTTTAAACATCATTACTCTGAACTCTGTTTCAGATCAATTTCTTATCTCTGCTTCATTTATCTCTTCTTCTGGAGAATTCACTAGTTCTTTCATTTGGGGGTTGTTTCTTTATTTCCTCATTTTGGTTGTCTGTTTGGGTTTGTGACTATGTTTTAGATAGATCCTCTATACCTCTCAATCTCTAGTGCAGGACAGTGTTAAAGGCTGTTTCTGACTAATTGGATCAGGCAAAGACTCAAAGCCTCCATCTTGATGCCGTCTTATATTTCTAATAGAGGCCTAGTGTGCGATTTGAAATCACACAGCGCCACCCACTCCCTCTCCAGACCTTGAAACAGCCACAGCCACTGCTGATCAGGCCCTCCCCCAGTGCAGGCGCTCGGAGGCCCCTGCTGCCCCTGCCCCTGACACTGCACACATAACCTCCTCCTGTCCAGTCAACCTGTTACAGCATCCCAGTTAATTAGCATATTTCTCTATTATATAATATATAATAAGAATGTATTACTTATAATCAGAAAAAAAATCAATTTCAATTTTTTTAAACAAAGACAGTTCCTATATAACAAAATATTTTCCAGCTCCCCAGTCTTTGCGAACCTGCTTAATCCTGTCTAACACTTCTAATTCTTTCTCCAGTTGTTCCTCCATGTCCTCTCCATGACTAGCAGTACTCTATAAGGAAACAATCTGATATGTAAGCAATAGGTGAAGTAGATTCAAGTTCTTTTGTGCCAAGAGGTGGCAATAACTCATAAACCTCTTTCACCTCTTCCTGCCTTGAATGTTTCAATCATCTTTGAAATCAACATAAACTCCCAGATCATCCACTAAACCAAAGGAGCCTAAAAATTTTTTTAAAGGAGCTTAGGGAGGGCTACTTAGTATGCTTTAAAGAAACATACTAACTAGCCCTCCCTTAGCTCCTTTAAAAAGTGAGAAAATTTAAAGGACCTATTTCCCATACTATACTAAATGTATAAATGTGGTTTCCAAATATATTCCTTTAGGCGAGGGGCAACCAGGGCTATACATTCAAATGACGTGGGGCTAAACATTCCATGCTGGGGCCCACCCCAAGATTCTGGATTGGATCAGTACTTTCAAAAATCTCCCCCAGGTGATTTGAAGTGCAGCCAGAGTTGAGAACCACTGTTTAAATCAAATCCATTGCAACAAAACAATGTGATAGTCCTTGGATATTTGTCATAAGATGTTTATGATGGCTTGAGATTTTGGTAAGGACAGTCATCTCCTGAGAATTATATCTCCAGGGCTGTGATGGGCTTGCATGAATCTATCCCAGGGACCTTGGGATCTGTGTTTAGTAGGAGGCCCACTGGTATTTAATCTAAGTCAGTAAATGGGACAGAGAAAATGGATGACTCCCCTCCAGAACAGAGCCTCAAATGGAAACTCTCTTTGCTCAACAAAACTCAAAGAGGAAACGTAAAAGTTGCAAGTTGCATGTGCCCCAGAGGTAAACAACACCTAAGAAAGGAGGTCAGAGAAGGCCTGAGAAAAGAGTCAACATATGGTATCAAGTGAAGGTTAGAGTGTCAGGAGTGAGGAAAGGGAAAGAAGAGGAGCAACAGCCCCTCTACCCCAGTATCATCAGACACCCAGCAGCTCCAGTTTCTTCCTTCCTCTCTAATCCTCAATTCTCTGTTTCTGTTCAGTCAGAATCACCCAGTGGGAAAGGCAATCTACCTGTTGTCACCTCAACACTGCCTGCGCTTTTGGAAAAGTAAGTGTCTTTTTTTTCCTCTGAACTTTGGGGATCTCTGAGGAAAATCTCCTCAACTCACCTTTTCTCCCATCCTCACTCCCTAAATGCGATAGAAAGTAAATTAGGTTTTAGGAGAAATAAGTAGCACTCTGAGACAAAGATTTCAGACCTAGTTTGCAAAATTCCTAGACCAGGGAGATGCTATGGTATTGGTCAAGAGTACCATGATCTAAGGAGAGCCCATTGGAGATGGAAGTCTTCTCTGTTGGTTGGGACTCTTTGGGCTACAGATACAAGAAAACCCCAACTCAAAGAGGCTTAATTAAGTCCAGAGGAGGGGCTTCCCCAGATGTGGTACAGCAGGGCTCCAGCTCAGTCTCTCTACAATTTCCTAGCCTCTGCCCACTTTATATATTGACCTCATCAGCAGGCTTATGGCAAATGGCTGCTAATTCAGGTATTCTATCCAGACACATTATCTATAAGAAAAAAGACCACTTTCCCCCATGGTTCTTTCTTAGGAATGAACCAAAAGCCTTTCTTTTCAGTCTTCCTTATCTTGTGGACAGATTTGGTCCTTTTGTAAACCAATCACAGGCTTTGGGAATGGGATTGTCATCGTAGTATTAAACTATCCCCTAGAGATAGGAAGAGAGGCCCAGCTTTCCATAAAACAAAATGGCTTCATAAGAAAGAATAAATTCTCAAACAAAATCATGTTGCTGTTAGGAAGTAGGAAGGAGATGAGTATCGGATGAGCAAACACAAGCGTCTGCTATGCCCAACTTTTCTAGGCATCTTTACAATTTGTAGGTCTTTGCATCCTCAGTCAAAGCAAGGCAGGCTGTTTTCTATACACTCAGAGGAATTTGTAACTTGCCTTTCTAATTCTTTCATTTGCTTGTTGGAAAACATCTGGACAGCAGCTGCCACCTCTCAGAAATTTTCCCTTGTGTCTTTCTTTCCTCACTTGGTAGAACACACACCTATATTCTTCCTTCTTCCTTGCCTTGAGATAACTTTAGTCCTTTATTTTTCATTGCTGTTAGAATAGTTTTGCCTGACCAGATAAAAATGTCCATGTTGGGCCCCTTTGCAGTACAAACAAGTTCCCAAGATCCTCACCCCACGACTTACCAATGTTTTCAACCCCTCTCAGTACATCAACAACAAACCTATCCCTCCATGACTCACCCCACATTGGTCTTGAAGTTTTCCCAGCATTTCCTCTTTTTGCCACCTAACCCCGCATAAGCTTAGTTTCTTGACATTGTATAGGGTATTTTTGTTTATTTGTTTCCCTGTTTTCCTGATCACTATAAGGAAATTATACAGGGATGACAAACTAACAACCATGTGGACGTAACCAAGTTGACAGAATCTAACCAAGTCCCCAGAGTCATAGTGTCCATGGTCTCTGAATCTCTCCAGAAATAGTCACCTATGCCCTGAATGAGAAGCACACTAAAATTCTCCCTTCCAATCCTGCCTTTGGATGCACCAACCCCTTTTCCAGGAAGGTCCCCAACATGGCCCTGTTTCCAAGTCTTGGCTCACAGAGCTAAAAAGAGCAGAAGATTTATGTCCCCACTCTCCTCAAGGAACTGACAATGATGGGGCAGGGCCTGGACCCTGCAGGACTAATGTGCAGGCCAGCTGAGAACGTCTATCTGAGGCAGTGAGGATCATCAAGAACTTGAGGTAAACCTGGTAGGAAAAAGTGAGGTGCAAAACTGGGGACAACAGGCAGCAGCCCCAAATTAGAAGTGGCAATGAATTGAACATCAGTGGTGACAAATATGTCTGTAACTCATTCTTTTTTTAAACATATATTTTTATTGATATCAGAGAGGAAAGGAGAGGGAGAAAGAGATAAAAACATCAATGATGAGAGAGCATCATTGACCAGCTGCCTCCTGCATGCCCCACACTGGGGATTGAGTCTGCAACCTGGGCATGTGCCCTGACTGGGAATCGAACTGTGACCTTCTGGTTCATAGGTCGATGCTCAACCACTGAGCGATGCTGGCTGGGTAGCAGCTCACTCTTATGGGCTACCCAGAGAGATCACCATGATATATTACCTCTACTGTGGCTGACTCAACTGTTGGGAATACACCCAGCCAATGAATATGGCTGTAAAAAGAGGAGGGAGTATTCAAAGGAGGAGGGATTCAGGACTAACAGCAGCCTCCCCCATGGATTTCTAAAAGGTGCTAAATGATTTCCATCTGAATTCATGAAACTGGAAACATTTAACAGATTGCTCAGAGACTTAACAGTGAGACCATCTGTGAGTGAAAATAATTTCATGTCTTCTAACACAAATACAGTCAACTCTAGCTACCTTCTCCATATTGTTAAAGATTGTTATATTCAGCTTGATGTTAAAAAGATGTCACATTTCTCTAAGCATACAGTGACTAAACGAGAAGAGAAATGGCTAAGCAGGTGAAAGATGATGAGAAGGTAAAATTATCTGCAGCTAGTTTTTAGCAAATACCTACGCTGACTGCATGCCCAATGTGATTTGAGAAAATTCTGAGCCTTGTTCTTGTAGGCCACTTCCTAGTAAACTGCTCTTCATTTTTAACAAGGGGCTAAGAACCTGTAGACTTAGAGAAAAATAAGAAAGTGACACACGCAGTAGTCCCCCTGATCCATGCAGAATACATGCCAAGACCCCCAGTGGATGCCTGAAACTGTAGATAGTACTGAACCCTATATATACTTCTCTCTCTCTCTCTCTCTCTCTCTCTCTCAAACACACACACACATAATAAAGTTTAACTTATACATTTGCTTCTGTAAGAGATTAACAACAACTAAAAATAAAATAGGACACTTATAATATAATAAAAGTTATGTGACTGTGGTCTCTCTCTCATATTTTATTGTATGTACTCACCTTTTCACTTAAAGGAAGCACTTTACAGCTTCTCTTTGGCATATTCAAATTGCCAGCATCACTACTCTTGCATTTTGGGCCTGTTATTAAGTAAAATAAAGGTCACTTGAATACATGACAGTTGATATACTAAGTGATTACTAGTATAGGCCATAGCGTATACAGCATGGATACACTGACAAAGGGATGATTCAAGTCCAGTGCAGGATGGAACAGGACAATGTGAGATGTCATCATTCTACTCTGAACAGTATGCAATTTAAAACTTATGAATTGTTTATTTCTGGAATTTTTCATGTAATATTTTCAGACTGTGGTGAACTCTGGGTAACTAAAACCACAGAAAGTGAAACTTGGGATAATAGGGGACTACTATATATTTTTTAAAATTTTTTAATTAAATTTTTTTGAATTTACAGATTACATTCAATATTATTTTGAATTAGTTTCAGATGTACAGCATAGGGGACTATTATATTTAAAGTTTCATGAAGATTAAAGCAGAACAAAACTCAAGAACAGTTTCACAAGTAGAAGAACTATTTATTATTTTTCATTCTTTCATTTCTTTGACAATTAATGACCAAGGGCCAAGTACCTAGAATGCACTCAAGGAGCTCAAAGTCTAATGGGAAAGATGGGTGGGAAACAGGCCAGTGTAATATAATGTGATGGGTGACAGCGTAATGAAGTACAGGTTGCTAAGGGAACAACACACACAACAATCAGCATGACATTTTGTATTGTGGGAGGGAGGGCTTCCGAAAATGTTTCCTCTAGAAATTTACTTTTAAAGTGAAACCTGAAAGTTATACAGTTAACTAAGTGACCTAGAGGCTAACAAGGTTCTAGATATAAAGTGAGAAAGTATGAAGTCAAGGAATAATAATGATGATGATAATTACTCTGGCTGTTTCAAAAGTGTAGAAAAATTGCCAGTGTCTCACTTTATGCGAAGTGCTGTTTCCAATTGCTTTACATTAATGATATAATTTAATCTTTATAATAATCCCATAGATAGGCGTAGTATTAATATCCTTATTTTATAGGCGAGGAAACTGAAAATCAGAGAAATCATCACTTGCCTGAGGTTACATAGCTGATAGCAGAATTCATGCTCTTAACCTGTTAATAGGTTCTCCAACTGGAAGAATAGAAAGAAGTCCAGTATGACTAGAGAGAAGAGATGGATTTAAGAGCTGTTTTTGAAAGAGCTCTTGTGGAATGACCTGCTGATTGGCCAGGTGTTGAGTGGAAGGCAGAGAGTGGTGGGAGTGAGGGTATACATGGAGCCATTCACTGGGATCAAATAAGCCACACATATGGCTAATGTACAGGACTGGTTTATAAAAGGGACCATTATACTGATAAATCACTGGACAATTTTAACTATGATCTCTAAAACAACAATTTTTCTACACTTTTGAAATAGCCAGGGTAAATTGCTTAGAGGTTTCATATGACATCACATATGTACTGCAAGCAGCTCCCCTTTGCAGATAGTATTCTGGAGTGAATTAGCCCTCAATCAACTAGCAGTGGGCCCCAGGAATCTGGGACTGAGTAATAGGGAGTAAGGAAGCTTTTGTAGCTCAGGTCCCCTGGGTTGGTCTTGTCTGAGGGAGCTGTGGCAGTAGGAGTGGCTTAGAGACATTGCTGAGACCAAGAAGGTAAGATGTGTCCATTGGTAAGTGTTGTAGTCACTTTCAAATATTATTTACCACGTGGAAAAAATAGACTTTAATATACCTGCTGGTCAAACACATTTTGACTAAATTACGCTCATGTTACTGAGAGCTGAGCATCATGAAAAACACTGTTGACTTGGTGGACATGAGAGAACAATAAGCCTCATTGTCATGAATCATCCACGCCCCCCCGCCCCCCAAAAAAGCATACAAAATTTCGGCTGGGAATAGAGGCCACAATCTATGAGCATTTGGCTGAGAAATCCCTAGGGTGGGCACAAGCTGTGTGGGCTCAGCTCCAAGTTTACAGGCATGAATAAAGATTCCTTCAGCTCAATCCAAACACTGGGTTTCAGGGAATAGCCATTTACAGCGAGGACCTGCCCATTTTATAAGATCAATAGGCAGGGACTGGATGAGCCACAGTAAAGTCAATGTAACTCAGCAGACATTTAAAGGCACTTATTGCCAAGCACCATTCCAACTCAAACAGTCTCTTCCCTGCAGTCACAGTCACATGGAGAGATGGGCATGTAGATAAAACATAAAACCACCCCATCTCCAAGTTATGCTGCAACAGAGATGTAATGAGGGCACAGAGGGAGGGAGAGATCAACTTTAACCACAGGGTGTGGGAGAAGGGAAACACTGCAAAGATGCCACAGAGGAGAAGGTATTTGAGCTGAGTCTTAAAGATACACAAGGAGAAACTTCCAGGTTGTTGGAGAAGATATTTCAGGAACTGTAAGCTCAGTCTAGAGGTCAGGATATAACTGCAAACGTTTCACATAGTGTGTGTTCCTCCTACTTCCCATCCTCCCCAGTATTAAATCAAGGTTTTCCTAACCTCTCTCTCACTCTAAACAAGCAACCTTTAAAAGAAGGGCCAAATCATAAGCCATGACTCAGCTTATGAGCAGGCATGGCCTCACTTAGCCCGTTTCCTGGAACCCCTCACACTGCTCAGAGCCCCAGGAAAAGACTTCTGTTTGAACAGAGGGCTCATGGAGCTGTGGAAAGTGTACTTTGACATGAAGTTAGAAGACCAAGGAGAGAGTTCCAGCCAGGCCCACCAACCACCAATAATGTGAACGTAGGCAAGTCACTTACTCATCTTGAACTTGGTTTCTCATCTTTCATATGGGAAAATCCCCCACATGGGTTGCATATAGAGCAGTCAAGAGAATGGGCAAATGTTAGCCTGCATAGGATCAAATTTGAGCTCTATCAAACACTGTTTGATCTTGGGCTGGTTATTTAACTTTGCTGAGTTTTGGTTTTCTTGCCTGTCAAACTGAGAATAATAGTATCACTTATCTTATTGGGTCACTTTCTTAAGTGAGACCTTATCACATAGCCTGACACATAGGACAGATGTTAGCTCTTCATATCAGGAAGGTCAAGTGAGAGAACATATGTGAAAGCACGTTAAGAACTAAAGCCCCATAGGTGAGTTGAGTTGAACAGGGTGATCAAGTCAACCTGGGAGATCTGGACCCTGGACAGAAGATCCACATGTTAAAAAGTTGTTGAAATGGGCTTCCTCGCTTTACTAGGGGCAAGTTTTAGTCTCTACAGAGCACCTGAGGGCAATGAAAGTTTTGTTTACTATCACTTGGTCAACAAAACTTTAAAGTTCTTGAGTGTTTTATGGCACAATATACACACACTTGAAAAATTTATTAAAACAATTTTATGTTAATTTTACCATACTTTAAAGTCACATTTAGGGTTCCTCTGATTCTGGAGTGTCAGAGAAATCTATGTCAAGTTCTCTCTTGAAGATATAAATAATCCCCTGATAATTTATCAGCTTGGATTTTATTTTTAGATTAGGTTTGAAAGAACATCAGATTGCTACCAAACTCTACCAATAAATTCAGTGTATAACTAAGAATAAATAGTATCATTTGTTGAGTACCATATTGCAGGAAATTTACTTATATTTCTTCATTAATTCTTACGCTACCATCTTCAGGTATAGAGTATTATCCTCATTTGACAGTTGAGGAATCTGAAGGTCAGGATAGTTAAGTAATCTGCACATGTTGGAGCTGGGGTTTGAACCCATGTTTGCCTCAGGAGGGTTCTTCTTCCTATACTATATTGACCTCCTTCAGACACATTTATCATTAACCTCTAAGGTTGACAGCTGTAGATAAAAGAAATTAGAAGTCTGATACCAATACTTTACTTCTAATATAAACATTTATTTAATAAAATAATTACTTTCCCTGCCTTTGGCTGTAGCTATGTTTTTTCTGCTCTTGTTCCAATTGTTTGGACAAATAGGAAACTGCACATTAGGCAAAGATCACATGGAAGGGAGTGGATAATGTAATTTGCAAAAGGAGATAAGTTATGAATAGATGATATTTTTAGAGTTTTATTTTTCTTGTTCACAATGGGTTTTGGTTTCCAACCTGATGAAATGTAAAGTTTACAAGGTCTGAGGAAAACTAAGAGATGAGGAGAATATATAAGCCTCACTCATAAAGCTTGTCTGAGGGGTTGGAGAGGGTGGCAGCTGTGACTTTCAGACTCTTGGCTGAAAAGCTCTGCTCACTCTTCTGCCTTACTTGAGGGTTCCTCCTTGACATGACTCCTGTTGGGATGCTGGTGACCTAGGAGGGCTGCAGAATCTATACTGTAGTGAAGGCATGGCTATCAGGATACTTCCTTATACCTTGTGATCCCATACCTCAAATAGGCTCCTAGCACTGCCCAGCCATCCTACTATAATTTTCTAACATGTCTGTCTCCCCCCGCCACACACACACACACACACACACACACACACACACACGCTCTCACTCACACACACACACACACACACACACACACTCTCTCTCTCTCTCTCTCTCACACACACACACACACACACACACACACACACACGACTCCTTTATCCCTTCTCCTCTCTCCTCAAGCCTTCCTAGGCCTCTCTACCTCACTCTCAGTAGATGACCTTGTCTTTCACCTTATAGAGAAAATTTAATCTATTAGATAGTAGCCCTCTCATCTTCCTTCACCAAATACCCAACCTGCAGCCTACCATCCCCTCTGTTATAACCAAGGAGAAGTTTCTCAATCTTTTAAAAGATCTGTCTCTGCTTCCCTTTTCATATAATTTGTTCCTTTGGTTATCCTCTTTCTCTCATCCCCTCTACTGGATCATTTCTATCCACATTCAAATGTGCTTTCATTTTTTAACCCACTTCTTTAGCTATGCATTCCCCCTACACACTCTTCTATTCCTTTTCCTAGTCAAATTGTTGTGTCTATGTCTTCCCCCTTCTCACCTCCCATTCTTTACTAAGCCCATTTCAATCTGTCTTTGGCTTCTGCCATTTCATCAAAACTCCTCTTGACCTTCATATTATCAAATCTAAGAATCACTTTGTACTTATCTGACTCGGACTCTCAAAAGTGTGTGTATGACACACAACTCTCCCTCCTTGGCATCCTCGCCTCTCTGCGCTCCCAGGACTTCATGCTCTCCTGGCTTTTTCTCCTACTTCTCTAACTGCTACTTTTCAATCTCCTCTGTCACTCCTTTTCCACCTGAGCTAAGGACAAAGATGTCTATGGCTTGGTCCTGGGTCCTCATCTTTCCTCATATTATTTCCCTAGGCTTTAAATATCATCTATATGATATGATGATGATACCAAATGAATTTCTTCAGTATTACCCATCCCCTGGTTTTAACTATCATCTATATGATGATAATACCAATATAATTTCTTCAGCCTTTGGTATATCCAACTACTACTTGATATTTCTACTTAGATGCCCCTTGTCCAAAAGTTACTAGTAACTCCTGCCTTACTGCCTCCTTTCAGTTCCTCGAGCATCTCTGCGTCTTTTGTGTCTTATGGTCTTCATACATCCTCTATCTAGACCAGTGGTCGGCAAACTCATTAGTCAACAGAGCCAAATATCAACAGTACAACGATTGAAATTTCTTTTGAGAGTCAAATTTTTTAAACTTAAACTATATAGGTAGGTACATTGTTATTAACTTAATTAGGGTACTCCTAAGGCTTAGGAAGAGCCACACTCAAGGGGCCAAAGAGCTGCATGTGGCTCTCGAGTCGCAGTTTGCCGACCACAGATCTAGACTGACATTTCCTCTGTTATAGATATAACTAACGACTTCTCATCTTTTAAATCTGTGCTTCATTACACCAGCTCAGGCCTTTTCTGACCACTCTGTCTAAGCAGATTCTCTCATTACTTTCTGTCACTGTACACAGTTTGTTTCTACCATAAAAGTTATCACAACTTGCAATGAATTATATATTTTTCTTTCCTTTTTTTTGGATTTTTTTCTTCTAAGCTCATTTATTTTATGATGTGTCCTCAGCATATTACAAGATGCCTGTGACTTAATCAGTACTCAGTAGATATTAACATGAATGAAACAAAAGATGGACATAGGAATGGAAAGCCACTGAACATTTTGGTCTGTCTCCATCTTTCTTATCTGGTGCTGTCTGTCCCAATAGCTGTCTGTCCACCTACAGCATCTCTGGAATAAGAATGAAGGTGGAAAAAAAAAGAACAAAGGTAGATTTGGGACCATGAGGAAAAGGGGAACTGAAGCAGTATTAGATGTTTGGGGGTCCAGGAAAGATTCATGAACTAGGGCCTTTATAAATCTTGTCTCAAGGTAGAAGGATTGAAATTAACTCAATGCAATGGGTTTCCTCACTTCTGATCAGCAATCAGGCCAAAGACGTGGTTTGGTTTTCAGATGCCCAATCTGTCCCTGAAAGGACGCCCTGTGCTTCCTTCTTCTCACTAGTGGAAAAACAAATGGGGACCCAGATTGTGAAGCTTCTGCTCCCACACCAATCCCAAGCTGCCTGGAGATTAGCCAGGAGACCAAGGCCAAGATGGAGGAAGAAGCGTACAATAAGAGGTGAGTTAGACTTCAACCCCTGTGAGGTCACTCGGCAGATCTCAGAAGAATCTTTCCCACAGGCCTTCCTATCTCTTAGAGCAGTGGTTCTCAACCTTCCTAATGCCGCGACCCTTTAATACAGTTCCTCATGTTGTGGTGACCCCCAACCATAAAATTATTTTCGTTGCTACTTCAAAACTGTAATTTTGCTACTGTTATGAACCGTAATGTAAATATCTGACATGCAGGATGTATTTAGGCGACCCCTGTGAAAGGGTCGTTCGACCCCCAAAGGGGTCGCGACCCACAGGTTGAGAACCGCTCTTAGAGGATTGAGGGAAGCAACCAGTGGCCCCAGGACCTCCTTGCCTCAGTAAGGAACTACATAGAAAATAGCAGTACTGTTCCACAGGAAGGACAGGAGGAAGCAGGGAGAGAGGGTGTGGTCAGACAATAACAAGACTGCCCTTTTTTTAGGCAAAATGCCACCAGAACATCACTGCCCAGAATGATCTCAAAATCAAGGGCTCTGGGTGGGTTCTTCTTGATGGTGCCTGAGGCTTCCTGAGCACCCAGAACAGTCATGCTGCTGCCAAAAAAGCCCAGGAGCAGCGGCAGCTCCTCTTGCTACAGTTGTCTCAGCCTTTCCTTCTTCCCGTCAACTGGAGTATCCTCAACTTCCAACTGTCCTCTTCTCTAATTGAGCTTCAATAGCAGCTCTGGTTTGTCAGTCACAGATGGGACAGAGTACTGACTTGGCCAGACAGAAAATTACCTCTGACCAGGCATCACATCCTGAGCTTCTTTTCCTGTGACTTCTAGGGAGACAGCTTCCCACTGGTGTGAAATCTGTGGGCTTCTGTGTGGCAGCCATGCACACTACCCTGAGGTTGCTCCAGCCAAGCTGTGCTGGCCTTAAACACTCAGCTGTAGGACGGGCAGAAAGTGTATATTCAGTGTAATACTGATCCTGGGAGAAGGAAATCAGAAGGGTTTCTGTGGGAAAGCCTGTCTTTTAACCCACAGCTGTCCTCTGCACTCAGAATGCGTGAGGGTAAATGACTCCATTGGCTTTGTAAACATTTATTGAGTACCTCTCTAAGACAAGCTGTGTGCCCGTCACTTTGGTAAAACTTCCCAGCAAGCCTGTGTGACAGGTGTCACCCTCACTAGATCAAGTCGTATGCCTGGTACTTCCTTAGAACATTCCCACACCCTGTGAGATGAATGACACCCTCTCCATTTTACAGGTGAGGAGCTGACTCACCAAGGTTACACAGAAAACAGTTGTAATCTTAGCCCTACTGAATGTCTGGTAGAACTAGAACCGGGTCACATTTTTCCCTGTCAGTTTTGTCACACTTTCATAAACAGGAAGGATGACTGAAGATTGAGGGGAAATTGTACTGACATGAGCCATGGGATTCAGTGGAGCTTCCCAGCTTTTTCCTGTTTGTGGAACCACAGGAAGTGCGTAATTATTGGGGATGCTCGAGCCCTCTCCTTTTGGACCTCAGGAAAGGATGCTCTGTGCCTGGCCTTCCCAGACTCGATTGTTCCTTTTTTGCCTTCTAGATACCAGGAAGATCTAAAGAAGACCAAAGAGTTTAAAGGCCTAAAGGAGGAGGAAGAAGAACAGAAGAGTGAGGGTCCTGAGGAACCTGAAGAGGCAGAAGAAAGTGAGGAAGAGGGAAAGGACCAGAGAAGCAGGTTGGAGCCCTTGCCACTGCCAAAATGGGTCATGATTCATTAATTGAACAACATCTCTGGAAATGCCAGGCCAGGGCATCAGTGGGTCTAGGGCCCAAATGAGCAGCCAACAGAAACCAAGAGGACACTCATGTTGGGAGAGGAGGCAGAGGAAATTCCAAAGAGTCAAATTAATTAACAAGGGGATATTTGCAAGAGCCGAGAGAACATAGGTGGTGGTAGTGGTGATGGTAGTAGTGGTGGAGAGCTATAATCAGGAGACAAGAAACTAATTGCGAGGGACTGACGGGAGTCCTTCCTAGCCCAGCCCTGGTTAGCTCCTTTTCCAGCTACTAGTATCCCCATGAATGGACCATGGTCAAGGGAGCTGGCCTAAAGCCCCAGAGGGGGTTTCTTACAAGAACAGAGACAGAGAATAGATGGGTGCAAGGGACAAACTCAGCTTGGTGACAAAGGTGAGTTTCCAATAGGACCCTTCCATACTGATCAAACAAGCTTGGTCATCTGGACATTGGTTTCACTTTGGATTGGGTAGTTTAGATATACTGTATATTTCACATGTATTTTTCTCTAAGTCTGGAAAATATATATAAATGTAGATAAAGATAGTATAGATCCTGCATCTTGACCTATCTACGTTCTGGTTTTTAATGATAGCCCCACTTTCACATATTCTACCCTCCTGTCTCTATTAGTACATTCAAACCAGAAGTCTTGATTTATGATGTTTGAAAATGTAGTTACAGAAAAGTTGGAACACTTCACCAAAATCTTTGTTTTTAGACCCCCAGGCTATCCTAGCTTTGAGAATGGCTCCAGCCAAAATGATTAATTATCTAATTAGTTGCTAAACTTGGGATAGGATATGTGTCTATGCTTCATTGCTGACAGACTCTGGAAATCACACACATGTAACAAATAAGGTAATAAATGAAAATTAAACATGAGATAGATATACTTCAAAGCACAGAGGGACAATAGAGCACAGTTAGTGGAAGATTCAACCAGAGTGAAATGTCTCTGCCTACATGAATTCACCCCCATGTTCAAGGGAAGAGTTATCTAGAAGAACTGGAGAAAACGCTTCATCAGTGAAAACAACCTGCACTAGGATGCACCACCTCTCTCACTGAAAGAACCCCCAAGTTTCAACAGTGAAAGCATAGTCCCTTCTCCAAGCAGCTGGATCCTGATCTCCTTATGTCTTTTCTCTCTTGGGGTCATCTGCTCTTATTTTGCAGACCACCACAATGCCTTCCTCCCCTTAATGCAGTCAAGCCCAGGCCTGGACAACAGCTCTTCCTTTGACTTCCTTCAATCCAGCTAACACAGGCTGGAACTTCTAACATTTCCAAACACCAAGAAAGAACAAACGAGAACTAAACAGAGAGTACATGGAATATAAACAGTCTGGTTTACAAGGCACAGGGCTGGAATCCTTATCTAGCTAATTTGATCTCAGAAGATTGGTGGCTCCCTCCCATTTCATGAAACCCCAGAGAAAATAAGACTGTGCCTGGATCACTCTCTGTACAGCTCCTGGTCAGCTGCTAAAGAAATGGCCACCCTATGCATCCATCATCTGAGAGCGTCCTCTTGGTCCTGCCTATCCCGAGGCCTTGTCCTCTCTCCCACCTTGGCTCCCTTTCAGACTTACATTTGGTCTTGAGTACATGTGTATACCACAGGTGATGGATACCAGACATCAGCACAGCCCTCAGAAGGGACCTTGTCCTTCAGCACAGGGATATAGCTTCACCTTTTCAGGCCCAGCATGATGACAGACACTGCTATCATAGAAACTGCACACTCAAAGTTACAGTTTCCCTTCCTCAACTGTAACCCAAGCCAGACTAGCCCTGAGAGCTGTTTTCTTCAATGCCAAGCAGTTCATTCATTTCTGAGTCCCTTACACACACAGTTGTCTGTAGGCACCTGCATTCAAATGTGATTCCCCATGAAATTTTGCCATCTCACCAACAGGCAAGGTCTGAAGTCATTAAAAGTCCATGTCCTACTTAGTGAATTTCAAAACAAAAAACACTGGGGTAACCCCAGTAGTTGATCCCTTATATAAGAGATTCAACAACAAACACTAAAGTCTTTTTGTCTGAATGTCTACTATATTTAATAATATATAATAATGTAATCTGTTATAAATATTATTTTCGGGAGGATCAGCTTAAATGAGCTTTAGTGAATCAATCCAATATCTTACCCATATTAAAACAGAGAACACAGTCTTCTGACATTTACATTGAACAAGTAAGTAAGACTCACAAGGTGCAACAGAAAACTTTTACCTCTTCTCCCACTGCCTGTTCAAACCTGCTGTATGGTTTTAAGTACATTCCTTTACTTTCCCAATAACTCTCTGAAAACATAAGTCCTCTGGTCAAGTTTAAATCCCAAGAATAACCTCCTTTCAGCAATTAAAATGGGCAGTTCCCTGAAATAGTGAAAAGCTTGAACTTATAAAGTTCAAGTGTCTCCCCTCCCCCAGTGCTGGTCGGCTTCAGGAAGGAAGTCTGCAGTGGGGATGGGGAGCAAGGCTTCTCTCTCAGTCTCCTGCCCTCCACCCCCCGCTTTGCTGTTGCAGTGCCTGACCTCTCCAGGATTAATGCTGAGAACGGGAATGTAGATTAAGGAGTAGGAAAGGCAATACTTGACTGGTATTATTGTGACTGGGCTTGAGGCTTTGGCAGGCATTTAAAGCTGACTTTCTGACTTTGTTTAGTATGGCGTTTTATGGGACCTTCAGAGAAAACCACTCCTCCCACCCCAGCATCACACACATTCAAACCATTGCTAAGGCTCTTTCAGTTGCAGGTCCCTTTATTTATTTATTTTTTTTAAATTTTTATTTTTTGCTAAAAGTATTACAAAGGGTATTACATATGTGTCCTTCGCCCCCCCCCCCGCCCTTGACAATCCCCTGCCCTCCCTTACCCCCCAGTGTCTTATGTCCATTAGTTATGCTTATATGCATGCATACAAGTCCTTCGGTTGATCTCTTACCCCCCTCCCTCCTGCCCCCCAACCCTCCCTGGTCTTCCCACTGCAGTTTGACAATCAGTTTGAGGCAGCTCTGCCTCTGTATCTATTATTGTTCAAAAGTTTGTAATGGTCTTTATTATCCATGAATGAGTGAGATCATGTGGTATTTTTCCTTCATTGACTGGCTTGTTTCACTTAGCATAATGCTCTCCAGTTCCATCCATGCTGTTGCAAATGGTAAGAGTTCCTTCTTTTTTACAGCAGCATAATATTCCATGCAGGTCCCTTTATGAGGTTGAATGCATCTCTTCCAGCTGGTTAGTTAAAATCAGTCTCTTGGTCCTTGAACATCTGGAAGTATACCTTCCTTGTTCAGCTTTAGGTAGCATTTCCAGACAGAAACCATGGCATCTTATGCCAGCTCTCCTTCACCTGACTACATTCAGGTGAGGTGAAACATCTACCTTTGGCCCACCATTGGTCGGAAGGTAGTTTTCCCCATCATGTCCCCCCTACTCTGATGCCACAAAGCACTTCAGCAAGATCCCTGCTCTTTAAATTTCTCAGGTGTGAGTCACACACAACCGTCTCCCCCTTATTGCAATATATCGAACTCTCCAAGCAGCATCCCTGAAGCCCCTCTCTAGGCCCAGGTGAGGGGGAAGCATCTTCACCCCTCAATCCAATATCTTACCCATATTAAACAGAGAACAGTCTTCTGACATTTACATTGAACAAGTAAGGAGGAATGGGTAGAACTCAATACAACCAAAAATTGATTTCCAAAGGAATTCTATTTCTAATCTAATTCTATTTCTAACCCCTTTTATAGGCTGAAAACGGGTGACCAGCTGAGGGTCACAAAACCAGATCTTGACCTTCTCCTGTACTGTCCCACATAAGGGTGGGGCTAGAGTGGCATTTTCCCAGTTTGCTTTGGGCATGGAAATATAGCTGAAAAGAAAGGCTGCATTTTGGCATACAATTATATTTAAATAGAAATGAAATAATTTAAATGGAGCTGAAAGAAAATAAGCTTCCACTTCTAAGCTCTCCCTTCCCAAGAGTTGAGAAATAGTTGATGATTTTCACCTCAGCTGATGTGATCACTATTTTGCTTTGCTTAATTGTCCCTGAAACAATCATCAGAGGGTTTCCACATGGAAAAGAAACTAATCAGTGCCTTAGTGCAGCATCTGAGGTAGGCCCTCTTGAGTATCTGGCCCCTTTCTAAAGAGGGTATTTGTGAGTCATTTTATCCATTGTTATGGTGTCTTTTTTCTACTAACTCTGAAGTAGAGCTCTCTACTTCTCAGCAAATAGTCTGCATATTTCAGTGTCTATGTGAGCCTCAAGATCTTCAGAAAGCCCCCTGTCATTTTTCTCACCTCCTCCATTTGGTAATCCTCAACATTCTCATTTTTGAATAAATGTGTATATATATATATATATATATATATATATATATATATATATATATTCAAAAATAGATGTGTCCAGGGCTTCTCCACAGAGATCTAAGAATAGACTCTTTAAAGCGGGCCATCTGACAGAATATCTTTTCACTAGGCCATAAAGAGTGGAAAAGTTAAAAGGCAGTTGGAAGAGAGGAGTGAAGCAGGCAAAAAATGGAGGAGGACAGAGATGAAAAGCAAGGAGGGAAGAGAGAAAAAAGTGAGTGGAAAGGGAAGAGAAGAGTATGAAGACAAAGAGGAGGAGTGAAAGATTAGGGAATAAAAATTAACAGAGTTGAGAAAATATCTTGAATAAGCCATCTAGAGGTTGCTGGAGCTACTAGTCCTCTGGTTGCCCTGGGATGGTTTAAAATGAACTCTTGAGGTTGATCTGGTTCTTTGTCGTTTATCATTGACATCAAGTCTTTTATGAGTTTAGCATAATCCTCCCACTCTGAACATAGTCAGATGTGGAAATGAGGACAACAAACTATGTGTCTGAACATGGAGGCAGACAAAGATTAGAACGTGGAACTGATCACTAATACCGTTAAATGTAGAAAAGATGCTGGTCCTGTCTGAATGCGTGGGAGTGTGGTCAGCCAACCTTATATCTTGGGGCTTGGGAGAGTTCAGGTATCTATGATCACCTCGTGAACAGATGAGAGCATGGGTAAGTGAGTGAAGGATCAAACAAGCAAAAGGAGTATTGTATCTCAGTAGCTCCCAACATCAAGGCTATGGATTGGTGGCATCAAAATCATTTGAAGGAAAATTTAAACTATGGATACCAAGACCATACCTTTGGAAACTCTTTCTTATTCAGTAGGCCTGGGTATTTTGAATAAGTGCTGCCAAGAGACTCTATACACTGCTGAGTTTGAGGACCAGTGCTCTAGATAGCATAGAAAGTGTCCAGACAGAGAAGTATGGGTCTGGGCATCATATTTGTGCTCAAAATACTAAACCCTCCACCTATTTTTTCATTTGACAGCAAACTTGAAGAATTGGTTCATTTCTTACAAGTCCTGTATCCCAAACTGTGTCAGCACTGGCAAGTCATCTGGATGATGGCCGCAGCGATGCTGGTCTTGACTGTGGTCTTGGGGCTGTACAATTCCTATAACTCTTGTGTGGAGCAGCCCGATGGGCCCTTTGGAAGATCCACTTGCTCAGCAGCCCAGAGGGACTCCTGGTGGAGCTCAGGACTCCAGAATGAGCAGCCTACGGAGCAGTAGGAAACCTGACATCCAGCAGTACCCTGCTCCTACACACAGCCCATCACCCTTTCCCCAAGTTATAGTGGTGTCAGGCCCGGGTGTGAGCACGCTGCCACGGTCCATCAGAGAATAAGCAGGGGTTCTTTCACAATCAGCTCCTCTGTGGGAGCTCTTCATACATAGTAACTGATGTTCTCAGAGGATCAACAAAACTTTCCTGGGAAAGCAGCCAGTAGATGAAGAAATCACCTTTTCCAAGGAACTCTAATAGAAGGGAAGGTCGCCTGCCTTGGCTCACTGCAGGGGACAGTGAAAAGCTCACTCTTCCATTTATTTCCTCTTTGCAATAGGGAATCAGGAAGAATTGTGCCTAAAGGCCAACTCCAACCCCAAGGAACAGGCCTGGAATTAGGAGTCACCACGTCAATATCTTCCCATTTCCTATCTCATTCTCACTCTCTTTCTGCCCCTTTGAAAGAGAGTTTCTCTTTACAGAAATAGGAAAGGTTTCTCAGAAAAATATTTAGACTGAGTTTAGCTCTGTGCTTGAAATGCAATGGGAAGATGTGAATTAATATATATGCATCTGTACACACAAACAACACACACATACACACAGCACACATGTGCATGAAGCCAACAAGCCTCCAAATGTGTGCTATGGGTGCTCTGGATAAAGCCAAGCCACAGATATTCACTAGGTTTGGGGCAGTCACCAGGCACCTGTTCAATGAGCTCTCTACGTGGACTTAAGATGTTTGAAAAACACTGAAAACTCATGGCTTTAATAGTGAACTTGCTGGTCTCCATTTCAAGTACAATTCCAAACTGCTGTACAGCACAGTCTACTCCCTATTTGTTCTCTCCCCATTGGGAGAAGTTAATTCGACTCTCAGGTGAATAAGGAGACCCGGTGTGCTTTCAGCGTCCATGTGCCCACAGATAAGTGTGCAACTACATCTAGTGCTTCAGTTCAAATGGAATTCTCAACTCAAACATGTGTTTCAGAGCATCCCCAATTGTTTAGTAGAACACTGATAGAGCACACCCCACCTTCAATTTGACCTCTCGCTCTACCTTCACAGTCTTCATTCATCCCTCATCAGTTTTGGGGTGTATTGGTTTCTGTGTGGGTTTTGTTGTGGTTGTTTTGCTTTTGTTTTGTTGTTGAAGTTGTTCATTTTTGTTGCTAATAGTCATAATATAAAACTTACTATGAAACAAACACAGTTCTAGGTACCAGGTAGGTATTAATTCATTTAGTCCTCAAGGAAAACAAACAAAAACTATGAGATGGGTACTAGTCTTCTCATTTTCAGCTAAGGAAACTGAAGCACAAAAAATACAAGTAGCTCTCGGAGGACACCTAGTTAGTAAATCATGGGGCTAGAACTCAAAGCCAGGCAGGCTGGCCCAGAGGCTGTGCTCTTAACCACTGCACTAAATGGCCTCTTCCAGTGGTCTCCTAATTAGACACCTTACAGTCCAGACCCTTCAGCACCTCCAAACCATTTCTGGTGCCTAGACTAACCTGTTTTCTCTCACAGTTCTGTTCCTCCACTCACTAGTTTTTCTTCTGTGATTTTTTTTCCTGGTCATTCTTCAAGACCAAGTGCAAAAATCAACCCCTCCATATAGGCTTTAATTACCTCCTCCAACTCCCCACTATACCCCACACAAAAGGGCACAACCTTCTCTGTGCTTTCTGGCACTTTTAAAACATCTTCCTTACTGATCATTATGACAGTGTATAACAATAACTTATTTCTGTGTCTTTCTCCCCCAGCAATTTTTCCTCAAAGACAAGAACCATGTCTTACCCATTTTCTGGGTAAGGGCTTAGCATGGCGGCTAATGCTGGGGAGGTTGTCATTAAATGCTGATCAAAAGAACAAGGGAGCCTTTCAAGGTGGTGGAGAGTAGCTTGAGGACAGCTGACATTTTGCATACTTCCCAATACCAGCACCAGCATCACCACTATTTCTATAAGAACAGTAACATCTTTATTAGCCTCAGCTTATTCTAATATTTTTCAATCTGCTCTGAGAGAGAACAGAAATGAGGCCCGGCTAGCAACATCATTCCCAAGCTCAAGAACCAGGCTTAATGCAACCACTCCTTTTAGGAGACCCACCTAAATTAGGCCCCACGTTAGAACAGCATGTTGATTTAAGGGGGATGTCCTTTACAGTGGCTAGCAAATCACTGTGAGAGGAAACCCAAGCCAGGATGGACCACGGATGTGCCATTAGGTAAAGAGGTGCAGATCAAGGCAGACAGACTTTGGGGGCATGGATGGATGGTTTACCTTCCCTTTCCAGGGAGGCTGGACATACTGAAGGAGCTCTGGGTCCTCAGAGCCCAAAGACAGGATGCAAATAGAGCTCCTGAGAGAGTGGCAGTGAGATGAGGCTTTTGGCTGGCAATGTCCAGTCTCAGCCACTCTTAAAGGACCAGGCTCAGAGGATCCATTGTCCACTTGGCCACAAGGTTGTGACCTTTGTTTCCAGTTGAGACAAAGGCCAGGAGAGGGGGTTGCAGTGAGTTCCTGAACCTCCAGCTGCTCCACAGAAAGACCTGCAAGAGTCCTCCCAGACAAGGTCCTCCCCCAAACTACTCTGAGAGTAAAGGGGGTTGAGAAAAAGAAGGGGCATAGGAGTAATCACATTTCCACAAGTATTCCTGAAAAAAGTAATTATCGGTATTTCTTTTCTGAAAAGCAAAGATTGACCTGAAGCGATGGAACTGTTGTCAAAGCAGCCGTGAAATGGAGAGAAACAGGCTCTGTATTTCCTAAAGTGATACTGATCTGAAATAAAAGTTCCCCTCAAAATGCCTCTGAAGTCTGACATTCCTCCTTAGCCCTAGGACTCTGGTGCCTAGGCTCAGCTGCAGAGCGATGTGTTGTTTTGTGCTGTTGTTGATATCGCCTCCTGAAAGGAACTTCACTTTCTAGGTACTACAAAGCCAATATGTATTGCTCTTCAGCCTGCAGAGTAAACAGAGAGGGAGAGGCTGGATTTGTGTAGCACTGGCTGTCAGTTCCAAATGTTATTAAACCTCACACAGGTGTGCTAGAATTGAACTGTAGCATGTCACGTGCCTGAGTTTGAAAATAAAAGCACATTTCCAAACATTTGACAATAGCTAAATGCCTCCTCATTTTGTGGAGCCAAGCCAACAATATTGCCCCATTGGCTATTTGCGTCTCCCAGAAGCAAGCCAGAAGTCCCCAGTCACAAAAGCTGGATCAATTCCTCTCCTCTTCCCTATGCCTGATACTAGTTCTCCAGTACCTTCTTTGCCCATGGTTTTTGTAATTAATACATTTTTCTGTGATTGAGACTGGTGAGTGTTTACCAACCTAATTTCCATAGGTAGACTACATCTTTCAGTCTTTCTTGCAGCTAGGTGCAGGGAAATGTAGACCTTCAGATCTAGTTTCCTAGAAACGCAACTATCTTACCCAATACTTTACACTCTCTTTATTCCCCTCTGTTCCTATCAAATTCAGAGGATTCAGTTGAGGCCCAAGAAGGTGGCAGAACCACTAGGTGGAAGCTGAGTTTTTGAATGGGCACTCACAGGATTCAACTGTGACATGAGCAAGAAACAAAATGTTAGTGTATTAAACCACAGATATTCAGAATTATTTGTTATAGCAGTTAGTCTACCCTGACTAATGCATACATTTGAACCAGAAATGGGGTGCTTCATTAACAAATTTCCAAAATATGAAGCACTGGCATATTTTCAAAATATTTAGCACTCAAGTGGCAGGAAATAAGAAACTAATATCAGGGACTGGAAATAGTGTGACCCATGTTGTGAATAAAACAAAAATATTTGGTCAAGTCTTACCCATGATAATTTAGAGCAGCGGTTCTCAACCTGTGGGTCACGACCCCTTTGGCGGTCGAATGACCCTTTCACAGGGGTCACCTAAGACCATCCTGCATATCAGATATTTACATTACGATTCATAACAGTAGCAACATTACACTTATGAAGTGGCAACGAAAATAATTTTATGATTGGGTCACAACATGAGGAACTGTATTTAAAGGGCCAGAAGGTTGAGAACCACTGATTTAGAGTAAACTCAAGGACAGCCTATGGATAGAAGTAGTAGGAAAGAATCAGAGTGTTAGAGTATGTGAACTTTTATTGGCTGTCTTTGGCAAGGTACTGCAAGAAAAAAATCACTCAGCAAAAAATTGGCTATTTGGATGGAGAAAGGAGAAAAATAGAGTTTTCAGCCTGAAGGGTTAGAAAATGTGACTGCTTCTAAACCCCAAAAAGTAAAGCTAAAAAGAGCTGTGAGTAAAAAAGAACCCATAAAATTTCTCAGTTGAACTCAGATCAACTTAGTCGTACCGCAAAGACCAGATTAAGGATACTCCATTCATGCTTTTAAATGAACTAGCCACCATTAAATTAGAGAGAAAGAGATAGAGGTAGAGATAGAGATAGAGATTGAGATAGAGATAGAGATAGAGAGAGATATGGGGGGGCAAGGGGCTGAAAAAACAAAGAAATATATCTTGAGAATTGTTACTGGGAAAGGATTTGGGGTATAATTATTGACGCATGGAATCAAATGGAAGCAAAGAGATCAGAAATCTCAGTTTGTGAGGAAACTGTATTTACAAAGAAACATAAGCCAGAACTAAAAACTCCTTTGATTGTTCAAGTTGGAAAATAACTTTGGGAATCCTAAACTTATACCAGCAGAAAGCTGATAGTAAAAGCGAGACATAACTCTCTAATTCCCACTAAAATGGACCAAAAAAGATGGTACAAAATGAAGGGCCACAGAGAACAGTGGACATGGGACATGGCAGTTTCTCCCAGAAAGCAGAATCAGGATCTACTCCAAGGTAGGCAACTGTGGTAGGCAGAATTTCTAAAATTCTTCCACCAACTTGAATAAGCATGGAAATGGATTCCTTCCCAGGGCCTCCAGGTGAGAGCCCAGCCCAGCTGGCACCCTGCTTTTAATCTTGTGGGACCCAGAACAAAGGACCCAGCCGAGCCCACTGGGACTTCTGATCTACAGAATGGTGAGATAATGAATGGGTGTTGGTTTAAGTCATTAAGTCTGCAGTAATTTGTCACGCAGCAAAAGAAAGCTGATCTAGTGGCTTTTATAATGTCTCTTGTTGGTATTCCAGAACCCCTACGGCCAGGTGACTGCTGTGTCTCCCATTCCTCTCCTTTGCACATGGCAGTGTTTACTGAGGTTATCAAGATCCTGCTTCACCCCAGATTACATTTGGGGGGCAGCATACAACTTTTTTAGTTCATAAGATTACCAGACTGCAGAGTACCACAGCTGGACCTGACAGGCATGGCTGAACATAACTCAGAGATCATGGACTTTGAGCTGGAAGGGGCCTGGAATTGCCTCCTTTGAGAACAGAGTGACTTTATTCTGTGTGTGATAGGAATAGTGAAACCTATACAGGGTGATCAAAAGGGAAAACTATGGCAAGAACTGCTATGGGTTCACCAATTCACTTTTCCTTTTTCTCCTGGGCACAAAGTTAAATTGCATTCCAGACTCCTTTGCAGTGAGATGGGAACATGTGACAAAGTTCTGTCCAATGGGATATGGTTGGAAGTGAGATAGCCACTTCCCAGGCCTGACCCCTATAGTAATCTCCAGCATCCTCCTCCACATGCCCTTTCATTGGTTGCTGGTTCAATGTCAATCTTGAGGAGGAGGGAACTGAAGTATTAAGTGATGGTAGAGCTACACAGTCTCTGAATAACTGTGTGTGGCCAAATCCCTCCCACACATATACACCAACACTACCATCTCTACAACTGTCACTACCACCACCACCGCTGCCACCACTATTGTCAGCCATTGGATTGCAACATGAGAGAAGTAACTTTTATTTTATTAAGGTATTGATATTCGGGGTTGTTTGTTATAACAGACTACACTGACTAATACATTTATTTGCCTATTTATATATGTTAGAAAACAACTAGTCCCTGTAATAGCAGTATCATATAATTATATTTCTATGTTAATTTTAAATCCATATAATTCAACTCCTTTATTCAGCAGATGATAAATCTGAGGCCTAGGGAAGTTAAGTGGCTTGCTCAAAGTCATACAGATAATTGGTGTTAGAACTTAAACTAATATTTAGATATTACCCTCAGCCCAGGAATATGGGTTGTACTCTATTACCATCTTTCTTGCCACATTTCAAAATGTCTACTCTATTTAAATTTTATATGCATATATCAGATTAAATATCACTTTAACCCATGTTTTCTGTGATTCCTTTTCCCCCTTCCTATCTTCCTTCCTTCTTTCTTTTTTAATACTTAGCAAATGCTCTTTTTCAGGCATGATGCTAGGCTTTAAGGATAATGATGAAGGAGATATGATTCCTGCCTTCCTGTCTACCTGGTTCTATGGTGATAGTCACATATGTTTCTGAGGTACCCATAACCCGAGGCTTATGCTCACCTAAGTAATGATGTCTAAAGATATTAAGATATTTAGATATTGGATATATTTAAGGGCTATCTCCCAGTATCTTAGAAGTTCCCTGTGTTTGTGCTGAGCAGATTCTCCTTTTGCTATTGGTATTTTCTGTACAAATATCTAACTTATGGATACCATTCACAGAGAAAAGAACTAGTTGTCCATTCACTATTCCCATAAATGACATTCATTTTGAAGAAAACTCATAAACCTTTGCTCAAGGCATTACTCTCAAGCCAGAATTCCATAATCACAATGGGGACCAACCACTGAAAATCCAGGCAAAACAGAGTATAGTCTGCTCGTATACAGTACAGATAAACCTCACCTTCATCAAATGAGAAAGGGGAAGTCTAAATTGAATGTTGGTCTATCAGAGAAGTTATTTGGTCTATAAGAGAAGTTATTAAAGAAAGAGTTATTATAAAGGACCCTTGTAGTAATTCCTATTATAAAGTCAAAACCCTTTTTTTGTAAAGTATAAAATGACTAACTTTGTAAACTGTCCCCCTACTTGGATTTTTTAAATATGATTTTTGTGTGTGCCTGGTTTATTTGAAGAAGGAATCACCTGTGGTGCTAGAGAAAATTTAAATGTATAAAGTAAGTCCCAAAGGGAGGCACGAGACTCTATCTTTTGTATTTAAATGGGCATTTGCTTTCATGAACCTGGTAGCACCATTCCCCTATAGATCAGAAGAATATGCAGCTGGGAAAACCCCCACTGATTGTGAGAGGAAAGCACAACCCATTCTCAATCTCCTTTACAGACAGAGACAATCCTAGGAGTAAATGAATGGGCTCCACAGACAATAGCAATGGATGTGTGAGAACTGACCTGGTGGGGGTGGTGGGCAGTGGCAGGGAATATGGGAATTGGGGAAACCGTCAGCAGTTCACATTGTGCTATCTGCCTTCCTCATTTCTGTGCTTTCTGAGTCAGCATTAGCTAAATTTTCCAGAAAGCTATCCACAAAGTACAGCCTGAGCATTCAAGGGGCGTCACTCACTTCCCTCAGTGACCTTAACAAGTCAGAAGCTTGAAAACAGGGAAATCCGGATGCCCCGATTATGAAGTGGAGCAGTGGGGACCACAACATATTTCCAGAAGTCTCCATCCAGACTGGTGATTGCATGCCTTTGTTACTGCCAGTGGCTGTCTGAGGTGTTTCTCTGGCTCTGAAGTGGTTGGCACAATGACCAAGTACTTCAGCCTGGTGTTGCTTCTTGCCTCCATCTGGACCACAAGGCTTTTGGGTCAAGGCTCTGTCCAGGTACAAGGTAGGTTTCTTAGTAGAATGCCAACCTGAGGCAAGGCAAGATCTTATAACCTGTCCTAAGTCTACCAAATTCTTTACTGTGGATTGCTGGGAGTGGGGATGACCCTCAATGTACATAGAAGATCTAATAGTATCAGTCTGCAAGAAATGTCTTCACCATATTGTCAATTTCACCACAATGATTCATATTTTACCTTTATGTTATCTTGATTTTTATTTTTGGTTATGGACTATTTTTAATGAGAATATTTTGAAAGAAAACATTAAGTAGATATCATTTGTTCTTTTTTTTTTTTTAATCCTCACCAGAGGATATTTTTTCCATTGATTTTTTTTCTTTTTTCTTTTTGGAGAGAGTGGAAGGGAGAGGGAGAGACAGAGAGAGAAACATCTATGTGAGAGAGACACATCAATTGATTGCCTCCTGCATGCGCCCTGACAAGGGCTGGAGGTTGAGCCTATAACTGAGGTTTGTTCCTTTGACCATAATTGAACCCGGGACCCTTCAGTCCACAGGCCAACTCTCTATCCACTGAGCCAAACCAGCTAGGGTGAGATCATTTGTTTTAAAAATCTTTCATTGAAGAAGAAAATCATGATTGTAAACATTTTTAAGCAATCTCTAAGCCTGGGAAAAATAACTTTCACGAAATATTGGTCTGTTTTATATTTTTTAAAGTGAAATACAATTATTTTAATTTCAATTTTATTATATTATCATGGGATGTATATATTTTTAATATGTAGTAAATAGCAAATTAACTGGAAAAATTGTGAAATATAGGTTTGAAAATTAGCCATCAGCTCTCTACAAAAGGAATGATTTGAAATGATTTTTTGGGCTTTGAGATGCCTAAATGGTAACCTCATCCTGCATTGTAGGCAAAAAAAAACTGTAACCACAAATCACTCATTTCAGCTCTGGGCAAAATGAAACTCTGAGTACATTAAAAGAAAAATTGAGTATTCCTATTCTGGAATCTACCCTGAGGTATAAAATATGTTGGGAACAGACATCTAGAGTTGATTCATATATTGTTATACTTAATTTTAAAGGGGAGGCTAGAGTTATATAATTGATCTTTTTTTCAAATACCAGAACTGTTACTGTCAAATAAGTTGGTCCTCTTTGAAATCCCCCTGAGAAGACTATTCACTTTTCCCCAAAATGTTGCCATTACTCAAGCTATTTTGGAAATTGTTCTTTGACAATGACTCTATCACACTCTTTGGACCATTGTCAATAATGGTAAAGATTTCCTAAGGAAATTAAATTTTTGGAAACAACTGACAGTTATTCAGAACCATGATTGAGGAAAAGGTGGCTGCTGAAGGTGAGTGGATGAGGATGGGAGACAGTATCTTTGAGGACTTATTATGTAGAGATACAGAATTGTGTGTGTGTGTGTGTGTGTGTGTGTGTGTGTGTGTGTATTATATATGAAAAAGGAATGACTTGAAATGGTTTCTGGGCTTTTCAGATGCCTAAATGGCAACCTCATTCTGCATTGTAGGCAAAAAAAGTGTAACCACAAATCACTCATTACAACTCTGGGAAAATAAAAATCTGAGCACTTTAAAAGGAAAATTATGTGTTCCTATGCTTGAGAATAATATCTCAAGAAGACATTTTATAGATGAAGAAACAGGTTCGGTGAGGCCAAGTGACTTGCCTAATGTCATAGGCAGTAAATAATAAAGCTTGGGTTTGGATTCAGCTCTGTCTGCTAAGCATATACTATTTCTAGTATGCCTGTTGTCTCCTGAAAACTCCTAAGAGATTACTAGCATATCCCTTGAATACCAGCTCCCTAGTTTTGTCTTAAGAAAATAGAAAAACTTAAATTTACCTAATATTTGTTAACTGCCTACTATGGACCCAGTCTTTGCTAGGTACAAGTTATCTAAATTAATTCTGACAAAATTCTATGAGGAAGAAATAACTATCCCCATTTTATAGATGAGGAGGCTAACTTGCCCAAGGTCCCACAGCTAATTAACATTACAAGAAGTATTCAAAGCTAGGTCTATTCCCAGAATAGGCCTATCATTACTACTACTACTACTACTACTATTTAGAGTAAAAATGAGGTATGATGAGAAAGTATCAAGACTACTTTATAGTGTAATTAATAAACCTACAAGTATCCCCCCACCAAAGAAAACAGCCCTAAGAGGTTTGAGCAATAGCACGCTCATGGGCTAAATGAGCCAAATTCTAGGACAAATGGTGTGTTCCAAGAGTTCAGCTCTAATTGTGTGTGTGTGTGTGTGTGTGTGTGTTTTCATCTTCTCCCCATAGCACAGTGGGAAGCAGAACAGTGTCTGAGTTAAGAACTGGGGTTTTAGAGTCAGTTGTAATTGGGTTTGTGCCCTCAATCTGCCACCTACTTGCTCTGTATCCTTGGGCTTGGGAAAGTTATTCAATCTCCCTGAGCCTCAATTTTCAGTTAAAAAGAGACTAGGTAAATAAATAAATAAATTTAATTAAATTTAAAAAATAAAATGTTTATTTAAAAAAAAAGAGACAGGGTTTGGCACAGAGTAGCATCAACAGATCATAGACGTGGGAATTTTATTGGTATTAACATTAGAGGCTATTTTGTCACAAACACTCACATTGGAGTGTTGGCTCTCAGGTCTCTCTTTTGGTGAGAGCGGGCCATCACAAATATTGTACATAAAATATGTATTCCTTCCCGCAGTCCCCTGATCCAGAGCAGAGCAAGATCACATGGAGGACTTAGAAATGCTCCCTCCATGTTTTCAAGAAGACACTTCCTTTAAATGCTAACCTAGAAAGTGTTCAAAGCATTTGACTGGGCATCCAGTGCACAGATCTGTGTACAGGCAATTACTTGGGAGATTGAAATGCTCTTTTATGAACTTTTGTGGATTAAGCCCAATAGACATAATGTACCTGAGTACAAGGCAACTCATAATTTCATACAAATCTATAAATCTTAGAACTCTGAAGGAAGGGATCAAAAGATCTCTCAGATTCATTAATTTTTTAGTAAAATATTCATATGTTAACTATTCAACTGCTTTGAAGATAACATGATAATGTTATTTATGATTTAATGAGTACCTATTGTATAGCAGGCACTATGCTAAGCATTTTTATTGGGAGTAACTAATTTAACTCACTACTCTATAAAATACATATTGTTACCCTCTCAGTTTTGTAAGTAAGGGAACTGAGGCTGAGAGATGAAATAACTAGCCTAAGGTCACAGAACAAGTGACACAGTTATATTCAAATCCAGGTCTGACTCTAAAACGCTACTTCATTTAATTTCTCTGCCATGCAAGGTTTACTGCCCAGCTCCTCCAGGAACTTCTGAGTAAGTCTGCCCCCCAATGGTTACAGTAGACTTGAGACTGAGAAAGCTCAAATTATACTGAATGCACCATTTTTCAGCCCATCTCAGAAATAGTGGTATCTCGAAAGCACATTAGTTTGGAGTGTCACTAACTATGCTATTAGCCCTGAATTCTATCTTTCTCCGAGTCTCAGACTGTTCATTTAATAGACTTCAAAAGGTCTGCAGCAACAGCATCATCTAGACTCCACCCCAGGATCTAGTAGCTGAAGCCTCCTCCATGTAATGGACAAGGTACCTTAATGCAGTGTGATAGAGTGGACTCAGGTCTGATGAGCGATACAGCTTGGATCAGACCAAGCATCCACCTAACCCAGCAGAATGTCCTTGTGGGAAATGTCTGGCCTGTGTCCTGTTATTCCTAAGCTTCAATCCCAACCACAATGACCTCACTGCTGCATTGAGCTTATAATGCTGTGCTGGGAAGAGGAGCCTAAGGGCTATGAACAAGGATAGCAGCACACTGAAGATGTGTGTGATTCCTTTGCAGAACTTTCCTTCTTAGTGCAATGCAGAATTATGGGAGTCACCCTTTTGACCAAAAAGACAAATGTGCAGCTGAATTTCACAGAAGCCAAGGAGGCCTGTGAGCTGATGGGACTAACTTTTGCCAGCAAAGATCAGGTTGAAGCAGCATGGAAGTCTGGCTTTGAGACTTGCAGGTGAGAACAGCTGGATTCACAAACACGGTTGGAGCTCTTTGGGCTCTGTGTTCTTATTCAGCCATAGCGATAAATGTATCCATTCAACTAATATGTATTCTGTTACAGCTTTGGATGGGTTGCAGATCAGGTCGTAGTCATCCCTCGGATTCGTCCAAACCCAAAGTGTGGAAGGAACGGGATGGGTGTCGTGGTTTGGAAAAATATACCCAGCCAAAAGTTCAGGGCCTATTGTCACAACTCATCTGGTAAGTCAGATCTGCAGTCTCTCCATGTGCTATCTTTTCTCTGGGTTTTGCTAGCTCTATGATGTGACTGAGAAGAGTGACCCTGAGCAGCAGCAATCATAGTAATGGTCGTTTAACCCTCCAAAGACTCATTCTGTGACAAGACTAAAAGTGGCAGTGTGCCCCTTGGAGGAAAAAGTTAGGGAAAATATGGTTGACTGGCAACATCAGGGGAAGGGCATCCCAGGAGGTTCCACTACCTCCCCACTCCACCCTATAAAATTAACAGGAAGAAGAGAAGGAAATATCTACTGTAGACAATGTAAGTATTAAGTTATCTCACTGAACCTTGACAATCTCCCTATGAAGTATGCTTTGTCATCCCTATTTTGCAGAAAAAATCTTAGCTCAGAGGATGTAACTACAGTTGTCTAAGATCTCATTGCTATGAAGAATCAAACACAGGTCTAACTCTAAAACGATGCTCTTTCCGTTATCCTATATTCCTTCATGGGAAAGGAAATTCAAATGCTACATTTGATATTTTTTAGAACAAGACCCAATCTCCATTTTATGAAGGAAGGAGTTGAATCTAGAAAGTAGAACTGATTTTCTGATGGTCACACAGTCGTCCTTTTAACCTTGCTTGGAGACCTTGGTCACCTTAGCCCAAGTGCTTTACCTTCCCAGAAATGTTTAAGTACCTTCTCAGAAAGGTTTGGTTTTACAAATGCTAGTTCTCAGTTTGTCATAAGAACCTCTTCCTGATTACTCTTCACACATACTAAAAAATGTGATCTTCTGAAGGTCATACAGCTGAGTGTGGTCATACACAAGGATAGATTCCAAAATCATTCTCCAAGATCCAAGAGACAAATGTGCATCAACAATATTATGTTTCCGAAAGGCAACATAGGGTCCAAGCAGTTCTCCGAACCAGGGGGCTTTGGCATAGGAAGGACCCTGGGAAATGCTTTGTCTACTTCCCTCACTTCAGAGATGAAACTACTATAGCTCAGAATGGAGATTTGGTTTGTTCAAAGTCCTACAGTCATTTGCAGAGTCATGACTGGAACATAACACTTCTTCCAACATTTTTTTCACCTCCCTTCTCTCCTCTGCCTCTTTAACCTATCACTTTTCACAAGCCTGTTTATCTCATAGCCAGCCCATGCTCATCAAATGGCCTGGACTTTTAACTGCCTGGCCTTCCTGCCAGCTCTCAATGTGATGATATGATAACCAGCCCTCTAGACCAGTGATGGCGAACCTTTTGAGCTCAGTGTGTCAGCATTTTGAAAAACCCTAACTTAACTCTGGTGCCGTGTCACATATAGAAATTTTTTGATATTTGCAACCATAGTAAAACAAAGACTTATATTTTTGATATTTATTTTATATATTTAAATGCCATTTAACAAAGAAAAATCAACCAAAAAAAGAGTTCACATGTCACCTCTGACACGCGTGTCATAGGTTCGCCATCACTGCTCTAGACCAACCATGTCAAACTTGTGGCCCACAGGCCACATGTGGCCCACAACAAATATTTTTGCAGCCCAGCCAATATAACAGTATGTAAGAAACGTTTTAATAAAAATTTTGTAACTTGCCCTGGCTGGTTTGGCTCACTGGATAGAGCGTCGGCCTGCTGTCAGAAGGGTCTCAGGTTTGATTCCGGTCAAGGGCACATGCCTGGCTTGTGGGCTTGATCCCCAGTGGGGGTGTGGAGGAGGCAGCTGATCAATGATTCTCTCTCATCATTGATGTTTCTATCTCTCTCCCTTCCCCTCTGAAATAAATTAAAAAAGTATATATTTTTTAAAAATTTCATAATTTTTACAATATCCTATTATACATAATTATTAATAACAAACTACAACGTTCACTAATCACTGATTACTATAATCGTGTTGCATTCATTTCCCTTATGCGCCTTACGCCCAGGCGCACCATTTCTCTTCACTAATACTAGCAGTGAATATTTTGGCAGCCGATTGCCATGTCATTGGTCTTGGACTGACTTGTTTGGTGTGCACAATAGGAAATATTTCGCTTTCAGAGAACAAGAAAAATAGGTTTATTTGTGTTACGCTTATTAATTTGTGCAGTTATTCAGTGTCTGGTAAGTTAATGTTCAAGAAAAAAAATATTAATTTTTAGTAAAATGTTCTATTATTTTATGTTAATGATTACTCATTTATTTCAGCCCTTTGTATTCAGAATGTCTCTATCAAAATAAACCTAAGTTTCTATGAACATTGAAGCTTTTGTTTTTTTGTGACCCACATAAACTTAAACCTTGTTTATTTGGCCCATGTTAGCCTTTGAGTTTGGAATGCTTGCTCTAGACCAGTGGTTCTCAACCTTCCTAATGCCGGGACCCTTTAATACAGTTCCTCAGTTGTGGTGACCCCCAATTTCATTGTTACAAATTGAACATAATTAAGCATAGTGATTAATCACAAAACAATATGTAATTATATATGTGTTTTCCGATGGTCTTAGGTGACCCCTGTGAAGGGGTCGTTTGACCCCCAAAGGGGTCTCGACCCACAGGTTGAGAACCACTGCTCTAGACTCAACCAAAAGGAGCCAAGGGAAGAGTACTTGGATTTGTGTTTCCCTCCCACCTTCATTTAACTTGTACTTCTATTCCCTATATTTCCTGTAAACTTAAAGTTAGGTGTAGGGGCTTAGATGCTTGTTGATATTTTTGGCAAAAATCTTTCATAGATGATATTATGTACTTTGGATAACATTCCAACAAAAGGCACTTAGTGTCAATATGCTAATTTTGATCATTTCACTAAGATGGTGACTGCCAGACCTCTCCGATGAACTCCAAAATACGCTTTCCCCTTTGCAATGAGTAGGTAATCTACAGTGTGATATTTTGGTACCATACAACTATTCTGACTCCCAACTATCTTTTACCTAAAAGTTTTAAGCAGCCATTGATAATCCTTGCTGGAATGAGTTATTATATGGGGGAGGGAGCAAAATACTTATTTTCCTGGGTTTGTTTTTTGATTCCATTTTTAAATTAAATATATTGGGATGACATCCTATATAATAAAAGGGTAATATGCAAATTGACCCTAACAGCAGAACGACTGGAAATGACTGGTCACTATGATACACACTGACCACCAGTGGGCAGACACTCAATGCAGGAGCTGCCCCCTGGTGGTCAGTGCGTTCCCATAGGGGGAGCTCTGCTTAGCCACAAGCCAGGCTGATGGCTGCCAGTACAGCGGTGGTGGTGGGAGTCTCTCCCGCCTCCTGAGCAGTGCTAAGGATGTCCGACTGCAGCTTAGGCCTGCTCCCCGCTGGCAAGTGGACATCCCCCAAGGGCTCCTGGGCTGCCAGAGGGATGTCTGACTGCCAGCTTAGGCCCAATCCCCTGGGGAGTGGGCCTAAGCCAGCATGTGGACATCCCCTGAGGGGTCCCAGACTGTGAGAGGGCACAGGCCGGGCAGAGGGACCGCCCCCCACCCCGAGTGCACAAGATTTTGTGCACCGGGCCTCTAGATGGTTAATAACATTATAGAGGTTTCAAGTATACATTTCTGATACATGATTTGTATATTGCTTTGTATGTTTACCACCCAAAGTCATACCTTCTGTCACCATACATTTGACCTCCTTTACCTTCTCAGCCCCCTTTCCTCTGGTAACCACTATACTGTTGTCTGTGTTTATAAGTTTTGGAGTGTTTTTTTTTCTTGTTTGTTCATTTGTTGCTTTCAGTTCTATATCCCACATATGACTGAAATAATATGGCTCTTGCTTTTTTCTGACTTATTTTGTTTAACATAATATTCTCAAGATCCATCCATATTGTCATAAAATGGCAGTATTTCATCTTTTCTTATGGCTTATTGTTTTCCATAGCAGCTATACCAGTTTACATTCCCACCAGCAATGAATGAGGGTTCCTTTTTCTCTATATTTCTTATTACTAGTCTTGTTGATAATAGCCATTCTAACAGGTAGTTTTTGTTTGCATTTCCCTAATAGCTAGTGTACTTGAGCATCTTTTCATGTGTATGTTGCCATTTGTATGTCTTCTTGGGAGAAGTGTCTGTTCAGATCCTCTGCCCATTTTTAAACTGGATTGCTTTGTGGGGGGCGCTGAATTGTATGAGTTATTTATATATTTTGAATATTAACCCCTTGTCAGAGCTATTGTTTGCAAATATCTTCTCCCACTCAGTTGGTTGCCTTTTTGTTTTGTTGGTGGTGTCTTTTGCTGTGCAGAAGCTTTATAGTTTGATATAATCCCATTTATTCATTTTTGCTTTTACTTCCCTTGCCTTTTGGGTCAAATTGACAAAATCTTCTCTAAAATCAAGGTCCATAAGTTTAGTACCTATGTTTTCTTCTATGCAATTTATTGTTTCAGCCGAAACCGGTTTGGCTCAGTGGATAGAGCGTCGGCTTGCGGACTGAAAGGTCCCAGGTTCGATTCCGGTCAAGGGCATGTACCTGGGTTGCGGGCACATCCCCAGTAGGAGATGTGCAGGAGGCAGCTGATCGATGTTCCTCTCTCATCGATGTTTCTAACTCTCTCTCTCTCTCCCTTCCTCTCTGTAGAAAATCAATAAAATATATTTTAAAAAAAAATTTATTGTTTCAGGTCTTATATGTAGGTCTTTGATCCATTTTGAGTTAATTCTTGTATATGGGGACAAACAGTAGCCTAATTTCATTCTTTTGCACGTAGCTTTCAATTTTCCTAGCACCACTTATTGAAAAGGCGTTCTTTTCTCCAATGTATATCTTTGGCTCCTTTGTCATAAATTATTTTCCCAGATACATGTGTGTTTATTTCTAGGATCTCAAATCTGTTCCATTGGTCTGTATGTCTGTTTTTCTGCCAATACCATGTTGTTTTGATTATTATCACTTTGTAATATAAAATGAAGTCAGCGAGTGTAATACCTCCAACTTTAATTTTTTCCCCCTCAGGATTGCTTTGGCTATTTGGGGTCATTTGTGGTTCCATACAAAACTGATTTTTTGTTCTGTTTCTTTAAAAAATAAAAATGATTATTTTCTAACTCTAGTCTTCTTTCTACATTTATTAGCTGGCATCTTTGATAAAGAAAAACCTCTCTCTCTCTCTGTCTCCCCACCCCTACACGCACACCTCTTACTTCCCCGTTATACTATCACTAGAGGCCCAGTGCCGAGGGGGTCCTTCACCCTGGCCTGCACCCTCTCACATTCTGGGAGCCCTCAGGGGGATGTCTGACTGCTGGCTGAGTGGGGGGCGGGGGAGGGCATCACTCAACCAGAACCAGGGCTTGCTGCTCCTTAATGCGTCCCTGCCCCCCAGCCCACTGGTGGAGGGGGGCCTGATTGGGGACCAGGCTGGCTGGGGGAGGGGCCGTGGGAGGTTGAGGTACTGCAGTCACGCCCTGTCCACCTCTGCAGAGGCGCTAGACTGTGCCACCACCTCTCCTGCTGCCTCTGCAGAAGGGGGGGGGGGGGGGGAGGGGGGGTGCGCAGGCTCACTGACCCCACCCCCCCACCCACTGGTCGTTCTGCCTTCTGGTCTAATTAGCATATTAGCTCTTTATTATATAGGATGGACACATGGCATTTTACTTATTCTGTGTGTTCAATATGTTATACAATTTTCTTTTTGATGCTCAATTTGTCCCAAATTTGGCATGTGGGAGCCCTTTCAGTTGACTTTTGTCCTTAATCCCAATAGTATTTAATCAATTCCTTACTTTTTGGCCTAATAACATGTCCCAGGCTCACTCTGTAATTTCTATGTTCCAGATATGTTATCAGCCCTTTATTTCTCCAGGAGTCCTGGTTCTTTTTAATGGTGAATGTTAATTAGAAACCAAGATCCAGATGCAAGTTGTTCTCACTACTACTGGAGTTTTCATTGCTTCTCCATCATTTTTAGTGGACAGCTAGAAAATATATTTTAGCATAAATATATATTTAACATATAAGTAAATATATTAAATATAATACTTTCTAACTGTTCACTGAAAAGGATATATTCAAACTTAGGAGCTTCCCAGATATAATCTGAAACTGGTCCCTGTATGCAGAGGGCAGGGAGAGATTAAAGTAAGAGGCAAACCACTCCAGACTGGTGGATGGTAGGTTTAGTAAACAAAGGAATTTATGAGGCTTATCTTGGGTGGCCTCAAGACCAGTAGATTCCCACATTGCCTGCCAGAATCTTATAAGCTTATGTAGAGGCCCTAACTGGGTTCAGTCACATACATAGGATGTCTTAATTGGCTCAGTCAATTAAGATGATCTCAGCCAACACCTTACTATCTCAATACTGGGCAGCTTCTAGCACTAGGAAGGAAAGCAGAAAGCACATTCGAGGATGATGACACGGTGAGGAGCCTCCAATTACCAAGGTCTAACTCACAGGTCATCTGGGGTCACATCCTCCTGATGATTTCTCCCAACACACTCAAATAGTGTATATATACTAATATATAATGTTTTTAAATTATGGACTTTTATTGATATATAGAACTCAAATTTAACAATTGAAGTTTTTCCTTATAGTTTACTTTGTTTTATTTGTATTTATTTTTTCTTATATGGAACATCTTAGTCCCCAATAAATAATATTAATATGTTTTCTTGTTCTATAATAGTTTTAAAATTACAAAATCAACATTAGGAATAATAAACCTACTGAGTGCAATTTAAGGTTTCTTTGCATTTCTTTTAGTCCTTAGAAGACATCCCTCTAAAGATGTACTGTCAGAGAATTGTGTACAAAACCAACTTGAAAAAATGCACTGCTCTGTGTGGTTATATTATCATTTTTAACTAAGTCAGGTTTACCTGCTTCTGTTTGTGAGGATCAGAATGATCTTAACCCTCATCCTAATGTTAATCCTAAACTTACCCCATGTTTCTTTATTTTTCTAAATTCCTTTTTTATTATTACCTTGTGAGGTCTGGGGATCACAGAAACTTTAACCCTGATTCTCAACCTTATCCTAATTTGTCTTTCTTATTGCTCTTTGTGAGTTTTTGGGATCAGATCAACGTGCTTTGAAAGCTCTGCGGGTACCATGTGTTTCATACTGTTCCCTCTGCCACAGTGTCTGTCCTCATCTACCTGGCTATTCCTTCTCTTTATTCACATCTCAAGTGCCATCTTCTCCAGGAATCCTTCCTATACAGTCCTCAGGTTACATCAGACTTGAGGTAGGTCGTTTCATGGTTACGTCGCCATCTCACATTTATTTATTTAAAAAAAAGTTCCGTCATTTTGACATATGTACATATGTTCTTTATGTTTTTTTATTATTTATTTACCACAAGTAAAGGTCATTAATTGTTATCTTTCTTTAAAATTTTTTTTTTACTGTTTCACTTCATTACTGCTGTGTATGTGCTCCATGTGAGTGACGTAGGTGCTTATGTAGGTGGGTTCCGACTGACGGCAAAAATCGCTTTACATCGCATGGTGGCAATGGATCTCCCACGTAACCTGAGGACCTACTGTACTCCTTACTCCTACCTTTCCTCTGTACTCCAACCTCACTCTGTGTTTAATATCTACCAGAGCACTTGGCACATTCTAGAGAAATTATATTTATAGGTTGGGGTGGAAGGAGAGCCAAGTCCTAGCACTTCCGAGAAATATTGCATCCTTGACCAGTTAGGGATCACAAAACCAGACTGCTGTTGCTCCCTCACACTATGGCTTCTTGGCTATACTTAATGAAAGAGGCAAAGGCAACTAATTCTTACAGATCTGATCTATTCTGTCCACACACTATGCTAGGCCCTACACATTCACTCTCTCATTGAGCCTCACTGAAAGGACACAGTGTATCATTTCTCCTCTGCCGGGGAGGTCACTGATGAAGAGTGCACCCTGCTGCGGGCAGTCAATAAGGGAAAGAGCCAGGATTTAAATCTCAAATCATGTTACTTCCCTGTAGCACCTTCCATGGTGATAACCGCACATCAATAACACAGGCCTGGAATGGCTCCTGGGCATCAATATTTCTTTAAAGCTCACAGGATGAGTCTAACCCACAACCAGGGTGAGAATCACTTTTCCTCAGAAGGTCTCTAAGATATAAATTCTAGGATTCCAGACACTTTTGGATTTCCCTATTTCCATGCAATTGCATTCCTTCTTTGCTACTGGATTGTACTCTCTGCTCTCTGTATCTCATCTTCCACTGCCTCCACTAATGATTATGTTACTCCTCTGCTCCATAACCTTGGATAACTTCCCATTTGAGAACACGATGTAAACTATAAAACCTTTTGCACATAAAAGTGGGCATGTATGGTCAACTTGTACATCAGTTGAGAACTTTTGTATATCGGTTTGTAGATCCCAGTCAAAAATTCCTGCTCCTAAGAATAAATTCGAAATTCTTTAACATGACAATTTTGAATCCAAACTATCTTCCCACTCTCATCTCTTGCTTGCAGTCTTCCATGCTGCCAATCATACACACACCCTATGCTCCAGCCACACTGTGCTCCTTCTCCTTTTTCTAACATAATTACACTTTCAAATTTCTGGATTCTTGGATCATGCTCATTCCTATTGACTAGGATATTCTATTCCGCGTTTCATACTAGATGAGTTGCTCCTCAGTTCCAGCCCTTCTTGGCTTTTTTTCTTCCCATCACACATGCTGAGTCCATTCAACTTCAGGCTCTTGAACTTCCTGTTCTCTTTACTTGCAATTCTTTTGTCCTAGATCTTCAAGGACTGGCTACTTTTTAATCATTCAGGTCTCAGCTTAAGTATCACCTCCACAAAGAGGTTTTCTCTTATCACCCTATCCAGAGTATCTGTCCCCCATTCCCCACTCCTTCCAGTTTAATCTTCATCCTGCTCAATTATCTTCTCAACATTTACCATCCTTTGACACTGCTGGCTTTTTAAAAAAATTATTATCTCTAGCCTTCCAATAGCATATAAGGCCCTTACAAGCAGGGATTTTTGTCTTTTTTATTACACCAGTCCTTAGTGATTAGAACAGTGCCTGCACAAAGTTGAAGCTCAATAAATATTTGTTGAATGAACATATTAATCCTCCACACTCAGCCCAAACACCATATTCTCTGTGAATCCCCAGTGATCTCCCCCTATCCTTATCAAAATACTTTGTCCTCCCGAAAACAGGAACTATGCCTTATCTGTCTCTATATTTTCAGTTCCCAACACAGTATATTGTGCTCAGTAGGTTTTTACCCCTGATATTTTTAAAAATATTCATTTTCTGAGGGAAGAACTCAGCATTGCTCAAAAATAGAAAATATAGCTGAAAGTTCAGGGCAGAGAAAGTCAAGGATGATGTCGATGTGAATAGAGATCTTTTCAAAGGAAAATTAATAGCATAAAATTCTGCCTGAATGCATATGTAGTCCAATGTTTTATCAGTACTGTAGTATCCATGACCTTGGCAGACAAATTATTTAATTTTCAAAAATGAATGGAATGACTTTTCTTCACAGCTAACATTCTAGCTAATGCTACCTCCTGCCACAAATAACCAGAGATTTTAAATAGGTACAAATTCATATTAAAATATATTCATGGCTCTGCCATCTACTAGCTCTGTGACTCTGGGCAAGTCATTTAGTTTCTCTGAACTCAGTTTCCTCCTATAATAATGAGGGTTTGATAAAATTTTTAAATGAAGTGCTAGGGGCTTCAGAGCAAGATGCTTAATAAATGTAGTTTCCTATCTACCGCATTCAACAGATTGAAAAGCAAACCTATATCTCTCCCTTACCTCTTCCCCTCCCTCCCTTTTTTGAAAATATATTTTTATTGATTTCAGAGAGGAAAGGAGAGGGAGAGAGAGATAGAAACATCAACGGTAAGAAAGAAACATTGATCAGCTGCCTCCTGTATGTCCCATACTGGCAACTGAACCCGCAACCTAGGTATGTTCCCTGACTGGGAATTGAACCGTGACCTCCTGGTTCATAGGTCAATGCTCAACCACTGAGCCATGCCACCCGGCCCCCCACCCCGTTTTTAATGAGCACAGAGAAATATGGTTTTAATAGATCTTTGTCCTGAAGTGATCTCCCTATCTACTCCTTCCTTTTGCTTTTCCTTCCTTGCTTTATTCATCCAATATTGAGCATGTTTTTTGCCAGGTACAGTGTGCATATAATGATGACCAAGACAGACCAGTGGGGAGGAGTGTAATGAGAACCACGACAAAGGACATACAAGGAGGCCAATCTAGTCATCAAGTCTGCCTAAGAAAGTGTTCAATCTGAGACCTGATGGACAAGTAAAAGTTAGCTAAATAAAGAGGGGCAACGAGTCTTACTGTTGAAGAAAGCATCAAGGTCAAAGGCTTGTAAGAAATGTGAGAGAAAGCATATCAAAGAACTGAAGGAATTTCAGTATGATAGGAGGAATGACAGAAAGACTGATCAGATGAGGCTGGTCATGTCAGCAGAACCAAATCATGGAGGGCCTTATAGGCCATGCAGTACAGGCAGCCACTGAAGGATTCTAAGGAAGTGATATGATTAGATTTGCATTTTTGGAAAACCATTCCAGCTATAGTATAAGGAGTCTGGAGGGGAGTAAGACTAGAGGCAGAAAGACCAGTTAAGAGGCTATTACAATATTTTCTTCTTATTTCATTTCTTCTTTCCTACAGATACTTGGATTAACTCATGCTTTCCACAAATTACTACCACCAAAGATCCCATATTCAACACTCAAACTGCAGCAAACATACCAGAAATGACTGATACTGACACCATACACTCAGCATTGTCTACTGATACACCATACTCTACTACAACTCCTTCTGCCCCTACTCGGGCTCGGGCTACCATTTCTCCACGAAAAACAAAATTAATTTGCATAACAGAAGTTTTTATAGAAACTACCACCACATCTACAGAAACTGAATCACCTATTGAATATAAAACAGCATTCAAGAATGAAGATGTTGGATTTGGAGGTAAAGCTTCCTGTGTCTGCAGTGTGTGTGTGTGTGTGTGTGTGTGTGTGTGTAACAGATAATACATAGGAACTAGCTGTCTCTAGATCGGTTGCTCAGGACCTGCCAAATACAAATAAAAGCTTCATGCAAACTCAACTTTAGACACAGAGCTCTAATAAACTGTAATGCTTAAACTAAAAATCATGAGTACAAAATAGTTTCACTTTTCAAACTCAACTTTAAAAAATAAATTACTATCTATGAATGTGTAGAAGTTCTTTTTAAACTATAAACCTTAGAGGCATATGATTAGAGATTTGCTTTTCTTATTTAAAAGTAAGGGTCTTATACTTAATTAGCTCCAAACTTAACATCTCAAGGCCACAGAGAAAAATGGACTCTTTCTGTCATATTGCAACTTAGAGAATAGAAAGTGTATGAGAGGCAGGGCCACGGGTTCTATAGGTTAGAAGCAAAGAAGTAGATGTCGACCCAACATCCTAAGTGGCCCCTGTGTGGTCACAGAGAAGGCTTTTCTCCTTCACTATCTGTGTCTCGCTCACAGGTAAAGATGAATGTTAGAAGAGCAGTGCACAACAATGTAAAAGTGAAGGACCAACAAGCCATGTTTCTGTTTCCTCCAGGTGTTCCCACGGCTCTGCTAGTGCTTGCACTCCTCTTCTTTGCCGCTGCAGCTGGTCTCGCCGTTTGCTACATCAAAAGGTAGAGTTATCGGAATATCATTTACCTTGTAATTTTTGTTGTATCCCTATCTTATGTTTTTCCAAACTTGTTATTCATATTTTCCTGGTCAAAATGGAGATGACAGTTCTCTTATACTGTAAATTTTCTCTCTCACCTCACCTCTCCCCGCTACCACACAGTCTTTCCTACTATATCAGCACACACATATTAGCCAGCCTTTAAATATAGGTTATTGGCTGTCCCTTTGAAAATAAATAAATAAAAGATTGATATCTAGGGGGAAATGTATATGCTTTGTTTGATTTTCAATTCTTTGCTTTTGGTGGGAGAGTTGTGAGGTCAGCCCAAAGTTTGGCCTGTGAGCTTACTATCCAATCTAAATGAATCCATTAGAATGGGAATGTGTTCATGTATTTGAGTGTGCATGTGTTAGCATCTCTCAGAAATAAAGTACCCAGTGTGCTGTGCCAATATGGCCATCACAGGCAAAGTGTTATCTATTGTTATAGGTGTTACAGAGAAGCCTCTCACTTTAATTTCATGTTTATGCCTACAGGTATGTAAAGGCCTTCCCTTTTACAAACAAGAATCAGCAGAAGGAAATGATTGAAACCAAAGTAGTGAAGGAGGAAAAGGCTGATGATGGCAACCCTGGTGAGAACTCAAAGAAAATAGATAAAAAGCCAGAAGAGCCCAATAGTCCACCCAAAACTACAGTGCGGTGCATGGAAGCTGAAGTTTAGGAGAGAAAAAAATGAGAGCACACACCTGAGGCTGATTTGTTTCCTGACACATATCCTGGCTCCAGATGGGAAAACTAAAAGGGCCAAAGGACCAAACAAGAAAGTCCAGCCTTGCTTCCTAACTGGAATCAACTCAGGGCTATCTTTGGACTATGTAGGTAATGAAACAAAGTGAATTCCTGTCTTACTGCAATCCTTGCTGAACCCTATCCTCCTGCCTCCAAAGCTTCCCACAGCTTTTCTAGCCTCGTTATGTCCGAATAATATCCCAGTGGGAGAAAGGAGCTAACAAAGTACAAGGATCTAAAACAGCTAATCTGAACACATTTGTAAAGAGACCTCTCAGCTGGCTGAGAACAGGTGAGTTGAGAGACAAGAAACCACCAAAACCAAGGCTTTCTCTATTGACTCCACAGCCCAGATCCCTTCTTCAGCTCTGAAAGGGAAACATTTATACCACCTGGCATATCCTTCTGAGCCAGGCAAGAGCAAAAGAAGGAAGGAAAAGTTTAGTAACTGAAGGCCATAGAGATTCCCGTGACTTGAGACCTGATCTCTGTAAAGCCAAAATAAACAGAGAAAAATAATGAGGCTGAGGATATTGACAGCAATTATCAGCAGAGACTACAAATACAGAGAGGGTCAAAGTATTCATTTCTGAATAACTGGAGTTGGAATCACTTTTTAGAACATACACACATTTTCTTTTCTTTTCCTTTTGCTGCTGCTATTTTCTGTAGAAAAATATACTTTTGCAAGAAAGCAAAAAAATCTTAGAAATTTCTATTTTTATCTGAGTGATAGATATTATTACTGAGGAAAATTACTGTGTTAAAAAGCAATGAAGTTTAACAAACATTTGCTGAATATCTACTATATATCAGATATTGTGCAAGGTATTACATTCTGTAATTGAACATTATTCATCAAAAGATTGCACATAGTATAATAATGTCTGAAGTTAATTGTTTTGTTTTGATATCCCTAGCTTATCCTCTTTTAAAACTAATTTTTCTGCTGAGACTAACCTATTATTTTCTCTAATATGATAACCATTAGGACCTTAATTTATTATTAACATACTTAAAAAATACATTACCTTTATAAAATAATACACATTTTTAATGTCATTAAAAAATGTATCACTAGCTCTCCATTTTCCAGCAAGAAGAACCTGAGAAGTGCAGAAATATTTATAAGTATTTGTGCCAAAAATAAAAGTATTTAGAAAACTTCTTTGCTCTCTTATTTACATAGATATATTATAACTTTCATGCAAAGTAAAAGTTGTCTGTTGTTTACAAAAGTAAGAGACAACTATGGTTGTTGGACTACAAACAATTGTAAAACCAATAGTATATACATCACCATGAGGGACTGTTCTTGCTTCATATGGTCCTAATTTTTAAAATTTTTATTTATTGATTTGAGAAAGGGGAGGGGGGAAGGGAGGGAGGGAGGGAAGGAGAGAGAGAGAGAGAGAGAGACAGAGAGAGAGAGAGAGAGAGAGATGGATTTGTTGTTCCACTCATTTGTGCATTCATTTGTTGCTTCTTGCATGTGTCCTGACCAGGGCTTGAACCTACAACCTTGGCATATCAAGACAATGCTCTAACCAACTGAGCTACCCAGACAAGGCAATATCAGCTTAATTTTAAGTTGATCAAGTACACACACACACACACAAACACAAGTCCTTTTCTTATGATTCAGATCCCACATTCCAATCCATTTCAGAGTTCAAAGGAAGTGAAAGATTCAAGATAGCCCATTTCTCTTTTTTTCCTCTAGTTTTATGTCTTCCCCTCTCTAGTTTTCCCTTCTGAGACTGCTATTAATTTCTTCCCCTCACAAGTGACCCCATAGCGTCATGATTCTTTTATCTCAGAGGCCATAACTGGTTGGCATACTCTTTTTTGGTTGGCCCACAGAGTATTATCTTAATTTTTTGTTTAATTGCCAAGAATTAAAAATCAGGAATTTAAAATTTTTAAATATTGTTTTTCTTCTTTTTAAAAAAAATATATTGTTTTTCTTGATGACTTTCTTTGGATATAGATTGTAGCTGTGAACAAGCTAGAAGAATGTGCAAAGGCTATTTATTGTACTTGAACTTGAATCTCTGAGGTGGCCATCGACTCACCTCTGTGAGCAATCTTATATTAATATTTGTTTTAATACAGAAACTTCAGTGTGTTTTGGATTGTGGTCAAGTCAAAGAAAGTTGAGCTCACTCAGCAACCACAAAGTCAATAAATATTGGCAAAAATTTTGGTTCCTTGGTCTCTGGATTTTTATTTTAGTCTCCAAAGTCTAGGGTGGTTTCTTGGCAATCTGGAATTCTGCATACCAAATACTATAATTATCTAGAAATTAGAACCCTTTGGGGACATTTCTAAGACTTTTATTTATTGCTACTCAAATTGTTATTTTATTTAGGTTTAGTCTTTATCTAAGTTGAAGACATTTTTCTGTGATCAGAATAAGACAAAATTAAAAGTAAAATCACTATGAATATCAAAAGACCAAATATAATACTCCTTTGTGTATATTACTTTACCTGTGAAGATTATAGTTTCAGCAAAAGTCAACATCACAAATAATAGTAATAACAAACATGTTATGAAACTTTATAAAATATAGTGTCATAACAAAATATTTTAAAAACATGTTTTCTCTAATATATATATATATACTTATTAAAGATATACTACAAGTAGAAGAATACAACAGAAACTTCAATATAGTAGAGGTATAAGGAAGAGATGTCTAAATCTGAAGATCCAGCATGGAAAATATGTCTGGGTAGTACATCTGGAAAGGAATGTGATATGAGGTATATGATGCTAGGAGACATCAGAAATGATGTAAACTCATCACTGGTATTGACTAGTGTCTGGGCAGAGGCAAGAGGCAAACATGATCCTAATTTAAACTAAAATATGGCTTTGTCTACAGGGGATCTTGCCTTTGTCTGAAACTCCAATGCAGGTAGATTAGAGTATATGTTGTCAGTCAAAATGCAGGCTACCCAGCTTACTTAGCATACCACTTCAGTAAGTAAGCTGGGCAGCCTGCATCTGCATGGAGGGAAATAGTCATGTGGTGGCAAGCAGGGCTGAGGAACACTTCAAACTTTAATGTAAGTAAGAGAATATTCCCACCCTTGCTCCCACTTCTACATGTCCTCTTACTAATAACCCCTTCAATAAAACCCCCTGGAAGGGGGATTGCTAACCTCACTGATAAAGGCCAAGACTCTACTGGACTACCTATTACTGGTGGGTGGAGTTTCTCTATCTTAAAACTCAGTACCCATTCCTGGCACTCAATTGTCTAATCCTGGCAAGGCCTGGTCCCTAGAGACATGGTAACCATACTCATCCATCACTTTCACTTTACATATGTGGTTGGATAAGTGGACTCGTGGCTCCTATAGCATCCTTCTCTTTCTGGATCCTACTTGGGCCTTCAGGCTTGAACCCTATGCTCAAAAGAGGTTCCACAGAGAGCCCTGTACTGGTGGTAATTAGCTGAGAGCAATAAAGTGTAGGTGGGAGCAGAAATAATTATCCTTCTTACACTGTCTATATACTTCCTTTATTCTCTTTTCCCAGAGTGATGACTTGGGAAGCACCAATATAACTTGCATTTCTCTGTACCTGTTAAGGAACAATCCTGTTACTTGAAAAAAAAAGTAACCTTCCAGGTTTATTTGGAAGCAGGAGACTCAAATGGGCTCACAAGAAAGTGTGATCACTTTCTATATGGCATTAAGGTTTTTCCCACTGATCTTGTCACATTCCACTCCAGTGAGTACTCTTAAACCTTCCACTGGGCACACTACCACTTCTGCTGGTTTCTTCCTTTCCCATCAAGCACTATGACTATTTTCTCTAGGTATCACCACAGCTATGAGGCACCAATGCCTCTACTAAGAACTGCTTCTATATTCTCTGGCAACTGCCACACTCAAAAGGCACCACTGACTGCCAGACTCTGAGGCTGCTTCCCAGGTAATAGCCTCATCTGCACCTACCAAGTAACTATGCTTCTTCCCTAGATGATGACTTGGCCACTAGAGACTGCTGCCTTTTCCTCCAGCAACCACAAAATTCTCCAGGCACTGCCTCTCCGCCAGGTACTATTGCAGTTGCTGTTGCCTGACACCAGTGCTGATGCGCTGGAATCCTTCAAGAAGCAAAGCTAAGAAATGTTCGATATGCTTGCTGGATTTAGCAAAACAAACTCCAGGAAGTCCAATTAAATTTTAATTTCAGGTAAACAACAAATACTGTAAGTATGTCCCATATAGTTGTGTGAACTGATATTTGGGGCATACTTATACTAAAAAATTATTTGTTGTTTCCCTGAAATTCAATTTAACTGGGCGCCATGTATTTTATCTAGCAACATTCGTGTAGAACTAGAGGAGAACTAGTTAGTTATCTCAAAGCAGTATTTACCATAATCTAAGATACTGTCTTTTTAGTGTAGAAAGCTTTTGCAGTTTTTATTACCATACCTCTATAAATCTGACTCAGACTTGATTCCATGGGAATTGGTTCATGGACAAAATCTACTCAAAATCACCTCACTCCAGCCTACACCCCCCTCCCATGACTAAGGCATTATTACCTGGTCATTCATAATAACCTGACTTCTTTTTCCCTTCAGATGAAAGCAATAGAAGGGAAGGTTTTCCCTACAAGATATTGAAACATATTATAAAATCCCTATAATCAAAACAACATAGTAGTAGTATATGAAAAGAAGACCAATGTAACAGAATAGACATCTCACAAATAAATCTAAATGCATGTGAGAATTTAATACATGTTAAATGGGAACAAATAAGATGGGGAAAGATAGACTAAATGATGTTGGAACAACTGGAAACCATTTAGTAAAAAGGACAAAATCAGATCTATCTTTGATATAATATGCCAGAATAAATTCCAGATGGATCAAAGATTTAAAAGTAATAAACAAAACCTTATAACTACTAGAAGAAAATATGGGTGAATTCCTTTCTAACCTGAAGTGAGGAAAATCTTCCTAACTATTCTGATGCAGAATCCAGAAGCAATAAAGATATGATTTGGTATCTTTTTTTTTTTTTTTTTTAAATATATTTTATTGATTTTTTACAGAGAGGAAGAGAGAGGGATAGAGAGTTAGAAACATCGATGAGAGAGAAACATCGATCAGCTGCCTCCTGCACACCTCCTACTGGGGATGTGCCCGCAACCCAGGTACATGCCCTTGACTGGAATCGAACCTGGGACCCTTGAGTCCGCAGGCCGACGCTCTATCCACTGAGCCAAACCGGTTTCGGCTGATTTGGTATCTTTATTGATACTGGACTACATACATATTTTGATGAATTTGACTATATAAAAATTTAAAAGTTTGTATGGCTAAAAATTCTCATTAAACAAAGTCAAAAGACAAATGATAAACTTGGAAAAGGTATCTGCAATTTAAAACACAAAGGGCTAATATCTACACTAATAAAAGAGAAACATGGTAATTGGCGTACGACCGCTACCCTTCCCATTGGCTAATCAGCGTATCCTTATGCAAATTAACTGTCAGCCAAGATGGCGGCCGGCAGCCATGCACTGAAGCGAGCAGGGGGGCTTGCTTCCTCCAGGAACTGCAGACTCCAACGTTCCCTGCCTCACTTGCCGGACTCTCAACTGCAACTCTAAGCAACTATTACTATGTTGCAAATAAGAAGCTAAACAAAACTGGCTGTCAGTCAACCCCGGACCGCAACATTGTATCCATGTTTTCAGCAGCGAGGCCTCAGAGCTAAAGCTGGCCCAGAATAAAAAAAAAAAAAAAAAGGAAAACAAGGAGCGGTTGGGAGCTTTTAGTCAACTGCCAGCGGGAAAACAGCCCTCAGCCCCTCAGCCAGCCTGGCCAGGCACCCCAGTGGGGACCCCGCCCTGATCCAGGACACCCTTCAGGGCAAACCAGCCAGCCCCTACCCATGCACCAGGCCTCTATTCTATATAGTAAAAGGGTAATATGCCTCCCAGCACCGGGATCAGCGGAGCAGCGAGGCTCCCGGCACCGGGATCAGCGTGACAGGGGGCAGCGCCCAAACCCCCTGATCAGCCCTGCTCTGTGCCTGATAGGGGGGGAGCTCCCCAATCCCCCGATTGCCCTGCGGCTCTGTGTGTGACAGGGTGCAGCACACCAACCCCCTGATCGGCCCTGCTCTGTGTGTGACAGGGGGTGGTGCCCCAACTCCCCTATTGGCCCTACTCTATGAGTGACAGGGGGAAGCTCCTCAACCCCCTGATGGGCCCTGCTCTGTGAGTGACAGGGGGGAGCTCCTCAACCCCCTGATGGGCCCTGCTCTGTGCATGACAGGGGGCAGTGCCCCAACCCCCCTGATTGGCCCTGCTCTGTTAGTGACAGGGGGCAGCGCCCCAACCCCCTGATCGGCCCTGCTCTGTGCGTGACAGGGGGTGGCGCCGCAACCTCCCCATTGACCCTGCCTTGAGTGTGACAGGGGGTGGTGCCCCAACCCCCCAATCAGTCTACCCTGAGCGTGACTGAGGGTGGCATTGCAACCTCCCGATCCGCCCTGCTCTGTGCATGACGGGGTGGTGCCCCAACTCCCCAATCGGCCCTGCTCTGAGCCTGACCAGGGGCTGCACTTAGGGATTGGGCCTGCCCTCTGCCACCGGGGAGCAGGCCTAAGCCAGCAGGTCGTTATCTCCCGAGGGGGTCCCAGACTGTGAGAGGGCACAGGCCGGGCTGGGGGACCCCCCCCCCCCCCGAGTGCACAAATTTTTGTGCACCGGGCCTCTAGTCTATATATATAAAAGCCTAATATGCAAAGTGTCCCCTTGGGAGTTTGATCAAGAGACTGGGAGTTCAATTGCTCGCTATGATGTGCGCTGACCATCAGAGGGAGGCACGGAACCAAGGAAGACCCCAGGCAGCAGCCAGAAGGAAGGTCACGGCCGGCAACCGGAAGGCCCCGATTGGCCCTGATTGCCGGCCAGGCCTAGGGACCCTACCGGTGCATGAATTTTGTGCACCGGGCCTCTAGCATTTAATAAACAAGAGCTCTTAAACATTAAAAGACCATTAACCAAATGGGGAAAATAGATAAAGGTAAGAAGAGACAACTCACAACAAAAATGAAAATGGTATATAAATAATATATAAGATGCTCAGTAACACTCACAATAAGAAAAATTAAAATTCATGCCTGGCTTAATGGTTAAGCATCTACCTATGAACCAGGAGGTCATGGTTGGATTCCTGGTCAGGACACATGCCGGGGTTGCAGGTTTGGTCCCCAGTGGGGAGTATGCAGGAGGGAGCCAATCAATGATTCTCTCTCATCATTGATGTTTCTGTCTCTCTCTCCCTTCCTCTCTGAAATCAATAAAAAATATATTTAAAAAAATTAAAACTACTCTCTAATACACCACTTCTATCAGATTGTCACAAATCCAAAAATATAGGATTTTGAATGGTTTTGCTCAGTGGTTAGGCCTGAAGGGTCGTAGATTTGATTCCTGGTTAAGGGCATGTGCCTGGGTTGCAGGTTCCCCAGCCCCGGTGGGGGTAGGTGGAGACATGTGCAGGGGCGGGGGAAGAGGGGGAGAGAAACTAATGTGTCTCTCATGTCAATGTTTTTCTCTCTTTCTCCTCCCCTCCTCCTTCCCTCCCTTTCACTCTCTCTAGAAATCAATGAAAAAAATATCCTTGGATGAGGATTTTTTTAAAAATTAAATTTAAGAAGCAATCCCTAAAAATAAAAATTAAAAAAAACACCTGAGAAACTACTGAAAGAAAACTATTTCAAGGGACTAGAGCATAGTATTTTGACTCTACATCCTTAGTGATATATATTCTAAGAACACAGCAGTCAGAACATGTAAACTTCATTTGGCAACCTAATAGTCAATAGTAACATTGGAATTTTGTTATTTGAATCTATATTGCATACCTTATAATGTAAATAATTTATTAACTTTATTAAGATTTAAGATTTTCAATGTAAGATAAAAGAGATACAAGTATAACATCAAAGTTAGATTTAAAATCTTATAATATTACATTTAAATTAGGAACATCAGTACAAGCTCTAGATTGTTATTTTCAAACATTTATAGTCCCTAGCTCTGTCCACTGAAAAGAACTAGAAGTAGTGACAATCCAATAGCTATGTCTACATTTGGCAACCAAATTGTGGTCTTTAAATACCATTGCCCAGTGAAAGGATCCAAAATTCCTTAGAAGAATGGCTAGTTCCAGGTCTACAGCAGGAAATTTAGACAATAAGCCAAGGACGGGAACACAAGGAAGCTATCCAAGCCTTGTCAAAAAGACAATATGATGTGGTTACTATTGGCCAAAGATGGGACTATATAAACATCAAAAGTAATAGTAAATGCAATTGATCAAATATATAAAATCCACGAATTTATAATTATACTAAAAGTTAAAATTCCACATGTTGTGTATGACTGCATATAAAAAGAAAGAATTTGGCATTTCTCCTGCCCTTCCTGACGACTTGCCCTACAGATTTCCAATTTGCCTTGCAGCCTCCACAACTGAGTAAACCAACTCCTTGCAATAAATGTCTTAGCACATATTTCCTACTTATCTGTTGGTTGAACTTTAACACACCCAAATTTCTACAATAGCATGAAAAAAGGAGGAAAGGAGGACTGCTCTGAATGAAAAGACTTGAAATATAACAAATGCAATGAGAGGATCTTGTTTGGATCCTAATTCAAAACAAATTAGTACAAATTAACTACCTATAAAAAGATGATCTTTAGATAATCTTGGAAATATAATTGTGGATTGACTGCTTCTAGTCCTTGTTTTCCATGTAGCAGAGGGATAAACTGACCTAGGTTTTGCTCTCTTGTGGTAGTGGTCATTTCCCATTGGTCCAAACATCTGGGAACTGGTGGATAGCTCCCAGGATTGGAGCAAGTACATACTCTCTATGTTCTTGAGCTTTCTCACTTCATTTCCTCTGGCCCTGTTAGTACTCATTGATCTTTCTTTTGTGCATAGTAATGGTAAGGTCTGAGTCTTGTATTTGCATGAGGAGAAACATGACTTCTTTGATCTGCAGTTATTAGGCATAGCTGGCTTAGGAAAGACCAGATGTCCAGATGGACTAATTGATAGTAATTAAACATTAGTGTGAAAGGGAACTGACAGCTAGAAGAAAGAATGTTAACTTGTCTCCTTGCCAAAAAGGTCATCAGGGCAGTGGATTCCTCTGGATTCAGTAAGGTAGAAAGTGTTCAAAGGAAAATCAGATAGTGGCAGGGAGTTGTTGACAGGAATATGGGAATTCCTGAGGTCAGCTGAGATGGCTAAGGCAGGGAGGAAGCTAGCCTACTGTGGGTGAAGATGAGAAAGAGTTGCGCTGATATCAGTGACCATAGAACATAGCAATGAAGGATTGTGGGGGGCTGGCCTGAACTGACATGATAACAATGAGGGTAGGTAATATACAGAACCGATTCTCTCTAAGATCCAGATACATCTTTGGGGAAATGTTGTGGTCAAATCATTCATTTAAAATGGGTTCTCAAAGACTGGGATCCAGTCTGTTTACCTGTTCTGGCCTAATATTGAACACCAGCACCCTTATGGTGTAGATGTAATGAAAATATTTTAAGTTGTTTGGTCAAGCAGCAAAATGCAAGATGAACTGACTAAATACGATTCATTATAAGTTCATCAGCTAAGATGTTATTATACTAACCTATCTATGAAGTAACATGGAACTTAGGCTGAGATGACAGTATGGAATGGACAAGAATGGGTTGAACCCAATAGTAGAAATATAGCGCAGTAACTAAAACCTGAGGTAGGTTCTGAAGTCAGACAGTGGATGTGAGTCCCTCGTCTGTAGTTTATGAACTATATGAACTTGGGAAAATTATTTTACCTCTCTAGAACCACTTTATCTTCTGTAAAATTAAGATGTTAGTATCTATGTTTAACACCTATCTTTTAGGACCAGGGTGAGGCTTACAAAATATAATACATATAGGACAATTAACAGTGCCTAGCACACACTAAGAAATTTTTAAAAAGAATAAAAAAATTAAACAAGGAGAAATTTTAAAGAAAGTATAGGACACCATGACAGAATGCTTGAGGAGACAGAAATTTCTTCATGATTTAGCCTGGGAGACCAGAAGAATACTGAAGCCACTATGATATGGAAATTGTGGAATTCAGGTGCCATTACTGTGGCATTTATTCCTATGGGAGATATTCTATGTAAGTATGGAAGTACAGGACTGGAACACCAATGGAAGAAAACAATTGGCAACGCTGATTTGGGAATCATCTGAATACAGGTGATAACTGAAGTTATGAGTGCATGAGCTCTCCAAATTTGTAAATAAAAGCAGAGGACGGAGGACGGATCTTGAGTAGAAGCAGCCAGAAAGGAGAATTCTGGAAGATGATGAAGCCTTAACTTTCACTGTAAGTGACCAGCTGTTCCCTCACATTCTACACACACAGAACGAAACACAATATCGTATTGAGGAAAAGTACCAGACTAGTGGCCAGGAAATCAGTATCCTAACCCAGTTTAATTAACTTGCTCTGTAGTCCTTAGATGAACTACTTCTCATTAGATCTCAGCTTCTCATCTATAAAAGAAGAATGTTGGACTAGATGATTTATTAGACAGTTCTTTCAACTTTATGATTTTTACATCAGGAAGTTAAAAATGTTTACAATCCATAATCACTAAAAGCCGCCTCATACATTCCCACAGTCCTGTCACAGATGTTTAGTGACCTTACAAAAAGCAGGAGGCATTGAACATACTTTCCTAGAAAAATATTTCAAAAGTCTCTCAGATTTTCCTGGTCTTCACTACAGAACTATGTTTACTACGATTTTATTGAAGCCTCTGCATTTTAACTGGAAAATACCTATGTAAACTGAATACACATTACAAATGGCAAGATTCATTATAAAAGGATCCTTCTTATAAAACAATTAACTTAGAGGTTCCTTCTTTCATAACTCTTACTATTTATATTTATGGTATCCTACAAACATTTTTCCTACTTTTTTAATACATAAAAAATAAAGGTTTCCTTACCCTGCTACAAAATAACTTCATAAGAATTCCAGAGATAATTTTTAATCTCTTTTACTATGGTTTTTAAGATAATCCTTATTACTGTCTTATTGCTTTACATTCTAATTCATTATGCTTGTGCAGATGTAAGAAAAAAGCTGTAGAGATGGAAGGAATTATCTAGAGATATCAATAATTATACTAATTTAAATTCAATAGTCTTACAGTCTCTCCTATAGTTCATTCCTCATTACTTTCTCCATGAGGTATAAAAAGGAGTAATGCCTCCACTTTATAAAACTGAAGGCAATCTGTACAGTAATTTTCCTGAATCCAAGGCTCAGATTAGGTTGAAATAGAAAGTCCTTTCCCTCAATTTTATTGAGGTATAACTGGCATTTAATAAACTGCACATATAAAATTGTACAATATGAGAAGTTTTGACATATGTATACACCTGTGAAACCAGCACTATAATCATGAAAATGAACATACCTATCACACCAAAAAGTTTCCTCCTGCCCATCTCTTTTTCATTCTACTCCCCATCTCCAAACAACCACTGATGTCCTTTTTGTCGCTCTAGTTTGGATTTTCCAGAATCTTGTATCAGTGGAATCACACAGTATATATTTGGGGAGTGGGAGAGCCTGGTTTCTTTCACTAAGATAATTATTTTGAGATTCACCCATGTTGTTGAGAATATCAATCGTTCATTCCTCCTTATTTCTGAGTAGTATTCCACTGTGTGAATATACCACGATTTGTTTTCCATTCACCTGTTGATGGACATTTTGATTGTTTACACTTTGGGCCTATTATAAATAATGCTACTATGACTGTTCATGTACAGACTTTGTGGGCAAATTCCTATGAGTGGAATGAATGGCTAGATCATATGGTGGGTATATGTTTAGTTTTTTAAAAAACTAAACATAAACATGCTGTATATGAGAATTCAGCTGTTTCACATTCTTGTCAGCACTTCTTATGATCAGTCTTTTTGTTAAAATATATTTTGATTGATTTCAGAGAGGGAGAGGGAATGGGAGAGAGAGCAAGAAACAATAATAATGAGAGAGAATATTGATCGGCTGCCTCCTGCACACTCCACACTGGGGATTGAGCCCACAACCTGGGCATGTGCCCTGACCGGGAATGAAACCATGAGTTCCCGGTTCACAGATCGAAGCTCAACCACTGAGCCACGCCAGCGGGGCTATGATCAGTCTTTTAAATTTCAGCCATTCTAGTAACTAGGGTGTTCAGTGATATCTCATTGTACCTCTAATTTTCATTTCCCTAATGAATAATGATGTTGAGTATCTTTTCATGTGCTTAGTTTTTCATCCATTTATCTACCCTGATGAAGTGTCTTCAAATCAGGCAGTAGAAGTCCCTCAACTTTCGTTTTCTTGATCAAAGTTTTGCCAACTCTAAGTCCTTTGAATTTCCATATAAACACTACGGTGTCGGGTGAATTTCCCGCCAAAATATAAGATGGCGCGGGCAATTATTTAGGTTTCCCGCGCAAAATCAGAGTTAGTTTAAAATGCCTATATCTTTTGAAGTATGGGTTCGAAGTATGGGTATGAAACGGTTCGCATACGCAGGTAGGTATCTTTGTGAACGGCAAACAAACAAATATTTGGTAATACGCAGTTACAATCGGCCCGAGTTTACACGTTTCCCGCACTCCACCGCAAATCTATATGAACCGAGTTAAGACGGCTCCCGCGGGGTACGCGCAATTCACGCGAGCCGACTTAACTCGTTTCCCGCAATCCAAGTGTAAATTTAGAATTAGCTTAGTAATTTCCACAAAAAGAACCTGCTATGATTTTTATTGAACTTGCCTTTAAAGCTATAGATCAAATCAGAGATAAATCACATCTTAAAAATACAGAATCTTCTGACCCATGAACATGATATATCTCTGTATTTAGATCATTAACTTCTCTCACAATGTTTTGTAATTTTCAGTTTATATGCCTTTCACCTCTTTGGCCAAATTTATTCCTAAGTATTTTATTTTATTTTTGCTGCTCAATGGCATTTTTAAAATTTCTATGTCCAATTGTTCCAAAATATATAAAGAACTCCTACAACTCAATGCTTATGCTCACTGCAGCATCCTATATGATAAAAGGCTAATATGCAAATCGACCGAACGGCAGAACTACCGGTCGCTATGACACACACTGATCACCAGGGGGCAGACGCTCAACGCAGGAGCTGCCCCCTAGTGGTCAGTGCGCTCCCACAGGGAGAGCGCCGCTCAGCCAGAAGCCAGGCTCTCGGCTGGCAAGAGCAGCAGCGGTGGCAGGAGCCTCTCCCACCTCTGCAGCAGCACTAAGGATGTCCACAGACAACAACAGAACCCAAATAGCTTGATTAAAAAATGGGCAAATGACTTTTTCTTTTCCCATTCATCTATTGATGGACATTTAGGTTGCTTCCACCTCTTGGATATTATAAATAATAGAGGCCCGGTGCATGAAATTCGTGCACTCGTGGGGAGGGGGAGGTCCCTCAGCCCAGCCTGCACCCCCTCGCAGTCCGGGAGCCCTCGGGGATGTCCCACTGACGGCTTAGACCCACTCCCCGCAGCTGGCAGTCGGACATCCTTAGTGCTGCTGCGGAGGCAGGAGAGGCTCCTGCCACCGCCTCTGTGCTCGCCAGCCAAGAGCCCAGCTTTTGGCTGAGCAGCACTCTCCCTGTGGGAGCGCACTGACTACCAGGGGGCAGCTCCTGCGTTGAGTGTCTGCCCCCTGGTGGTCAGTGCGTGTCATAGTGACCAGTCATTCTGCTGTTTGGTCGATTTGCATATTAGCCTTTTATCATATAAGATGCTGCAGTGAACACGGGGTTGCAAATATTTCTTAGAAGTTTGAGTGCTTTCACATATGATGGATCTTAGTTTTTGCAGCATTCAAATGTTCATCAAGTGTTCAAATACTGAACAACTATTGCATGCCAGGTTCTCTGCTGGCCATTAGGAAGAGAATCCTCAGTATGCTCTAAATGAGGTATAAAAAAGGAGTACAGCCCTAGCTGGTTTGGTTAAGTGGATACAGCATCCGCCTTCGGACTGCAGGGTCTCAGGTTCCACTCCTATCAAGGGCACATGCCTGAGTTGCAGGCTCAATCCCCAGTGTGGGGCCTGTAGGAGGCAGCTGATCAATGATTCTCTCTCATTATTGATGTTTCTCTCTCTCTCTCTCTCTCTCTCTCCCTCTTCCTTTCTCTCTGAAATCAATTAAAATATATTTTAAAAAGAAAAGTACACAGACAGACATGGACCTGGTCCTGCTAAAGTCTTATCATCTCACTGAGGTATTTTAGAACAAGAGTTAAAAGCATAGGCTCAGGGTTCGATTAGCTTGGGTTTGAATCTGGCTCTGCTCCTGACCTGGCGGTTGACCTTGGAAAACTTCATTAACTTTCCTAACCCTGTTGCTTCATCTGTAAAATGAAGATATTAATAATAGATACCTCATAAGATTGCTGTGAGGATTAAGTGAATTAATACCTTTAAAGTCCTTGTAACAGGGCTTGGCACGTGGTAAATGGTCAATAAATGTGAGCTCTTTATTATTAGAGGGCAGGATTAGATCCTCACAGGGTAAATCCACAAATGATTGGGAAGGACAGGTGTGGAAACATTAACAAGCGTGAGCAGTAGTTTCATTTAGCTGCTAAGCATACCTCGGTTAAAACCTTGCTCTGCTGTTCACTGGCCGAGTGCTTGGAGCAATGCCCGTAAGGTGTTTAGTATCGTTTTTTGGCACACGGGATACTTAATGGACCACATTTATTGACTATGTATGTTCTGAAAAGCCGTAACATCGACAACACCTGTTCATAATAGTAAGAACTGCCATCTGTCACTACCCACATGTTCTCTTTTATGTCTCTTAATCTAGTGAGGCAAGCATAATTAACCCCGCTTCGTGGTAAGGAACGAGACCATCTCTGTGTAACTATGACCAGTGGGCGGTTGGAGGCCTCCTAAGTGGTGGCTGGGAATCCAACCCCTGACCAAACCGGGGCTCGCGGTGGCCTCTGTCACCAGGGGGCCCTCCGCCCCTCGCCCATGGCGCCGAGAGAGGCAGCAGTCGGCCAGGCTGTACCCATGGCCGCCCCACGGAGCCCCTACCTCCAGGAGCCTGCCCGACGAGGCCTCCGCTTGGGCACGGCCCCCGCCTGGGTCTTCCCTCTCAGGTCCCCGGGAGCAGCAGAGCACGTGAGCCAAGGCCCAGCTCTGGGGAAGGACGGGCGCTGTCTCCAGGCAACGCGCTTGACGTCACTGAGCTGCGACGGTCGCGCGCCTCGCTGCCGCCGCCGCAGCCCGCCGCCGCCGCCGCCGCCGCCTGTGGGCCCGAGTGACGGGCAGGGGCGGCACCTGTACCCCCGGAAGCGCGATGCCTTGAACCTGGGTGAGCTCCGCAGCGCCGTCCTTTCGTCGTCTCCCGTCCCGCCTGCTCCGCGAACCTGGGGCTGGGACTGCCGAGCCGGGCTCCGGGGGGAGCCGCCCTTCTGGGTCCGGCGTCGGGCGCGGAGCCGACCTGGGAGGCCCTGCGGGGACGCACCGGCTCCGGCCCGGCCGTTTCAATGGCCCGTTGTGGGGAGGTGGCTGGTCCCGTTTGGGGAGAGGACCTGGGGGCACTGGAGAGAGCTGGTCCTTCTCGAGCCCGGAACCGCGTTTGAATCTTGCCGCCTGCGCAGCCCGTCGGATCGCGGACGGGGCTGTTGGTTCAAAGCTCCAGGTTCAAGTGCGCCCGAGGAGGGGCCGAGGCGGCGGGGGCAGCCGGCGTGTTTGGTAAACACACCGGTCACGTTGGAAACCACGTGCGCCCGGCCGCACCGGACGTCCCAGAGGACAGCCCCTCTCTGCCCGGCGACCCTAACTCACACGGCCGAGCCTTCTGCTCGGCGTAGGCGGCCCTCCGTTTCTCAGTTAGCTTAGGCTGCTCCTCATCCCAAAGGTCTGACCTTGGTGAACCAGCTACCTGGAGGCCCGGCCAAGACGAAACGTTTCCTTGCTAATAATTGTTATTTGTATGTTAGCTGCAAAACGTGGACTTACTATTATTATTCAAATCCATCCCCAGCCCCTTTACTTTAATTGCAGTGCACGCCCACATTCTGACCCTGCACAGAGTTACTCTTCCACTCCCCTCCGCCCATTCCTACTGCTATGAATTGAGCTCCATCCATTCAGAATTTCATCGGGCCCAGACCCTAAATCAGTCACTGCTCTATTGAAGTCGCCTCTCTAAGAAGTGATTCTTTCCGAACTCAAAAATAGTGTGGATTTTTTTTTTTCTTTCCTTTGATGCTGCCTGGCTGCCATTTCTAAATAATTTCCTCCATAGTATAATTGTAGATTTCCAAAGATATGTTCTTTGTCATTTCTTGTAACTGAACTTGGTATTTGAGGTGTGGGGCCCCATCTTTCTTAGTTCACTTCCAAACACCTAGCACACTTAACCTTACCCTCTGCCAAAAAAGCAGGGAAGGTCCAGAGAGGGTTCTTACAAGTCTAGTTAGTGTATTTTTCCAAATACGTATGTAATGTATTTAGGAAACATACTGGTGCTCTCAGAAATCAGTATTCTTAACCTCCAAGTACTCTCTCTCCTTTTGTAGTTTTTCTTTCTATAAAAATTTTCTTCGGAACAGGCATTCCAGGCTCTATAGTGACTCTAGTTTAATTTGTTTCACTGCCTATAATATCTGTTGTTACTGCTGTTAATTTCTTATCTTGCAGAACAGCTTACAGATAACAGAGTTTGAATAAGCAATGAGTAATAAAAGTGTATCCTTAGGGACCTAGTTTTTTATCACTGATGTTTTTTTATTTCTGACTTCATGATGAAAATAATCGATTATTTCAGTTACGTATATTTTATAAATACTACAGTACTTGTGAGTTAGTCATTTTGTTGCACTTTCAGGCTTTTCAGCTTTTCTTTAATCCTTTTATGAATGGATATGGTTTAAATTTTCCCGGGTGTTTTTGGATTGCGTTGGGTTGGGTTGGGTTTGGGGGTTGGTTTTTGGTTTTGCCAATTGCCCATGATGTAATTTTATATCTTTATAAAGGATATTTGAACTACAACAATTCACTTGTTAGAAAAAGAAGTGATCAAGTGTATATTACCACCCACTAAAGAATGTGGCATTTTTGGAATCCTTGATATTCTTATATTATAAAAAAAACAGTTGTTCTTTATTTTAAAAATCTTCCAAATGTTTTTTGAAAGCACATTATTATTCTGCTTGCGAGGACTAAATTATAGGTGGCACAATAGTATGAGAGCTGCTAGTTCTTTGAGAAATCTTGACCAGAGATTTGTCTTGTGCTGAATTCTATGCCAGTGGTTTGCAAATTATGTTCCCATGCAATACTACTGTTCCATGATCCAGAACAGGGGTGGGGAACCTTTTTTTCTGCCAGGGGCCATTTGGATATTTATAACATCGAGGGCCATACAAAATTATCAACTTAAAAATTAGCCTGCTATATTTGGTCAAACATTTAATTAACTCACCCCGAATGCCTTGGCAGGACCAGATCAAATGATTTTTCGGGCCTTATACAGTCCTAGAGCTGGATGTTCCCCACCCCTGAGCTAGAAGGAAGTATTTGCTAATAATGATATCAGCCTCCTGAACTCTACTTAAATGTATTCCTAGTTTTTCTTTTATTTTCTTGAAGGGGTGGACATACTGCTGTTTTTATATTATATATAGTAACTTTTATATATATATTTAACAGAAACTATGTGAAGCAACACTTCCTGGATTTCAAAAAACATCATTTCATCATGGGACAACAGATTTCGGATCAGACGCAGTTGGTTCTTAACAAGTTACCAGAAAAAGTAGCAAAACATGTCACATTGGTTCGAGAAAGTGGCTCCTTAACTTACGAAGAATTTCTTGGGAGAGTAGCTGAACTTAATGATGTGTAAGGCTTGCTCTTTTTCATTTTATTTTCCTGCTTATGTATGCCCCACATGTCATGACTGCCTGAGAGGTAATCAGAAGTATTGATGACTTAATGTTTTCAGCAGCAGTTAGCAAATATTTATTGAATACCTACTATAAGACTTTCTATGTGGCTATTTTAAAATATGTAATAAGAGCAAAAGAGATGGAAGGAACATTAAATTAAATTTTAAACACAGGCATATAAATTGTTCTTGTTTGAAAGCACTAAAGAGGTACATAATGAGAGTATGTCAATTACCCACTCTAGAGAAAGGCTCCTAGGATAGTCCTTGGGCACTCAGGTTTCTGTATATCAGCCAGTTCATCTAGTTAATAAATAAATCTTCTGTGTTTGTTCGCAGAGCTATTGTTTTACCAGAGAAATACATATATAGTAATAATTCATTTATCATCAGAAGAATAAGATATTTCAGTTATTAATATTTCTAATCAGCTAACATCTTTAAATCACTATTTAATTCAAAAAGATTAATGTTTTAAATGGAATATACATTTTTCTACCTTCTTAAAGAGTATATTTAATAGAATTTAGTCTTTTGTTTGTGAATTTGTTCTTTATTATATCAATTTTTATACCAATCTGTTATAGCAGCTATCAAAATACACAGGGCTCTTTGTCCCTAAATGGCCCCAGATTATTATGCTTTTAAAATATTACTTTTTCTTTGTGTGTTTTCTCCCTTAGTGACAGATGAGCAGATGTCACTTCCTTCTATTAAGTCTTTCTGTGGCAGCACCTACATCCATGTATATATATCTTCTGTCTCCCTTGGCATGTAATTATGAAATTGCCTTTTAAATAAGATCTTAAAGGTTCTCTCTTAAGTCTGTTCAATTTAGCTAACATTCACTGAACCCATAGTGTGTGCAAGGCACTGTGCTGAGGGTTGGACATTTTAACTGAGGCCTAAAATGATTGCCCAAGGATTAATGGCAGATCCAGCTCTCCCTACATCTGAAGTTTTGTTCATTAACCCACCTTAACTATCCCACTCTAACCTCTCTTTAAACCCCCAAAAAGCCAATCAAAATCACCAGGCAGTCTGGACCCACTTAGTATAAATATAAACTATTAACAGTCCCTATTAATAATTTAGGGCAAGGTACATGAATGTGCTCCCTAGCTTTGTGATAGCTATGTTGGTTGATAAGAAACATACTTGGCTATGTGGAACACATTTAGATAAAGAAAAGGAAATACAGTTTTTTTATGGACATGACTAGAGTCTACTGTTATTAGCCAGTCATGAAGAGTAAAGAATGTCTTAAAAGTTAAAGTTGTTTTAGAAGATCATTTCTTTTAAGAGCACTGGATTTTGTTTTGTTCTTAAAGTCCTGTATATTTATATGGATGGATCCTGTATTGTTATATATGTAAATACATAGAAAAAGAGCTAGGAGGCTGCATACTGGGTCTCTGGGGAGTCAGTGGAAATGGGGGGTCATCGAGGGAGATTTTACATTTTACTGAGTGTTTGTGTATTGTCTGATCTTTTATAATAAAAAAACGTAGCCATCGGTTTTTAAAACTTTAGCATCCCTTTGAGTCTCGGAACTTATGTAAACCTTGTCTAGTCTAACAAAATTTTGCCTTTTCATCTAAACGTACTGAATAAAATGTGTCCCGTGAAAGCATCCACAAGCTAAGTTTACTGTGTAATACAGATGTGATGGTAAAGAATATCTTCTCATTTATTTCTGACTGGATTTGGTTCATAAAACCAATTTTCACGGTCAGAGTTGGGCATTCATAAGTGCAGTGCTGTCTGAGAAATAAAGTTAAACCTATACAGATGAAGCGTGGCTTGATAGCTAGAAAACAACTGGGAACTGGCATAGTTGAATTACATTCCCTGGCAGATTTTGTTACCTCAGGCTAGTTGCTTAATTTCAATGGCCTCAATTTATTTAGCTGTAAGTCACTTAGTTCTGAGTGTGATATCCCCATTGATGCACAGACAGAAATGTGACTAATGATAGAAGGGAGCAGTAATATTTAAGTATGTCTTTGAACTGATTTAAATTAGCATTGATGGCGATATTATTCTCTAAAAGTCATATTTTTATGTTAGAATCCTGTGGCTCTCTAGATGAAAATTACTCTGCCTGGGGAAGCTATATTCAAAGTGTCTCAAAAGCATTTGCTTGATCCAGTCCACATTACCTATAAACTTTTTTTCCAAAGTGATGTGTTATTATTGTTGCTTAAATAAGGACTCAACCAAAAGCAAGATTTTTTTTTTTCACACTTTATATGCATTGAGGCAATAGTCAAGTTTGGATAAGTGAAACCAGCTTGGTTTTTCTTTTAAATATCTGTTTCCTTGGATATGTTTTTCGTAGATGTCTTTGTTAAAAGCTTAAAGACCATTAAGATATTAGATATGACAAACAGATTTATAAATATCATTCCACTATGCTGTTGACTTTAAAAACCTTGGAAATTAAGTTGTATGTTTAATCAAAACTTTCTCTATCCCTGTGTTTTAAGAATCTAATTATTACAATCATTATTGTTATTTGACTTTGTGTTTTTTCTTCAATTTTTTCTCTCTGATTTAAAGTGTTTCTTGAATCTAATTTCATGGCTCAATTATTTTATATGACTTTTCATAAAATAAACAAATGTGTTTGTTTCTTTTCAGAACTGCTAAAGTGGCTTCTGGCCAGGAAAAACATCTTCTCTTTGAGGTACAACCTGGGTCTGATTCCTCTGCCTTTTGGAAAGTGGTTGTACGGGTGGTCTGTACCAAGGTGAGAGTGATAGAGACTTCTGATGCAGAACTTGAATTATTTTGGTGGTTAGAACCACATTTAATTGTGTAATGTAATATGATTGAAATAGATGTTAATAATGTGGTTATTATTAACTATTTAAAACATAGTTTTGGTACTGTTATTGCCTTCCAGGTTAATTGAATCTCACTGGTTGTGTAATTACCATATAGCAGAGATTTTTATAATCAAGAAAGGTGGTAGTAAACCCTCTACCTCTCTTTTTGTATTTAGCTAGCTATGGAATCCTGAGGCGACACTCTACATAACTCTAAGATGACTCCTTAAAAATTAGTTATCTTAAGAGATCATTTCTTTTAAGAACACTGGGTTTTATTTATTTAATAATTTTTAAATCCATTAGAAAGGTTTGTGTTTTTTGTTTTAGTAATTTTTAATTGTAGAATGGATTTTTCACCATTAATACACTGTCTTAGTTCATCTTTACATTTTAGGTAATTAAATATATCAACGGTGTTGAAAAATATAATAGCCGCTGTCATAGAGTATTAGGAAGCCTCATCCATCAATGGGTAGATCAGAATAGATGGTTTTTAACCTTTGTGAGGCCACAGAACTTTTGGTGAAAATGAAGGAACGAATTTTATTAGGCCTTCTCATATCCCCACTCCTACTCTACAACAAACAAATGGTGAAATCATCCATGTGCACATAAACAGTAAATTGGGCATTCATGAGTGCTCTGAAGTCCATTCCTGACCAACCCATAAAGAACTCGTGGGTAAGGAGATTTTTTCCTTTTGTGTCATGATCAGCAAAGTCTATACATTCTGTCCCCACCTCACCCCCTAACCTTATTTTTTCCAATTCCTCCCCCCTCATTCTATTCCAACCACCCTGGGCTCCTTGCTGGACTCCTTGTGCTCCTTGCCAGGTACACTTCTGCCTAACATGCTTTGCACTTCCTATTCTCTCAGCCTGGAATTATCTTTCCCCCAAATATTGATATGATTCATTCTTTCACCCCTTTCAGTTCTTACATGTCACCTTCTCTGTGAGGCCTTCCCTACAACCCTTTAGCATTTTATCTCCTCTGTTTTATCTTCTCCATAACACTTACTTCTGTCTAACCTGTATTTTATTGTCTGTCTCTCCTACCTATAGTATAAATTCCATGAGGTCAGGAGTTTTGTTTTTTATACACACTGTCACCAGTGCCTAGAGCAGTGCACATATTACCTATAACAGTAATGTGTACTTAATAAATATTTGTTGTGCCCTGATCAGTTTGGTTTAGTGGTTAGAGCATAGAACATCGGCCCACACACTGAAGAGTTGTGGGTTCGATTCTTAGTCAAGGGCATGTACCTGGATTGCAAGTTCAATTACTGGTCCTGGTCAGGGCACATGAGGAAGCAGCCAATTGATGTGTCTCTCTCACATCTATGTTTCTCTGTCTCCCTCCCTCCCTTCCACTCTAAAAAAAAAATCAAAAGAAAAAAAAATATCTTCAGGTGAGGATTGAAAAAATAAAAAAATATTTGTTGCAGTTTGATAAACTTTGCTGTTAAATACTATGTCTATGTGAATTATTCCCTGATGTCTTCTGAATTATACAGTTTCAAAGGAAGACTGGCCCAGTTTCTTTAGCTCTGAAAATCTATTTTATAATTTATAAATTCCTATCACCTTTATTTCTATTTGTTCGCAACTGCACCTATAGTCTTTTATTACAAAGAATATTACATATTTGCATTTCCATTTAGATCTTACCATCCCAAAATTTAATCAAATTTTTTTAAATTAGCAGTGGTTCTGGCATTTTTACACATGGAATCTGATTCATACTTGATTCTGTTTTTCTTCTCATTGTCTTCTCAAGTAGTAAACAATAAATGTTAGTTGCAACTATTATTATTTTCATTCCAAATATGGAAATGTTGCTATAATAATGTTTTTTTAATATGTAACCTCATATTTCACTTTCTCATATCCCCAGTTTCATCAACACCTACTTCATTCACAGTTTTAATGCCCTCTCTCTATATTTCTCCCTGCATTCTTCATTTCTTTCTAAGTATTTTATGATTTTGTTTGTTCTATTTATTTTGATATTGTACTTAAGAGATTTCGTTGCTTACTTCTGTCCCCACAATCTTCCTTATCATCTCCTGTGCTGAAAGGAAGTCTTTTACATCTCTAATGTATTGCTGATTAATTCATGTTCTTTGCCCTCAATCCTACTGGCTTTGGTCATTTCAAAAGTGAAGATATACCCCACTTCTCGAGTCCTCCAACCTGAAAGCAATATTATCCCTCCTTACCTGTTACCTCACACTTGCCCCAAATATATCCTCACATTATAATGTAAGCTAGAGCAAGGCTAAGTACAACCTGTAGACACTGGTTCATTTTATTTTAAATGAGTTTTTGCTATACCTCAAAATGGCCTTCTGAGAAAAACTCAACCACCTTTTGTTAGGATTTACTTCAATATAATTTTCTCACTTTAGTTTGGAAGTTTGGGTATAAAGTAGAACTTAAGATATTCAAGGAAACAATCTGTTGTTTCAATTATAGTAAAATGGCATGTGGTTGCTGGATTCAAATAAATGCCTTTAATTAAGAAATTCTTTAAGAAATTAAAATGAAAAGAATTGCCAATACTGATCTCTAAAATTCATTTCTTAAGTCTGGGAAAGTTGCCTGACCTCACAAATCTAAATAAGATGATGCCTAATCAACCCTACAGAGTTATTTTGAATATCAAATTAGATAAATTTGTGTAGCTCCTTTGAAATCTACAAATGTAGGAGACATGATATTATTCATATGCTCAGACTCTTGTTCTCTTGTTGGATAATTTGGAAACCTGGCAAACTTCTCTTTCCTAGGATGTTTGACTTAGTATTTGTTCCCCTTTTTTGGGGAAAAATTGATCAGAGAAATTATCAACGTTTGGGGGTGGGGAGGGGTTGTGTGTGTGTATTGTTGGGATTTTTTTTTTTTTTCATTTTCTTTGTATTTTTAGATTAACAAAAGCCGTGGCATTGTAGAAGCATCACGGATCATGAATTTGTACCAGTTTATTCAGCTTTATAAAGACATCACAAGTCAAGCAGCAGAAGTGTTGGCACAGAGCTCCACCTCTGAAGCCCCTGATGAAAACTCCTCATCTGTAACATCTTGTCAAGCTAGTCTTTGGATGGGAAGGTACACAATACATAAGCACCATGTTTCTCTTATTTTCCAATATTCAAGCTACTGAAATCTCATTAATATTTTGGCTGGTGCTCTTTGTGACATCTTAAATCACATTACTTTTTGTCTCAATTGATATATCCCAGATCAGCTTTTGGGTTATTCTGTACTTAAGGACATTGTTAGAGGGCCCAATTAAAGAAAAGTTGAAGTGGCTTATGCCAGGTAACATTGCTGCCAACTTCATTTCCATTAATCCACTCTCTACATGCTTGCATTTAATGACAAAAGAGTTATAGTTAATACCCCTCTTATAATAGATATTTAGGTTCTTACATCAAAGCCCTTCAGGAAATTAGGTCCAAGAATGGCAGAACCATTCCAATTTTCCTTAAAATTATCTAATTGGAGCATTAAAATTGTAAATATTGGCTCCAGGATCTGGCAGTGCATTCCGGAATGAACAAGTAGTTGGTGTACATATTGCATGTACCAGAAGGAAATGAAGTCAGCCAGAGTTTTCTGTGATGGTGCTTGTTTACTCAGGCCTACATTATTGTTCTATCTAAACTTTCTTTTCCTTCTCTATAATGGTTTTGGCACGTGAAAGCTCCCACCTGTTGCCATTTGACAACCATGATCATAACTTAAATTTGTAAACACCTCATTGGAAAGTCTTCCCTGGGTCCAGACATGTTGACATCCTATGTTATTGTCATACAGAGTAGACAGCAGAAACCTGTATTGACAGTGCCTTTTACCTTAAAGTTAAAAATATGCTTAACAAGAATTTCTCTTCTATTTCTCTAGTAGCATTTTCTGGTCTATTCTTAATCAGCTGGTCTTCAAATACTAAAATTGTTATAGTAAAATTGTATTTTCCATTTATCATTTTCTGTTTATATTTAATAGGATTGTTTGGTTTTCTAGGTTTGGGCTGTACAAGTGTTACTGAAATTCCAAATGAGTTTTATAGCATCATTAGAGGCCTGGTGCACAAATTTGTGGACCAGTGGGGTCCCTTGGCCTGGCCTGCGGAATCAGGCCAAAACCGGCTCTCTGACATCCCCCGAAGGGTCCCGGATTGCAAGAGGGCACAGGCCAGGCCGAGGGACCCTACCAGTGCACAATTGCGGCCAGGAGGGACTCGGGAGGATGGCCACCCGGGGAGGGACTGTGGGAAAGCTCCAGGGCATGTCCCGCCCATCTCGCTCGGTCTTTATTGGCTGGACCCCAGCAGCAAGCTAACCTGGTCGGAGCGTCTGCCCTCTGGTGGTCAGTGCACATCATAGCGACTGGTTGACCATTCACCTGTCTGCTCCCTGGTGGTCAGTGCATTTCATAGCAAGCAGTTGAGCAGCCTTAGCATATCATTAGCATATTACTCTTTGATTGGTTGAACTGACGACCTGACACTTGGCATAATAGGCTTTTGTTATATAGAATAGGCAACGTTAAGGCTTGTCTTTCCTGTATTTTGTAAAGTTAATCTTTCAAAGGCAACTATCTGATTTTCTGCTTTTTCTCTCTCCTTCAAAATGGTGATTATTTATACATAGGATTTTAAAAGCCACGAATAGTATTTACTATATTTAAGCTCTATGGTAGTCAATGAAATGAAAGTAATACTTTTTCCTTATTGCAGTCATCTTAATGAAGGAGATAGGGTGTTATTCCTTTTCATGTGCCCTTGAGACTAGAAAATTCAATGCCAGATTAGTAGGTTAGGGCTGCTTTTTGCTTCTGTATGCTTTTTGGTTTTCAGTTACATCCTGATACACTAGACTTTTTAAATTGAAGGGAATCTTAAGAGGTATTTATTTGCTTCAGCCTTACTTCTCATGCATACTTCTATTAGTGGTTTATATTTATTGAGTACTTATAGGGTAGTAGGCATTGTGATGAATGCTTTACATGTATAAACTCATTAAATTCTCAGAACAACCCTATGGGAATACAATTATTGGCCTATTTCAGATGAGTTTAGACAAATAAATGGCATAGATAGACGTTGGTCTAGCTGAGATTCACATTCAGGCCTGACTGGCAATACAGCTGTGCTTCCAACCTGCATTGTTATTCTCTGGTGCATAAAGATCCTGTACTACAGTGCTTCCTAACTTTTGACATTCAGTGGTTTTGAGGAGGAGCTTATAAGATTCTAGCAAGCTTCCAGGTAATGTCACTGCTGCAGCTCCATGGATAACACTTTGAATAGTAAGATTCTACTGATGACATTTAGCCAAGTTGAAAGTGCAACTTGTACTTGATCACCTGCAGTTAAATGGGGCTCAAAGCCTCAGAGAAGCAAGCCTTTTCACATACAGATGGTCCTAATTACTATGAATTCTTCCTACAATATAGTCCTATGAATATCTGTTTCATAGGACGCTTGAGAGAGTTAAGTGAGTTAATATATGTAAAATGCTTAGAATAGTATCTGGCCCATAATAATAGGTAAGAGTTAACTGTCATTAATTATCACTAAATTATTACTGTAGTCTACTTATTTCAGTGGCAGTGCCTTTTGGAATCCCACCAAAAAAGTCTTCTCTTTTCCAGCCCTTCACATATTTGAAAACAGTAATCAAATCCTCACTGAGCCTCTGTTCTCCAGGATGAGCAGCCCCAGTTCCTTCTGATTTGTTCATATGAGTCTCTTCTATGTCCTGGAGGCTTTCCTGGGTAATCCTTTATCTCTCAATGTGTCTTTCAGGGCAGGGAGCATAGAACTGAATGCTCTGTAAGTGGTCTAACAAGGACAAGTAGAGCAAGGCTCTTCTGGTCACTGCACTGCTTGGAAGGTAGCAGAAATCAGGTGAACATTATACAGGTTCCATTGGCTGCTTCTGTGTCTCCTGTTCTTTCTTTTACCCCTATCCAGAATGCTGTTCTTCATGGCCCTCGGTGCCTCACTTTTAAATTCTCACCTGTCACTCTATGGATTCAATTATTTTCTCTGCTATTGACACCCAAGTCTACATCCTTAGATGTAAATTGTAAGCTCCTCAAAAGCAGAGACTCCAATTCATCTGGGTCTGGCACTATATATAGCACCTAAACATTGAAATGAACTTATGTAGAAAAAAATAAGATACATTAGATACACATCCATCTAGGTTTTTATTCCATTTCCCCATTTCAATTCAATGGCTACCCTATTTTGCCCAATACTAAAGCATAACATTTAATCTGTTACCACATCCTGATGATTTGTTTTTCATAATGACCCTTAGACCAGGCCCTAATTATCTCCCAAGTGAATTGCTGAAATAATCTAATTGGTTTTCCTCCCTCTACACTGCCCCTCATGCTGCACTCCCAGTTAATCTTCCTGAAGTATTATTTCAATGGAGTTACTTTCCCCTTGATCAAACTCTGATTTGTAGTTTGCCTGTCAGAACAAGTTTAAACTTTTCTTTTTGATATTCCAGCATCAGATTCTCTTTGCTATATTTAAGCAACCTTTTCTCTCAGTTTTCTTCCCAGAGCATCACGCCAGGCTCCTTGTTGAGTGCATGTGTGCATACACAGGTTTTTTTCTACCGTCATAGCTTTGTTTATTCACCTAGCATGTTCTCTGTCAAAATCCTATCATTTCTCTACCTAATCTTTCCAACAAGTTTGAAATACACTCATTTCCTCCTCCTTTACTTTGCTCTTACTACATGTAATGCACATTTGATATTTGCTTATATTCTGTTTTATATTCAGATTGATGAATTTTAAAGTGACATCCCAATATCTTATATACATACACTGGTATAAGCACAGCAGGGAATTAAAAACATGTTAGCAATAGCTTCTGCTTTTAAACTTATAGTCTAGTGCCTGTACATTGAAACATTCAATCTTTAAAAAAAGCAATACATGCCTGATGAACAAAATCTAACAGTAATAGAACAGCACAAAGGATAAAAACAAATTAAAATCACTTTAAGAAACATTTATTGAGAACCTAAGATAAACACCCTTTATTCAAAAAAATTTTAAGTTAATAGATAGCCAGTAAACAACCAGTTGAAATGCAACATGTAAGTTCTTTAATTAAGGCACATGTTGGTTTTGAGAACAGGCAGGTAATATTTTGAGCTGAGTTACTGATATTGGAATTTACCAAACTCACAAAAGTATTCCAAGAAAGGAAAACACCACATGCAAAGGTACTTGGCCCATTCAGGGCACTCTAAATGGTGGCTGGAGTAGAAGATTCAACATCTCTTTTCTTCTCAAGGTGAGAGAGCTCCTTGAGGACCAAGACTGTGCTTTCTGTCTCTTTTATATTTACTGTAGCACCCGATACTTAAGACTGAGGTATTTTTTCATTTATATGCTCATTATCAGCATCAGCACAGGGAGACCCTGATGGCAAGATCCATATTTTAGAGTGCTTTGTATCCTGTATAGTGAATAAATCATTATTGGTTAAATTCACTTATATAAATTTAATATGATTTAAATGGGTTAAGCTACTTGCAGAAAGACCTGAATATTTCCAGGTTTTTTGTCCATATTTTCTTTTTAATCACTGCAGAATTTATCCCTTATCCAGTCTTTCTTTATAAAATTTGACACTCTTAGTACTTCTTCCCTAATATAATGCCTTCCCTAAAAAGTATGTTGATTTAGTGTGATATTGCATGAGTCATTTGCTTTATACTGAAGGCACATAGATGTTTGATAATGCTTTTTCAGGTGATGGAAACAGTTTTAAACCAGCGGTTGCTAACCTTTCGGACCTCGCAGACCACCGGTTGGTGACCACTGGTTTAAACTATAATGACAGCAGAGAATATTGTTATAGCTTAGCTTTCACTTTGCAGGGTGAAGCAGCTGACTGATGAGGAGGAGTGTTGTATCTGCATGGATGGTCGAGTTGACCTCATCCTGCCTTGTACTCACAGCTTTTGTCAGAAGTGCATTGATAAATGGTAAGTTATCTGGTGTCTTCATGGAATAGGCAAAGGTCAGATGGGAACATGTATATGAATAAACTTCAAAAAAATACAAAAGTATTGTAGTTAAGTATAAGATTTTGTTCTTAAGTACTTTGGATTTTATGACATGCCTCCTAATGGTTAAAAATATTTTTATTTTTATAACTAAAGTTTATAAAATGTGGGGGTGTATTTTAGTTTTAGCAGTTTACTTTTGCTGTAAGGAGATTTGTGCCTGACTTGAGTCTAGAATCACAGGCTTCCCTTTTTCTTATTTCTACATTGTTCCTTTATGTGTGGTTAGAAGAAATAATAATTGGATCTGGAGGGAACTTGAGAGATCAGCTGGTCAAGCTCATTAGTATTTTATAAATAAGTATCTCATTTAGGAGAATTTATAATTGATACACAATTAACTATACTTAAAGTACAGTTTGATGTTTTGACATGTGTACACATGCACAAAAACCATCTTCACTATACAGATAATGAACTAGTCCATCATCCCAAAAAGTTACCTTTGTGTCCCATTGTAAAATCTCCTTCCCACCCCTTCCTTCCAGTGCCCAAACAACCACTACTCTGCTCTCAGTCACTAAAAAATAATTTGAATTTTCTAGAATTTTTATAACTGAAATCATATAGTATATAACCTATTTTTGTCTGGCTTCTTTCATTCAGTATAATTATTTTGAGATTTATCTATGTTGTAGTATGTGTCAATAGTTCCTTTTTATTGCTGAGTAGTATTCATTGTATGGAAGCCACAGTTTATTTATCCATTTACTTGTTGATGGACATTGGGTTGTTTCCAATTTTTGGCTATTACAAATAAAGCTTTTTTTAACTTTGTATTTCTTTTTACAATGTTTCTTTTGCTAAAATAAATGGAAATGCAATCTCCAAATTTAGGAGCTAAAAACACTACTTTTTTTTTTTTACAGAAACTGCCCATCTATCCAAAAGTATAAAATCTAGATCTCTTCAAATATCAAGTGAAAGACATTTACCTTTATAATTATATAAATAAAAAGTAAAACAATATTACAAAACCACTTTCACTTATAAAAAGGACAAGGTTTAGCACATACAGTCTTGGCAAGCTTGTGGCGAAACTGGCATTTTTATATATTGTTGCTCAGTATATAAATTGGGTACAACTGCTTTGGAGAACATTTTGGCAATATCTGTTAAATTAATATTTTTTAACCTTTAAAAGCAACTTTATTGAAGCATAACATACACACAATAAAATGTAACCATTTTACATATATATTTACATTTTAACAAATTTTTATAACTATGTAACCAACATGACAATCAAGATACATTCCATTTCCCCAAAAAGTTTAGTACCTGTGACAAAGTCAATAATAGGAATCAGAGATCTTTGCTTATATTACAGTTGATATGAAAGTCACAGATACTTTCTTATCTCATCACATAAATGTCATTTACTCTCTTCACTACTTTGAAATCATGGCAGTTTTCAAACTCACTAGCTTTACAAATAAAGCTTTCTATACATTTGTGGACAAGACATTTTATGAACATATATTTTGGGGGTTTTTCTTGTATGAAAACCAAGAGTGGAATGGCTTGATCATATGGTAGATATATATTTAAATTTTTAAGAAACTGCCAACTGTTTTCCTCAGTGGTTGTACCATTTTACACTTCCACCAGCTATATATGAGAGCTGCAATTGCTCCACAACCTTGTCGATACTTGGTTTGATGAGTCCTTTTAATTTTAGTCATTCTGTAGATGTGTAGTGTTATCACATTGTGGTTTTAATTTGCATTTCGCTATTAACAATGTTGAGCATCTTTTCATGTGCTTATTTACCATCCATATATCTTCTTTGGTGAAGTGTCCATTCAAAGTTTGAGAGTTCTTTATTTATTATGGATATACTAAAGCAGCGGTTGCCAACCTTTCAGACCTCGCAGACCACCAGTGGTCCGCAGACCATCGGTTGGCAACTGCTGTACTAGAGGCCCGGTGCACAAAATTCGTGCATGGATAGGGTCCCTAGGCTGGCCAGCGATCAAGGCCAATCGAGGCCTTCCTTTTCCAGCTGCCGGCTGCTGGCTGGGGCCTTCCTTCATTCCATGCTGCCCCCTGGTGGTCAGCGCACGTGGTAGCGAGTGATCGAACTCCTGGTCTCCCAAACTCCCAAGGGGACAATTTGCATATTAGGCTTTTAGATAGATGATAGATAGATAGATAGATAGATAGATAGATAATCCTTTATCAGATATACACTGAGTGGCCAGATTATTATAACCGGCCAAATTATTATGACCACCCCATCAGTACTTCATTGACACTTCCAAAAATACTAAATATTGAAAACTTCCTAAGCAAATACTCTCAAGAGTATTATTATTTGCATAACTAATTCACTTCATTGTACTGATGGGATGGTCATAATAATCTGGCCAGTCATAATAATCTCGCCACTCATTGTATAATTTGCAAATATTTTCTCCCATTTTGTGATTTGCCTTTTCATTCTCTTAAGAATATCTTTCAAAGAGTAGAAGTTTTTAATTTTGACAAGGTCCAGTATATCAGTTTGTGATTTATGGATAGTGATTTTAGTGCCATATCTAAGAAATCTTTATCTTCTGAAAATTTTATAGTTTTTAGGTTTTACATTTGGGACTGTGATCCATTTTGAGTTAATTTTTTAATATGTTTGAGGTATGGATCAAAATTCTCTTTTTACATATGGCTCCAGTTGCTCCATACCATTTTGTTGAAAAGACTATATTCACTAAATTGCCTCTGCACCTTTGTTGAAAAGCAGTTGTTCAAATAAATGTGAGTATATTTCTAGGTTCTGTTCTGGTCCACTGATCTATTCATCTATTTCACACCAATATTGCAATATCTTGATTATTATCTAGCTTCTGTAAGTCTTAAAATCAGGAAGGGTTAGTCCTCAAACTTTCTTCTTTTTCAAGGTTGTTTTGACTGTGCTAGGTCTTTTGAATTTCAATATGAGTTTTAGAATCAACTGTCAATTTCTACAAAAGAAGTTGTAAGGATTTTGATTGGGATTGCGTTAAATAAATGGTCAATTTGGAGACTTGACTTAATAATATCCAGTCTTCCAATCCGCAAGAACTGTTTATTTCTCCATTTACTTAGTCTTGTTTAATTTCTCTTATCAATTTTTGTAGTCTTCAGTGTTGCATATCTTTGACAGATTTATCCCTAAGTACTTTGTTATACTATTTCAAATGGTATTTTTAAATTTCAGTTTATGATTGTTTGTTGCTAGTATATAGAAATAAGATAGATTTTTGTGTATCAATCTTGTATTCTGCAACCTTACTAAACTCATTTATTAATTTTGATTTTTTTGTAGGTTCTATAGGATTTTCTTGAATGTCTATTTAAACATCATTTTAAAAAATACTTTTTCTAGATAGAGAATTCTAAATTGATAGTATTTTTTTTCAGTACTTTAATGATGTTGCTTTATTCTCATTTTTCTTGCATTGTTGTCTATGAGAAATCTCTATCATCCTTTTTTCCTATGTGGGTATTGTACTTTTTCCCCTCTGGTTGCTTTTAATGTTGTTTTTCATTATCACTGGTTTTGAGTAGTTTGATTATGATGTGCCTTAGACTAGTCTTCTCATTCCTTGTGCTTAGGGTTCATTGAATTTTTAGAATTGTAGGTTTATGGTATCACCAATTTTGGAAATGTTACAGCCATTATTTCTCAAATATTTTTTACTGTTCTTTCCCCTCTCCTTTTGGGACTGCAGCTACACATATAGACCATTTGAAGTCCCACAGTTCACTGATGCTATTTTCTTTCTTTCTTTTTTTTTTTTTTTTTTTGAGTCATTTTCTCTGTTTGAATAATTAGTACTGCAATGCCTTTTCAAATTACTAATCTTTTTTCCTTCCTACAGTGCCTAACTTGCCATTAATTCCCATCCAGTATATTTATTACTTCAGATATTATACTTTTCATCTCTAAAAGTTTGAGTTTTTTAATATCTTCTATGTCTCTAACTTAATATGTTTGGTCTTTCCTCTAGTTCTTTTTAAAATATATGGAATATGGTTATCATAACCTTTCCTTTTCTTCTCTGCTAATTCTAATATCTGTGTCAGTTCCTGATTGGTTTTGACTGATTTTTCTCCTCATTTTGGTTTGTATTTCTCTGCTTCTTTTTTTTTTTTTTTTTTTTTTTTTTTTTGCCTGGTAGTTCTTGATTGGGTGCCAGACATTGTGATTTTTACCTTTTTGGGTGCTGGATATTTTTATATTACTATAAATATTCTTGAGCTTTGTTCTGGGATATAGTTACTTGGAAACAATTTGATCCTTTTGGGTCTTGTTTTTATAATTTGTTAGGCAGGACTAGAGCAGTGTTTAGTTTAGAACACATTATGTCCCACTAATGAGGCAAGACCTTTCCGAGTACTCCATGCTCTGTGAATTATGAGGTTTTCCAGTCTGGCTGGTGGGAACAGGCAATATCCCAGGCCCTTTGTGAGCTTTGGGTACTGTCCTCTTAAATACTTCTGGGTGATTCTTTAGCCTGGAGTAGTTTCCTCACATGCACACTCTCTGCTGAATATACTCTAGGGCATTGGTTCTCAACCTTCCTAATGCCGCGACCCTTTAATACAGTTCCTCATGTTGTGGTGACCCCCAACCATAAAATTATTTTCGTTGCTACTTCATAACTGTAATTTTGCTATTGTTATGAATTGTAAATATCTGATATGCAGGATGTATTTTCATTGTTACAAATTGAACATAATTAAAGCGTAGTGATTAATCACAAAAACAATATGTAATTATATATGTGTTTTCCGATGGTCTTAGGTGACCCCTGTGAAAGGGTCGTTCGACCCCCAAAGGGGCCGAGACCCACAGGTTGAGAACCGCTGCCTAGGGGGCCCATCTGTAGATTCGAGAATTCTCCCTTTGTGCAACTTTCTCCACACCAGTTCTCTGTCCTGTAACTCGGAGCTGCCTTAGCCTCCCGAAACTCTCAGCTCTGTTCCTTCAACTAGGGAACGAGCCTGCCAAGTCCCACCAGGGTTCCCCCTGCTTATTCTGTGGCCTAGAAACTCTCAAGGCAGTAAGCTGGGGCAGTTGTAGGGCTCACCTTCTTTGCTTCCCACCTCTCAGGGATTATTGTCCTTTGTTGTCTGGTCCCTTTTGGCCAGAAGCAGAAGTTGATTGTTTTAAAATTGTGACTTGTGCACAGAAGAGCACACATAATTATCTTTGTAAAGTATCTCTCTCTGAGGAACCAGAAAGGAATCTGAATAGTACATGCCAGCTCTAGCTTTCACATTTAGTTTTTGAAACAGATTTCTTAGTTTTGTACTACAGCCAAAGAGCAATTGATATAATTTAATTACTTTGGTCTCAGATTTCACTGAGAGATGAAGAGAAAAGCATTCTCCCTGCATGACATGTTTCTGGCTCAAATATGGTAGTTTAGAAATTTCCAAATTAATGTTTGACAAGACAAAAAACATCCCTTTGAAAAACATAATCTTATTTAAGTGATCATATATAAGCTCTTTTTCTATCAGGAAAATTATTCTGCATGTAAAGTTATCTTTATTTTAAATCTTGAATTCTTCCATTTTGTTGTTTGTAGTGGCAAAAGAAAGAAAAAAACCTAAATGTTCTTCTGTGGGAGACTAAGTAAATGGTGGCCTATTCATACAATGCATGTTTAAAAGAATAGACAACTCTAACATGCACTGATACATAATGGCCTACAGGACATACTGATGAACTGATAGTGGTTGCCCCTGGGGATAAGAATTAAAGATTGGGCTGGAGGGAGAGATTTATTTTTCACTGTGTACTTTTATGCTGTTTACTTTTTTATAAACCATGTATATGTATTACTTTTTAAACAAACCTGTTTTTAAAAAAGAGGAAAAAGAACTATTCTTTAATCAACTTCTCTAACAGGAGTGATCGACACAGGAATTGCCCTATTTGTCGCCTGCAGATGACTGGAGCAAATGAATCTTGGGTGGTGTCAGATGCGCCCACTGAAGATGATATGGCTAACTATATTCTTAACATGGCTGATGAGGCAGGCCAGCCCCACAGACCATGACCTTGAGTGAAGTATTTTGTTGCTATTGTGGGGTACAAACACGTGGGTCATGGGGAAAGAATGCAGGGATGTTGTGGCGCAGGCACCGAGAACTCACTTTTCCCCACCCTCTTATTTTCGCTTTTCTGACAATTTGATAAACTTTTCATGTCTTCCATTTATGGTAAATTAAAACTTGCTACTGTTCTAGACCATTATTTTCCTATTATTTATCTGTTCTAATATAGCTTATTAGAACTAATAGCTCTTGAATCCTTTGCTGCAGTAACAGCAACATTTCCAGAGGCTTCTGAAACACTACTATTTTTCAGGGTAGGAGCATTCTGGAATAACCATAAACCCTGGCCAGAGTGGCTCAGTGGTTAGAGTGTCCAGTGCACCAAAGGGTCTCAGGTTTGATTCCCAGTCAGGGCACATACCCAGGTTTCGGGTTTGATCCTCAGTCAGGGCACATATGGGAAGCAACAAATCGATGTTTCTCACATCGATGTTTATCTATCTCCCTCTCCCTTTCTCTCTCTCTCTTGAATCAATGAAAAATGTATCCTCGCGTGAGGATTAAATAAATAAATAAGTAAGTAAATAAAATAAACCATGAATGTTAAAAAGTTGTAGTCATCTGAGAGAAAATTTTATATGACTGAAAATGTAGAATACGTCAAAGTGCATGTTACTACTTAAATTAGTTTTTCTGCTGGAATCTAAGGAGTATGTATGCCCCCTTGTGGTTAATTATTGCTCCTTTAATAATTATTACTTGAAATGATCCACAGTTATTTCATAACTTTAGCTGTGTGTTTGAAACTACATATTTTTTATTTAAAAGCCTTTTTTTCCCCCTCATACTGTATAATTTGGGTGAAGACTAAAAGTTGGGTGTGATTTTGCCTTATAAATGAATTTCTGCTGGGGAATCTTCTAGAAATGCTTTTCCACAGCTGGGGAACTGTTCTAAATAGCTTTTGATAAAGTTCATGCATCTTGGAGTTTCAGAAGGAAATTTTTATCACAGATCCTAAGTGTTATATGTCCAAATTATGGCGAATCATTCAATATTAGTTTATGGTGCTTTTATTTTAACTTGAAAGTATCTTACTGAGGCCAAGTCCTCAGACTTCTTAGATTAAGAAAGAAGAAAATAGGATAAAGCCTTTAACCATAAGTACATAAAACACCTCTGAAAATTAGGAGATAATTTGGTTTTCTTATGGTTCATTCCACTTCTTTTCAAATACTTTGAAGGAATTATGTTCAGTGGCATGTCAACCATTTTTTAAAATTTTACTTAAAAAGTAAATTTTTGTTTTATGTTAAACATTATGATGTCAGCATATAATAAAATTAGGGCCTGATGTCTCCTTTTAAAAGAATGTTAACATTCCATGTAACTTTTCTGACCTGTTAGTAAGTTACAAATATATTCTGAAGTACCAAAGTATATAATTTAAGTTGCTTCATATTGATGGCAAAATTTTTGGATACTAGGATTTTTAATAGGCATGCAAATTAAAAAATTCATTTCTAAGCAAAATGTCTAACCAAATATGGCTTGATTTTTACCCCCAAAATACTGATAATGAATTGGTTGATATTCATGATGGAGGCAGGTCAGTACCAAACAGCTAAACACTCACTGGATATTTATGCAGAGTACTGAGGGCTCTATCACATCAACCTGGCAATGCCTTTTATGGTCATGTGACCTTGAGAAAGTCCCTTCGTCTGGTTTGTAGGCTCATACTTTAGAAACAGACTTTATTTGTAGTTTTCACACTTTTATTTCAACAGTAAAATCTTTTTTTTTCCAAGTAAAATCTTACTCAGAACCCCTAGCTACATGTGCTGCATGTGCATGCATGCACACACACCCCCTAAACCACTTTATAAATCTTATTTTATTAATATAAATTTCTTTATGTAAACTTCATATACTATGCTACTAAATATTATAAAGTCAATCAATGAAAACATGTATTAATGCATTGGTGATATCCAATGTATTAGAATTTGGTGAGTAACAGAGTTATATGATGGGACTTATTTTTTATTTTTTTACCAAAAAAAATTTTTTTTAATTCAATTCAGGTCAAATTTGCAAAACCCTGACTCTCCTCCATGATCATTAGTATTCTATGGAACATATTTTGAAAACCTTGGGATAGATGATCCCCCGATATCTTTTTCAGCTCTAAGATTTTAAATCCTTTGGATTAGACTTACTGAGTCCAGTTCAGATTGCCTAATTTAAGAATGTTTCTGAAAATGAGCAAAGTTGCTTTACAGATTTCTGGATCTTTCCCAGGTATAGCCAGTGATTTTATCCCTCAGAATCCTTCACCTTTCAAGGAATTATTTAACAGTGAGAACAGAAACTTGATATTGCCCAAACCTTTTTACTTTTCAATATGAGCTCCAAGACACTAACTGATCTACTGTGAAACAAAATGTTTTTATTAGCCTTATCTAATAAATGAGCACTTTTTGCTCACTTCATTAAACTGGGTGATAATTCTTTAGATGTGAATATTAGGTATGTTATAATAACTAATCATAAAAAGTTGTAAATGTGTTAATGGATGAAATGTAGTTTTTGTATTCTGTACAGCTTTGTCTTTTTTAATTATGAAGTACTTAAATGCACTTAATATGATAGGAAGTATAATGTGTGCCTTCTAGGATTTGTGAAATGGTTTCATGAACTCTAAGGAATTTATTTTATGTTGTAAAATTTTCCCTATCCTAACTCAATAACAAAGGGTTGACTCATATTACAGTGCTATAAAATTTTAGTTTAAGAAAATAGATTTGACTATGTACTGAATTTAGAAGTAGAGAATAATAGTATCTGTTTTATTTTAGGATAAACTGATATATTGTGCAATAAATAATCTTTAACAAGTACATTTTAGTTCATTGAAGAGGTTTTTTCTTATCATGTAGTTTCACATTCTCATGTGCCAAATGCTTATATTCCGTAAAGGACTGTTTTGTGTTGTGCTCTGGGGGGTTGTGATGTTTGTGTACTTTGTGTCAAAAATCATTTCAAATTGGACTCAATTTTCTTATACCTAATATATATCTGAGTAATAAGGCTTCTTGAAAGTACCTTTTAGTTCAGTGATTTTTAACAATGGTAAGTTGGATTTATTAAAAGGAAGTCTGAAGAATTTGCATTTTACTGGTTTCTTCTTCATTAAATCAGGCTTATCCAGGAATAAGAAACCTACTTGGAGGTTAGGGAAATCAGCTGATCACCCATGTTTATGCTGGACAACACAATGACAATATAACAAACAGTTTACAGCAGACTTTCATTTTTCTTTCTTATCTTTTAAAAATAATTGATAAAATATTCCATCCTTTGACAGTTTTTAAAAATATTTTTATTTTTTATTGATTTCAGAGAGGAAGGGAGAGGGAGAGAGAGATAGAATCATCAATGATGCAAGACAATAATCAATTGGCTGCCTCCTGCACACCCTACACAGGATCGAACCTGCAACCCAGGCATGTGCCCTGACCGGGAATCAAACCATGACCTCCTGGTTCATAGGTCGATGCTCAACCACTGAGCCACGCCGGCAGGACCCTATAACAGTTTTAATCTTTACCTTGTAAAATCATTTCTAAGATAAAATTAATGTAATTAGAGAAGCATAGAATTTTAGTGCTGAGAAGTAAAAAGCCATTTATAAGGAGTGGTAGTTTATAATTAAATTTACTAATATATGTCATCATGGAGAACACATTTTGGTCTCAAAAGACATAAAAGCCTCCAGCTATATTTTAATCTGCAGCTGTGTATAGTCTTACTCTCTGGCACCCTCTGTCTTTCTGTTAAGATATTTATTTAGAGGTTGAGGGTGTGAAAATTCCTGAGGAACTATATCTGTCTGATTAGTGTTCCTTTTATTGTAGTTAGTTACACTTGTTCTTTATAATAGTCATTGTTCAGGTATAGAATACGTAGGTATATTATCAACATAGCTCTTTCAGCTGTGCCTAAAAATCCAGAAAAAGATAAATATTGTTTCACCTACACAGCACTCAGAAACAAGTAAAGTGAGAAGCCAGAGGGGTGTTTTGCGATTCTGCTTGAATCCAGGATATGAGGAAGTGAAGGCCCAGGACAAGCCTTGGTAAATACCAACTTAGGAGTTGTGATTTGTTTTCATGAGACAAAAAGCAATGACATTGATAATTTCAGCAATGCAGTTTGAAGTAACACATAATGTGAAGTTGAGCCTTTTAGAGTAAGGGATAACATACTCACAAACTGTTGTGTTAGAAACATGGGATAGTATACAATTACCTTTGATTCCAGCTGTGAACGTGAAAGTAGGATCCCCCCCCCCCCCAAAAAAAGGCCAGTTTCGTACAATGATGTAATAAAAGTTCAAAGGGCTATAGGAAAAGGAAGGTGTCTGAAAAGTTTACAGGACAGGTAAAATTTTTGCAGTAAGTGCTGGCTGAACAGATTAAAGTAATACCATGGAAAGGGAAATGAACAGGCATGGCAGAAGTTAGAGAGGAAGACAGCAAAGGTTTACTTCCTGGGCTAGTGAGCTCCAGCTTGAAATTTTTTTTGTTTCCTAGTGAATGTCATCCATGTCTCAGTCTTAGTTAAAAATGAATTAGTAGTTATTGATAGCTTTCCCTGATGCCCAGTCTTGTCTTACAGTAAAAAACTTAAACATTTGGTATTAAGTTGAAATAGTTTTAAATTATGGAGCCGTAGTCCTAACAGACTTTATTTAATAATTACAAACAAATACTTGATACAGATAAAATAACAATGAAAAACTGTACAATGCTTGCAATGATAGGCAAATGTATACAAATGGGGGCTTTTCAAAAATAATAAATGTCTAAAATAATGCCGGGTTTTCATTCAATTTCTTGATTAGTGATAAGATAGCATATATGTTTGCCTAGTTAAAAAGAAAACACTACATTTATTGTTCTGTTGACCAGTGGAGGGGACATGCATTATAAAATAAAGTCACAGGACAAGAAAATCTGAAGTCAAATAAGCATTTTCACAGGCAAAAATAGGATTCTTCCAATCTCATGATTCAGGACTTCCCATAGTCTGCATTTGCTCACAGAAATAAACAAGAAGGTCCTTGAGCAGCTTGTGTACTAAGAGCACATATTCTTAAAAGGTTGCCAAAAGAGAAAGTCATTTGTTCAACATACATTTATTGAGCACCTACTATGTACCAGGCACTAGTAACACAGATGAAGAGTACATTGGTAAAGCTTAAATTCAGACTGGTCTTAAAAAATACTTTCTACCTGTCCCCTGGGACCACTTATATATTGGGAAAAAGTCCGTGTGTTAGGTAAGGGACAAAGAAAAAATGCACCGGGTTATAGTGATAAAAGTTAGAACTTTTGTGAGGCCTTGTGGAATAGTGGAAAAAGGGCTGGATTAGGAGTAGGGAAACCTAGTTCTAGTCCTATTACTTACTAGCTGTGTGACCTTAAGTAAATCTCACTTCTCTGGCCCTAATTTTTCAAAAGTAAAATGATAATTGGGCTACAATCATTCATAGAATATTAGAGCCAAAAGGGAACAGAGATTATCTAGTCTGGTGCTTTTCAAAGTACTTCAAATAAAAATATGTAGAAGTCCCATTGAAGAAGCAAAGGTAACACCCAGAACCTCAGTCCCCTGCCCTCTCCCACCAGGAAATTGGGAGGGGGATTCAAGACCTCCGTTTGAAAACCTCTCATCTAATCCAAACCCTCACTTTTCAGATGAGGAAACCAAGACATAGAATAGGAGGGACTGTTTCAATGTGCACATTTGGCTTCCTAAGGGAGAGAGGAGGGCTAAATAAAACAGTTTTAAGAAATTCATCAAAAATGCAAAAAAAGGTTTTTTGTTGTTTTGTTAATCCTCACGAGGATATTTTTTTCCATTGATTTTAGAGACAGTAGAAAAGAGGGGGGAGGAGGAGAGAGAGAGAAACATTGATGTGAGAGAGCCACATCAATTGGTTGCCTCCTGCACACTCAACTGGGGCAAGGAACCTACAACCCAGGTACATGCCCTTGACCGGAATTGATCCCACAACCCTTCAGTTCAGGGGCCAACATCCTCTCCACTGAGCACACCGGCCAGGGCAGAAGTTATCTATTTTAATTCTCTCAAAGTAGCTCCTTTATGACAGGGAGCTTTGAAATTGATTTTGTTTAAGGCAGCCAGAGGCCAAAATGAACAACTACCACAAAGACTGTACGGCCTACAGCGGACTATGGCAGAAAACCACACGGACCCCATGTCAGTAGCCACTTGAACCGTGGAAGATCCTGGCCCTAACAATGCAAGCACTAGCGGTTTCAAGAGAAATATTTGGAAAATTAGGAATGAGTACAGACAACTATCTCCCAGATCCCCAAGGAGCAGTCACCACCGATTACTCAGAAATACTAACAGAAGTGGACATGTTGGGTCTTAAAGTGAATGGTACAACCAAAATCACTAGGTTTGAAGGTTCTTCAGAGGCATCCTCTCCCGGGAGGAAAGTCCTAGTGTGGTATTTTGACCACTGGTAATCACAGCAGACGTGAAATTAAACCAGAAAGTTGAAATGTATGTCCAGTGCTCGACCTACTTGGTCAGGGCTGTGATCTGTTCTGATTTCATGGCATCAGACAGGAAGCTGAGCTCATTGCATAAGGTCTCGTATCGGAATGCCATCCGGATCTGAGCAACGTTTGTCTTTCGAATATCATTTCCTTCAGGTCCTTCTTTATAATAATTTTGTCCCAGAAACTTCTGCTTTTCCTGTGGCCCAAGAGAAATACAAGTCAAACAGTACACCTTAGATTCCGTTCTCTAGCCACACGGCAGCTCTGGCATTCAGCCACACCAAACCAGACGTGCCCCTGAAGCAGGTCCCCATCAGGGCATCTTTCCCCATGGGGCTCTTATGAATTTCCTCCTGGCCCCCATGTCCTCAGGGATGTCACCCTGACAACCACATTCACTCCCGTCATCTCTGACTATGCCTTCCTTGATCAGAAAGGAAAGATTCCTGCTGGTGAGGAAAATGGCAAGGTGAAGACTCTTAAGAAGTCCCTCCTCAGAGCTGGCAAAGGCAGACAGTCGGGAGTTTGGGGAGAGCCAGTCCAAGGAACTCAGTGCACACACTGAATCTGCAGCCTTTAACTCCTCTGCATCAGCATCAAAAGAGCAACACCGATGTAGCCCTGTTCCTGTACCAGCGACGTCAGTCACCCAGAGGAGGTACCCGGGACCTGCGCCACCAGAGCAATGATTCTCAGCCCTGCACGTCAGAGTAACCCAGGAGGCTGTAAGAAGCTACTGATGTCCAGCTCCCATCCCTAGAGTTTCTTATTCAGCCTAGGTGCTGCTCCTCTAGTCAAAAAACACTGAGGGCCTAGTGTGTGCCAGGGCTATTCTAGGCCGAGGGATATAATGCTGAACAAAACAGCCTCTGCCCTAATGGAACTTACATTCCAGAGGGAAAGACAGAAAAACACGTAACTACATATTACAACATCAGTAATAATATGAAGGAAAGAGTAAATGGACAGAGAAAGGTAAGTGTGTCTATTGCTGAATGGGTGGTCAGGGAAGGCCTCTGAGGAGGTGACATTTGAGTAGAGGTCTGGAAAAGGTGACAGAGCAACCAGGAAAATTCGAAAGTCTCCTCCCCGGGGTTCTCCCCTAGAACATGTGACAGAGACCCTGCCTGTCCCCTTCATCACTGATCCCAGAGCCTAGAAAGTACCTGGTCAACAGGCATTCACTGTGCACGTATTGAAAGGCCAGGAGGGACAGTGCCGCCACACCGTACCTGATGTGAGAGGCCGCTCTGCAGCACGCTGTTCCTGGCGATCTCACACAGGTCACACGTGCTCAGCTTCCACACTTGAGCAGCAATTGCATATTCTTCCATAAGTGCTTCCTAGATTCCCCCAAAAGTGAATGTATTAGATGGCAGAATATCCATTTCAATGCTGCACAGATTGCCAAAGCTACAAACATCAGACGTTGCAGATTTAATTTTTCTTTCATGACTGGCACCTGGATAATCGAACAACGTCCTCCCCCTAAGATTTTGTGTGTGTGAAATCTCAGGTTACCAAGGAGAGAGAGATAAAAGAACCCCTACGAAGGTGTTTGTTAACAGCACGTGTCTGAAGCCCTGTGCTGGTCATGGGGACACCAGCCTGCTCTCCTGGGACAGTCTCCCGGGTCAGGCACACCTTTAGTACCTGCTCATAGTTTGTTATTTATTTAACAGAATATTTCCTTAAGATTGTCCAAAAGTCAAAGTTAATCTGAGTACACTACCAAGAGCAGAGATGGAACCTTAAATAAGGAGAAATGATCAGTATCAGCGGTGAGACAGTGTAATCCCCAAAGGATTTGGGTTTGGGCTGTGCTATCACTTTATCTTCTGGGATGTGAAATGTATGACTAACCCAAGTCCTTCCATTACCCCACTGCCTGTGTATCTCACAGCAGCGGTTCTTAAGATGTGGTCCCAGGATCCCTGGGGGTCCCCAAGGCCTTTTAAAAGGTCCTCCCTTTTCCAAAGATACGTAGTTGGAAAGGGGAAGGTTTTCTTCCTATACTTTGGTAGAAACAATTTAGCACAACAGATTGCAGATATGAGGATCCAGCTGTCTTCTATTAAACCGGACATTAAAAGAGATTTGCAAAAATGTAAAACAAGGCCATTCTCAGTATTTTTTTATTTTAGGAAATATGGTTATTTTTCATAAAAATAGCTATTCATGTTAACCTTTAATAGGTTTATCACTAGATATAACTCATGCTCTCTGAGGGCCTCAGTTCTTGAGAGTATAAAGGGATCTTAGACCAAAGCTTGGAGAACCTGTCCTAGAAGACTCTGGGACTTCTGTTTTCACTAATCAGTGGCTGTCTTATCAATACCATCAAAATGTGTTTGGCTCACTAATGGCTGGTCCCCATGCATGACATTGCCTTTCCCTTCCTCTTCCCTTTCCCCAGAGTCCAAAGTGTAATAATAATAACATTATTGAGAAAAATGGTAGCCAACATTTTGAATACAAGCTCTGTACAGATGCTCCGTTAGGCTCTTCACCATCTTAATGAAGCCTCCTCACACTACAGTTGAAAGGTAGATGTGAGACAATTTTTTCCCTATTTTACACATGAAGAAGAATAAGATACAGAAACATCAACTAACTTTACCAGCGTCACGGAGCTAGTGAATCAAAGAAAGGGGAAAGGCAAGGAAATGAAATTGTACCTTCAAGATTTCAAAGCCCCCAAAAGAGGGCTCCTGGAAGAACACTTCCTTCCCTCACCAGGAGCTGACCTGCTGTCTTCAGGGGGCCACTGCCCTCACCCTGACAGCAGAACCGAGCCGTGCACTGCAGTGAGAGGCCAGGCCAGGACCGGTGCCTGCTGGGAGGACCTGCAATCCTCACCTCCCCTAAAGTCCTCACCTTTGTGTAGTGGAACTGCATGGGGTCGTCGGTGGAGAGGGACACATGCAGTCCCTTGTGCAGGAACTCCCTCAGAGGGTTTTTGGAGTATTCGAGGAACAGACTGTTGTTGCTAAGAGGAGACATGGCAATGGGGATCTGAGCCAGGTAGTAGAGATACTGCAACACCGGACTCTGCAAAAGAACCACCAAACTCAGGTGACGGGCCAGGTGATGGGGAGGGTGAGGGTGGACAGGGAGGAAGGGAGGGGAGAAGCCAGGGGTCTGAGCAGTGTCTGTGCAAGTCCCCAGGCAAGCCCCAGTTCCCCAAAGCCAGGACATCCCATCCCTCCTCCTTTTCCCCGACCTCAACATTCACCTCATTCCTACATCACATGCCCCTCTCTCCCTGGGTCTGCCCTCCTGCCACTGTTGGAAGTGCTCCCTCTTGCCCCCAAAGTGGAGGCATAGCTCAGGGCAGCTGCATGCCCCAGCTGACCCCAACCTGCATATTCAGCTGCCCTCCCCAGGCGCTGACCTCAGTGGTCAGTCTGGAAGATGCCCCACTTGGTGGTTTTGTTGCTTTGACTGCAAACATTCAGGTTGAGGCTATAAACACTCCAGCAGAAGGGAAGGGGCAGACCTAACTGGGCTAGAGAGGTTTCTTTGGTACAGTACCCACCCCACACAGAAATGTGACGGGAGGTTAGACCTCCCAGGACCACAGCAGGGGAGCAGTTTGAGCAAACATCGTCCCTGTGGAAGCGATCCAAGCAATGGTGCAGACCACATGCACAGAGTTCATGGGAGCATTATTTACACCAGCAAAAAGCTGGTTCTCTGCCCAGCAACTAGAGATGGTTGAATCAAAGATGGACCATCCAAACGGCAGGCCGTCCTTCCAACAGCCTTCAGAATGCGGAGCATACATACGTTGCAGCACAGAAAAATGCTTGTTAATTAAAGTTAAGGGACCAGGAAGGAACAAAAACCTCTGTTTATTATTATAATAAGCATTTAGAAATATGCTCTGGAAGAAAAAAAGATGGAATAGGAAAAACTAAAAAGCTATAAATGGCTGTTTCTATTAAAGCAATAGCAATATGGGTGGGGGTTTTCTTCCCATTTCTCCATTTGTTGGAAATCCAAATTGTGTTATATTTATAATATCACTTTCATAATTAAATATGAAACGAAGATGACTACAGACAGCCCTGCCCAGGAAAAGGCCCAGAGGCTCCCAGGGGCAAACGAGCCCGGAGATCCCACTCCTCCCCAGGGGAGCCCAGGGCAGGGCTGTCGCTGAAGGTGGATGTCTGTGAATGGCTGGTTACCTTCTTGAGGAGCAGCCCGTGGGAAATGTTGTCGGCAGTCAGGAAAGCAGACACCAGGTGGGTGATGGACCCAGCCTCGCCGCAGTGAGGCCGGAACAGGAACGTGCTCATACCTCGCTCCCTGCAGAACAAGTGAGGCAGGCTCTTGGTCAGCAAGGACCCCTGGTCCACACTGTGCAGGACCCCACAGGCTGGGCCTGCACCCCTAGCTCAGGGCCTACTCCAGGGGAGACAGTAACCCAGCTGACGCCGGGCACCCTGGAAACTGCCCCTCCGAAAATGCAGAGGCCAGGCCCAATGCCTCAGAGCCAAGAGGCGCTATCCCTGGGGCACAGAGGGAGCCTAGTGGTAGGAGGAGACTGCCCTGTCCTCCACCCACTCCTCCCCTCCCCTCTTCACCAGGCCTGTAGCCCAGATTTCTAGACCTTCAGAGCAGGAAAAGCCATGAGAAATCATTGAGTCCAACTTCTCTGTTACACAAATGGACAAACCCAGAGAACCCAGAGGTGGAGTGAGACATTAGAAGCCACTGAGCAGGTCAGTGGTAGAGCTAGAACTAGAGCCCCAAGTCCAAAAGCTCAGCCCAGACTGCCCCCACCCAACACCAGGCCATGTTCTTTCCATCAGAGTCTCATTCAAAACCTCCACCCCACAAACTAGTGAGGCCCCATGCCCAGCAGGGGCAGGAGGGGTGCTAGACTTGCAGAGAGGGGCATGGACGGCTCAGTGTCCTGTGCGCTGGGCACCTGACTCCTGCCATGTGTGCCTCATCTGCATGTGTGCCCTGGTGGGAGCCTGGCCTGTAAGACCATTGGGTACAGGCTCCATGAGGGCATGGGCTTAGTCTGCTTTGTTCCCTATAATGTGTCCAGTGCCTAGGACAGTGCCTGTCACGTAGCAGGTGCAATAATTTGTTGCATGAATGATTGCAAGTGTGAATACTTGCATGTGTGTTGGCACGTCCTATGCTTGTATCATATCAAGTACAGGCAGGTACACATGTAGGGGTGTATGTGTGTGTGTGTGTGTGTGTGTGCAGGCTTGGAGTCTGGCCCCATGGTATGTATGATTGATTGTGCCTGTTGTAGTGGGCGTGACTGCCTGTGTACCTGGCCCTGTGTGGGAGGCTGGGGGCCCGTGGCCGTGGGTGCAGGGCAGCTCACCCACCTGCGGAGGTTGTTGAGCACCATGATGTTGGCATACATGTAGTACAGGTAGTAGCTGTAGGGCGGGTTCTGCTCACTGGTCCAGATGTCCGGGTTGGGGCTCTTGTCCGAGAACATGTGGTCGCTGTGCTTGGACTCATCATCCACACTGTCGAACCCTGTCACCTGGGTGGGACGAGGGGCCCTACATCAAGCCAAGGCAGAGAAGCTGCTGGAGGCCTTGGAGGCCGGGCCTCTCAGGTTCATGCCTCAGCTGGGGGCCACAGGGCCAGCCTGAGGCACAGTGGCCCCCAGGGATGGGGAGTGGGCACAATACCATCAACTTTCCTCCAGAGTTTCCAAAGGTACCCAGAGGGCCAGACTGAGAGTGCTAAGCCCCTGTGTGATGGCGGCAATGGTGAGGGGACAGCGAGGCAGCCTTACCCACTGCTCATTCCTCTGCTGTGCCCAGGCCAGCAGTCCTGCCATCAGCAGCAGGGACAGCAGCTCTGAGGGGAAGGGGACAGGCATGTCCCATGCACCTACTATACATTAGGCCCTGCTTGAAGCACTTACCACACATCAACTGATTTAATACTCAGTGGCCCTGTGAGGGAAGGCTGGGCTGCAAGCAAACCAGAGCCAAGGTGATTAGCCAGAGACCACAGGCTCTGAGCCTAAATGGGCTCAACATCTAGACTCCGGGGCTGTAGGTGGAGAGTGCCCAAGGGCATGTCCCAGGTGTAGTCACGTAAAAACAGCTGGGATGTCCCAAGGTGGGCCCCATCCAATATGGCTTCCTTGGAGTGCTGAGCCATGGCTCTGGGAGGAGGTGGCTCTACACACCGCCTCTTCCCCGGGAGCTGCCCTCTGAGCCAGGTCAGAGAAGTTCCGGAGACTCCCACCTTCCACTTCAGTTACACCTCGGCTGGGGTCCAGACTATGCCCTATGGCCCCACCCTAGGCACCGGCTTCCTAGTCACCTGCTCCCAGAGGTCAGGCCCTGACCATAAATGTACCTGTGAAGACACAGCCTCTTAGCCAGCATGTGGGGCAGTTTGCTAACACGTGTCCCTCCTTACACTCAGCCAGAGTAGGGCTCTAGGAAGGACCCCTGAAAGACTGCCCACTTCTCTCCACACTGGCCCCAGGTGGGTCTGCCAGCCTCTCCCAAAGGAGCAAGGGACCAGGAGGGGCTGGGCAGAATCTTCCCCGTCACAGAGCCCTATGTGTCAAAGGAACAAGGCTCCCCCCATAGCTCTCAGCATGACCTGGACGGGCATGGGGGACCGGGAGGACTCAAGTTCTGCTCTGTCCCCACTAGCTCCAGCTTCACCGGGACTCTCAAGGCCGGGCATGGGGGTAACGTCAGCCCCTCTACTGAACTCTATACCAATGGATGCAGGGCCTGGAACTGGACCTCCCACAGGCCTCAAGCACAAAATATATACAAACCTTAATTCTTCCTCCTCCTGCTCAAGTCTGCTCTTCCCCCATTGTCAGCAATGGCCCCTGAAAGGCGCACCCTCCCCCCAAAACCCCAGGCACCAGGAGGCCCCCTGGACCTCTCCCTGTAGCCCACCTTCAGGCTCCACCCTGTCCTGTCAACCTACACCAGTAATGGCAAACCTATGACACGCGTGTCAGAGGTGACACACGAACTCATTTTTTTGGTTGATTTTTCTTTGTTAAGTGGCATTTAAATATATAAAATAAATATCAAAAATATGGTTGCAAATATCAAAAAATTTCTATATGTGACATGGCACCAAAGTTAGGGTTTTTCAAAATGCTGACACGCCGAGCTCAAAAGGTGCGCCATCACTGACCTACACCCACGCCCAGCACGCTGCCCGGAGTCCTGGCCTGCCTCCCGCATGAGCCACACGTTTCTTACTTAGGAGGCCATCTGGGATGGGGATAACAACACCTGCTCGGAAGTCAGGCACCTGGATATGAATCCCCGTTCTGCCACTTTTCCGTTTTTATCTCCTCGTGTGTAAACTGGAGCTAGTAGCTTCATAGGGCTGGTGTGAGGATTAAATGGGACAGTCCCCGGAGGGCGCCTCGCACAGGGTCTGACACACAGCAAGCACATAATGCTGCTTATTATCAACACAGGGTCCAACACACGGCTAGTACATAACACTCTTATTATTAACACCAACCATGGTGTAAAGTAGGGCAGCCATGAGGCTGAAGCAGGATCGCGTCACGGGCGGGCCCCGGAGCAGGCAGCAGCAGTAGCGGGGCTGTACGGCTAGTTCAAGTCCCCGTCCGTCTAACTGCTAACAGGCCCCTGACTCATCTTGACCCTTTCCCCCACCTCCAGCCACCTGTTCCAGGCCACTCACCACACAGCAGCCAGGACGGTGTTTGTCTAAAACAGATTCAGTGATGTCCCTCAGCGTGTTGAAACCCGGTCCTGGTAGCCTCCCCGCCCCTCCACATACAGGCATTCACAAACTCAACCACCCCTACCCCATGACCCCAGCCTTCTGGAATCTCCCCTGCCTCCCTGTCAGAAATCTTCCCCAGAACCTCCACCAGATACTGACCTTGCTTCTCACTGTCCTCAGCTACCTCTATGCCAGGCACACAGAGCAAGCGACCAGCGCCTGCCCCACGATGCCCTTTCTGGTTAGGTCTCCTACGCCCCTTCTCTCCCTCTCGCATGGAACTAAACAGACACGGAAGATCAATATATTGTGTGGGGCGCGTGTGCTTAAGGTGTGAGGACCGTCTTTCTAAGTAAAAGCAGGAGAGCTGAAATGTCTGCGTCTCTAAAGAAACCGGAGGCTGCTGCTTGGTGCTGCTGGCGCAGGACCCAGTCTTTACAGCCCCCCCCTGGCCAGGCACTGACTCCTCAGTCTACCCTGTGCTGCCCACCCCAGCACCCACCCACGCCCCAGGGTGCCCCTGAGGAGCCTGGTGGGGCTGGCAACCCCATGCCTGGGCACAGGAGTGACAGACCTTAAAAGGTTCCTAGACCTTCAGAGCAGGAAAAGCCATGAGAAATCATTGAGTCCAACTTCTCTGTTACACAAATGGACAAACCCAGAGAACCCAGAGGTGGAGTGAGACATTAGAAGCCACTGAGCAGGTCAGTGGTAGAGCTAGAACTAGAGCCCCAAGTCCAAAAGCTCAGCCCAGACTGCCCCCACCCAACACCAGGCCATGTTCTTTCCATCAGAGTTTCATTCAAAACCTCCACCCCACAAACTAGTGAGGCCCCATGCCCAGCAGGGGCGGGAGGGGTGCTAGACTTGCAGAGAGGGGCATGGTTAGGGGCATTTTCAAAATGCTGACACGCCGAGCTCAAAAGGTGCGCCATCACTGACCTACACCCACGCCCAGCACGCTGCCCGGAGTCCTGGCCTGCCTCCGAGAGCTTTCTCAAGCCAGAGGCCACACTGGGAGAAGGGTGGAGGGATTCAGGGTGACCACGGAGATGAGTCTTCCTATTCCTCAGTTCAGTTCCCCTAAAGCACAGGCCCCAGTATCTGGTGGAGGTTCTGGGGAAGATTTCTGACAGGGAGGCAGGGGAGATTCCAGAAGGCTGGGGTCATGGGGTAGGGGTGGTTGAGTTTGTGAATGCCTGTATGTGGAGGGGTGGGGAGGCTACCAGGACCGGGTGGGGGAAAGGGTCAAGATGAGTCAGGGGCCTGTTAGCAGTCAGACCACCTGCAAGCACTCCAGGAATCCTCTCCTCTCTCCACCTCCACGCACATCGCCTGGGCACCACCCACACTTACATATTTCAGGAAGAGGTGAAGCTCTCGGTGATCTTGGGGGTTGATTGTGGCCTCAAAAAGGGGCAGGAAGATGTTCTCCAGCATCTTCCCAAAGCTTGGCAGCAGCTTCTTTGACCTAAATATGTCACTGGGGAAAGTGAAGACGACGATCAAGGTGGACCCAACAGCCCCCTTGGCCTGAGATGGACCTCAGTCACTTCCCATTCAAACAAAACACCCTGAGTGGAGGCAGAGATGCGGCTTGAACGTTGTCCTTCCCCTCCTCTCCAACTCCCAGCAACATCTGCACTACTAGCATTGGTTGGCAAACTCGGCACCTACCCAAGCCCCTCCGAGAGCTTTCTCAAGCCAGAGGCCACACTGGGAGAAGGGTGGAGGGATTCAGGGTGACCACGGAGATGAGTCTTCCTATTCCCCAGGGATCCAAACTCTCTGCCACTCAGTTCAGTTCCCCTAAAGCACAGGCCACAGTCCGCCCAGGGGCCACGACCCGCCCCCCCCCCCCCCCCCCCCCATCAGCCAGACAGCTGGAGAGGACAGTGGTGGTCTCTGAGTCAGATCCAGGGGAGGGCCAGCAATGCAGGCCACTATCAGGTGCCCGACTCCCTGGTGCTCACCCAGAAGGACCTCCGCATCCTGCAGTGAGAAGACAGGCAGCAGTTCCCACCAGGCATTTTGTGCACATATGTTCTTTAAAGAGTAAGAGTTTGTCACAAAGACCTCCCTGCTGAGCACCCCTACCTATAGGAAAATCCCTGGGAGAAGAGGCCTAAGTGGGCACTGGAACAGGTCTCAATAGTGCAGACTCGGCGGCCCAGGCGGGACAGGTCGGGGGCCCAGGGGGCACCAGCAGGCAGGGGGCCGCCTCACTTACTAGATCCGGGGCACCTGGATGATCCAGCGCATGTTGGGAGAGTAGACCTTGTGCTGGATGAACCAGTGGGCCAGGTTGAGCCACTCGTCGGGGCTGCGGCCGTAGATGGACAGCCGCGGCTCTGAGTACTGGTACTTGCTCTCCTCCAGCTCCCGGGCCACCTCCTGGGCACCAAGAAGAGCTCAGGTCAGGCCACGAGCACCCCGGCTGCTGGATCCTGCAGCTCCCTCAGCCACCTGCTCCCAGGCTGGGGAGGCCTCATCTACATCACCTGGCTGCCAAGCAAGTACTCACTCGCCTCAGCAGAGGCTCCTTCCTGGAGAGAAAGGCCTTGGGTCTGCACCATCACAGCATAACCAGGCCAGGCAGCAGACACGGCTCCCCAGGGAGCTCAGCTGCTCCCAGCCAAGCTCAGGCTGCAAATAGACAGGGCAGCAAGGCTGGACGCTGTGAATGCTCTCAGGGTGGGCACCCTCCTCCTCCTCTTGCCCACAGTCCACACAGTGGACACATTCAGCACCAGCCTGTCCACACTCGGAGCCGACAGCCGGGGCCAGAGCACTGGGCCCCTGAGCACCTGAGCTCGCCGGAGCTGGATGGTGGGTGGGCAGGGATTCGGGAAGGAGAAGATGACAAGGAGGCCAAACGCAACCCCCTTCTGAGGGCAGATGCTGGCAGGTGTCTGAGGAGGGCTTGGAGAGGCTGCGGGCCCACTCACCTTGACCATCCGAGCAAAGTACTCTCCTCCCAAATAGTTTTCCGTTTTCAAATACAGGTCACGCAGCTCACTGGCCCCCACAGGATTGTATTTAGAGTTGAACTTGTCGAAGCGGTGGAATGTCTGCCGGCCCTGGAGAGAGGGGGCCACAGCCAGATTCACCGCTTTGTTCTACGGCCACCACAGCCATTCCCCTCTCCAGGCCTTTACAAGGTGATCTGACACAGGGCCACACTGAAAGGTCTTCCCTGTCAGTTCTTGCATAAAATCAAAATGTCCTGGGGCCAGGACCATGCATCTTCACTCTGTCAGCCTTGGGGTCCTTTTGTGGGGGGACCTTGGTGAAGGAAGACCAGAGCATTGTGCTCTAAGCTGCTATGGCTAAAAGCATGGCTGGCTGAGTGAGCAGAGGATGCTAAACTATTGAACAATCAATAAAGTGTGCCCTGACCAGCCAGTGTGGCTCAGTGGCTGAGTGTCGACCTGTGAACCAGGAGGTCACAATTTGATTCCCGGTCAGGGCACATGCTGGGGTTGCAGCTCAATTCCCTGTATGGGGCATGTTACTATCTCTTTCTCTCTCTCCCTCTCCCTTCCTCTCTGAAATCAATGAAAATATATATTTTTTTAAAATAAAAATAAAGTATGTCCTATTACTAGTTAAATTTCATAATGCACTTTCTCCACCTTATCGCATTCAGTGTTTTGTTTGTTTATGCAACAGATTTTTTTATTGTGGGTAAAATACACATAACACAAAATTTACCATCATAACCATTTTTAAGTGTACAGTTCAGTGGTATTAAGTACATTCATATTGTTGTATAACCATCACCACCATCCATCTCCAGAACTCTTTTCATCTTGTAAAACTGAAATTCTGTACCTATCCTATATAATAAAAGGCTAATATGCAAATCAATCCTATGGTAGATTGACCTGTAGCTATAACGCACACTGACCACCAAGAGGCAGACGCTCAACACAGGAACTGCCCCCTGGTGGTCAGTGCACTACCAAGGGGAGTGCTGCTCAGCCAGAAACCAGGCTCAGGCTGCTGAGTGCAGCAGTGGTGAATGCAGCAGTGGTGGCGGGAGCCTCTACAGACTCCGCAGCAGCACTAAGGACCCCTCGCGGGGAGCAGGCCTAAGCCAGCAGTTGGACATTCCCCTGGGTGTCTGGAGGGGCTGAGGGATGCCCCCCTCCAGAGCATGATTGTCATGCACCAGCCTCTAGTTAAATAATAACTTCACATTCTCCCTTCCCCCAGTCCCTAGCAATCATTTTTTTCTTTTTCTTTATCTTTTTTTTTTTTTTTGTCCCTAGCAATCTTTATTCTCCTTTCTGTCTGGATGAATTTGCAAATCCTAGGTACCTCACACAAGTGAAATCATACACTACTTGTCCTTTTGTATAGGGCTTCTTTGACTTAGCATAATGTTTTCAAGGATCATCCACATTATGGCAGATGTCAGCACTTCATTCTTTTTTAAGGCTGAAAAGTATTCCATTATATGGATATACCACATTTTGTTTTTTCATTCATTTATTGATGAATCCTTGGGTTGCTTCTACCTTTTGGGCATAGTGAATAATGCTGCATTGATGTGTAAGTATCTGTTTTAGTCTCTGCTTTCAGTTCTTTTGGGTACATACTTAGGAGTGGAATTGCTGAGGAAACCCCATTACTATGTAGCTGCACCATCATTTAGTATTTTAATAATTCTGAAATGTCAATAGGCATGTTGCATTAAGCATTTTATAGGCAAGGAAATTAAAGCTTAAGTGAGTGGCTTAGGGGCACACAACTGCTAAGTGACCGAAGTGGAAATAGAACTGGGACCTGCCTGACTCCATGTCCCATACTCTTGTCCCCTGGCCCAGGGCTGCTCCCAGCCAGTGATTCTGAGGCCAAATTATCTCTCACAGTCGCCACGGCTAGAAGAAAAAGCTGCTTGCACAGTCAGCCTCTCTCCAAGCACAATCATGTTTTCTTTTCAGGCGGCTGATTCCCCAGCCGGGACTGCCTGAGGCCCCGGGGTGGAAGCTCACTCACCGCGTGGACGTCCAGAGAATCCACAGTGAGGTCGTAAGGGTCCATGTGCAGGCTGTCGAACACCTGCCGCAGGGTGATCTTCTGGCCCTGCTTCTCGGCCACGATTCTGTCAGGCTCCGTCTGGTACGTGTGCTTGATAAAGCGCAGCAAGTGCTTCTGATTCATGCAGGCAGCCGCGTGGATGTGCGTGTCCACCTGCAACACGGCACCCCCCAACCCGTGAGCCGGGCCGCCTCCTCTGGCAACAAGAGTTAAGACGTCCAACCCTCAGGGTGCCGCTTATGCCTGGATGCTCCCTCCCCACTTCTTCTCTAGACTTTGGAACTGGTCTCCCTCCAGCCTTGCTGTGCAATTCAACTCCTTCCAGCATCTAGAAATCTTTTTAAGCTGTAGATTGGATCCGGCTACTTCTGTTAACGAAACATCAGTGCCCCTCGTGTCTTCAAGATTAAGCTCAAGCTCCGTAGCCTGGGATTCCAGGCTTACATCAAACCTTACCTCTCCCCTGCCAGGGCCCTGCTTTATGCTCCAGCCACGCCACACCACTGCCAGGTGCCCCTGGCACCATGCTATTCCACACCACATCATTGCCCATGCATGTCCCCAGCCTGGCATTCCTTCTTTTTTCCTCGTCAATCTCAGCCACCTGAAAACTTCCTAAAACCTCCTCCATTTGAAAGCTAGTCCTGATCCCCCAAGCACAGCTGATGAGTCTCCCTTACCCAACCTCGGGAGCCGGCACAGACTCTCCCTGTACTGTACATGTCCTCTGATCCGCTCCAATATTTTCCTGGATCCTTCTTCACTAGACAGGACAGGGACCATGTCCAGTGCATGTAAGTCTCTAGAGCAGTGGTTCTCAACCTTCTGACCCTTTAAATACAGTTCCTCATGTTGTAACCCAACCATAAAATTATTTTCGTTGCTACTTCATAACTGTAATGTTGCTACTGTTATGAATCGTAATGTAAATATCTGATATGCAGGATGGTCTTAGGCGACCCCTGTGAAAGGGTCGTTCGACCGCCAAAGGGGTCGCGACCCACAGGTTGAGAACCGCTGCTCTAGAGCCTGGAACAATGTTTTACTTAAATCAGTGGATGGCCAAATAAACAAATGAGCCGGTATAACAGGTTCCAGTAATTTTGATGATGTCCATATCCTCATATAATCTCAAGGCCCACCCACTGTCCCACAAAACCCCACTCTACCCATTGACCTCTCTTGAGCCTTCCATTCAGATGCCAGCCCCAAAGAAACAGAGCCCGAGCTAAGCTGCGGATAACCTGGGGTCACAGTGAGCATCCTGGTCCTGCTTCCAAGAGCCCAAAGGACCTAAGGGAGGTTCGTGGGGAGGGTGGCAGCAGCCTCACAGGCCAGAGTGCAGCTGGCTGCCACGCCACACTCTGCAGTTACTACTGCGGCTGACTGGGCACCCTGCCAGGGCTGGGGTGAAGAGGCGGCTGCCCTCAGGCCTGGGAATGCTGTCCCGCTGACCGGGCATCACCAAGTCATGCCAAACCAGACATTTGATCCACTGAACCTCTCTGGGCATTATACCAGGCAGCCCATGTTGCTGGCCACATCACTCCCTCATCAAGGCCCTTCCTGCCATTAATCCAGAAAGATAGACCACTAGACATCAGGGAAACGCAGCCATTCAAAGCACCAAAAGCACCGTGTAAAGGCTCAGACACCTCAGGGCTGAGCTGGGCTCATGTGGAGGCACAAAAGAAGGTCAGCTTGGCTCAGTCCAAAAGAAGGTCACCACCTCAGCATGACTCAGCACATTCTGGGGTTTCTGGTCGTGTCCTCCAGCTTACCAGTGACACACTGCAGGGGGTACAGTCTGTCTTTACCCCCCTGGGTCACAAGATGAGGGAGGAAAACAACTGGACCACCCAGGAAGCATCCACACTCCAAAATCTCCAAGACAATTGTTTTTGGAACAAGTAAAAGATGTCAGTGTTTTCAATTCATCGTAAGATCCAAATGCATTCCTTCTTTCATCTAACCCCCAGGTCTAGTAAACAAACATTAGAGTTTCCAAACAGGGCTGGCCAAACCTGGCTCCTGAGCCAACACTGACCATTCCATACCCATGGTGGACACCAATAATCAATCTCAGCACTCTTTTCACTAAGCTTTGGGAGCAGCCTGAGGTAGCCACTCCCAATTGGTTGTTTGGCACAGAAGATGAAACCTATTTGCTACCCTTGATAGGACACTTTGGCAAGAGAGAATATGGCCTAATTCTACCCAACTCCTAAGCAGCAAACACACTCAGCCTCTCATTCTTAGCTCTGAGCGGAAACCAGTTATCTCAGTTATACAGCTGCTGGCCTCATGATGTCGTAATCCATGACCTGCTGCAATGTTGCAGGTGCTTTCACAAATACTGCCCACATCAAGGCCATGCACAGCTCCTGGGAGCCCGGCCCTAGCGTGCCCCCAGGACTCTGCCAGCCACCTCGGGAATGTGGAGGCCACCCTCCCAACCCAGCCTGGATTTCAGAAAGCAAGCTCTCCCCGCATAGTAGATGCTTCCAGGGTAAGATAAAATAGCCAGCTCCCAGGAGGCGTGGAGGGGCAGGCACAGGCCTGAACTAAGAGCAGACCTGGATTTATGGACTGACTGTGGGGCCAGAGAACAGGTGACTGCGTCACAGCACAGGGGTCAAGGCCATCTCTGTCCAGACAGCACATTAACCCCAGAGAGACAGGGAACCCTGAGGATGGGCTCTGGTATGTAACACAGCCCCATAAGGACTCTCCCACATTGTGGCTATAGAGCAGCTGGTTGGTCCAGGAATACCCACTGGGCCCCACCTCAGAAACCAACAGTGTGGGAACCAGTGCTGTCAGCAAGGCCACCTCGGCCCCAGACAACAGGAAGCAGTCAGGCCCAGAGCATATGCGTCCAGAGGGCAGGACTGCATTGAGCTTGGACACTCATCTGGGCCTGTGCTAGACATGTGGGTGCATGTGGGCAGGGCTGAGAGGAGCTGACAGAGACACGGAGGCACCCATCTGTATGAACACCCAGGTTCACAGAGAAGGAACAAATGGTGCTTGGAGGTGAAAATGCCAGGTAGGTGGTGTCTACATACATCCATTCGCCTCTGTCTGGAAAACCCCAAACACTTCCAGAAGCCTCACAGCCCAGGAGCTGAAGCCAAACTCTCATTTCTTAAGGATCCCACCCAAGTGGGAGTCCATGGCAGACTCCATGATGCTTAACGGACAGGACCCTGAGGCTTCCCCAGATGGAGCCTTCCGTCTCCCACTGCTGAGTGCTGCCCACCTGAGCTGGGCTTTCCCAGAGGATCCACATCCTCCCTGGGCCCACCTACAAGAAGTGACTCTTGTTCAACAGCAAATGCCCCATGCTTAGCACTACTCCCTTGCTTCTCTGTATATTAGTTAAATGGAAGAAAATGGAAAAGCCAGAAACTGAGATCATTTACCACCTGAGTCCAGACCAAGCCCTCTCGTCCACTCTAGAGAGGGGCAGAGGGGGAACACATACTTTTCTTTAAATACACTTGATTCCAAAGGAAGCAAAATATGGAACTCCCAAGTCCAAAGAGGTCTTAACAGTCTTTTCTCTCTGTGATGAATTTAATACATCCTCTACCTTAAAAATAACCTGGCCTCAACTGATGACCAATGAGCAGGTCATGCCTATTTTCCAAGGAAGAGGACATTTATTCAGCTTCTATTTCCTATGAACAAGTAAGAAGCTGGCAGTACCCATTCTCCCTACAGAATGCCCAACTGGGTACCATGTAGTACCATCTGGGGCATGATGGCCGACACACAGAAGGCAGCATGCTGGTCTTCCTTCTGCACATACACATCACCTGCCACACAAGGGCACCAGCCCAAGACTGACTCAGGGCATCCCTGTAGGTTAGAAGAGCAATGGGAAGGGGTCTGAACCCCGCCCCAGGAACACACCTTTCTCACATTATAGAAGTCTCGGTGGGGGTTACTCTTCAACTCTTTGAACTCAGACATCTCATTTAACATCTCGTGAAGGCTGAACTTGGATTCCAGAAAGTTCAATCGCCGGTGACAATATGTTTTCCTGCAGGTTGGAAAGGGAGAGAAACCATAGTTGAGAAGTCTCATCGAGCTCTCCGGTTTGGAGACCTCCAGGGTCGGCAGGGACCCACCCTCAAGTGGAAGGTCAGGATGGAGCAGGGGGGGATGAGGTCCCAGCTCTCTACAGACCCAGCTGAAGGAGCTGTGTAACCACATCCGTGTGCTCTGAAGTAAATGAGCAGCTGATACAGGGCAGTGGCGCTGACTTTTCAACCTCATACAGGTTCTTTGACTTCTAGCTCTGTGCTTAGGCAACGGATCTTGAGCCTCTATTTCCCATGAACAAGTAAGAAGCTGGCAATGCCCAAGATTAACGGGAGGGTGAAACTGGTTTATGCGTGTGGAGTGGATGCTCAATAAAAGTCTCCCTCCCTGACTGCTTCCTTTTCTTTTCCTCCCGTCTGTCCTCAGCCACCTTTAATTCTTTGAAAGGAGTTTAACTTCTTCCTAGGAGATTGGTAATACAGTCAAACTCTCAGGCGTGACCTGCCCATCTTGGCCTGCTCCCAACCCCGAGACCCAAGGACCTCTCAGCTCTGAGGTTTCATTGTGGGCAGATGAGGAATGTAGAGATGTCTGTTACTAGGACAGAAATCTCTGCTCTGACTGATGCCACCACCAGTTGGCAAAAAAAGCCATTGGGGTGAATGGGGGAGCCCACTGCTCATGGCCAGCTGCCAGCCACACCTAGCCCGGATGCCTGGCCACACGCCTGTGCCCACAGCCACACAGAACCTTCAGCCACAGTTCATGCCACGTGCTTCCTTGTGCCCCCCCACAAACAGCAGCTCCTTTAGCATCCAATCACTTTAGACCTTCATAAAGAGCGGCTCTGGCCCCTGGAACAGCATGGTCATCTGCCAGTCAAGATGAGCCCCAGAGAGGAGCGCAGGAGTGTATCGGTCACCAGGGATTTCAAAGATCACCTTGAGGAGGAAACTGGTCTTGCAAGGCGTGTCAGGCCATAAAAACTGTGAACAATGCACTGCCCTGGGGTGGGGGGAAGGTCATTATCACTGGCCCCAGGACAGATCATTGGATCTGGGGACCTCAACACCTGGGGCCCTTCCTGTAAGCCTGTAGAAAAGGGGTGGAACCATATCTGCAGGACAAAGACCCCAGAAGGTTATAAAAGGTGAAGCCCTCTGTGGTGTTTCTTCACTCTGATTTGGAAATTATTCCCGGAGTCCACTAGTGTTAATAAATGGAGCCCCCCACCCCTTTCTCTAGGAAGCATGCTTGGTATTTCTTTGGCCTTCTGTAACAACCTCGCGCAGTCCCTCTCCCCAGTAGGATTCACCTTAACAGCCTCCCAGACAGGACAGCCACTGAGCACACACCCTCACCATCTTTCCCTCCTTCCCAAGGCTTTCCCTCAAAGCTCCTCCCTTTGGCTGAGGTGAGCTTCCCAGGAACTGTCCCTCCCCTCTTCCAGGTCTTATCTGCCCTCAGATCAGAGAGGAGCAAGACCCACCTGCCCATCCCCCTCAGGCCCACTCTCCTCCCTTGGAGACTGGCCTCACACTCATTCCCAGTAAAACCCAAAAGGCAGGGCAAGAACCAAGTTCCTCAGTGGTGACCAGCACCCTCTCCCTCCCTGGGCACACCCAGCACAGCCACCCAGGGTCCAGTCGTGCTGCACTTCCATTGCTGATTAGCTTAAGTGCTCATCAAGAAGACAACTGCCTGCCAGGTTAACAAGGGCCAAGCCCACAAGCATCATGGGGGTTGTGGCACAGGGTTCCCAGGCTCCCTGCACTCTCCCCTCCAGAAACACAGAAAACCCAACACCTGAAGCAACAGCCTTGAACGCTCCTCCACCATCTAAGGAATGCCCTGAGCTGATGACTGTGCAAGGCAGTCATCATACCTGGGGAGAAGAGTGATAGCCATTCTAAGGTGCACAGGTGGCCACCAGCAAACAGGAGCTCCACACCTACGCATGCAGGACAGGAAATACCAACTCTAATACCCCAGCCTGTGATGGAGAGCTGTTGCAGAAACCCACAGGGCACGGGGTAGAGGGAAAACCACTCTCTTTCTGGGGTGGTTTAAGTGCGAGAAAACCCAGAGCAAAGAGGTGACCTAGATGGCTTTTCCCAGCCCCCTCCCTACAGAATAGCACCCACGCAAGGAGAGGCAAACTGGGGGGCAGCTGGCTTACGTGGGGCCATCAGTGATGAGGGCCAGGATGTGGCTCATGTCCACCGTGTAGGTCTCCAGGTCGGGGTAGGGCAGGCTGTGGGGCTCCTGGCACTCCAGCATCTTCTCATCGTCGTACACGAAGAGGATGCCCCCCTGCATGCGGACCAGGTAGCCCAGGTTGGGGGGAGCATCATCTATACGGTAAGGGTCTTCCTGGGGCAGTGGGAGAGGGTGGAATTCTGCAAAACAGGATTGAGCGATGGCAAAGTGCCCTTGACCTCATGAGCTCACATGGGCTCCAAAGGCACATTCTCGGTGAGGCTTATTCTGGTGATCCCATACAAAAACCACTACCCCACCTCCACCCCACCCACCCTGGCATCTCACACCCCCTTCCCCGCTTGACTTTGTTTCCTTAGCACCTATGACTATGTAAAATAAGTTCACTTAGTTATCCTGGGTGGTACATGTTTGTCTGGTTCGTTTCTGCATCCCCATTTCCTAGAATAATCCCTGGAACGTGGCTGGGAAGTTTTTAAAATTTAACTGAAATGAGCTGAAGCCTCCTGGGCATTTCAGGGCCACCAGGTGCACTGAAAAGGGCAGCTGTGTCCTCTCCTAATAAGACAGCACCTGGGACTGCCCCGCGGGCACAACTATCCCTGTCCTCCCACGGCTTCCTGGGCCCAGGGCAGCCGAGGGGCTAAGGCGCCGCCCACCCCCAGAGGAGCACAGAATAAGGCTGGTCTCCCACAGAGCAAGGAATGCCAACCGCTATGAGTTGAGTTAGCCCATGGTGGGCAGGAAGCTACTCCTGGCTATTGCCCAGCTATGAGACGCTGAGCAAACCACTTTACCTCTGATCCTGTCTGCTCATCTGAGGATTACACACCCTGCCTTCACAGCCCATTGTGAGGGCTGCAAAAGTGGGTATAGGAACATGCTGTGTAAATAGCAATTCCTGACATGTAAATTACTGGGCATTACTCTCATAATGACTTTCCCTGACTCTTGCTAAGCTCTGTCTCTGGCCAAGGAACAGGTTATGCTTAACAGCAATGGAACTGTGGGCTGCTGCTCTGCTCAGAGTCCCTGAGACGTGCCAGTGGCCTGTGAGATGCCAGCAGTACGAAGGCCTGGGTGAAGCCACAGCCCCCACCCACCACACTCATGCCAGGACCCCTGGGCGCTCTGCTTTGTAGAAAGTACACATTTGACAGTCATTCCTGCCGGCCTTTGCCAAAAATGGGGCAGGTGGGATCAACTTCCCTCAGACAAACAGGGAAATGGGTGCGAAGGGCTGAGATTTACCCAGGGCCCCTGGTGGTAACAGATACTCAAAGTCCAGGTCTCAGAGCTTCAAGGAGGCCAGAAATGGCACCAGCTACACCCAGGGGGCAGCCTGGGTCATGGGCACTGGCACACCATCAGGCCCTTACTGGGTCCCACCCCCCATCCCCCACCAACTTTCAATATTGAGGTTTCCTGTGATGCTCATTCATCTCACAGTCTCTACTGCTCCTGGGTCCTTCCCCGGCCGAACAGAGCCCACCAGAAATGATCCTGCCCTCGCCAATCTCCCAAACCCACAGCATAAACCAGCTTCCAATTACTGAACACTCACTGGGTGCCAGGACTGCACTCACTGCTTCACATTCATTCCTTCATGCAATCCTCTCAGCAGGCCCAGGTGACAGGTACTATTAATATTCCCATTTTACAGACTGAGAAACTGAGGTTTGGAGAAATCTTTGCCCAACAAAGTGGCAGAGCTTAGATCAGGTAGGTTTGACCCCCGAGCCTACCTCCCCTATCCCAGAACATGCCTCCTATAACTTACCCCGCCCCCCCCCGGCCCCACACACACACACTAATTTGGCATTTAATGTCTGATCATGTTTTTTAAAATACCCCACATGACTGCCTGTCTCCCTGGAAAACTCCCAAGGTCCAGACTTTCATCTCTCTCCTAACTTCCACAGCTCAGTTCTGTGGCGGGTGAAGCCAGCACCCTGCCCTTACAACACCATCCGGGGGAAACAGATCCAGCTAGTAAAAAGTCCTGGCCAACTCTTGGACCATGTCCACTTGGAACCCCACCTGCCGCCACAGCACCGTACCTGGGAGGCCCTCCCCCGGAGATGCTGTATCCACCCGAGAATGACCCAAGTACTGGGCTGTGGTCCGTGGGAAACGATGATAGGCAAGCCGGGCATATTTCTCCCGGATCATCAGGGCCTTGGCCAGGCTCTTGGCGGCCTGCTCGTAGTCCTCCACGGTGATCTGCAGAGGAAGGTGTGCAGGAAGAGTGCATGTAGCCGGCCTGAGGCCGCTGTCCTTAGCAAGACCTGCTGCAAGGCTGGCCCTTGCTGGCAGCTGGGAACCGGGTTTCGGGAGCATTCCCACCATTCCCTGACTTGTAAGAGTGGCTCATTGTGCCTGCGCTGCTGGCACAAACCGGGTTATGCTGAACACCTGATTTCCTTCTGGGAGTCTGGAATGTGGGGCTGTGCGATGCAGGTGTGAGACCAGCCTCAATAAAAGCCTTGGGCGCTGAGTCTCTCATGAGCTTTCGTGATAGATGACACTTCACACGTGTTGCCACCCTCTGAATTAAGTGTGCTGCGGTGACTCCGCTGGGAGACGACCCCCCCTAGACTCTGCCCCGGGGACCTGTCCCCTGGGCTGGTCTTGCTCTGTCTCCTTTCGCTGTAATAAATCCTAGTCAGAGTACAGCTATGTGCTGAGCCCTCGGAGTCCTAGCAAATCCCTGACCTGGGACAGTCTCGTGGACCCACACAGGAGGAGAGTTAGGTAGGGAGGCAGCTACTCCGCCTGCACACCCCCAGCCAGCCTCCAGTGCTGCTGATTGAAGCACAAGCCTGCGGCTGCACCCAGCACACAGAGGCAAAGCCTGGACCGTGTCCCTCGTGAGGGTGAGCATCTTCGCTCTCAGCTGATGGGTCCTTTGGCGGTAATACTAAAAACGCCTGCCTGCTCACTCTGCTGCTTTGCCGCCCCCAGGCTCTCACCCAAATTCACCCAAATTCACCCAGCCACAAGCATTTAGGGACCGATCTCGTGTGCTAGACCCTCTCCATAGATTTCGTTGGGTCCTCACTGCAACCTGTTTTACAAATGGGGGAACCGAGGCCCAGCGAGGATAAATCACACGCCAGGAAGTCACATCAAACTGCAGAGCCTGATCTGACTGATTCCCAAAGCCCAGGGATGTTCTGCTTTCCCAGAGCTGCCTCGTGCTCAAAGACGAATGAGATAAACTCCCACCTCATCAGTCTTAGTCAGTTTGGGAAGGATGTGTGGAGCAGAATCTGAACGCGCTCGGGAGACGAGCAGCTGAACTGTCATAACAGCGGATATGTGACACAGCAGAGGGCGGACAAGATGCGGGTGGGAGGAGCGTGGGAGGGCAGAGGCCTGAAAGTGTCCTCCTCTGCTTTAATGAAAAAATCACTTTAGTTTTGAAACATTTTAAACATACAAACAAGCACTGGCAGACACCCAGAGCTAACAATTTTAATATTTTTCCATCATGGTTTCAGCTCTCTTATAGGTTTGAATAAATAAATCATCACAGATGCAGCCAAGGGCACATGCCTGGGTTGCGGGCTCGATCCCCAGTAGGGGGTGTGCAGGAGGCAGCTGATCAATGATTCTCTCTCATCATGGATGTTTCTATCTTTCTCTCCCTCTCCTTTCCTCTCTGAAATCAACAAAAATGTACTTTAAAAAAATAAAATGACAATTTGCAGGTGTTTGGAATGTTTGCACTGTTGCTGGTAGCAACTTTAAAATAATTTTTAAAAAAAAGAACAAGGAAGTTCTTTAATGATATGGCATTATCTCCAAGAGGTACTGTTAAGTAAAAAAAAACCAGGCTCAGTTATATCATGTGTATAGTAAACTACTGTTTGTGTACAAATAAACGAACCATGTGTATATAATTAATTGCAGGTACACAGGCCAGGTATGTGAGAACACACAAGAAATCAAGCCAAGGGCTGCCTCTGAGAAAGGGAACTGGGTGCTGGAGAACTATATAATTTTGGGTTTTTTTTATATTTTGTACCATATGCAAGGATTCTCTATTGCCCCCAAAATAATATATGTTGTTATGGCTAGGGGGAAATGTGCAAGAAGAGTCGTAAGCCACTTTGCTTTCTCTGGTATAGTATATATTCTAAAACTACCGTGAAAAAGGAAAGAGAAAGAGAATAACACGGTCAACTGAGGCACAAGTAGTAGGTTGAGGGCCAGGGAGGTAGAACCAAACTTAACCCCAGCACTAACTTTAGTGATATTTCTCTTTCTGAGTAAGCAATAAAAATGCATCCTCCTACCAGGTGAAATTAGCACATTTTCAGTGAGTTAACTGACTTGGTGTGTACATCAGCTCATTCACTTCCTCATCAGCACCCTCTCTTCCTGGCTGGAGGGCTAACCTATATCTAAGGATGCTGAGGAGCCGAATCAGCAAACCAGTCAACAACAGGACTTTGAATCCATTCAGTATCTGGGAACACTAAAGGGGCACCTTCCTCAATGGGCTTCAGGGCAGAAAACACAGGGAACTAATAGGCCATGGGCACAGCGTGCCAGCTCACAGCCCAGGCCCTCCTCACAGGAATGGACAACACCCTAGACACCCATACCCCACAACCTCAGCCAGGACCCTCCTTTTCTAATTCCTATACCTCCTGCCCACTGCCAGACACCTACAGACTGGGCCAGGCTTCAGGGCTGGGCATAACCCAATGGCCCAACGGGCTCTGGCCTCTGCACAAGGCACATACCACCCTCACACAGCCCCCAGGGGATCCCACGGAGAGTGAGAGTAGGGCGAGTGGGAGACACCTTACCCCGGCACAGTAATCTCCACTGATGGTTACCCGCTGGTACTCGGGCATGGCAAAAGGTGCTGGCGCGAGCTGGCAAGTGGCTCCAGGGAGCACAGGTGTTGCAGGAGACATGGCTGGAGTGGTTGTCGGGGGGCCCTTCCAATCTGGCTGCGTTGGCATTTGCAGAGACAGGGACTGGGACCGAATCATCTTGAAACTTTTCTTTCTAAAAGCCAAGCACAAGGAAAAGGGGGAGGTGTCAGTAGCTAATTGGGGCAAGTGATAAAGAGTCTTGTTATACCCGTGGCAGGAGAATTTTGCTCTGATTAGTCACTGATGTTGGTCTTATTGTTAAGATCTAATTAGTTATGTTTTCCTCTTAAACACACCTGCGTAAAATACAAAACAGCCATCCAGACACCCATCGCTGTGGTCACTAAGAACGGTCATGGGCTGTTTACTCTGTTAAGAGGAGGACAGACCATCCTGCAGGGGTCTAACCCTGAGGACAGAAGAGGACAATGCCAAGTCAACCAGCATGCTGTCTTCAGACAACCCAAAGTCTAAGTCCCAGCGTATGACAGTCTCAGGAAGGACTATGAGCAGGGTCACAGAGAGAAGTGACACTATTGCCGAACCGGTTTGGCTCAGTGGATAGAGCATCGGCCTGCAGACTGAAGGGTCCAGGTTTGATTCCAGTCAAGGGCATGTATCTTGGTTGCGGGCACTGGGGAGCGTGCAGGAGGCAGCTGATCAATCTCTCTCATCAATGTTTCTGACTCTCTAACTCTCTCCCTTCTTCTCTGTAAAAAATCAATAAAATATATTTAAAAAAAAAAAAAAAAAAAAGAAGTGACACTATTTCCCAGAGTTGGAAATTTGGAGCATTGGCGCCAGAAGACATGAAGACCATGAACCAGTCACACCTCATTGTTTCATAAAAGTCAGGGACCCAGAGAAGGGAAAGGGCTTACTCAAAGTCACAAGGCAAAGTGGCAGCTAGCCCTGGGCCTCCTCCCTCCCTGGTACCTGCTCCACCCCACTACCCCAGCTGCTCCTTCCTTGAGGCTGCCATGAGCCTTCCTAGCTGCTTCTGCCTGGCAGGCACAGACCTGAGTCTATTATGGAAAACTGATTAGTCAGCATCAATTTCAGGTCCCTCTGGACCTGTCACCTTGGCACCAATAGATGACTTTACAAACTCTTGGAGAAGTGGACACAACAAGGTCAGTTTAAAATGCTACATCTCGCTCACCCACCCAACGTGGCTCAGTGACTGAGCATCAACCTATGAACCAGGTAGTCATGCCAGGGTTGTGGGCTCAATCCCCAATGTGGGGCATACAGGAGGCAGCCGATCAATGATTCTCTCTCATCATTAATGTTTCTATCTCACTCTCACTCTCTGAAATCAATAAAAATTTATTTTTTAAATGCTACATCTCATGCTTATTTGCAATGCTGATTTGTGAACACTCACCTTCCTCATTAACTAAACAGTAATGTTTCCAATGACAACATCCCAAGTCTTAGGATCCCAGGAAGGGAATTAACAGCAGTGAGGTGAGGCCCTGAACACTCCGCTCTCTCTTGTCTCTCTCTGCCTCCAGTGGAGTCCAAGCCCGTAGCATTGCCACCTTGTGGTGTCAGAGCCTCCAGCCACCAGCAAAGGACTGGGTGACAACCATGACCCACCCGAGTCCACAGAGCCCCTCTTCTCTAGGCACCAGTGACACCTATAGAGTGTGGAGAAGTCGGTTAATCTCTATGAGTCTCATGGCTCACAGGAAGCAGCTGACTTCCTCCTGGCTCTTGGCCAGATCTCCTCACAGACCCACTGGTGATTTTTCAGGAACCACAGTTCCTTCCCTTGTTTATACACCCACCACTTGCCATGGCTCGCTGGTCCTCATCACCTCTTTGGGGACAAGGCTGTTTACACCTGGAAAGTGGAGGTGACCACTTTCTCAGAGACCATCTTTGCCCAGCCCCTGGCCCTGCATAACAGGTGCACTGCGTTGTTTGGGAAACTCAGCCTGAACGAACGCCAGGAGCCTCGGCCCAGGCCTCCCCGGCCTGCCATCCATTCATCACACAGAGCTGAGCCAAGGACGATGCCAGCTCATGTCAGTCCATCATCACCCTGAGTAATGAGGTTCTCACTTTCGCATTGTTTGGACATTCGCAATTAGAGGAAGAGCCATGCTTTGGGCTCCCTCTCACATTCTGACAGGCTCCCTCGAGCCCCATGAGACTGGCTTCTGTGTCACTCACAAGCCTGCCAGGTCACTGTTGTTAATCTCTAAGCCAAGTGCCACACATGCTTCAGCCAGTGCCGCCTGATGGCTGGTCCCGCCAAGGAGAAGCAAGGTGACGTGTAAGTAAGAACAGTAAAAAAAAGCACCCCATGATCAGAAAGCTGAGAGGCTGGCTAAGCCAACACCCCACCAGGCTTGTCCTAGAAATGTCCCCATCCTTCTGCCCATTGAGGAAGCCAGTGTCCACATGCTAGTGTCCAAAGAATTCTCCTTCTTGGAGACGTCCATTATGGCTCCAGCCTTGGTCTTCAGGTGAGACTCAGATGTCACATGTGAACATCCGCAGGCTGGAGCTCAGACTTTGCAGACACAAGGTTTACTACCAGATGGGCCAACCTCTCCTCGGGGCCCACTCATCTTAGGAAAGGGCTTGGAGTAACCAGAGCTAACCACCAAGTTTGTGTCTCAGATAACTGGGAAAGCTCAATGGAGCCCATGGGGAGGGCCCTGTGTTCATGTTCTCTTGCTGCACGACAAGTTGCCACAGCCAGATGGCTTCAACAACACATAACACAGGTCTGCAGCTGAGAAGTCTGGGTGGGTGTGACTGGGCTCAATGCTCATGATATCGAAGGGCAAAATCAAGATGATGGTCACACTGAGTTCCTATGTGGAGACTCTGGGAGAAAATCCACTCCCAAGCTCACTTAGGGTATTGGCAGATTCCAGTCCCATGGGACCACAGCCTGAGGCCCCTAGTTCCTTGCTGGCTCCTGGGCAGGTGTCACTCGCTTTCTTGCACACAGACATCCTCCATCTTCAAAGCCAGGCATGACCTTGGTTCCGGTGCTCCAAATCTCTGACTCCCCCCTCTACGACCAGCCTGTGATTAGGTGATGCCCACCTGGTAACGTCCCTATCTTCAGGTCCACTGTGCCACATACCACAGCATAATCACAGGAGTGATGGCTCATGATATTCAAAGGGTCTGGAGATTAGGGAGGGACATCATAAGCCCATATCTAGTGTCCATTCTATACAACCGAGGCTCAGCCAACAAAAATGAGAGCAGCAGCTGTGTGTGTGTGCGTGTGTGAGTGTGTGTGTGCGCACACACACACACACACACACACACACATCCTTCTTTCCCTCTCAAGACCACCTGAAGCTCCCCATATGTGTCACAACAATAAAAGCTTACCATAACTGTTATCTGAATTTTAGAACCATGCGGGTCTCCTGGCTGGAAAGGACTTTAAAGATGATATACTCCAACCCTCTCACAGCGGCAGCTTTTGCTTGAATATCTCCAGTGACAGAGAGCTCTCTACATTTCTGAAGAACACATCAGCATTCGATCGTATTCAAAAAACCATCTGCCAAGCACCTACTCTGGGCCAGGCCAGTGTTAGGCACATAAACACAAGGTGAACAAAACAAGATCCATTCCATTTGTTAGAAAGCACTTCCTTTTGATGGGCTAAGATCTGTCTGTCCACAGGCGCACCTGCTGCACCTCGTGCCACCCCTGGGGCACCAGAGGAAGCCAGCTCACTCTGCCACAGCTGGCACACCCCCTCCTTCCCTGCCCACATGTCCCCCTGGCAGACACACACTCCTGCCAAAACTCTGGCGGGGTATGGGGCTATGAGGACACCAGCTCCAGGCCAAGCCAGAGAGCCCACAGGCCAGGAAGCAGCTTCGTCCTCCTGGGCCACAGGGACCTTCTTACCTGACCAGCTTGTCAACACAAGATGGTGAACGGCCTTTCTCCGTTGTTCTGATGCCCGCACCAGCATGCTCTAGGGCCCTTGGCTGCCTCTGCCATTCATGGTGTCCTAACTCTTCCCCTGGCCCCCTCCTTAGCCCTCCTCAGCTCCTGGGAACCAGACGTCCCAGAGTCTTCAGTCATAACATTTGATTTATGTGCTAAGCCCAAGGTAAGAAGTAGGGCCCCTCTTGCTCTTCTAGAGAACAGCTGGCATCTTCCCAGGGGCCTTTGCAGCCCACTGCCCTGTGTAGTCTGCCCAGAGGACTGCCAGGCAGGGAGCGGCACCAGAGCAAACCTTTCCCCAAAGGCTCTCAATTATGTACAAAGAATCAGGGGCCACAGGGGGACCCTCTCTTGTGAATAATCTACCGTGTGCCAGGCCCTGGGGGTAGATGGATTGATGAAATTTAACCCTGACTCCAGGGGCTGACTGGTAATGGCACTGATGGTTGGACAGTTCAACAGACTGTCCTCATTGTCATCAAACAACGTGGTTGGTGTGTGAGAAAGCCTTGGTTGTTGGGGATCCCAGAGGAGACACCTGATCCAGACTGGGGGCAGGTGCAGCGGAGCAGCAGGTCAGCGAAGGCTCCCTGCATCACTTCCTTCTGATAGAGAACCCTCACCTATGGCTGTCTCCTCTCCTTCCCTCCCTCCTGACCAAGGGCTGGTCTCCATTCACCCGCCTCCTCCCTAGCTCCCCTTCCCCAGGCCTTCCCATCTGCCCTTCTCCAGAAAGATCCCAGAGGTCAAAATGAAGTACAAGCTTTACTACCTTTTAAATTAAGTTTTAAATGCTCCATTCTCAACTTGAAAAAGCAGATGAATTGGCTGTTTCAAATGAAGTTCCTTTGTCAATGGCCTGAATGAACAAGTTACCTCCCCCAGATTGAAGAAGTTTCATAAAATAAAATGATGTAACAGCACTTTATCTGGGCTATCCACAATTCATAACAAGTATCTATTTACCTGCTTTCAGTACATTCTTGAGGAAGTTGCTATTTTGGAGAGCTACATTTTTCAGATCACATCTGTCCCCTTATTTTTAAAAATACCAACTTTGGTGTGGCTTTTTACAATGAAAATCATAATCCTGAATCTTAGTCAGAGCGTGCTGCACATAATCTAAAGTTCTCTCGGTGACTCAGGGTCATCATTGTACGATCCAGTCACCATCGTCAAGGCGTTTTGCTCTGAGACTGCAGTGCGTCAAATTCTTCATCTGCTTTTCACAGTTGTTCCGTTTCCTCCCTCACTGTTGCCTGTCTAATACTAACAATAATAAAAACAGGAATGCTAATAATGTTCCCAGCACTGTGCTAAGCAGTCGTGCGTATTAGCTCATTTAATTCTCACAAGATGGGTCCTTTAATTACACTCACTGCACAGATTGAAAATGGTTCTCCTGCAGTTAGAAGACGCGCCCAAGGCCAGACCTGAGAAAAGACAGGGCTGTCATTTGAACCCAGTGGACTGGATCCAAAGCCTGGGCTCATAATCGCCACACATCCCTTCTGCGACCCTGTCTCTAGAAGTTCTTCTCTCACTTCCAATTTGCTTCCTTAAATTTGATACCATATGATCTCACTTCAATGTGGACTCTGATGAACAAAATAGAACCAGAGGCATGGATACATGGAACAGACTGGCAGATGTCAGAGGGAGACGGATGGGACAGACGGGATGAAAGAAGGTGAAGAGATTAGCCAAAGAACATGTATGCAGCGTGGTGACGGTCAGAGGGAGTGGGGACAGGGGCTGGGCAGAGGTGGGTAAAGGAGGGGGCATGAAATGAGGGACATCTGTAACAGTGTCAGCAATAAATGTTTAAAAAATTGTCACAGGATAAGAAACAAGATCACCAGCTTTTTAGAATCTGTGCAACGTAATAATAAATAGGAGATGGGATGGAAATATTGGGAGGATGATAGGTTTCTTTTGGGGATGATAAAAATATTCCAGCCCTAACTGGTGGTGATGGTTGCACAACTCTGCAAATGTAATAAAAACCACTGAATTATATATCTTAAATGGGTGGATAGTGTGTTATATGGATTACATCCCAATAAAGTTATTTAAAAAGAAGAAATAGGAGAGGCCAGAGAGCACTAATGTGCATTTTGGTTGCTCAGAAATTTTTCGTGTTGTCAATGTTGGCTAAGTTTCAACTATGTACTTGTTAGGTGAACTCGGGCTAGGTAATATGAAGAGATTCAAAGTGAACAAAAGATAGCTTCTGGGCACCACCGGGCTTTACCTGTCTTCTTGTCTTTGCCTCCTGACTTTGATTCCATAGATTGCCCACCCCTCCCTCTCACCAATCCCCCTCCCATTGGAGACCTGGACAATACCATCTTCCTAAGGAGGCCGGGCCCTGCAGCAAGCCATCCCTGCTGGCCTCCTGATTGAGGCCTCGCCTATAAAAACACGTGCTTCTCCCAGCATCCTGGGGCACTGGCTTTCTGGACTCAGCCCCCAATGCTGGAAGGGAGCCGTCTGGGCCCAGTTCAGTTCTTACAGCCACTGGAATCCTACACAGCAAGCCACTTTCTTATTTCTTATTTCTTATTTCTTAGGCGCTCATCTTTCTTATTCACAGACCAAGTTTTTCTTTTTTGTAATAAGCTATTTTACTTCCTGGTTCTATCTTATGCTTTTACAGTAGACTTAGAAGAGTCCTTTTTTTTTTTTTAATACAAGAGAAAAAAAAATGGTTGTAAAAATAAAAAATTTAAAAAGCCTTCTCCAAGCACCAGGAATATCCAGACTTATCAGAGGAGCCAGGGCGAGGGAGGGCTTTTCCCAAACTGGAAGCCCCATCTCATGTCACAATTTGAAACAAATCCACTGACTGCGAACTTGGAGGCCGGGGGGCTCCTTGTAGGAAAGCTCCCTGTCACCGTGTATACTCAGAATGTCAGGGAGGAGCTGGAGATGAAGAGGAGGCCAGGGAGAGGGTTCCTCCACTAAACTGGTCACACATGAACATTTGCATAACGGTACCTCTGCTGAGCAGTGAAACAGAAAGACAAAATCGGGGAGGAGGGAGTGGCACAGCCCCAGAGGACACTGAGACATCAGCCAGGTAGTCCAGGGACCAGGCTGTCATTGGCAGAAAAAAAGCCAGTGGGTAGAGTAGAGCTTCGGCCCAGTTTCTCTCCATCTCATTCAGAAGCCGCCAATTATATATTGGGGGGCCACACCCATGTCGCTCCAGTGCCTACGACGGAGACAAGGACCCCACCCCACCCCTAACAGTGGGAGAGCCTCGTGGGCAAAGTGTGGGGTTCTGCATTCAAAAGATACGCGCTGTTGTTTTTAATGCTCCTTTTTAAATGTCTTTCATTGATTGCTGATTTTTTTAATGTTTCAAAATTCCCATATATTGCCAACACCATAATAAAAGTGTTTATTTCTTGACAAACTTTTTACATATTTCATTATGATATATGTATGTACATTTGACTATGCTTATTCCAAACCATTTTCTTTGTTTCCACAGCAAAAGACGTGAGTTTTAGTCCCTGCTCTGTCACTTACTTGCTACGTGTCCTTGTGCAAATTAACTTCTCTGAGCCTTAGTTTCCTAATCCGCAAAATCGAGGTCATAAGAATATCCACTTACTAAGATGCAGGGATTACAGAAGGACGGTAAACTGGGCAGCCCAGCACTTCACCCACGGCAAGAAGCAGCTGCTATTGCGCCCCATCTCCATCTCAGCAGCAGGAGGTTGGATAGGGAACATATGCATGGGGTTTACTGTGACCTGGGCCCTGTCCTGAGCCTTTTACAGATGTTAACCCCCTCATTCCTCAGGACACCTCATGAAAGTGACTACTATTACCATCCTCTTTTTATAGATGAGGAAGAAACAGGGCACAGAGAGGTTTCTTAATTTGCCCCGGGGTCACAGAGCACACTGGTGAGTGGCAGAACACAATGGTGCCGGGAGCTGTGGCCACCCCGACGCAGCATCTGTGGTGAATCAGGGGAAACAGGACCTCTTTCCTCTGCTGCACACCCACTGCTCACCAACACAGGCCGAGTCCTGGGCTGGATCCCGGGGTGCAGTGGGAGCCAGATACAAGGAGCTTCCAGTCTAAAGGGAGGCACACCATGTCCACCACAACCTAGGACGTAGGGACAGAACAACATTTCTGGAGAGGAATTTGCAGAAGAATATCTGGAATCACAGAGCACCATTTGCACTTGGAGGAAGATAGGCAACGGTCTCTTTTTACAGACGTCTGGCCCAGTGTCTCTCTGTAATGGAAACTGGAGTCAGAGACCTCTTATTCCTGGTAATGAAAAAATGCCAGGACCCCTCTTTACTAAAGATTTAAAGGCTTATTCAAAAGACAAAGTAGGTCCTGCAGACCAGCCAGCCCATGAAGTCTCCATTTGAGAAGCCAGGGCGGTGGGACAAGGGTCTCTACAGTCATGCCCTTCTTTGCCCACCAGGGATGACCCTGCCGCTGAGCCTGGGGCCACCCCTCCTCTCCCAATACAAGGCTGGCACTCAGAGTTGGCCGATGGCAACAACAGCCCCTTCACTTCACGGGCTCACAGCCCCTCTGAGAAGGGAGAGCATTTATTTTCTGGGTGGTGAAGCTCTGTTCTTGCCTTTGTACCAATACTCGACATTTTACTTCTTCCCAAAAAAAGTTAAGGGAAGACTGAACTTCTACTCTACCAAGAAAGGAAAGGACTTACCTTTCACAATAAGGAGGTGCCTTAGGAAGAACCTGATTGCAGAAGAGACCCCAGTTCCATTACGTTAGCTATTGAAGTCTGCAGTACGCTGGCCAGGCAGGCGTCCAGCCAGACCCCCACTGGACACTTCATCAAAGACTTTTACTCTTTAATTCTGCCCTCGCAGGTGAGATAAACTGTGAGAGGGTGAGGGCTCCCCACTGCACTTGGACCAAGATCCAAACTTCTTATCGGGGAGCACAAGGCCAGTCTGATCTGATGCCTGTCCTGGCGCTTGCTTACCCCTGTAACCACACCTCTACCCCACATGGGCCTTGAAGATAGAGGGCCTTTGTACGGCTCTCACCAGCTCTGCACATAGCTGGGTCCTTTACACCCTTTACATCCTTTACAGTTACAATATCACCTCCTCCAAGAAACCTTCCCTAACAACCCCTTCTGAAAAAGGACTATCCCCCGCCCCCACCCCACCCATGCACACACACCTTTTCTTTCTCTCTCTCAACTCCTCTTCATCTACTTCAGAGCCCCTGGCCTGGGCCTGGACCTGTTTGTCCTCAGATTCACTCCTCACCCTCCCTTGTGTTCCCTTATGTGTCAAGCTGCCTTCTGGCTAGGTTTGGCCAATGGCAACCACGGGAGAAAACTGGAAGGTGCCATAAGGATTAAAGCCAGGTATCTCCTGTGTCTATCTCTACCTTGGGAGGCATCTCTGCAGCTGTTGCCTTTCCTCCTTGGCTCCAGAGTCCATGGAAAAGGCCACTGCAGTCCCAGCTTCTCCACCCCGGGCTCCAGCAACGCCACCTCTTTCCACTGACTCTCCAGCTGACGGTGGTAGCTGCTTCCTACTGTGTCCAATCTCTGGCGGCTCCCCTCCCCACTGCTTGTGTTCTCAGTTCTCTACCACCTCTGTAACCAACTCCCTGCATGAAATCCTATTTCCAGTACTCACGTGGTTTCTGTTTTTCTGATTACACCTGACTAACACTGCACGTAATTTGTCATTTTTAAATTAATTTGTTTAATTTTTTAAATAATTTACTTAATTATTGCCTAGACCACTGTAAACTCTACAGGGGAGGGACTACACCTATCCTGTTCTTTATTACATCCCCATTGCATGGCATAGGACCCGGTAAATAGTGAGCTGAGTTAATTAATAATGCAAAGTACTTGTCAAGTGATGAAAAGAAGTAAAATTGGTATTTCCCAAGAAATCCTAAAATTTACAAAAAGAAAATAGCAATTTCATTTGGAAATAGTGTGTATTTATGTACTTGGTTCATTATTAAAACAACAGCAAAGAGAGAGCGGTTTTTTTATCTTTTCAACTAAACAGACACACCGTAATGTCCTGCATGAACTCAGTGATGGTCAAGTGGTTTTGGCTAAGAAGTAAGCTCAGCTCCCAGGGCCAGGCCAGTTCCCATGAGCCACCTCAACTCGGGACGAACGTCCACAGGCGGCCTGGGTCTGCACAACTGTGCACACGACAGCTGAGCCGTGGGGACAAACCTTTTCACTGTCTCCACCGACTCCTGCTCCGCCAGCTCCTTCTGCAGCTCCCTCTCCTTGGCCTCCTTCTGGCCGATTGGGCAGTCCTCGGGGACGGTGAAGAGGGACAGGGCATCTTTGCTGTCCTCTTCTCGGAGCACTTTAGCGAACACCTTCTCGGCCAGGAGCCGGACTTGCTCGTCCACCTCAGAGATGTTCAGCTTGGGGAACTGGCGCGGCATCTCGGCTAACAGAGAAAGAACAAGCATTAACCTTCACGAATTACTGGGTGGCCAGAGTCACTGTGCAGGGAGGAGAAGGTACTGAAATAAGGACCAGGCCCCCAGTCCTTGGGGTCAGCTGTCTACTCAGGATTTCCCCTGACAAAACCCAGCATGCCAATGTCTAGAACTAGCTCAACAAGTAGCTGGATGTGCAGAGTGCAGGGCCAGTTGCATTCCATGAGACAGCAAGTGTCCGGAAGTCAAAGAACGGACTGTCGCTAAGTAGGCTCCCATTGGCCTGAACTCAGGATCCGAAGCACGCCCGCAGCCCTGCCTTTCCCGGCTCTGTTTCTGTGGGGGAGAAGGGAGAGGTCAGCACCCTCCTCCCGCAGACTGAGGAGGCCATTCCAGGTGCAACAGTGACCAAACCTCATTCCCACTGCACAGAGGGGAAGCCCAAAGCCCAAAGGGTTTGATGATTATCTTAAGGTCCCACAGGAAGACAGGTGAGCCCTGGGGAATCCCAGGCTGCATTCCTCTTCACATGAAACAAGGCCGTTCGCTGAAAAGAAAGAATTTTCAATCACGGTTCCACAGTCTTCCCAGTCCTCTGGAACTTCTAATAAGACACAACAAATACAATACAGGAGTCCCCCACCCCCCATATCTATGGGGAATATGTTGCAAGACCCCCAGTGGAAGCCTGAAACCCCAGATAATACTGAACCCTATATATACTATGATTTTTAAAAAATATATATTTTTATTGATTTCAGAGAGGAAGGGAGAGGGAGATAGAAACATCAATGATGAGAGAGAATCATTGATAGGCTGTCTCCTGTATGCCCCCTACTGGGATCGAGCCCAAAACCCGGGCATATGCCCTGCCTGGGAATAGAACTATTACTTCCTGGTTCCTAGGTTGATGCTCAACCACTGAGCCACACAGCTGGGCAATATACTATGACTTTTTTATACATGTGTACCTATGATTAAGTTTAATTTATGAATTAGGCACAATGGGAGATTAACAACAATAACTAATATTGAAAATAGAAATAGAAAAATTATAGCAATATACTGTAATGAAAGTTATGTGAATAAAAATTATGTGAATAGCTTTGGGGCCATTATTAAGTAAAATAAGGGTTCCTTGAACACAAGCACTGTGACACAGTCGATCTGATGACGGAGACAGCTAAGTGACTAACGGTGGGAAGCATCTACAGCGTGGGGACGCCGGACAAAGGGATGACTCACATCACGGGAAAGACAGAGCAGGCCCACACGAGATTTCATCACGCTGCTCAGAGTAGCATGCCATTTAAAATATATGAATTGTTTATTTCTGGAATTTTCTATTTAATATTTCCATACCACAGATCACCATGAGTAAGTAAAATCACAGGAGGTAAAACTGTGGATAAGGGGGGGGACTATTGTAAAGGTTTGGAGATGGGAATACTCTATCTTTCGCAGCCCAGCTGAAAAGTCAATTCCTGTAAGAGGCGTGCCCTATCCACTCCCCGCACACCGGTTTCTTACCAGCAGTGGCTGGCCTACATCACAGGGTTAGTGCCTTTCTTTTCTGTTTCTCTGCCTTTCTGTTTGTTTTTTTCTAACACTTAGATAGCACTTAAGTGCATTCTGCCTTTATATTTATTACGTCTGTTAATCCTATTATTGCCATTTTACAGATGACACCATGAAGGCACAGGGAGCTCATTGGCCAGTGAGCAGAGACGCATGCCGTTCTCAGCCGTGGCTCCCCTGTCCTGTTCCACTCTGAGCCTCTGCACAGGGATTTGAACCCAGCACCTGGTTCCATTTGTACTCTTAATCTGCGACGCTGTGCCGCTTCTCTTTGTCCATCTGGGTGTCAGGTGGACACGCAGCATCACACTTAGGGAATGGGTGAATACTGCATCCTTTCAACAGCCACCTCACCGGGAGTGGCTCTGGAAGGAGAGCTTCCTGTCCACCTATCTCCGTGGTTTCTTTAGGGAAGGTTTAAAGAGAGAAGTGGCTTTGTCAGCCCAACAGATGAGGATGAAGGTGAGACGGTGCCCAGCTGGTGTCTGGCAGGGAGAGGAAGCAAATGCGGGGGAGGAGGGACTCAGTGAGCAACCTTGGGACAGACATTCTCCGCATCTGTCCATTTTCTCAGCTGTGAGAAAAAGGGACTAGACTAAGCGGTCCCCAAGCCCTCCTCAGCTCTGAGTGCCTTAATTCTAGGTACCAGAGAGGTTTCCACTGCCCTGGAGGCTTGCTGCCAGGTCTTCTCTGCAGCACGTGGGTCTCATTCATGACACAGACAGGAAGGAGACAAGCACGCTAGTAACGGGCAGTAAAGAACATCTGTGGGCCCCCTAACTGCGAAACCAATTTCCTCCTTCCCTCCACACCAGGACCCTGCCTTTCCTGGGCCCCTCTCACCGTTAGGGGGTTGAGTGGGAGGGAGCTGGTTAGGACAGAGGAACCCCAACACACCACTGCTAGTCTGTGGTGGCAGAGATCAGGGCAACAGCAAAGGCCTGGCCTGCAAAGAGGAAGAACATAGCTGTCTAGAGATCACCATGTCCTACAGCAGAGAGAAGGGGAAGCTGGACACCATCAGAGCAGAGGCTGGGAGAAGGTGACAGGGGAGAGAAATGAAGAGAGACAGGGAACCAGGTCCAGAAGGAGCTGTTAGGTCAGAACGAATCTGGACCTTCACCTCCCCGGTCTAACGCCACAGGTCAGGGGCGGACGTTTCAAAACCTCACATCTCAGAGGGAGACATCCTATAGGCCCCAGGCAAGGAGCAGCCAAAGCCAAGAAACACCCACACCACTTAACACCCCCTAGAAACGACTTACAAGGAAAGAATCTGAAGGAAGGAAAATACACATGAGGTCTGCGTGCGCAGCTTTAAAATGTCTGCATTAGAGCAGACTCACTTGAAAAAAATTGTTAAGCAATTTTTGTAAGACATAAAAATGTCTTACAAAATGACAGTAAGTAGGGAAGAAAATAAATACATAAAACGACACCCAGGCTTGGTTGCAAAGATCTGAACATGTAGCCAGCCCCTGGTGGACAAGGGCTGTAAGAGAGACATGCACTCAGATGGCCAGATGGCAGGCCTGCCTGTGGGAGAGGCAATGTCTGATTCTGATCATTAATGCTGTTGTTATACCGTCATTTTAACAAACACAAAGGAGACAAAGGAAATGGAGACTGAAGAGTTTATAAAAAAGAGAGAAAAATAGAAAAACAAACTGTAACATTGCAGGTTTTGACAGCTAGGGTCCTCCCCCACCGAACACACCCCAGGGAGGCCAGCCCAAAAGGAATCGCACCACTGAGACCCATCTCTGCATGAGCTCTCACCCTGGACAGAAGCCACGGCTGCTATACCCTGGCTGCCCACCACCACCTTCCCATCCCCTACGCCTAACCCCACAAACACACACCAGCCACACACCCCAGGCCCCCTTGGGAATGGGCATCTGGGGGGTCCTTTGTGCCTGAGGGCTCTGATGTCCGATCCTGCCATGCTTTTCCATGAAGCATCTTTAGCTTGCTCAAGCCAACAAAGCGTATTTTTCAGGATGCATCTTTCTACAAAAGATCCCCTTCTTTCTTTAGCTTAAATCAGCCTTTTTCAAACCGGGTCCCTTAAGATGCCCATACCTATTGCTGGTAGAACAGGTCCTATAGTCAAGTATTAGGGAGATGCTACACTCCACAGCCTCTCCACCTAGATTCACAAGGCACATCAAAGACTCAAGGATCACAGAGTACCATGTCCCCACAGACACCCTGCCCCCCCCCAACCCATATTAATCTCCTGCAGTGGGCCTCAGGCGCCTCCTATATCCTTGCTGTCTTCTGGGCATCCTTGGCAGACAGTCCCCACCTGTCACCCCCGCCCTCCCCCCCCTTCCCCCCCCCCGTGGCTCGTCTGTGTTCTCAGGCCTACAGACACAGGCCACATGGGGAGGAAAGCCCGCTCTGCAGGTGCCAAGCAGAGCTTCAGCTCCAGCTGCTTGTTCAAAGCTGGCTTTCAACTTTCTGTCAGCCACAGCCAGCAGGCGTGGGAGGCTTCGCTGGATTCACCGGCACTGGCTCGTGATACAGCTTATCTCACCCTTACATACGACACCCCGCCATGAGTCTGTAGAAGTGGCTGGGGTTAGAAAGCTGTAAAATGCCACCAATTTCAACAAACAGGAACTGTTCATGGCACCACAGTCCCTTCAGAAAGGAGGCACCGCGCCCCGTAGGTAAACAAATGAAGCTGTTTCCTGCTCTCGCCAGACTCCCACCGTCAGAACCCACGACACAGACCTGATCCTGGCACTGGAGTCTCCATGGCTGCTCCTGAGGATGCCACACAGGCAACGCACTCAGGCCGGGGCTGCAGGCTGGGCTGGGCAGGAGGCTGAGCTGAGTCAGTGTCAGCGCAGCAGCTGCTGGCTCCTATCTGCAGCTGCTGGGGTGGGAGGGCTCTGCTTTGCATATCTGTGAGCAGCCTTGAGCGAGAGCTGGAAATTCTCCCGTGAATATGAAATGGAAGTGGAAAATTTCCAAGAGTCCTAATGGGCTCAGGTCATGCCCATCATCCACGGCTGCTATACCCTGGCTGCAGTGCCCTGGCCCTGGCCCTGTTCACAGCCCTCTCCAGAGCAAGAAACTCAAGCCATGGACCAGCCTTCCTGACGCACCACAGAAGGGAAGCACAGCCTCCCTCTAACATCCAGACTCCTCCTGACAGCTGAGCAGTGCCCTGCAACACCATCACCTTTGCTGCCTCCCCTAGGAGGGCCCCGTCAAAACAACCTACTGAGGGCACCCCAGGACTGGCAGGGGAGCTCTGAGCCCAGTTGCCAAGGCGAGCTCCTCCCTGAACCTCCTCCTCTGGAAAGGACAGACTCAGACAGAGGGGAAACAAGCAGGAGCAAGCTGAGATGAAAAGCTGGCAGATCTAATTCCAGCCCTTCCTTTCTTGCCCCAAGGAACCTGCGTATCACAGGTGACTGGGCAGCCTGACAAGCTCTACCAGAGTGTGACTGTGCGCACGTACACACACACACACACACACACACACAGGAAGTATGTCCCACCCCACCCACCTGAGCCCAACCTCCCCCCCCTCTCCTTACTGCCACTCATGGCTCCTACGTGGGCCTCCAGCTCTGAGAAGCCTCCAGAGGCCTGGCTGAACTCAGCCTCCCGGCTACCAGCAGCTGCCGCTCCCACTGGGAAGGTGGGGCTGCCTCCAGTGACCCACAGAGCAGTCCTCTAAAGGCCACCAGGGTGGATTACAGCAGAATCAGGACGCAAAGCTCCACTCTCCATCTGCCCTGTAGAAAGACAGTCCTGGGTGGGAAGGCTCTGAACAGACACACGGCCTCCCGGTGGCTTAGATAAGTGGTGTGGGTCAGGGAAATAACCGTGAGCAAAATGGCTATTTCTGTGGTGCTGTTGACATCCTGGGGAGAAGAGCCCAGAAAGGAAGGGTCAGTTGTTTACCGGGAGGCTGGCTCTGGCCCTCATTTGGGCCTGAGTCACCTTCTCATGTCCATTCGTGAGGTTGTGCCTCCCTGAGCCCACATAATAGCTCCTGTGCGGACAGAGCAGGATTACATGGTTGACACACGATCCTTGGGCCACTGCTGAGCCTTAGCTACTCAGGGATTATGATCCACCTGTCCTCACAGCTGTTTCATAAACAGTGCAGCCAGCAGGCTGCAATCAACCTAGAGCAGTGGTTCTCAACTTGTGGGTCGCGGCCCCTTTGGGGATGGAACGACCCTTTCACAGGGGTCGCCTAAGACCATCGGAAAACACATATATAATTACATATTGTTTTTGTGATTAATCACTATGCTTTAATTATGTTCAATCTGTAACAATGAAAATACATCCTGCATATCAGATATTTACATTATGATTCATAACAGTAGCAAAATTACAGTTATGAAGTAGCAACGAAAATAATTTTATGGTTGGGGGTCACCATAATATGAGGAACTGTATTAAAGGGTCGCGGCATTAGGAAGGTTGAGAAACACTGACCTAGAGGGAGGGTAATATTTATTCATTAAATAATTAAACATCCTGAACTCATAGAGAAAACGAATCCAATCCCTTAGTCCTGTTCTGCCAGAGGGAGAAGAGGCAAATGATACCTTCTGCTGGTGTGTTTGGGGGAGGGGAAAGCTTGCTGGGGAGGGGGGGTGGGGCTGCAAGGGGAGCATCCCAGCTCATGCATCTGAGAAACTACCTGGACCCAATACATTCAGGGAATTTCATTCTGTACCCTGAACCAAACTATGGTTAGCCTTAGCCTCAACACGCATACTCCAAACTGTAGTCTATCGAACAGAAAAGGTTGGAGGCTTGGAAAACACTGCATACTATCGTCCCTTTTGGGGAGTCGTGCACAATTCATACTAGCGGATTCTAAACATCTGAGAAGTCCTGCAGTAAAGAAAGCTGCTTACCTTTGTTTAACCCAACAGGCTTATTTGACCCACCCCACCCCTGCCATCACAGGAAAAAGTACCTATTAATATCCCGTGGCCTGGGCTTTGGAAAATGCCTTCCACTATGAGCTTTCATTTCCCAACCAAGAGAAAGCTGTCTTCCTGGGCCCAGCTATGGGTGTGAGACCCATTCCATCGGGTCCAGTCAGAGACAGGCAGCACCCCCGCTAACATTACACAGGATGGAACAATGGGCAAGGATCCCACAGCCAAAGGGATTCAAGATCCTCCAGAATAGAGGTGATTTAAGAGGAAACTGGCTCTGTCTCAGGAGAGCAAGCTCCACTCAGGACCCCACAGTTCCACCTTGCGCCTGCCTAACATGTCCGTGCTCCTCATGGCCTAGAAGTCCCCTATACTGAGAAGCACAGGTCCCAAGCTCAAAGCCCTATTTCCCTTCTGAAGAAACAGCAAGACAATCTATGATAACCAGGCCCAGAACCTATATGTCTTGCCCAGGAGACCAGAATACATTCTCTTTTATCACTTAAGTGCCCCTTCAAACACCCAGGAACAGGAAAGGCTAGAATCCAATTATGTCCCCTCCCCAAAAGGATGCTGTGGGCTTGCTATCAGGGTTCATTTTCGGTTGCATTTACTGTACATGACTCAGATGGGAGTTGGCCAAAGGGGTTTCATCTGTTAACTATAGGCTCCATGATAGACCTTGCCCATCTCATTCACTACTGTGTTCCTATGCCTGAAATATAGTAGGCATCAGTAAATATGGTGAGTGAAGACATAAAACAATAAATAAGTGGATGAGTTCATAATTAATCTACTTATAGCAGGGGTCCTCAAACTACGGCCCACGGGCCACATGCAGCCCGCCGAAAACATTTATCCGGCCCACCAGGTGTTTTTTGCCACCGCTGTGTGCATAGGAATTTGTTCATAGTTGTTTTTTTTAAACTATAGTCCAGCCCTCCAACAGTCTGAGGGACAGTGAACTGGCCCCCTGTTTAAAAAGTTTGAGGACCCCTGACTTATAGCATGCTCAGAGTCATTACAATGTATGGTTAAAAATATGGACTCTAGCCAGACTAACTAGGTTTGAATCCTGTTCCATGACCTTGGGCAAGTAACTTCTAAACTTCTCTGGCTCAGTTTTATTCCCTATAAAATGGGACTAATAATAGTACTGACCTCATAAGTCGCCATGACAATCAAATTAGTTAGCATGTGCTTTACAAGTGTTATCTATCAACATCATTGTCACCAGGACATCAGATACGGGAGAGTCAAACTGAGAACATGAACATGAATTTTCATCTGGACAGTGTGTCCTTTTATTCAACAATATTTATGGAATATTATTGTGTACCTGGCTCTCTCTCTCTCTCAAGCTCTCCCTACTTAGGTACAAGGAAAAAGAAACCATGTTTAAATGTGAAATCTGATCAGGAGAAATAGCCTTCTCTATGAATGATACTTCTTGCTGAGTTTGCATGGCCAGCACTCCAGCCCTGAGCCCATCCTCTTATGCCCTAGACCAGCCGTGGGCAAACTACGGCCCGCGGGCTGGATCCGGCCCATGTGAAATGAATAAAACTAAAAAGAAAAAAAGACCGTACCCTTTTATGTAATGATGTTTACTTTGAATTTATATTAGTTCACACAAACACTCCATCCATGCTTTTGTTCTGGCCCTCCGGTCCAGTTTAAGAACCCATTGTGGCCCTCGAGTCAAAAAGTTTGCCTACCCCTGCCCTAGACCCTCGTATATCAAAGCCCAAAGCCATGGTCTCCTGTCCTAGGTAGGGAGCCAGCACACAGAAGAACGAAGAGATTAATATTTGGGGGGAAGAATCAGGAAGGCCAGTGAGCAGCTTTAGGGAGGAAAGGGTATCTTCCTGCTTTTCTCTGAGGCTACTGTTTTATCTTCCCATTATCTGGGATTGATCTGAGGCCATCTGAAGATTAATTCGCCTAGTGCAAGGGACAAAGGAAATAGGCCTCATCTCATACCATTTCTTGACCTAGCTGAGAGCCACTCCCTCCTCATCCAGGATCTCAGAAGGACTGAGGTGGGCTGAGAGGCCCAAGAATCTTCCAGAAACCCACCTATGCAGGCCCCATGATTTTTAGACAAGGCAGCCTCCTACCATCACCCTCAGAGTTGCAGCCAGGCCAGGCTACCGACCTCAAAACTGCTGTCAGCCCTCAGGAGGTGAGAGCTGATGGGTCTCTGTCGGCCTGGCTCCATGGCTTCAGGACCCGGCATTAATGCTTCACAGCCATGGAGGAATTTCTCCCATGAGGGTTCCAGCTGCAGCCAGCTTTTCCCTGAAGATGGACACTCGCTGGTTACCACATCCAGGGGGGAGAGCCAAGAAGGGCGTAGGACAGTGATGGCGAACCTATGACACGCGTGTCAGAGGTGACACGCGAACTCATTTTTTTTGGTTGATTTTTCTTTGTTAAATGGCATTTAAATATATAAAATAAATATCAAAAATATAAGCCTTTGTTTTACTATGGTTGCAAATATCAAAAAATTTCTCCCTAAAGACTCCATCAAAAAACTACTAGACTTACTACATGAATTTGGCAATGTAGCAGGATACAAAATTAACCCCAAGAAATCTATGGCATTTCTATACACCAATAGTGAACTTTCAGAAAGAGAGACTAAAAAAACAATCCCATTTACCATCACACCAAAAAAATTAAGCTACCTAGGAATAAACTTAACTAAAGAGGTAAAAGACCTCTACTCAGAAAACTACAGGACGTTGAAAAAAGAGATAGAGGAAGACATAAACAGATGGAAGAACATACCGTGTTCATGGATTGGTAGAATCAACATCATTAAAATGTCCATACTACCCAAAGCAATCTATAAATTCAATGCACTTCCCATTAAAATACCAACGGCATATTTCACAGATCTAGAACGAGCTCTCCAAAAATTCATCTGGAATAAAACAAGACCCCGAATAGCTGCAGCGATCTTGAGAAAGAACAAAGTAGGTGGGATCTCAATACCAGATATCAAGCTGTATTACAAAGCCACTGTTCTCAAAACTGCCTGGTACTGGCACAAGAACAGACATATAGATCAATGGAATAGAATAGAGAGCCCAGAAATCGGCCCGAACCAATATGCTCAATTAATATTTGACAAAGGAGGCAAGAACATACAATGGAGTCAAGATAGTCTCTTCAATAAATGGTGTTGGGAAAATTGGACAGATACATGCAAGAAAATGAACTAGACCACCAACTTACACCATACACAAAAATAAACTCAAAATGGATAAAGGACTTAAATGTACGACGAGAAACCATAAAAATTCTAGAAGAATCCAAAGGCAACAAAATCTCAGACATATGCCGAAGCAATTTCTTCACTGATACAGCTCCTAGGGCACTTGAAACTAAAGAGAAAATGAACAAATGGGACTACATCAAAATAAAAAGCTTCTGCACAGCAAAAGAAACCATCAACAAAACAACAAGAAAGCCCACTGCGTGGGAAAACATATTTGCCAATGTCATATCTGATATGGGCCTAATCTCCAAAATTTATAGGGAACTCATACAACTTAACAAAAGGAAGATAAACAATCCAATCAGAAAATGGGCAAAGGATCTAAATAGACACCTTTCAAAAGAGGACATTCAGAAAGCCAAGAGACATATGAAAACATGCTCAAAGTCACTAATCATCTGAGAGATGCAAATCAAAACAACAATGAGGTACCATCTCACACCTGTCAGAATGGCTATCATCAACAAATGAACAAACAACAAGTGCTGGAGAGGATGTGGAGAAAAAGGAACACTCGTGCACTGCTGGTGGGAATGCAGACTGGTGCAGCCATTATGGAAGACAGTATGGAGCTTCCTCAAAAAACTAAAAATGGAACTCCCATTTGACCCTGTGATCCCACTTCTAGGAATATATCCCAAGAAACCAGAAACACCAATCAGAAAGGATATATGCACCCCGATGTTCATAGCAGCACAATTCACCATAGCTAAGATCTGGAAACAGCCTAAGTGCCCATCAGTAGATGAATGGATTAGAAAACTGTGGTACATCTACACAATGGAATACTATGCTGCTGTAAAAAAGAAGGAACTCTTACCATTTGCAACGGCATGGATGGAACTGGAGAGCATTATGCTAAGTGAAATAAGCCAGTCAATGAAGGAAAAATACCACATGATCTCACTCATTCATGGATAATAAAGACCATTATAAACTTATGAACAAAAATAGATACAGAGGCAGAGCTGCCTCAAACAGACTGTCAAACTGCAGCGGGAAGACCGGGGAGGGTAGGGAGGCAGAAGAGGGGGGGCGGGGGTAAGAGATCAACTGAAGGACTTGTATGCATGCATATAAGCATAACCAATGGACATAAGACACTGGGGGGTAGGGGAGGCCAGGGGATTGTCAAAGGTGGGGGAAAAAGGGGACATATGTAATACCCTTTGTAATACTTTAAGCAATAAAAATAAAAATAAAAATAAAAATAATAAAAAAAAATTTCTATATGTGACATGGCACCAGAGTTAAGTTAGGGTTTTTCAAAATGCTGACATGCCCAGGTTGAAACAGCCCCGGTGTGGTAGGGACAACCCCGGTGAGGTTGAACGGCCCCCGTGAGGTAAGGACGACCCCGGTGAGGTCGAAACGGCCCCGGTGTGGTAGGGACGACCCCGGTGAGGTTGAAACGGCCGCCGTGAGGTAGGGACGACCCCAGTCAGGTCGAAACAGCCCCGGTGTGGTAGGGACAACCCCGGTCAGGTTGAAACAGCCCCGGTGTGGTAGGGACAACCCCGGTAAGGTTGAAACGGCCCCCATGAGGTAGGGACGACCCTGGTCAGGTCGAAACGGCCCAGGTGTGGTAGGGACAACCCCGGTCATGTTGAAACGGCCCCCGTGAGGTAGGGACGACCCTGGTCAGGTCGAAACGGCCCCGGTGTGGTAGGGACGACCCCGGTCAGGTTGAAACGGCCCCCGTGAGGTAGGGACGACCCTGGTCAGGTCGAAACGGCCCAGGTGTGGTAGGGACGACCCCGGTGAGGTTGAAACGGCCCCCGTGAGGTAGGGACGACCCTGGTCAGGTCGAAACGGCCCCGGTGTGGTAGGGACAACCCCGGTCAGGTTGAAACGGCCCCCGTGAGGTAGGGACGACCCTGGTCAGGTCGAAACGGCCCCGGTGTGGTAGGGACGGCCCCGGTGAGGTTGAAACGGCCCTGGTGAGGCTCAGACGGCCCTGGTGAGGTTGAGACTACTCCAGTGAGGTTGGGACAAATAAAGGGGACCAGTATGGACTGATGAACAGGGGTAGATACAGAAGCAGAGCAACATTGAACAGAATGTTAAACTACAGTGGGAAGCCTGGGGAGGGTTGGGGGGGGGGGGGGGATTAAGAGACCAACTGAAGGACTTATATGCATGCATATAAGATTAACCAATGGACACAAGACACGGGGCGGGGGGTAGGGGCCGGGGGAATGTCAAGGGGGGGAAAATAGGAGACATATGTAATACTCTTTGTAATACTTTAAGAAATAAGAATTATTAAAATATTTAAAAAAAAAAAAAAATGCTGACATGCCAAGCTCAAAAGGTTCGCCATCACTGGGTAGGACCATGCTAAAATTCCTCCCACTGCTTCCAGCGTTCACCTTAGCCCCTTTGCTATTTGTTATCACTAAGCTCAAGCACATACAAGGATCTAAGGCTCTGGGGAAATGACGCTCTGGTTGACAAGCCTCTCCTACTCCAGGGCCCCCCAAAACTCACCCAGAGCCTGTTGCCAGCCCAGACAAGCCATTAGCAGCCCTCCTCCCCCAACCCCCGCAGAGCAGTTGCCGGGAAGTTCAAGGGCAGAAGGCAGACAGCCAGAACACAATACACATCCCTTACAGGGAGAGAGCCAGAGGTAAGGGTGAAGGCCTGAACCGACCACATCACCATGTCATCCCGCCTTCCCCCTGGCTCCAGGTGGAAGTCCACCTCAGCAGTGAGCATCGGGCCAGTCCGCAGGCACCTAGAAACTTATCCCCGGCGCTTAAATGGCGGCAAATTTAATTTTTCTAAACCTTGAGAACCCAGTTTAGGCCGCCGGGGAGCTGAGATGCGGCTGGCTCACCTGAGGCCTCAGGAGCCCAGGCCACCGCAGAGACAGGACCGGGAGCCTAGGCGAGGACCCCGGCAGGGGAGGAGCTGGGCGGTGAGCGGGGCAGCCCAGAGCCCAGGTCCCCACCCAAGGTCAGCAGCGCAGCAGCGCGCACTCACCGGGTTCAGGGCCCAGGGCCATGCCTGGGCCCGAAGGGGACGGCCCGCGGGTCTGGAGCGCAGGTGGCAACGCTGGGCAGAGCGCACCGTGGGCACCGCGGCGGGGGCTGCCCGGCACCGCTGCCAGCCCGGCGGGATCCGGGCCAGGCCGCACCCCACCACCTCCTACCCCCACCCCCACCAGTGCAGCCTGCGGCAGGGCGGGAGCCCAGCGTTCCCGGGCGCAGCACTACGGGACCGGCCCGCCCGAGGGAGGAGGAAGAAGCCCGCGAGCCCCCCGAGTCGGTGCCCTACCTGGGCGCGGGGGCGAGGAGAGGCGAGCAGCCGACCGCACAGGGCCGCGAGCCGGGCGCCGCCACTCAGGTCCGCCCCGCCCGCCGCCGCCAGGCCCGCAGCCACCTGAGCGCCCGCCGCGCTGCCTGCGGGAACCTGAGACGCCGGGCGCGGCGGCCGCTCTGTCCTCGGCCGGAAGCGGCCAGGCTCCCCCGACCTCGCCGCCGCTGCCACCCACGGGCCCGAGGTCGCTCTCCGCGGTGTGTGGATTCGCCCCAACCTCCTCCCCGGCCCAGACTTTTCTCAAGGTGAGACTCTGGGGTCACGGCTGTCAAACAGGTGACTTGCTCCCTGGAGCTGAGCGCGCGCGCGCGCGCGCGCACACACACACACACACACACACACACTCTACCTTCTGGCTTATACACCGCCCCCCAAGTCCGCAATGACCTCCTAGTTACCAAAGCCAGTGAATGCTCTGCAGCTCCCCCGGATTTGAACCTGCTGGCCACGCCTTCCTTGAATGTTTGAGTACACAGTTTCCATAGTTGGCGCCACCTCCCCGCACTCCAAATTATGCACATACCTCCACTAGAAGGCCAGGGTCCCACAGCCGCCTGCCTTCTCTCTCATTCTTTTTTTAAAAAATATGTTTTTATTGATTTCAGAGAGGAAGGGAGAGAGGGAGAGAGAAACATCAATGATGAGAGAATCATTGATTGGCTGCCTCCTGCCCGCCCCACGCTGGGGACCAAGCCCGCATTCCTGGCATGTGTCCCCTCCGGTGATCCAGTGGTGACCTCCTGGTTCATAGGTCGAGGCTCAAGCACTGAGCCATGCCAGCGGGGCCTCTCCGCTCTCATTCTGCTGGCCCACTTTGGAGATCGCTCACTCCCATGGTTTTGACAACCTTCTGCCTGCTAATGACTCTTGAACCTCATCTCCAGCCCAGATGCTCCTGGAGCACCTCTCCACTGGGAGAATGCCCATTATTATTTTGCTATTAAGTTGTATTTATACTGCCCTAACCGGTTTGGCTCAGTGGATAGAGCGTCGGCCTGCGGACTGAAAGGTCCCAGGTTCGATTCTGGTCAAGGGCATGTACCTTGGTTGCGGGCACATCCCCAATGGGGAGTGTGCAGGAGGCAGCTGAATCGATGTTTCTCTCTCATCGATGTTTCTAACTCTCTATCCCTCTCCCTTCCTCTCTGTAAAAAATCAATAAAATAAATTTTTAAAAAAAGTTGTATTTATACTAAATAATAATTTAGTATTCCCACATGTATTTGTTGGAATTAGGTTCAGCTGATGGTAATAGAGACCCAGAAACCCAAAACAGCAGTAAGATAAATAAAACTTCCTCTCTCTCTCTCTCTCTCTCTCCCATGAAAACCTATCCAAACTCAAACTCTTCATTTCCTTCCAGAATATGCCAGAGCTCCCATCTTCACAGCCAGGGGAGGAATTTCTGGCTGCTAGCGCCAGCCCCTCTCCCCAGGTCACATGTGGGAAACATCTTGACTTTCCTCTTTTCATCTCTCTCATCAAGTTTGTCACCAAGGCGGGAAATGAAACTATTCATTGGTGAGCACCCACTATGTCTCATTTAAGCACTGAGTTTTATTCCTTCTACCTGTAGCCTGATATTTACAATTTACTTATTTATAAATGATAAGCACATGCAACTGTATTAATAGGTATTATAAGCACACTAAAAACCTTTAAAGAATTTTTTAAAAATATATTTTATTGATTTTTTACAGAGAGGAAGGGAGAGAGATAGATAGTTAGAAACATCGATGGGAGAGAAACATCGACCAGCTGCCTTCTGCACATCTCCCACGGGGGATGTGCCCGCAACCCAGGCACATGCCCCTGACCGGAATCGAACCCGGGACCTTACAGTCTGCAGGCCGACACTCCATCCACTGAGCCAAACCGGTTTTGGCAACCTTTAAAGAATTTAAAACAATTTTAAATTACTTCATTTTTAACGAATGGTAAATATACCTTTTTCTTTTCACTTTAAAGTTATTAGCAAAAATATGTTCGGTGATAGCAACATGATTAAAAAATGGGTTTAATAAATCTTAGTTCAATATTTTATGAGACTAGAAAGTATGCTTTTAAGTTCAGTTCATGTCAATACTTTGCCCTAATGGCTGTTATTGACACAACAAGATCTCACAAAGAAATAGACCCAAATAGAGGAATTATATCTTTGACTACTCTTATTAAATCATAATTCTCACTGTTTAAAACCCATCTATCAATTTTACAGATGTGAAATTCCACCAGAAAACTCTTTTGTCCATGAAGCTAATATCCTCAATGATATTTTCATCAATTGTTCTTGTGAATATTGTTGACAATGGAATTTTTTTTTTATTTCCTAAAACTCTTCATTTGGAAGTATATTCTTTTTAAAATATATTTTATTGATTTTTTACAGAGAGGAAGGGAGAGGGATAGAAAGTTAGAAACATCAATGAGAGAGAAACATCGATCAGCTGCCTCCTGCACACCCCCTACTGGGGATGTGCCCGCAACCAAGGTACATGCCCTTGACTGGAATCAAACCTGGGATTCTTCAGTCCGAAGGCTGACGCTCTATCCACTGAGCCAAACCAGTCAGGGCTATACTTCTTAATTTTGAAGACTATGGCTATGACAGTCTTATAGATGACACTGAAACTTCATTTTGGTATTAAAATCACATGATAATTTTGACAGTTCCAAACATCAATTTCTAAGTGCTTTCATGATAACATGATTCTTTTAAAGCCCATACCTAGGTTGCAGATTCAATCCCTGATTGGGGCCTGTGCAGGAGGCAATAAATCAATGTTTCTCACCTCTCTCTCTCTCTCTCTCTCTCTCTCTCTCTCTCTCTCTTCTTTTCTCTCTAAAATCAGTAAACATATCCTCCGGTGAGGATAAAAATAAATTTAAAAATTGTGAGGGTTGTACTACATAATGTAATGGTTGCACAACATAATTAATGCCACTGAAATGTTACGTAAAATTGTACATGTGAAAAGGGCAAATTTTATGGGCTATTTTTACTTTTTTTTTTTCTCTTAGAGAGAGAGAGTGGAAGGGAAGGAGAGAGAAAATGTAACCAGACAAACGATGGATCCGTGCTGACTGTCACTACTCAAGCCAATTAAGCAGAGAGGGTTGAATCATCTATGAGCATTTATTCCAATATTGCTGGTAGTATGGGAGAGCAGCAGGTTATTCACAAAAATCTACTCTGCAGCCTACCATAAACCAGCTGTTTATATAGCAAAAGGGCAGTTTACAGATATGCAAAAGAACTGGGGATCTTCAAAGGGCTAATGATATGCAAGGGCTGGGGTTACATGGGGAAATAGCCAAAGGGTGGACCAAATGGGCAATTATCAGGTAAGCAGAGGACTGACTGGGGATCTTTCTGTAACAAATCCTCATTAATCTTTCCATGATAATAGGCTGCAGGTTCAATCCCTGATGGGGAGGAAGGGCTGCATCCCCAGGTCAGCTCCTGCCAGGGTAGAAGCGCCTTCTTTAATCAGAATAAAACAATCATGGTTAACAGAGCATGATTGATATTTCTTACAAGACTAACTGGTTCCCCAACATTCTATTTCTGCCCCCTTTCAAAACATCGATTTATTGTTTCACTTATTTATGCATTCATTGGTTGATTCTTCTATGTGCCCTGACCGGGAATAGAACCTGCAATCTTGGAATATACAAATGACACTATAACCAACGCAGCCAGGGACAACTTTTATGTTCTATGTTTTACTAACGTTAAAAAATTCTTGAAAGCATAAAAAAAATTTTTTTAATGAAGTTTTAAAAGCACAGTTATTTCATAGATCCACTATTTCTTTGCATCATAAGTGTGAACAGAACAAATGGCTCTTCAACTCTCCAACTATCCCCTTCAGGAAGGGTGGTTTAAGAAGTGCTTGGAGGGAACAAAGGAGGAATCATGTTCTGTTTAGGACGGATCCAGGGAAGAAAGAGCAGCTGCTGGAGCACTTAACAAGGAATGATAAGCCAGAGGTCACTCCAACAGTTCTTGCAGAAATCACTGGACAAGCCCCAAACACCTCAGGATGGGCAAAGATTCCCATAGCTCATGATTTGTATAAACGGTGAGTCTTTGAGAAAAAGAAATCAGTTGGAAGTCATCTGTCAATGGTTCCCAAAAGGTAAGCTCCAGTCACTGGCCTATCTGTATATTTCATATCTACATCACACTCCAGGTAATCCCCACTTGAACCAGATCGATTTCTAGTTACCTACAGCAAAGTTCCCATCTTTTCTAAATAAATAGTGAAAGCCTGTCATTTACCAGTAATTTAGTATTCCCACATGTATTTGTTGGAATTAGGTTCAACTGAGGGTAATAGAGACCCAGAGACCCAAAACAACAGTGAGATAAATAAAACTATCTTTCTCTCTCTCTCTCTTTCTCTCTCTCTCTCTCTCCCTCTCCCTCTCTCTCTCTCTTTCTCTTTCTTTCTTTCTGTCACTAAATAGTCCAGAGTTGGGAAATACGGGCACTTCACAAATCCTCAGGCTTCTTCCGGCCACCACACTACCATTCTTCGAGTTTGGCCCTCATCCTTGTGGGGATTAGCAGTGTACCTTCCTTTGCTAAGAAAAGCCTACAGCTAGAGCTTTAGCCATTGTGTCCATGCTTTATGGAGCAAGGAAAAAGAAGGACTATATGATAGTTCTATTTTTAATGTTTTTGAGGAACCTCCATACTACTTTTCATAACAGCTGCACCATTTTGCATTCTCACATGAACAGGGTTCTAATTTCTCCACATGCTGGACAATACTTGTAGTCTTTTGTTTTCTTGGTAATAGCCATCCTAATGGGTGTGAGGTGATAGCTCATTGTGGTTTTGATTTGCATCTCCCTAATGATTAGTGGTGTTAAGCGTCTTGTCATATGCTTGTTGGGCTTTTGTACCAGTATATCTGCTTTGGAGAAATGTCTATTCAAGTCTTTAGCCCATTTTTAAAGTGATTTATTATTATTATTATTATTATTATTATTATTATTTTGCTATTAAGTTGTATTACTGTATGATCCATCAAACTCATTTCTGCATATTTATCCAAAAGAGTTTAAAACAGCATCTCAAAGAGAGAGCAGCACTCCCATGTTCACTTTAAGGCTATTCGAAATAGCCAGGTGTGGGTGCAACCTAAATGTCAATGGATGAATGGATAGAGAAATTGTGACATACACATACAGTGGTGTGGCGAGCGGCTACAGCATTTGGATAGGTTCAATCCTGGGACTAATGAGAGGGCACAATCCTCTCGTGGCAAAGCCACATGTAAGTCCACGTGTAAGTCCCAGCATAATTATAGCCAAAGGCTATTGTAAGCTTGACCTGTGGTCCTATGTGGCTGAGCAATATAGGCTGCGGGAGTTGCTGCAAGTAAACAAAGCTTGATCGGGTGCATGTAATTGAGTAGATTTGAAACCAGAAAGAACATTGTAAACATCTTGACCATGCCCTTACTTTGCCTCGTGGAATCTGGCTATAAAATAAAGACTCGGCTTGCAGTCTATGGCGCTGTCTCTCCATCAGAGAGCACCATCCCACCTTGACCCACCTTTCTTCTCTTGTCTGTCTTTTCTCCATCCTTCACCGCCCCACCCTCAGGTTCACCCATGGTCGTGCTGGCTCAGCACACAGTGGGATATTATTCAACCTTAAAAAAAAGGAATGGATGAATCTTAAGGAGATTATGCTAAGTGACATAAGCCAGTCACAGAAGGGCAAGTGCTGCATGATTCCACTTATATGTTCTCTAGAACAGCAAAACCCATAGAAACAAAGAATAGAATGATGGTTGTCAGGAGCTTAGGGGAAGGGGAGAGAAAAATGGGAAGTTCCTAATCAACATGCATAAAATTTCAGCTATGCAAAAATAAATAAGTTCTAGAGATCTGCTGTTCAGTTTTGTGTCTATAGATAACAATACTGTCTTGTACACTTAACCTGTTAAGAGGGTAGATCTCATGGTAAGTGTTTTTACCACACAAAGGAAAAGACGAAGGAAGGAAGGGAAGGAGGGAGGAAGGAAGAGAGTACATGCCAAATGTTTTTAATGAAGCCACATGTCAGACTTCCACTTATCTTCTATTGACCACACTGAGCAACTTTGTAACATCACTGACAATGACATTGGTATTTTTTCCTCTCACACATAACTTCAATAAGGCATAGCCTTTCTACTGAAATATAACTGCTGATTTTCATGTAGGTCCAAGGTTACCAGAATTATATATTGTTTCACCTTCTCTTACTTGGGAAGCCAATCTTAACATGTTAAAAGTCCTCCAGGCAGTCATCTGTAAAATATCTATTGAGCATCTGGCAGGTGTCAGGCACTAGGTCCTAGAACATTGATGTTCAGAACACAGTTCTTGCCTTCATAGCGGTTATCAGCTAAGGAGCATTGATCAAATGACCCCACGAAAACACAACTTCCAACAGTGATTGTGCTGTAAAGGGAAAATGCAAGAGTTGTATTAGAGCAGAACAAGAAAATCTGACCTCCTTCTGGGTATGAGCAAGGAGAAGGTTCTAAGCATTGGTAGACATTGGGATAGCATGTGCAAAGGCCCTGAGAGAATTTAGGGAAACAATACCCAAGTCATTCCCTCCCACTACACAGAAATAAAGCTTTATTTCTGTTATGTATTCATGATTGAACATTCTGTTACATTTACACAATAAAAGCTCAATTTCCATTGTGTACAAATTTCTTATTTTATGGAAGGAAGTGGCCTGAGTAAATAAAACCAGATTTAGTGCTCCAGGGTAGTATTGCTTTTAAATTAACTTTTCCAAATCCAGTCACTCCCAGCGTTTATTAAATTTATAACAAACCTGTTTCCTCATGGCCACACTCCCCAGCCTCTTGTGTTTTCTGAGTATGTCCAGTTCTGTGTCTGTCAAACATTCCTTCCGTGTGAGTGCATGTTGAAAGTTAGTGGAGAAAAATGCCCTTTTCCCCCTGCTGTTTTGTAAGCCTCTAACATCTTCATTTCTTTTGCCAAAATGATAGAGGAGCACACTAGTGCAGACCCTGTGCAGGTACTCCAGTGCGGGGTCCCCCGCCCCCACCACCACACCCGCTCCTTCTTCAGTGGGCTCTGACTTTAATCACTCACCTTCCTCCAGGGTCTGGCCTTCTCTTCAGTTCTTCTCCAGAGAGCAAGTGAAATGAGATCAGAGTGATGTCAGTGGTCCTGGGCTATAGCATCACTCTAGCCTTCCTGCCTCCTAATGCCACCCCCACCACCACTGCTACTTCAAATCAGATCTACCTCATCGATATCTATCCCCAGGAAGCAAGCCTAAATGCATGGCCAAATTTCATTCCTACCAGGGATCTCTGAAGTATGTTAACGAAGTCATAATTTCTAGCCTTACCTTCTATGGTTTCCTCGTACGCCTCCCCTGCAGGAGTCCACCACTTAAACCTCTACCTCCATCCTCATCTCCAGAACTGGTTGCTGAGAGCCAGTCTCAAGGGGCCTCCCAAGGCTATCCACAGAATGGCCTCTATATCTGAGGTCCCAGCAGCAAACAGATGGTACATTCTTATTAGGATTGTTTGTTTATGTTAATCCTCCCCTGAGGATTTTTTTTCCATTGCTTTTTCAGAGAGTGTGGAAGGGAGGAAGGGAGATCGAGAGGGAGAGAAACATGGATGTGAGAGAGACACATTGATCGGTTGCCTCCCACATGTGCCCCAACTGGGGAGTGCACCGCAACTTAGGTAATGTGCCCTTGACCGGGAATCAAACCTGAAACCCTTTGGTGCCAAGGCTGATCCTCTAACCACTGAACACACCGGCCAGGACAGGATAATTGATTTAATAGCTAATTTGTTAGAGGGACTATTAGGAATATTAGAAAGTGGTAGATAATTTAATGGAGGGACATATTAGGATGGTTGATTTAATAGAGGAACTGCAAAGATGCAGGAAGGGTATAGGAAACCGTGAGGATTTGTACAATACTCCAGGGCTAGTAAAATCAGGTGTTACCTCCATGTCCCTGAAGAGAGAAGGCGAAAGGGCACTGATTTCCTGGCAGGCTTCCAATAGAGCCAGGTGCCAAGTTATCTTACTTGTCTCTTGTTACCTGGCCAACTCTTTTGGTCCTGGTAAGCTCTCTCCCTCACAGCCCAATCTTTACCTCCAGACCCCTCACAAGATCTCACCGAGTTCCTGTCCAGGAGTTACTTGGGAGCACAGGGTTTTCCTGCCTCTCACCTGGCCTGCAGACCTGCCTATGAACCTGATGACTGCAGGCACCTGGCTGACCCACCTGCCCCTCTAGCTTCTCTCTCCTTCTCAGCGGAGGATCTGGAAGCCATACTAAGAGTCACTGCCTTGGCCCGCTCACCTCCCTTTCCTTTTGTTAGCTGGTGACTGGTGCCCAATCAGGCTGGCCATTGAAGTCATGACCAGTTCTTATGGCAGCCTGATGTGGAGGCCTCTGACCCTCCTTTTCAGACCGACATGGTGTGGTCTAGGTAGTGGGTCAGGCAGCGGTGTCCAATCTGCTTCCCAGGGTTATCCACCAGGAGGGGGAAGGACCCCTCCCACCACCCCGTCCCTGTCCTCCAGTGGTCACTATTAAGCAAGAGGGCCTAGTACTCCCACAGACATTTCAGTGAAACAGCCCTGTTTTTATTCATCTTCCATTACAGCCCCTCCCTCTGAGGCTGGGCCAGAGTAACATGAGCGACAGGCAGAGGCTAGAGCCTTTCCCTAAAGCAGTGGTCGGCAAACTCATTAGTCAACAGAGCCAAATATCAACAGTACAGCGATTGAAATTTCTTTTGAGAGCCACATTTTTTAAACTTAAACTATATAGGTAGGTACATTCTTATTAACTTAACTAGGGTACTCCTAAGCTGACCTTTGCTAAAAGTATCCTCAATCTGAGGGGTTGACCTCAGCGAACGTACCCCCACTTCTTCTAACGCCACTTCTTCAAAATAGACTCGCCCAGGCCGAAAACCGACTTCTGCGCATGGGCCACGAAGTTTCAATCGCACTGTACACGTGCCCACACGTGGCATTTTGTGGAAGAGCCACACTCAAGGGGCCAAAGAGCCGTGGTTTGCCGACCACTGCCCTAAAGGTTTCTAGATCCTTCTGAGAACAGATTGCTGCCTACCCTCCGTCTCCACAACTGCTCCAAATGCACCCGAATGCATCTGAATCTACAGCCCTGACTCAGGACACTAGCTGCCCCGGCCGGACCTAGGCTCTTGTACTGCTGTTAGGGGACAGCTCTGTCCAAGCAGTCACTCCACAGACTTTCCGAATATTCTTCTTTCTGTCTAGATGTCAGCAGCTAAAGTCACGCAGCCTAGTTTATTAAATGTTCTCTGTCCAGCGCGTGGGATTTCAGGGAGGGGAGTTGCATGTCCTTCTTATACCCCTTGCAATTGATAATTGTGGTTTTAATAGGAAAAAAATTTAATGTAATAGCATGTTTACCAAGATCATATAGTAAATGCTCATGATAGAACATTACAGAGCAGGATTTTAACTATGTGAAAAATAAGACAAATGAAATAAAATAAAAACCTGGGCACACAAAAAAGTGTCAGGAGATTTGTTTTAAATACTATCCTAGGTTCTGGGGCTAAGGGAAGGGCATTCCCTAATTCCCCAACAGGCTGCCCACAATCCTTTTTGGCCCCAGACTTCTGGGTGTTCATTGGTCAATAGAAAAGACACTAGGACTAGGAATGTGATTTTATCCAAGGTAAGGAAAAGATACATGTAAGAGCTGAAGAATTTTGGGGTGCTCTGGAATAGGAGGGATGGAAAGAAGAGAGAATGTGAACTGTGAGGGAAGAGTCTAAATAAAGAAGGGAACCCAAAAACTTGACAATAGAACAGGGCCAAATCGAAAAGACTGACAATGAAAAATTCCCTGTGAGTTGGAGGGGAATGCATATTAGATTTTAAGTGGTTTCCTATTGTGTGCTATGCTGTAATACCATCTCTACAACCCCCACATCTTCAGTAAAAATCTCTTATTAAAAAAATCTCATAATGTTGGTTTTGGGGGGAATCAAAGAGAAGAGATCATGGCAAACTGCAATGTGAACAAACACAGGAGCTGAAGTAAGACAAGCCCTCTTGTACTAGCCAAGCTGGGCTAGGCTATAGCAAACATATTAAAAAGAAACAAATGAAACTCAGTAGTTTAACACATCAGAGTTATTATGTTCCTTTTCTTTTTATTGATTTGAGAGAAAGAGAAACATCGATGTGTTGTTCCACTCATTTATACAGTCATTGGTTCTTGTATGTGCCCTGACTGAAGATCAAACTTGCAACCTTGGCATTTTGGGATGATGTTCTACTCAACTGAGCTACCTGGCCAGGGCTCAGAGTTATGTTTCTCATGTTGCTTCTATCACAAGCCAGTGCAGGTCAGGCAGCTCTCCTGCTTGGCTTTCCTCCAGTGACTCAGAGATCAGGTATTTCCACTATTGATGAGTCTTTCACTGCTTGATGTGTGGAAGAAGGGAGGTTGAGTGACCAAGAACACCACTAAAGCAGTGCGTGCCTTGGAGAAAACTTATACCATTAAATCTACATCTTAAAAAATAAGATTTGAGTTTCCAACTCAAAAGCTAGAAAAAGAACAACAAATTAAACCCCCAAAAGAGGAAGGGAGGAATAAAGATAAGAGCAGAAATCAATGAAATTGGGGGCGGGGGGGAATACAATAGAGAAAATCTACAAAGTCAAAACTTTATTCTTTGAATAGATTAATACGATTAATAAACCCCTAGCAAGACAAATCTTGGAAAAGAGGAAGCAAAAACATCCATACCAAAATCAGTAATAAAAGTGGAATATCACCACAGACATTAAATACATAAAAAGAATAATGAGGATATGATAAAATTTATGTCAATAAATTGACATTTTATATGCCAATATTTATGCTATTGGAAATTTTAGGTAAAATATACAAGTTTTTAAAAATACAATTTACAAAATGTCCACAAAAATAAATAGAAAATGCCAATAGTCCTATATGTATTAAAAAAATTGAATCTGAAATTAAAACTCTTCTCATAAAACTGTAGCCTCAAATGTATTCACACAAAAAAATTAAGGAATAAATAATATTGACCTAAACAAGTGCATTTAGAGGCTAGAGGAAGAGGGGAAACATCCAAACTCATTTTTTAAGGCTTGCAAAACCTTGATGCCGAAAGCTCAGGAAGACATTACAGGAAAGGAAAATGAATGGCCAATCTTAGGCTGGGGAATTTAGAGGAGCACATGGTGAGCCTACTGGGTGACAATAACGGTCTCCACCACAGCATACTCTTCTGGCCATTAAATACCCTTTTGTTCTCTTCTTCCCACAAGTAGAACACCTCAGCTGCTCCTCACGGAAGACAATCCAGAGCCCACCTGGCATTGCTTTCCACAGTGACTTCTCTTAGACCAAAGACCTGAGAACTAAAAGGGCAAGGAGTCTGCCTCATACTCAGACCAACATACAAATATCCAATGATGGAACAGGAATCGGGTAACTTCAATCAACACTCCCATTGGGAAAAGGGAAGACTGAGAGACCCACAGCAGTCACGGTCTGCAGATACACTGGTATTGCGATGCTGAAACTCCATGGGCAGATAGTACAAAGGATGCCTATCCTGGGCAGGAACTCTCTCACCCACTGTTCTTTGCCATCCTTGGCATCACTCTCTGAGGGGCTTCCCCCTGGACCCTTACTCTCCTTGGCTGCATCTAAGGAGGGAGTTGAGAATTGCTCTCCTTATGGGTTGAGCAACTTCCTGCCAGAGGTTGTTTCAAGGCTAAACTAACAGACTCATGCTTTTTACACAGGCTTGTGGTTTTCTGACAATACAGTTTCCTCCAAAATTTGGGAAGCCTCTGATCTATTTGCATCCAGACCGTTTCATTTGCCAATATCCACACTCAACGTACCTTTTGTAAGACAGAGTTTTCAAATGTGCTTTCTTCTTACCCAAGTGATAGTGATTTCTGGCTAGACCAGAGGATCAAAACACCTTTACCAGCTATTGTCCATGGTTCACTTGAATCCACTGGGATGTGTTCTTGGGACTTTGTCACTCCAAGTCTTTTAAATTCCCATCTCTTACTATTTTTTGAGAACGAGAAGCAGTCAACTTTTCTAACTCTGCAGGCCTCAATATTCTGGATTTTGTCTATTCCATTTCATTTCTACTGGCAAAACATCCAATTCTCTTTTTGTTTGATTGTTTGTTCTAAAAAGCTGGAATAATTTCTTATATGGCCCCTCTGTGTATATGCCTCATGTACTAGTATATCCAAAGACGTGATGTGAATTCTGCTGAGTCAGTGCAAGGCACACACTTTCAGGTATCTGAGCTACTCAAATGAAGAAGTACAGTTACTGAAATTCAGTGACCCTTTCCTTCCAGAGCAAACCTGATGTTTCACTAACACATTAGGCTGCTGTGTACCTGCAGAAGCAGTGAGCAACCCCTCTGCTCACCGTTTTGGTCATTGCCCGGTCCCTTTCTGGGTATGAGACCTTACTCAGTAAAATGAACACAGAGAAGACCAGAAGGAAGGGACCAGTGACCCAGGGATGAACCTCCAGCAGTGACATCAATTCTCTAGCTACCTCACCTCCTGGAGAGAAATTCTGATGTATTTTTAAAATAGTCCCACAGAAGGACCCCAGTAGGATTGAGCCCCAAATGCCCAAAGAAGTGACTCACTTATTAATTTACCCTTCATTGAGTGTGTCCCTTTCCCTTTATTATTTCTCCAATCCCCAGATAAACTAGTTGCACCCAAATCCTTGTCTCAAGATCTGCTTTTAGTTAGAACCAAAATTATTTAAACTGGTCCAAATGAACAGAAAATAGCCAAAGCTATGCACTTTAACAAACTGCTCACTATCCATGTGCAGTATTAGTATATTATGTGCCAGGGTTGTGAATCTTATTGTTAAGGGAAGGGGATCAAAGTTATTGTGCCTCTATTCTTTTTTTATTTTTAAATTGAGATCTAATTTGCATACCATAATATTCACCCTCTTAAGATGTATACTTCAGTGGTTTTGAGTATACTCACAAAGTTGTACAACATGTTCCCATAGTCCAAATCTGTAGAGAATTTTTGTGAGTTTATTTGAGTCACATTAATGACAATTGCTAGGAAGCAAAATCTCAATAGATTGAGAAAATGCTCCGGAGAATGGCAGTTTTGCAGTTTATTTAATGCATTAGAATAAAAGGAGGAGATATAAGGAGAGTTACATGAAATCCACTGGTGGTAGAATAAGGGGGTGAGAGACAGCAAAGCAAGGAAATCTCTAGGATTTAATAAAAAGTAAATCAGAGAGACATATACTTTCATGTTGGTGGGTACAGAATAGTTAATAATTAACATTTATAGCACATAGAGAGGGCATGTGAGAAACAAGATAACAATGTGGCCTTGTGCTCTAGGGAGTGCAGGGGTTGTGCCCTGAAGGGTCTGGAAAAATGAGATTATACTGACATTTAAAGGTATATTATCTTAGATGCAAAATGAGCTCACTTAAGGTAAAGATTGATCTTTGTCAAGGAAGCTACAAGCCTAGCCCATGACTACCAGTCATAGCTTGCTTTTAGTTAGGAAACTTTATGTTCAGACCATCCTATGTGGAACCTGAGTTTGTAAGGCCCACCTGAACTTGCCAGGTTTCGTATGTGGCCTTTTTTTTCTTTTGTCCACAAACAGGAGGAGGCATCATAGTTAAGTGATGTGGGTTCTGGAGCCAGGCTGTCTGGTTTCAAATCTCGGATCTACTGCTTAATAATTATGTCACCTAAGATACCATACTTAACCCCTATAAGCTTCAGTTTTCCTCACCTGTAAAGTAGGGATTAAGTAGTACCAACTTCCTAGGTTTATTGTCAAGATGAACTGAGACAGCCCTACCCAGTTTGGCCCAGTGGATAGAGCGTCGGCCTGTGGACCAAAGGGTCCCGGGTTCGATTCCCGTCAAGGGTACATACCTTAGTTGCAGACTACTCCCCTGCCCCGGGCTCTGGTCGGGGCTTGTGCAAGAGGCAACCAATCGATGTGAAAGTGTTTCTCTCACTTGATGTTTCTCTCTGTCTTTCCCTGTCTCTTCTACTCTCTCTTAAAAATCATTGAAAAATATCCTTAGGTGAGGATTAACAACAACAACAAAAAAGATGAAATGAGACAATCCATGTGAAAACAGTGCAGTGCCTAGCACCCAGTAAGTGTATAATAGATGTTACATAATATTAATTAAAGAGCTGGGAAATAACGCGACAGGAAAGAAAACATGCAGTGAATGTTATTGCTGGTAATGATATTCCTTTTGCACGCCTGATTGGAAATGTGCTTATCTGGGAGCCCCAAGCAGTGGCAGAGAAGTGCATAGTCAGATAAATGAGGTGCTAATGGACCTATTTATGAGATGAACAGGACCTGAAAATGTATTAGCTCTTAGGAGTGCATGATCCAAGTCTGAGAATGTCCCCCTGAGGACTTAGGAGAGGAGAGGCTTAATTGGAGTGCAATGTAAATCTCAATCACAATCCTGCCCACAGGAGAGGAGCTGCCTGCCCCGTGGCAGGAGGCTCGGACTGCACTTTGACGGCCTCTGATATTCCAAACCACATGGGTCTGCAAACCCAGGCTGAGGGACTGGAGAGAAACCAGTGAGTGTGAGTATGTCAGTATGACTCTGAGTGGGCTGGACTATGGGCTCTGGTTGCTGCTGCAGCTAAGAGGTAATGTTGCAAGGAAGGGGACCAGTGAGATAAAGTTCTCACCTGAGCTATGGGTGGTCAAGCCAGTGTTTGAATTCAGGTCTTCACCTTAGAGGTGACAGAGCATATTCGATAAAAGCACGGGTTCTGGAGTTAGACTGACTAAGTTCAAACCCCAGCACTTCCCCTGAATTAACTGTGAATCTGAACCAGTCACTAACTCCTCCAAACCGAAGAGTCTTCATCAATCAGCTGAATTTGCATTATTGTGTTGGCTGCCTTCTATTTGCCCTTCCAGATGCACTCTCCACCCTTCTCTACATGCCCAGGGGCACCATGGCCCTTTGCCCTCCAGTTGTGTCCAAGAAATGGGCAGATGGAAGGAGAGTAAAATCTTGGTACTGTGTGTATTTCCTTCCATCCCATGCTACTGGGTGTTAATGTAAGACACATTCAAACCTGTAAAGAATTTTTGTGAGTTTATTTGAGCCAAACTGTCGACAATTGCCAGGAAGCAGAATCTCAATGCATTGAGACAATGCTCCGGAGAATGATGGTTTTTCACCCATCTTTATAAATTACCATCAAAGGAGGAGATGTAAGTGTGTTACATGACATCCATTGGTGATAGATTGGGAAGGTGGGAGAAAGCAAAGCAGGGGAAACCTCTGGGGTAGCATAAGTAAAATAATAGATACATGTACATGCTTCTTTTACATAGCTGGGTACAGGATAGTTAACAGTCAACCATTAACACGATAACAATAGCAATGAGGGAATCTGTGGTCTCTGCCCTATTACCCTGGCACATGGGTTGTTCCCTGAGGGGTCTGGAAAAAGGGAAGTTACAAGTTACCCTGACATTCCAAAGGTATGTTATCATTGGTGCAAAAAGACAACAGGCTCTGTCAAGATCGCAGTTGATCTTTGTCAGGGAAGATACCAGCCTAGGACATGACTACCCACCATAGACTGCTTTTTAATTTAAAAGTTTTAATTTCAGATCATCCTTTGTGGTTACTTTAGGTCTCTGAGTTTGCCAGGCCACCACGCAGGCCTTTCCTGAGCTAGTCAGGTTAGCGTGTGGCCCCTTTTCATCCACATGGGTTACTTCCATCCCACACTCTGGATATTCTTTATGGTATGCAAATCATGGTATGCAAATTACAACGAAGTTAACTAATTTTTTTTAAGTGGGAAAAAAAGTAGACCTAATAATTGCCTCACAGAGTTTGTGAAAATTAAATGAATCCATGTGGTCTCTACTAACTCTGATGGTTCCCATACAAGTCTGGAAAGTGAGGTAGAGGGTCTGAGCAAATCTCAACATGTTCTAATGTCCTGCAACAGAGATAATGTCAACAGCGCCGCAGACTGCAGTCTGGGAGTTAATATGTAATTTGGTTTGTTTGTGTTTCCTCATTTGGAAACTGCCCTGCCCTCTTCTAAGGGAGTCAAGTCCTGGGGAGGCGGTGGGGCAAATGCTCAAGCTGGCCAGACAGAGCATTCCATCCCCGGACACAAGGAAACACAGGACATCTAAGCAAGGGCCAGTGGAGTCCTCTGAGGAATTGGTTGAGTTACTAGGAGTCTCATCGTCTAAATTCACCAGCTTAAGGATCCTAAAAAGCCTGGAGTTTCTGGGATTCTTTCAATATGTAGAGAAAATGTGCTAGAAAAGAAATTCAACGTAGACAAAAGTCATCCCAAGGGACAGAAGAAAATAGAGAAACAGATTGCTGGCAAAAACATTTTGGGTTTCTTGGTTCAGTTTTCAGTTATGAGATCCAATACGTTCTCTTTTTGTCTAGACTCTAGGCTAATTTGAAATAGATACCTGTTATTTGCAATAGAAATAGTCCTACCGGTTAACCTTATAAGCTCTTCTAAGTTTAGGTACTTTCAGAATATTTCCTTTGTCTTAATAGAAGCTCTGAGAAATGAATGGGTGCTGAAAAATTTCTTTCCATTTTTTCTGGTAGAAAAAACACACACCACCTAATATGTTAAGAAACACATCCAATTTGCACAGCAAGTCAATGTTGGTGCCGACTGAAGAGCACCAGTCCTGTCAGGGCTGTTTTATGATTTTCATGAGCCCCAGACACTTTTGCTTTCATGAGCTCCTTCCTCCATTAAATGATATTTTTAATGCATTGGTATGAAGACAAATATAGTCCTAACTGCGTTCATTATTATTTATTAAATTACTTTAAAATCATTTTTTGTTCTGTTTTAAAAGAAATTAAAATATTTTCATGGGTCCTTGGCCCTATTTAGCCTAAAGGATAAGTTGACCCTGAGTCTTGTTTGCAAAAGAAAGAACGAAGCATGGAAATGAAATGATATATGTGAATATACTAAAGTACTCTGTTGACCCTAAGTCACTGAACTAATGTAAGGACTATTCGTTACTAAAAAGGTGCTCTCCGGAAGGTATGTGTGTGGTCATGAAAAGGTTAAACACCAAAACCCTAAGTGGTTACGGAAGAGGGATGTTTAATGGAAGGAGACCACAGGATGGAGAATCAATGACTTTGGCAGTAAGGAGCCTTTTACAAGTCAGCAGCCACCCTTTTCAACCAGCCCCATGAGCATGACAGGCCCAGCATGAGGCACAAAGTAGATGCCAGTCTTGGGCACAGCGGGAGGCTGTCAGAGACAATCAGACACATCTAGGTCCTGCTCTTCAACTGGACAAGGCTGGCAGAAGCCGCCTAGAGGGATCTGGGCCAGGGAAGAGCTTTGGGAGCAAGGCTGGAAAGAGAGCTTTTATCCAGGTAGCCATAGGCAAAGTGGTGCCAGAAGCATGGACCAAATGTCAAGTGCAAAAGGTAAAGTGAACCCAAAGATGAAAAGATGACAGGTCAGGAACAACAGGGATCAGGGACAAGCCCGAGCACAGTGTACGGAGCTGCCAGGAGAGGTTCTGGCCCATAGCTATGAACCAGAGGGCATTTGGGGCCTGTTCTAATGTCATGTTGACTCTGTGGACCAAAGGCAGCCTCTGGTACCTTGAGGAATCCGTGGGGAGCCTGACACACTGGAGGAAAACAACCCTTCTCAAAAACATAGCCACTGAAGATTTTCTCTTTTATTGTGAACTTTGAGCAACGGCTATTGGACAGACTGGGAATTGTCTGCTCTTGATGATAATCCCCATTTCAAGGAAGTAAATAATTTCATTGCAGACAACACAGGATTAGGAAATAAAACTAGGCTAAGACAACAAAAGAACAGGATGCTGACAGAATCAGGACAGAGGTGCATTCCTCGGCCACATCTGGCTCTATGTGTCAAAGTCCCCTTAGCGAAGAGGGGTTAGCAGCAGTAACTGAACAACACTCCATCTTCTTTGTGGTTATGTGTGTTTATACATTTGCTGAAATCCACTTGTATAGTAGTTCTCATCTCCTAGCGTCAGCTAATCATTCTGGAGTCTAGAGCAGTGATGGCGAACCTTTTGAACTCGGCGTGTCAGCATTTTGAAAAACCCTAACTTAACTCTGGTACCGTGTCACATATAGAAATTTTTTGATATTTGCAACCATAGTAAAACAAAGATTTATATTTTTGATATTTATTTTACATATTTAAATGCCATTTAACAAAGAAAAATCAACCAAAAAAATGAGTCCGCGTGTCACCTCTGACACGCGTGTCATAGGTTTGCCATCACTGGTCTAGAGCCGGTGGTTCTCAACCTTGGCTGCACATTAGAATCACCTGGGAATCTTTTTAAAATCCTGATTTCTGGGCCTCATCCTCCGGAAATTCTGTTTTTTTTGTTATGGGGTGGGGCCACAACATTAGTAACAAAGAAACAGAATTTCCAGAGGATGAGGCCCAGAAATCAGGATTTAAAAAAGATTCCCAGGTGACTCTAATGTGCAGCCAAGGTTGAGAACCACTGGCTTAGACCTTGGTGCCCAGATTGGGCAACCACTCTCCCCACCCACATCATTAGAAACTATAGAACAAGCCAAAATGTTAGAGAACCAGTCCTGAGCTGGCCTCAATACTTTGTGGGTGTGCCTCAAATTCCGTAAGCACCTGGGTAAATTAAGAAGCAAGGTTTAGACTAAGAACTGGGTCAGACAGGAAGAGGCCCAAGAAACAACAAGTACTCATATAACCGAGGACATGACGCAGAAACTTGTCCCCCAGCTGTGCTGGTAAGTCAAAAAGAATGTGTTGCTGGGAGATGCTCAGTCTCTGCAACATGATGGAGCATTTTCCGTGCTGCCTCTTTCCTGAGCTCTGGCTAAAGGAGTGTCAATCACAGCCCCAGGACTGCAGAAGGCCCCCCACCCCCTGGTTGGGGCGAAACAGGGCTGCAGGGGTGGCGGGTGTTCTCCACAGAGGAGGATGCAGAGGTTTCAGAAGCTTGGCCCACCATTCCCTTTGTTCTGTGAAATTCTGTAGGAGCGCTGTGACCCCTCTGGAGATGTGCTCAGGTCCCTGGCTTCCCTCTTTGCCTTCATTAACCACAGAGAAACACTGAGGAAAGGAAACTGTGATAAATAGTCACTTCCCAGACTACAGCCCAAACTCCTGCAGAGAATTGGTGTCCTAACATCTGCTCTGAGCAGCAGAACACAGATTTCAGTTTTAACTTGGAGGCAAAATGGGCTTCTTTTGGCCATTCTCTCTAAAAAGAGCCCCACAGGAACATCCCACGGGTCAGACTCCTGCACAGTCCTGCCCAGGAGTGCTGGCATTACTATGTGTGCAAAGAACGCACCACAGCCTCCCTCGGGCCCTCGCAGCCACTCTGAGTCCCAGGGTTGCATTTGATGGAGCTGATTGACCACATGGAAAATTACCCAGAAGAAGCTATGCAAGAAAGCTGCACGGAAAGTTACATAAGTCACAACGGAAAACTGTGCTGCTTGGGGGCAGAGAACAGAGTAAAATCTTTGCAGAGCCACCTTCCCCATTAACCTTTACCACTCAATTTCTGCTTGCTGACTCTCTATAAAATTGCCAGACCTCCTGTAGTACTCCGGCCCAGAGTGATGAAAGGAAGTAAAAGTTCAAGAGACACATTTAGAGGTGCCTGTTCTGCCTACATCTCTTCTCTGGGAATTGTCCCTGCTCCTAGGCCTTTAGCTTAGCTGGTTACTCATTCAGTTACTGCACACATATTTATTGAGCGTCTAATGTATTCCAAGCACTATGGTAGGTAAAGATACAAAACATGAGCAAGGCAGATAAGGGCCCTCCTTATAGAGTTAATTTTTTAATAGGAAGAGTTCGATGATATGCAAGTAAACAAGTAAATGAACAAGATAATCTTGGATAATGATAATTGCTATGAATTTTTAAAAATACAAACAAAACAAAGTGCTGTTCTAGAGCAACTATTTTAACCTTTTTCGTCTCATGGCACACATAAACTAATTACTAAAATTCTGCAGCACGCCAAAAAATACATTTTATTTTTTTTGCTGATCTGACCAAGAAAAAAAAAAAAAAGCTATAATTTTGATTCATTCACACCAGATGGCTATTGTTGTGTTGGCTTTTGTCATTTTCTTATTTGATAATCTAATGGAAAAGAGGTCAGTGCCCCTGACTAAATAGTCAGGCATTGCATGACTATTTGGCACACCTGTCGACAATCGCTGTTCTAGAGAATGATCTGGGAAAAGGGCTGCCCACTCTAGATAAGACAGAATAGGAAAACCTTTCTAGAGAGATAAATGTGAGCGTACACATGAATGATGAGGAGTTGTGGCTGCAATGAACATTCTGGGCAGGAGCAAAAGCAAGTGGAAAGGTCCTAGGGCAGAATAAGAAGAGCAACAGTAGAAAGACCAGTGTAGCCAAAGCCTGTAAAACAAGGGAGGGTGGGAAAAGGAGTCTGCAGAAGAGTAGAGGCCCTGATAAGGAGCCTGGGTTTTATTTTAAATACATCAGGAAATCGCTGGAGAATCTTAAACAAGGAAATGGCATGACCTGATAAACATTTTTAAAAATACAAACCCTCGTTCATGTTTTATTCTGCTAGGGTACAGCTAATTTCTAAATTAAGAAGTGCTGGCAAGAAAAGCTAGGCAGTTATTCACTCCAATACACTACTAAGTCTGATTTTGACTGAACTTTAAAATAACTTTTAAAAAATATATATATTTTATTGAATTTTTACAGAGAGGAAGGGAGAGGGATAGAGAGTTAGAAACATCAATGAGAGAGAAACATCGATCAGCTGCCTCCTGCACACCTCCCACTGGGGATGTGCCCGCAACCAAGGTACATGCCCTTGACTGCAATCGAACCTGGGACCTTAGTCCACAGACCGATGCTCTATCCACTGAGCCAAACCGGTTAGGGCTTAAAATAACTTTTGATAATTATTACATCTTGGCTCTTCACTTTCAAATGAGGGGAAAGACTCTGTTTGCTTTTTTATTTAGAATCATGGTAGATTATCCCAGTCCAAAGAGTTTCGCCCAATGAGTCACTTTGGAGAATTCATTAATTCTCACAAGTAAAACACCTGCTGACTATATACTCCCATTGTTACAGAAGACCTGAGAAAAACCAAGCAACGCTTAGAGAAAGGTGAGTTGCATTTTATTATAATTATGCGCAGGCCCAGAGAAAAATGTGTCTTTCAAATTCTGAGCCACCCACATGGAGGAAACTTTCCCTATTTATACTTTTTCTAGCCCAGTCAGTAGAGCATGAGACTTCCGGGCCTAATGAGAAAGAAGGCCTGTGTGCTGGGAGGGGGCCATGAGACCATATCTCAAGGCCTGGCCTGGTGCCAGCACTGACACTGGGGCATAGTTGATGGCCTCTCTGGAATGGGAGCAGTCTTATTTTCCTTATTATTTAAGCAAGCAAGTCTTTACAGAAGCCAAAATGGCAGGGTTAAAATTTCAAACAGCAGTTTTTATATAAGATGGATGCTTCACCATCACCACGTTTTAAATGATCCAATGTTAAACTACATGTGCGATTAGGCCATGGGTCAGTAAACTTTTCCAGTAAAGATCCAGATAGTAACCATGTTAGGCTGTGAGGCCACATGGTCTCTATCCAGACAGCCACCATCTAACCCAGGTGGCAGCCACACCTCGGTTGTCACACCCGGAGCCTTGCTTTGAACCTCTCTCTCGGAGACTTTCTGGAGGTGCTGCAGTGGGAGCTGAGGGGAGGTAGAGGAAGGGTTGGGGACCATGCAGAGTGCCCCTAGACTGGAAGAACAGAATGCATGCCTGGGCATGGCAGCCAGCAGTCTGATCTCCTGGAGACTTTAGTGAAAACTGATCGTACTTAACCCTTTCAGACACCCTCCCCCAGTGCAACTGTATCCCACATAGTAGGTTCATTGGGAGTTTTTAAAGAGAAGGTGTGTGTGTGTGTGTGTGTGTGTGTATGTGTGTGTGTGTGTATGTGTGTGTGTGTGTGTGTAAGACTGTGTGTTGGGAGGGGCTCATCCTGGGTTACCCTCCCAAGCCCTGGTGTCAAACCTTCCCAAGCCCAACTGCCCAAAGCGATGGCCCAGAGAGCTTGCTCTCTCTCACCTCCATGCCTTTGCAAATGCTGTTCCCTTTGCTTGGAATTACCACCTTCCTGTCTCCCCACTTCCCATCTGCAAAAGTGCCCTTTGCTCTGGGAAGGTGTCCTCAAGAGCCCCACCTCCAGGCAGAGCTGGACAACCACTTCTGAGCCCCTCCTCATCACTGTGTACAGTTCCCTGTTAAAGCAGCTGCCACCTGATAGTCTGCTTTCTCGTGCATGTCCTCTCCCAAGGCCTAGGCTTGGAGCTTCCTATCAGTGCCTGACACAGAGCCTCATAGGCTAGGTCTCCTTTAAATGTCCTCTGTGGAGGAAAAAACAAACCTGCTTAAGATGAAAGCAGCAGCAACAACTCAGGCCACTGCCACAGAGGGCTGGGCCGTGTGGTCCCACCCACCAAGTTTCCAGGGCCTCCCTGGCGCCTCACTCAATCCACAAAGTACTGGGCCCCAGAGAAATCCCTTCCTGCCACCCGAATTGCCCTTTCCCACAGCAATTATCCTCTGGGGCCCTCAGCAGAGGAAACCTGAGAGTTGAAACTCCCTCTCACAACACCCCAGAGAGTAAGACCTCTCTTGGCCTCCATAATTAGAGCCAGGGATGCTGACGGAGCTCTCACACGCCTGTCCCTGCCTGCTATGCGTGGTTCTCCCTGGGAGAGGCAGGGCCCAGCAGGACACCCAGGGCCAAGGCTGGCGCACACTCCCCCTGCACTCTGCTTCCTGCTCCTCTGCCCCTACGCCACGTCAACGTTCCTGCCAAAGTCTCTTTCTATAACCCTGACCATGTCCCTGCCCCTATCTCCATCCCTCTCCGCCCTATTTTAGGGCTCCCTCCTTGGTCCCCGTCCCTCCCCACCCCTGAATGCTGTGTCAGTAAACATGACAGCGTGTTCTGAAACACTGTGACTAGCAGGCATCCTCAGTGGCTGAGGGCACCTTGAGACATGTCAGCGATTTCCACCCAGGATGGGAAGATCCTGTTAGTGAATTGCTGATTCAGTTCCAGCCAACAAACATCATCAAGGCCCACTCTGGGCCCAACCCTGTTCTAGGTCCTGGAGGGACACACACAGCCCAGCCCAGGCCCTAAGGGGAGGCAGACCTGAGAACCACAGTTACAATCTGTTGACTACACAGAGAAGCTACCCAGGGAAGGGGAAGGGCAGAGGGAGTGAGGGAAGGGAGCAGAGAAGAAATCAGGGTGGCCAGCCTTCCTATGGCTTCAGCACCCCAGGGACAGGACTCTGAAGGCTGATGGGGGGTGGGGGACAAGGTGTCATCCAGCTTCACTTTTCCTGAGCAAAACTGCCATTTTCTCCCATCAATCCACAAACAGTGGGACCAGGATAGCCCCCAAGTGACTGAGATGGGAGGCCCAAGAGCTGTGCAACAGCACCACCTTGAGGTGCCAATTCCTGATTTCAGCAAAACTCCCAAGAGCAAAACCAAAAGACTGTGCAGTGTGACAAGGAGACAAGGAGGAGGAGTGAAGAAAGGAAGGATTCAGGGGTGCAGAGTGAGTGAGATGTGGGGCGGAGGAGGGACACAGGAAGCAAGCGGAGTTGCCTGTGGATAACTGTGAATGCAGTCTGAGCTATTCCAGCCCTTCCCACTGGGGGGCACTGAGTACCCGGCCTGCAAGCTTGGGGACCAGGGGGGATGACTGCAATGGACTCCTGGGCCAGTGTCCAATTAGCTCCCTATAATGGTACCTGAAAGGGGTCTCACCCTGGACTTATTCAGGTAGTCACCTCATACTTTCATAGACCTCAAAGACACAGAATTTGATTACTCATAACCTTTGGTTCCTAACACATTTTTATGTCAATTTATGGCCCTCTTTTATTATTCTATGTATGTCATGTCCAATGATTGCTGAAAACTTATTTGAAAGTCAAATTCAAATGACTGAAAGTCAAATAATACATTTGTATATTAGGGAGGGGGGTCGTACAGAGTTCCATGCAAAATAAAGAGGAACTGAGAACATCCCAGCAAAGGCAAAGGTCATGTCTCTTAAACTTTGTCGAAACCCAGAAACCCAAGGGGCATCCCTTTCCAGAAGCCTTGCACCCTCAGAATCCCCCCCACTGCACACACATCTCTAGACAAGGAGTTGGCAAGCTATGCCGGGCAGGCCAAATGCAGTCCAGTTGTTTTGTAAAGCCTATGAGCTACGAATGGTTTTTACATTTTTTTTAATGGTTGTGAAAAAAAATCCAAAGAAGAATTATATTTTGTGACACAGGAAAATTACATTAATTCAAATTTTATCACCCATAAATAAGTTGTATTGAAACACAACCACGTTCATTCATGTCTGTATTGTCCACAGCTGTTTCTGTACTACAGTACAGAGTTACATAGTTGCCATGGAGACCAGAAGACCCGCCCCTGAAGCCTAAAGTATTTACTATCTAGCAGCCCTTCACAAAAAAAGGGTGTGGGTTCCTGCTCTAGACCAAAGTCCAGAAAAGGAATTTCATATGCATGTGTCTGGCTGCTCTCCCTTCTGCCCTCCTTCCCCCTCGCACTTTCCCTCTCCTTCCTCCCACATTTGGCTGGGACCAAGAAGTAGGTGTTTATTTATTTCCTTTACATAATCTTCTCCTTTCTGATTTCAGCCTTGTGAGTAAGACATAGGGACAGGCATAGATACCTGTTGTAAGGGAAGCCGGAGCTTTCTAGTGGGAGTGCCTCCAATGGGCCATGGGTGTACGGCAATGTGGTAATGGTCATGGCATCAGCCCTCAGCGGGAGCACGTGGGCCGCTGAAGCATGTGGGCTGGATATTCCTGGGGAGAGCCTCACCCACAACTTCTTCAAGGACCGCCCCTCAGGCAGGCCCCCTCAGGCTGCAGGGACAATGAGTGTGCTGCTGCCCATTGGGGACAAGGAGGAGTGTGTGTCCCATGAGCCCGGGGTGTGTGTGAGGCTCATCCATGTTATGTTATGTTATCAACACCAAACTGATGCACCTTTTGTGTGTGTGTGAAAGAAGATGCTCTGAATAGTCATGTCAGGTCAGAGATATCGATCAGTACCTCTCAGGGAAGGTTCACTCTATGTACATGGGCTGTTGCTATCCTTTGCAGCAGCTGAGATTTTGTCGTCACATCCAGGCTGGCTGCATGCTGGCTGCTGTAAGAATGCGTGTGTGGTTCTCGGCTAATGCTTCATCGTTCTTTCAGTCCACTCAAGCCGGAAAGATTTGGTGGGTTCTAAACCCAATGCCTTATCACAAAAACGTCAACCCTGCATTTGTCAATGGAAGAGGAGAAAAGGCTTATATTCCTTAAATATAATTTCAACTGCTGTAATTTCTGTAAAGTTGTTTTCAGATTTTTTGTATCATCAATTTGTACAAACAAAATTTCCTGTCAATGAGGATCATCAAGAATTTGAATAAAACATTAAAATTGTTTATCGGAAATGTTATCAGCCTGAAATTAGATATAAAAAGATATGTTCGTGGGAGCAAGATCGTGTTTAACAATAACATGTCTGAAATAATTGTATTCAGAATGTTATACAAATTCAGTATTAACGTTTTCCTTTGTGTTTTACTATAATTACACAACATGAGCAAGTGTCCCCGGGTCCCCTTCCATTTCCCCCCGGGGGCCAGTCACACATTCTCGTTCGCAGTGGGCTGTGATGGGGAAAGATCAGGCAGCACCGCCCAGACAATGGAGAAGCGGTGGCGGGGCTGGAAGCCTGTAGTCTTCTAAAGAAGTCTCTCCTGCCCTCTAGTGATAATCTTTGTAGCTGGGTCTCGGCAGAAAAACAGAAAAGCAGTGACGTACTAGTAAATGGTAATTCAATACATCCGTTTTATATTTGCAAAAATACCCCTGTTACCCAGGCATTATGCCTGCAGGTGAAAAACTTTATGGGCACCCCCCCTTTTGCTTTGAGGGGCCTGGGGAGGCCAAGGCTATGGCTTGTATTCCGTCATCCTTGTCATCTTCGTCATTTGGAGACCTCTGCAGGCCAGAGGCCCTGGCTTCCTGTGGAGCCCCCACTTTTCCTCTCGCTGCCCAAATCTTCTCCACTACTACAGCATGGGCCAAGTCTCCACCATCCCAGCTGGAAGACCATCCTTGCCATCACCTAGACCCACCAGCCACCAAACCCCTTCCTCATCCCCACCAGATGCAAGGACTGCAGGAGGGGAGAGGGAAGAGGGGAGAGGGAAGCGCCCACCCTGTTCAGCAATCTGATATCAATAGGCAAGCTCCAGTCCTCAGGCTTCCAAGGGACTTGGGGGTTCCCTTAGATCAGTGGTTCTCAACCTTCCTAATGCCGCGACCCTTTAATACAGTTCCTCATGTTGTGGTGACCCCCAATTTCATTGTTACAAATTGAACATAATTAAAGCATAGTTATTAATCACAAAAACAATATGTAATTATATATGTGTTTTCCGATGGTCTTAGACGACCCCTGTGAAAGGGTCGTTCGACCCCCCAAAGGGGTCGCGACCCACAGATTGAGAACCGCTGCCTTAGATTGAGGGAAAAGGGGCCAGCTCTACCATAAATACTTCCTGAACTCCTCACCATAGAGACCTACCCTTTAACCCCTAGAAGCAGTAGATAACAAGTGGCCACAAAATCAGCATCCTACGGCTGACAGGTGAAGTACCAGTTTGAAGGTATCCATGTTTAGGTACATAAGCAAAAGTTATATAACAATTGGAACATATAAACACTGGGGATCATTTATGCAGGCAGCAAAAATGTGTTGAGGATAACAGATTCTCGTCTAAAATGACCATTTATTACTGAGGTCATTTCAGTCCCACTCTGAGTACAAATCCAGAAAACTATCAATTCTATATAGTGTGGTTTAGTATTCACTTCTACCGCATCTTCATCCTTGTCATCCTCCTCATTTGGAGACCTCTGCAGGCCAGAGGCCCTGGCTCCCTTTGGAGCCCCCACTTTTCCAGGTCGAGACCAGAAATCCATTTAGAAAGAATGAGAAGGTTAAGTCACAACAGGGAATGGCAGCTTCATGACTGCTGTGATGAAGGACATGAGAGGGACACAGAATTTCTCTCCTCACCTTTGTTTCTAAGTGGGCCTTTCAGAGGCTCACACACCCTCCCCAAATGTGCTTGCCAGGAGAGTAAGCCCCAGTTGTGGTGTCAAATTAATACCTTTTCTCTGGACTATGTGACTGGACTTAGCTTGGGCAGCAGAGGTTGACAGTAATCAGTTCAAATTCTTCCTAGTCACAGACACATGCAACATAACAAGGCAAGCTCGGTGGTATTCAGTTGTACAAGCTCTGGGCGTGCCTCACTTGCCCGCACTCCAGGCTGCTATCTCTGGATCAGTGGGGCCCCACTGGGCCCTGCACAAGACGGCAGCCATCAGCAGATGAGCTCTTTGGAGTCATTGTAGGACTGAGCTCTGATGATCTCTTGAGGAATCTTCCCCTATCACACTGGTCTTCCTGAAGACAAACTATCGTGGGCTCTATGTTGGGGAGGACTCTTGGTTGCAAGTGATTAAACACACGCACAATTCTAGCTGGACCACGCAAAAAACAAAATGGCCCGTGAAACTACAAAGTCCCGGGGATGGCACCCTCATCACATAATAATAGTCTGGGCAGGAGTCAAGTCAATGACATTGACAGTGGTCAGCGGAGAACTGCCATCCTTGAGTGGTGGCCCACCCCAAGTAGGACGTTTGACCTTCAGCTCTGCCGAACACGTTGGATGGATGCAAAAGGGATCGAGCTGGAAATCAGATGTCTTAGGGACAGCCCAGCCTCTCTCAGTGACACATGTAAAAAAACACTTTTTACATTTAATGGTCCCATTATTATCCCCATTTCATAGATGCAACAACTAAAATTGTGGCTGGCACTAGATCACACAGCGGGGGAGTGGCAGCTCGAGCCCTGGGTGGCTGCTCTACGTTCTGGGAACTCGCTTTGAGACCGAAAGCAGCTTCTTTGTCCTCTCTGGGCCTGTTTCTCCATCCAAGATATTGAGGTCTCCAAACAGTCACGGGTCTCCTGGAAAGGAGGCATCCCCTGTGGTCCCTTGGGCATCGGTGGATGTGCTGCCCACTCTCTGCCTCCTCTAGGCACTCAGCTTGCCACCTGGAGGAGCCTCAGTGCCCATGCTGGAGGCTGGTCTGAGCTTGAATGACTGAGGTGCTGGGCATCTGGGGGCTGCTTGGGCCCTCGGTCATCTAAGGCCATGATCTGATCTGGATCTTTCTATCACCTCTCCTTAGAACAGAGTATGGAAGAGCCAAGTTAGGAAGCTAGGAAAGAAAGAAGAGGAAAAGCCAAGGGCAAAGGAGACACCCAGCCTCCAAACATATCCCTTCCCCTTCCTCTCAGGTGGGGTCCCGGGAGCCCCAGGTCTTGACAAGGCTCCTTAGTAAAGCCACTGTCAGGAGATCCCCATTTCAGGACAGTTATTCAACACCCATAGGGGGCTGCAAACAGTATGTCAGGCTCAGGGGACTCACAGGTGAGTAAGACACAGCCTGACCCCCAAAGGAGTCACAATCTCATGGTTGGGGGCGTGGGGAATGGGTGAAGTAGATGGACACAGTGGTCTTCAATCCAGCCTAAAAAGTGCTGTGAGGAGGCAGTGCAGGCGGCTAGGAGCAGAGGAGGTGATGGTCCCCACTTGAGACGTTGAGGAAGATGAGCCTGGAGCTGCCACTGCCAGGGTATGACCCCAGGAAAGAGCATATACAGGGGCACAGGGACATGGGCACCCTGAGGAACCACCTGCCACTTCCACTGGCTCTGGAATCCCCCTTTGAAAGTGCAGCCCCCAGTCTTACCTCTTATTTGCCTGGTTCTGCCCAGCCTGCTCTTGACCTTCAGATGACCTTCAGGCTCTCCACCTGTCCCAGTTCTCCCAGTGCAGGTCAGCCGTACACACTCTGGCCTCCCTGACTTCTGGTCTCCTCTTCCCTGATCCACAAACCCTTTGCCCGTGAGGACTGCAGAGGGTCACTTCCAGGAGAAGTTTGGCCCCACTACAGAATCACACTCTTCCTCTACACAGGGACCTTCCAGTAGACCCTCATTCAGCCAAGTTGTCCCCCCGCTTCTCTGGTCACCTTTCTCTTCTCCCTTCAAGCCCTCAAGTCCTCCTCTGCCAACCTCAGAATTTTCAGAATAGCCTCTCCATCTACCCTACTGAGGCAGTGGTCATTCAGCTGACACTTCCTCAATATCTCTTCCTTCAAATCTGTATCTCTCTCATCTCCCATTCTTTCCTCCCCCTCATCAGTCTTACCCATCTCCTGTCCATGCTCCACCTAGCTTTCTAATACTGATAGCTGATGATAGATAGATGATAGATAGATAGATAGATAGATAGATAGATAGATGAATTTGTGTGTGTGTATCCTGTTGTTGCTGTTTCTCTGAAGAATCCCCACTAATACACCCCTTCCCTCCACGTAATTCTCAGAGAGGGGCATAGTCCAGGCTTCCTTCTGGGGAAATTCAAGTAAGTGTGAGATCATTGTGGACGTCCTGGGCATGCTATGGCCTCTTCTCAGGCACCAAGGGCCCAGCTTGCGCATCCCCATGATGGCCTGTGCTGCTCCTTGCAATCCTTCCAGTAATTATCTGACTCATGGCCCAACACTGAGGACTTCCTTGCTCTGATGAGATGAGATTATTAGAAAAAGGGTTTACTTGAATGAAAAATGTTGATAAATGTGACAAACATTTACTTTGCAAATTACATATCAATCCTAAAGAGTCACCAGAATCTCTCTTCTCACCAGATTTACTCAGTCAGTCTGTCACTCAACAAGTATTTATTGAATTCCTTCATGTGCCAGACATTGTTTTAGGCTTTGGGAATGCAGTAGTGAACAAAACAGTTACATCCAAACAAGGACAGACAGACAAAAAAAAATAAACAGATAGTTATGTAATATGTTGTAAAGAGTTATGAAGAAAAAGTTAGCATGGTAAGGAGATGGAGAGAGGAGAGTCGAATGAGGGAAGTAGATGCCAGGAGAAAGCCTTTTTGTTAAGGTAGCATCTGAACAGAAGCCTGAAGGAAGTGAAGGTGTGAGCCAGGTAGGCCTATGAGAGAAGAGCTTCCTAGCAGAGGGGGCACCAAATGCTGATACCTTGAAACGTGACGTGCTGGCATGTTCCAGGAACAGCAAGGAGGCAAGTGTGGCTGGAATGGAGTGAACGAGGGAGAGTGTAGTAGGAGAAAGTCATGTGGGGTCTTAAGTCCATGATAAGAACTTTGGATTTTACTCTGAGAAAGGTGAGAAGCCATTAGCGTGTTTGTCCAGGGTTGGTGTAGTAACTCCATAAAACTCATAAAAGGTGGAGAAAAAAAAGAGGGGAGGTGTGGCTTTGCTGTCCAGAGCTTTTGTGCCAGCCTTCCTGAGCCACAACAAGCCCCAGAGAGACCTCCATGGTTGCATTTTCAACAGTTATTGCTTTGCCTGCCCATTACATTGTCTCGTGCCCACCGGAGGAACAGGTTTTAACCTTAGAGAGAGGCACCTGCAGATGGTAGAAGGGCAGTGAGGGCGAAGGACCATCGGGGGCCACAATTTGACTTCCATCTCTACAAGTGTATACTTGTGCTTTCAGCATTGCTTCTCTGATCCTCTTTCATTATAATCTTAACAACTGTCATGTCAAGATATCACCTTAAAAATTGTCTTCTAAGAAATGTGCCCATGGAGACCTCTGCTCCCCTTCTCCTTACCCACCCAGTGTCCATCTCAACCCGTACCTCTGCCTGGATTGCTGAGTACCATAGCTTGTGGCTTGAAGAAGTACCCCCTGGGCTCAATGCATGTAGAAGCTTCTCTGTTCCTTCTCATTAACTTTCTGTTCCCACCACCATTCAACTTCTATGGCCAACATGATCACCCCCTACCCACTGCATCATTCCATTGTGAGAGAGAGAATCCAGAAATAAAGATATGAGAAAGGAGAAGCAGAGAAAAAGAGGGGAAGAAATATATAAAAAAAGTGAGGAGCAGGAGCAGGATCCCTAAGATGTAGCTCAGGATCCTCTGCTGGTGGGGAGCAGGGAGAGGACTCTACTTCCCCAAACGTGTCCTCTACAGTCAAGAAGATGGCAGCAGAGACCTCCATTGGAGGGTCCCTGGGTCAAGTAACAGTTTTCCATCCCAGATAGCTCAGCCATAGGGAGAGACCAGAGCCCCAGGCAGAAAACATTCCTCCTGGAAGCACACTGTGTTCTCCTACACCACAGAAATGTTTTCCTCTTCTTTTCCAATTCTTCCCTTCCTGCCTTGAGTAACAGACACATCCGAGTACCCCCCTCTGCCCTCCCTCCACATCGCGTGAAGCTATGCTGGGGTTTATCAGGAGTGAAGAATGGCGATGACTCAGCCTGGCCACCTGCATCCATTTTCCAGCCCTTGTGCCTGCGGCGTGACCTCAAAGATGACCTCCACACCACAGAGCAAGATGTGCCATCCCTGCCTTTGCTGAACCCAATTCCAAGAGAATTTTTCCATGATTTGTCACTTTCTGAGAGGACTTGCCTAAAAAAGTAGTTGTTTCCAGGGCAAAGCAAAAAATAATCAATGGAATTGAGAACAATCCTAGGAAAGGCTGGTCCCCCTGGAGAAGAGAAAGTTTTCCTGCCCCAATTGAATCACAGTCCTGGTCCTGCAGGAACCCAAGAGCCCTTGCTCTTATTGGAAGGGTGTCCCAGGACCCTCACCCCTGACCTTTGTCCCCAAGACAGCATGAGAGACGAGAGACCTTAGCTCTGGTGCAGAGTCCCCAGGGAAGCAGATAAGAAAAACCTCATCTATTCTCCATGTGCTGAATATTCGGATTTAGTTAACAGCCCAAACCTTTTTGCTGAGTTCCAGTCTCATTTGTCCAACTGCCTCCTTGACCCACTTGGATGTCTATCTAATAGAGATATTAACATGCTCAAGTCTAAACTCTGGATTTCCTCCCCCAAAGTCCAAAGCTTCTTTGCTTGCAGTCTCCACATCTCTCAGTAAATGGCCCCACCACTCAAACCAGAAATGTGGGAGTCATACATGGGGTCTCCCTCACCTACCACCTCTAATCTTCCCATTTTATGTCCAAAATATGTCTCTAGTGCCATGACCTCTGATCAAACCACCATCATCTCTCCACTGAAAGACTGCAATAGTTCCTACTGGGTCTCTCTGCTCCCACGTGGCCCCTCTCCAATCGATGTTCTGCGTGGCAGCTGGAGTAACCTTTTAAAAATATAAATCAGATCACTTCAGTCCTTGCTTAACCCTTATCCCTTTTCAATGTCCTCACCATCGCCCAAGAGCTGTGTATGAATGTCTCCTGCCTACCTCCCTGGTCTCATTTCCTGCCACTTTCTCATCCGCCATGTACTTCAGCCACGCTGCCTTTCCATTCCTGGAACACATTTTTTTTTTTTTTTTTTTTTATTGATTTTTTACAGAGAGGAAGGGAGAGAGATAGAGAGTTAGAAACATCGATGAGAGAGAAACATCGACCAGCTGCCTCCTGCACATCTCCTACTGGGGATGTGCCCGCAACCCAGGTACATGCCCTTGACCGGAATCGAACCTGGGACCTTTCAGTCCACAGGCCGACGCTCTATCCACTGAGCTAAACCGGTTTCGGCCTGGAACACATTTTCTTTCCTATCTCAGGACCTTAGCATGCTTTATTTCCTGCTGTTTGTACATTTTGTCCCTCCACCACATCCTTCAAATCTCAGCTGGAAGGCCACTTCCTCAGAAAGCCTACTCCCAACATCCTTTTTAAATAGCTCCCCCCAATTTCTTGTTACTCACTTTGGTTTCCTATGTAACATTTAGGCAATTAGCATGATGATAAGCATGTAATTATATGATTATATGTTTATCATCATTCCTCCCCACCTCATTTTTTCTGTCATCCCCACAAGGATGAGCCAGGCCTAGAGGTGGACACATCAGTGACTCCAGCTGAGAGGCGCTAGGGAGATGGAGGCAGGACACAGTTTCCCTGAGGGAAGAACTCAAGTTGGACTTTTTTTATTGCTGTATTCTCATTGCCTGTCATAGAACCTGGCAGAAGTACTTACAAACTGACTGGATAGATGGTAAGGTTGGTGGTGGGCAGGTAGGTGGAGGAGGGAATTTCAGCCTTGGACAAAAGCTGTAGAAACCATGTTCAAGGAAGGGAAGTTGATTAGAGAGAACAGCCCCTGCACCTGCAGAACCTTATAGACCCAAGTGCAGAGATGTAAACAATGTCATTTCAGTATCTGGATTAAGAAGGAGACTAGTGAAGGTCAGCCTTGAGTGTACCAGGTGATACCTGCCTGCATTATAGGGGGGAGAATTAAAATCAAAAGAGTGAGGAATATAGTCTGATTTTCTCCTTTTCCTAGGGCAGAGTTGCTTGGGTTCAGGTTGATGAGCTGATGTAGGATGATTCATAAAATCTAGGGCATGTTTACATGACAGAGTTGATTCTAAAATGTCAGAATCCCTCATTGGTACCCTAGGGGATCTGTTTCTGGCAGGGAAGGATGCTGCCCATTGACTCCCAACAACACTTGCAACCAATAGAAGAAAGGCAAATGGAAAGAAGAGAAGACTCCAGTGCAGGGTCCAGTGGGACAGGAAGTACAGTCCATGCCAGTGTCATTAGAATTGGCACATAGAAGAAGTATGCAGGACCAAGGGAGGAGCAAGGGAAAATGGAGAAAGCCTCCCCATGAACCCTGAACCAGGGGCCCAGCCTGGGGCTCCCTATGCCAGCCTTCAGGTAGGAAAATGATTCCATATCCCTTAGAACGGGAACTGAGGCTACTGTCAGGATTGACTCAGGCCCAGAGATGGGCTCAGGCCTAGAGATGGGAATTGAAATGACTGCAGAAGCAGCAAGGTGCACACAAACCTGGCAGCATCCTGGGGAGCATCAACATATACTTGCCACATCGAGATGGTAGAATGAAAGAAAAATGTCATTGCCAGGAGAGCTGAAGGATAACCAAGAGATACCAGATTTCTCCTCTCAAGCCTCAGGGGAAAGCCTCTCCACAAAAGGCCATGTTATGACTCTCTGATTCCCTGGTTTGAGCAGGGACTCAACAGAAAGAGGCACCTCTGCCCTGCCCTGGCCTGGCCTTCCCTAGATTCTGCCTTGAGGCAACCTCCAGATAAAGAAGATAAGAATAAGGGGCCATCGTTCCCCCAGAACCCCCTGAGAGAGCCCCCCATCAGGAACCTAGGACACACACCTTCTGGTAGCTTCCCCAAGGCTTCCAACCAGCCACACACTGGTGTTGGCTCCCAGCTCGCTCCAAAGCCCACCAACAAAATTCTTTCCAATCAACACTGCTCATCCCGCAGCTGCTCCCAAAGGGGAACTGCATAGGCAGATCTATTTCGCAATTGTTATCTTCATATCAGGACCAAAGGAACAGGGTGTATTGGAAAGAGCACTGGGCTGGGAGCTAGGAGCTCTGGGTCCAGCCCTGCCTAACATTAACAGGCGAGCCCCCACATCCTTCCCCTGTCTTCCTCACAAAGGTGGGGTCTGGACCAGAGGGATTTGCATCTTACTGTAAGCAAGCACTTTATATGAAGAAGAGCCCACAGGAATAGGATCTCGGGGGGCGGGGTGGTCCCCTTAACCACATTTACACATGTGACTCTGATCCATAGCCACAGCTGAGCTTACCAAGAGTGAGTCTGTCACCTTCCAAGCCCAGTGAGTTCCTTTCCCCAAGGAATTTGGAATTGGGGAAGGAAGAGAGAGAAAAGGGGCCCATGTGAACTCAGGAGCAGTGGGGCAATCGTGTTTTCTTGCCATGCAATCGGGAAAGCAGAGAAACCCAATCTGCAAGGAGAGAGGAGAATGAAACAAATATGCAAGATTGGCGGATATGAGGGGCAAGGAGAGCCATGGACATTTTGTCCTGGGTTCCAGGTCTCCCTGAAGCCCAGCTGTATCTTTTGTTAAGCTGTTTTTTAAAAATGGGTCCCCCTTTGATCCCAAGTCTCCTGATAGCTTCAAAGTGGTAAGCGCTGACAGGGGCTGTCATGGGTCCTACTCACCAGTTGGATTATCTGGTTGGGCCTCTCCCCCACTGCTCTGTGACCTGGCAGGCGAGGGACAGGCGCTGCTTCACATCTGCATCTCACCCCCCACAGCACAACCCAGCCCAGGGCTTTGGCCACAGTAGGTGTTTGGTCAACTTTTGTCAGATTGAGACCGAATCCCAAGACATCCATTCCTCCGTGAGGCGTGTTCCTTGGAGCCGGCCAGGGCAGCTCTCCCTCCCTGTGCAAGGTTGTCTTTGGTGCCGGCCTCATGGTCAGTCCACAACGAAGCTATGACCCCCTCAAGCCCTTCCGGACCCGCTATCTGTGACCCGGCATGAGCCCAGGACTCGACCCCTGATGCAGCCAGCCCACAACTTCCCAAGTTTTATTTTTATTAACCCAACTGGAAAGTTGGACTTCATTCAGGATTGTGCTGAAAAACAGATGCTGGAGCTGGGCTCTGGTTTCCTAGATAAACACATTGCAATAATATGCATCTACCCGTGAAATGCTCTCTGTGGCGGCACGTGGCAGCTCTCCAGAAAAAAGAAAAACAGTGTGAAAGCTACATTTGAAGCTTCTCACTCCTCTTCCTGGCCAGAGGGTGGTGATCATAGCCAAGTGTTTTGTTGGCCACCCTGCAAGCCAGCTCCCGCTCTGCGGGCTCCCCTAGCCCTCTCTGCAACTCGGGCCAGGAACTTAACAGCTTCTAGAAAGAACTCAAGCCTTCCCCGATACCCCTTGTATGGATGAAGGCCCTTCCTCTGAGCTCCCACCATGGCCTTGTTGACCCCAGATCTAGCAGGGATAAGACAGGACTGTGATTGCTTGGCTCGTCTGGTTCCTCCAGAACAGCTCAGAAGCTCCTTGAGGTGAGGAATGAGCCTATTCTCTCTGGCCAGAGCTGGCGAGGATAGTTGTTAATGTCACTGAATGAATGAACAGAAAGGAGTGGAGGAGCAAGAGAGCTGCACATGTGGAGGAGATGTGGGCTTCAGGAATGTTGTTGAGGTCTGCTGTTCTCTGGCCTGAGTGTTTCCACTGACTGACTTGCCCAACGTTCATTGAGCTTTTATTTTGCAATCGACCCTGTGCTTGGTGTGGGGACAGGAAGGACAATGGTGCATTCCTGCCCGCAAGGACCCACCACCTGGTAGAGGAGACAGACACAATAGCAGTGTGAGGTTTTCTTTCCCCTGGACAGAAATTGGGAGAGCCTGTGGGAAGAGTTAGCACACCCTATGCTATCCCCAGACTCTCACAGGAAGAACTCTGTTTGCAACAGAGCTTGATGGTTGTAATAGTCCCTCCCCTTCTCATCCTTTTCCCCTCTGTACAAGGGGCCTCCTGCTTCTTTCTCTCCCTCCACATGGCTCACCATGGCTACATGTACTGGATTGCAATCCTTTCTTTTTCACAAATAAATCCTTTTTTGGTGACGGGATACTTGGTCCAACAATAGAAACTCTGTTAGCATTTAAAAAACCCAGACAATGGAAGGCAGTCAATATTAAAAAGAGGATTGTCTGTTTTATGGGTGCCTCTTTCTGATGATTTTGAAAGACATTAAGACCTGAAGACCTCAGGATATGATGCCACAACTCTAGACTGTAGCTGGGACCCTGGCAAAGGCCACAAAGTAGAAAAAGAAGCAGGGGATTATAAGACAGGTGAGAAGAGCAAAGGGATCTCCCATTTGCTATCTAAGGCTACTTCTATATGGACCCATGAATGACCTGATGGGAAAATCAAATAACTGTTTGCTTCATCCTCTGGACTCCACAGGTATATATGAATCCCTGACAGTAAGAGATGGTCAAGGTGGTGGACTATACCGGCCCCACTCCCTCACCCAGGTGTTACAAGAGAAGGCCAAGATTTACAGAGATACTTCCGCTCTGGCATAATCAGGTCTGTACAAGGAGCATAGAGGGAAGGGGAGCCATGCTTTCATTGAGGAAGGTATGCAGTCTGGCCATGGTTCAAGTCCTGCCATGGTGCTCCTTGCTTATATCCTTGGCCTTTCGGGACCTCAGCTGCTCAAGGTAGGCAGTAAACATCCTATCACATTGTGCATGTGAAAGAGATGGGGGAGGATGAGCACATGGATTCACAGAACTGCCAGGGAAATAGCAATTACAACCCCAGCTGTTGTTGTCGGGGACACTTCCCTTCCACCAAATCACATAAGTGCAAGTCTGCTCCAGACCACGTGGTGTTTCTGTGTTCTGAGGACAGTCAGATCCTGGAGAAGCATTCAGCGCCTGCCCCCTGTCCTGGCCGCCTGGTGCTGATCTGTGTGTCATCAGGGTGGCCCGGACAGAGGTCAGATCTCCTTCCAGGAGAATAGGAAGGGTGGAGCAGATTTCTCAGTAACCTCAAAAATTCCAAAAAAGGCTTGATTTAGACAATACAATGTAATCTATGTAACTGGTCATTCACTTTTTTTCTGTGGGAAGAGAACTGTGTTTTAATTAAAAAGACTGAAGTTATGGCCCTGGACAGTGTGTCTCCGTGGGTTGGGTGCAGGAGGCAGCCAATTGAATTTTCCCCCTCACATCAATGTTTCTCTTTCTCCTCCTCCTCTCCCTTCCTCTCTCTCTAATATTCAACAAAAAAAATCTTTTTTAAAACCTGAAGTTACATTTAGGAAATCAGCACAATTATTACAGAGGTAGCTATAAAGACCATTTTTTATTTATAAAAGACAGACACCACCACCATTTTTAACATATTTCAGAGTTTCCTTTTGTTCTAAATGAATGACAAGTACTGTGGAAGGACTCATTTGAGAGCCATGAGATTCCAAGAACCCCAGAATCTGGGAATGGGGACCCAAATCTGAAAGAGGGAATCTGAGGGGTACGCCAGAGCACCCACTAAGTCACATTACAACACCTTCAAATTGCCTGTGTATAACCTTGATCCAATTTTCTAATAGCACTTTTGCCTTTTTATAGATTTATAGTTGCTACACATTTTTTATAAATCTTGATATTTCATTATAAATAGCAGTGTCCCCAAAAAATGTATACACACACTTTGAGTAATTTTAAAGGCAGCGTTTATTAAAACACATTTCATTTTCAAAGTTGAGCTATCAGCTGTTAAAGTATGTATACATTTTGGGGGACACTCTGTATATACTATAAGTCTTTCCCCCTACTGTGCCATTTATTTTTCTTATTGCTTCCTCAATCTATGTGTAAGTTCGCTGTTTGTCTATCTGAGACCAGTCAGCTTTTCTACAAGAAATAGACTGTTAGACAAACTCAGTGAGAACAGGGTAGAGACGAGTTGGGGGAAAACCCAAAGAGAGAGGAGCAGCAACTCAGAGAGACAGACAGGGACTGGGGAGTAGGAAAGTCATATAGAGAAAGAAAGGAACTAGAGAGAGTTTCTTTTGTGTTCATAACTTATGTTATCTTAGCTTGCACAAATTGTTCACTATTATGAGTTAAATCTGCCAGCCTTTTCCAGGCTTATCAATTTTTGTGTCTTCTTTCAAATGATCTTCACCACCTCAAGTTAAAAAAATACTCTCATGTATTTTGTTCTAACATGTTTTAGTTTTGTTCTTTAGTATTACTTCTCTTTTGAGCTTTATTTTTGTATATGTGTAAAGCAGGAATCTAACTTAACTGTTTCCCAAATGGATATCTAAGAACACCTCTTATTACATAACGCACCCTCACCCCCCTCACTTTAGCCTCTCACTTGAAATACCTATAATACACTAAACTCCCACATGTGGATGAGTCTGTTTCTGGACACTATTCTGTTCTGTTGGATTATTTGTCTATTCCTCTGCCAAAACCACAATGTTTTAGTCAGTGTAGCTTTATAGTATATTTTGATATTTTATAGGACAAATCTTCACCATTGTTCTTTTTCAAAATGTTCTTGGCTAAGCTTGCATCTTTTCTCTTCCAGATGAACTCAAGAATCAGCAGTCAAGTTGCATAAGATGTTCTGAACAGATCAAATACTCTGTTTCTAAATGTTCCTCCTTTTCTAATTACGGATGTGTTTCTCCTTCCTGCCCCCACCTCCTGGGAGCCATACATATGGTCATCAGCAAGGCACTCCCAAAATTCTAAGAATTAAGCTATTAAATGCCCCACATTCTAAATAAAACTAAAATGAGAATCCTGGGATCAGAAGTAGGAAGAGCAAAATCTAATTGATTGGATTAAACAAAATTATTTTTAAAATAGAAAGAATGGACCAATCACAAAGGGTAGTGGTCAGTCATGCAAGCACAGTCAGAAAGTATGAGCATGAAAGGAAGCAGAGACACCACCCAATTTATGACTGGTCACAACATAGTGATAGGGGTAAGGTATAACACATGCTACCTGTGCCCCCACTTATATCCCCTCAGTGCTATATATTTTGGTGCCCAGCAGACTGTCTTCTAACTGACCACCTGTATATCTTGATCTGGGGTCTTTCCCTGGCCGCCAGACCTCATTCAATCCACATGTGCAGTAGGCTGGATATGTCGGCAGATTAACCAACTAACCCCACCCCGTGGTTCAGAGCATCACTCAACCAATGACTTATGAGCGTTGATGGGTAAAGAGCCCATATCTCCTGCCCCTAGAGTGGCTTAACACTGAGCTGCATATTGTGCACTGTCTCTCAGAGCCCCCAGTGAGATTAAGTTCCTGTTGCTCACGGTGATAACACACCTGTATTAGCTTCCTTCCCTTCCCTGTCTCCCTTCCCCACTCTGCTATCACTGTTTCCCAGGATCATCTCCCAAATAAACTCTCTGCAATCGGATCCTTGTTTCGGGGTTTGCTTTTGGAATGACCCAAACAGTGTCAGTTTCTTGACCCAAAGCCTTGACCTATTCAGCTTCTGTGGCAGGTCTTCCCCCATCCTGGACGTGAGGCGAATGACTGATCAGCTCCTGCTGCATCAAACCCCGCCATCATAAAACTCTCTCCCCTTACTGTCCAAGCTCACCATGCAACCTTATGGTTTTTCTGTAAAAAAAGAAAAGAAAAAAAAAAAGGAGGTAGTGACTAGAAGCAGCAAATGTCTAGTCCCCAAATTCTATTTGCTCATTGGCAATGAATATCCAGCAAGTAGTTTATACAACATGCTCTTGCAAGCTTGGACAGTGGAACCCTGCTCTGAGTGAGATGGAACCATTCTGAGTCGTGATGACTCTGGGCCAAGGGACTTCCCCAGGTAAAGGCTGATTTATAAAAAGCCTAATGTAAGCCAACCAGCCTCTCCTGCCAGCACCTGACCTAGCCACACACCTTTTCACAGGCTTCAGTGGCAGTGTTTCACTTACATTAGCAGAGATGAAATCAGATTTTTTCAAAGCTTTCTGCTCACTCTTAGCTGGAAATTTTCTGTTCACCATCAAGTATTTTATTTTTTAAAATATACTTTTATTGATTTCAGAGAGGAAGGGAGAGAGAGAGAGATAGATAGAAACATCAATGATGAGAGAGAATCATTGATCGGCTGCCTTCTGCACGCCCCACACTGGGGATCAAGCCCGAAACCCTGGCATGTGCCCCAACCGGGAATTGAATGGTGACCTCCTGGTTCATAGGTTGACACTCAACTACTGAGCCACAGCAGTCGGGCCCCTCAAGTATTTTAAGACACAGGATGTTCTTAAATTCCAGGACCTCCATTTCCAGTTAGACTTCTCTCTTCTACCTGAATCATCCTGGACCGCTAGTTATGGGCATGATCATTATAATTCTGGATTTTCTGGGACAGCGCAGATCTCAAATATTCTGAACTTTAGTGATAAAACATTAAAATTCCAAGATTTCAGTACCCAACTAACCTCTCCCATGTTGCATTAATACTGGGAAGTAACCCAAAACAATTTTTGTAAGATGATGTATCCTTGATGTTGATTTGAACTTGAAAATCCTGATAAAGAAGATTCTTGAGCTATGACACACACATCCCCAAGCTGTTTCTCACTGAATTGCTCAGGTTCTTATATTTACCCAAAGGAATTCTTTGTTGAGAACAATTCGATGTTCCTTTTATACATTGCCTTAAATAGTTTAAAGAATAAAACCTCTTAAGTTTAAGCTCCCTTACAATAAAGTGATTTTTTTCTTCAAAGTGATCTTTTTAAGAAAGGAAAAAAAAGAAAGAAAGAAAGAGAATGAGAGAAAGAAAAAGAAACCATTATTCATAGAACTAATGGTCCAGTGGCCTAGGGGCCCTGTAGATAGGCAGACTCTGGTGGTTGCTATGGAGCTGTCCACCATGGAGGTGCTGACAATATCCTGGAGTTGGAAAGGGGCTGTCCTCCTCAAATTGTGACAAGAGCCCTTCCACACCCCTACCACCACCCCATTCCCAAAGAAATGTAAAATATTGTGAAAACTTAAGGAAACTTAGGCCATATCCCCAGGTTGGAGTAGGGAAGATAATAATTTGTTGCAAAGGCTTCTGAATCCTCTCCACTTTGCTCAAATCCAGACATAATATCTGCCCAGAACTCCTTTTTTCTGATACTAAATATTCAGTATAGTGCATGCTGTAGATGCCTCCTGTGGGTCTTGTAGTCTGTAGAGATGCTAATACTGGCAGACCTAATAGGAAAACCAAACTAGCTGCTGGAGGGGGGGGGGGGCGGCGTTGTGGCCCCAATTCCTCTCCCACACCATGACTGCCCTTTCCTTCTCCATTTTCCACCCCAAGAATAAGGAGCACCTCTTCTTACTGGTGCTTGTAGAAAAACTCTGATTGCCTTTGAAGGGACCATTGATTGCCTTGGATGCGTGTAACATGCTGGTGACTCTGAACAAGTCACTCTTCCCCTTCAGGCTTGGTCTTCTCATATTTGTGAGACAAGGAAATGCCAGGGACTCAGAGCCCTTTTCCTGTCTCCCTGTCCTCTGGCCATCTTCCTCCAGGTATGTCTCCCTGCCAGGCTATTCACAGTCTCTTTACAGAGACTTTCTGCCACTCAGGACCCCTGATGTTAGCTCTGGGTGCAGGGGCCTAGGGTAGAGCCACCATGGATATTGGATGAGCTTGAAAAACTTGGCTCTAGGGCATAGGGAGTGGGGAAGCATGGCAAGAGTAAGGAGACCCCAAATGTTAAAGGAAATCCAGAAGCATGGTCTCCCTTTCTTTTTAAAGATAATACTTTATTTTTATAAAAATGATGCATACTTATAAAGAATCCAAGAAATTTTAAAATCTTCCAAATCCTGCCACCTCAAAACAATCATGGCCCCGTGGCCTAGGGGTCCTGTTGTTAGTGCAAGTGACCATCATGCAGCTATTTCTCTCATTGTATACACAGAGAGAAGAATAAGTAGGCAAGTAACTAAGAAGGGATAGTGGGTGGATGGATGGATGGATGGATGGATATAAAGAAATAGTTCATTAAAAGGGATCATACTTGCCGAAACCGGTTTGGCTCAGTGGATAGAGCGTCGGCCTGCGGACTGAAAGGTCCCAGGTTCGATTCCGGTCAAGGGCATGTACCTGGGTTGCGGGCACATCCCCAGTGGGAGATGTGCGGGAGGCGGCTGATCGATGTTTCTGACTCTCTATCTCTCTCCCTTCCTCTCTGTAAAAAATCAATAAAATATCTTAAAAAAAAAAAAAAAAAAAGGGATCATACTTCACTTGCTCTTTAACAAAAGGTATAAAATTTAATCTTCCTTGAATTTAAAAGACAAAGACACTAAAAAGTGAAGTTAATGGAATTGCTTAACTTTGTTTATTCTCCACAAGAGATATTATTTCTCAAGGATACCTCTAACGTTAAGAAAGCAATTATGAAAAATATTAAGAGACTGGAATCGTTATTTTTTAACATGCTTCAATTTTAGACAGTATCAATTGACTAATTGCTATGAAAGATAAAGAAGTTAACATTCTTATACTTCCTCCCATTTCCCGTCCCCCAACTACCTAAATATTATGAGTAATCCTGGGATTTTTTTTTTCTATTTTTGTCTCTTAATGTGAGTCATTGTCAGTGCAAATTGTCAGGATTAAATGGGGCATGTAATGGAGAAATGTGATGACATGGATAACGATTATAGACACAAAGAATAACAAGAGGAAAATTAACATTTTTTTCAGCTACATTAATGTAATAAGAATTTTAACCATTTTTGTGAACTGCTGACCTTGTGTGCCACTGACCTTATTATGCATCACAGACTATCTTCAAGTGTCACATTTCAAAATAATAATAAAACTAAATGAGTGGACAAACTGGATTATCCTCCAAGGCTTCTGCTGCACTATGACTTTTGCCCAAAAGGATCCTCATCTGAGCTCAGAGGAGACTTGTCTTGTTTCGGAGCAGAGCCAGACTTGATGATAATAACAATAATTTCTAATATTACTCCGCACCTAGTGACTGCCGGGTACAGGTTAAATACTTTGCATCTATCAGTTCATTTCATCTCCCAACGTTCCAATGAGGGACAGGCTATATTCTTCATTTTAAACATGAGGAAACTGAGGCAAGGTGGTTAAGTAATGCTCAAGATTCCACAACTAGTGAGTAGGGGACTCTAAGTTCAATAGTAAATAGCAGAGCTGGGGTTTGAACAGTTTCACGATCTGGGTAACTCACTAGCTGTGTGGGCTTGGGTCAGTCACTCACCCTCTCTGAGCTAATATCATCTACAAACTTAAGACAAATAAAGACTTCCCTGCCTATCACCCATGGCTTCCCTGGGGATCAAGTGAGCAGTGCCTGGAAAAGAGCTTTGTAAAGTGGTGTTATCACCTTCTTCCCCTCCAGAACTCAGCATGGCACGTAGCCGGCAACCTTGGTCAGGACTTAGGCAGGAATCAGCCTCTGCTGATAAGAAAAACATTACCGCAAAGCCACAGAAACAACACAGTCCTTCTGCCAGGAGACAATTACTAGTAAATGGAGTAGGCGGGGAGTTCCGATGGCTGCGAATGCTTTACCAAGTTTATGTTCAGGGTGAATTCCAGCAAGACAGATTGTTTATTGGGTTCACTGTCACACTACCATTTGACAAGAGAAGTCATTGCATGGAGAGAATGTCGAGGGCCACTGGATATTGTGTTCCCTCCCTTGGGCCAGCTCTTTTTTTTTTTTTTTTTTTTTTTTTTTTTGCAGGCCCTGAGCACTTGCTCTCTCCTAGAGCAGATGCTCTTGGCCTGGCTGAGCTATCCACCTGCCTCTCTGGTCGTGATGCCTGAAAGGTGAGGGCCAGAGAAAGTATCTTTCAAACCCTCAGGCAGCATAAAGAAAAAGGTCACCAGACCAGCACTCTGAGCCCTGGCGGCCCTGGGAGGCCAGAGAGCTGACTTCTGACCCTAACTCAAAACCATGACCTTGGGCAAGTCCCTTTTCCTCTCAGGGGGTTTGTTTTCCCATCTACATACAGTACTATGGCTTCCTGGATGCTCTCTTGAGGCCCGGATAACCCGAGGAGAGGTGTAGCATGGGTATGACTGGCTGTGACTTATCTGGGAGATTTCCACAGAGAGGAATCAGGCAAGAATCTAGAGACCACAGACAAAGATGAACTGCATTTTAAGAACTCTGGCTGGCAGTACTGAGTTATACAGCTGCAGCGATTGCTTTGTAGGGCGAAGAGAAGATAGTACTCTTGAGAGGAGCATCTGGGAGTTTGTAATAAACCGTCACTGAGATCTGCTAGCTGGATATTAACCCTTTATCAGCTGTATCATTGCCAAATATGTTCTCCCGCACAGTAGGCTCTCTTTTCGTGTTGTTGATGGTCTCTTTTGCTGTGAAGAAGCTTTTTATTTTGATGTAGTCCCGTTTGTTTATTTTCTCCTTAGTTTTCTTTGTCCTAGGGTTCCAGGTATTTTTTGTGATGGTTTTATCTGGGCTTCCTAGCCATGACCTGACAGTTTATCACCTGCTCACTCGCTTCTCCAACTTGTTGATCCACATGGCGCACAGATTCACGCTCAACCTCGTTGGACCCGTCACTTCCTTCTATCAGATCCCAATTTACTGAATGATGATAATTCCCCAGGTCTCCTTTTTCTTAATTGTGGTAGAAACACATAACACAGAATTTGCTATCTTTACCCTTTTTCAGTGTACAGTTCAGTAGTGTTAAGTATATTCACATTGTTGTACTCCATCTCTTCTTTTACAATTGCCTAAAACTCATTTTCATTGTACCTAGATTGCTTCCAGGGGTTTCCTCCTCTTGGCTTTTGCACAGATCTGTGTAGAGCTGAAGTGCAAGAGGTTCATACTTCACCTCATGGGCACTCTTCCAATGGCTATTATAAGTTATCTGCACATTCTGCTGACTCCATGGATAAAACAGCTCAGTTCCCTGCAGCCAAGAGCCTTGGGCTGAGCATGGCATGGGCTCTCTTCCAAGGGGCCAGATCTGCATGTGCTTAGAACACAACCAGGATTGCGTCCTCCACGTCAGATGGGGGAACCAGAAGATTGTGTCTTAATTTAAGAGTGGAAGGAGCCTGCTCAAGTGGCCCCTGCTTTGACTTTTGGAGAAAGCACTTGGAGGAAGCAAGTTTAGAATGTCAGTTTCTTCATCTGTAAAATGGGAAAAATACCTACCTTATAGATTGTTTCAAAGCTTGAAAAATAAGATGTGCATGAACGATTTGCTTTGAAGTTAGTCATAGCAAATGTTTAATGAGCAGAACAGTATTTGTTCTTTTTTATCTTTGAACCCCATATTTTTCCAAGCCCTGCAAGGCTATAAGCATGAGTGAAGATGCCTTAACAGCTATAGCTCTGATTTTACCAGCTGATTGCTCCCTCTCAATAACTTAGATCCTCACTCTTATCAAATGTGTCCCCTGGGCAGGAGGTGGGGGTGGGGGAGGGGAGGGGTTCTCTTTGCTCACCTGCCTGTGAGGCATCCATGACTCCTCAAGCTCTAGTTTCTGAGGCTGCTCCTCACATCCAGCATCAACACAGTTGTGCTGGAATTCTTACAGTGTCACACCGGTGCTTTCTCTATCTCTCTCTCTCTCTCTCTCTCTCCGTGTCACACTCAACAAGGATGTTCTAGATAATGTGTTACCATTACAGTCTTCATAAAGTTGTTTCAATGTTTATTTAGAACTCCCTGTTCATCACAAACAGGCTTGAGTGAGTCTCTTGGGACCGGGTCAAGAGACATTTCTAAGGGATAGACACCAAGCTGTGTTCATATTTCCTGTCCCTCCTCCGCTGGGTTGAGTGCTGTCCTGAGAGGTCCTCCTGCAATCATGCCCAAGGGGCATAGCCTAGGCCAAGCAGAGCTCCATCATCATCATCGTACTGGGCTTTGACCTCCCAAACCCAATCACCCCAGCACCTGCCCTGTGTTAGTTACTTAATCCTGCATAATGAGTTCTTCCACACTTAGCAGCTTAAAACAACAAACATGTGTTATGGGGTCAGGAATTTGAGAGTGGCTTAGCAAGGTGGTTCTAGCTCAGGGTCTCTTGTGAGACCACAATCAAGGTGTCGGCCAGGGCTGCAGTCATCTGAGGCTTGATTGGGTCTGGAGCATTTGCTTTCAATTCACTCACAGGGCTATTGGCAAGAGGCTTTGGTTTCTAGTCACATGGACCCCTCCATAGCATCTCAGGGTTTTCCCCAAAGTGGATTGTCAAGAGAGAGAGAATGAGTAAGACAAATACTGCAATCCTTTATAATTTAATCTTGGAAATGACATACCACCAGTTCTGCCACATTCTACTGATCACACAGACCTACGCTAGTGTCAGGTGGGAGGGGCTACACAAAGGTGTGAATACCAGGAGGTGGGGGTCACTAGGGCCATCTTGGAAGCTCTAACACACCCTCTGCTCTCTCCTGCCTCTGCTTCTACAATCTTGCCTGAGGGGTGCCACGTGTCTTCATGGTCAGAGGGGACATGGGAGCCCCTGGGATGGAACTAAGCAATGACAAGGTAACACTGGGCCTGGGGACGTGTGTGTGAAAGACAGGAACCAGGAAAAGAAAGAGGAGGACAGAAGTCTTGAGTGATAAAGAGTAGGTCTTCCAATATTGTGGGACAGTAAACCTGGGAATAGACAGGAGACCTGCATCTTCAGTGAGGTGGAGTTGATAGACATAAGTGGTTTATTTATAACAACAAAGGTCTGTTTCTATCATGCCACCTCTCCATGGCTGGAGGCTTTGCTCCATACCTCTTCGCTTGGGAACCCAGGCTGATACATTGCCCAAACCATTGGTAAAAAGTGAGCTCTGGAGGGTCTTGTACTTGCAATACAGTCCTCTGGTCCAGCAATGATGCATGTCTCTTCCTTTCACAGCCCATTGGCCACAAATGGTCACTTTGGCTCCAGCCGGCCATGAGGGTGCCGGGAAGTATAATCTTATCACGTGCCTGGAAGAGAGAACTGGGAATATTTGGCAAACAGCACTGATGATTCCTGGAGGTCTAAGAGAAGAACAAATTTTTCATAGCGAAAGTCAGGGAAGAGGCTAGGGCTGAATCCTGGGGCCTGGTTTTGTGCAAAATGGGGCTTTTCCAGGCTCTGCTGTAAAAGGCTCTCTGCTGGTTACTCCATCACTCCTGGGTTCGGTTCGTCCTTTGCTGCCTCCCGTAGCAATCCAAAGGAGGAAGCATCTCTTGAGTCCTGTGTGTCAGACTTGGGTTATCCCCTCCCTGAGCCAGTCTTTTGAGCCAAAGGGAGGATGCCTACACAGCAGTCACGTGCCCACCCGATTTCATGCTCCAAGGCATGGCCAGACCTTTGGAATCCCTGGGGACAACCCCAACACACTTTTCAGAGATGACTATGGTTCTTAGCAGAAAGATCTGGGCCAAGCTCTCATCAGACCTGAGAGGTCCCTGGAGAAGTAAAGTCCTTTCCTGCCTAGGCTCCAGTTCTCTTTCTTTTGACAAGAAGCTCCAGTTCTAGGGATCTCAAGTTTTCTCCCACACCTGCCAGTCCAGCCCGAACAACCCAGGCAAAGGTCCCATCTCCCCAGAAGATCTTTCCTTTCACAAAGAGACCTAGAGGTGGCTGTGGGACACCTCTAGGTGTGAACACATTGTGACACTCAGACTTATCTTTCGGAAGAGTTCATATGACCAACTCGTACTTTATTTTCACATTTTCACTTCTAAGAACAGCTTTGGTTAGAGCTGTTTTAGTTATTGTCCAGGCCTAAGGACTCTATTTGCCCACTCACTGATTAGGATATATCCATTGTTCATCAGCAGGACCAACACCATTTACCCCTAGCCCCTAAGCCATTTCTAACAAACATACAATGCAAGTGAAATTAGTGTGTTTGCCATGCAAAACAAAATGTCTAGCTTCCCCTTCCACCAGATTGTCCCCTACTCCTTCTGAGAAGAAATTCTGGAGTTAGCAGAGCCTCTAAGGCAGCTGTTCTCAACCTGTGGGTCGCGACCATCAGAAAACACATATAGCATATCAGATATTTACATCTCGATTCATAACAGTAGCAAAATTACAGTTATGAAGTAGCAACGAAAATAATTTTATGGTTTGGGGTCACCACAACATAAGGGACTGTATTAAAGGGCCGCGGCATTAGAAAGGTTGAGAACCACTGCCTGAGGCCTGAAGCCTAGAGATCAGATCTCAATGAGGGCCATGTCCATAGAAACTCAGGGCATTTGTCGCTTGAACTTTGACATTAAATTTCATTCTCCAGAGCCAATCTCATCTCCTGGATTTTTTCATTTTGTTTTGTTCTGTTTGTTTGTTTTGACATTTTTTTGTTAATCCTTACCTGAGGATATTCTTTCCATTGATTTTTAGAGCGAGTAAAAGGGAGAGAGGGGGACGAGAAAGAGAGAAACATCAGTGTGAGAGAGACACATCCATTGGTTGCCTCCCTCATACCAGGGCCAGGATCGAACCTGCAACCCTTCGATGCATGGGCTCTAATTACTGAGCAACACCAACCAGGGTTCATATCCTGGTTCTTGATTGAAAACTGTTACAATGGTAATGCTCCTAGAGGAGGCAAAATGATTTTCTGAATAGGGCAGCCAGGAACTCCCCATGGCTTAGGTAGTATTTAACTTGGGCATTGACATTTGAAAAGATTCTCAGCAAATAATAATGAGAAGGGAGGAGGTTAGTCTAAGGCAGCGGTTCTCAACCTGTGGGCCGCGACCCCTTTGGGGGTCAAACAACCCTTTCACAGGGGTCTGCCATTTGACACAGTGATCTCACTTCTTGGAATAGATCCTAGAAAGCCAGAAACACCAATCAGAATATATGCACCCCTGTGCTCATAGAAGCATTATTTACAATAGCTAAGATCTGGAAATAGCCCAAGTGAATGAATTAAAAAACTGTGATTCACTTACACAATGGAAACTATGCAGCTATATTAAAAAAAGAGGGATCTCTTACCCTTTGAAACAGCATGGAGGGACCTGGAGAGTAGTATGCTAAGCAAAATAAGCCAGACAGAGAATGACAAGTATCACATGATTTCGCTCATATGTGGAATCTAATGAACAAAATAAACTGATCCAGAGACATTGAAGCATTCAACAGACTGACCTTTTTCAGAGGAAAAGTGGGGGGGGGGGGGGGGGGTGGTGGGAGCTGGAAGAGATTAACCAATGAACTTAAATGCATATATGCAAAACCCATGGCCAAACAGTAGTGTGGGGAAGGGGTGAGAGCAGGGTGGAGGGGGCCAATGGTGAGAGGGGGTGGAGGGGGAAGGGGACATCTGTAATACTTTCAACAATAAAGATAAATTTTTAAAAATAGTGATAAACAACATACTTATGAAACTGCTTCCCCATGGCCTTGGCCTTAGATGGCTTCAGGGGAGATGGCAAGGAAAGTGTCAGCCCGAGCCAGACAATTCATTGCATAGCTCAGGCCTAACATCTGGTGTCCTTCACAGCTGACAGCTGAACAGAAAGGCTGGACATACAAATTGTCTCAGGTAGCAGGAAAGGCGCTTGGGGCAGGGTGGGGGCGGGTAAAGGTGTAAGTCATGGAACACAGCTGTTTCTGGGTTCACCTTCTCCACTCTGGGGCTCACAGAGCCGTCCTGCCCAAACACACCAGGCTCTCTCAGAGGGGCCCTTTGGCAGAAATGTGATGTGTGTTCCCCCCTTAAGGGCAGAACCTATTTTGGCTTATTCTGCTCTCTTTCTCCAGAGGCAGCCAGAGCAACCACTGCCTCACTGCAGCACCTGCTTCAAACCAGCTGCTGGCGGGACCTCCCAGGGACGTCCAGACACCCACAAACCCTGAACCTGTGGAAGGGAGTCCCATTTTCCATGGCTCTGGCTGCAGGAAGCCATGACAAGGGCAGATGTGGTGGCCAGGGTGGCAGGGGAGGGCAGCAGAGAGCTAGAAGAGAAGCCCCAGGAGAGCGCCAGTGACCACAGCTGGGAGAGCTCCAGGAGGAAGTGGGAGGGGCACATGGAGAACCTCCATCTGCCAAGGAAATCCCCTCCCCTGGGTTCACACAGAGGCCAGGTGGAAGCGCTGGTGCTGGGGGAGCACGTTGGGAAGTCAGACCAGAAGGAGTAGAGAGATGCCAGAGACAACACCATGGAGAGTCAGAAGAGAACCGGAACAAGCTGGAGGTCACCAGAGTCCTGGAGTAGCTCTGAGTGTGGGCCAGCCCTGCTCTCCCTGGGCCAGGAGAGCAAGGAGGAATTTAGGCCAAAAAGCAAAGAAGAAACGCTGCCTGGTTTATTTTATGAGGTCATCATAACCCTGATAACAAAACCTGTCAAGAACAGTACATACTCAAAAATACAAAGTACAACAATACCAAAATAAACCAAAAATACAAGTCTCATTGTTAAATATGAATAGGAAATTTAAAAATATTTTAACAAACTGGATTAAAGCACATTAAAAAATCATTCATGATAGCCAACCAGGGTTTATTCTAGCAATGTAAAAATATTTAACAATAAAAAATGTATTAAATTATACCAGTCATTAATAAAGAAAATAAATCATTCAAATCCAGATTCTGAAATGCATTTGCTAAAATTCCACAGTCATTTCTGTTGTGTCTTTTTTTAACTTTTAAAATTTTAGAAAGGGTAGGATATTCTCTTCACATAAAAAGTATCAATATCTTACTACCTTTGTAATTTTTCTATAAATCTAAAAGTATTTCCAAATATAAAGGCTAGTTTTTTAGTTCTTCTGTTTTCCTTCTATTTATGTTAAGACATTATATATTGTTTTCCCCTTGCATTTTCTTCTGGGTCTTCATTTCTAAAATAATGTTTTCTGATATTTCTAATTCTTTAATTATCTCATTTCATTTTCAAATTCTCATTTATGTTGTTCTCTAATCTCTTGTTTTAAATGAAATATTATATTTTGATCTCCTTTTTTAGCATGGCTCTCTCATATGCTTTCATTGTCTGTAGGTGTATTATCATGCTGCTTATTCCATTTCCTCATAAAAATTTTGACCTTGATACTTTTCTGTTCATTATGTTGATGTGAATTTAGTTTTCCTGAATATTGTTAAAATAACTTTTCTAACTTCACCGAGCTCTCTCTTCTGTTGTGTTCATGTAATGTCAAAAAGTACCAGTCTGCATTCTAAAAGTGAAAGTTTATTTTTCATTTTAAATAAATAAATGGAAGGCTTTTGTTTTGTTTTGAAGTTTTTCTTTACTGACAACTTTTGGAAAGCAAAGTTGATTTTATTTGCCCATTGTGGAACAATGTGAAAATATGGGGTACACTGGGATTTGGTATTCAAATACATCACTGGTCTAACCATCAATGTCATAAATAGGGGGGAAAAAATACCCTAAAAGTCTGTACTAACTTAAATACTATTCCCAGTTCCACTAAAAAGGCATAAATATATGGCACATATTAATGATAATAGGCATTTTATGTACTATTAAGAGCCCATATAGTAAGAAAATGTAATAGGGGACCTAAAAATAAAGTACTTACTGTATTTGATGTTAAGTAATCTTATCTACTTAGAATTTAGGGTGTTGCTAGGGAAATAGATGGCACAAGACTCTTTAAAAAGTCATCCAGATATTTTAAAACTTTTTAAATGCATTTTCCTAAAACAAACAAAGGCATTCAACCACTTCACTAATTCTAGAGGTATTTCTTCACAACATTTTTAAAAGATTTGACATAATACACATCCCTTTTAATGTCTCTTCCAGTCTCAATTTACTGAAAACTAAAACTGTAAGGGCTGCATCAGACAGATGCCTGGCGTTTGTTGATCTTGCTGTTATTAGAGTACTTTCTCACTCATGAGAAAACTAGAGAGGCGGCTACCTGGCAGTACACTGGCAGGAACTTTCTAAGAAGCTTAAAAACATTTTGCCTTTGTGTTGAGTTGGCCAAAAGAAGTAAGATAAACTGATGTTGGTTGTTTAAAAAGCAGAAAGCACTATATAAAGTCAACTTGAGATGCTATCCTTAAAGGTGCTTTTTCTGTAAAAAAAAAAATCTGACTCAGATGGATGAAATAAATCATACAACTGTTGTCCTTTCACTTTCTCAGGGTGGTTTTCTGGACCTGGTTTCATGTCTGAGTGTTTGGCAAATGGTGTTAGGTTATCTGGAGGTTTAAAGAACATCCTGTTTATTGACAAGAGCTAATTAAAGAAAAACCTAATTAAGGAAAGTTGGTCACACAAATACCTAGCATTAGGGCTCGGGGGAAAGCACCCAATCCTGCACACTGACACAGCTTTTTGGGTATTTTACAGCAGCAATGAGATCCCAAAGTCTTCCTAACCATATGCAGCACCTGAAAACACTTGTTCCAGGCCTCACTGAATCAGTGACCGTTGAGGAATTCCTGTGGATTAACCCTTGGTTTGGTGCCCAGGAAAGGGGTTCCTGTGGTCTTTGAAGCACCCTGCAGTCCTTGCCTCCCTGGATTAAGTGCTCTGTAGACCAATGTTCCCTCTGTGGCTGCTGCTTCTGGCTTTGTAAGGGGCTTTGGTGGCCTGCACCTCCGGCACTGCAGGGGCTGCTGCACTGACTCCTTGTGCGACCACTGGCTCTCTGTGAGGAGGTCGCAGCACAACTCAGAAGCTTGCCTCCCTGCGGCCTCCTCCAAGGCCTGGGCCTTCCTCTTCAGCTCCTGTCTCTCTTTCCCAACAGGCTGGGCTGGCTCGCTCAATTGCTTCTCCAGTAATGCTTTTTCCTGGAGGTACCGGCGTGGCCCTTGCAGCTGTCTGAGACCCAGCTTTATTTTAGCTCCTCCTGTAATGTCTGCATTTCTCTGTCCTGTTTCTCTCCTTTACTAGTGAAATGTCCCTCACAGCCACCAATGGCTGCTTTAAAACAGGCATTTGAGAACAGTCCATCTTGTCCTTCCCCAAGAGCTGTGTTTCAAGCTCCCAAGATTGCATTGCATGTTTGGAAGCGAATTTGTATCTCGTTCGTAGGCTCTCGCCACTTTCTTGTGCATAGTTGTTCCGCTGATTTTCAGTTTCCTTTCTATACTCCTTGGTTTTGTCCATCAGGTTTTCCAGCGTGAACTCAGGGTCAGCCTAGACAAGTGACTCTTCATTGAGTAGCAGCCTAGTTTCCTCCACGACCACTTTTTTGTTGGATTTTGGTTTCTTTTATTTGCTGGTCCAGCTTTATCACTTCCACTGACATAAAAGTCTATTTTTAAAACTGTGGGTTTTCGCCCTTCCCTGGTTTTGTTCAGTGGATGGAGCATCAGCCTGTGAACTAAAGGGTCCCAGATTCAATTCCAGTCAAGGACACATGCCCAGGTTGTGGGCTCGATCCCCAGTGTGGGACATGCAGGAGGGAGCCGATCAATGATTCTCTCTCATCATTGATGTTTCTATCTCTCCCTCTCTCTTCTACTCTGAGATCAATGAAAATACATATATTTTTTAAAGTTTAAAATAAAACTGTGGGTTTTATTTCTGAGATTTTCTGTTTCTTTTCTCCTTTCCCACTTGTATCTGAACCTTCTCTTTCTTTAGGTTGGGTTTGGTTTGGGTTTTTTAGGGGGAGAAGGGTGTTGGTCTCGCTGTTACCAATTTTTATCCCCCTTCTGGAAGTCTCCCTTAGTGTAGGGCAGTGATGGGGAACCTTTTGAGCTCGGCGTGTCAGCATTTTGAAAAACCCTAACTTAACTCTGGTGCCGTGTCACATATAGAAATTTTTTGATATTTGCAACCATAGTAAAACAAAGACATATTTTTGATATTTATTTTATATGTTTAAATGCCATTTAACAAAGAAAAATCAACCAAAAAAATGAGTTCGCGTGTCATCGGTTCGCCATCACTGGTGTAGGGCCCTGTCTTTAAATGGCACATGGCTACTCAGTTTCAGGAGTTCGTGTTCAAAGAGACTCAAGTGCCCCAGTCCCTTTAGGCCTTATCACAAGCAAGTTCTCATCCATTACTGGAGTGGACAAACCCCTTCCGGTTTTAGCGACTGCTCTCCAATTCCATTAGGTCTGACGTCGGGTCCATCAGCCGCCCTGATGCTTCCCTCTGCTTTCCCCCACACAGATGCCCACAACACATCATGGTTGCTGGTGCTTGTATTTGTCACCTAGCTTTGTTGTAGATGTTGTCCTTGGATCTTTAATTTTGTTAACTAGTTTCTTGGTCTATTTTTTTATATGGTGACTCAAAAAGATTCAAAAACTACATTTCCCCGCTCCTGCTGTGCTCCCAGGATTCCAATATGTACCGTTTTCTAAATCAGAGCTGGGACCCTGACCGGTTGGGCTCAGTGTATAGAGCTTCGGCCTGCGGACTGAAGGGTCCCAGGTTCGATTCTGGTCAAGGGCATGTACCTTGATTGCAGGCATATCCCTAGTAGGGAGTGTGCAGGAGGCAGCTGATCGATGTTTCTCTCTCATCGATGTTTCTAACTCTCTATCCCTCACCCTTCCTCTCTGTAAAAAATCAATAAAATATATTTTTAAAATAAATAATAAATAAATAAATCAGAGCTAGGGGCTGGCGGGGGGAGAGGGGGAGACACATTAGATATCTGAAGTACCTTTTACATTTCGTTTGGAACTTAACCACAGCAGTAGGAACTGGGACAGATCAATGGGTTGAGACAAGGAAGAACACCCAACACATTTGCACTAATAATGTATGTAGCATTTCATATACCTTTTAACGAGATTGTTGATTATGTGTTTTTCATGTTCAGTACATATTTGTAATGATCTTTTTAATAGTTTCATAATATTCAGAATATTGAGTGGAGACACCAAATTTACTCCGCCTGTCCCTTATTACTGGACATGTGGGCTGTTCCCGTTTTTCTGCTAGCCTCAGATGATGCTATCAGAAATATATTTGTGCATTTAGCTTTTTGTTTTTGTTGAATTACTTCCTTATGATGGAATCCCAAGAGTGAGGTTATTGGGCTAAGGGTAGGAATATCTCCCTGGTTCTGGCAATGTATAACCTGAAACTGTGTTTTGAGAATTATTTTTCTTATTACAGGGGAAAGGTTAAGGCTCAGCTGTTGATGGTAAGGATCACATGAGGGAAATAGGACTGTTTCCCAGGATCACTGCTGTCCTGTCCTTTCTCCCAGCCATCAGTCTTTCCTGTTCCTTTAGTCAACTTTGATTTTACATTTATTTAACCAACATAGATTAAGGGGTTATGATGCGTCAGACACTGTGATTTATCTCCCCCACACTGGAGTGAGCCCCACAAGTATGTGTGGTGTTCTGCCCAAGGACGGACCCAACACCCAGGATAGAAAGGGGCCCAATCCAGGTGTGCACTGGCCTGTACTCTCTGCACGCGTGAAGGGTGCTGTGGGCTGTCCTTCCCGACTCCTCCAAACATGTCCAAGACTGTTCAAGGAATCCTAGACTCTTTTGCCTGGAGAGATCTAGAACCAGCAACCCATCCTCCTCCATAGGCAACTTTTGCCCCATTCTAGGGCATCCTTGAGTAGAAAAGGGAGGAGCTAGGAAATTTCAACTGCATTAGCTAATATAGTTGCCCCCAAAATAATCTTGTGGGTTTTTTTATCTCCCAAAACTGGTAAGCTAGATATAACCCCCATGGTCTCCTGGTAACAACTTGCCAGCTATACGGATTAGGTCCTTACAACTGACTTTCAGCCTCAGCTTCCCTGTCTTTCCATTGCCCCCTGAAAACTGAGTCTTGCCCTGAACTCAAGTCCTCTGGCTTGGGTTCTGGTCATGGTTCTGAGTCCCTGTCTACCCTGGCCAGCATCCTCCCACAGCGGGCTGGACCCTGCTCCACAAGCCCCAGCCACAGATTATTGAGTTTGTGTGGTTAATGGTTTGAATATTAAAGACCAAGCTTGTGTGCCTGTCTCTATTTTATGCTCCATGGCTGCATCCTAACACTTGATGGAGCCCTGTAATCACAAACCTAGACTTTACCACAACTTTATGGGCCTCTGCCAGGATCGGTTGACTCCCAGGACCCGTCCCATCTAGTCCATTACACAATGGCCTGTATAATGCATGTCCAAACCTGCCGAGTTAGTAATCACCTTCCCCACCGCAATGTTTACAGGGGAGGAATCCAAGAGCCAGAGAGTAAAAGTGACTTTGCAAGAGTCCAATAGCCATGTGGTGTCAGATCTAGGCCCAGAGACCAGGGTTCCTCAGCCCTAAGAGAAAATGAATAGGTAAAATACCAGGAAAGAAATTTAGAAATAGATTCCAAAGCAGAAGTTCCATTACAAGTCCTGAGACCCACCCCTTCCTAGGGTGGGCAAAGAGAGAAGGCCCCAGGATTTGAGAATAAGATAGGTTCCAGTTTGTGAAGTCACAAAGTATGGGCAGCAAAGCTGACTTTATGTGGAGCCCTAGACTAATCAGCAAACTCATTAGTCAACAGAGCCAAATATCAACAGTACAACGATTGAAATTTCTTTTGAGAGCCAAGTTTTTTAAACTTAAACTATATAGGTAGGTACATTGTTATTAACTTAATTAGGGTACTCCTAAGGCTTAGGAAGAGCCACACTCAAGGGGCCAAAGAGCCGCATGTGGCTCTCGAGCCGCAGTTTGCCGACCACGGCCCTAGACCATCAGGCTGGATCTAGTTAAATGCCTCTTGTCTCTCTAGAATGTCCCAGGGGCCTGGAGCAGGGCTGGGCCTGTAAGTGTAGGTCAGGGTGTCATATATATAGAGACCAAGGGAAAAGAAAGGGTGGGAAACTGAGGAGGGACACAGGGGCCAGGAACTGGGCTGGGATTGACACATGTAGATGCTCAGCTAGCCCACATGTCATCTGGGACCTCCCTGCATCTTGAGGGTTAGGCAACACTTGCTCAAATAGCCTATGGAAGTCCAAGCTTTCTCCAGGATTTCTGTAAATGCCCAGGATGCATATATCTCATGCCCTGCTCTCTCAGTAGTAAAGTACTTTGTTCAGCACCATATCAATCCAAGTACAGCATTTAGCTTTTTCATAAATTTTTTTTCAGCTACACCATTGATGAGATTAATAGACTTTGCTGAAAATGTTGGGGGTCATAGGGAGGGCGTCCCATCACCCACGGTACAACAGACAACCTGGAAATCCTCATTGTACATCCCTGCTGTCCTCAGCCCTTGTTAGCCACTCTCTTATAATGATTTCCTCTATTAGCCCCAATGCTACACCTGCCCTCACTGTACCCACCCTCACATGCTCCTCTGGTTCCTCTGTCTTCCTTCTGCCTGCTCTGTCCTCTGTTCTCTCCTCTTCCTGCCATCTCTCCAAAGTCAGAAACAAATTCCTTTCATTATCTCATGCAGAGAGGCTGGGGGGAGGGAGCACATGCTTGCACTCCTACTGCTTCTTGACCAAACTCGTTCTTCCAAAAAAAGGCACTTTCCTCCATAGAGGAATTCTAGCTAAGGTAATTTAACACACATGTGTACTATAAAAAGTATACAGAATTATTCTGATGCGCTGTTTATGCCAGACCAAGCACTACAATTGTCCTATTCAACCTGGATTGATAAGAAAGTTTAGAACATCTTGTAAGATTAAGAAGTGTGCCCTTGGCCATGAAAGCTCTGCTGAATCCAGAACCGAGCCTGAGAAAACTCAGTTTGTCTTGCGCCCCTTATGAATGCATTTTACAATCTGCTGCTACAGAAAAAACACCCAAAGTAGGCTGCTACATTTTTTTTTAGATGAGCCAAAAAGTTAGTAGTGCCTGTGGCAACCAGAAAGTTTCAAGGTTTTTGAGACCTGCATGGACTCTTACAGTATTCTTAGGTTGCAAACTTTGGGCTGAAATGTGATATCAATCTAGTTGCCAAAAAAAAAAAAATGTGCAATAGGCACATTTCAAACCAGGTGAGCAATTAAGTTTTAAGATAAGTTACTACCAAGTGGTATAAAATAACAACCAGTTTATTATTCTCCACGATTACACGTGTCAGGAATTTGGAAAGGGCACCGCAAGAGCAGTTTCTATCTGCTCCGCAATGTCGGGGGCCGTAGCTGGGAAGTGTGAAAGGCTGGAGAGTTTACGCAATAGCTGGGCCCTGGAATTATCTGAAGGCTCTTTCATGCATGTCTTTCATGCTAGAGCATCCACATGTGGCCTCCCCATCTGGGCTTTCTCATAACATGGTGGTTAGGTCCTGGGGTAAAAGGCCTCTAGGATGGCCCCCATGATCCCTACCACCTGGTAGTCACAGCCTTGTGTAATCCTATCCCCTTGAGTAGAACTCGCTGCTAGCCAATAAAATATGGTAACATTGAGGGGGGTATTTCTTTCATGATTAGGTTACGAAACATTGTGACTTCTGTCTTATTACCAGTCTCTCTCTCTCTCTCTCTCTCTCTCTCTCTCTCTCTCTCTCTCTCCCTCCCACTGTGATGAAGCAAGCTGCCAATCTGGAGAGGCCCATATGGCAAGGGATTGAGGGTTACCTGGCCAACAGCCAGTGAGGAACCAAGGACTTCAGTCCAATAATCCTCGAAGAACTGATTGTCTCCTTGTGAGAAATCCGACAGGAAAGGAGCAAGCCAGGCCTCGGTCAGATTCCTCACTCGGAAACACTGTGAACTAGATAACAAATGTGTGTTGTTTTACACTGCTAATTTTGGGGGTGATATGTTACACAGCCATAGATATCTAATCAAGGTTCCACGAGTGAGCATCCCACCAGAACCAGGCAGGAACGGCATCCCTTCCTATGACCTAGGCTCAGTCACATAGCAATGACTTCCCCCAAAGTCACTAGCCTGCCCCTGGGAACATAGGTCCCATCTCTCAAAAGGAGGAAGATCAAGTTTTCATCATAGGAGTAGCACGTGGGAACAGAGATGGTGCTGTGTCCATCTTTGGAGAACACAATCTGCCACATGGCTTTTTGGCCTTGTCCCAAAGCACGGACTGACTTACTCACGTGTCCATTTTAAGAAAGATTTATGTTGTTTTGCTATTTTGAAATCGGGGATTTGTTTGTGCTTCTTCTGTAATGTCTCCTCTGCTTTTAAGAAATGCTCAAATAGTATCTCAGCAAGTCACAAGATAAATGGGAATTGGCCCTCTTGCAACCAGGGAGACCTCAGAACCATGACTTCCAAGAATGCGACTGACTAGCTGAAGTACAAGCTTCTTCTCCACTTAAGAATGACTCCGGCCCTAACCGGTTTGGCTCAGTAGATAGAGCGTCGGTCTGCGGACTGAAGAGTCCCAGGTTCGATTTTGGTCAAGGGCATGTACCTTGGTTGCAGGCACATCCCCAGTAGGGGGTGTGCAGGAGGCAGCTGATCGATGTTTCTCTCTCATTGATGTTTCTAACTCTCTATCCTTCTCCCTTGCTGTCTGTAAAAAATCAATAAAATATATTTTTTTAAAAAGAATGACTCCGAATGAGTTACCACACTGCCCCTCACTGTTGCCCCACACGCCATGCCAGTTGAGTGGAAGCAGGACGGTGAGTGGGGAGGAAGTTGTGGGAAGAACCGATGGACACTCCGGCAGGCTGACCTCATGGTGCTTCCTGCACCACGCAGACTCACAGAACTGCTGAGCAGGAGGGCATCTGAGCGCTCCATCAGTTACACTAGTAATGATCGTAGCTGCACTTAGTAAAGCCTGACTGAAATAACAGGCCCTGGACAGCTGAATGAAGTCCATCTGGTATCCCGATATCACTCAGCTATGTCAGCCCACACCAGTTTGTAAACTCAGGCTTCCACTGAATGCCCCTATCACACTGTCACTTGAGCCCTATCCCGCTTGTCTTTAGGAAACCCAGGGTCCGACTTTCCTAAGCCTGTGCTCTGGCCCAGCATGAGCCCTCAGACCTTCCCCCATTTCCCCATTGTGGTCAAATGGACTTGGAGAGAACAGAAGAGAATTACAACAGAGAGAATCTGAAGACTCAGGACTTTTGCTCAAATTTCCCAGGTCCCAGGTGTGCCTTCTGCTCTCCTCTCCGCTGCTGCCATAGGGTAAAGGCCAGCCTGCCTCCCTCGGTGCAAATACTCTTAACGGAGTCCCCAAGCCTGTGAGGTCCACATAAAGGAGGCAGCTGTTTCTCCAACTTTCATCTAAGGCCCATCTCTTTTGTCTTTACTTCCTGCACTGGGATTGATCTTGGTCCAGGAGGCCAGAGAATACAAGAGTCCATTTCAGGGAGAACTCCAACTTCTAAACAATAATAAAGCAAGCATTCTGACCACAGAACACCATGCATATAACCCGAGGAGTCCAGCCAACCCTGAGCCCCAGAAAGCCCAGTTAAGGTCCATTTCACATTCTCTCCCCTGGCATGGATTTATGAGCAGGGTGACGCAATCTCCCAGCCATCTTCAGTGTCTCAGCTCCCAAGCTTCTGTGATTGACCAGTTGAAAATGGCTCATCCGTTTTCTAAAGTAATTCATACCTAGGAAATAAACACTGTTCCAGAGGAAACCATTTACAGGGCTCAGCTCTGCCTAGTATAATAATAATAATGTACACAGCTTTTCTAAGCATTTCAGTTTCTTGGAGTCACAGAATACCAAACCCTCCCCATTTCAGAAGAAGATCTTTGTCCACGGGAAACATTTTCCTAGACATTTACCCTGTTAGGAGACATAAAACAGCTTACAATTTTATTTTATCCATTGATTTTTAAAATATATTTTTATTGATTTCAAAGAGGAAGGGAGAGGGAGAGAGAGAAACATCAATGATGAGAGAAAATCATTGATTGGCTGCCTCCTTTACGTCCCACACTGGGGATCGAACCCACAACCTGGGCATGTGCCCTGAACGGGAATTGAACTGCAACCTCCTGGTTCATAGGTCGATACTCAACCACTAATCCATGCTGGTAGGGCTATCCATTGACTTTTAGAGAGAGTGAAAGAGAGGGGAAGAGACAGAAACATTGATGTGAGAGAGAGACATTGATTGGTTGTCTCCCACATGAGCCCTGACCATGGCCAGGGTTCAAGCCTGCAACCAAGGTATGTGTCCTTGACTGGAATCAAATCCAAGACCCTTCAGTCCGTGGGCTGATGCTCTATCCACTGAGCCAAACCAGCTAGGGCTACTTGCAAATTTTAAATGACAATTCTTTTTCTGTCTCTGATTATCAAGAAATCCAAAAATCTTTGGGTCCAATCTCAGCCAAGTTCACCTAGTTGTACTCACTTTATGGACAGAGGAAACAGGTTCCATGAAATCCAGTAACTTGCCTGAATGGCACAGTTAGAAAGTGGGAAAGCTGGAATGTAGAACACCAGCAGCAGCAATGGGCGTTCTGGTTCTGCCACTCTACCGGGCCACTCTTGGTCTGAAAGGAAATGTTGCGCAGCACAAAAACATACTGTGTGAAGACCAGCCAAGCGTGCAACAAATCAGTCCCATTCAGCCTGGGATTACAAGCAAGACAAACAATAGCGCAGCCTTCAAAATGAACTTCCGTTTCCAGGATGAGAAGGAAACACAGGGACATGAGCTCTTAGGAGACACCTGCAGTGAGCAGGGACCCATGCCAAAGAAAGGGCCTAAAGAAGAGCCTGAAAACAGAGGACCCAGAGGAGAATGCTACATTCATTCTTCCATCCACAAACTTTCGCCAAAGGTGTGCGTTGAGCCTGGCTTTGTGTTAAGCAGCAGGCCTGTGACAATGAATGAGTCAGAGTTCCTGCCACAATTGGATAAGGGGGACAGAGAAGTAAATGCAAAACTTGCATTCCTCTGATTCCAATGAAAGGAACATCCTGATTAAAACTCATGGCAACTCTGAGAGTATTTGTACCCACGGACAGCAGGGGGCCTGCACTGGCTGTCATTTCCTTTGTCACCTGGAGTAGAATTCCCGAGTAGAGCCCTGGCGAGGCACCCAGTGTGATCCCTCCGGACATCTAGAGCAGCTCACCTCCCTCAGAATTATTTTACCCTGGAATGTTTTGGCTCTGAGGTACAACACGTGACTGTGCTCATTGTCAACAGGCAATGACACAAAGCAACCGTCTCTTTGGCGAAGACCAGCTGAGCAAATGCTTAACTCAGAAGCCTGTTATAGTTTTTGTGAAAACAAATTACATCAGTGCTTACCAGGACTCTCCCAACCAGGCTAAAGAGCGTTTTCTTTCGTGAATGTGTGTGGGTCAGCTGTGCTCCCACCTCACGGGGCATGCGAGAACTCTGCATAGAGGGAAATGGCACAGAAGTCTCCATAGCTCAGTACTTTAAATTGCTATCAAATCCACTTGGCAGGGAGGCAGATTCTGAGAAGTCTCGGCATGCCGAGCCCTGTGCTGTGATCAGGGAGATGCAGGCAGTCAGCCAAGGTCGTGACTCTAAGGAAAGTAGACATTTACTGAGTGACTTCCTTGGGCCAGGTGCTGGGCCACAGCTTTCACTTACCTTATCTCATTGAATTGTAACCTGTGTGTAGTCAGCTCCATGCCATCACCCTGAATCCACCTTAAGGCCAGCAGTTGATAAGTTCACCTCTGAAGCAATAGGGAGTAATATAGATTTTACCAGGTTCCATGGGGACAGAGAAGGGGCATTTACATTGCAGACCACTCGCAAATCTTCACCCAACACCTCCATCTGTCTTCTCCCTCTTCTCCTTCCCCAGTCTCTGAAACTTCCCTGTAGCTGAGTGTTCCCTCTCTCCTCTCTCTCTCTTTTATTCTCTTCCTCTCTCTTCTTTCCCATACACACAGCTTCTTAAAAATCCCCTCCACAACTCTCCCCATCACTTGCCTAATCCCACACTTACAAGTCTCGTCAGAAGCAAGGCTCCATGAAATACCATGTGAATAACACATTCTGTAAACTCCTAGAGGGTGGTTTTGGTAGAAGCAATGTGAATAGGGAAGGCAAATCTGTATCTAAAGTAAGTGTCTATTTCATTAAGAACAAAGTTCTGCCCTAACCGGTTTGGCTCAATGGATAGAGCCTCGGCCTGCGGGACTGAAGGGTCTCAGGTTCGATTCCAGTTAAGGGCATATACCTTGGTTTCGGGCACATCCGCAGTAGCGGGTGCGCAAGAGGCAGCTGATCGATGTTTCTCTCTCATTGATGTTTCTAACTCTCTATCTCTCTCCCTTCCTCTCTGTAAAAAATCAATAAAATACATTTTTTTTTAAAAAGAACAAAGTTCTGCCCTTTCCATGATGGAAGTGGTCTTTTGTAATCAACCTGCCACCAGTCTGCCTAAGCCTTTATGTTGCATGTTTATTGTCGCGCTCTGCTGTTGGCAGGGGGTACATTCAGCAGTGGTGCTCAGAAGTCATGTTGCTGAGCCAGTGAAAAACACTTTGCTTGGTTTTCATTGGAATAAGACAGAAGTAGCTGAGGAAATAGGCTAACAGATGTCCACACACAGCTCATCTCATCCACCTGCTTATTAAGATTCTCTTCTAATGAGATTTCTGTGTGGTGATCATTCACTGGGACACACTCTCTTAACACTCTGTTCATATTCAGAACACACAAAGCTCTTTCTCAGATCTTCTTGTCACCACCAATTTTCTAATCATGATCCTTCTAAGTCTTGAATATCCAGCCAAACCATTAGTGGCTCCCCCTAAGTCAATATAAATCCATACATCTGCCCAATGAGAGGATTTTCCTTCATTCCTACCTTTCAAAGCCATTCCTATAACTGCAATACTATAACCATCCAGCTTGGGCAGCGTCAGCATATTATATAGGCCCATACTTAAACCAGGCCTGCAATTTCCCCCCCTCATCTGACTTGTCATAGGGAACTCCCCACAAGGCCACAGATTCAAGCTGAGTGGGAAGAGGCAATGTGATAGGAGCATGGGGCCATTGGCATATGCAACTCATTTGTGCCTTCAGGACTTGCTTGAGCCTGATCTCATAAATACCACTTCTATTTAATGGTGGAATATTGCTGTGACTCCCAATTTTATGGCTCGGAGGGTCAGGTAATATCCAGTTCAGGATGTTACATGGTAACTTGGTGATTCATAGTCAAGCATTCAGCCTCTACTAAAGCTCAGTTACAATCTAGAAGCTGTTTCTCCAGAGAATAGTTGTCTTCTGAGGATGGTAAAGCTTTGTTCCAAAGTCCTAAGGGTCTGGGCTGTGGTTCACCTATATGAGCCTGCTAACGTCCCCATACAGTGTCCTTATCTGCCCAGGCATCAAGCACCATTGATGTTCCACATAGACAGCCCGAGTGGTAGAATGGTTTGCATGCAGCCTGGACCTGAGGCCTTACCATCTGTTTGGCTCTTTTTAGGTGCTGAAACTGGCTCTTTTTCAGGATTCTCAATAAATCAGTGAGAGTTGCATGTCCAAATGATTTTTATGTTGCCTCTAAAATCTAAAGAGATTCAATAGGTATTATACCTCTTTCTTTGTGTCTCGAAGGGCCAGATGCATTAACTTTTTCTTCACTTTGGAAAAGATATCTCATTGTGTCCCAGATCACTGGGCCTTCAGAAATTTTACCAAGGTGGCAAGCCCCTGCATTTTTGTGGAAGTTATTTTGCACCTGCATACATCTGTTTTTCCAATGTATCTAGAGTGGTTGCTACTTCCTGCTTACCAGGAAGCATGATTAATAGCATCAGCATGACATTATCAATGCGATGACCCAGGGTGATTCAGAATAGAAAGGTAATTAAGGTTCCTTGGAACAAAATTATGATATAGGGCTAGAGAGTTGATACATGTCTGAGGTAGGATAGTGAGGGTATATTGTTGGTCTTTCCAACCAAAAGCAAACTGCTCCTGATGCTCTTTTCCAACATGTAGAGACAAAGAAGCATTCAGAGAAACGGCTACATACCAGGTATGTTGACTTGTTCCAACAATGAAACTATATCTGTGACCACCACCTGATTAGATTTACAATTAATTCGCTGCTATTCTTCAAGGTGCGTTTGTCATAAGGTAGATAATATTCACATTTACAGATAAAGATAAAGCCACAAAAATGTCCATACACTATGGAAGGGAAGAGCTGGGATTCGAATCCAGCATCCATTATGCTCTTACCACAGCCTTTATACCATGATTGCTCCCACTTGGACCAAGCACTCACCTTTGATCTAAGTCATGTAAAGACATACCAAACCCCCCAGAAACTACAAGAGAATTAGTTCTCAGAAAAGGTATGCTGTTCTCAGAAGATGTGGAGGAAATGTGTAATAGAGTAATAGGTATTGGTTACCCAAACCTTGTCTTTATCAAGCTTTATCTGTCTATATCTATACTAAGTGATACAGATAGATAAATAGATGATTACAATATAGTATGATTAGGTGCAATGATAAGAAGAACTGGTCCTGTAGGATACATAGGAGGTACCCTTAACCCAAGCATGGGAGCCAAGCAAAGTTTTCTGAGAGGATGTGATAATTGAACTGAGATGTGAAGGATTGGAAGGAGTTAGGCAGACGAAGTGGGGCAGGACAAAGGGTTGGGGCAAGGAAAAGAAACTAGAAGAAGGAGCAGCTCTGAGATGGCAGATGCACATTGGATTTGTGACAAATGCACATCTGGACCTTAGAATCTAAAGAAGAGAAGAACACAAGGCTGGAAGACTAAGCCTGGGCCAGATCATGAAAGACGTAAAAACTTTTGGTTTGGAGTTTGTATTTTACCCTAAGAACAATAGGGAGCCATTGAAGAGTTTTAAGCAGAGGGATAGCCTGGCATTTTTATATTTTAGAAACATAACTAAAGCTACGGACTGAAGGCTGAAGAGTGGGAAGGCTACAGAAGTTGAAAGAGAGGACAATGCCCTAAACTAGAACTGTAGCAAAGAGAATTGGAAAAAAGTGGATGGATTGGAGACATAATTGATAGGCTGTTTGACAGAAGTAAAAGGGAGGAGGATTACATCCAGATATTGGTCAATTGCGTGTGAATTATGATACCATTCTCTGCAATAGGGAATACAGTGTAAAGGATAAAATGTTATGCAACATTTAAGTGGTAATGTCTGCAAGGACACGGGAGTCTGGAGAATATGCAAAAAAAGATTTAGATGGAACTTCATATGTGGGAACCATTCAGCACATGGTGATAACTAGAACTCAGGAAGAATGTGTAGAGTGAGAAGGTAAGAGGAAAACAAGATGTTAATGGTAAAATTCCAACAGGGAATTCAATAGACATTGGTGTGGGAGGAGGGCGTAGGGGTTGTAATCCATGTCAGTTGAAGGTCTGGTGGAGGGGGCGGGGAAAGGGAGGGAGAAATTCCACAAAAAGGGAATTCACTTCTGAGCATAAATATTCAGGATTATGTGTTCAAGTTAATACAGAAAAACATAATAAATTATATTTATTAGAGATTTAATATGTACTGGACACATTTCTAATGATTTATGTGTATTATCTCCTTTCATCTCCTTAATCTTTACAACAATATCCCCATTATATAGATGAGGAAAGTGGAGCATGGGGAATTAGTAACGTGCCCCACATCACGTAGCCATTAGAGGCAGAGTTGGAATTTGAACCCATAGCTTCTCATTCCAGAGCCTGCTGTGCAATGCTGCCTCCCATGAGGAAGAAATTAGCATGTATTTCACAAGTTACATGTAAATGGACAAAATTAATACTTTGTTGCTACAGGAATCCTCACTCAGAGCTGGGTCTTTTCATGGAAGAATATTTTTATGTACATTTTTAGATACGCTCTCAAGAAACAAGGCTGCTGCAAATGCCATCAGATGCCAATTTCAACCTCTCCTGCATCTCAAAGTGATTTGCAACTTAAAAGAAAAACATGAACAAAAAAAAAGAGTTGTTTGCCAAAACCGGTTTGGCTCAGTGGATAGAGCGTCGGCCTGCGGACTGAAAGGTCCCAGGTTCGATTCCGGTCAAGGGCATATCCCCAGTAGGAGATGTGCAAGAGGCAGCTGATCGATGTTTCTCTCTCATCGATGTTTTTAACTCTCTATCTCTCTCCCTTCCTCTCTGTAAAAAATCAATAAAATATATTTTTTAAAAAAAGTTGTTTCTTCAAAAGAACTGAAACCTGAGGCAGGAACCCAAAAAAGAGGATTTGTTTACAGAAAAATTGAGGGTTTGCCCAGCAACACTTTCAGTGTCTCATAGTTATACAAATTCGTGCACCAGTGGAGTCCGGCTGGCCCACCCAGATGGGGGCCTATCGGCCAGGGCCGACTGAGGGGAGGGGCCTCAGGAGGTTGGGGGTACCGATGGGGGTCCCAATCAGCCAGTTGGCTGCCGCAGCGCGCATGATAGTGACCAGTCGTTCCCGTCGTTCCGTTGTTCTGCTCACTTGGCTTTTATATATATAGATACTTAATCTTAGACAGAAAGTTGGGAGCCATTCTTAAAACTTCTGAATTAGAAGGTTAGACTATCAACAAATATTATTTTCTGTTATTTTAGAATGCTAAAGGCAGTCTAGGAGAGACGGTTTGGATGCTAAAATACTGACATTTCCCAGGTGTTCCAACAGTTTATGGAGGCAGAAAACTTGAAGTCCCCATTGTCCTGAATTTCTCTAGGCTGTTGGCAATGTCACTTCTCAGGCCCCACCCGAACAACCCCCAGACAGATTTCTGTAATTTCAAACTAATACACTTTTGTATGTGCAGAGAGGAAAATTTAAAAGAAGAGGCACAACACTAAAACCATGATTCTCCCAGGGATGAAAGCAAAGACAGAGCTGACTAGAGACAGGGGATCTTATATGGTTCGGTTATTTAAATATGTTTCCACATGCGTATTGTAACAATAGCATCCACTGAACATAACAACAACAAAAACAAACATCAGTAGTTTAAACCACTGACTCTCAAACTTGGCCCCACATTGGAATCACGTAGGGAGGTTTAAAAATTACTGAGGCTTAGGTCCCAGCTCCAGAAAGTCCTATTCAATTGGTGGGATAAGGGGCAATTTAGGCACTCAGAAACTTTAAATCTCCACAGGTGGCTCCAATAGGCAGCTAAGTTTGAGAGCCAGTGCACCCGGATAAAAAAGTAAGGCTTTTTGCCCCACATAACACAAAATCCCGAAGTGGGTGGATCTGAGTCAGCATAGTTGCTAAAGGATAACACTAGCAATCAGGATTCTTTATCCTCCTAAGCTTACAGCTTTCAATCTCTTGGTAATATGGTTGCTGCCATCTCCGTATTGTAGCTAAGCTCTTTGCTGGAAGACAGTATAAGGGCGAGCAGGCTTCTCCCTACAAATCTTTGCCTTTCTATTCAGAAATGGGAGCCCACCTCAGGGACTTCTGGGAACTTCTCATTAACCCAAACTATATTTCCTGGCCAACTCAGGTTGTAATAAGGTGTTGGAATTTGTGTATGTTGTTTTCCAGCCTCTAGAATAGAAGATAAGAGAGAAGTTGCTTAGAATGGCTATTGAATGAGCCAACCTACAGTATTTGCAAGGCAGAAATGTACTACTTTTATAAATGTACTACTTCGGTAATTTTCTTTTAATGTAAATATTGTGGAATAGAGACTACAAGGAAATAACATACTTGGGAACGATTTCATCATAAGCTGGTCCGTCCACAGCTCTATGCCTCACTCGTATAACTCGTGCCACACCCCAAACCTCTCTGCTCGTTTTTCTGAGGCTATATTAATTAGTTAATCCAGCAGCCGTTTTAATTCCCAAAGTTTCATCCCCGTAGAAAAAGAATAGTCATTAGCCTAAGCCTAGCAAGTGGAATGACCACAAAACCCTCCCCAAAGTGCTGGCCTCCTTTTGCCTTATAGTCTCCAAAATAAATTTAATTTCTCCGCTGACCTGAGGTTCACATTAAACTATTTGTTGCCAAGGGCTTGAATTACTGCAAATATGTCCCTTGGGTTTATCCCAGTTGAATTAATAGTCAGAACCCCCAGCACAATCTCTTGTTTGGCAGTCTTGTTCCAACCTCCCTCCTAAACTTAGGACTCATCATTTCCAACTGCCTGCTGGACAAGAGCATCGAAATGTCCCACAAGCTCAAACTTGGTATGTCACTGTGATCTCATGATGTTCCCCTCCAAACTCCCACATTCCCCATTTCAGTGAATGGTCAAGTCCAGTGATCAAGTCATGCAAACAAATCTCGGAACTATGCTCACATCCTCCCTTTTCTTTATTTCATATATCCAATCAGTCAGCAGTCTGCCAATTCTGCCACATCTACTAGTATGTTCTCTAATCTGCTCTTTCTCCCTCAAATTTAGGCCCCACTTATCTTCTACCTGGATTATATAGCAAAAATCACTCTGAAGGGTCAGGACCTTGCTCATTTTTCTTTTTAATTCTCTGTTCTGACCCAAAATCTGGTATATGGTAGGTGCTCAATATACTTTAAGAAGAATGAATTGCCCTAACCGGTTTGGCTCAGTGGATAGAGCGTCGGCCTGCGGACTCAAGGGTCCCAGGTTCGATTCTGGTCAAGGGCATGTACCTTGGTTGCGGGTACATCCCCCAGTGGGAGCTATGCAGGAGGCAGCTGATCAATGTTTCTCTCTCATCGATGTTTCTAACTCTCTATCTCTCTCCCTTCCTCTCTGTAAAAAATCAATAAAATATTTATTTTTTCAAAAAAGAATGAATTAACTGCATAATTTAAAGACAAATGACTGTAATGTCAGAACCTAAAGAATATTTTTAAATTCTCACCTGAGGATATATGGGGGCAGGGGGGGCGTTAAATTGATTTGAGAGAGAGAAGCAGTGAGAGTGAGACAGAAGAGAGAGAGAGAGAGAGAGAGAGAGAGAAAGAGAGAAACATCAGTGTGAGACAAAAACATAGATCCATTGCTTCCCATACGTGCCCCAACCGGGGATCAAAACCACAACCTAGGTATGTGCCCCGACCAAGAATCAAACTGGCAACATTTTTGGTGCACAGGACAATGCTCCAACCAACTGAGCCACCCAGCCAGGGCAGAACCCAAAGAATTTACACAGATAATTGGTTAAACACTTAGAAAAGAATGAGATCCATACACGTGAATTCTACGCAGTTATAGAAAAATGGCCAAAGTAGATTAAATGAAAATTGCAGTCTTACAGGGTTCAGTTTTTTAAAGAAAAAAATTACAGTAATGGATATTCATCATGATAATTGGCATAATGGTATTGTCAATCATAGCCTACATTTTATTTTTCTATAACGTGTGACATTTTTATTTAAAAAAATGGAAAGAAATATAAAGAGCACTAGGAAACCAAGTGTGTCATCAATTAATCATGCCCCATTTCCCTTTTTAAAAATATATAGTTATTAAGCTGATGATTCAAGAAATGCAATTTAATTCAACAAACATTTATGGTGCCCCTACCACACTCCACAAGGTATTGGGCAAGTGCCAAACTGCTAGGGGTCAAAATGCCAAAGGTTGTGTAGCTTGATTTCAGTAAGGCAATAGAGCGTCTAACAATCCAATGATGAATAGAAAGGTCAGGAGGGTGAGCGGTATAAAAGTACTGTGACATGGTTTTGCCGCTGACTGCATGGCTTTGTACGCAAAAGGTTGATAAATAACTGAGTGTCTATCAGCAGGAAGTTCCCCATGCAGAGTCCCAGGCATGCTAACTAGTCTGTCCTAGTTAACATCTGTACATATGACATGAATGAAGAAGAAGGTAAGCTCAAAGTTCAGAGTAATCGCTAAGAGGTAAAAGAAGCAAGATGCAGCATGAAATCCAACAAGGATCATTGTTAACTTCTGTATTTATTTTTTTTTTAAAAAATCAACAGTACAGCCGAGGCCGGTTTGGCTCAGTGGATGGAGCGTCGGCCTGCGGACTGGGGGGTCCCGGGTTCGGTTCCGGTCGGGGGCATGTGCCTGGGTTGCGGGCGCATCCCCGGTGGGAGGTGTGCAGGGGGCAGCTGGTCGATGTTTCTCTCTCATCGATGTTTCTGGCTCTCTGTCTCTCTGCCTTCCTCTCTGTAAAAAATCAATAGAATATATTAAAAAAAAAAAAAAAAAAAAAAAAAAAATCAACAGTACAAATAAATTCATGGGGATTCCTGGCTTGGTGGCAGTTCATGTGAAAAAAAACAATTAGGTTTTTTATTGACCACAGATTCATTATGAGGCATGAATGGAATGTGACTGATAAAAACAAAGGTGAGGGCGGTTCTTGACCACAGCCATAAATCCAGCGTCCCGATAAGAGGCTGGCAGCTCAATCCTGTTCTAGTCGGATCACACTGGAGTTCTGTTTGCACTTCCAGGCATCCTTTCCACTGTTGGAACATGGCACCCTTGACCCGTTTTTGTAAAGGCATGTTTTCTGACACTCCGTCTCCAAAAGCCGTGTGCTGGCATGGAACAAATGAGCTCACCCTCCTTATGCAAAGCAGGAATGTCACGTGGACCAGGTCCCTTGCACAGATTTCAGTTGTGCCAGCTCTATGGCGGGCTGAGTCTTTTATTGTGGTTTCCTCTCGCCAGGGACTCAAGCCTAAGCTGGGGATGATGAAATGACCAGAAATCTGACTGACAGCCATTACACAGTCTCCAAATGACTCCTCTCTCCTCCCACCACAACACAACCCTTTGTCCTTGAACCAGGCTGTGCGGCCTAGATTCTTATTCCTCATACACAGGCTCCAAGAGACCAGCGTTGCCACCTTCCTGTAGGAGTCTAAAGCCACCATCTAGGCTAAAGCTAAGACCCCTGTTACTCTTAAATGCAAATAAATCATCAGAGGTAGATGGAAGTTCTTATTTCCCCTTCCAAAAAATACCTCCCCTCCCTTACCAGAGGTCCATCTCAACCCTGACTTCCCCTATTTCCCTGGTGAGAATTGGGGGTGTGAAAATGTTACAGAAAACCAGAGAAGAACCAAGCAATGCTTAGAGAGGTGGAGTTACATTTATTATTATTACACGCGGGCCCAGAGGAAAATGTCTCTCAAGTTCTGGGCGACATCACACAGGAAGTTTCCTGTATTTATACCATTTACCTTCTTTGTCTCCCCAATATGGGGCTTTTCCGGTTCCCTTTGCAAGTTCTTAAAGAGCCCTTATGTGCTGGGGCTTTCAGACCTCGACCAAAGGTTTGGCCTGACACCAGCAGTGATAACTTCGTCTGGAGAAGGTTCAATGGCCTCTCTGAAATGGGAGTAGTCTTATTTTCCTTATTATTTAAGCCAGCAAGCATTACCGAAGCCAAAATGCAGGGTGAAAATTTTGAACAGCAGTTTTTATATAAGATGGATGCTTCAAAAACGTGTGAGGAAGAGAGGAGGACAAGGAGGAAAGAAAGAAAAAGGTAAGAGATTAGACCTGGTCCCAAAGATAGGTCCTTTGTTATTGCTCCAGCAAGTGATGGTTCTCTCCTTTCTTCCCTCTTTGTCCTCCAACCCTCCTCAATGCCCATACCTGCTCAGGGCCTTTTTTCTGCCAAGGACCATTTGGATATTTATAACATCATTTGTGGGCCATAAAATTATCGACTTAAAAATTAGCCTGCTACATTTGGTCAAACATTTAACTAACTCACCCTTAATGCCTTGGCAGGGCTAGACCTAATGATTTAGCAGGCCTAGGGGACCCCCAGGCTTACAAGACCCGCTCCCTCCAAAAGGTAGATCCTAAAACTAGAACCGGCCCAGCAGGGCCATCTCTCATCCAGGCAAGCTGCCCAAGCCACCAAACAGGGTAAGGCCCGAGAAACTGTGGTCTTTCCTACTAATACTCTTGGGCTGGAGGGGTGGGAGTTCTAACTTAAGTCAGGCTCTGTGCTAAGTACTGTGAAAACTTTATCTCATTGAATAACCATGCAAAATCCTGTGCTGTGATGTATCTATTAATATGTCTTCCATTGCAAGAACAGAAAGCTCAACTCAAAATGGCATAATGTGAAAGAAATTATTGGTTTACACGCTTGAAACAACAGAAGTAGAACAGGCTTCAGAATGGGTTGATTTAGGAATTCAGCAACTTTATCAAGGAGACCTCTGTTTTCCATCTCTCTACCCTACCACCCGCATGAGAGCTTCCATCTAGGGCTGGCCCCTGTTACAGTCTTGGGGTGGCCTTTAATTGCTACTGGGACCATATATATCCCCCATTCTTACATAGCAGGATAAAGGGAACTTTTTTTTTTCTGGAAGGAACCAGTAAGCCTCTGTAAGCTCATTGAACTGAATTAGGTCTGCGCCTACTGGTAGGTCTATAATAATGGCCTTGAAATGAAATTGCACTAGGCCTAAGCCTTTAGGAATGGAGTGGTCTTGCGGGGGGTGGGGGGAGATGTGAATAGCCTAACAAAAGTCATGGTTTCCAAGAGAAGGAGAACAGATGTTGGGGAGGCAAACCCAAGTCTCTCTTAGGTATACATGATCCCAATTCTGCTGAAGAGAAACTGAAGCTCAGAGAGACTATGCAACTGGTAGGTGGGAGAGCTGGGATTCTTACCTAGGCCTGTCTGGCCCAACACCAGGATGCTTGAAGAACCAAACTGAAGAAAAGCTGGAGTCGTCATCCCTTCACCTCAACCTAAAGCATGTAGGTGGAGAAAAAGGGCGTGAGGGTTTCATGAGACGGGGAAGATCTCAGCCACTGCATCGGCACCCAGAGGCACCAAATCAACCCGCCCCACCACCCTGAGGCATGCCTAGCTCAGAAAATGTCTATAAACTCACAAGAGGAGACTACAAATCTATGACCCATGATGGTGAGTTCTAGAGCACTACTTTCCAAGCCCATTTTGGGTCAAATCAGTGCTGTGGGCCAGCCTGGGAACCTTGCCACGATGCCTAACATGGCTCATGTGGGGAATGTCTCCCAAGTTCCAAAGGACAGATTCTCAAGTAGACTTCTGGAGCACAGCCCCATCCACTGCTGGGAACTGCCTTCCTTCAACTTGTTTATTCAGGAGAGCAGTTCTGGACTTTCACCCAGCAGCTGCCTGGCAGGAGGTGACTTGGCTTTGGCCAACAGAGGGTGGGGCCAGCCGGTGGGTAACGCTGATAGCTACTGCCCAGTGATAACTGGGCAATAAGTTATACCATGGGGAAGGAGAAGGGCAGAACATTCAGAGGCATTAGGACAGCTGGTCTCTAACAAGGGACTTCGTTTAAGGAGTGCGAGTCTCCCCTTCCCGCCCCACCTCCACTTGGTGGAAGAGGGAAAGACGAGGTTTGAAAGGCTTTTGCAAGTTTTGGAGTCCGGGAGTCTAAAGTTTCCTTTAAGCAGCTGCAGTTTCTCATTTCTGTCCAGGTCTCTCGGGAGGCTGCATCAGTTTGAGCCTCATGGCCTGCCACAGCCGCACTGGCCTTGAAGATTCAGAGGTCTATTTTGAGCGATTTTACTGTTCGTGGTCCTGGCAAACTTATCCTCTTTCTGACAATATTTAGAGTCTGATGTAAGTGTGAACTAGATAATGACCTTTAAAGTCATGCCTTAATGTTCCGTTTAAAGCTTTAATTTCTTCCTCAGGGCATCTGCAAGGTCCTCTGATCCCTCTGCATGAGTCTTGGAGATTTCCTTGAGTTTCTGTCCATTTGCGGGGATGGGGGCTTGATCTTCACAGTGTCTTGAGCCATGAGGAGCGTCTGAGCCTGCAGAGACCATCCCTTAACGCTTCTTGCAGCCTGAAGACATCTAAAGCTCTTGCAGCCCATTCTTAGATGCTTAATACTCACTGGCTCATCTGAGGCATGTCTTTCTCTCTGGACATTTTAGAATCTTTCCCAAAACACATGTGAGAGCACTCCAGCAGCTCCCCCCAATGAGCTGTTACTAGAAGTTGGCTAGCATTTCAAGCTTGAAGTGGCTAAAACAAAACCATTTCTGCAGCTTCACTTTAGGTGACTCACCAGAAGAGCTATTTTAAACAGAATCTGTAGCAACTAAGATTACATTTGTTCTAGGAAAAACAGACTGAAGGGACAAAAGGCTAATGCAATATTTTGAAATGCTCTTTTTAAGTCCATAGAAGCCCTGCTGTATTTTCTTGACAGCGTCCTAGTTACCAAGCACAACAGGAGGGGCAAAAACCAGTATCTAAAGCATATAAACGACTATGTCCTGACACCATCCAGGAGGAGTATGTGTTCATCAGAGGACAGGTCTGCAGATATGGTGATGGTTTTGTTCATCTAGTCACCAGGGAGCCTCATAAATACCCTTGCAAACTAACCTTTGTCAGGATAGAGCTCAGATAGTCTTGTGAGGGGAACAGTTTACCCGTCACCAGTCACCTGCCTTACCTTATGGTTGCCTTCAGTTCTCTTTGCAATGACTACACTCTCTTCCCCAGGATCACCAAAGGATCAACAGACGCTTGGGATGGGGGGCTCCCATGCTATTAAAATCAAGCACAAAAGTAAGCACCAACCTCATTATTCTCTGGGGGGAAAAATTCAGAACCTTGGAGGTCTGTGCACTACCAGAGAATCTCCAGAAGACAAATACTGTATAGTACTGTATGATCTCACTCCTATGTAAACTCTAAAAAAAACCAAAAACACTGAATTCATAGAAACAAAAAGTAGAACGCTGGTGGCCAGGGAATGGGGGAGGGGAAATAGTAGCTGTTGGTGAAAGGTACAAGCTTTCCATTATAAAGATGAATACAGTCTGGGACTCTGAGAATATAGTCTTGTATTCTTGAGATTTGCTAAAAGGGTAGATCTTAAGCATTCTCCCCAACCATGCACACACACACACACACACACACACACAGGTATCTGTGAGGTGATGGATGTGTTAATTAACTGTGGTAATCATTTTGCAATGTATGGATATCAGATCATCACACTGAACACATTAAATATATACAATTCTATTTGTCAATTGTACCTCAATAAAGCTGGGGGAAGAAAACATTAAACCTAACAAATGAAGAAAGGATCTCCGGGAAGGGAGGGGTAACTGAAACCACTGCCCTCATCAGTCCTCCTGAGTTTTCCTTCCCACTAAGGGCCTCCCACTTCACCACCCATTGGCATCATCACAGTAGCCCCCAGGGGAGATACTGATATTTCCTTAGTAGAATACAAACCTCTGCCCTGGGCTCTTCTTTACATAGCTGAGACAGTGTGGAACTTGTCCAAAGCCTTTACAAAATTCTAAGAGAGAGCGATGGGGGCATAAACAAGAAAAGACATGCAGCATAAACACCGTTGAGCTTGTGCAAGACATTAACAATGCTCGTGTTTAGGGAATGAAACGCGGAAGGAGGAATTTTGTGCATTATAATCTTCTTGTTCTTCCATTTCCCCCCTCCCAAGAATTATATTTAATATATAAGTAATACACATATATCTGGAAGCTTATACAGTATTAGTTTTGGTCCTACCATAGCATTCCAGCTCCTGTGATTTACTCTACCCACAGACTTTTCACCTTATGAACTTTTTGATAGCAAAACTTCATTCTGTGTCCATCTACAAAGTCCCAGATCTTATTTTTGTGATTAAAAAAAGAGGAAGAATAGGCACTTAGAGTTACACAAAAACACCATTAATAAATTCATTAATCTCTGCCAATAAAAACATCTTGGTTGGAAGAATTCTCAAAAGACCAAGGATAGCAACTCATTTACATACAAATAGATCTTCCCGGAGACTGCAAAGAGGAAAACCCCACATTCTGATTTGGAACATCAACCAGCTGCCAATTAGTCAAGACTAGGAGGTCTCCATCCCCTGGGGGCCTCCAATAAGATGACTAAGGTCCCTTTTCAAGCCCATCTAAGCTTTTGTGACTATCAGCTCTCCCTGTGCTCTTTAACTGTGCTTCAAGGCTGTACTGTTTCCCTCCCCCTTCCAACTGGAGCCAAGCATTCTCACCTGGGAGCAATTTAAATTGGTCTGGCCCTCATTTTCCTTTGAACCTCTCCTCCTTAATCAAGGAAGACAAAAATAGAACATTTAAAGACATTACAACCCAAGGTTTACAGCCACCTCAGATGAGGAGAGTGCTTCTGAGGGCACTTCCAGGAAGCACTACCCACCAACACACCCCTGGGGAAGGGTCGGTCACTGGGGAATTTGTCTTCCGTTATGGCTTCCATGGCATCTTTGGCCCATGAGGAACGGGCTTCCAAACCCAAATCTCATTGGCCAGAACCCTGCAGGGGCTCCCTTGCAAAGTTGTCTGAGGTCAGGGGGTCCGCCTTGACCTCTTACCCCCGTCCCCATCTGCAAGCTTATACCAAAGGATGGGGCCCACAGGACTTCATGGCCTGAAAGAAGGAAACCACCCATGTGGCCAACAATCCCTCTTAGGAAATGACAGGCCTGCTGATAGCCAACTATACAAACATATTTTCTGAAATCCCCCAAATTCTTCAAGGCACTATGCTAAAATAAACCAATACACCATCATCCCAGGATCATTTCAAGAATTTATTCCTAAGGAAACAGCAGGTGGCAGCAAAGTTTTACATTCTTTTACCCTTAGGCCTGGAATGCAAACAGTGTCATGGAATAATCTCATCTCTGAGTCAGCCAACTGGCCCAGAAACTGGCACACTGCCATCTTGTAATGTAGAAAATACAGATTTCTTGAGTGGGCTCTGTGCATTTGGACAAGAAACTCCAAAGAAAGTCTCCCTCCCCCCCCCCCCCCCCCCCCCCCCCCCCAGCCCCAAGCAAGAGGCCTGCCTGGTTCTGCCAGCCAAGCAGGAAGCTGACAGCCACAGAGTGACCCCCGATCACAGAGCCGAGGCTGTGGCCACAAATCTGAGGTTTTCTTGCCCAGTGTCAAGGAGGTGCTTGTTCACAAGGGGGCGGTCCTCAAAGAAACCCAAGTATGTTTCAATGGAAGCATGCCTAAGATTTTTGTATACACATCACAGTATTTTCACCATCTATAATGATGTAACCAAGGGGTGAAATGTGTGTGTAGAGAAAGATCGGGGTGGGAGGGGGAGTTAAATCTGGACTCTGGTGTACTTAGAGACTTAGAGACCTCGAAAGGGCACATGAGCAACCCTCAGCTGCTGCAGCTCTGGCTCAGAGGCAGGCAGTGCCAAGATCACTGTCTGGTTTGGCCTCGGATGTCTTCCTTGCCTTAGCATTGTGTTTGGCTCCCAACTTCAAGTTGTGGCTGGAATGTTTCCATTGCCACGGTGCACGCAGCACTGGAGTTTGGAACCCAAGTTTTTGCTGAATTGTTTTGCAGAACAAATCCAGTTTTGCCGTTAAGAAGTGATTGGGCCCTGGCCTGTGGCTCAATTGGTTGGAGCGTCATCTCTTACACCAAAAGGTCATGGGTTCGATTCCTGGTCCTGGGCACATACCCAGGTTCTGGGTTTGATTCTTGGTCGGGGGGTGTATGGGATGTTTCTCTCTCACATCGGTGTTTCTTTCTTTCTCTCCATCTCCCTTCCACTGTCTCTAACATCAATAAAAACATGTCCTCAGGTGAGGGTTTAAAAAATTATTTTTAAAAAGTGACTGATTGGCCAGTTGATTTCATCTCACAATGGTACTTTGGAACTCTCTCAGACCCTCTTTAGATTGAGCTGCTTAATTTCCATCCAGGAGGAAACTCTAATTGTTTTAATGTAGGGATGAAAGGAGGGGGTGGAGGATTTTGCATACTTATTATTTTTAAAGATACAAAACTGGTATGAAGAAAAAAAAAGACAAAATTGAAAACCTTGTTTCCAAGATCCTACCCAGATTTGACAAACAGATGTATTTGTGGGTTGTCCTTTTGGAAGTGGTGGTGACAGAAAAGGGAGCAGCTTTGGCCTTTTGTAAGTTATGTAACTGTAGATCTGCAGCAGCTCCTGGTGATCAAAGAGAACATTCCTGAAAGGTGCAGCGGAGGCACAACACAAGGCTTTAACCCCAAACACACGATTTCTTTCCTGCAGAAAATGTGATCTTGTCCTGAGGACTTAAGGACAAACCTCGGAGCTCTCTGCATGGAAAGGGTCCTTTAAAATTATCTACTGAAGAAAATATTCTATGATTCCTTTGAATGTAATAAACAATATCTTTGGGGGCAACTTGCAGCAAATGTTCCAAAATTCCTATCAACATTTAATTCCCTCTCTGCATGTATGTTCTACACTCCCCAAATATGATGTTAAATCATTTAATGTGGAGAATTGACAGCACCAGGAAAATATTTGGATAACTGTCTGGAGTTGCCATTATTGGCTTTAATTATGACCTACTGGCTCTGGGGTCCTGAAGCAGCCAGAAAATGAGATGTGTGTGCCAAAATGTTCGTTAGAATTCTCTTCTGGGTCATTGTTCAGAAAGAAAAGTCCCCTTCTGGCTTCCACTTTCAGTCCTTTCAAGTGGAGTCATTAATATGCCAGATTTTTCTAAAGTATCTTCAGAAAACAAGATTATTTGCATACCTTGTATTTTAGATGTAAACACACACGCGCGCACACACACACACACACACACATCTTGAAAAGGTCAAAAGTCCCTTTGCTTTCATTCTATTCCCCTGAAGAAATGATTGTTTTTGCAGCCACGAAGTTCACTGGTATAGTACACCCAGACCTCCTCCTCTAAGCCCTCGTCTCTTGAAAAGACATAATTCTATAAGCTTTGGAACTGGACGTACTGGTGACGCACAGCTTGAGCCTCCTGTGAACTAGTCAGGAAATATATTTCTTTTGCTCATCAATGTTTACCGCCCCGCCCCCCCTCCCCTCCCCGCTCCCCACAATATAAGATCTTAGGATTTTGGAACTATAAGGGAGGAAACAGAGATCATTGATTCCATCTCCTCATTTTAAAGATAATTGATGGGCCTCTCAGCTGCCAGTAAGGTGCTCTGTCCTTTGGGGAAACTAAGGCCATTTTCAGGTGAGGCCTTCACTTCATCCAGCGACTAGCACCACGCCCCTGCAGCGCGTGTCCCCCAGTCACCCGCACCATGACCTCTATCTCAGGGATGGATCTCAGCCCTCATCCTGCAGTCAAAAGGGATAAAAGCAATGCCCTCATTAAAGCAGCCAGTGTAACCTTTCTGGCCAGGGCTGGTTGTAAAGGCTCTGGCCAACATCAACATCTGGAGCCTCAACTGCAATCTAGGTAGGGGCTGGTGCACCTGCCACAGCAGGAGGTCCAGCCCCTCCACCTCTGCTGCCCCAGCTGAGGAGAAGAAAGTGGAAGCAAAGAAAGAAGAATCTGTGGAGTCTAATGATGACATGGACTTTGGTCTTTTTTAACTGAACCTCTATTGTGACACATTCAGTCAAAAGCTGAACTCTGAAAGAAAGAAATAAAGATGATTAATCCAAGGTGAAATGGTATCTTTGGATTCTGGCATGCAGAAAAAGTAGGTACCTGTCTTTTTCTTTCTTTATTTTTTTTTAATTGGGGCAGCCTTAGTTGTTACAATGAAAGAGTTGCCATTTAACGAGCATTTACTGCACTGCCAGGTACTGAGTTGATGCTTTCATACTTGTACCATTAATCCTCACAACAAGCCTATAAGGTAAATATTATTATCCCCAATTTATAGCTAATAAAACTAAAACTTTGGGTAAGTGATGTGCCCACAATTACAGGGCTGGGAGGTGGAAGAATCATGACAAGCTCAAGGCTGCCTGACTTCAAAGCCTATGTTCTTTCCTATTCCTCCATGCTATTCCTCCATGCTGCCTACCAATGAAAGAACCCAGAGTGGGGCTTTCACATCACTTTAATTGTTCAAATATTGGGGTGAGGAAAGAGTCTCCCACAGTGATGAAGTAGAGAAGGGTACCTGTGTCCAAGCAGTCCCCAGTTACCAGAACTGGTAAAGAGATCAATAGGCACCACATAGATGCAAATATTTCCCATTATCAACTTGTCCTATTTAACAGGACAGTTCACTCTGAAAGCTTTTGAAAGACTTCCCGGCTTTGAACAAAAGTTGGCTGATTCAGTGTTGACAATTTGTCTTTCATTTAATAGAAAATTGGAAAGGGGAGAATTTGGGATGCATGATTATTTTGGGGGGGGAAACAATTTGGAGATTTTTTTTATGCTCGAGGTCATGCAGGATTTGGAGAGCAGATGTGGTATGAATAAGGGAAGTTTATCTAATGGTTGTCGACAGTGACACAGATGATCGAGTTATTTATTGCCTGGAAATACTTGAGTTTTCTATTAAGACATGGTTTGGGAAAGAAATTGTGACATTTTAGAAAAATGAATGAAGTCAAATCAAGATAAAGTTGGAATGTTACATGTTAAAGAACATGAGTTGGAGACACTTAAGGGAAATATCCAAGTTTGTTAAGTTAGGTGCCAGTGAAAACTTTCTACAAAAAGAAATTTTACTTTCCCTCAAAGATTGAAAATCATATACCTGGATTACTAACCCATCTAGGACTCCTGGTCAAGATGGCAATGTAGGTAAATATGGTACTCACCTCTTCCCACACCCGCATCAAAATTACAACTAAACTATAGAGCAACTTTCATTCAGAACTGCCTGAAATCTGGCTGAATGGAAGCCCTACAAGGGGATTAAAGAAGAGGCCACATCAAGACTAGTAGGAGGGGCAGAGATGCGGATGGGCTGGCCCCGCAGTCACATGTGGCAGATAAAAATCAGGAGGGATATCTTGGCTGTGGAGGTCCCCTCTGAGGAGCAAGGGGTCCCAGCACCCCACAAGGTCACCCAGCCCAAGGTCCCAGTGCCTATAACTTCTGGCTGTAAAAACTAGTAGGGATTAAGTCTGAGGGAGACAGAGGGCTGCTGGAGTCTCAGGTAGTTCCTTTCAAAGGGCCCATGCATAGAATTATTCAAACTCACTCCCTCTGAGCTTCAGTGATGGGCTAGCAGGTTGAAAGGCAATGGAGACATACAGGGAGGACCTGATTTGCCTGGCATCAGAGAGAGAGCTGGAAGGGCAGCTTTCTCTGAGACAGAAGTGCTGGCAGAGGTCACTGTTCCTTTTCTGATCCCTCCCTCAACAAAGCATACAGGCAGGTGCCATATTTGAGAGACTCCATCAACCTAGATTATCACTGTTTACCCATCCTAGTGGTTCCCTGAGCCCCACCCCACCTAACTTTCTAGCCCACTCAAGCTGAGTGTCCAGTGCCTTTTCCATATGAATGCCCTGTCTTAGCTCATGCTTCAGATTTTCTTAAAATCTCTCAAACAAGCAGCATCTGGCCTCAGAGTACCCTATACATTTCCTTAAGTGGCCCTGGGCCAGGCACTAGCAGCAGCTGGCCTTGGTTCACAGTTTGGCCTCGCCTGGGCACCTGCAAATTGCTTTGTAGCTTATGCCAGGTGACCCCTGGCAGAACACAGGCAATGGCTGACCTTGACCTGTACTTCCACAAAGCCCCAGAGCTAGCACACCCAATGGACAGCTTCAGACCACATCAAAGCACCACCACCCAACCTGCTCCATGAGAGACACATTCAAGGTGTATGCTCAGTGGGCACCAGAGCCCCACTGAAGACCTGCTCTGTGGGTTGGGCCCCTGCATAGCTTATCCTCCATAGTGGTGAGTGGTAGCAGCCAGTCCTTGCAGCTGATCGGCCTAGGGGTAAATCCCTCCCATTGACATGCCAAAAGTAATCAAGGCTCAACTATAAGAGGAGGGTATACACAGCCCATACAGGGGGCACACCTAGAGTGCCCAGCTTGGGTAATCAAGGAGGTTGTTCCCCTGGACCCTACAGAACACCTACTACACAAGGCCACTCTACCAAGCCCAGGAGATGCAGCAGGTCCACATAATACATAGAAACACAGGGAGGCTGCCAAATGAGGAAAAAAGGAACATGTCCCAACTCCAGAAAAAGAATTAAACAAAATGGAGATAAGCAATCTACTAGGTGCAGAGTTCAAAACACTGGTTAATAAGATGCTGAATGAACTTAAGGAAAGAGTAGATGAACTTAGTGAGAACTTCAACAAAAGGATAGGAAACATGTCCAGCTGGTGTGGCTCAGTGGTTGAGCACCAACCCATAAACCACGAGGTCCCCAATTCGATTCCTGGTCAGGGCACATGCCAAGGTTACAGGCTCAATCCCCAGTAGGGGACATGCAGGTGGCAGCAGATCAATGTTTCTCTCTCATCAATATTTCAATCTTTCTATCTCTCTCCTTTCCTCTCTCTATAAAATCAATAAAAACTTTTTTTAAAAAAAGAGATAAGAAACATAAAAGTAGAACTTGAAAACATAAAATAGAATCCATCAGATATGTGTAGCCCATAAACATGGACAATAGGATGGTGAAGGAGGGTGGGTAGGTAGGGCCTGGAAGGAGGGGAGTAAATGTGGGGGCAATGAGAGACATCTGTAATACTATCAACAATGAAAAACATTAAAAAAAAAAAAAAAAAAAAAAAAAAAGAACCCATCAGAAATGAAGACTATAATATAGGGAATCAACAGTGGAGTAGATGACGCACAGGATCAAATCAGAGATTGGGAAGATAACACCCAATCAGAGCAGTAAAAATAAAAAAGAATCCAAAAAATGAGGATAGTGTAAGGAGCCTTTGGGAAAACTTCAAGCATACCAGCATTCACATCATAGGGGTACCGAAAGGAGAAGAGATACAGAAAATAATTGAAAAGCTACTTGAAAAAATAATGACAGAAAACTTCCCTAACTTGGTGAAGGAAATAAACATACAAGTCCAGGAAGCAAACAAAGTGAACACAAAGGGGACTGCACCAGACACATCATATCTAAATGTCAGAGGTTAAAGACAAAGAGAGAATCTTAAAGGCACAAGGGAGTGCCCATATGACTGTCAGCTGATCTCTCAACAGAGACTTTGCAGGCCAGAAGGGACTGGTGAGAAATACTCAACGTGATGAAAAACAAGGATCTGCAAACAACGTTACTCCACCCAGTAACCTATCATTTAGAATCAAAGGACAGATAGAGAGCTTTGCAGATAAGAAAAAGCTAAAGGAGTTCATCACCACCAAACCAGTATTATACTAAACATTAAAGGGTCTTCTTTAAGAAAAAGAAGGGGGGGGATAAAAATATGAATAATAAAATGGTAATAAATGCATGTCTGTCAACAATTGAATTTTAAAAACAAAATGAACAAACAGAGCAGAAACAGACTCATAGATGCAGAGAATATTTTTATGGTTGCCAGATGGGAGGAGGTTTGGGGAAATGGGTGAAAAAGGTAAAGGGATTAAAAAGTACAAATTGGTTGTTATAGAATAGTCATTGGGATGTAAAGGATAGCCTAGGAGATATAGTCAATAATATTCTAATAACTGTATATGGTGTCAGATGGGTACAAGATTTATTGGGATGATCACTTAGTAAGCTGTGTACTGTCTAATCACTGAGGTTTACTATATAATAATGTATGTCAACTGTAAATGAAAAGAAAAAAAACCACCTGATCCCTTTCCCACAGTTCCTTCTCTCTGAAAATGAGGCTGCTCAAACCCCTCTGCCAGTAGGTATATGCCTGGTCAGGAAGACTAAAGGAGCACCGCCTCCATATTGGGTAATTTTGTTATTGGAGTACACTATTCAAGAACGAGATATGGCCGAAACCGGTTTGGCTCAGTGGATAGAGCGTCGGCCTGCAGACTGAGGGGTCCCGGGTTCGATTCCGGTCAAGGGCATGTACCTGGGTTGCGGGCACATCCCCAGTGGGGGATGTGCAGGAGGCAGCTGATCGATGTTTCTCTCTCATCGATATTTCTAACTCTCTATCCCTCTCCCTTCCTCTCTGTAAAAAATCAATAAAATATATATTAAAAAAAAAAAAAAAAAAAAAAAAGAACGAGATATGGTTGTCATTGTTGCCAAGTACTTTTACCTACTTGCAGCAAGTAAAGGAAACGGGATTTATGCCCCAAGCTTTGTCTCCCACAATGGAGGCTTAGCCATTGCTTATATAGACTATTCAGCCAATTATACATTGATTTCTTCTTTGCACTTGGCTACACTTACCTGGTTGCGTTCTTGTCAAGCTCATCCTGTTTACAGCTGCTCTGTAAAATACTGTTACATTTTAACATTTAGCAAGAACAGCATTTAGTAAGAACCACCCAGACTTGGAGACCCTTGTCCTATCTAATAATTCCCTCCTGAGATTTTTCACTCATTTTTGAGGTAATGGGGACAAGGTTCATACTTCTGTCACTGCTTCCTGCTGAACACAGACAGAGTCGCTCCTTTTGAGTTAGAGGAGTGAAATTCTATGCCTGACTTATGAAAGCCTCGGGGTCCCCTAGGTTCTGGGATTACTGAGAACAGGAGTGCATAATCACCATGATTAGTTTGCCTTTTCAGAGTAGCTTGAGGGCAGACCAGAGTGTGCAGGAATACTGTGGATCTGGTTCTGTGTTGTCACTGGGTGATAGAGCTGGCTTCACTTGAGAGTGATAGATGCAGGAAGGTGTACCTTGTAGTTTAAGAGAAGAATGAGTTGTTAATAACACCAAATGGGGACCTGTCCATGTTGGATTCCACTGATCTTGCAAGGATCCTGATTTCCAACCTTTAAATATACCTGGTTCCCTGGATCATACGGATGTAGCTGAGTGTCTATTGGTGTGGGTAAAATCAGATTCACATTTTTATTTGTTTTCAGTTACTTTTCCTAACTGGATAATCTGTTTAACAGCCTGTTCTAGAAATGGGTCCGGGCATTCTAAAATGTGAGAGGAACCCCCAAAGGCCTACCTTACATAAGTTCAAAAGGACATGATATAGGTATTCCTCGGTGCTTCCCTGCAGGGTCAGGGCGATTGGTCGTCATTTGAGCCAGGTGTCCTGGGTTTCCTAGCACAGTCCAGCCAAGGTCTTTCTGAGCATTTGATCACATTGTTCTGTTTTTCCTGAGGACTGTCATCTGCCCAAAGAATGTACGACCCAGCTGATTTGAGAGCCCAAGCTACTCCCTTTGTTCTGTTCACCTGCCAGAATGGCTACCATCAATAAATCAGCAAACAACAAGGGTTGGCGTGGATGTGGGAAAAGGGAACCCTCGTACACTACTGGTGGGAGTGCAGACTGGTGCAGCCATTGTGGAACATAGTATGGAGTTTCCTCAAAAAATTAAAAATGAAACTGCCATTTGACCCGTTAATCACAATTTTGAGACTATATCCTAAGAATCCTGAAATACCAATCAGAAAGAATATATGCACCTCTGTGTTTATAGCAGTATTCTTTACAATAGCTAAGATCTGGAAACAGCTCAAGTGCCCATCAGTAGATCAGTGGATAAAAAAGCTGTGGTACATTTACATAATGGAATACTACACAGCTGTAAAAAAAAAATAAAGAGCTCATGCTTTGAAGCAGCAAGGATATTCCTGGAAATTATTATGCTAAGCAAAATAAACCAGTTAGAGAAAGAAAAATATCACATGATCTCACTTATATGTGGAATCTAATGAACAAAATAAACTGACAAATAGCCGAAACCGGTTTGGCTCGGTGGATAGAGCGTCGGCCTGCGGACTGAAAGGTCCCAGGTTCGATTCCGGTCAAGGGCATGTACCTGGGTTGCGGGCACATCCCCAGTGGGAGATGTGCAGGATGCAGCTGATCGATGTTTCTCTCCCATCGATGTTTCTGACTATCTGTCTCTCTCCCTTCCTCTCTGTAAAAAATCAATAAAATATATTTAAAAAAAATAAATAAATAAATAAACTGACAAATAAAATAGGTCCAGAGGATTGGATGCATGGAACAGAGTATCAGAGCTCAGAGGGGAGGGGGTTGGGGCAGATGGGAAGAGATTAACCAAAGAACATATTTACATATACACAAAGCCCATAGACACAGAATAGTGTGGGGAAGGCTTGGGATGAGACAGAGGCTGGGTGGAGGGGGGCAAAGGGTGGGGTAACAGGAGACATCTGTAATACTGTCAAAAAAGAAAGAAAGAAAGAGGAGAGAATCGAAGATGGCGGCATAGGTAAAACACCAGAGACTGCCGCCGTGGACAACCACTTCAAAAATACAACTAAAAGTCGGAGCAGACATCAACCAGAACCACGGGAAGGCTGGCTGAGGAGAGTCTCTTCAACTAGAAGCAAGAACAACAGCATTCCAACGCTCAGCGGAGGCGCAGTGTGGAAAATTTAAAGGTACGGCGGTGCGGTGGTGAGGGTGCGCGCGCAAAGCGGGCTGGCGGCTGAGGGCGCGATTGTCGTTTTCAATTAGGAGCGAATCTCAGACTCTGGGCTACAGATCCGGGCGAGTCTCTAGGGACCCAGACTCAAACGGGAGAAGCGGGACTGTCTGGCTACGGCCCCTCCGAGGTTTGCAGCGATTGCTGGGACAGAGAGGCAGAGCCCCTGGGGACGACTGAGAGCGGCCATAGCTGCTCCCTCCCCCCGGCCCTGTTGAGCCCGCCCCGCCCAAACCCTGCGCACAACCATTTGCCGACCGCCTCAGGCAAGGGCTGGACTAGCACCTCCCCTGAGGACTGAAGTTTTCCCACAAGCTGATTTCCACCGCCAGTCGGCCTGATGGTCAAATCCCTCTAGTGTTAACTACAACAATTAAGGCTTCGCTAGAACAAGACTGCGCACAGAGACCACAAGGGGGTGCACCAAGAAAGCATAAAAGATGCGGAGACAAAAAAACATGACAGAAAATGGAGGATATGGAGCTAAGAATCGCAATTTTGAGGGCTTGCCATAAATTTGTGCAGAGGCCTCAGGAAAACTAATGAGACCCTTGATGCTACGATAAAGAAATTAGAAAGTAAGCATACACGGACTGAAATAAAGAATATTCTACCCAATAGCAGGCCAGAGGAGTGCAAGAATCAAACCAAAGATTTGACAAAAAACACCCAATTGGAAAAGCATAATGAAAAAAGAATCCAAAAGTGTGAAGACAGCGTAAGGAGCCTCTGGGACAGCTTTAAGCGTACTAATATCAGAGTCATTGGAGTCCCAGAAGATGAGAGGACAGCAAGATATTGAAAACCTATTTCAAGAAATAATGGCAGAAAACTTCCCCCACCTAGTGAAAGAAATGGACTTACAGGTCCAAGAAGCGAAGAGAACCCCAAACAAAAGGAATCCAAAGAGGACCACACCAAGACACATCATCATTAAAATGCCAACAAGCAAAAGACAAAGAGAAAATCTTAAAAGCAGCAAGAGAAAGAGGCTCAATTACCTACAAGGGAATACCCATACGACTGTCAGCTGATTTCTCAACAGAAACTTTGCAGGCCAGAAGGGAATGGCAAGAAATATTCAAAGTGCTGAATACCAAGACCCTACAACCAAGATTACTTTATCCAGCAAAGCTATCATTCAGAATTGAAGGTCAGATAAAGAGCTTCACAGATAAGGAAAAACTAAAGGAGTTCATCACCGCCAAACCAGTATTATATTGAAATGCTGAAGAGGTATCCTTTAAGAAGAGGAAGAAGAAAAAGGTAAAGATACAAATTATGAACAACAAATATGCATCTATCAACAAATGAATCTAAGAATCAAGTGAATAAATAACCTGATGTACAGAATGAACTGGTGACTATAATGAATCAGGGACATAGAAAAGGGAATGGACTGACTATTCTTGGGGGGAAAAGGGGAATGGGAGATTCGGGAAGAGACTGGACAAAAATCATGCACCTATGGATGAACTCAGTGGGTGGGGGAGTGAGGGTGGAGGGTGGGGTGGGATGCTGGAAGGAGGGGAGTTATGGGGGGAAAAAAGAGGAACAAATGTAATAAATCTGAACAATAAAGATTTAAAAAATAAAAAATAAAAAAAAAATAAAAAATAAAAAAAAGAAAGAAAGAAAGAAAGAAAGAAAAGAAAGAAAGAAGAAGGAGAGGAAGGAAGAAGGAAGGAAGGAAGGAAGGAAGGAAGGAAGGAAGGAAGGAAGGAAGGAAAGAAAGAAGGAAAGAAAGAAAGAAGGAAAGAAAGAAAAGAAAGAAAGAAAGAAAGAAAGAAAGAAAGAAAGAAAGAAAAAAAGAAAGAAAGAAAGAAAGAAAAGAAAGAAAGGAAGGAAGGAAGGAAAAGGAAGGAAGGAAGGAAGGAAGGAAGGAAGGAAGGAAGGAAGGAAGGAAGGAAGAAAGGAAGGAAGAAAGGAAGGAAGAAAGGACAATGCCACTTGAACAGGAAGAGGATATTGGGGATTGGACTCTGAGATGGGAGTCTGCCATTCTCCTAGGTCCTGTGGCTCCTGAATTAAACCTCTTTCCTTTTGCACCAGTACCTGCCTCACCAGTTTTTGCTTTCATTGCAGCAGGAAGCCAAACCTCCATTTTTGGTTTTTGTTTGTTCCTTTGCTTCTTTGTTTGGTTACACTACCACTGCCCCATTTCTTACATTTCTTAATTTGTATAAGCACTTAATTTCTTAAATTCAAATAAACAGAGGTTTCTTTCAGGCTGCATTCAGGGATCAAATTTGAGTTTCCCATGCTAGCACATTTACCTCGTAAGAGAAACAAGGCAAATGCAAACATACACACAAAGAGCAATATCCAACTCCTGCATGACAGACAACCAGACCAGAGATGTCACTCAAGGACAGCTAGGAATTATGGAACCAGAGATCATAGCAGATGATTTTTTGATTGCCTGTTGGTGTTTCCTCAACAGCCCCAGATTTAGACCTAGGTTGGGCCCTAAAACCGGCATCCTGGCGACAGTTCCTGCCCCCACCAACCTGAAGCCAGGAATGAACCAGAACTGAAACTACCTTTCCAATGACTCTATTCCCAAAATAGGAATAGAAACACTACTTTAAGTGAACACAGGGATGACCTACCCAGCTCCCTTCTGAAGTGCTAAACAAAGCAGATTCAAGTGGCCACTGCACTTTGCTGTAGAAGAAGGCCACACAGCTGTTCTGGTGGGTGGTCAGCACCAAGAGAAGTCTCCTACAGAGCAGATTCTCTGTCCAGTGGAGATGCAGGCGACTAAGCCATGGATGAGCTCCTGCTACCAACTACTTTGCCAATGCCCCCACCAGACCGAAAGGGAGTCCTTTTAAGAGCGTCACCAAATTGTTATCAAACTTAAAGGGTTCACCCACTTGGTGGGGTTTCTTTTTTTAAAAATATTTTTTTATAGATTTCAGAGAGGAAGGCAGAGGGAGAGAGAGATAGAAACATCAATGATGAGAGAGAATCATTGATTGGCTGCCTCCTGCACGCCCCCTACTGGGAATCAAGCCCATAACCCAGACATGTACCCTTGACAGAATCGAACCCAGGACCCTTCATTCCACAGGCCCACCCTCTATCCACTGAGCCAAACCAGCTAGGGTGGAGTTTTCTTTTCAAAAACAAGACATAGTTGTAGCAAGGTAGTTTTATTTACTTGCAGCAAGTAAAGGTGTCAAGGGGTTCTCGTTTGAAGCTTCCTCTGCAGAAGGGAAGTTTAGGCATTGCTTTTGTATACACTACTTAGTCAATTACATGTTGATTTCTTCTTTGCTGTTGGCTACACTTACCTGGTTGGGTTCCTGTCAAGCTCATCCTGTTTGCAGCTGGTCTGTAAAATACTGTGCTATATATTAACTTAGCAAGAATAGCATTTAGTAAAAAACCACCCAGACCTTGAGTCCTTGTCTCATCTAACAGTTTCAGTGTCAAATCACCTATTACACTCTTAATAAAAGCCAACAACACCTCTCATCTGGACCACAACAATAGCAATATACCCTGTACCTTGAACAAGGACCGGCACAAACCAGGAGCTTAATAAAATATTATTGAATGAATAATTGAATGGATGAGTTCCTACTTGTCTTGAATCAGTGATCCCGTCCTGGTTCTCTGACCCTTTTTGTGTGCCTGCTGCTGAGAACCAGCTATGACACCCTATCGCTAAGGCAGGGGTGGGCAAACTTTTTGACTCGAGGGCCACAATGGGTTCTTAAACTGGACCGGAGGGCCGGAACAAAAGCATGGATGGAGTGTTTGTGTGAACTAATATAAATTCAAAGTAAACATCATTACATAAAAGGGTACGGTCTTTTTTTTTTTTTAGTTTTATTCATTTCAAACGGGCCGGATCCGGCCCGTGGGCCGTAGTTTGCCCACGGCTGCTCTAAGGCCACAGCCCTGCCCTGTCTTCACCAGTCCTTTTGACAGCAGAGTATTAGTCTACTGGGACTGCTATAACAAAATAAAAATAGATTGGGTAGCATAAACAACAGAAAATGTTTTCTCACAGTTCTGGAGGCTAGAAGTCTTAAATCAGTTTTGGTTTCCCCTGATCCCTTGTTCTTGACTTGCAGATGGCCTCCATCTCTTTGTGTGCCCATGTAGTGTGTCTAGTCTGTGTCCTAATCTCTTTTTCTAAATATACTAGTCATATTGGATTAGGGCCCACACATAGGGCTCATTTTACCTAAATTACTTCTTTAAAAGTCTTATCTCCAAATACAGTCACATCCTGAGGTTCTCTGGGTTAGGCCTTCAATATATGAATTTGAGGAGTGGAGACACAATTCAACCCATAGCAAGCCGTCACAAGCAGAATCCTCTGTCTCTTACAGCTGGATTTCTCCTGGTCCTGCCTATTCTGCTTGGTCCTAGAATGCCCACTGCTGTGCTCTCTGCCATTTTTGATGTCCTGTTGCTTCCTGCTATTCCTCCTTGATGTCACCTCCTCACAGTACAACCCCCTGTTGTCTGTTGCCTCGCCTGAGCTGGCATTCTTCCCATCACCTGCAGCTGGTCTTCTCCAAACACTTGCCCCTGCAGGCTGCACTTAATCCTTCTATATCTGACTGTGTTACTGGATACAACCCTAAATCTAAAGTTGCACACATACATACACACACACATACACACATACATTCACTCATTCTCGGTCTCAGTCTGTTATGATCACTGGGGTACATTTTTTAAATAGCTGAAGAATAATAATGCCCGAACAAACTTTGTGAGACCACTTAACTGAACAAAGTTAAGTGGTCTCACAAAGATAAAATTTACTCACAATTACACAATGATATTATGCCTCGCCCACAGAGAATCTAGGTCAATTGATTTGGGATGGGGCCCGATATCTATTTTTTTTAAACAGGTAGTTAAGGATCTCTAACTGGTAGAACAAACCAATCAAACTGAGACAAAAATCAGGCTAGAACATGAGCAAAACTAGGCTGGAAGATCTAGGGTATCCCATATGTGACTTTCAAATGCCACTCAATACAGAGGTGGGTGGCCCTGCCTTCAGCCCCACCACTCCTTGGGTGTAAAATGCCCCCACCCTTTGATCTGAGAAGTTGCAGGTAACTTATTAGTGCCCTCTGCCATGCAGAGCAGTCTGGATGGGGCTCAAAAATGACTCTGGGTACAGGCAAGTGTTCCTTCTGCTGGGCCATCTGATTATGTCCTGCTGTTGAAAGACAGGGCAGTGGTAAAAGAACAGCTAACCTGGGGCTCACTCAACTGGCAGATGAGCTCTGGACATTGGCACGCCTCCCTGGCTTCCTGGGCTGATCTGTAGTCCCCCACTGCTGTCCTATAGGTGGGACTCTCACCCCCCACCCCCAGGTCTTCCTCCAGCCTCCTAGGTCCCCTGTACCCCCCCCACCCCCACCCCGGCCCCAGTCCAGAAGACTCCGGGTGAAGGGACTTGGTCAGGCTCTCCCTCTAGTCTCTTTCCAATGTGTTCTTAGGGCAAAGCTCAATCCCTCATGCTTCCGGGCCTTTCCTTTTGATTCTCAAGGGCCTTTTCTTCTCTCAATAAAACCTGGTTCTCAGCAAATAAAAGACTTTGGCTTTCAAAACTATTGTTTTTGATGTGGGCTTCAAGAGGCTATTTTAAAAGTCAGAAAACTGAACATTGTTTTGTTCTGTTTCTTTCTCTGCATTCCGGTTGTACCAATCCTTTCTCCTCGAGGCAATGCCTCTGATTTACTACGAGAAAGGTCAAGTGAAAAAAGTGTAGCAAAGAAAAGTACAGAGATTACCATTTCAACATTCTTTCTCTCCGTAAGGAATATTGCAAGTGACCACACCAGTCCCCTCATTTCCACCCTAACAAGTGAGCTGGCCACAGGCAAACTGAAGTAGAGAATCAAGATTTCATCTTGATAATAAAAATTCTAAATGACAATTATTAAAACATTATTTTCCTCAACAAGCTAATGGCATGAAAACAAAAAGGGAGGCAAATGGCTCTAGATTCAAAGAAACCTTAGAGATCTATCAATCTTGTTTGGAGTGTGTTTTGAACAAACCACTGTCAAAAACCATTTTTGAGACAATAAGGCAAATTTGATTATGGACTGGGTATGAGATGATACCACAAAATTATTAAATTAAATGTGACAATAGGATTTGGTTATGTAATGAAACATTATTATTTTTTCTTTTTTTAAACAGATGCATATCGAAGTATGGGCGAGATGACAGGGTGCCTGGGGAAAAGAAGGGAGAGTAAGACAGGAAAGAAGAAGAAAGCAAGGAAGAAAAAAGGGAGAAAGAGAGGGAGGGAGGGAAAGAAAACCAGATATCTTGGCAAGAAGCAAAACAAATAGAAAAGAAAAAGCAATATTAATTAAGTGTGGAAAAACCTTGACAACTGTTGGATATTAATGATAGGTACATGGGGATTTATTATGTTATTATCTCTATTTTTGGGTAAGTTTGGAAAGTTTCATAATAATGTTTTAAATTGTGAAACCTGTGCAAGAAAAGACAGACTAAGCAATGGAAAAGAATAAAAGGACCAGAAACAGTTTTAAATATTTACTGTTTAAGAATCCTATTTAATAAAGAGGGAATATGCTAATTGACCCTCACACCATCATTGTAAAGATGGCGGCGCCCACAGCCAATAAGAAGGAAATATGCTAATTGACTGTCCCACCCTCAAAGATGGCAGTGCCAACAGCTATTAAGAAGGGAATATGCTAATTGACTGCCCCACCCTCAAAGATGGCGGCACCCAGTTCCTTCAACCCCCCAGCCACCCAGGGCCGCCCGAGGCTCAGGTAACCAGGGCTGGCTGAGGCTTGCGCTGCTGGCAGTGGCAGCAGCAGAGGTGTGATGGGGTGTCACCTTCCCCTAATCACCAGGTCGCCTCCCACCCCTGAGGGCTCCCGGACTATGAGAGGGAGCAGGCCGGGCTGAGGGACCACCCTCCAGTGCATGAATTTTCATGCACCAGGCCTCTAGTTTATTATATTACTGATTTGCAGGCAGGTGAACTCTTTCTTCAGATAAAATCTTAAGTGGATCCCTAATGTATAAATCAAGAAAGAATCTAGCTCATTTGCCACTTCTTTGTCTCTCCAGGAAATTGCAGAAGTAACTCAGGGAAACCCTGTGGCCCTGCAGAACTCAACTTGAAAACCTCTGCAGTATATGATGAAGGAAGCCTCTCAAATCCTGCAGAAAAAATGTACTACTTAATACATGCATTGGACAACTGGCTAACAATATGGGAGAAAAAAAATAAAACTAAATCCTTACCTCACATCATATACAAAAATAAAGCCCAGTAGACATTAAAATGTGTTTAAAGTACAAAGTGAAGTCATAAAAGTATTATAAAAAATAAGTGAATATTCTAAAATATTGATAAAGAGAAGGGCTTCCTAAGCAAGTCAACAAAAACATAAGTAATAAAGGAAAAGTTGATGTCTTTGATGATATAAATATCTATAAGTTTTATATGACAAAGAATAAACCATGCTCCACAAAAAGGATAAAAAGAATGTATGTGACAAAACTTTAATATTTTTGACCATTAGGTAGTATTTCAAATCAATAGCAAAGAAACAAACACTCCAGTAAAATGAAAGGACCAAGTACTAAAAAAATCATATAAGGAAATATAAGTTATCATAAATATATAAAAAGTATGTACTCTCACTATCACTATTGATGAGAGAAATACTGTAAATTAAAGTAATAATGAGAATAGTTAATGCTAACTCTTAGTTCAATATGGCAGACTTGATAAGCTGGAAATTCTGCCGTTAAACATCTAGAAATGCTAAATAAAATATACTTAACATCATTTTTAATTCATAACCAAATACAAGCACTACACAAGAGACCAAACCAAGAAAACTAAAAATCAGAATGGAAACTAGAGCTGAAAAGTAGTTGCCTGGGTTTTGGGGAAGGTTGTCCTCTTCTTAGTAGCACAGACTTACTTAGAGATAGAAGAAAAGGAACGGAGACTCTCGGTAAATCCAGAATTCTCAAAAGGCCACACCCCACACCTCCAGCACAGATGCAGGTGTGCATGGTTTAGGAATCCCAAATCAAGCAATTCATGTTAAAAATGGTCCCAGGGTGGCAATAACTCTGGGGCAATAAGTAGAAGCAAACATAAATTTCCCTGGATGGTTTCATCTCCACCCAGGCCATACAGAATCACCATAGATTAAGCTTTAGTAAGAAAAGCTAAGAACCCAAAATTACAAAAGAGTTAACAAATCACAATGAACAAGAGTCAGCTGCTAAAAATAATAGAGTTACTAGAATAAAACTGTAAGTTAAATATATTTAAGAATTATTAAAGCCTCAGTTGGTTGAGCCTCGTCCCATGCACCATGAGGTTGCTGGTTGGATTCCCTGTCAGGGCACATGCCAAGGTTGCGTGCGACCTCCAGTAGGGGGCATGTGTCTCTCTCATCCATGTTTCTATCTCTCCCTCCCTCCCCGATTCCTCTCTCTGAAACCAATAAAAACTTATTTTTAAAAAAGAATTATTAAGATATAAAATGCTGTCTCAGCAACATAGGAAAAGAATAAAGCTTTCTACAAACTAGTAAGAAATACCATTTTTGCCTCTTGAATGATAAAGTATTAGAAAAGGATAAAAAAAAATATAATGGTCAGTGTTGCTAAGAATATAGAAAAATTTTTATATACTGCTAGTAGAAGTAAAAACTCATCATTCCAGAGGGCAATTTGGCAGTATATCAAATGATTTAGCAACAACAAAAAAGTACATATCCTTTGACCACGTAATTTTACATCTAAGAATTTATCCTTAAAATAATTCATAATATTACCCTAAGACAAAGGCACAAAGATGTTTATTGGTGCATTTTGCATGGTAAAAATGTAAGGAGGGAAACTCTCAATGTCCAATAGAAGGGGAATGGTCACACAAATTATGACATCTTCATCTGATTGAAATACTATGCAGGCAATAAAAATAATGTTGTATAGATATATTTATTGACATGGAAAGATGTCCAAAATATACAGATGAGTGACAAAAAGCAAGTTATCCTATTTAATAAAAGGCTAATATGCAAATAGACAGAATGGCAGAACCGAACAACCGGTAGCTATGACATGCGCTGGCCACCAGGGGCCGCGCCCAGAACATGACGGGCATCGGCAGTAGTGGGATGGTAGAGCAGGTGAGTAGGGGTTCCAGACCAAGGCAGGGCGCCGGTCGCTGTCATCGGGGCGAGCCTCTGGTGGTTACTGAAAATTCTTTGCTCCTGCCCACCACAGTCCTGCCTGGCATTTGTACCTGCTATTGGCGCCAACCCTGCTCCCACCGGCTGCTGGCACCAGAGCCACCGCTCACACCCACTGCTGGCACCTGGTGCCGGCCCCCATCACTCGGTGCCGTCAGCGGTGTGAGCGGCAGCTGCCAGCCCTGATCGTCCTCAGGGCTTCTCCACCTCTCCCTGCTCCTGAGGGGCGATTGGGGCTGGCAGTCACCTCTTGCACTCGCTGCTGGTGATGGCCCTGCTTGCACCCACTGGTGGCACTGGAGCTGCCGCTCACACCCACTGCCGGCGCCAGCCCTGCTCACACCCACAGCTGGCACCTGGCGCCGTCAGTGGGTGCAAGTGGCAGCTGCCAGCTCCAATTGCCCCTGAGGGCTTCTCCACCTTCTGCTGCTTCTGAGGGGCGATTGGGGCAGCAGTCGCCGCTCACACCCACTGACGGTGCCAGCCCCACTCAGACCCTGCTGGCACCAGCCCTAATCACTCCACGCTCAGTGGGTGTGAGTGGGGCTGGTGCTGTCAGCGCGTGGGAGCGGCAGTGGCAGCGGGAGTGGGGCTGCTGGCAGACAGGGGCCTGGGGCTGTGGCGGGAGGGACTGGGCGGGGGAGCAGAGGATGGGCCGAGACCTGCCCCTGTGCCCACCGCAGCTTCGTGGCCCACACTTCCTTTCAAGGTGCACAGATTCGTGCGCTGGGCCCCTAGTAGATCAATAAGATCCAAATTTTAAAAAACTGTGTGGCTCATTAGGGAAAATTCAAATGATCAATAAAAGATATGCTAAAGTTCACAAGTAATCAGTAGTGAAAATTAAAACAATAGTGCCATATTGCTTTATACTCATCAGGATGGCAACATCAGAAAAGTGGATCCACGAGGAGGCTGGCGAGGACTTGGGGAGGCAGGAACTCTCAGGCAATGCTGATGGGAATACAAACAGGCACTCTCACTGGATTTAGCATAATCTGTAATAGAAGCTCTTTGGCCAAGTGATGTCATCTCAATAAATTCTCATTCCCATCTACAAGAGGACAGCAAATAGGATGTTCATCTTATTTGTGGTCGAGGAGTGCTGGAGGTACTCCAAGTGTCCCTCATTAAGAGATAAGTAAAGTAACGCGCTGCCTTTGAGCCCCGCTTGCGCCTGTGTGTATTGCTGGGATGGGGGGGGGGGGGGGAGGGCGGTATCAGGCTGCAGCGCCAGAGCAGTTGCTTGTGCATAACTGGGGCCTACGGCTCTTTGCCCGCGACCCTTTTAATCGCGAGCGACATGGCCACACACAAAAAAGAGAGAGAGAGAGAGAGATAAGAAAAGTAAAATGTGTAAAATGCATATTATGGCATAATATGTAGCAGTAAGAAGAAACAGTCTATGTGGATAATTGTTTTTGTGTTGTGTGTTTTTTTTTTGTTAACCTCACCCGAGGATATTTTTAATTTTTTTTAATTTGTATTGATTTCAGAGAGGAAAGGAGAGAGAGGGAGAAACATAAATGATTTGACAGAATCATTGATTGGTTGCCTTCCACACACCCCAATTGGGCTGGGATTGAACCTGCAACACAGGTACAGGCCCTTGACTGGAAATCAAACCCTTGACCCTACAGTGTGTGGACCAATGCCCTAACCACTAAGCAACACCAGCCAGGGCTGGGTAATTGTGTTTTACATGTTCAATGAGAAAAGCAGGAAAAATTTTAAGTCAATATATTCATATGTTACTATATCAAACTAAAAGGGTTTTGCACAGCAAAGAAAACCATCAATAAAATGAAAAGACAACCCAGTGAATGGAAGAATATATTCACCAATGATATAACTGATAAGGGGTTAATATTCAAAATTTATAAAGAACTTATAAAACTTAATACCAAAAAAACAAACAGTCCGATTAAAAAATGGGCAAATGACCTGAATAGACACTTCTCCAAGAAAGACATTCAAAGGGCCAATAGACATATGAAAAGATGCTCAATGTCACTAGTCACCCCAGAAATGCAAATTGAAACCGCAATGAGATATCACCTGGCACCTGTCAGAATGCCTATCTACATATATAAAAGCGTAAGCGACCATTATGACAGAACACCTATTCAACCGGTTGCTATGATGTGCACTGACCACCAGGGGACAGACGCTCAATGCAGGAGCTGCCCCTTGGTGGTCAGTGAGCTCCCACAGCCAACCTCCCACAGCCGGCCAACCTCCCACGATCCTTTCCCCTGGCCGGCCCCAAGATGACCCTGATCGCCAGCCAGGCCAAGGGACCCCACCCGTGCACGAATTTGTGCACCAGGCCTCTAGTCATCAATAAATCAACAAACAAGTGTTGGTGAGGTTGTGGAGAAGAGGGAACGCTTGTGCACTGTTAGTGGGAATGTAGATTGGTGCAGCCACTGTAGAACGCAGCATTGAATTATCTCAAAAAATTAAAAATGGAATTGTCTTATGACCCAGCAATTCCACTTCTGGCAATATATCTGAAAAAACTCCAAGCACTAATTTGAAAGAATATATGCATCCCTATGTTCAGTGAAGCACTATTTATAATAGCCAAGCTATGAAAGCGCCCAAGTGCCCATCAATAAATAAGTAGATTAAAATGCTGTGGTACAGCCCTGCCCATTGTGGCTCAGTTGGTTGGGTGTCATCCTATGTACCAAAAGGTTGCAGGTTTGATTCCCCTTCAGGGCACATGCCAAGCTTGCAGCTCGATCCCCAGTAGGGGTGTGAAGGAGGCAGCCACGCTCACATCTCTTTCTCTTTCTTCCCTCATCTCTCTCTAAAAATCAATAAAAATATATTATTTTAAAATGCTGTGGTACATTTACACAATGGAATGCTACTAGGTTGTAAAAAAAAAAAAAAAAGAAGAAGGAAATCTTTCCCTTTATGACAGCATGGGTGGACCTGGAGAGTATTATGCTAAGTGAAATAGGACAGTCAGAGAAAGACAAGTACCATATGACTTCACTTATATGTGGAATCTAATGAACAAAATAAACTGACAAACAAAATAGAAACAGATTCATAGATACAGAGAACAGCTGCCAGAGGAGAGGAGGCTGGGATCTGGATGAAAAAGGTAAAGGGATTAAGCAAAAAACAAACACCTCATAGACAGACAATAATATGGTGATTACCAGAGTGAAAAGGAGGTGGGGGGAGGTAGGAGAGAGCAAAGGGGAGCTAAATGGTGATAGAAGGAGGCTTGACTTGGGGTGGTGAACACAATACAATATATTGATGATGTATTATAGGATTGTACACTAAACCTATATAATTTTATTTATTTATTTTTAAAGATATTTTATTGAGTTTTTACAGAGAGGAAGGGAGAGGGATAGAGAGTTAGAAACATCAATGAGAGAGAAACATTGATCAGCTGCCTCCTGCACACTCCCCATGGGAGATGTGCCTGCAACCAGGGTATATGCCCTTGACTGGAATTAAACCTGGGACCCTTCAGTCCGCAGGCCAACGCTCTATCCACTGAGCCAAACTGGTCAGGGTATATAATTTTATTAACCAACTAAAAGCCCAGTGCATGAATTTGTGCAGGGTAGGGTCCCTTGGCCTGACCAGCAATTGAGGCCTATCAAGAGGCCAGCCAGCCAGGGGGAGGGACCCCAGAAGGTTGGCCGGCCAGCGCCCCCAATCTGGGCCGATTTGGTGGCTGGCCGGCTGGGGGGAGGGGCCATGTGAAGTTGGCCGGCAGGGGGGAGGGGGGAGCAGGGGCTGTGGAAACTTGGGGGAGGGGGGAGCTTGGGGGGAGAAGGGGTCACAGAAGGTTGGCCAGCCAGGGGGAGGGGATGCAGGAGGATGGCTATGGGAGCATACTGACCACCAGGGGGCAGCTCCTGCATTGAGCGCCTGCCCCTTGGTGGTCAGTGCACCTCATAGCAACTGGTCAACTGGTCATTCCAGTCATTCGATCTTAAAGGTCGCTTAGGGTTTTATATATATATAGATGTCACCCCAATAAATTCAATAAAAGGGACTAATTAAAATATATATATTCATGTTAAAAAATACATAGTCACAAAATAGCATAACAGATTTTATAACATTTAACAAGTACAGTTATCAAACACGTTAAAGAGGGTTCCTATGAAGGAGATGGAAAGGGGTATGGGAATTAAAGGAGAAAATATAAAATAATTAAAACGAGAGAAGTCTTGTATAGACTGGTAATGACAATTTGCCTTAAACAGAGTGGTATGTTTAATTCACCTCTCTGTATTAAATTCAATTTTTAAAAGTATGCATATATGTGTATGTGTATTATATATAAATGTCTGAAAGGGTATATACTAAAATATTAATAGAGGTTATCTCTGGGAGTGGTATAAAAGAGGTTGGTTTTTTTTCTACACTGAATAAATATTGTGTAATAAGTAAAATGCATTTGTGATGTTTCAAAAAGTCATCTTAATATTCAGAACTGCTGTTGGATAAATGTACAATAACCCACTAAATTCAGCTGCCTGTGTGGTCACAGTCCTTTTATTGTTTTTCCAGAATGTTCCAAAATAGCTTTTAGAACAAGACCAGTGGGACCACCAGATAGCTATCTAGCCTCACCCTTCTTCCCATGCAAATGAAGACCAAGCCTCCAGTCCAGCTTTGGCAGAAACCTCTATGGGACGCAGGATAACAAAGCCCTCTCCTTGGCTGAAGAAAGGAAGGGCAGCACTCTAGCGCTCTCTCAGAGTCCGTTTACAGCAACGTCTGAAAAGCTGCCTTGGGCAACAGTTGCCAAAGACAAAAGGTTCCACCTCAAGGGTGGAAACTCTATTTGCAGCTTTGTAGACACAGGTGTTCCTCCAGGAGACTCAAGACCTACAGTGCTGGACTGTGTTTGGCCAGGAATAGCTCAGAAAGCCTTCCCCTCAGAAGCCAGCTCCTGAGGCCTTCAGTGTATGCTCTAACTATATTTGGCAATGAAAACCAAAGAGGTCAGTGGCTTAGCTCAGTGGGGGGGCAGGGGGAGAAGACTAGTCCTGATTTATAATCCCTACTTCAAACCAAGACCAAGAATTTTAAAACTCACTTCATTTATTTATTTTGCCCTCACCGAGCATACCACTGAAGCAGCTCTTCCCAGTCCAACCAGCCTTATGTAAATCTTTCAGAACCACAGGTGTAAATCACCTACCCAAGCCATCCCCGGATTAGAGGACATTTGGGGACATTTGGCTTGAGAATCCAAATGTTAAAATTATCCCACTTTATTCTCTCTGTCTTCATAACATCAAAATAGCCTGTAGCCCTTGAGTGCAAATCCAAACTCCAGCACTTACTACTACTCACTGTGTGACCTTGGCCAGCTACTCTGTGTCTCTGAGGTTCAGTTTCTTTATCTACAACCCGAGATAATAACACCTACTTCACAAGGCTGCTATAAGAATTAAATGAGATAAGGTGTATAAAGTGGCTAGGAGAATGTCTGATACAAAGTAGGTGCTAAAAAAAAAAAAAAAAAAAGAAAAGAAAAGAACCTGTTTCTTTTTGTCCCCCAGTCCCCCTCCCCGCCATCACTCCCTTCCACTTCCACCCTTCACTGTGCAGCCAAGGTGTTGGATTTTTAAGAAATCGCCCGGCACCCTGTTTGATTACAAATGAATGGTACCATTCCCACAGCCAACAACAGTAGCTAAAGATAAAAGCTGTGTGTACTCCTTAGCTGCAGACAGGTCGAATCAGCTCACAAATGATTCATCACTGTTGATAAACGACGTGTTCTTGGCGTCAGAAGGCCTTATCCTGACAGGCTTCAACACCTTATGAAAAAAAATGCAGAAGGTAGATTGCATGGCTCCCAGAGTAGGTCCCCAGGCTTGATGGTGACCGCAGTGAATCCTGAACTTGTACCCGTCTGGTCTTAAGAGAGTCTCTGTCTCTTCAGACATGTCTCCAATCACAGGATTTTCAGTTGGAAAGGACTCCAGCTGAGCAGCTGCCTCATTCAGCTCAGAGCGAAACCATCTCCCTCATTTGCCTTGGATTCCCTGAAGGGAGTCATAAGACTCCCTGGGCAGAAGGCTAGGTGCCTGTTCCCTGCTCAGGACAGCCCCAAGCTGTGCCCAACCTGTCTTTGGCAGCTTTTGCTGCCGGCTGAAGCTCTGCCAGGGTGCGGTCTGGCTGGAGGGCTCTGTGGTGATGGGACAAACCTTGGCTCAAGGAAAAGGGTGAGTATTTCATCCCAAGCCACTGTCTGTGAGGCTGAGGTGTCTGCTGCTCTCTGCAGTTTCTGTAGCCCCTTCAGACCACCCAGAACACGCACTGGCACAGAAGTTCTGTGACTGTAAGTTTTAGGCACTCGTTCATTCATACATACCCTGTACCTTTTGCAATGCCTAGCACAGAGTTCCCTCCAAGTGGATGTTTATTAAAAGGCCCTTGGGGACAAGGATGGTCTGTGGCTATATTTGCAGCCCCCTCAATTCTAATAAATCTCACAAAATTAACATTAAATAGGACAATGAACCCCATGGAGATTGACACCATAGACAGCCAGGTGCCCAGTACTGAGGCCTTGTCTGGTCTGAATGAAATTCCATGTGCTGGAATTCCATAGGCTGGAGCTTCTTCTAAATTGAAATGCTTCAGAAGCATTGGACCCCAGACCTAAGGCCTACCTTTCTTTCTTTCTTTTTTTTTTTAAGACAAAGAGAATTTTTTTTTAATTTTTATTTTAATATATTTTATTGATTTTTTACAGAGAGGAAGAGAGAGGGATAGAGAGTTAGAAACATCGATGAGAGAGAAACATCAATCAGCTGCCTCCTGCACACTCCTTACTGGGGATGTGCCCGCAACTAAGGTACATGCCCTCAACCGGAATCGAACCTGGGACCCTTGAGTCCGCAGGCCGATGCTCTATCCACTGAGCCAAACCGGTTAGGGCATCTTTCCTTCTTTTTTAAAAAATGTATCTTTATTGTTGAAAGTATTCTTTATGTCCCCCCTTTTTTCCCCATTGACCGCCCGCCCCCCCCCACCCTGCACCAGCCCTCACCCAGGCCCTTACCACACTATTGTCTGTGTCTATGGGTCAGCATGTAAGTTTATCTTTTTCAATGTATATGCAAGCCTTTTCTGAAAGGAACTATTGTAGGCCCTCAGAAGGGGCCTTGTGATATGCAATCGATACAAAAGGCGCAGGAGAAGGTTGGATACTGGACATATTTCCATTCTCCAAACTCACCCTCCGACTGTCTTCACCAGGAAGATTTCTGAGATCATCTACTAGCATAAGCACCAACACTTCAGCCACGCCTTGAAGTAGAAAGGCCAGGGAGCCCTAACTGGTTTGGCTCAGCGGATAGAGCCTCGGCCTACGGACTCAAGGGCCCCAGGTTTGATTCCGGTCAAGGGCATGTACCTTGGTTGCGGGCACATCCCCAGTGGGGAGTGTGCAGGAGGCAGCTGATCGATGTTTCTAACTCTCTGTCTTTCTCCCTTTCTCTCTGTAAAAAATCAATTTAAAAAAAAAAGGCCAGGGAAACTTCTGGAAAGGACAAGCAGTTGGTCTCCCCTTCCCCAGTAGTCTGGGTCTTCAGGATACTGGGGCGGAGGGATGCGGGGGGGGAGGGGGGGGAGGGGGCGGGCGGGGGGACGAATGGGGCAGGAAAATCAAAATCAGGGGTGTCTCCTCTTTTCTTCCCCTTCTGTCCTAGTCCCATGTCCCCTTGCCCTGTTGTCACTCAATGGGGCTGAGCGTCCAGCTTCTATCACCGGAACTGGGGTCAACTTCTAAGATGATGAAGCATAAAGAAAGCAAAGAGGAAGGAAGGAGAGAAAGGAAGGCTGGAGAGAAGTGAGAAAAAAAATGAGAAAGGTTTGGGAAGGAGGAAGGAAGAGGAGAGCAGCAAGGGGAGGTGGAACAATGAAGGTCTGAGGCTGTCAGAGGCGCACGGTTCCTGCGGCACGTCCGTCCCGCGTGCCTCCGGCCCGCAGCTGCACAGCGCGCAGCGTGTGGCCGCTGAGTCACAGTCCCCGAACCGGGAGCCGCCGTGCAGGTCTGGGGGGCTGGCCCTGCTTGGCATCTGCGAACTGTTTTTTTTTTTTTTTTTCTTTCCTCCTTCATTAAGGCTATGTGCTGACTCCCACGTAGGAGAGAACTTATTAAACCGCACGTACTGCCTGCCGGCTCTCGCGCTGGTCCGAGGCAGCCGGCTGGGGGCGCCACAGCCTCGCTTATGAGCCCGCCGGCACGCTGGGGCACCCAGCCTGCAGAGGACCGAGGAGTCTCGCCCCGCCGCCGGTTTCCCGGAGGAATCGGAACATTTTGCGGGAGTATCTTCTCACTCGAACACCGCGGCAGCCCTGGGGAGCTCCTCCCTTAGCAGGCTCCGGAGACCCCCCCTCTCCTCCAACTATCCGAGGCGCGCTTTCGCGCAGGGCCGTGAGCAACTCCGTAAAACCTGGGACGCGCAACCCGGAGAATCTAGGCGGTACCTCCGGCGTCCCCGCAAAGCCTTGGGCCATTGGTGCGCCCCGCAGGAGCCGCGGGACTCCTGACAGCTCAGCCGGCGCGGAGAGGGGCCAGCGCCCACCCGCGCAGCTCTCCCACCTCCCCACGCCAGGCAGCGCGACCCAAAGGCCCCCAGGCCGCCCAGGACCAGGGGCGCCCTCCCTCCTCCCCACGACGCGTGACCCGAGAATGAATCAGCATCGAGACAGTTTATTGGTTTGCTAGTTCGCATATCACCCCTTTAATGTAAATAGATTATACAGAGACGCGGTGTTTCCTTCTCCCACAAGAGGTAATCAGTCTCTTCCACACACACAAACTCGCACGCATCCCACGCAGCAGACAACGTTACACCTCGCTGAGACATTCACGTATTAAAACACTGAGGAGGGGGACAATACAATTGCTTTAAAATGCCCTTAATACAATATATATAATGTACAAAAATAGCTCTATATCTGAAGTTACGAAAGAAATCTTGACAACAACAAACTTAAATATCGATAGTTACCTCTGTATAGACAACACGCATTGCACTTTTCCTCTCTAGGTTTTGGAAGGTTCAAGTAATAGTGGGGCTGGCGCCCCGGTGGGGTGACACCCCGTGAGAAATCAGCTTGGGGGAAGAGGCACGGCAGCGGCTCGGACCCTGGCACCGGCAGGGTCTCGGCATTTTATTCTCAGTTTCTCTCCGGGAGCCTGAAGATTCTACTCCCTGGGATTGCTCGCCCCCCTCCCCGCCCTCCGAGACACCCAGGCCGGGGTTGGGCGAAAGGAACGCCGCCTCGGAGGAGGAGAGACCCCTGCAAAGCCCAGGGCTCGCCGCAGGAAGGTGCCTCCGGGACTCCAGGTCTGTGCAGGGCGGACTCAGCCCGGTCCCCGGGCGCTGAGAGGCTCGGCTCGGGAAGCCCTCCGCCTCGGGAGGCTCCATCCGAATGCAAATGCGATTGAAAGCTGCTACCACAGTTAAATCCTAAAGAGGGTGGCGAGCACTTGATTCGAGCGGGAGGCTGGAGCCAGGCGTGCGTGCGGCTGTGGGGACAGCAGAGTCCGGCCGGGGCCCGCCGCGGGCAGGGAGCGCCGGCGCCTGCGGCCGTAGCCCTGCGGGCTGATCTTGTTCCTCGGGGCGACGCCGTCCTTGTCCTTGTCTGTTAGCTGGTAGATCTGATGCGCCAGCTTCTGCACGCTGCACGTCCCGAAGCGACAGCCCGAGCTCCGCAAACCTTGGTATCTGTTCATACTCTGGCGGTAGCGCCTGACTCGGATGCGGGCGGTGTCCGGACTGCTGGAGAGGAAAAGGACAGCCCATGAGAACCCCCTTCCAGCAGGGCTCGGGCCCCCGACACCGGGAACCGGAGCCTTCTAGGACCAGAGGGGACTGGGAACTGCTACCGCGTTCCTGACGACCCCCAGGGCCAGGGCGGTGAAGAACTCCCCTTGCCCACCCCGCAGCTGCAGCGCCGGGCATAGTTACCTGGCTTGGGTGCCGCGAGAGGGCCCCGTCACGTCCTGAGGCTGAATGATGGTCTCGGCAAGCCCGGCCTTCATGTCAGCGAGCCCCGTGGGGTAGCTGCTGCTGGATACCCGAAGTTCCCTCTTCCCACGACTTAGCGCCCATTTATTCCATCTACAAAACACAAACGGACTCGGTTCGCATGGGTCCGGGCGAGGTCCCGGCCCGTAGCTACCCGCGTTCACCTCTAACCCCTGGGGACCCAGGGCCACGTCCACGAGGATCGAGGAAAGCCCTGCCTGCGACTCACTTCTTTCGGAACTCGGACGCCACGTCGAGCTGCGCGGTGTCTGCGCCTAGGAAGGCGAACGAGCCTAGGCACAGGAGGGCGACCGGAACCAGCTTCATCCCGGTGGCGATGCGCAGACCCCTGGGGAGGGAGAGAGAGGAGTGTGAGCTCCGGAACCTGCCGCACCGCCCTGGCTGGGCATCGAGGGCGGGCAGGGGCCCCGGCGCGGGCAGCGTCAGCCGCGTCTGCCTGGCTCGGACGCTTATCTGCCCCGGGCGCAGAGAGGCGCCAGCGGCATTTGCACTCGCCGAGCGGGTGACAGGCCCCGCAGGGGAGGCCTCTGCCCAGGGCCAGGTTCCCTGCTCAACTCTTCGGAATCCGGCTGACCGAGCAGAGGGGTCTGGAGTTCCAGTTACGTGTGCACGAGCGGGGCCCGGGATGTGGGGCGCACCCTCCCCAAGGACTGCTCACCCAGCGCCCCCAGTCTCCCGCCTGGGCAAGGGCCCCCTCTTCACACGCCCCGCCTGCCACACCTACCTGCTGAGCGCGGGATCTGCCAAGATCTGGGAGGAGAAAGTTCGAGACGGCGCTCTGGCTGTGGCAAAACCCCAACGTCCCAGCTGCAGCGAGAAACCAGAGGTGGTAAGGCTCCAACTGTTGCGTCTAGTGTCACCCAGAAACCTCTGAGTGGCTAGCGCCGGCTCCCTTGCTTTATAGGAGCGCAGGGGGCGGGGCCTGGGCTGCCCTCCCGCCCTCCCCCTCTTCCTTCCAGCGTGCGCGCTCCTAGATCGCGCGCGCTCATCGCTTGCCTGTGGGTGTGGGGATGGAGCTTGGGGTTGAGGGGCAGGGGTATCCTTATGCCCAGAGGGCTTAGGGGTGAGCCTCAGGAGATGGGTGCAGGCATTTCCACAGTCCCAACTCTGGGCACCGGGTTCACACCGTAAGCCCAGGCCAAGCAGGGCCGGTCCAACCCTGTGGGGTCTTTCCCGAGTGTGTCTGCAGCCTACCGTGCGAGGCCTCCTGGCGTGGAGCTGCTAGAGCCAGCAGGGGTACCACGCGGATGGGCCAAGCCCGGCTCTCGGTAGCTGCCGTCTCCAGTGGACCGCGCCCTCTGCCGGCTCCGAGTCTGAGCTGGCAGGCGACCCCAGACTCCATCAGAGCACAAAGCGTAGCCTAGAGGAGCGGGGTCTAGCCAACACCCACCCCCTAGAGCGGCGGAGACTCCGGGTTTCTGGAATGGGCTGGTAAGATTTCACAATAGGGCAAGGCTCAGCAAGGCTAGTTTTGAGAATTGGGGTGGGGGGGTATTTTAAGTTTCAGAATTCCCGTGCCTATTTGGAAATACAGGAATCACCAACATTAGGGAAAAAGATACCATTTCGGTTTCCCTCCCCCTTGTAATCCAATTATTCCTTATAAGGTTACAACCTGAGTTTGCCCGGTTGCCTCAGACCCTTCATTCACCGACTCTCAACGTGAGGATTCACTGCCAGGGAGCACACCAATGCTTCCCCCAGTTAAAGGCTACAGTTTACAAAGCACGGCCACACCTTGATCCCCTTTGAGCCTCACACCTCACACCTCCCCTTGAATTAGGCGAGGAAGGTGGCCTTCCTTTCCTCATTTGCACTAAGTGGAAAACTCAAGTTCAGAGGGAGAATGTATGTGTCCAAAGTCACACCGAAGGCAGTCTCAGCAGCAGAGTCCCACCTCGGCTGGCAAGCAAGCAAGCACGGGAACCTGGGGCGCGGCGTGGATTTTTCTACGCTAGGGTCATCCTCTCCTCAAACGGGGGAGGAGAGCGCGAGCCCCCGCCCAAGCATTTATGCCTGTTCACGATGAATCACCCCCAAGCACGTTTGTCACCTCTTTGTACTCTCCCATCACTGCTTCTTGACTCTACTTTCTTACTTGTCTTTTGGGGACCAAATCCGGGAGGGTACTCAGCCCCAAGAAAGGCTCCCTACTTCTTGAGTGCGAGCCCGTGGTGTCCCATCACCCACTCACTACCCCAGTCGCAGGTCCCGAAGCCCAGTGCCTAGACTGGGAGGCGGAGCGCGCGAGACACGAGGACGCTATTGCAATTCGCGGTATGAACGTGGGAAAGTCACGTCCCTCCTGTGGTTGCCCCACCTGTAACCTGCCCCCAGCAGGTCTCTTAGCCTCTTGCCCGCTCTGCCTGCTGGTTCTGCCTCAAGGACAGGCTGCGGGGCGGCGGGTCACGCGGACCTTGCCTGGACTGGGCCGCGCGCTACTGGCTCAAGATGCCCTTTTCATTTCCCAGAACCATGGACATTGCACCTGGGGAAGATAAGGGCGTGCCCCAGTAGTTTCGCCTGAGGACTCTTCCTCGAGTCACTAGAGCGGACCACCTGAGTTTCAGCTGAGGACAGGGGCAGATTCCTGGCTCTGGAGGGTCAGGGCGGTGCAGCGCAGCCTCCTGGCTGGCCGCAGGGCAGTCACCGCGGCAGACCCGGCCAGGCGGTTAGTCTGTCCACACCGCAGACAGCAGGTATGACTGCAAGTCTGCTTTGTTTCCAGCAGCCTCCCCATCCTGGTTGGTTTTTCTTGCTTGTCTCCCATGTCCCATCTCTTCCTTTTCAGTGCGTCCCCTGTTAAGTCAAGCTCATCGCACAGACCCTGTCCAGGACGGGCTGTCTGTCTTGTCTAAGGGATGGATGCGCCCCCATTTGTCGCCAGCTTTCAGCTGGGTCCGCGCCAGGACAAGGTTTTACTTTCATTTCCCAGGCGCGCGCCTCCGACTACTGGGGAGGTCAAGGACAGCTGGGCGCCGGCCTACAGCCAGGGAAGGTCGCGTGGGCTGGATTCCCCTTCCAGTTCCCACCAGCCCTGGGAGGTTTGGTCTGCAGAGGACTCTGCTGCTGTACCTCGTTGTCTCCTGTGTCCTTTAGGAAAGCCTCTAATCCCACAGAGGTGAACAGGCTCTAGCTCTGGCTACAGGATCAGGAAGCATGCTCTAGTTGTAAACCTCGCTCTGAGCTTTGGGCGGCTTGAACAAGCAAAGCAAACCCAGGAGTGCAAACTCGGATCTGTGCCTCTCCCTCCTCCCCGCCACCCCGCTCCCTCACCCGCCAGCAGCTCGGTCGCGGTGCCAGAATTTCTCACTAGAGAGCCTTGGCACGCTCCTTATCAGCCCAGGTGCGCGGTGTTGCTCAGGCAGGTAGAAATCCCGTGCTTGATAACCCTGACAATTTTTTCTTTAGAGCTCTGGGTTGGCAGCGCCGGAATTTGCTAGCCCAGCTCCGGAATTTGTGTGTGTGTGTGTGTGTGTGTGTGTGTGTGTGTGTGAGAGAGAGAGAGAGAGAGAGAGAGAGAGAGAGAGAGAGAGAGAATATCCTGGGATATAAGTAGAAAAAAGCTATAAAATTTGCCAAATATTGGCATCTATTTAATTTCCGTGGAACCTCGGGTTCGCTTATTTAATCATTGTAGAAGAAAAAAAATATTACTAGGATGCGTTTTCGGTTAAATGGTCAGATCTAGAAGAAAACAACACAGTGGGAGTTCTGCTGATTTGTTAATGTGGAGTTTCATCTATGCAAGTTACAGTGATTATAGATTCACACTGAATAGAAAGAAGGCCAAGAGAAGAGAGAGAGAGAAAAAAGAAATTCTGGTTAATAAGAACCCACATTTTTTTTTTTGTGCCCAAGAATTTTTAAAAGATCAGATTGTAAATAAACCCCAACGCACTGTAATAAATGTGTGTATCCTGATATTATATATACAGACATACAAATATGCTGAAGGCTTGTTGTATAATGATGTCTTAACTTTTTCTTTACCTTGCAACTGAATTATTTTTAGGCCCTAGGTCCAAGCCTTTTTCTTAGTAATGTTTGGAATTTTAAAAAATTTGTGGTGGTGGCTTCTCAGCTAACATGGACACAATTCCTAAAGCCAGTGTAAGCACACTCAGGTCACGTAGAAAAGTAATGAGAAACAGTAAATGATATTAATGGCATTAATAAGAACAAAAGTGAGTAGCTAAATGCATTGCATAATTATTGCAGATGCTTCTTTTTTCAAACAGGACATTTTATAATGTATTTACTGTTCATACGGTTCAGAATGCCTCTGCTAACCTGAGTGCTTGTTTACCGAGTTCATTTGAAAACACAAAGTGGGGTTAGAGAAAGGACACAATCAGCTTTGTGGATTTGCTCACCCACATGGAGAAGTAAAGAAGGATACAAAGCAAAGCTCACGGCACTTTTGAGGGGTCTTTAACTTCTTCAAGGAGCTAATAAAATATAGGTCCTTTCCAGAAAAAAATGCACATGTACACAAACCAATTTAAATAAGGCATACAGTTTCAGGAGGTTGACCAAGCTAAGAATGCTGACACAGAATAAAGACCACTGTTTCTATAGTATTCATTGGAGTGATGGAGTATTAAAGGGCAGTTAACATCTCTCTTTAGGGCATAATATTTTCCAGAGCATCAGCATAAAGAAAAGTAATGCTTTTGCTGCCTCATTTTTGTGCTCCTGCACAAAAATGTAAAGAATGTAAGTTGATATAGGACAAATGAAAGAGAACACAGAGAAGATGGTTAACATATAGAAGCTTGTTATACTAACAGCTATAACAAGCTATAACAGAACAAGATGAAATGACTTTGAGATAAATTTACTATTGATGGAACAATGAGTGGCATTCATAAATGGATCATAAAAGAGATGATTGGAGCCTTTGGAGTCATCCCTAGACAATGAGAATGGCTACCTGCATCCAGGTAGGGATCCTGTACTATCAGATTAGAGCCATTGGAATGAGGCACTTTTTATGTATGGACCTGCATGACTTGAAAGTTCCTTCATTCCTTTAACAAATATTTACTGAGCATGTCTAGCTCTGTGCTAAGTACTGAGCACACAGTAATCATAAATGCAAACATCATTCTTACCTTCAACATGCTTACATCAAGGTGGGGTAGCCAGTCATAAATAAATCTTCATAGGAATAAATATATGGCTATAAACTGTGGTAAGAGTTCTGAAAGAAAAGCAAAACTAGCGGGACCTAATGTTCCAAATGGAGGAAATGGCATGTACAAAGGCTTAGAGATGAGAAGGAATTTGGTACATTAGAGGAAAATGAAAGGAGGCCAGTGTAGTTGGAATGTATCAAGTGAAGAAGAGTGATGTGAAACGGGATTAAATAGGTCATCAGGATTAGAGTCAACAGCACATTTTGGGACATGTTGAAAATTATGCACTTTATTTATAGTGATGTGGGAAGTTCTTGACAGGCTTGAAGAGGGGAGAGACATGACCTGATTGATATACATTTACTTAAAAGATCATTTTGGCCATCAAATGTGGTGGATGGATTAGGGAGGAGCAAGAAGGGAAGCACTGCTGCTGCCCTGGGGTGGAGAGGGCCCAGTCCCCCCATAATCTCTATTAATCTACACACACACACACACACATACACACACACACTAAACGTCACCAACAGAGCCAGTTTGCACCATGGACATGCAGCCTGTTCAGTTGCACAGGGCCCTGCACTTGGTTTAATGCTCTGCTTGTTACTATTTTGAAAAAAAAAAAATTAAATATATTTTATTGATTTTTTTACAGAGAGGAAGGGAGACGGATAGAGAGTTAGAAACATCGGATGAGAGAGAAACATCGATCAGCTGCCTCCTGCACACTCCCCACTGGGGATGTGCCTGCAACCAATACATGCCCTTGGCCGGAATCAAACCTGGGACCTTTCAGTCCACAGGCCGACGCTCTATCCACTGAGCCAAACCACTTAGGGGCTATTTTGAAAATTTTAAAAGTTTCTCTTTAACAGAGCGTCCTACACTTTCATTTTGCACTGGGCTCCGCAAACTATGTAGCCAATCCTGCTTACTAAATACACGTGCACTCTAAGTAAAAGCTCTGCAATCTTGCACAGCATCGATTTATACTGTAGCTGCTAACATCAGGGGTACTTCATATGAGTGTCAAGATTCGACTAGTCATGTAATCACACACGAGAAAGCAACAGCTGGACAATTTCTAATAGCCATCTCTGACGCCACCTTCCTACACCCCAAACACACACCCAAGGTAAACAGTGTGTTTACTATACAAACTTAATTTGAACAAGTGTTCATAACTCGCTTGCTGTCCTTAAGTTTTACCTAAATGGAAAGCCTGGAACCACCAGTAAAGCAGGGAAGCCAGTTAGGAAGCTATTGCAATAGTCAAGGTGGGAGGTGATAGTGGCTCTGGCTGGTGGGGTGGCAGTAAGGGTGGGGGCGAGTGCACATATTTGGGAAGTAGGATCAATAGGACTGAGTGATGAATGTGAGGCTGAGAGAGGGGCAGGCGTCAAGGGTAACAATCACTAAGTTTCTCACTCAGACAACTGAGTGAATGGAGATGTGGCAATGAATCAAGGAATTTTCTGCCACAGCTACTTAGTCTCACTTGTTACTGGTTGGAAGAGGCCGTTTGAAGAGGCCCCAGCCCTGCCTGTGGAAGTTTAGTCAAGTCACACTCTCATACCACCATTCTGAAGTGTAGTGGCTAACCACAGGAAGCACTTGAAATGACTGTACAGATTAACCACTTACTCCGCGACAGTCAACTGTAGGAGAAATGGACTGATAATTCTTGCTCGCTAGTAATCACCTCCTTTTTATCTTCCCAAGCATAAAAGAAAGGCTCTCTACACGTCATCGTGTTGCATAGTCTTTCTTCCTGCTCCTACCAGCCTTCTGTAAACAGTCTGGGCTTGCTTTACATGCTCACTTTTAAAAAAAAAATCTCCACCCAAGGATATGTTTTTTATTGATTTTAGAGAGTGAGGAAGGGGGGGGGGGGGAGAGAGAGAGAGAGAGAGAGAGAGAGAGGTAGGTGAGAGAAACATCAGTTGCCTCCAGTAAGTGCGGGAATGGAATCTGCAACCTAGTTATATGCCCTGACTTGGAATCGAACCTGCAACCTTTTGGTGCATTAGATGACAGACACTCCAACTAACGAAGACACCCAGCCAGGGACGTCCTCACTCTTTGATGAAAGGTGTTGGTACTTATCTCAGGGGATAGTCTGACCTTCAGCCAACTTCAATAATCAGGCTGCCTTGTCAGGGCTTATCAGTTTCAGCGGACTGCTAGCTGTTGGCTGAAAAGCAAAGCATAGCTCTAGTGTATACTAAATATGTTCATGTGTGTATACCAACACATGGTGCCTTTCTACATATACCTGGGATATGTCAAAATCCCAGGAACTCGTTGCCTAAAAAACACTTTAAGAATAATTTTTTACTTTTCAATTATAGTTGAGGTACAATATTGTGTTAGTTTCAGGTATGCAATTTAATGATGAGATATGTATACATAACTTACTACAATCTAGTACCTATCTGACACCAAGTTCTGATCATCCAAAGCAGCCAGTAAGAAGGCAGAAGCCAATTTTATTATTCATATTTTTGATTTTTTTCTTTTCTTCTTAAAGAAGACCCTTTAACATTTCTTGTAATATTGGTTTAGCGGTGATGAATTCCTTTAGCTTTTTCTTATCTAGGAGGCTCTTTATTTGTCCTTTGAGTCTAAACAACAGCTTTGCTGGGTAATCTTGGTTTGTAGGTCATTGCTTTTCATCACTTTTTAAAATATATTTTTATTGATTTCAGAGAGGAAGGGAAAGGGAGAGAGATAGAAACATCAATGATGAGAGAGAATCATTGATCAGCTGCCTCCTGCATGCCCCCCACTGGGGATCAAGCCGGCAACTTAGGCATGTGCCCTTGGCTGGAATTGAACCCAGGACCCTTCAGTCCACGGGCTGATGCTCTATCCCGAGCCAAACCGGCTAGGGCGCTTTTTATCACTTTGAATATTTCCTGCCAATCCCTTCAGGCCTGAAATGTTTCTGTTGAAAAATTGGCTGATTGTCTTATGGGAGCTCCCTTGTAGATAACTAACTGCTTTTCTCTTGCTGTTTTTAAGATTCTCTCTTTGTCTTTAACCTTTTACATTTTAATTACGATGTGTCTTGGTGTGGGTTTCTTTGGGTTCATCTTGTTTAGAACCCTGTGTGCTTCCTGGACTTGTGTGTCTTTTTCCTTCACCAGGCTAAGGAAGTTTTCAGTCATTATTTCTTTTTTTTTTTTTAAATATATTTTATTGATTTTTTACAGAGAGGAAGGGAGAGAGACAGAGAGCTAGAAACATTGATGAGAGAGAAACATCGATCAGCTGCCTCCTGCATATCTCCTACTGGGGATGTGACCGCAACCAAGGTACATGCCCTTGACCAGAATCGAACCTGGGACCTTTCAGTCCGCAGGCCGACGCTCTATCCACTGAGCCAAACCGGTTTCGGCCAGTCATTATTTCTTTAAATAGGTTTGGAATGTCCCTGAAATTGCTATGTTACAGTAACCATTTGTAACTCTTCCTTTTTATAATACATTTTGGGGGGATATCAGTAGCCACCAGCATGGTATGGTCTTTCCTGGAGAGGCAGACCAAGGGCGAGAATGGTGCTAAGACTGGGAACAAGGTCCCTAAAGAGGCTGCTGCCTAGGGAGCTGGCGAAGGGCCCAAAGCCCTTCTTCACCCAAAGCCAGTGGGTCCAAGGCGGTACCTCTACCACTAGCCAGGACATAGATCCCAAGGACCCAACAGGGCCTGCCATGCCACCAAGTCCTGATCATCCAAAGGAGCCAGTAAGAAGGCAGAAGCCAAGAGCTAGAGGCAGGGTGGAGAGAAACTAAGATTCTGTTGGAGTTTTTATCCCCAACAAACCATCACAGTAACCCATTTACCAACAAAAATCCTCCCCCTCACAAAAATAAGTAAAATGGGAGTCCTACCTCATGTCATGTTTAAGAATTAATTCAAAATAGATCAATGATCTTAATATAAGAGCTAAACTATTGCAGGGTACGAACAAACTTTCCTCTACCCTCAAGGTTCTTCTGGTTGATTTAATAATTAAATAGACATGGGACAGATTAGCAATAGAAAATAACCAAATTTAATATGTACATTTGTATGGCAACCCCACATACATGAGAGTCAGAGACCCCCACATGCAAGAGAGCTTCAGAGACAGAAGGGGAACATGTGTATATAAGACATCCTGAGGGATGGATGAAGTAAGGTGCTTGGGGATTTCAAAAGAAGTTTGCCCTGCCCTATAGATAGGTTGAAGGAAGTTCTTTTTTATTATTTAAAAAAAAAATTTAAAAATGTCTTGATTTTAGAGAGTAAGAGGAAAAGAGAGAGACTTGTTCCTCTTACTGATGCATTCATTGGCTGATTTTTGTATGTGCCCTGACTGGGGTTTGAACCTACAACCTTGGTTTATCAGGACAACACTCTAACCAACTGAGCTACCCAGCCAGGGCTAAGAAGTCATCTCTTTTTTTTTTTTTTTTTTTAAATATATTTTATTGATTTTTTACAGAGAGGAAGGGAGAGAGATAGAGAGTTAGAAACATCGATGAGAGAGAAACATCGATCAGCCGCCTCCTGCACATCCCTCATGGGGATGCGCCCGCAACCCAGGCACATGCCCTTGACCGGAATCGAACCTGGGACCCTTGAATCCGCAGGCAGACGCTCTATCCACTGAGCCAAACCGGTTTCGGCAGAAGTCATCTCTTATAATCTCTTATGGACAAGGCCTCTAATTCAAGTTCTTCTAGGTCTTTAGGGCTGTGGGGCAGAAGTTTCTCTTGGGCCTGTGGCAAAGTTACCTGTAGCTCAAAACAATCTGCATACCATAGAGCAGTGATGGTGAACCTTTTGAGCTCGGCGTGTCAGCATTTTGAAAAACCCTAACTTAACTCTGGTGCCATGTCACATATAGAATTTTTTTGATATTTGCAACCATAGTAAAACAAAGATTTATATTTTTGATATTTATTTTATATATTTAAATGCCATTTAACAAAGAAAAATCAACCAAAAAAATGAGTTCGTGTGTCACCTCTGACACGTGTGTCATAGGTTCGCCATCACTGCCATAGAGGCACATCTTGGGGTGACTCATTCTGGACCCACACACTATGATACTATTAGAAGAAAACATTAGAATAAATGACCTTGGATTTGGCAATGGATTCTTAGATATGACACCAAAAGCACAGAAAACAAAAATAGAGAAATTGGACTTTGCATATGCATATACATACAATGGAGTATCATTATTCAGCCATAGAAGAATGGAGTACAGATACATGCTACAAAGTGGATGAAGCTTGAAAATATTATACTAAATGAAAGAAAAAAAGTCACATATTGTATGATGGAATTTATAATGAATATCTATAATAGGTGTTAAAAAAAACCCCAACCAAGTGGATTTAAACGTCTAATTGGCTTTAATTGACTCGTGAATTCAGCAGCATCCCATTTAGCAACTAGAAGGGTGCTCTGAGGGGTTACACAAATGGTAGGTTTTTATAGAGAAGAGGCTGAGGCAAGAGAGCTATTAACAAAAGAAAATGAAGCAGCAGTTCTCAACCTGTGGGTCGCAACCTCTTTGGGGGTCGAACGACCTTTTCACAGGGGTCGCCTAAGACCATCGGAGAACACATATATAATTACATATTGTTTTTGTGATTAATCACTATGCTTTAATTATGTTCAATTTGTAACAATGAAATTGGGGGTCACTACAACATGAGGAACTGTATTAAAGGGTCTCGGCATTAGGAAGGTTGAGAACCACTGAAATAAAGGATTATTCTTAGGCCCTGACATATTTTTTTTTTTTTTTTGAGGAAAGAGTAAAAGAAGGTTTTTTTCATGTATATAGCCTCTTCTCTCTATGGGCAATGGAGAGGATACATGTGACAGATTACCTTACTGGTACTTATCAGACAATTCCATACTGGTCCATTAAGATTATGTTTCTGGGAGAAGTTGAAACTGCAATTAGATCAGGTATTAAATCTAGGTTTGGTATCATGGGCTTTTAGCATGAGTGTGTGTTTTTTTCTTTTCTTTTAAAAAATATTTTTATTGATTTCAGAGAGGAAGGGAGAGGGAGAAAGAGAGAGAAAAACATCAATGATGAGAATGAATCATTGATCACTTCCTCCTGCATGCCCTTTACTGGGGATTGAGCCAGCAACCCAGGCATATGCCCTTGTCCAGGATTGAACCTGGGCCCCTACAGTCTGCTGGCTGACGCTCTATCCACTGAGCCAAACTGACTAGGGCTGTGGTTTTTTTCTTTGCATAGGTAAATCCAGACACAGAGAGCAAGTTGGTGGTTACCAGCGACTTGGGAAAGGGGAAATGGCAGTGACTGCTTAATGGGTGTGGGGTTTTCTTTTGGGTGATGAAAACATTTTGGGACTAGACAGAGGTGATAGTTACACAACATTGGGAATGTACTAAATACCTCTGCACTGTACACTTTAAAATGGTTAATTTTATGATATGTGAATTTCACCTTAATTCTAAAAAAGTAAAATGGGGAAGGAACTTGATAGCTGCCTTAAAAATCTGAAAGGCTATCATACAAAGATAGGGATTTTTATGTTTTTTTTTTTCTGGGTAGTTCCAGAGAGCAAAATCAGGGGAAGTTACAGGACAACTATGACTTAACAAGGAAGAACTTACTATGGAAGAACTAACAAAAGGTCTGTTAAACAGTGGAACTCCTTGCCTCCCAAGGAAGTAACATTACTCTTAACTGAAAGTGGATGATGAGCTTTCAGGGAAGTTATAGAAAGGATTCTTACATGAGGAGCGATTGAAGCTTTTTTTGTTCTTGTTTATTTTCAAGATGAATCTGTTACATTACCTCCACCCCTGCAATAAAGCTGATTCAGTGTGACAACAAGCAATTTGCAAATACACTCCTAGAGTTCAGATATTCCTTCCTGGGAGTTTAAGTTCTTCCAGGGCAGCCCAACCCTCTCAATCTGCAGATGAAGACAATGTGACACACAAAGAGGAAACGGTCGATTACAGTAGACTTTCAGGAGTGGAGACACCAACTGTCTAGAGGACGCCCAGTTCAGAGTGTCAGCCATTGCAACTTCCTCCTGATAGTTGGAGGAACGGGACATTCACTTCCTAAAAATATGTGTGAAGCACTTACCAGACACCTTGCTAAGACATCTTCTATGTAAATGGTAGTAAGCGTTAAATACTCAATTATTTAAGGAGTAGCGATAAGCAACCACGAAGATGATCACATTTGCAAACCACGGAGATTCCCAAACGCCAGTCTACCACGGGTCACATACCCTGCCACTAAAACTTCATGAGATAGAAACAGAGGACAAAGACATCTGGGTGTCTCACCAGCTAAATTCAAGCTGATCAGTAAAAGGTGCCATAAAAAAAAGGAAGTAACCTTAGATAATTCTTAGGTTGGATGATGGGATGCATCCATTCATGTTTATTGCGTTTTAACAAGGAAGTCGGAAGTCACCACTTGGTCCTGCCACCGGAGCTGGGACTGGAGCAAGGGGAGGAAGCCGGGCGGGAGGAGCTCCCGGGGAGAGACCAGCCTCCTCCCTCGGACCCGGTGGGACGCGCCAGGTCAGGAGGATCGCGGGGATGCCGCGCTCCACAGCGGAATCCAGCCCCGCCCGGGACCTCCCGGGGAAGCCCAGGCCGGCCGCCCCCAGCCCACCCTGCACCGAGGACTTAGCCGCCTCGGACGGTTGCGCAAAAGCCTCTCCGTCCCCCGCCTGCTGGGTGGCATGTTCCTAAAATTCCCATCTACACAACATAAACAGGAAACGTGCAGCTAAAGCCCTGGCGGTGCAAATTCCACGCTTCCAGCGGAGGGCGGGGGAATCTCGTCTTAGGGGTGGGGGGGAGGGGAAGCAGCCAACTTTCCAGGGGACCCCGCAACCATCCCTGTCTCCTCTCACCAAATCCAGAGAGAACAGAGAGGGCGGAAGGAAGGACACCCCGCTCTAGGGAAAATCGAGGAGGGGGAGGCGGGGGCGAGCCGCCCAGGGGCGGCCAGTTCTGCAAAGCGAACCGCCTCGCGCTGCGGCGGTGGCCGCACGTGGCGCGCGTACCTGGGGCTGACCGCTCGCCACGCCCGGGGAGCGGCCGCCCGCGGAGGGTGGGGGTGGGCTCCGGCCGGGCCCGGGCCGGCGGGTGGGGGAGGGGGCGGCGCGGCGCGGGCGCGGCGCAGGCGCAGAGCGGGCCTCGGGTGTCAAACATGGCTGAAGTGTCGCCGCTGCCGCCGCTGCCGCCGCAGGGAAAATGCTGAGCCCTCCCGGGCCCGGTGGGCGGCGGCGGCGAGGGCGGCGACGGGCACCCGCTTCTCGGGCGCGGCGGCGGCGGCCATGGCGCGGCTGGCCGATTACTTCATCGTCGTCGGCTACGACCACGAGAAGCCAGGTGAGGCTGGGGGTGGGCGGCGCCCCCGCCCCCCGGCTGCGGGCCAGTGGGCGGCGCGGGGCCGGGCGGCGCGGCGCGGCGGGGAGGGAGGCGGGAAGGGCCCGGCGGGCCGCCTCGGCGCGGGGGGGTCGGCGTCTGGCCTTCCCGGCCCCGCGGAGCCTCGCGGTGGGCGTGTGCGACCGGCACGAGGGCGGGGGAGGGGAGGAGGCCGCGTCCCTCCGGCCCCGGGGCGGGGCGGGGCGGGGGCGAGCCAGCCCCACGCCGCGATCCTCGCTCGGCGGGGGCCGAGGACCCAGGGCAGCTCCCGGGCGCGGGCGGGATGGGGCCCGGACCGCAGGGCTGGGAAGGCGGGCGCCCACTGCCCCGAGTGCCTCCGGGACCCGCTCCTGCCCTGCGTCCTGAGTGAGTAACCGGTGACGCGGGGGGCCGTCCTCGCCGAGAGGAAGTGCCGAGAGTCCCGTGCTCCTCGCCCCTGGCTCCCGGGGAGCGCGCGGGTCCCCGCCCCGTGCACTCGCGGGCCTCCCGGGGAAGGGAGAGGAGGGATCCTTGCGCTTGCAGACACTTCGAGGAATCGCGCCCCGCTGCTTCAGGACACGTGTGACCCGTCATTTGAGAGTGATTCTGAGCCCTGTCTTTTTAGTAGATCGCTTGAAGGTGATCCTAGGAGTCTTTTCACTCGTCTCAAAGTTTTATTCATGAGGAACAGTTTGGCAGACGTATTGCATTTTAACGTAATTGATGAAGTTCTGCTGCTTAGGAGTCAGGGTACATGCACCTGTATGTTGTGTTGGAATCCCTCTGCACTCCTGCATCGCTAAGCATCATGGAATAATACCTTGATCTGGGGAAACACATCTCTTTCCGGGTAAATCTGGTTGCACATTTGCAAGGAATGTTATTTAGATGTCAACTAGACAGTCCCTTTATTTTCCAGAGGAAATGTTGAGACTATTTTTTGCTGATGGTTACAGTTATTTGTCAAAATACCATTGTTCTGCCCACTCTTAGTCCACTGTTCCTTTCACAATTCCTCTCCTAATAACCTTCTTTAGTGGGAACCCTTTATATTCTTTAATCTTTCACCTGCTCATGACTTGATTGAGGTCAACTGTTCAGAAAAGGGGTTGGGGTATGTTTAAAGTGTCTTCTGGATCCAAAATTGTATGTATTATTTCCTAGTAATTTTGCATAGTCTGGTGTCTCTTTCTTAGGAAGATCAACATTATGGAGAATCACAGTTGGTTTTTTAACATAATTTCATTTTTAGCGACATTGTTCTTTTCTCACTTAAAAAAAAAATTGGGAACGATCACAAACTTGCAGAAAACTTGCAAGTATGGTGCAAAGAATTTTCTCCCTGGAGCTGCTGACCTTGTTGATGTCCTATCACCCCAGAATGCTTAAGTGTGTATTTTCTACAAACAAGCATATTCTTCTACAAAGTCACAATACACTCGTCATCAAAATCAGGAAATTGATACCAATAGAGTACTCCACCCAGTTCTCCAAGTGGTTTAAGTTTTGTTTGCTGACTGTGCCATTATTGGCAGAAGGGTCCAATTTGATTATGTGTGGCATTTATTTGTTACTAGAGGCCCGGTGCACAAAAATTTGTGCACTCGGGGGTGGGGGGGTCCCTCAGCCAGGCCTGTGCCCTCTTGCAGTCTGGGACCCCTCAGGGGATGACCACCTGCTGGCTTAGGCCTGCTCCCCGGGGGATTGGGCCTAAGATGGCAATCAGACATCCCTCTGGCAGCCTGGCAGCCCTCAGGGGATGTCCACTTGCCAGCGGGGAGCGGACCTAAGCTGCAGTCGGACATCCTTAGCGCTGCTGAGGAGACAGGAGAGACTCCCACCACCACCGCTGTACTGACAGCCATCAGCCTGGCTTGTGGCTGAGCAGAGCTCCCCCCTGTGGGAGTGCACTGACCACCAGGGGGCAGCTCCTGCATTGAGCGTCTGCCCCCTGGTGGTCAGTGTGTGTCATAGTGACCAGTCATTCCCAGTCTTTCTGCTGTTAGGGTCAGATTGCATATTACCCTTTTACTATATAGGATAGAGGCCTGGTGCACAGGTGGGGGCTGGCTGGTTTGCCCTGAATGGTGTCCCGGATCAGGGTGGGGGTCCTGCTTGGGTGCCTGGCCAGCCTGGATGAGGGGCTGATGGCTGTTTTCAGGCTGGCCACATCGCCTTTAGGGTGGGGGTCCCCACGGGGGTGCCTGGCCAGTCTGGGTGAGGGGCTGAGGGCCGTTTTCAGGCTGGTGGGCGACTGAAGCTCCCAGCCTCTCCTTTTTTTCTTTTTTCTTTTATTCTGAGATTTATTTACCTTCTGTAATTGAAACATTGTTGCCGTCACTGGTGCTCCCAGCTCTGAGGCCATGGCTGGCTGAAAGCAGGTATCTAGGGTTTGTTTAGCTTCTATAATTGAAACATTGTTGCTAATTGAAACATTGTTGCTTTCGGGCTCAGAGCCGGGTGCGGCAGGCGGGGAACTTTGGCTTCCTCCATCACTGGAGCAAGCAAGCCTCATGTTCGCTTCAGCTGTGTGGCTGCCGGCCGCTATCTTTGTTGGCAGTTAATTTGCATATCACCCTGATTAGCCAATGGGAAGCATAGTGGAGGTACGGTTAATTACCCTTTTTGTCTTGAAATTTACGAAGTTTACAGGGCAGTTATTTTGTAGTTATCTGTAGAACAGATAATCCCTCAGTTTGGGATTATCTGTTCTGTTATGATTAGACACATCCAGGTTATGTACGTGGGCAGGAATATCATAGAAGGGATGCACATCGCATCCTGTTAGTTGGTGTGCAATTTCACTTTGATTACTTGATATAAAGCAATGCCTGCGAGGGTTCTCCACTATAAAGTTAATATGTAGGAAAGAGTTTTTGTGAGGATTACTTGGAAACTATGTAAATGTCTTGTTCCTCATCAAACTTTTAAGGTATTTCATTATATCTGTATGGCTGGTGGTTTTTTGTGTTTTTAGTGGATAATATTCTGTTACTATTTATTTGGTTGTTCAAATTGTTTCCCATGTAGCCAGTGAGAGCCCATTCAAGCTGGCTACTGTGTTGTTAGGACATGCCCCATCATTCTTTGAGAGTGTCTTTACTTTTTGGCACAGGAGTATGTTCTGGGCTTATCTTGTATTGACCTTGCCTTAGTCCTGGAATCAGCCATTTATTTCTCTAGGAAACCCTGGATCCTTTTAGTAGAGAATGACATTTAGAAGCTAAGATCTCAGTGGCAGTTTGGTTTTTGTTGTTGGGTTGTTACTGTTGGGTTGTTACTCTGTCCCAGTAGTCGGAGCTGGGAAATATATGTATGTATACACACTCACATGCACATTCACACCTATATATTTTGCTTATGTATTGAAAGCAATGAGTTCACACCAATACCTCCAATTTCAATTCAACATTCCAGGACCCATTCTACTTTTATTCTTTTTCATATTGGTAACATTCTTCTCTGTCAGTGAAAAATCCAGCTTCTGTTATCCTTAATATATTATTTGTTTAATATTTCTGTGTATTTAACTTGTTTCCAATTTTGTGCTCTTATAATACTACTGTATTATACTACTCTCATGCTGAGAACATTATATTCTCATGCTGAGAATATAGCTTGAAAACCACTTATTTTTATAACAGTTTAATTTTATTTTTTTAATCCTCACCTGAGGACATGCTTAGAGAGAGGAAGGGAAAGAGAGAGATTGAGAGAGAGAGAAAACATTGATGTGAGAGAGAAACATCGATCAGTATGTGCCCTGACTGGGAATCAAACCGACAAGTTTTTGGTACATAGGATGACAATTTTGATGATTTGAAATCAGGACTTCATTTTCCTGATTTTGCATTTGTTCAGGAGCACAATAATTAAAAAATATCATTTGTTTCTAATAGGTTAAGTTATTTATCCAGCTATCTTTTTTTTTTCTTTTTTTCCCTTTCTTTTACTGAGATTTGTCCAAGAAAAATTGATAATGACCACATGGGTTAAGTCCTGATAAGACTTTACTTTTTCCTTTTTTGTTTACTTTTGCAGCCCATTAATATATTTAGAATTTCATCCATTTATCTAGATGGTATTTAACTTAGTCAAATATAATCATCTGAGGTTCTTATATTTTCATATCAACCTGCTTATGTATAGTATAGAAAGCATTTGAAATATTTCTTAGATATTTCATTAGTTTCATATAAGCTATCTCAGTGAGATAAACGAAAAGGTAAATTTATGCACAATACCTGAAATACCATAGTTTGAGATATTTTTAAAATTAATTAGTTATTATTGAACTATTGTAATTTACAGTCATCCTGGGTTTTCTCCCTCTCCCCCATTTTGTATTGAAGTAGTTGGGATTTCTTGGTTGCTATTTGTTGCCAACTGTCAAGAACCATTTGGGATTCATTGCTTTGACAAGTATTTATTGCTTTCCAGGCATTGTGCTGATGCTAGAACAAAAATAAATGAGTAAAGAGTAAGACTCTGTTCCTAAGTCATTAATGGAGACAGCCTTGAAATAACTAATGATAAATGAAGAAGATGGATCCACTTTGCTGAGGGAAAAAGAAGACTTATGGGAGGTGTTTAAACCAAGTTATGTAGGATGAGTACACATTGCCCTGTGGAAAGGAGGGCAGAGGAGATTACAGGAGGAGAGAAAAACATGTAAATGTGTGAATGCCTTATTCCAGGGATGGAAAGAAGTATAGTGTAGATGAAAATTTAGGTACGCTAGGATATTGGAGTGGGTTGGGATAAGATTGGGAAAAGTTCTGTATATTAGACTATCAAAGTTAGCCTTGCCTCTGTAGGCAGTGAGGCCTGTTGAGAAGTAGGGGTTCTTGAAAAGCAGGACACAACATGGAAATGTGGTTCAGATGGTGATGCACTGGAGTGAGAAAGACAAATGTGAGAAAACGCAGGAGCTTTTACAGTGGAAATGGAAAGGGAGGTATGGATTCTAGAACTGGAAAACTAAAATTATCAAATTTAGCAATGAGTGGAGGTGAGCTGTAAAAAAGAAGGAATAATTGAGGGTAACAAAAGTTCTAGCCTGGGTAATTGGGTGGGAGAGGATGCTGTGAATGCATATAGGGAATTTAAGAGAAGAAATGAATTTGGATGAAGGAAGGCTGCTGAGCTTAGCTTTGGCTATGTTGAATTAAAGGTACCTGCCTATAATCAAGATAGAGAGGTGTTTAGGTATATGGGTGGAGGTGAGGCGAGAAGTCAAGATTAGAGATTTAAGTTGCAATTACTTATAGTCAGCTGATTTTCAGATATAAAGGAACAAATGAGATTGTTCAGGAAATGTGTATAAAATGAAAAGAAGAGTGCCCTAAGAATTGAACCCAGAGAAAATTCAATATTTAAGAGGTAGCTAGAGCAATAGCTGTCAGGAAACTGAATAGGAGTGGTCAGTGGAAATGCAAGAGAATCGAGGTAGTGTGGTATCATGGAAACACTAGGTGTAGAGAATTTTGAAGAAGAGGAAATGATGAGTAAGTATCAAAAGCTCTGAAGATGTATAATGATGACTAAAAATAATATCTTAGTCCATTTGGACTGCTATAACAAATTACCATAGACTGAGTGGCTTAAACAATATTTATTTCTCATAGTTCTGGAATCTGGGAAGTCCCAGATCAAGGCACAGGCAGATTCAGTGCCTCGTGAGGGCCTGCTTCCTGACTCATAGATGGCCCTCTTTTTACCATGTTGTCACATGGTGGAAGGGTGAAGAAAGCTCTCTAGGGTCTCTGTTATAAGAGCACTGATCCCATTCATGAGGGCTCTGTCATCATGACCTAGTCACTTCCAAATACCATCATTATGGCCCCACCTCCAGATACTATCTGAATGGAGACTTCAAAAGATGGGACAGGTAGGGGCTGGACGCAAAGATTTGAGAGTCATTAGAGTAGACGGAGCTATGAAACTGTGTGAGTACCCTCAGAAAGTAGGTTTAGAGACAGGAATAGAGGACCAAGGACTGAGCTTTGGGGAACACTATTGCTGAGACGATGAAAAAGAAAACCATAGAAAAAGGCACTGGGAGAGACATTTAATTTCGCCAATGGCTATTCTCCTCAATGGGGATCGAACCTCTGATTTTTTGGCTACATATTTGACCATGCAGAAGAGAGACTGTTTTCAGGTTACTAACAGATATTAAACATGTGAATAAGTTCTGGCCAGTTGGATGTAAGCAGAAATGATGAGCACAGTATCCCAAAAATATTACTAAGGATGAGAGTATGCTTCCTAGCTTTTCTCCCTCCTGAGACTAGCATGCTGATATAAAGACTGGAGCTCCAACAGCCAATTTTGACCATATAGCTAAGGACCCTAGAGAGAATCTGGGTCCCTAATGACTTATAGAGGGATTGTCATAATTGCCTTCCTGATTATTATTATTTTTTACATGAAAAGATAACTTTATATGTTTATATGAAAGACATAACCACTATAAATTAGAATTTTCTGTTTCAGAAATCCAGTCAGAAAAAGTGAGAGAATATTTCTCAGTGTCAGGTGTGGCAGATAGAGATCAGTGAATGATAGAGTTAATGAAGATTTTTGCATTTCATAAAATTTTAGAATTGAAAGTTAATTATAGGGATCATCTAATTTAATCCATTTTATGGATAAGGAACCAATACATCTCTTTATCTCCTTACCCCCCATTGTTACTTGTGAGTGGTTACACAGCTGTTGATTGGCAAATCCTGGACGAGAAATTTCTTCATGTCTGTATTTCAGTACAGCATGCTGTCTTTTCAGAATTTATATCAAGGATAATTTTACTTCAGAATTGTTTCAGTGGAATGTTGTATTATTAAATCAAGTTGCAAAACTTTAAGCAGGATGCCCTAACTGGTTTGGCGTCAGCCTGCGGACTCAAGGGACCCAGGTTCGATTCCGGTCAAGGGCATGTACCTTTGTACCTTTGTTGTGGGCACCATCCCCAGTAGGGAGTGTGCAGGAGGCAGCTCATCGATGTTTCTCTCTCATCGATGTTTCTAATTCTCTATCTCTCTCCCTTCCTCTCTGTAAAAAATCAGTAAAATATATTTTTAAAAAAACCAAAAAACTTTAAGCAGGAAAAAGGATAGGAAGTGGAGGCACCAGATTAAGACCATTTGTTTGAATCATCTGATATTGAGAGGTAAGAATATCTGGTTGGAGCCCTGACTGGTGTGGCTCGATTGGACATTGTCCCGTGCACTGAAAGGTTGCTAGTTGGATTTCTGGGCAGGACACATGCCTGAGTTGTGGGCTCGATTCCAGTAAGGGCATGAAGGAGGCTGCAGATCAATGTTTCACTCTCTCACATCAATGTCTCTCTCTTTCTAAAAATCAGTTTAAAAAATCTTTAAAAATAAAGTATCTGATTGGGAAACTTTGAATGCTTTCTCTTTAGTATAAAAAGACTTTAGCCCTAACCGGTTTGGCTCAGTGGCTAGAGCGTGGGCCTGTGGACTGAAGGGTCCCAGGTTCAATTCTGGTCAAGGGCACATGCCCCACTTGCGGGCTTTATCCCCAGTAGGGGGCGTGCAGAAGGCAGCTGATCAGTGATTCTCTGTCATCACTGATGTATCTCTCTCTCCCTTTCTCTCTGAAATCAATAAAAATATATTTTTAAAAAAATACTTTAATTTTTTATATCGCAGAGTTATCTGGCCGATTAGTGCTTAATAAGACATGTTTCGATTAAATTGCAGAAATAGTGAGGTCTAAAGAGAGTTTACTCCTTTTCTGCCTGTGGTCTCATACAGGGGTATGGTCCTATCTCATTTCTGGTCTGCCATCATATGATGGAGGTTATCTTTCCTTTCAACATGTCTCCTTAAGTCTAGGCCTTAGATAGGGGCCAAACAGACGTCCATACCTGTCAGATCTATCAGTGGTTGGTAATTAGACAGATATGAGCAGAGCAAGGACCATTGGCCAGGTACAAAAGGTTACCAGGGCAAAGTGCTCCAGGTGCCTAGCAAAGGCCCAAACTTGGAAAACAAGGACTTCCCTCCCTCCCCACAGGGTAACTTTACCTGGGACACCTTCTCCTATTACGTGGCATAAAAAAGAATGAAATCTTACCATTTGCAACAACATTGCTGGTCATGCCGCTTAGACCCCCTGATCTTTCCTCCCTAGAGATAACTTCTAGCTCCAGGCCCAGAAAAGCAGCAAAACCAGACAAGCAACCCCATGGCTGACCTCAGGACCAGCTGCATTGACTAATGACCCCAGCCCTGGAGCCAAGTAATCAGTGGAGACCACTGAAAGGACCTACCTGAAAAGCTGATGAATATTCTATTGAGATCCTACCCTGGGATCTCCTCTGAGATCTCCACCCTTAAAAGCTTTTAGGACAGAGAATCCAGGAGGACTCAGGAGGACCCAGTGTGCTCTCCCTCCCGGGAGCACACTTTTGCCTTTCCCCTCCCTTTCTTCTTCCCCCACAGGCGTGTTTCCATTACCTTCCTTTCTCCTAAGCTCCAAGGGCCCTTCTTTTGCCTCTGTAACTTGTTTCCTGAGCCCATTTCTTCTACCACTCACTTCTTCCACCTCTGTGATTTCTATATAAACTTACTCTTATAGTTTGAGTCTTGGCTCTGAATTCCTTCTTAGCCAGAACTCAAATACTGAGGTTGCTGATCCCAGGTCTTGTCTGACCCCACCTGTCTACACCTGGTGCCATTCTCACCACCACCAACATTCTAACTAAGGTCCACTTTACTGGTTCTAATTTACTGTCCAAGGATCTACCTTTTCTGGATGATTATACCAGAACTGTGCTTCAGGAGATATTCCATTCCTTAGGTACAGGCCTTAAATTACAGTACCAACTGGTCTGCTATATTAGAATTCACACAAGAAAAGGAGATACACATAGGGAAGTGTGGGAAGAGGGCGTCTTTGTATTTGTAACTGTTTTCCAGCCATTTTCCCAACATTGACAAAACTTTGTTGCCCAGAAACATGGTCATAGCATTCATGTACAAATCAAAGCACAGCTAAAAAAGCATCATGTTTTTGTAACTTTTAAAAGAAAAATAAGTTTTGTAGAACTATGTGTTCATATATATTTAATTAATGCTTTGTAATCTTTCCTGTTTGATTTTAATCTGAACAAATAATGATACCATTTTTATTACTCAGCAGGCATGAATGTTAGTTGAAGCAGTTTTAAAAAGCAAAATAGTTGAAGCCTCAAAACATCTAAATCCTGGACTGATTTAGTTTGTACAGTTAAATTGAAGGAGTGATTTCTGAAGGCTGTCTGTCCTGTTGTTTTCTTTTTACTCTCTTGAATAATGGTTCTGTTTTTTTCCTACTAATGGTCAAATAATAATTAGTCACCAAAGCATCTAATTTAAAAGCCAAAACAAAACAGCATAACTGGTCTTTTCTCCTGTGAACATCCTATATAATAAAGAGCTAATATGCAAATGGTTGTCACACCCTCACGCCTTAACTGCGCAGACACTCAATACTGGGGAGAGAGGAATGGGGACCAGCCAGGCACAAATGAGCTCGTGAGAGAGGAATGGGGACCAGCCAGGCTGCAGCCTGGGAGAGGGACAAGCCGCCCACCCTGTGGTCCCGGGCGCCAGTGCCTGTAGCTGTGGCCCAGGCAAAGCTGCCTACCCATGGTCCCCTGTGGCAGAGGGTGGGAAAGCCAGGTCCTGGGTGCCTGCGACCAGCCGGAGGAGGGAATCTTGGGTCCTGGGTGCGGGGCGAGGCAGAGTCAGGGGTGATCAGGCCAGCAGGGGAGCAGTTAGGGGCGATCAGGCCGGTAGGGGAGCAGTTAGGGGTGATCAGGCAGGCAGGCAGAGGTAATTAGGGGCGATCAGGCAGGCAGGCAGGTGAGCAGTTAGGAGCCAGCGGTCCCGGATTGCAAGAGGCAGTAAGAACATCCCCCGAGGGGTCCTGGATTGGAGAGGGTGCAGGCTGGGCTGAGGGTATCTCCCCTCCCCCATACATGAATTTCGTGCACCGGGCCTGTAGTATTATATAGAGGCTCAGTGGGGATTGTTTATTTTTAATGGATAATTTTAAAGAAATGCTATGGTGAAATCAGCATACTGTCACAAGTTATTTGTACTTATATGTCATGAGGTTTGAGGCTATCAAAGAAATTGTTGAAAGACTTAAGGAAATTTGTGAGTAGCTGATAATTGGCAAATGAGTAAGTCTCAATTATAGTGAAATACTTGCCATTCTCCTAAGGAATCAAGGTTGTTCTCCTTGACTTTGCAATTGCTACTCCTTTGTTGTTATCTGTCCTTTTTATTTATAGCCATCTTAGTGGGTATGAAGTTGTGTACTGCTGAGATTTTAACAGAACTTTTCAGAGGTTTTTGTGTGCATCCATATGCATCTATATGTATCATTTCTATTTTACTTCTTACAGAACAAGTTTACAGTTTTGTTTGTTTATGCAGTCTATGTTTTTAAAACTTAACTATCATATTGATAACTTTTCATATTCTAAATATATATATCTATAACTAATTTTTATTAGCCACAGTGTTTTTTTATTTAATATATTTTTATTGATTTCAGAGAGGTAGGGAGAGGGAGAGAGAGATAGAAACATCAATGATGACAGAGAATCATTGATTGGCTGCCTCCTGCATGTCCTTGACTTTGCAATTGCTACTCCTTTGTTGTTATCTGTCCTTTTTATTTATAGCCATCTTAGTGGGTATGAATGGGGATTGAACCTGCAACCCGGGCATGTGCCCTTGACTGGAATAGAATCCTGTACCCTTCAGTCCGTAGGCCAACACTCTATCCACTGAGCCAAACCAGCTAGGAGAGCTACAAAGGGTCTTAACATAATTTAATATACATATAATTGTACCAATTAATCTCTTATGATTAGACATTTTTATTACTTCTACATTTTTGCTGTTATAACTAGTGTAGTGATGAATCCTCCTAGCTAAATCTTTGCATTCATCTTTAATTTCTTGGAACAAGTAGATAAAGAGAGGCAGTAAAGTTTAACCCTTTGCACTCCGAACCATTCTGGACATTGGCTACCAGCTACTCGACGCTACTTTGCTACTTTGCGGCGGAAACGTGCATTTATAGACCCTCGTATTATTTAGTATAATTTTGGAACCAAGTAACGTATTATAATGATATTGGACTTATATGAATTGGGTGACATCGAGGAATGTATATTTGCAAAAAAAACTATTTTATTGTTTATAATTTTGTACAGTATGATAAGTTTTGTAACACTCCCCAATATGCGTTGCAGGCTGATTAGTGCATGTTTGACAGTAATAAGTGGTTTGACGCCTGCCACCAGGTGTTTTCCTGTTAGAACACACAATGCAGTCCCATTTTCTTTGTCCCACATCGGGAATATGTAGTTTATTGTTTAATCCGACACAAAACCCGCTGACATTTCTTGTATATATCTTAGTAATTTTACGATATTTTGATTTAATTTCTTGTGCCATTTCAAGATAAAACTTCAGGGAAACATGCATGTCTCAAAAAGTTGCGTTGAAATAACTCAATTCCCCATAATCACTAATAAACTGCAATGTCCCCTGAGAGGGGACATCCGAGTGATATGCTAGAATTCCGATGTCCCCTGAGAGGGGACAGCGGAGTGCAAAGGGTTAATATATAAAAGTATGGGATGGAGCCAGGTGATCTGGGTTTGACTCATGGCCTTAGACAAGTTATTTAATTTTAGTAGTTCTGGCTTTAGACAAATTGTTTAATTTTTAGTAGTCTGGCCTTAGACAAGTTATTTAATTTTCTGTGTCTATAAAATGGGATAATAATAAATAGTAGTAGCTACCTCATAGAGGTAGATTTTAAAGATTAAATGAGTTTATTTCTGTAAATTATTTAAACAGTGTCTGGCACATAATAATAGTGTAAGTTTTAATTCCTAGAAGTAGAATTGCTGGGTCAACAGATATGTATATTTAAGTGAACATATGTTAATTTTCTGCCCAACTTCCCTTGCTTTGGGAAGCATATCTACTTTAATTTTATTTTCCAATTACAGTTTACATTCAATACTATTGTACATTTGTTTCAGGTGTATAGCATAGTGGTTAGACAATCATATACTTTACAAAATGGTACCCCTGATATTTCCACCTGGCACCGTACATAATTACTATAATATTATTGACTGTATTCCCTATGCTATACTTTATATCCTGTGACTGTTTTGTAATTACCAATTTGTATTTCTTAATCCCTTCACGTTTTTCACCCAGCCACCTTCCCCCCTCCCCCCAATCCTTCCTCCCTTCTGGTAACCATCAGTCTGTTCTCTGTATCAATGAGTCTGTTTCTATTTTGTTTGTTTTTTTATTTTACTCTTTAGATTACACATATAAGTGAAATCATGTGGTATTTGTTTTTCTCTGACTTATTTCACTTAACATAATATCCTATAGATCAGCAGTTCTCAACCTGTGGGTCGAGATCCCTTTGGGGGGTCGAACGACCCTTTCACAGGGGTCACCTAAGACCATCGGAAAACACATATATAATTACATATGGTTTTTGTGATTAATCACTATGCTTTAATTATGTTCAATTTGTAACAATGAAAATACATCCTGCATATTAGATATTTACATTACAATTCATAACAGTAGCAAAATTACAGTTATGAAGTAGCAATGAAAATAATTTTATGGTTGGGGGTCACCACAACATGAGGAACTGTATTAAAGGGTCATGGCATTAGGAAGGTTGAGAACCACTGCTATAGATCCATCCATGTTGTCAAAAATGGTAAGATTTCATTCTTGTTTATGGCTGAGTAATAGGGGAAGCATGAATTCTATTCACTGTGGTCCCATGGAAAGTGTCACTTTTAGTTACTCTCACCCCTTACTTTAAGCTGGGCCATTTAGAGCTATTTTAGGTCTTTTCTTTTGGAAGGTATAAGAAAGTCTTTCTTTTCCTACAGGATGATTCAGATAGGACCCTGTGACAAAGTTGAGGCTGCCAATGTGTATTTTCCTTACTGTGTTTGTGAATATGTCTGAATATTGAATACTGAATACTACATTGTTGGCTATTTCTAATATTTTCTAGTGTGTGTGTGTGTGTGTGTGTGTGTGTTTATTTTCTTCTTTTTTTTAAGGCATTTGATAGATCAGTAACCACCAGGTGTCAGGGTCTGTTTCTAGTGAAGAGACCACATGTGAAGCATGGCTGTACAAGGTGAGGTCATAATACCTTTAAGCAAGGCAGATCCACTCTTACCAGCCAATGAAAGGGGGGTTGCTTCTGTTGGCAAGGGAGACTTAATAAAAATTATAGGATAATGATTCCTAGAGTCATCCAAATACTTCAGTGTCACCATTCCAATTTTTGGACTCATATTTTCCCAATCACTGTCCCAGCTTATACTTAAGAGATCTGATTAAGCTGTGGCTTCAACCCATATTGTAGTTCAACAACTTGTTGGCTTGGACTCTGCACCTGATTTTGTCTCTGACAGCCCTGGCATTAAAAAATGTAAGAAGGCCCTGGCCTGTGTGGCTCAGTTGGTTGGGCTTTGTCTTGTGCACAGAAAGGCTGCCAGTTGGATTCCCAGGGCACACACCCAGGTTGTGGGCTTGATCCTCAGTAGGGGGCATGTAGAAGGCAGCCCATCACATCAGTGTTTCTCTCTCTCTCCCTCTCCTTTCCTCTCTCTCTAAAATAAATTTTTAAAAAATCTTTAAAAAATATGTTACAGATTCTTTTAAGCCAATCATAAACTCTCTAATTCTCTATCCATAACTTCAAATTTTAAAACTGAAACAAGACTTTAAAACTCTATCCCTGCCATTTTCTTTAAACCAGAGTTTCTAAATCTCAGCACTATTGACATTTGGGTCCAGATAACTCTTTGCTATTATGGTGGGGAGGAAGCAGTTCTCTATTGCAGCATCCCTGGTCTCTACCCACTAGATATCAGTAGCATCCTCCTCCCCCAGTTATGACAACCAAAATGTCTCCACACTTTGCTAAATAGCTCTAGGAGGGCAGAATCACCCCAGGCTAAGATGCACTCCTTTAAATTCTGCAGCAGAGTTAAACATCATGTAATCCTCATATAATCTTTATATCACTTTGTCTCCTGCACATCACCACTCAGTCTGTTGTAGGCAGTTATACATGACCAGGTGACTTTTCCTCCCCTAGCATATCACTGGTCATGTGGTTTGGATCCTCCCTAGAGATAACATCTATGCCTCAGTTGTATTTCAGCTCCTGGCCCAGATAAGCAAAATAAACCGGCCACTGGCTGACATCAGGACCAACTGCATGGAATAATGACCCCTGTCCTGACTCGACCACTTAATCAGTGGAGACCACAACCCTGAAAGGATATACCTGGAAAACTACTGAATATTCTATTAAGATAGTTCCTTGGGACCTCCCCTAAAATCTCCACCCTTAAAATCCTTGGGAGGAGGACCCATTGCGCTTTCCCTCCTGGGAGCATGCCCCTGCCTTTCCTTTTCCTTCCCTTCCCTTCTCCCCCGACTCCTCCTCTCCCCCTCCTGGGTCCAGGCGCCTTACCATTAGCTTCCTCACTCCCAAGCTCCCAGGGCCTTCCTTTTACCTCCATAACTCATTTCTAAGCCCATTTCTTCTGGGAATTACTTCTTCTACCTCTGTGATTTAACAAATAAATGTTCTCTTACATTCTGGGTCTTGGCTCTGAATTCTTTTCTAGCCAGAACCCAAGTACTGAGGTTGCTGAACCCAGGTATGGTCTGACACCCCCCCCCCCCCCTTCCCCCCCAATCATGTCTGGCGCCATTCCTGCTGCTTACAAGTGCACCACAGCTTCAATAGGTATTTCATTCCAAGGGAAAACAAGTAACTTTCACCTCTAGGTGCCATGAACTGATTACCAATGACCCTTCCAATTCTTTGAGGAACTGTTACCTGTAACACTTTTAGTACCAATTGTAATGTTGGTCCAGGATCATAGTCCAGTCTAGGTAGTTTAAGCAAAAAGGATTTAATACAAGTATCAAATAGTCATAAAATCACTGGGAAAATGAAGAGGCAGGTTCTAGAATGACAGAGCTCCCAGAAACAACTCCTAGTCCACAGAACCACTCTGCTTTGGCCACGTCAGGAATGCTGTCACCGTCACTGCAGGAAGCTGGCAAACAAGGAAGCTTCCTAGAAATAGAAAACCACTCACTGAATTAGGAAGCTACCCCACAAACTGCTAGCTCAGAACCAACCATCCTCTTACTCTCATAATCCATGCCAGCAAAATTCAAGTCCCCCTCTATATCCACGTGGTTCAGTTCCAAATCAAAATGTATCTGAAGGGTGGAACCTAAATCATGCCCAGAAACAACGTAGCCTATAGGGAAAGAAGGTACTGGTCAGGAAGACTATTAAGTACTCTCGTTCTGAAAGTTACGTTTCTCATTGTCATTTTAAAAAGTGGTATTCTCCAGGAGACAAACTGAGTTTTAACCTATCAATAATGCAGTTTCCTGAGTCTGCATTACTGAAAACTAGGTAAATGCCATCTTGTAGGAACCTCTGTGTGTGATCATCTGGGTTTCCATAAAGAAGAATTCCCTGTATCAGTAATGAACGTGACCCTCTTATGATTTTGAACTGCAACATTCTCCCATGCCCACTACAACAGTTTTGTTTTGGGTCCTCATCCTTTCTTCCAGGGACTATTTATTGTAACAGCTTCCTACTGCTCTTCCTGACTTCACTGCTGCCCACTCCAGATCATGCTTCCAGAATTTGTATTGCATGTTACTTCCAATTAACTGATTTCTCACCATAATCAAGATAATGGTCAAATTTCTATTAATCTAAAACTCACCTAACTTTGATTCATGTCCTTATGAGCACTCTAGTTTCAACAACCTATTTAACAGCACCCCAAACAAGTCAGGTCCATTCAGACTCACCTGTCTGCTTTTGAATATGTTGTCCCTTCTGCCAGAAGTTCTCCCTCTTCAATCCCATCTCCTTTTCCCTCATTGGCAGGTTAACTTTTCCACACTTTACAAGATTAACTTCAAGTGTCATCTCCTTTTAGAAATGTTTCCTGACACCTTGTGTCCCAAGACTAAGTGTTCCTTTTCTGTACTTCCGTAATACCTTATTCTCATCTTTAAGGGGGCAAAGTCAAATGGTCATGTAATCTCCAGCAGGACTTAATAGCTAAAAAACATATGAGAAAAAAATGAATTTTTAGGCTCACTCAGTGCTAAAATTATTGCACTGAACAATCAGTACAAGAAAGCTGAGGGTAGAGTAGACCAAAGTTGAAGTGGAAAGCTATGGAATTCTAAATAGGAACGGGGGGCGGAGTGATGCTAAAAGGGGGATGAGAGATTGTCACTTTTGTTGTAAATATCCAAATTATTTTACAACTTCTTTTCTTTACACCTAGTCAAAATCTTCTCCAAGCATTTTCGCCAGTTGATGTCACCTGGAATTACAGAGAATATATCTATTCCTTCATTAACATGACTCCTCTTCAGCTGTTTGAAGACCATAACCATAATTCTTCCATCTTTCTCTCCTGTTTCTCTTCCTGTTACGTTTCCTCTAATGCAGTGGTTCTCAACCTTCTGGCCCTTTAAATACAGTTCCTCATGTTGTGACCCAACCATAAAATTATTTTCGTTGCTACTTCATAACTGTAATTTGCTACTGTTATGAATTGTAATGTAAATATCTGATATGCAGGATGGTCTTAGGCGACCCCTGTGAAAGGGTCGTTCGACCCCCAAAGGGGTCGCGATCCACAGGTTGAGAACCTTTACTCTAATGGAACTGAGTAATTTTCCCATCAGAATTTTCTCTGAACCTTATTACATAGTGTCCAACTAGAGTTAAACAACTTAAGGAATGTGGAAGAATAATTAGTTCAGAATAAGAACATCTAAAGGATTAAAAATGAGAAAGTTTAGATATAACAAAGAGAAAATTTATTTTAGGAGAAAGCAAATATTTAAATTTGTAAATAAATTAATGTCTAAATGAGTATTCTAAAATGTCACAACAAATAATACTGGAGCTCAAGATAGGTAGAAAGAATACTAATTTATCTTTCATAGTAACTAACCAGCAGACACTATACATGTGATAATTCAACAAAAGTTTAATAATATTTAAAGTAACAAAGTATCCTCTAGACTAACAATATTAACATACCAAACAAATAGGAGGTAGAGAGAAAAGTTAGTTATTGGGTTTACTAAATTCCCCATCTTTCACATTGGAGAACAATAGATGCTGTCTATAAAGTTGTTCAATATAGCCCTAGCTGGTTTGGCTCAGTGGATAGAGTGTCAGCCTGTGGGGTTCTGGGTTTGATTCCCATCATGGGCACTTGCCGGTTTGCAGGCTTGGTCCCCAGTTGGGGGTGGGAGGGAGTGCAGGAGGCAACCTATCAATGATTCTCATCATTGATGTTTCTATTTCTCTCTTCCTCTCACTTCCTCTCTGAAATAAATAAAAATATATTTAAAAAATCAAGTTGTTCAATATATTCATTACTCTATAATGTGTCCACCAACAAAACAAAAATAAACAAATTGAAAAGAGGTCTTACTTTAAGAAGCAGGAATGAGTGGGCAAGGTTAGGGAGACCTTTTAATTTATAGTCTTCTGTTTATTTACTGTTTTGTTTTAAAAATAAAGCAAAAATAACCAGCTAAAAATAAAAGTTACTATTTCATATAACATGAGGCGGGGAGGGGAATAAGTAGTAAAATCTGTGATTACATGCTCAAGAAAATAAAAAGAAATTGAAATGATCACTGAATGGATTAAAAAACTGGTACATCTACACAATGGAATACTACACTGCGGTAAAAAAGAAGGAGTTCTTTTTTTTAAAAAATATTTTATTGATTTTTTTATAGAGAAGAAGGGAGAGGGACAGAGAGTTAGAAACATCGATGAGAGAGATCGATCAGCTGCCTCCTGCACGCCCCCCACTGGGGATGTGCCCGCAACCAAGGTACATGCCCTTGACCGGAATCGAACCCGGGACCCTTCAGTCCGCAGGCTGACACTCTATCCACTGAGCCAAACCGGTTCGGCAAAAAGGAGTTCTTACCATTTGCAACAGCATGGATGGAACTGGAGAGCATTATGCTAAGTGAAATAAGCCAGTCAGAGAAAGATAAATATCACATGATCTCACTCATTTATGGAATATAATGAGCAACATAAACTGATGAACAAAAACAGATCCAGAGACAGAGAAGCATCGATCAGACCCTCAAATCTCAGAGGGAAGGTAGGGGAGGGTGGGGGTAAGGGAGAGAGGTCAACCAATGGACTTATATGCAAGCATATAGGCCTAACCAATGGACACAGACAACAGGGGGGTGAGGGCATGAGTGGGGGGTATAGGGGGTAATGGGATAAGGACACATATGTAATAACTTAATCAAAATAAATAAATAAAAATCATTAAAACCTGTGTGTGTGTGGGGGAAATGATCACTGAAAACTTTAGTTTCTTCTATTTATTATTCTGAAAGTATCACTACTGTAAAATCATAAAATGCTTACTGCTACAAGTCATAGACAGTAATGCCTCTATCAGAGGCCAAAATGTGCTGCTGCTTCCTGATCATATTTATGAGGGGGGAAAACTCTGAGCCCTACAGAGATGTCACTGTACTTTATAATAATCTCTTAAGAGGAAGGATAACTTCCAGACATTCTAGACTTCTCCTTGTTCATTAATATCACATATATCACAAATCTGTTACCAAGCCCCACTGTTTCTACTCCTAAATTCTCTCTTGGATTCATTCCTTCCTCTTTACCACCACTCCCTATGCCTTCATAATTTTTTGCCTTAATTGGTATCCATATCTCCCATTGCTCCCCACTCTGTACACTAATATCAGAATGATCATTCTAGCATGCAGATTTGATTTATGTCACACCCACACTTAAAACATGTCAGTGGCTACCCACTATGATTTAAAGTACAAAGTCCTTGTGCATGTCATTTAAGGCATTTAATGATCTGGCTCCAGCCCAGTCTCTCTGGCTTCATATTTTCACACATTCTCATCTATATCCTACAACTCTGGCCACACCAATACTCTCTGTAATTCTCCCACAGAGTTATTCATTCTTAGCCCCACATATTTACTATGTGCTTCACTCTTCTTCCTATTAAGCCCCTTATTTCTTAGATACAACAAAGAAATTGCATCCTCCCCAAAATCTTCTTGTGTCTCATCGCTTACCTACCTCTATGCTCTTCATAGTATCTTGTTTGTCCCTCTATCATGCTTCCTTTTATTTATATTACTATTTTCTGTTTACCTGATTGTTTTCCCCATTAAATTATTTAAGATCAGGGATTATGACTTTTCTCTTTGAATCAGGCAATTTTAAAAAGGCACTATTCAAAATGACAATTTCTTAAGTAATTAGCACATGATATATATAAAAGCTGGTATCTACAGTAGGGAACATAATCATGAAGGGAATTTCCCCACACAAAAAGGAATGAGAGAGAATTCTGTTTCTCGTATGACTGCATAACACCTACCAGATCAAATCTTCCGTAGATAACTATAACTATAAATTGTTAAACAACAAAACTACCTAAAGGCACTAAAAAGTGACCAAAAGAAGGCAAATTATTAAAGGGGAGTCAGTGCTTGGAAATTAGATTATTTCTCACAACTCTTGCCTGAGGGCAGGTCCAGTCAGCACCATGGGGGTACCTAAAACTCTAATATAAATCTTACAACCTTACTGTCTTGAGGAACCAGAGGATAGAGTTCAGGGAGACCACAGCTGCTGAAAAGTAAGAGGAATACCAGAAAAGAGAAACTCTCAGAGGTTAAGAGTTAGTACTTGGTGAGGGCCTGGGGGGGAGGGGGGGCAGGAGGGGGGTTAGTGGAGGAAAGGGGATATATGTAATACTTTCAACAAGTGTTACTAGAAAAAAAAAAAGTACTGACTAAGATATTACTAGTAAATTGTAGTATAATTTAGTTCGTCAATAGTGTAGGACAATTCATCGGTTAAGGTTCTTCAACAAAAAAAAAGGTAGCTGGTCTTTTATCCCCTTATCAGGTTGACTCTGGATGAAAAGCCTAGGAGAGCACTGTTTGAAAAACAAATCTACCTGTTTGTCACATTCTTTGGAGGAAATGGTTATAAATATTTGAAGTATAAATAAAGGAGAAAAAAAACAAATACATGGTAGCAAAAGTAGATAAGTTAATGTCACATCTGTGAAGATATATTATCTTGCAGACATTCCTTTTTCATAAACAAAAATAGAACGCTGAATACTATTAGACTTTCCTAGTTAAGCTGTATCAATATTTTAATGTTTACTTAGATTGACCTCATTATTTCCTCTCATTTTTCAGATTTATTGCTATCTTTAACCATTTCTAAGTGCTATAAACAATGACCAGGTTTGCTAAAAGCTTCTTTTCTGGGCCAAAAAAGAAAAGTTTGACTAATTCAAATTACAGAGGAAAACTCTGGCCCACTAAATTAAGAGAGCTATCTAAGATTACGCATAGCTAATGGGCAGAGCCATAAAACCAGTTCTCTTTTCCTCAATAACTGAGGCAACTGTGTCAAAAAAAATGAAAGAAACACAACTTCCTGGTCAGTAATGCCACAAGCCAAGTCCCTGTTCCTACCACCTAACTAATCACTGCCATTTACAGCAACTCGGGTAATTATTGCACTTTCCTTAAAGAATATGGATTTCCGGATCTACATGCAGATTCATTTGTTACTTCATAATGAGAGTTTACTGCAAGAATATTTGGGTAGTGTGGAAGCACAAGAAAAGTCTCCACAATGAGGCCTCATTGAGAGCTGGAACACTGGTCAGAAGAAAATAAAACTGGTACACCAATAGGAACGTGATTGATCACTGTCATAATTCAGTTTCCTGACTCTACCTCTTAGGTGGCTGTGGTTTCGTTTGCTCTCCACCATGAGTGCTCTGATACATGGTTTCTAATACATGTCCTGCAGCTTCTGCTTACTGTCTTCTTTGCCATCTCATATTCAAATTCCCTAAGAAAGCGGATCAGACTGAGTTAATTCATCATTTTGTAAGACAAAACTACTGGACAGTTCTTGGGTCATGTTATTATAAGCTACTGACCTACATATACATCACTGATGCCAATTTCTGGTCCAGTTAAGCATAGCAAAGTGGAGGGGGCTGATGGTACAAAGCATAACAACTGATGCAAATCATTGCAGCTGTTTTTTCCAGAAATGGTCTGTGGCTGTCGCTCATACTCAGAGCATTTCGTTTGTCCATATACATTTGGTTTATAAATCAAAACATCATTAGGAAAATTGATACTTCAAAAGCTGGCCCACCGTCTCCAGAGCATATATACTCTCTCACCATATCGTACCTCCAACACACACACTCCTGCACAGCAGTTCTCAAACAGTAACTTTACCTCACACCAACCCCCATCGTTTCTTCTCCTAAGTGTAGAAAATTTAATAGCCTCTCACCCTTCGATATTTTTTCTCTTATATGTATTTTATTGATTTCAGAGAGGGAGAGAGAGAAACATCAATGATGAGAGAGAATCATTGATGGGCTGCCTCCTGCACACCCCCTACTGGGGATTGAGGCCACAACCCGGGCATATGCCCTTGACTGGAATTGAACGCTGGACTCTTCAGTCCGCAGGCTGATGATGCTCTATCCACTGAACCAAACCAGCTAGGGCAATATTTTTTTTCTTAATTTGAGATTCTTCTTTGAACCTATTATTATTATTATATTATTCCATATTTATCCTAAAATGAAGTCTGACACATAATTTTACTAGATAAAACTGTTCAGATGAAAGATTGTAGAAGAGTAATTTCCCTAACTGGTGTACCCAAACATTTTCTAGCAGAAACACAGGTAATTTTATAGATCACCACTTATTAAGTATTTACCATGTCAGGCACTAAGGTAAGCACCTTACAGGAAATACCGCAGATTATCAAACAGGCCCAGAAAGCTCAAGTTCTTATCCAAAATCACATCTGATAAATAGCAGAGTTAAAATTAAAATCCTATCTATGTAATGCCAAAGCCTGTGTTTTTAAGAGGTATCCTCTACTGTCAACGACTGTTAAATAGAATTACCAGTAAATTTTATAACACTAATCCTACCATTTCCCCCCAAAAGAAAAGAAACCCCTACCATCCTCTAATGCGATGCTTCCCAAAACACAGTTTAGTGAGATATCGATCATACAGTAAGAGTTTTGTGACCCAATAGTGTGTGAAATCTTTTTTTTTTTTTAAATATATTTTATTGATTTTTTACAGAGAGGAAGGGAGAGAGATAGAGAGTTAGAAACATCGATGAGAGAGAAACATCGATCAGCTGCCTCCTGCACATCTCCCACTGGGGATGTGCCTGCAACCCAGGTACATGCCCTTGACCGGAATCGAACCCGGGACCCTTCAGTCCTCAGGCCGACGCTCTATCCACTGAGCCAAACCGGTTTCGGCAGTGTGTGAAATCTTATATTAAAAAGAGCTCACCAAAGTTCCATATTGCAGGAATTTTCAGAATTTTTAATATGCCATCATACTGTGAATCTTCAAGTAGATGCATTGAGCAGTTTCCCATATATATTTAGCCAAAGTTACCACTCTTCATAGGCCATTGCCTGGAACTAATGTTTTGTGGAATGTACCTTAGAAAATACTTATCTAGCCCTAGCAGGTTCGGCTCAGTGGATAGAGCATCAGCTTGCGGACTGAAGGGTTCTGGGTTTGATTCCCGTCAAGAGCATGCCCTGGCTTGCAGGCTCCCGGCCCTGGTTGGGGTCATGCGGGAGGCAACCAATCGAGGTGGCTCTCACACATTGGTGTTTCTCTTTGTCTCTCCCTCTTCCACACTCTCTAAAAATCAATGGAAAAATATCCTCGGGTGTGGATTAAAAAAAAAGAAAGAAAATATTTATCTAGTAAAAAATTTCACACGACTATCTTTTTTTTTGACAGTATCACCTAAACTAGGTCAGTTAGTTACCAGTAAATCTTATACTTGCTGACCCATATCCCACTTCTAGGTGAAAATGTCATGGCCATACCGAGACCAGTGACTGTGTTTTGGATCATGTGACTACCACTGTTCAGAAATGATGACTAGACAGAAAAGGTACCAGTGAACAACCCATTCACTTATGTGGTCTCCCTCAAAAAGGTGAGATGGGACAATAGAATTTGTCCCAGGAAATGGGAGACAAACAATGAAGCAGGAAGAGCCACACAGCAGCAGTAGACAGCCAGTACAGATCCCAAAGGAATATGAAACTACTAGAGAGCACAGGAACTGGCTAACATGAACAGGGGGATGAGAGCATTAGTGTGTTGTGTGTGTGTGTGTGTGGGGGGGAGATGGGGGCAAGTGGGGGGGATGAGGACACATTTGTAATACCTTAACTAATAAAGAATTAAAAAAAAAAAGAATTCAGTCAATTAATAGTTTAAAAAAAAAAAAGAAAAAAAGGGGGAGGGGAGCAAAGAAGGCACAGAGATAAGCAAGTGTCTGCATTGGGGGCTAGTTTTAGCTCCTGTGAACCAAGCCCTTGGATTTCTGTGAGATCTTCATTGTACTCCCTTTTGATTGGACTAATTTGAGTTACTCTTTTTTCCTTGCAACCAGTCTTATTTAAATTCAAACCAGGAAAGTTTAGTTCATTTCAATGAAATAAAGCAGTACAGCTCAGGTGTTAAGAGTATAGATCAGCAGTTCTCAACCTGTGGGTCGCGATCCCTTTGGGGGGTCGAACGACCCTTTCACAGGGGTCACCTAAGACCATCGGAAAACACATATATAATTACATATTGTTTTTGTGATTAATCACTATGCTTTAATTATGTTCAATTTGTAACAATGAAAATACATCCTGCATATCAGATATTTACATTACGATTCATAACAGTAGCAAAATTACAGTTATGAAGTAGCAATGAAAATAATTTTATGGTTGGGGGTCACCACAACATGAGGAACTGTATTAAAGGGTCGCGGCATTAGGAAGGTTGAGAACCACTGGTGTAGATGGTAGCGTTAGAATACTTGGAATCAAATCACAGGTCTTTACTATAAGATGGGAGCCGAAACCGGTTTGGCTCAGTGGATAGAGCGTCGGCCTGCGGACTGAAGGGTCCCGGGTTCGATTCCGGTCAAGGGCATGTACCTGGGTTGCGGGCACATCCCCGGTGGGAGATGTGCAGGAGGCAACTGATCGATGTTTCTCTCTCATCGATGTTTCTAGCTCTCTATCTCTCTCTCCCTTCCTCTCTGTAAAAAATCAATAAAATATATTAAAAAAAAAAAAAGATGGGAAACTTTGGACAAGTTATCTAAAGCCTCCATTCCCATCTTATGTTGAGTGAAAGAAAAAAGGTGCATGCAAATTAATAGTTATAATAATAGCTAACATTTATTCATTGCTTTCTATATATACAAAGCACTTTACAAACATCTCATTTAATCCTTACAGCCTAACTGGTAATTTTATGTCCTTTCACAGATTGTTGTTGGGTCATAAAATAGAGAGTAAGCCCCTGGGGGCTGCTGCTTGATAGTGGGGACAGATAAGACTGTAGTAATCTATTGTTTATGTTTTGTATGTAAGTATAAATTCTCTTACAAGCCATAATGTCCAAAAGACAACTAACCTGTTGTCAACTAAGATACAAATATACACATGTATATGCATACACAACACACGAATATACATACTGAAAACGAAAATAAAACCATAACTTTTAACCCAGTGCCCTTGATTATTTAAGTCCTTGATTATTAACAAAATATCCTATACCTACTGAATTTAACTAATGAAGTCACTTATGTAAACAGAATTGGTTGATGCTTTCTCAAAATATTCTCTGAAGAGCTATGGCACTAGAGGTCTCAGATCTTTATCTGAGGATAAAGCTTATCCTCACAGAGTTATATGCAGTTTATAATTTTATGACTATATAAGACATTTATATAAAAAGTGATGACATTCTTTAAAACTGATCAACATATTCTCATTGTTCAGTAAAACATTTAATTAATCCTAAAGTTTTACTACTTTCCTGTTTCAAAAATTATGCACAATACACATACTGGTATATAGAACCATATATAGTCTCCTGTCATTTTATAGATACCTTCTTTCTATACCTGTTAAAACCCAAAATAAAACATTTAAGAATCTTCTGTTATCCTCATTTCTTTATTTTTAAAAAAAATATCAGCATAAGAAATCAACATTTGAGTATGGACGGACAAAAGTAAGTTAAGCACATATATTATTCATATTTTATAGTAATTTTAATGATTCTATATTTGTATCCCCCAAAGAAAAACCATAAGCCAGAAATATCAGATGTAGCAAATACTCAAACACATTTTTTAGTTTTGTTTTTATCTGGATTGTCATGACATACTCTGGAAGAAACTACAATTTACTTCCTGTTTAAAGCGCTCAGACCATGTATGAATGACCAAGGTAATGATTATTGTATTCTTTTATTTATTTATTTATTTTTATTTTTAAAATATATTTTATTGATTTTTTTACAGAGAGAAAGGGAGAAGGATAGTCAGAAACATCAATGAGAGAGAGAAACATCGATCAGCTGCCTCCTGCACACCTCCCACTGGGGATGTGCCCGCAACCAAGGTACACGCCCTGACCGGAATCGAACCCGGGACCCTTCAGTCCACAGGCCGATGCTCTATCCACTGAGCCAAACCAGCCATGGCATTATTATTGTATTCTTAAAATATTATTAACTATGGTTAATTAAAACTATATAAATGCTAATTAATATTAAAAGAAATGCAGTAAGTTCTACTGGATAAAACTACATACTTTGAATAAGCAAGAGACTTTTACTACTAATCTGATGTATAAACTAGAATATATAGGCTTTAGATTCCTCATTTCAAGAGAAGAGTTTGTACAAAACCTCAAAGTTGTACTTAAGAATATAAAGTCTTGACTAAGTTAGAGAATATTTAACTACATTTTCTAAATATAAAGAAAAATATGCCATATTGAACGGAAAATTTACACTGGCGGACACTTGACTGGATGGCTGAAAGGAAGCCATTTGGCACTCCACTTATGAAAGGCTAAAAACCTTTAAAGCAGAAGAGTCCAGCTTTTTCTTAAATGTTCTTTTATTAGTCTAACCCAGTGATTTTCAACCTTTTTCATCTCATGGCACACATAAACTAATTACTAAAATTCAGCAGCACATCAAAAAATGTATTTTTTTTTTGCCACTATGACAAAAAGAAAAAGGTATAATTTTGATTCATTCACACTGGATAGCTATTGTTGTGTTGGCTGTTGTCATTTTTTTATTTGACAATCTAAAGGGAAAGAGGTTATTGTATGTTTCAAAAATTCTTGCGGCACATAGATTGAAAATTACTGTACTAGCCCTGGACAGTGTGGCTCAGCTGGCTGAAGTGTAGCCTGTACACCAAAAGGTGACAAGTTTAATTCCTGGTCGGGGCACATACCCAAGTTGCAGGTTCCATCTCCTGTTGGGGTGCGTGCAGGAGGCAACAGATCAACGTTTCTCTCTAAAATTGATGTTTCTGTTTTTCTTTCTCTCTCTCCCTTTCTCTCTCTAAAATCAATAAAAGAAGATAAAGAAAGAAAATTGCTGGCCTAACCTATAATAGAGCATTTGATATCTGGCTTGTATTTAGTTATCTGGCTTGTAGTGTCATGCCTGCCACATAATAGTCAGTAAGCATTTCTAGAATAATTAAATAACGTACTTACTGGGGATCCCCCCCAATTTCAAAAGAGAATTTGTGCACAGTTTAAAAAATATGAGCCTTAGACTAAAAAAAAAAAACCCCACAGGATTCAGATACTGACACCACGAGTTTTAGCTGTATAACCTTGAGCAAATTACTTAATGTCTCCAAGTCTCGGTAACTTAACCTACTTTATATATTTGTTGTGAGTATTAGTGAAGTTAAATAAAGCTTTGCACATAATATTTGATAAATGGTTGCCATTAATACAAATTATGTGTCCTATCTTTCACACAATTGAAAAAGGCCAGAGACTATTATCATATAATCTCCTGAAACATATGATAACTTTGTCAAATGCTGTAGTATTTTCAAACATCCTTCATTCTTCCACAACCACATTCCTCAAACACACAATCTGAACAATAGCAATGAAAGGGACTTCGGGGGAGAAGAGGAGGATAATACAGTTTTTTAGTAATTTAATTAACTTGTATTTTAAAAAATCTTCAGTTTTTCACTACTCTGAATGAATGCTTACTGTAGTTCCCTCTCATTTCTTTTCTCTAAAAAAAATAATTTCATTAAATTAATCCTGTGTAGATTTTAGTTTACTCAGGCTAAAATTATTTTGTAAAACATGTCTCAAAAGAAAAACAAGTAACATTCTTTTCAAATTCCATATAACCGCGTGGGACAATTATATAAAGCATTTGTAAAATTCAGTCCCAACTGCTACTTTCCATTGCAAATTAATTTTCATACTATTATTTTCCAAGTTTGTTCTGACACTTAATTTTTCATCTAACTTAGCTTAAATTGGAAAAAATAAATTGAACGTATTTTTACCTACAAGCAGATGTCATTAACTATAAAGAGATTTTTTCACTTACAAACTGGACCAAAAGGTAGTTATTTTCTTTAAACAAGAATCTTCTATTTCAAAATTTTAAATCTTACATTTTAAATTTGTAATTGATTTTTTTTTCTTTAGAGAGTGAAAAGAAGGGAGAGAAACATCGATGTGAGGGAAATGTCCATCGGCTGCCTCCTGCACACCCCCTATGGGGGAGCAAACTGGGGCATGTGCCCTGACCGAGAATGGTATACAGGATGACACCCAGTTAACTAAGCCACATTGGCCAGGGCTAAATGTTATATTTAAAATAAACTAGAACAATAGAATACTTGCTTGAAGAAGAAAACTTGAGATGTCAAGTTTCCAAACAAGTTAATTGTTTTCTTCAAATCATGGTAGTAATGGTCCTTGTAAATAAAGTACACAGAGTTACAATGAATCTAGGAAAAGGAAATGTACAGGCTGGGCCTTTCAAAGGAATACTAGTATATATTAGTAAATTCTTTTTCCTAACTCAGTCTATTAGGAAAGCCCTACAAATCTGACTACTCAATATTCAGTGAATTATTATTCACCTCCTATTAGGTAAAGTAGTCTGTTGAAATAAAAGAATTACCTCTGCTGAAAGGACTTTTTCCCAATTTCAAAGAGTTCTCTACTCATAGAATACTGAGATGTATTTAAACCATGCCCTCAAAGGGCTCTTTCAGCCTCAATAAATCAGACAAATACAAAAGGTAAGACCTTGGATTTTCAGAACTCTGATTCCTAGTTTTAAGTAGCCGTAGGACATAATAAAGGCCAAAGACAAGTAGCAATTTGTTATTTTTTAGAGACATGACTGGAATTAAGTATATGGTCTGATCTTCCCGATCCAGTTCCTTAGTATCCTCACCTTTGTGAAGCTATGCAGTTTCCTCTGTTGTTGCTTAAGCCATAATTTTTATTAAATGATTTTTTCTCTAAATAAAATCCCCCTGAAGGAAATGGGAGTATAAACTGACACAATCTTCCTGGAAGACAGTTGAGCAGTCTACCTCAAAACTGTTTTTAAAAATGTTCTTTTGCCTTTAAGGAATATCTGAAATAAAGTTAAATATATTTCCAAAGCTCTGTCACTCTCTTCAGTTTTTCACTTTCTTAGCCTCTGTTCAGTATTTAGATATACTCACAAAACGCAGTAAGGCAGATACACATTGGTATCCCAACTTAGTCACAGGGTCCTACCTGAATCATCCTGTAGAAAAAGAGAGACTTTCTTGTGCCTTCCAGTCCAATGCAACAAGTTGTTGAACTACAATATGGGTTGAAGCCACAGCCTAATCAGGTCTCTTAAGAATAAGCTAGGGCAGTCCTAACCGGTTTGGCTCAGTGGATAGAGCGTCGGCCTGTGGACTGGAGGGTCCCAGGTTCGATTCTGGTCGGGGGCATGTGCCTTGGTTGTGCAGGAGGCAGCTGATCGATGTTTCTAGCTCTCTATCTCTCTCCCTTCATCTCTGTGAAAAATCAATAAAATATTATTAAAAAAAAAGAATAAGCTAGGACAGTGATTGGGAAAGAGTATGAGTCCAATATTAGAATGGTGACACTGAGAGTATTTGGATGATTCTAGGTATCCTTATCCTATAATTTTTATTAAGTCTCCCTTGCCAACAGAAGCAACCCCTCTTTCCTTGACTGTTGAGAGTGGATCTGCCTTGCTTAAAGGTGTTATGACCTCACCTTGTACAGCCATGCTTCACATGTGGTCTCTTCACTAGAAGCAGACCCTGGCACCTGGTGGTTAACTATTGACCTATCAAATGCCTTTAAAAAAATAAACACACACACACACACACACACACACACACACACACACCAGAAAACATTAGACATAGCCAACAATGTAGTATACTGTCACCATTTTGCCTTCATGAATAGGTCAGTTTTTTAGCTCTGCACCATAGTTTAGTCTATAGAGATTTTGTTCATTTTGCCATCTCAGTGTACTGCATGGGCCCCCTCCAGTGATGACATCATGCTAATTGATAGGACTTTGAGAGAGAGAACTAGCAGGTTCCCTAGGTACTTTGTAAAGACTCAGATAATGGCAGTGCATAAAAATTTTAATTATCCGACACTTCAGGTGAAGTTTCTGAGGTTACTGCATTTTGAAATATGTTGAGCTATCTCTTCTGAAATAAAAGACAAGCTACTGCATCTTATATTCACTGCTACCAAAAGGAAGTATAGTAACTGGTGGGTCTCTTTGGGCTTGGTTTCAGGTACTACATTTAAGTGTACTGTCACAACCCCTTTTCTGAGTACTTCATAAAATTGCCCTTCGGTTGCTATATGGAGCTTGTTGCAAGCTTTGACAGAAGAATCAGTGAGCCCTCCTCCGTTTCCCCTCCCCCAATTTTGGAGCTAAGCTATATATCCTTTTTGGCAAGCAAATATTCTACTTTTAAAAAAGGACACAGGCTTGCTGTCATATCTGATAGAGGACAAATGTTCAAATACTTGGTACCAGTTACATGAGCCATCTATGCAGACATCTAAGCCTAGTGGACAGCATTCCATCATTAAATAGAAGTGCTATATCTGGGATTGGGCAAGATGCAGGTACTGAAGGCACATGTATGTTGCACGAGCAAAAGACTCTCTGTACGGCTCTCTCTCCCTGTGGCTTTATTCCTGGGGAGTTCCCTGTCTTCCTGCGTTACAGATGGTTCTGCACGAGGTGTTGCCACTTGTTAGTCTAATGGACAGACTGTGGTAGAAAGTGCCAGTTGCCTCCTAATCTCTCTCCCTCTAGCGGTGTAATCGTCACTTTCAGTTGGGTATGGCCAAGTGACTAGGTTTTTGCCAATGATACATAAATGAAATTGTCCTTCTAGGAATTCTCTTCCAATAATCTGTGCCTTTGTCAGTTTCTACTTGAAACATGGACATGTTCTTTGGAGCTCTAACAGACATACTAAAACAGGAGGCCCAAACCCAGTAGATAACAGAGTGGTGAACCTGAAGAAGCTGGATCCTGAGCCTATAGCTCTGGCATTAGTTCTGAACTCCTAGACTTCTTTTATATGAAATGAAATAAACTCCTATCTTGCTTACACTTCTATTTTAGGTTTTCTGTCATATGCTGATGAACCTAATCCTAAATGAGAGACTGAATGCCTAGGTGGATAAGATGCCACTCTTTGAAATAGGGAATGCAGGAGGAGAAGATGCCAGTTTAGTTGAAGTGATGGGAAATCCCATTTTGGTCATGATTAATTTGTTGTGTCTGTATAAAGGTTCGATAGGGGGTATAGATGGCATTGGGAGCTTGAGAAAGATTGTTTTATGTAGGAGAAGGCAGTGTTTGTTTTCAGGAGAATGAAACCTCAGGAAAAACAACCTGTGGTAATGTATATTTTAATGATCTTATCACTTGTTTAAATCTTTTTGCAGGACAGAAAGTTTGATTTTTTGAGAAGAGTTGAGCAGAAAACACAAGGCTTGGATTATTTTTACTTTAGTTCTGCTCAAAGGTGAACTTTGAGTTGGGGATAGGAAATTAGAGATGCGAAAAATATGAATTTGTGAAGGGGGAACATTGTAGATAGAAGACATGCTTTTAAACTCTTTGGGAAGAAGAAATTTGGCATCTTTATTTTTTTAAAAAAATATATTGATTTTTTACAGAGAGGAAGGGAGAGGGATAGAGAGTTAGAAACATAAATGAGAGAGAAACATTGATCAGTTGCCTCCTGCACACTCCCTACTGTGTATGTGCCCGAGACCAGAATCAAACCTGGGTCCCTTGAGTCCCCAAGCCGACACTCTATCCACTGAGTCAAACCGGTTAGGGTTGGCATCTGTATTCTTTAAAAGCCTGATTGATTTGCAAGGCACAGCACAGGTTGCTAGAGACGCTTTAAAACTTAGAGATTTTTCTGCCTTCTTTTTTGACTACGGTTAGGGAATCCATTGATAGGGACACATTGGGTGAGTTTTAATGAGAAAGGTATGTGCATCATGCCTAGTTGCATTACACAACAAATAGGAACCTTTGTTTAAGGAAGATGGACATGATGACCTTCGCTGTTGTTCAATCAGTAACTTTTCTCCCCAGTTTAAAAACTTTCTATTTTAAAACTCTTATGCTAAACTAAGCACTTGTTCATAATAATCTTAATTAGAGGAATACTTAAAAAATAGTAAAAGTGATACAGTCACAGAAGAATTGTTTTCTATATTTGCAATTCTCTTTTTATTTTGAAAGGATTGATGTTATAGTTACTGCTAACATATTGGTATTTTAAAGCTGTTCCTATGAAATTTGTCTGAAGTTTTTATGCGGGAATATTACTTTCTGCTGAACTATCAACAGGGGCTAAATATTCTGTGGTAAAATGGTAATATATTTCTATAATACTTTGAAAGACACAGATATACTGCAGAAATTTAACATCATAACCCCCAGCCTCCCCCACACCAAATAAAAACAAAACTCCAACTGCTTCTTTTTCTTCTCCTCTCTTCTACTCTCCCTCCACCTATGTTCTTTCTGCTCTACTTCTTCATGCCTCTTCCTCAGTTTTACACAGTAAGCATATCTTTGTGATAGTCAGTTTGGTTTAAGAAAACTTTAATTAGCCCTAAAAGATAACAGTGTTTGAGCCGTAGCCTGGAGTTCTTTTCCAGCAGACAAATTATTGAGGTTTAATTTAAATTCATATAATTTAAATGAATATAGTTTGCCTGGTATACACTATCTGGAGGAGATTTTTGTCTAATTTTTAGGTTGGCAACCATAGTTTTATGCCCTCTAGTGGTAAGATGTTTGTATTTCATATTTTCTGATGCTTAGGATGCATAGAATTTCAGAGCCCAGAGGACCGAAGATGACGTTATAGGTGAGAGACTAAGACTCAGAGATGTAAGAGGATTTGCATAAGGTTGTTAGTTAGAGATAGAACTAAGACAAGTCTTATATCTCCTGATTACCAATGTAGTGTTCTTTTTAAAACAAGACTCAGTGGTATATATGTATGTCTGAGGATTTGCTTAGAATAATTTGAAGATATTTACTGTGGGAAGATAGTTATATTTTGGGTTATTTCTATTCATTCATAATTACTGTTGATGTCTTTGTTGTAGTGGTGTTTTGAGAAATAGAAAGACCCTTGGACTTAGTAGAGTGACTGAGATGGGAAGGGAAATGGAAATCATATTTAACTTTGAGAAGATACAATGATTGGCTTTAAGCACTTGAAGCATTATTTGTGGGAGAGGGTTGAGAGCTTATTTTTAGCTGTTACATTGAGAACAGAAAATGTTAAGTATTGTATCTCTGTGCTTGTCCTGGAATGGTCAGGTTTCTTTCAGTAGAATAGGAGGAATAGGAGAGAGTCAGGGCCTAGAACTAAACATATTTTTTACAGACATACCCAGATTAAGTTCTGTGTTGAAAGAAGAGTTAATTTTGGCAGTTCTCCCTATCTGCCCTGTCACAGTACAGCTACTAACGATGGCAAGTCAGGCAAGCAGAAAGCTTCAAGGGTAGATAGAGACATTTGAAGTGATCACAAAGGTAGTTGGAATAAGCATAGAGGAGGGAGGACATTGCCCTGAGGAGAGGTTTAAGAGCCAGTTGACACCATGACACCAGCTATTGGTGAGAAGCATTTGAGGACTAGGTTTAGGGTGACTTGGATTCACATATGTGGTCTGCCACTTACCAGGTGCACCAGTTAATAATGCGGATTTTGTAATCAAAGAAAACACGATAATTTCAAGAGGAACATCAAAAGTGCTCTATTCAAAGTAATGTCCATCGCTAGCCACATTTCCCCATCTTTCAGGTAATTTGTGGATACCGTCCCAATAGAACTTTTCTTGTTTTGAGGCAAACATTCAGAGACCCACTTTTCCACTTCTTCATATGTTTTGAAGTGCTGCTCAGAAAGTGTGTGTGCCATCGATTGGAACAAGTGGTCATCTGAAGGAGCAAGGTCAGGTGAATACGACAGGTGGGTTAATCCTTCCCAGGCAAGATCTTTTATCGTGTCTTTAACTGGTTTTGAAGTGTGTGATGGTGCATCATCGTGAAGCAAAATTACTTTGCCGTGTCTTCTGGAACATTCTGGTCGTTTCATGATCAAAGCATGGTTCAAATTAATTATTTGTTGTCAGCAGCGATCAGTATTAACAGTTTCACCTCGTTTTAGAAGCTCATAATACACCCCACCTTCCTGATTCCACCACACGCAGAGCATTGTCTTCTTTCAGAAGCAATTTGGCCTTGCAGTCAATGTTGATGGTTGACCTGGATCAGCCCATGATTTTGTGCGTTTGGGATTCTGAAAATAAATCTACTTTTCATTGCTAGTCACAATTTGATGCAAAAAAAGACTAGGGGGTGGGTTAGAGAGCAACCAAAGGACTTGTATGCATGCATATTAGTATAACCAATGGACACAGACACTGGGGCAGTGGGGGCTTGCCAGGGGTGGGAATGGCTGGGTGGGGGTGGGTGTCAATTGGGGAAAAAGGAGACATATGTAAAACTTTAGACAATAAATTATAAATAGACTTTCTTTCCTGCCGTTGAAGCAACATTTTTTTTTAAAAAATTAAATCTTTATTGTTCAGATTATTACAGTTGTTCCTCTTTTTTCCCCCCCATAGCTCCCCTCTACCCGGTTCCCGTCCCACCCTCCGCCCTCACCCCCCACCGCTGTCCTAGAATGATTAGGTGCACGATTTTTGTCCAGTCTCTTCCCGCATCCCCCACACCCCTTTCCCCCCAAGAATAGTCAGTCCACTCCCTTTCTATGCCCCTGATTCTATTATAATCACCAGTTTATTCTGATCATCAGATTATTTAGTCACTTGATTTTTAGATTCACTTGTTGATAGATGTGTATTTGTTGTTCATAATTTGTATCTTTATCTTTTTCTTCTTCTTCCTCTTCTTAAAAGATACCTTTCAGCATTTCATATAATACTGGTTTAGTGGTGATGAACCCCTTTAGCTTTTCCTTATCTGTGAAGCTCTTTATCTGACCCTCAATTCTGAATGATAGCTTTGCTGGATAAAGTAATCTTGGTTGTAAGTTCTTGGCATTCATCACTTTGAATATTTCTTGCCACTCCCTTCTGGCCTGCAAAGTTTCTGTTGAGAAATCAGTTGACATTCGTATGGGTATTCCCTTGTAGGTAATTGAGTCTCTTTCTCTTGCTGCTTTTAAGATTCTCTCTTTGTCTTTTGCTCTTGGTATTTTAATGATGATGTGTCTTGGTGTGGTCCTCTTTGGATTCCTTTTGTTTGGTGTTCTCTGCGCTTCCTGGACTTGTAAGTCTATTTCTTTCACCAGGTAGGGGAAGTTTTCTGTCATTATTTCTTCAACTAGGTTTTCAATATCTTGCTCTCTCTCTTCTTCTGGCACCCCTATAATTCGGATGTTGGTACGCTTGAAGCTGTCCCAGAGGCTCCTTACACTATCTTCGTATTTTTGGATTCTTTTTTCATTTTGCTTTTCTGGTTGGGTGTTTTTTGCTTCTCCATATTTCAAATCTTTGACTTGATTCTTGCGATTCTCTGGTCTGCTGTTGGGAGTCTGTATAATATTCTTTATTTCAGTCAGTGTATGCTTAATTTCTGGTTGGTCCTTTATCACAACATTGAGGGTCTCACTAGATTTCTTGAGGGTCTCATTGAGTTTATCGGCGATTTCTAGAAAATTCTTGAAAAACCTTAAAAGTGTTTTAAACTCTATATCCAGCAGTTTGCTTTCCTCCATTTCTGTCATTTGTGTCCTGTTTCTTTGTCTCTGCATTTTTTATGCTTCGCTGTGTCGATAGAGTGGCTTTCTGTGCTAGGTATCCTAAAGGGCCCAGTGGCTCAGCCTCCCCAATTACCTGAGGTAGACACTCTTGGTGCACCCCCTTGTGGGCTTTGTGCACAGTCTTGTTGTAGTTAAGCCTTGATTGTTGTAGGTAACACTGGGAGGAATTGACCTCCAGGCCAATTGGCTGTGAGAATCAGCTGTGTCTATGGTGGGAGAACTTCTGTGCTGAAGACACCCTTCTGGGGCAAAACTTGCTTCAGTGGGGCTTTGGTGCTCACTGAGTCTGCTCCCTGAGTGTGTCCCTTATGGATCTGAGGAGTTGTAATTGGATGGTCCCACTCTGACCATTGAGTACACTGGCTCTTGGATCTAAGGAGGTGCTAATCTAGCCTCTGCCTGAGGCTACCCAGCAGAAGCCAGCTGTAAAGCAATGCAAGTTGCCCTGGGGCTTTGGGGCAGCTGCAGTTTCTTAAGTAATTTTCAGATTACAAAGGGCTGGGCCTTTCATATGCAAAAGCCTCCCTGCATGGCTTGGGCGGGGCAGGTCCCAGGGGATCAACAGGGTGGGCCGAGCGAGCAGTATGGCTGCTCTCAGTCCTGCCCTCAGAGGCCCTGGCAATCGCTGCGAGTGCCTCCGAGAGAAAGCTGCCCTCGAGTTCCGACCAATGCCAGACAGTCCCGTTTCTCCCATATGAGTCTTGGTCCCCAGAGACTAGCCCAGAACTGGAGCTCAGAGCCTGAGACTCCCTCCCCATTGAAAAAGACAATCGTGTCCTCAGCCGCCAGCCCTCTCTGCATGCACCTCCGAACCTTTGTATTTTACTTCCGCACTGCACCTCCTCTGAGTCTCGGTATGCTTTTCTCTTTCCTTTTAGTTGTAGAATTTCCACTCAGCCAGCCTTCCTGTGGTTCTGGATGATGTCTGTTCTGTCTTTTAGTTGTATTTTTTTTTTTAATATATTTTATTGGTTTTTACAGAGAGGAAGGGAGAGGGATATAGAGTTAGAAACATTGACGAGAGAGAAAGATCCATCAGCTGCCTCCTGCACGCCCCCCACTGGGGATTCGCCCGCAACCAAGGTACATGCCCTTGACCGGAATCGAACCCAGGACCCTTCAGTCCGCAGGCCGACACTCTATCCACTGAGCCAAACCGGTTCGGCTTTTTAGTTGTATTTTTGAAGTGGTTGTGCGAGGCAGCACTGTCTGGTGTTTACCTATGCCGCCATCTTGGTTTCTCCTCTGAAGCAACATTTTACTGATGACTTTTCAGTTTTCCACTTGTCTTTCGTTCAGTTGATGTGGCACCCATTTTCCTTCCTTTAAAATAGTTCCCATTGCTTGTAAACTATTGGAAATTGTTTGCTGAGCAATGTTTAATCTTTCTGCAAGTTGTTTTTGAGTTTGACATGCATCTTCATCCAATAATGCTTGTAGTTGTTGGTCTTCAAACTTTTTTGGTTGACCTGGACATTCTTTGTCTCTCACATCAAAATCATCACTTTTAAAGCGTTTAAACCAGCGTTCACAAGTATCTTGAGATGGAGCATGTTCACCATAAACTTCCCGAAGTATTCAGCAGCACTTTTTCTCAAAATATAGTAATGAATTATAACTTGCCACAAATGCTCTTTTTTGGCACGAAATTCGACATTTTTAAGTGTAAAAATATCTATGATGTTAACACCTTCAGCAAATTTGACATATGAAGTTTTGAAGCTTGTTGTCAATACAACAAAATAGCATACATATCAAATCACATATGTGTCAACATATGTGTAACTCCATCTATTGAAAAAAAATCCATATTATTAACTGGTACACCTAGTATTTATACAGTGTGACTTTGGAAATATTACCTGATATGTAAGTTTATTTCTTTATGTGTACAATTGAGATTAATGTTTTTTTTCCCATAGGTTGTTAGGATTAAATGCCTCCTGTATAATAACTGCACAATACATGTTGATTGGGTCTAGATTTCAGGTGACTGACCTTAGCAAAAATAAAACCCCAGTCCTACAGAGAGTTGGATTCTGAACAAATATTTCAACATGCAGAAGAACTTTCTAGTACTTTGGGAAGTAGTTATTTCCTTTTTACTTAGAGCTATTAAAGCAGAGGATGAACAGTTGTTTGGGGATAATGTAGAAGGTATTAAAACATTGAATTGAATTGTTATAATTTTTGTTTTAATCATCAGATGTGAAATATAAAACTCATGAGGAGCATGATAATTTATTTCCTGTACCTATATTTTTGCTGTCTTTTGTTCTTCCTTCCTGATGCTCTAGTAGTGCTTTGTTTACTTTAGCATTTCTTTTGTGTTTGAACATTTTCCCTTCAGCTGCTCTTTAAGAATGGGTCTCCTAGTGGCACATTCTTTTAGTTTATCTTCATCTGAGAATGTCTGTATTTTCCCTTCATTCCTGAAAGATAGTTTTGCTGGAAATAGAATTCATAGTTGACAGCTCTTTTTTTAAGTACTTTAAAAGTGGTGGGCCACTTTCTCCTTACCTTCATGGTTTTTAGTGTGACATTTGCTTTCATTTGAATTGGTGTTATCTTGTGGGCAATATGTTGTTTCTCTTGGCTTCTTTCAAGATTTTTTTTTTCTTTTTAGTTTTCAGGAGTTTAGTAATGATATGTGTCTTGGTGCAAATTTCTTTGAGTTTATCCTGTTTGAGGTTCAGTCAACTTGAAATTTTTTTGGTGCTTTGCCAAATTTGAGAATATTTCAGCCATTATCTTTGAATATTTGTTCAGTCCCACTCTCTCTTCTCCTTCTGGTACTTCAGTAATATGAATATTAGATATTTTGTTATGGTCCCACGAGTCCCCACAATTCTGTTCTTTATATTTTGATTTATTTTCTCTTAGTTGTTCAGATTGGCTAAAATCTATTGATCTGTCCCAAAGTTCACTAGTTTTATGCTATGCCATCTCTGTTATACTATTGAACCCATCCACTGAGATTTTTATTTTAGATATTTTATAATTTGAGAATTTCTGTTTGATTTATAACTTCTGTTTCTTTGCTATTTTCTATTTTTTTATTTGTTTCAGAGAATTTGTGATTGGTTGTTGAAAAATTTTTATGACAGCTATTTCAAAATCCTTGTCAGATATTCCAACATCTGATTCATGTCTGTGCTGGTATTAGTTTATTGTCCTTCTCATTCAGGTGTGATTTTTTATGGTTCCTGGTATGATGGGTGATTTTTTTTATTATTACTTCCTTGACATTTTGGCCTTTAACTTAGTCATTCTGTTTATATTTACCATATGGACCATGATCTATTTTTGTGAGCTGATATTCCAGTGGCAGTTTAATTTTCAGAGCTTTTGTGGTGTTATAGTTTTATCTCCTTCCCCCACTGGTCCATGCTGGTGCTGCCTACTTGGCAGAAGATGTTGCCCAAGTTGGGATGTCTGATGTTTCTTGGTGGGGGAGGAGAATCTCAGGCCCACAGGACCTAAAATATTGAGTTGACATTTTTTTTCCTTTTAATGTTATGACACCACTGTCTTCTAGCTTGCATTGTTTATTATGAGAATTTTGCTGTTATTCTTATTTTTGTTACTATGAACATAATGTCTTTTTTCTCCATTTTTTTTTTTCAGATTTTCTCTTTATATCTTTTTAAAGTAGTATGACTAAGATGTGCCTTGGTGTAGTTGTCTCCATCTGTGTGTGTGTGTGTGTAGTTATGTGTGTGTGTTTGGCATTTGTAGAGCTGATAATTAGATTTTTATATATATGTAAATATATATATAAATATACATATTTCAGTCTGTATTTCATTTTGGAGAATTCTTGTTGTTAAACTTCAGGTTTTTTAAATATTTTTTTGTAGTGTCTAATTCATTAATTCTATTCAATGTATTTGTCATATCTCTATTCCTGAAAATATGCAACACAGTTATATTAACTTTGAATGTCCTTATCTACTAACTTTATCATCTGTGTCAATTTGAGGTCTGTTTCAATCAATTGATTTTTTTTCTCAGTATTCCTCACACTTTTCTGTTTCTTTTCATGCCTGGTATTTTTTTGCTGGATGTTATATTTTTGTGTTACTACAAATATTCTTGAACTTTGTCCTGGGATGTAATTAAATCACTTGGAAATATCTTTATTTATTTATTTTTTTTTGAGGCTTGGTTTTCGTTTGTTCGGTGGATGGGCCCACAGCAGTGTTTAGTCTAGGGTTGAGTTTTCTACCCTACCGAGGCAATACCCTTCTGAATTCTCTGCCTGAAGCCCAGGGAATTAAGTTAGTTTTACTCTTGGCTGTTGCAAATACAAATTATTCCTAGCCTTGTGTGATCTCTGGGGATCATTCTTTCTGTTTCTTTCATGGGGTTTATTCCCTGGCCTTACCTGGTTTTCTTAGTATACTCAAATACTAATCAATACACAGATCTTCAAAGACTCAGACCCTCTGCAGATCTTTGGACTTACTTCTCTTTTCCCATGAATCTCTCTTTTCTTTGGGATGCCACCCTGTGAATTCTAACTTCCTTGATTTTCCTGGACTACCAACTTCATTGCTTCAGCTCACTGTACTACTGGACTACACTTGGATTTCCCCTTCCTGTTCTGAAGCCTTGAAATTCTCACCAGGAAGTAAGCTGGGGCAGTCTCTGCATTTGTCTTCACATGGCGTTTTCCCTGTTTGTCTGTATCTGTTTTTTCTTACTGGGGCACTAGTCATTGGATTGGGGCCAACCCTAATCCAGTAAGACCTAATCTTAACTAATTCTATCTTTTAAAACCATATTTCCAAGAAGATTTTATTTTGTAGACATGAACCTAGTACATTTAATAACTCAATACATTTTCGATCTTCTGGGGCTTAGAAAGAGCTTAAAATTATTTAAATTCATCTAAAGATACCTAAGTACTTCATGATTAAAACCCAAAAGGTATATATAAAAAGAGCTAAAGAAGAGAGAGAAATAATTATGTTACTGAATTTTTTGTTTTGTTAATCCCCAATTGAAGGTATTTTTTCTATTGATTTTTAGAGAGAGTGGAAGGGATGGGGAGAGACTGAGAGAGAAACATTGATGTGAGAGACACATCGACTGGTTGCCTTTCACATGAGCCCTGACCTGGAGATTGATCCTGCAACTGAGGCACATGCCCCTGACCAGAATCAAACCTGCGAACCTTCAGTCTTGGGCCAACTCTCTAACCACTGAGCCAAACTAAGGTTATGTTACTTAATTTTTTAACAGATACCGTTGTCTTCTCAGTTTATATTCATATCTTTAGCACTATTTTTGAAATAAAAAGAATTTGATTGATTATGATAGTACGCATGGCATAATTAAAAGTTTTCTATATAATTAAAAGTTTCTCTCAAAGGTCTTCTGTGATAATAATATAAAAGTTGAATAGGTTGCTTGAGATACTGCACATTTTTGTCACAGTACCTATCCAAACATAGACTAGAAGAGTATGTTCAAATATAGAATGAACTACTATAAGAGTAAAGTATACATTATAGATAAGTTATGCCAGGACTCTTTCATCTTTCATTGATTATGATAGATTCCATTCTAACTATAAGCAAAATTCAAAGATGTATCTCTCCCAGATTGCCTTCTTCCAGTAGTACAATTATTTACTCATATAAATACCACTGCAATAAAAATAAAATTTTTTTGCCCTCGTCAGTGTGGCTCAGTTGGTTGGAGTGTGCTAAAAGATTTCAGGTTCCATCCCTGGTAGGAGCGTGTGCAGGAGGTAACCAGTCAATGTTCTTTCCTCCCTCCCTCCCTCCCTTCCTCCTTTCCTCCCTCCCTTCCTCCTTCCCTCTAAAACCAGTTGAAAAAATAAATAAATAAAAAATGTCTATCACTCTAAAAAGTTTGCTTGCATACCCTTTTTCATATCCATCCCTAATACCCATCCTTAGCCCTGGGCAACCAGTGATCTGCTTTCTATCACTATAGATTAGATTTGTCTTTTCTGAAATTTCGTATGAATGGAATCCTGTGGTATGTTCTTGTTTATATTCAGCTTCTTTTGCTCAGCATAATTATTTTGAAATTTATCCATGTTGTACGAATATCAGCAGTTTTTTCTTTTTTAGTGCTGAATAATATTCCATTGCATGGATACACCACAATTTATTTCTCCATTTACCTGTTAACAGCCCTATTTCGTGGTTTTTGATGCTATGGCATATGGTATTTTAAACTTTTATTGCTAGTATATAGAAATACAATCATTTTTTATATTGACCCTTTGAGGCCTTGCTAAACTTATTTATTAGTGCTTATATTTTCTTTTTAGATTTCTTAAGATTTTTCATAGTTGTCTGCAAATAGAGCCAGTGTTCTGCTTTTCCCATCCGTATGGCTTTTATGTATTTTTTTTCTCTTTATTGCAGTGGTTAGGACTTACAGTACAATGTTGAATTAAAATCATGATAGTGAACAATTTTTTTCTTTACTCTTGAAAGTATTACAGATATCCCCTTTGTTTGTTTTGTTTGTTTGCTTTTCCCCATTGATCCCCTCCACCCTGCCCTTGCCCCTCCCAGGCCTTCACCACTCTATTGTCTATGTCCATATATGAATATAAATTCCCCGGTTTATCACTCCCCAACCAACCACCCACCCACTCCTGCCTCCCCTCTAGTGGACATTCTTTTTTAAAAAAAATTCTTTATTGTTTAAAGTATTATATAAATCTCCTTTTCCCCCCATTGACCTCTCCCAGCCGCCTATATCCCCCAGCACATGCCCCTACTGTCTGTGTCCATTGGTTTTGCTCATATGCATATATACAAGTCCTTTGGTTGATCTCTTACCCCCCTCACCCCCCGCCTTCCCTCATAGATTGGACAGTATGTTTGATGCTTCTATGACTCTGGTTCTATTTTTGTTCAACAGTTTATGTTGTTCATTATATTCCACAAATGAGTGAGATCATGTGATATTTATCTTTCTCTGACTGGCTTATTTTGCTTAGTGTAATGCTCTCCAGTTCCATCTATGCTGTTGCAAATGGTAAGAATTCCTTCTTTTTTACAGCAGCGTAGTATTCCATTGTGTAGATGTACCACTGTTTTCTAATCCACTCATCTGCTGATGGCCACTTAGGCTGTTTCCAAATCTTAGCTATTGTAAATTGTGCTGCTATGAACATAGAGGTGCATATATCCTTTCTTATTGGTGTTTCTGTTTTCTTGGGATATATTCCTAGAAGTGGGATTACTAGGTCAAATGGAAGTTCCATTTTTAGTTTTTTGAGGAAACACCATACTGTGGTGTTTTGAGGAAACACCAGAGGGAATACCAGTGGCTGCACCAGTTTGCATTCCCACCAGCAGTGCAAGAGGGTTCCTTTTTCTCTACATCCTCTCCAGCACTTGTCGTTTGTTGATTTGTTGATTATAGCCATTCTGACAGGTGGATTTTTTTAAGTTTTTCTATTTCTGATTTTATTAGACTTATGACTTGATTTCTAGACAATATTGTTTTCTTTCCAAAACTTTACTGTCATGATACTGTGCTGTATCTGCCCTTGTATTTGCACTTCAAAAAACTCAGTTCAAGTCCTAAATATTCTTATAACAAGCTTTATGCTTCTCTCCTTGGCACCTAATGCAAGGCCTCACATAGTGTTATTGTTGAATAAATGAACTATGTAATAGTCTACTTGTCAGACTTTCTAAATTTGGCCTGGTTTTTCAGACCACAGAAATATGTATCTTGTACTGAAACTTAAGTCTGATCATTGTTTTCTGTGGCAATTCATTCTATTTTTTTTAAAAGCATTTTTATTGATTTCAGAGAGGAAGGGAGAAGGAGAGAGAGAGAGAAACATCAATGATGAGAGAAAATCATTGATTGGCTGCCTTCTGCACGCCCCCTACCTGGGGACCAAGCCCGCAACCCAGGCATGTTCCCTTGACCAGAATTGAACCCTGGAGCCCTTCAGTCCGCAGGCCAACGTTCTATCCACTGAGCCAAACCAGCTACGGCCATTCTATTTTTTGATCGTTCTCCTTCTCAAATGGTTCTTCCTTTATACTGAATCAAAATATATCCTCTGAATTATATCTTTGGCTCTAGTCTTCTCCACACTATCTTCTTCTGTATAATAGCTCTTCAGATATTTGGAGAAAGTTCTCATTAGTGTAAGTTTTCTGACTAAATCTTTTTTTTTTTTTTTAAATGTAATTGTGTCCTGACCCTTTACCAGTGTGATTGTACTTCTTACAGTGCTCTCCAGTTTGGACTCTTTAGTGACAAGGAATACAGACCCATCCCAGCTTCAGAGGAAGGAATGTCATAGGAAGTTTGACACTATAATGCTGCTAGAGTGAACTGGAGGTAGAACCTAGGCAGCTGCATGGTTTCTTTCTTGTGGTACCTCTGCTTCTTTCTACACGTGTATACGGTTAGCTTGTTTCTACTGGCAAGTCTTGGCCAAGAGTTTCTGCTGCTCTGTAACTTCGGTTTTACACATGACCCCTTTCTGTCACAACAGCACGTCGTTATGTGTCTTTTTGGCTGCTTTATTCAGTTTCTTCCTTTTTAAAATAAATTCAGAATTCCCTAGCAGAGGAATTTGATTTGTCTAGGTCACTCTGGTCATAAGTTGCTTGCCAGTTTATAGTTGTCCTTACCCACCTTATAGCCCCATTCATTTGTTCAACAGCATGCTATTAAGTATCTAATATATACCAGGAATTATTCTAAGTGCCTGGGTAGGACACATCAGTAAACAAAGCAGGCCAAAATTCATTGTTTTCATTCTAGTGAAGTGAGACAGACAAACAACAGTAAATGTAATAACCAAATAAGTGATTTAGTAATTCTCTCTGGCTGGTGGAAGGAGTACGAGCATGGCTGCTGCCCTTCCTTGAACTGTGGACTTTGCCATTTTGTTAGAGGAGTGTGGGCAGATGGACATCATAAGACAAGTCAAGTGTAGATAACTTCTGAACTAGTTGTTTAGATAAACATCATAGAAAAAGATTTAGTGAATTATGCATTAGAGAAGCATTTCTTAAAGTTCAGAGTCTATATTTAAACAAACTTTCTACATCAGGGTTGGCAAAAGTAGGTTTACAGTTGTAATACAAATAAATGACACAATAGTTAATAAATAATAACACAAGAATAAACTTTCACATACTCACAACTGTAAACCTACTTTTGCCTACCCCTGTATATACTTGGTATATCTACACTGTAACACACATAGAAGTCAATTAAATAATTTTTGTCAATTGTTATGGTCAACAAATACTAAGCATCCTGTTTTGTGTAGAGCAGAGTACTATATTTTATTTCTCCACCTAATTAATCCCTACTTATTATTTTTTTAAAAATTAAATTTATTGGGGTGACATTGGTTAATAGGATCATACAGGTTTTAAGTGTACATTTTTATGATATTCTTAGTTCTTCTGTAGATTTACTTCTTCCACCTAGCTACTGGCAACTTCACACCAACAGTATACTAGTTAGCAACCCCAGAGAATACTTTTTGACTCTTCTGGAGTCATTGGCCAAGGCTAGAAAACCTGCCACGAGGGTAATGGATGGTTGGCTCATCTTAGGTCAGTTGCTAATCCTAGTGATTGGCCTGGGTAGCCTGATAGCTCTTCCAGGACCCAAGGGAAAGTGGGTTACCAAACATAAAGGAGGGAAAAGTGTGCCTGGCCGCACCAGTATTTCCTCATCCTGTCTAAATTTGTTTTGGGCAGCTTGTCTAGCATATCTACTTTTTCTTTCAAAGAAAGCCATTTCCAAATGTTCTGGTATCTTGCCAAGGATTGCCCCCCCCCCCCCCCCCTTTTAATATAGTAACTCCATTTGGCCATTATATTTCTTGATTTTATAATGGGGTAGGAGAGTAGGGTCCGAAAAACAACAACAACAGGAAGGCACTGACTAATAACTGCTCCTTCCTTCTCTCAAGTCAGCTGCATACTATGCAGGGGACAATCTTTTGCCGCCTAGCACCCCTTCTTTCTAGGAAATGGTCCCCTTTCTTTTGAGTAATTTCTCCCTTCCCCCTACCCATGTAATACAGATAGAAGCTGCTTTTACAGCCACTCTGATTGACATGACCAGCTTCACCTCTGGACATAAGGATCAGTGCGCAGGTGTCTGGGCACCTGACTCTGAAACAGTCTTCCCTCATTGTTCCTTGTTCTTCAATACAAAAAGTCATCTTCTCGGAATTTTTAAATACAACCATTATTGCCTTAAAAATAGTTATCATATAAAATATAAGAACTTGGGAAATGTTTAAACGTTCAGACTAAATGCTTATAAATCAAGAAGCAATATTCAGAAAATATTTGTTTACTTTTGCAGAGTACTTTCATAAGCTCCTCAACAGTTGTTAGCTCCAGCAATTTACATATTTGGAAACCAAGTTATTGTAGCTCTCTCTACATTTTATTTGCAGTGAAATATCAATCTACCATTTTATTGTTGCTTTTTTTCTAACCTAATTTTCATTTTCATATAACCGAAAGTCTTACCACCATGAATCATATTTCTGTGTGCATTTATAAATGTTATATCTCCATTTCAAACTAAACTTTCATGTTTTTGAAACACTGCATATTATTGGGAAATCCATAAATAATACGTTGCTTCTAGAGACTTTTGAAAGTTATGCTCCTGCCAGAGAGGAATTTTTTATCTGTCAAATTTGCAATAATTAAAACAAGTAAAAATTTAAAATAACAGTTGTTGGTAAGGCTGTAGTGAAAATGCCAGTGTCATTCTTATACACAGAATGTTAAAAAAAATTGTTAAATGTCTTTCTGGTGGGCCCTTTGGCTTTGTGTGATCTTTAAAATTTTCATACTCTTTAACCCAGTAGTTGTATTTCCAAGAATTCTTTTTTCTGTGGAAAAGTGAGATGAGGGTAAGTATTTATATATAAAGGGCCTTATTTAGCATTATTTATAATAGTGAGAAACTAGACAATGTACATACTACAGCAAAGGCCCACTGTAAAATATTAAGTACTACACCAATATATAAAGCCAGGTTTAGTATGACCTCAATTCTGTAGAAAAAGTACATGTTAACAAAACCTCCCTATTTCATCCCTAGGATAAAATAGTCCAAAATGTTAACAGTAATTCTCCTCAGGTATGGGAATGTGGGTGATTTCTTCTTTATATTTTTATATATTTGAAAAAATTTGCAGTTAACATATATTTTTATATTTAGTAAAAATTAATATGATAAACTATTTTAAGAGCCTAAAATATATTAGCTATGACTTTCAGAACTAAACAGAAAATATAGGAACACCTGATTAAATATGATGAGCTAAAAAACATGCATTTATCTCTGTTTAAAAAGACAGGGAGATGTAAGCTTAAAACAATTTCTGTCAGTAGTAATGAATTTATTAAAATAAACATTTAACTCTGTATGAACTAAGTGCCAGGCATTTGGTATGCTAGTGGATACAAAGATGGTGCTGAAAGAAAAAGCTGGCTGTCTTTTCTTCTAGAAAGTTTTCCATGGTCTTTCTGCTAGACTAGATTTGGTTCCCTTCTATCATTGTGCTTATGATGATATACTGAAGTTATCAGTTTATTTGCTTGTTCTCCAATAGGTTATGAGTTCCTTGAGGATGGGGGCCATGTCTTTTTCGTGTGTGTATTTCCAGTACCTAGCCATTTTTTGAATTAGTTCTGCTTGAGATATCAGAAGTGGTGATGTTTGAGGTGGATGAAAAATGAATGCGTGTGATACATCACTTTTTGTTTAGTTTACTCTTTTTTAAAATATTTTATTGAATTTTTACAGAGAGGAAGGGAGAGGGATAGAGAGTTAGAAACATCAATGATAGAGAAACATTGATCAGCTGCCTCCTGCACACCCCCTACTGGGGATATGCCCGCAACCAAGGTCGAACCTGGGACCCTTAAGTCCGCAGGCGGATGTTCTATCCGCTGAGCCAAACCTGTTAGGGCGAGTTTAGTTTACTCTTAATGAAATCCTGCATTTCCCTATAATGATGGATATATGAGGAGTTACTGTACTGCAACAGTTGTTAACTTTAATTGAGAATGTTTTTATTTTGCCTTTTTCAAATGTGACCAGTTTTAGAGCATAGTACTGAGTTGGTTAGTAAAATTAACTTAACTTTCTATTTATCTTTATAGGTAAAAATATGGCCATAAAGTGTTTAAACTCTAAGTGAGGGGTAAGGAGGAAGTTAAATGTACAGGGATCAGAGTGAAGGATGATAATGGGTGATTAAAAAAATTTAACAGAGAAGGTAGGAAAACATATATTAACAATTTGAATCAGGTGTTACAGGCTTACTTAAGTTAGATGTACATATAATCAGAATGTTGCTTTCACTTCATAGTAAGCTGGGACACAAAGTAAAATATGCCAACTCATGAAGCTCTTTAAAAAGTGTAGCAAAAAGCAGTTTAGACCTCACATATACTTTCTTTTTTTAAAAAATAGATTTTTATTGATTTCAGAGAGGAAGGAAGAGAGAGATAGAAACATCAATGATGAGAGAGAATAATTGGTTGGTTGCCTCCTGCACGCCCCCTACTGGGAATCAAGTCCACAACCTGGCATGTGCCCTTGACTGTAATTGAACCCAGGACCTTTCAATCCACATGCTGATGCTCTATCCACTGAGCCAAACCAGCTAGGGCTAACATATACTTTCCATTCCCAAATTACTCACAGATTACATCCCCAAGATTCAAGAATAAGTCAATCCATTCTTTAGTGTCCCAGGATAATTTTATAACAATAATGGCACAGACAAGTGGTGGCACTTGGTGGTGGTGATAGGATGCTACTAGCATCTAGTGGGTTGAGGCTAAGGATGCTACTAACCATCCTACAATGCACAGGACTTAGACCCTTTCCCCGCAACCTTCCCATAAACACACAATCTGGCCCAAAATGTCAGTAATGCTGATGTTGAGAAACTCTGCCTAGACCAATGATGGTGAACCTATGACATGCGTGTCAGAGGTGACACGTGAACTCTTTTTTTTGGTTGATTTTTCTTTGTTAAATGGCATTTAAATATATAAAATAAATATCAAAAATATAAATCTGTTTTACTATGGTTGCAAATATCAAAAAATTTCTATATGTGACATGGCACCAGAGTTAAGTTAGGGTTTTTCAAAATGCTGACACGCCGAGCTCAAAAGGTTCGCCATTACTGGCCTAGACAATAGTCAAGTTCCCAGGCCACTGTAAAAGTCTTTATTTTACTCATAATACTGCTTATGACCCATAACTGAAGCTTAGTGCTAGCTACCATTTTGTCACTTAAAAGTACTTTGCCTCCATTGAAAAGTTCTTTTAAAGTTTCAACTTGAGATACTGAGAAGATTGCTTTCCTTATTGGGAACAAAGGCAGTTACTCCCATGGTGTGATAGAGACTCTAGATTTTAATGTTTCTGTCTATTTTTTTTTTTAGCTTTTCATATATATGTTACTTTTGAGAGTCTGTTGGATATAATTGCCTGTCATTTCAGTATTATGTTTAGAAGGTAAATGTTTTTGTGTCCTTTAAATCTTGAACATATTTAATCAATATATCAATTTATTCAACAAACATTCATTTATAAATAAGTATTAATATAATGAGTATTCAGATTTTATAATATCCCATTTATTTTGATTTTATTAATAGGGTCAGGAGCAGGTCTGGGGAAAATAATCCAGAGATTTCCACAGAAGGACTGGGATGATACACCTTTTCCACAGGGAATTGAATTGGTAAGTTGATGGTGCATTATTGTACTTTTATAATGATACTTTTCTTATGTTATATTTATGATTATATTTATGTTATAGTTACTTTTGAATAATTTGGTGATTTAACTGTAACATGTTACTAGAAATAATCCCTCATCCCAGTACCCCAAGCACAGTAACCTTTGAATGTATTGATTCTGGAATGTCTGTTTTGTTGTCCATTTTTCCATTTAAACTTCTCTCTAATATTAAATGCTGGAAGCCGGTCCATCCTTGCTGCTTGACACAGTCGCTGCAGGAAAGAAACATCTGCACAGCATATGTTTCAAGGGACCTGGCATATATAGCATAGTGTTCTTAATATGTTTGCTCTCCTTAGCACCATGTGTTTTAACCAAGGTCACCTCTCCGAGAAAGGTTGTTTCCCCAGGTGGGGATTTTTCCCTGAGGTTAGGGAGGAGATACAACCCCTTAATTAAGTGCCAGGCGGGTAGTTAAGCTACATAATCTTTACTCCCTGGAATTGAGATAAGAAACGCCCTAACCTTTGTAATAGAAATTGACAGGATTAAAATCGGCTGGTATAAATACGGATGTAACAAGACAATAAACTTCAGATCATCATCAGATCCTCATCAGGTCCTAACCAGAACTCCGACCAGAACTTTGGCTGGAGATCCTGGCTAGAGGTCCTGACTAGGCTGCTGATCAACTGAAGGCTGTCTTCGTGTCATTCCTTCTTCGCTGACTCCGTCCACACCTTTGGGAACCCCTGGACCTGCTGGGGTTGGACCCCAGCAATTAAAGAATAAATTGATCTTTATGTACTTGGGAGCTGAAAAGTTCCTTTGACTCTTCAGTTAAAATGTTAGCCTAGTAGCTTTAGTGATAGTGTGTCACTACACAAATGTTTATTATATTTTTTTGGAAAATTTCCAGATTATTGTTTTGATGAAAACTAAACAAACAGACAAAAAGAAAGGTTAGTTTAATGGTGACCAGTCATGTTGAATTCACAAACCCAAATTCTCTTTTTAGGAACTTTAGGTTGCTTTATCATAGTGCAATTCAGCTGCTTTAATTTTTGTCTGCCATTTTAAAGGAATGTAATGGTTGTGCATAATTAATAATGGCTAGTACATCCTATCTGGTGGCTGTTTCATGATGGTTAAGTGAGGGACTGGAAAGATGATCACTAAAGTATTTTTCAATATGACTATGCAGTTTGGTTCTCAAACATACTGTAGTATGTGTATATGTGTGTGGCCGGCAGGGGGGGGGCAGTTAGGGGCAACCAGGCCAGCAGGGGGGCAGTTAGAGGTGATCAAGCCAGCACAAAGAGGCAGTGAGGGGCAATCAGGTCTGTTGGGGGGGGGGGGGGGGGCAGTTAGGGGTGACCAGGCAGGCAGGCAGGTGAGTGATTAGGAGCCCGCGGTCCAGGATTGTGAGAGGATTGTTCGACTGCCGGTGAAGGCCCGATCTCTGGGATCCTAAGTCGGCAGTTGGACATCGCTCAAGGGGTTCTGGATTGGAAAGGGTGCAGGCTGGGCCGAGAAGACCCCCCTCCCCATGCACGAATTTCATGCACTGGGCCTCTAGTCTCTATATATAAAAGCCTAAGGGACTGAACGACCAAATGACTGAACGACCAGTTAACCGGTTGCTATGATGCACACTGACCATCAGGGGCAGACGCTCAATGCAGGAGCTGCCCCCTGGTGGTCAGTCCGCTCCTACAGCCAACCTCCTGTAGCCAGCCAACCTCCTGTGGTCCTTCTCCCCCCCCCAGCTGGCCCTGATATGCCCCAATTGGGACCGGGTGAGTTAGCCCTGAGTGCCAGCCAGGCCAAGGGACCCCACCTGTGCACGAATTTGTGCACCGGGCCTCTAGTTTGGTATAATATGATAGTGAAGTGTGGAGACTCTGGAGGGGACTACAAATCCCAGCTGTATGGTTTGACTTTTGACAAGTTAACTTCTTTGAGCAGCAGAATCCTCATTTATAAAATGAGGATAATGACACTACTAATCTCATAGGGTTTTTTTAAGATAAAATGGGTTAAAAATGCACATAAAATGCTTAGAACAATTTATTCTATAAAATAAGTGCTCATTAAATGAGGTAGCTAGTTTATTATTGTTGTTGCTGCTGTTTGTTCGACATCTTGTAACACCTGCCCCAGAAGAAATATTCATCTGTTAGCATGGATCAGAAATATCAATTAGGATAAAACTGATGTTGAAAAAAATTGTGAATTTTTAAATTTTTGCTAATGACTGTCCATTTCTGCTTCACTAAAGATAAAAAATACATTGCTGAATGCCTAATTTTGGTTATTTGTAAAGAAGGGAGCATTTTCTGTAGACACACATAAAAAGTAAATTTTGAATTTTGCTATTAAAAATGGGGAAAGAATGTGGGGATCATAGAAAAAGTAACTTTTTGGGAAGCCCCTTGTATTCCTTTTTTTCCTCCCCCACATGCCTATAAATATTAGTAATTGGCTTTCCTGTATGAATAACTAGGTATTTATTTGTACTATTAAAGCTTTTAAATCCTCTTTAAGCATCCTTTCAGTGATGACTGAAAGGGGAAATTTTTGTTGCTGGACCGTTTTGAACTTTTTTAAAAATATATTTTTATTGATTTTTAGAGGGAGAGAGAGGGAGAAGAATAGAGAGATAGAAACATAAATGATGAGAGAGAATCATTGATCAGCTGCCTCCTGCACTCCCCCTACTGGGGATAGAGCCCACAACCCCGGGCATGTGCCCTGACCGGGAATCAAACCATGACCTCCTGGTCATGGATCAACGCTCACCTGCTGAGCCACTCTGGCTGAGCCCTTTTTGAACTTTCTGTGAGTTCCTACCTTCTCTCACATCAAAGCATGGAGGGGTATAAACTACAACAGTTTGACAATTTGAACAGTGAACTGCCTTCATAAGTTTCAAGAACAGTAGACATTATTGGGGTAGAGAGATATGGTCTGATACTCGACATTTTTTAAAATATATTTTTATTGATTTCAGAGAGGAAGGGAGAGGGAGAGGGAGAAACATCAATTATGAGAGAGAATCATTGATAGACTGCCTCCTGCACTCCCTACACTGGGGATCAAGCCCATACATAACTCAGGCATATGCCCCGACCTCGTGGTTCATAGATTGAAGCTCAACCACTGAGCCATGCCGGCTGGGTAGGCACTAGCTATTTAGCTGATTGACAAGGGATGATTGTTGTGTTTTGAAATTCAAGGGAATAGATGGTGTGATGTTTCTCCAGTAGTGAGGGAGGGACACTTACTGATTTTATTATTTAGTAAATGTTTTTTTCTTTGTATGACAGACACTCCTGTGTTCAAGTGCTGTCAGTGGCTTTCCAGTAACAAGTAGAGTTATACGCTGCTAATTGGTGGAATGGAGGTGATGATAAGTAGACAGAATTTTTCCTCACCTGACATTTTCCCAGATGACTTCTTGGCTGATTCTTAGCAAAGCATTTCAAGATTTTTTGGGGCTAGATTTTATTTAGTAATAAAGGGTAAAGGGGGCCAAATATATGGTGATGGAAGATGATTGGTCTTTGGATGGTGGGCACACAATGCAATATACAGATCATGTATCATAGAAATGTACACGGAAGCCTATTAGTATATGATCTTATTAACCAATGTCACTCCAATAAATTAACAAAAAAGAATATTTGAGCTGCTGGATTACATTAGAAATTTCTTTTTTCTTTTTCTGTAATTGATAGCAATTCTAATCCTCTAATGTTTACTGTGCTGTGTCAAGTAAAACATTAATTTATTTAACATCTGTCAAAATTCATTTAAAAACAATAGAATCATTAACTTAATATTTCATTGTGTTTTTATTATTTATTGCTTTGGGCTATACTTTGTATAGTAGGGACATACAACTGTTCTTCATATGAACAGCAATAACTTGAATAACTGTGAAATACTGTGTAACTAGAGTAACTCCTATAGCTTCAAGACCAGAAATAAGCCTAATAAAATCTTAGACTAATTGAAGGTGATCTGGCTCGGTCTCTAAGTGGTTTGTTGATTTTAGGGTGATAGTGGCCCTTTTGTGATGATTTACAGAGGAGAAAAATCTTACCCTTTCCAAGGTAGTAGAACAATTTTTAGCATATAATATTAATGTTAATATTTAACAATTGTATAGGACTGTGATGAACTTACATAAATTAGATGATACATGGTAGTGTATCTAATTTACAGATAAGTAAATTAAAGATTAGGGAGTTTAAACCATTTTATTAGGGTCTAACAGCTGAGATGCAGCAGAGTTAGGATTCAACCCAGGTCTTTTGACTCTTAGTGTGAGCTAAGATCTGAGAATATTCTGAAAGTGACACTTTAAACTATGATTAGCATTTGTATTTTAGTGTAAATGTAGGATCTGAAAACAGGGTTCTATGATTTGGAAGAACTTAGGTTTAGAAATGTTAAAAGAATGCTGCGTATTAGATGGATACCAACTTCACTTATTTTGTCTGAGGACAAGTCTGTGTTCAGAGCACAATATTATATTGAAATTATTTTCTATTTCCACCTCTTCTTTCCAGACAGCATATATTTGATTTGTTTAAAGTCTAAAGGAAACATAATTGTGTCCCGTCTGATGACTAAACTTTATGACTTGTAGGAAAGGATTTTAGGCATTCAGTCTCTAAAAAGTCAAATCCCAAATTTAATTTAGAGGATGCTGAATTTATTCTTTGGGCTTTTATGTAAAGGAATTGCCTTCTTTTTCTTTTCTTCTATTGGGAAATGCTGAACTTTAATTTGGATGGATTTTAAAAATAAAAATATGAAAATAAGCTAAACCAAACATAATGACTACTTTTCCAATTCTGGGATATTTTTAACTTTTTCTTGTGTTTTTTAAGCATACAAGGAAACCACAGACAGTCATATAAATAAAGTTTCTGTTAATTTTAGTAACAATATTTCAAAGAAAATTTAAGAATTGTTTTGCAGAGGCATTCTATGGCTAACAGTCTATTTTGGACTATGGGAAGAAATGTTTTTATTGGCTAACTTTTGTTTTTTTATTTTTTATTTTTTAAATACATTTTTATTGATTTCAGAGAAGAAGAGAGAGGGAGAGAGATAGAGAGATAGAGATGGAAACATCAATGATGAGAGAGAATCATTGATTGGCTTCCTCTTGCATCTCCCCCCCCCCCCCCCCCCCCCCACTACTGGGGATCAAGCCCACAACCCAGGAATGTGCTCTTGACCAGAATCGAACCCAGGACCTTTCACTCCACAGGCTGACGCTCTATCCACTGAGCCAAATCAGCTAGGGCTTGGCTAGCTTTTGGACATCAGCAAACCAGTATTGTTTTGGCATTAGCTTTTTTTATTTTTAAAGATGCCCTAATTTTTTTAATATTATAATTCAGAAAATGTGCCATATTTTTAAAAAATATATTTCTTTATTGATTTCAGAGAGGAAGGGAGAGGGAGAGAGAGATAGAAACATCACTGATGAGAGAGAATCATTGATCGGCTGCCTCCTGCACGCCCCTTACTGGGGATCGAGCCCGCAACCCAGGCATGTGCCCTTGGCCGGAATTGAACCTGGGACCCTTCAGTCCGCAGGCCAACGCTCTATCCACTGAGCCAAACAGGCCAGGGCAAATGTGCCATATTTTTATTAGGGACTGTCTGCACTGAGACATTTGTAGATCTGTCTAATTGTTTTCTTTTAATCTTCACCTGAGGATTTTTTTCCCATTGATTTTTAGACAGAATGAAAGGGAAGGACGGAGGGGTGGGGGAGAGAGAAACATCAATGTGTGAGAGACATCGATTGGTTGCCTCCCTTACATACCCAGACTAGGGCTGGGGATCAAACCTGCAACTGAGATATGTGCCCTTGACTGGGAATTGAACCCATGACCCTTTGGACTGTAGGCCCACACTCTAACCACTGAGCAAAACTCACCAGGGCTCTCTAATTTCTTTTTAGAAAGCTAAGGTACTATGTTAAAAAAATGCTGTGACTTGAGTAAAAGAGGAATAAACGTTGAGTTATTAGAGTTTCTAAATTTGAGGTTCTTAAGAAATTAGTTTTGTTATTTAAATTATAGAATAGTGATTTGCCTACCTTCAATTGAATCCATTTTTCTGTAATTGTAAGTATAGATTGCAGAGAAGAGGGGGAAAATCTTGTATTAAACGTTTGCAGTTGTAACATAGGAGAAGTAGCCTTAGTATAGGATGCTATTTGTGGGCAGAGAAGTATAAGTACCATGTATACATTCATTCTTTAAGCTGTTTAGAATGCATTGAATACAACAAATGGGAGAGTAGTTGTCATTCTGGCCTAGATATAGATACTGTTTGTTCAGGGAACTGAGTATAGAAAGGATGGGAGAGACTTTTCTCCCTTTTTGCAGAGGAAAATGCATGATAGGAGAATGACAAAGGTAGTAAACATACTGGATAACAGAATCAGAGGCACAAAGATTTTAAATGGCTGGAATTATAGGCCCTTTATCTGAGAAGATGAACTATAATAGATAAAAACATTGGTTCTTGCACGTGAGTATAATAAGTTAGCTGTGTAAGTAATCATTTAGAATAAAGATAGGATAATTTGCCAGCTAGAGAGATTTGAGAAATACAAGAAGACAGCTAAAAGTAAAAAATATATACTTATAAAGATACTTAGGTAGCATCTAACCCTCTGTGCTGAGGTAGGGCACTTGGTGATGAATTCAGTTTTAAAGATGGTGTAAAGGATATGTGGAAGGACTCTTGATTTTGTGTAGCGTTGAGGCTGAAAACATAAGAATACTGCTATGAAGTATGAAGGCATGGCTTTTAAAATATACTAAGGACTACAAAAGGAATTTTAAGTTCTGTTCACAACAAAGCAAGTGGATATATATGGGGTTTAAGCTGGAAAGTGGTGATTTGCGCTCACATTTTAGTTTCCTACTTCCAGACAATTGTCTATTTGAAGTAATAAAACCACATGGCAGGTTGGAATCTGATGGAGTCTACAGGACATTTTTGAGACAGTAGATTCTCTTACATCTCTGAGGTGGAGGATAGTCAATCTTGGTGTTATTTTTCTCACATTCCTACATGCTCACCAAAATGGTTTGTTCTTGTATATTAGACTTTCAGTTACTTTCAATTGTGCTTATTTTACTAGTGCATCAGTAGCCTCATTTACGCTACAGAATCTTTCACCTCCCCTGTCTCCATGCTCTGCTACTTCAGTACTACTCTCAGAACCACCTTAGACAAGGTTTTCTTGCCATGTGTGGGTTCTGCTAAACCTGGTGCTTTGGGGCCATAGGACACTTCCTGAGGAAGATGTAGAAACTACTCAGGTCTAACCTAGCACAAAGTCATGTTGTTTGCAAATAGCCTGGCCCTATTACAACATGGAACGTTGCTATTCATCTCTCATGTAATTTGCTTATCAGAATGCTTTTGAGAGTGAAAGGTCGTATATTGGAAAATACACATAAACTGAAACTATTCTTGAACAAACTGATTTGTTGGTTACTTACAGATACGCATGTATAAGGTTATTCATGGCAGAAGATTGAAAACTGTCCATCAGTAGGAGACTGATTGGATTAGTGGTACCACAGTTGCTCATTAGAATATAATGCAACTTTTAAAAGGTATGAGATAGAAGGTGTACAAATGGCTAACAAACACATAAATGATGCTAACATCACTAATCTTTAGGAAAATGCAAATCACAACCACAGTGAGATATGACTTTACACCTATTGTGATCACTACTATTAAAAACAATAGAAAATAGCAAGTGTTGGCAAACATATGGAAAAATTAAAATCCCTGTGCACTGTTGCTGGGAATATAAAATTGTGAAGATGCAATGGAAACCTGTATGGTGCTTCCTCAAAAAGTTGAACATATAATTATATGATCCAGTAATTTCACTTTTTGGTATACACCCTAAAGAACTGAAAGTAGGGACTCGAACCAGATATTTGTACATACAGCCCTAGCATTAATTACAATGGGCCAAAGGTGGAAGCAACCGAAGTATCCATTGACAGATGATTGGATAAACAGATTGTGGTATATACACATAATGAAATTATATTCAGTCTTAAAAAAGAAGGAAATTCTGACATATACTACAACATGGATGAACCTTGAGGACATTATGCTAAGTGAAATAAGCCAGTTACTAAAAGACAAATACTGCATAATTCCATTTATGTGAAGTCCCTAGAATAGTAAAATTCATAGAGACAGACAGTAGTCAAATTTCTAGGCTCCTAGTGCTTGCCCAGGGGTCGGGGAGGGAGGCATGAAGAGTTGTGTAATGGATATAGATTTTCAGTTTTGCAAGAGGAAAGAGTTCTGGAGATTGGTTGCAGAAAAATGTGAATGTATTTAACACTACTGAACTGTACACTTAATAATGGTTAAGATAATAAATTTTATGTTATGTATATTTTATTACTAAAATATTTTTGAGAAGTATGAGATAGAGCTTTATGCAGTGACATGAACAAATCTCTAAGACATATTGTATAGCAAATAGCCAAACAGTTTGAACAAGAAAGAACAAAGTTGGAGGACTTGCACTACCTGGTTTAAAGACCGACTTTTTATAAAGCTCAATATGCAAGACAATGTGGCATTGACTTAAGGATAGACAGGTAGATTCATGCAAAAGTATAGAAGCAAACCCATGTATATAAGTTGATTTTCAGTAGAGTTGCTAAGGCAATTCAGTTGTGGAAAAGAAAGGGTTTTCAATAAATGGTGCCAGGACAACTGAATATCTACTTGGAAAAAAATTAGCCTTGACCTTACCTTACACCATACATTAAAATTAATCTGAGATGGATTATAGACTAAATGTGGAAACTACAACGATAAAGATTTTAAAAGAAAACTTAGGAGAACATCTTTGCGACTTTTAGTTAAGCCGAAAGCATGACTGAATAAAGGTTCCCTGGAATGCTTGAAAACTCTTGAAAAATAGTGCATCACCACGCAAAAAGGGTGGATAGTCAGCAAGAAGTCCCATTTTGTTTCGTAGATTTCACTTGGCTCTGCAGAATCTCTCGATGCTACTTGAGCCCTTTATTTTTTTATATTTAACTTTAGTAAGGGGGAGGACTCTGGAAGAAATGAGGGGACATGGGAGACTAGCAGCAGTTCCCAGAGGAACTGAGAGCAGAGTTTTCTCAGGTGCTATCTATTCTGCTGAGCCAGGTTTTCCTCTTTAAGCCAGAATTTTGGGTATATTCAAATCTGTGGGGTAGATCTTCGTTATTTTTTTTTTTAAAAAAATTTTATTGGTTTTTTACAGAGAGGAAGGGAGAGCGATAGAAAGTTAGAAACATCAATGAGAGAGAAACACCGATCATCTGCCTCCTGCACACTCCCCACTGGGGATGTGCCCGAAACCAATGTACATGCCCTTGACTGGAATCGAACCCGGGACCCTTGAGTCTGCAGGTCGACGCTCTATCCACTGAACGAAAACCAGTTAGGGCTAGATCTTCGTTATTAAAGTTTTTTCTTTTAATATGTTTTTATTGATTTTTTTTTAAGAGCGAGAGGAAGGGAGAGGGATAGAGAGAGGGGAAGGTCGATAAGAGAGAAACATCATCAATGCTTCCTGCACGCCTTCCACAGGGGATTGAGCCCGCAACCTGGGCATGTGTCCTGACCGGGAATCGAACCAGTGGCCTCTTGATTCCTGGGGTGACACTCAACTGTTGAGCTACACCAGCTAGGCTATTAAAGTTTTAATTGGTATAGATGGCAGGCAACTTTAGATATAAAAACATTATTATATGTGACAGACTTTGTGAGATTTAAGAAAGAATACTGAACTCTGGGATTTTATCTGTATCAGTAAATATACCTATGTATAGGTATGCAGATTGATTATAAAAGGCAACAGCTATTTAGAGAGCACCAACTTTCTAGGTTATATAATCTATTTTCAAAGGTATATAAGGAATGATATTTTGATATTATCCATTCTCTCATACCCAAGTTCTTGGTCTAATCAATCAAAGTCTTCGATGATCCAGAAATCCTGATTACTGCATGAAATAGGTCCACATCTTTTTGTTTGAGTTTGTATTGTCCCTTGAGTATTCATTGTCATCTCCGTATAACTTATAAATATGTATGTTTTAAAAAGTGAAGTATTTAGGGGCCTCTAGTGGTACTTATGTGTCTATAAAATGTCATTAATATCACCAGAATACAAAGATTTAGGGGATAGCATTAATAAGGTGTATATTTATTAAAGAAAAGCTTTTAATGTTTGAGAATTAAACATTCAGTGATGTGGCTGTGCCTACTATTATAGCAAATTTTTATCATTGCCAGACTCCTTACATTAAGTAATGCCTTGAAGTTATATATGTATGCCTTAATTGGAAGTATTTCTATATTGCTTGTACTTATGTCAGCAATAGTTTACTATTGCGTTGCACTGAAATGTGTCCATGAACTGGGATGGCAGGAATGATTTCTGATATCTCCTTACATATAATGAAAGATAAAAATAGGATCAATATTTCATAAGTTAAAGTTAAAAATAATAAATCCTTATTTAGTAAGGTTTATTTCTTTAAATGGCTAATTTTTTCTAGCTTAAAGATACTTCAAGTTAGGCCAGTAATTATTCAGAATGTGAAATACATGTGAAAATTTAGACAGATCATTTCAGAAGTTGGGAAAATTTGTGTAAATTCAAGATTTGGAAAACTAAAGAGAAAACTGACAGTTTTAGGTAAATTAAATTTATTTTAAGTACTCATATTAATTTTCATTCATGCTAAAAATTAGGTATTGAAATCTAGGGATTCAATAACTTGCCCAATGTCGTAAACCTATTTACTATTCCCTGGGGTGATAATAAAACCCTGTTCTTTTGACTTTCTGCTGAAGTTTTTTTAAAACTAGAATATAACGCTCTATTCTTTGTTAGATGGGGCAAGTTGATTTTTTTTTTTTTTAAAAAGGTTTTTTCTTCTCCTTTTTTATAAAGTTAAAAAATTAACAAGACAAGTCTTATTCTAGTTAGGAAGGCTTAATTGACATTAGAAAGACATGATTAGAAGTGTTTTAACACTAAAATCAGAAGGGTCTAATACAGGGGTGGGCAAACTTTTTGACTGGAGGGCCACAATGGGTTCTTAAACTGGACCGGAGGGCCGGAACAAAAGCATGGATGGAGTGTTTGTGTGAACTAATATAAATTCAAAGTAAACATCATTACATAAAAGGGTACGGTCTTTTTTTTTTTTAGTTTTATTCATTTGAAACGGGCCGGATCTGGCCCGCGGGCCGTAGTTTGCCCATGGCTGGTCTAATAGCACAAATCTGTGGTAATTAAGGAGTCAGCAGCTTTTATTTCTTTCAAAGCTAGACCATACAGTTAGCCCTGTATATCTGCAGGTTCCATGTCCACGGTTTCGGTATCCCCGAATTCAACCAACCATGTATGAAAAATATTTGATAAAAAACATTAGGTTGTTGTTGATGTGTAGTATGTAGTTAGGACTATGATGGTTGTGTCTGTACTGAACCTGTACACATTGTTTTTTCTTGTCATTATTCCCTAAACAATACAGTATAACAAGTATTTACACAGCATTTTCACTGTTAGGTATTACATGTAATTCAGTATAGAAGGAATGTGCGGAGATTATATACAAACTAGAGGCCTGGTGCATAAGATTCGTGCACTTGGGGGGGTGGGTCCCTCAGCCCAGCCTGTGCCCTCTTGCAGTCCGGGAGTGGGCCTGAGCTGTCAGTTGGACATCCTTACTGCTGCCATGGAGGCGGAGAGGCTCCTGCTACTGCCGCTGCACACACCACCCTTGAGCCTGGCTTCTGGCTGAGCAGCGCTCCCTCTATGGAGTGCACTGATCACCAGGGGGGCAGCTCCTGCATTGAGTGTCTGCCCCCTGGTGGTCAGTGCGCATCATAGTGACCTGTCGTTTGGCTGTTCGGTCAATTTGCATATTAGCCCTTTATTATATAGGATATGACACCATTTTATATAAGAGATTCGAGCATTTGAGGATTTTGGTGTCCTTGGGAGACCTGGAGCCAATCCCTCAAGGACACTGAGGGTCAACTGTATTTATAAGAACCACCTACGGTATGTGTGAACTCAGGAATGGCTTTGATTATAATAGCCATACTGTTCTAATGAAAAAGTTAGATTCTACTATTGGATTCAGAACTGACTAAAGGATTTCATCAAGAGTAGTAAGATCTTCAGTATTTTTCTCAAATTGAGTACTATGTACTTACTTTGGAAACTGCTATAAAACTTACACGAGAGCTATTACCTTTTTGTGAATTAATCGTGGTTTCCATTGTTTGAAGTTCACTGGGCTTTTGACTCAGAAAATGATTGCTTTTCCTGAGATTTCTGAGTACTGATAAACAAGATGAGGTAGAAACAGCTTGGGGGAGGGCGCAGCCGTTGCCAAGACAACCCCTGTAGGACTGACTTCCTTCCGCTCGGTCGAGGCTGTTCATCTGTATGTGACGAACACCACCCATGGTTTTTATATAAATAGATATGAAGAGTGATGGATATTAGTTTCTTGGCTCATACTAGCCAAGACTTAGTCAGATATGAGTTATACATGACTGTGATTATAATTATCTGTATTCAAATAGGTTACATATTTAATGCATTCCATACAAGGACAGAGAAAAGGGTAGAGAAATGTAGTCACACATTTACAGCTTATCATTAAAGCAGATTAAGTACAAGTATAAAAATCCTATGTATTTCTAAGTCCTGTAACTGAGCAATTGCTTAACTGATACTGGGCTTTTTAATTTGGGGTTGCAAAGAAAAAGGATGATTCTATGTACTTTTTATACAAAGGGCTTTTTCTCCTAATTATTTCTTAGCATACATAATGCAGCATTTAAGGATTTATTTTAATACAACTCGTAGACTTGATTTAATTGTCTAGTTTAGTGATTCTCTTTTGCTTTTTTTCTTTCTTTCTTTCTTTTTTCCCCCCTGCTTGATGAAGATTTGTATAATAAGACTGGTAGTTTGTGATGCAGCCTCTATTTATTGGTAGAAATTGCTCTAAATCTCTTTCCTATAATGGAGTGTGATGCTCATTTAAAATCTTCACTAATGTACTGATTAAAATGCTTGGAATCTTAGGGTTTGGAAGGAACCTTAAAGGTCCTCTGGTCAAATCCCTTTTGGTTATTAAATTAGTTTGTATACAGTACTCTTGCCAAGGATTCATGTAGCTTTAGCATGTATTGAATACATCCTTAAGTATTTTCTTAGTGTCTGCTGGGTACTAGACAATGTGTTGGTTGTCAGGAATACAGTGGTAAACAAGACAGGTGTCTTATTTAGTCTAGTAGCATTTTGATGGTGATGATGGACTTCACCTTCAAAGTGACACACACCATCCTCAATGGTCTTGTTCTTTTTCACAAGTGTATAACAACATTAACCTGACCTATTTAGGTTAATATTCCGGTTGTTACTGTACTTGGAAAAACTATGCTTTTTCTCCCTCAAAAACTTGTTGGCTAAATTTGTATTAAAATACATACATATTGGCCCTAGGCGGTTTTGTTCAGTGGTTAGAGCGTCGGCCCGCAGACTGAAGGGTCCCAGGTTCGATTCTGGTCAAGGGCACTAACCTTGATTGCAGGCTTGATCCTGGCCCTGGTAGGGATGCATATGGGAGACAACCAGTCATGTCTCTCTCACATTGATGTTTCTCTCTCCGTCTCTCTCCTTTCCCTTCCACTCTCTCTAAAAATAAAATCAATGGGAAAAATATCCTCGAATAAGGGTTAACAACACAACAACAACAAATATATATGTATATACATATTCAATTTTATCAAAAGTTGAAGGTTCTACAATGTTTAGATGTGTCATTAAATTACGAATAGAGAACTCTTAACCTAATAAAGTTATATTTTCTAGAACATATGCAGGGCAGAATATGGAATCTTACCATCCTATTTAATTGTATTATGCTCAGGGTGAGAGTCCAGACACTTACATAATCTAGGAAGTGACTAAGTTGGGGATCTGGTTCCATGTAATACAGGATGTTATACTATGTCAGTGTATGTTTAGGATCTTAATTAAGTTGCTTTCTGCTTTTCAAAAAGAAACTCCAACTCTGGCAAATCTTTGGACATTATTTTTGGCTAACTTTGCAACAGACCCTATTGGAGACTGGCGACTAGTGCCAGCTCTGGCTAGTGGAGCCATGAGCTCTTGCTACTGCTCTGGCAGTCATTTTCAGAGGTGTTAACTGCAGTGCCACAAGGGTTTGGAAATATGACAAGGCATTGAATAATGTGAAGTTAATCTAATCCAAGTCACACTAAATTTATATCTGTGGCACGTTTCAGATACCAATAGTGATGAATTCTATAATCTCAGGTCACCTTAGCCTTTTGGTTCAGGTAGCTACTTCTTAATATGTGGAGGTTAAGAGTACAGTAATTGACTAAAGTTATTTCTATTGTCAGTTACCAAGCAGGTAGAAGAGTCATTTTTTTCCAGATTTAAAACAAAATAGGAGGAGTTGAGGTATAGGTCAGAATCAACTATTCTTTCTTTCTGCCTCCCAAGAGGAAGAGAAGATAGTATTTCCCACATCCCGGCACAAAGGGAGTTGGGAATCAAGGGATCCATGTGAGGGAACTTCACAGTACTTTCGGGCTTTGGATGATTCGCTGGTTTGGAAAAGATTAGGATTGATGAATGCTGAGAGCAAATACGCTGTGATAGCTGAGTGTGGAGTTGCGCCACTTGGCTGGGCCATCATTGTGTTGAGATGCTAAGACTATTGAGAATCTTGTTATTTACCATGGTATACTGTGTAACTAACATCTATGTTTCAGGAAGTAAAAAAGGTTTGACAATACTCTGATTTACATTATCTGCAGACTGTTTTAAATCTTGGCCTCTGTTTCTATTTGGTTCTCCCTATATGGTAAAGCCCTTTTAAAGTCTCACTGATACTCATTGGAACCAAAATGGATTAAAGAAAGCACGTAAGGGTCATATAAGTTGTGGTTCTGGTAATTAAAGTGAGAGCACCCTACCCCCAAGTGTAATTTCAGGGTTAAAAAACTCACTTTCTTATAGAATTTATTTTCAGTACTGAAACTTTAAAACCTTCATGAGTCATTTGAATAGGGAATGTGATTGATACATTTTAATGTAAAATTTTGCTTATCCAATTAGTGTTTGGTATATATCTGGAAGGAAAAGTTAATATACAGGCTAGAATGATGGACTAAAGTTAATAAGGAGAACTTTTATGGGGGAATAAAAATATTTTATTATAATTATGTTCTATAAAATTGGTACTAGAGACTTGCAGTTCATTAATGTTTCATTAGTAAGATTAGCATGAGCTATTGACTTCCTGAAAAGTAGATGCAGTTTTTGGGTGTGGAATTTCAGGATGATGACAATAAGAGTGGAAAGGGATTAATTGCTAGGGTTTGGTTGTATGACTAATTGAGTAGGGATTGCACTGTGGGCTAAAAGTTCTCTCACAGATTCAAATTTGGGTGACTGGGAGAGTAGCAGTACCTTGACAAGATAGTAAGAAGGAAATAATTTCATCTATGTCCAGTTTGACCCTCCAAATGACTTTAAGGTGTAACATCTAGAAAGACATTTTGGTAAAGTGATTGAGAGAGAGCATGGACTTTAGAACCACACTTAGTAACCTGTGACCTTGAGCGAATTATATAAAGACTCTGTGCCTTTTTCATCAATCTAATAGGAAAAAAAATAATATAAGAAGCAAATGAATTAATACACATAAAGAGCTTAGAACAGGGCCTGGTACATAGTAATTATTATGTGTTAGATGTCACTATTGTCATTATTAGGATATGTTTTCTGTGATTTTGGTATAAAACTTAGTGATGTAAAAAGGATTTCTGTCATTTGGAGCAATCCCAGAACACCCCATTCTCTTTTTTCCCCTGTCCTCTATATCCTCTCAAGTTTGTAGAACCAAGGTATATAAAATGAGTTGTGCAGTTTTAATTACTACATTATGTTAGTCTCATTGTTTATTTTAGAGATATGGGAGATGGAAAAGGTCTTTGAAAATGTTTTATTACTATAATTATAATTCTTTAAAATATTTTAATTTATTTTTTCAATAACTTATTTGTAATTCATTTGTTTTCCAACTGACATACATTATGTTTCTGGTGTACAACATAGTGATTAGACATTTATATGCCTTATGAAATGACCAACCCATATATAGTTATTTCAATATTATTGACAATATTCATTCCCTATGCGTACTTTACTAGTACATCCCTGTGACTATTTTTATAACTGGCAATTTATACTTCTTAAATCCTTTTCACCTTCTTCACCCATTTTCCCAACTCCTCTCCCATCTGGTGACAATCAGTTCTCTCTGTGAGTTTGTTTCTGTTTTGTTTATTCATTTATTTTGTTTTTAGATTGCACATATAAGTGAAATCGTTGGTATTTGTCTTTCTCTGTCTCACTTATTTCACTTAGCATAATACCCATTAGGTTCATCCACGTTGTCCCACATGGTAAGATTTCATTTTTTTTTAGGCTAAGTCCCTTGTATATATGTATACGGCATCTTTTTTTTTTTTTTTTTATCTATTCATCTATTGATGGACACTTGGGTTGCTTCCATATCTTGGCTATTGTAAGTAATGCTGCAGTGAAAATAGGGGTGCATACATCAATCTGCATTCCCACCATGAGGGTTCCGTTTTCTTCCTGTTCTTACCAACACTTTTTATTGGTTGATTTATTGATGATAACCATCTTAACGGGTATGAGTGTATCTCATTATGGTTTTAATTTGCATTTCTCTGATGATTAGTGACGTTGAGCTTCTTTTTATATGTCTGTTGGCCATCTGCATGTCTTTTTTGGAGAAATGTCTATTTAGGTTTTCTGCCCATTTTTAAATCAGACTGTTTGTTTTTAGAGGTGTTAAGTTATGGAGTTTCTTATATACTGTATATGTATCACTTCTTTGGTCAGTCATCCAACGAATGATACTTCAGTTGTTTCCACATCTTGGCTATTGTGAATTAATGCTGCACAGAAAGAAAAGGTACATATGTCTTTACAAATAGGTAGTGCTTTTTAACAATATTTTTTATTGATTTCAGAGAGGAAGGGAGAGGGAGAGAGAAACATCAGTGGTGAGAGAGAATCATTGATTGGCTGCCTCATGCACACCCGCTCTGAGGATTGAGCTGCAACCCGGGCATGTGCCCTGACTGGGAATCAAACCGTGACCTCCTGGTTCATAGGTCGATGCTCAACCACTGACCCATGCTGGCTGGGCCAAATAAGTAGTTTTTAATTTTTTCAGGTAGATCCCTAGAAGAGGGACTGCTGAGTCATATGATAGCTCTGTTCTTCATTTTTTGAGGAGCCTCCATACTGTTTTCCATAAAGGCTATACCAGTTTGCATTCCCATCAGCAGCGTACAAGGCTTCCCTTTTTTCTATGTTCTCTATAACACTTGTCATTATTGATCATAGCTATTCTAACAGGTGTGAGGTGGTATCTCCTGGTTTTGATTTGCATTTCCCTTATAACCAGTGAAGTTGAGCATTTTTTAATATGTCTGTCAGCCATCTGTATGTCTGCTAGGAAAAAGTGTCTGTTCAGGTCCTCTGCCCATTTTTAATTGAATTGCTTGTTCCTTTTTTTTAAAAAATATATTTTATTGATTTTTTACAGAGAGAGAAAGGGAGAGAGAGAGAGAGAGTTAGAAACATCGATGAGAGAGAAACATCGATCAGCTGCCTCCTGCACATCTCCCACTGGGGATGTGCCCGAAACCCAGGTACATGCCCTTGACCGGAATCGAACCTGGGACCTTTCAGTCCGCAGGCCGACGCTCTATCCACTGAGCCAAACTGGTTTTGGCAATTGCTTGTTCCTTGTTGTTGAGTTGTATGAGTTCATATATTTTTGGATAGTATCCCCTTATTAGAGTTATTGTTTGCACCTATCTTCTCCCATTTGGTTGGGTGCCTCTTTGTTTTGTTGATACTTTCTTTTGCTGTGCAGAAGCCTTTTAATTTAATACAGTCCCATTCATTTATTTTTGCTTTTATTTCCCTAGACTTTGGGGTCATGTTCACAAAACCCCCTCTGAGACCAAGGTCCATAAGTTTTAGTACCTATGTTTTCTTCTGTGCATTATATTGTTTTGAGTCTTGTATTCAAATCTTTAATCTATTTTGAGTAATTTTTGTGTATGGTGTTAGAGAGCAGTCTAGTTTCATTCTTTTGCATGTGGCTTTCCAATTTTCCAACAAGATGCAGAAAGGCTCTTTTTAAAAGGAGGAAGACGCGGTCACTTTTTAACCCTCTCCTCCTTTCCCCTTCTTTCTGCCTAGAATAAGAACACGAAAATAAGGGGACATCCCATAAATGGAGGTATAGAAAATTAGAGCCTAGTCTTTAATAAAATCACAAAATTGCAACACCAGCACCAAATCACCTACCTCTGGACATTTTTATGTTATAAGGAAGAAAAATATATTCTAGCCTAATGAATGCTGATGATAACTAATGGAACTAAATTAAAACTCTGTCCTTTGGGTCAATGGAAGAATATAATTCACAATAACATGCATAGCCAAGAGTGTAAAGACATACCCTAATACTGAACACCAAAAGCGGAGCTGCTTGAAATAAGAATTCAGGGTTTAAAGCAGTGATTCCCAAAGTGGGCACTACCGCCCCCTGGTGGGTGCTGCAGCGATCCAGGGGGGCGGTGATGGCCACAGGTGCATTTGTTTTAACTTTTTTTGTATTACCTTTCTATTCTGAGTTCAATAAATAGTTTCATAATTTCAAACTTCAGTGTTTCTAATTTACACCTTTCTTTACTATATTTTACGAAAAAGGTAGAAACATTAATACATATATCTTTCTGTTTAATTGCTATTAAAATTTTAAAAAAATTAATTTCCAGGGGGCGCTGAGTAATATTTTTTCTGGAAAGGGGGCGGTAGGCCAAATAAGTTTGGGAACCACTGGTTTAAAGCTATTGAAGCAAGTCTCTTCCTTCCAACTGAACAAAACATTAACTAAAATGGCATTGTTTTCTCTTCCATTCAAGAAAGGATATGTAAATGCAGCTGAGAACAACATATCAAATACTAGAGGCCTGGTCCCTCGGCCTGGCCTGTGGGGATCGGGCCGAAACCAGCAGTTCGACATCCCCTGAGGGGTCCCGGATTGTGAGAGGGCGCAGGCCTGGCCAAAGGACCCCACCAGTGCACAAATCCATGTACTGGGCCTCTAGTATGCATATAAGATCTTTTGTTAATGTCTTCCAGCCCTCCCCTCCCCCTTCCTTCCTTCCCTTTGAGATTCATCAGTCTGTTTTATGTTTCCATGCCTGTGTGTTGAGCGTCTGCCCCCTGGTGGTCAGTGCATGTCATAGCTACCAGTCGAACGGTCAAACGAATGGTTAGACACTTAGCATATTAGCTCACAACTGTAAATCTATTTTTGTCCCACCCTATATTTTGGATATTAACCCCTAATCAGATGTATTATTGGTAAATATCTTCTCCCATTCAGTAGGTTGTGTTTTGTTGATGGTTTCCTTTGCTGTGAAAAAACTTTTTAGTTTGATTTAGTCCCATTTGTTTATTTTTTCTTTTGTTTCCCTTGCCTGATGATCTTTTTAATCCTCTTAAAATTGAAAATCTTCATTTCTTTTGTCATTCTCATGTGGACACTGTTTTAGCTCAATTAATTTCAAAGCTCTGATGTCAGATTTTATTCCTCTGCTAGACCTCAGTCTATGACATTAGCATTGTCCTTCAATGAATTTATCTGGTTCTTTGGATTCTCCTACACAGTTTTGCTTACATCTACCCTCATATTCATATACTTTCTATTTTTTTAAAAAAATACATTTTATTGATTTTTTACAGAGAGGAAGGGAGAGAGATAGAGAGTTAGAAACATCGATAAGAGAGAAACATCAATCAGCCGCCTCCTGCACATCTCCCACTGGGGATGTGCCCGCAACCCAGATACATGCCCTTGACCGGAATCGAACCTGGGACCCTTCAGTCCGCAGGCCGATGCTCTATCCACTGAGCCAAACCAGTTTCGGCTATACTTTCTAATATTCTCATGGAACCTATAGGAAGCAGTTTGCTTTATCAGAGAAACTAAAACTAGCCTAAAGGCCTATCTGGAAAGACTGTCTTTCAGAAATTACAGATGAAAGGGACAGTGGGAGGAAAGCTCTTAGACTAGAGGAAGCCCCATATATAAACAGGACTGTCCCTAGTTATTCTTGGATCTGTGGAAATCACATGGTCTTGGATTTCCTTCTCTCTGATTTCCCTCTACCCACCACAGTTTAAACAAGCAATGCATACCCATTCTTGTCAATTTCTCATAAATGTTTAATGAGCCTATCTGTTTAATTGCATATCAGAAAATGTTTAGAATTTGGAGAGGGCCTGGCAATTTGGTACTGATAATTAAGTCCAAAATTTGTGACACCTTTATTTATTTATTTTCTAAAGAGTATACATATATAGTGTAACCTACTCAGCCATAAAAAGATGAAATATTGCCATTTGCAGCAACATGGATGGATCTTGAGTATCATGCTAAGTGAAATAAGTCAGATGAAAAAGGACAAGAACCATATGATTTTACTTATATGTGGTATGTGAAACAAAAAAACAACAAACAAACTCATAGACACGGTGAACAGTATGGTGGTTACCAGAGGGGAAGGAGGGTAGGGGAAAATAGAGAATAAAGGGGGTCAAATATATGATGACGAAAGGAGACCAGACTTTGGGTGGTGAACGCATAATGGTATATATAGATGATGGATTATAAAGTTTTACCCCTGAAACTTAAATAATATTATTAACCAATATTACCCCAATAAATTTAAATAGAAAATGTGAAAAAAAGAGCTTTCTCAGAAGTGCTCCTAATTACTTCTATTTGTATCTCTTTAACCAGAACTAGTATATAACTATACCTGACTAAAAGAGAGAGAGAAAAATTTAGTAGGCTTTTTTTGTTTGTTTGTTTTTGAGCTGGGCATATTGCCATCCCCAATAAAATCTCCTAGTAGGGGAAAAAAGGAAAACTAGTTATTGGGTGGGCAGCCAGGAGTCTCTGCTACATTCTCCAATATAGAGAGACCTTAGAAGGCAGCCTTCAGGTGGTCTTCCCAGGTCTAATCATTGTGGCCAGGAAAATTAGGATTGGTTTCTCTTGAAGTTCTGGCTTTGGAAGTCGTAAAGAACTGCTTTGGCTTGTTGTTTTTTTTTAAATATATTTTATTGATTTTTTACAGAGAGGAAGGGAGAGAGATAGAGAGTTAGAAACATCGATGAGAGAGAAACATCGATCAGCCGCCTCCTGCACATCTCCCACTGGGGATGTGCCCGCAACCCAGGTACATGCCCTTGACCGGAATCGAACCTGGGACCCTTCAGTCCGCAGGCCGACGCTCTATCCACTGAGCCAAACCGGTTTCGGCAGGCTTGTTTTTTTTTTAAAGAAGAGATAGTGTAACTGGCAAGCACTATGAAGCTTCATGCCATGTTCATTAGTAGAATTATTTAGCATGTTGTGGAAAGAATGCATAAATCTGGATATGCCCATGTATGTGGGAGCCAGAAAAAAAGATTGAAAATTGCTGTCTTCAAGTAACCTAATCTCATATCTAATTCAAAATCTTTTACCTTTCTAAACAGGATGCTGTCTTTTATTATATGGTATATATCAAATGTATTTCTTTTTTTGACATTTATTTATTCATTTTTAATTTAAATTCTTTATTGTTTAAATTATTACATATGTCTCCCTTTCCCTCCATTGACCTCTCCCCGGCTGCTCCTACCCCCTAGCTCATGCCCTCACTCCCCCTACAATGTCTCTGTCCATTGGTTTTGCTTATATGCATGTATACAAGTCCTTTGGTTGATCTCTTAACCCCCTGCCCCTCCGCCTTCACTCCAAATGTATTTCTTAATGTTAGGGATAAGTCACTAGTGTTTATTTAGTAGCTTTGAGTATGGAGCCAATGTTTGGCTTCTCTTCTCCCACCCCAAAGTGTCATGAGAGAAGAAATCCTTTGTGTTCCCGATGTGTGACATGTATGAGGTACTAAATAAATATTTGGTGAATAAATGATTGAAGGAACAAGAATGATGGCATTCTGTTTCACTTTGAATACTCCCAGACTTTATGCATTCACTTTACCAACTTTTATACTTGTCTAGAGAGGCAACATAATAGAATAGAAATAATATGACTTTGAAGCCATTTGAACAACTTTTTTTGATCTCCGACTATGTGTCAGGTACTGAGTTAGATGCTGGGGTAGGAAAACAAGTGTTTTATCTCAGTGAAAGAGGGAAAGAAGCCTCGAATACTTTAATTATTGAACTTACTGTGGTAAGTGCCATATGTGTACACTAGATTCTGAAGGTGAATGTAGCCCTAGCTGATTTGGCTCAGTGGATAGGGCCTCAACCTGCGGACCGAAGGGTCCCGGATTTGATTCCGGTCAAGGGCATGTACCTCAGTTGCAGGCTCCCTGGTTAGGGCACGAGCAGGAGGCAACTAATCAATGTGTTTCTCTCACATCGACATTTCTCTCTGTCTTTCCCTTCCCACTCTCTATAAAAATCAATGGAAAAATATCCTCAGATGAGGATTAAAATAAATAAATAAATAAAGGTGAATGTAGAAGGGAGATTTAACCTAGATTGGTACAGTGGGTTTGGAGAGAGCAGGGTGTGGTCTGAGAAGACTTTCCAGAAGAGATAGTACCTGTGAGTGGTTTTGAAGGATGAGTAAGAATTAGCCAGGTGAAGGTGAGTGGGGATATAGCTACTTGTGCAGAGGTACAGAAATGAGAGGTTATGAGAGATATGGGAAGTGGAAGGAATCAAGTAATGAAGGACTTAGACTTTATCCAAAATATCATTAAATATATTTTCAAAATAGCATGTTCCCCTCCCCCCCCGATGAAAAGGAAAGCACATCTCTAATTTTTAGAAGATCTCAGAAATACAGAAAAGTATATCAAAAATATGATTACTTGTAATCTCTTCAACCAGAGATAAGCACTATCAACATTTTTAAATTCCTGCCATAATTCCTCAATTTCTCTTCCTTCTTTTTTCCTCCATTTCCTTTTCTTTCTTTCTTTCCTCTTCTCTTTTCCCCCTGCTTCCCCAAATCCATACACAGCTTTTATTGCATCTTTAAAATATCACAAATAAGTCTGAGGAGTCATCTCTCATCTTGCTGTTTCTGTAGCTGGACAACTTAGATCTTACTCATCAGCCTGCTAAACTGTTCCTTTTTCAGAAGCATAGATATCATCCAAAACTTTTCTGATATCTTTGTTTTTAACTGTTGTGGTTTGCTGAATCAAAGCAGCTGAAGTTGATACAAGTTCAATGTCATTTCCTCAAGAATTAACTCATTTTTTGGGGGGGCTAGAGATGCTAAACAAGCGATGCCTGACCTCATCTGAACCCTGTGGATACATTTTTTGCATAAAATATTTCTGATTTCAACAAGAGAACCATTCTCCTGAATAACAATGTTGATGGGGAAGTGAGCTTACACAGGCCTCATCTTGTAACAGAAGCCCAGTGTAACACCCTTGATCATGTTTTGTACATGACTACAGATGGTGTGGACAGTAGTTAGTTCCTTTATATTTCCACACCATTTGTCAACCTGAAGCTTCTGCTTTTTCTTTTAAGGAGATGAAGTTCTATACTGATGCAGTTGAAGTCCTTTCTCACTGTGCCTCTAGGCCCTTCATAAAACTGTGTGTTCCTTCAGAGTGATGTCGACATTTTCTGGATTGTGGACAGTCTGATTGCTGAGCATGGTCTTCATTCTTATTGACCCTTATGACAGGAACTTTTAAGGACTCACTGAAAAAAAGAGGTTAGCGTATGGAAAGAGGCACAGTTTTGGGGATGGAGAGTTTAAATTTGGTTATTAGGTATGCTTTTTTTAAAAAAAATTTCACAAACACATATCAGTTAGGATGTGTCCAATTCTATCTTAAGAGCTTTCAAAAATTATATAGATCTTTAAATCTCATGACAACCTTACAAGGTAAATATTATTGTTTTTATTTTATAGATGAGGAAGTTGAGGCACAAAGAGGTCAGGTAATTTTTTCAAGGTCTATATAGCTGGTAACTGGTAGGGCCTAGAACAGTGATGGCGAACCTATGACACTCGTGTCAGAGGTGACACGCGAACTCATTTTTCTGGTTGATTTTTCTTTGTTAAATGGCATTTAAATATATAAAATAAATATCAAAAATATAAGTCTTTGTTTTACTGTGGTTGCAAATATCAAAAAATTTCTATATGTGACATGGCACCAGAGTTAAGTTAGGGTTTTTCAAAATGCTGACACGCCGAGCTCAAAAGGTTCGCCATCACTGGCCTAGAATCTAGGTTCTGGATTGAATCATGGCCTCCAGTATTCAGGCTCTTCATACTATGCTACCTCTCTGGTTGAGGCCAAAATGTATGTGAAACAGACAAGTAAGTATATTCATCCAGCATGTGGGTATGCATTTGAAATCCAGGGGATAGGTTAGACTTGGGGATATGGATTCAGAAGTCATCACACAAGAGGATATTAAAGTCATGAGTGTTAATGTTTCCAATATCTCTAGTCATATCTTCTGTCGTGATAATGAGTATGTATGCCTTATTTCTTGGTTGCTTTTCTCTGGAAATCTCTACATTGACAGTGTTCCTTTTAAAACGAACTGTGCCTTATATAACTATATGTAGAGGTTGCAATGCAAAGGAAAAACAACTATACTACATTGCCCAAACATACATACTGATTTTTAGTTACTATTTCACACCTGCTCTCCTGTGGGTTTTATTTACATGAAAGTTTACCAAGATATATTTCCCCCATATACTATACAATTGATTTTTAAAAAATTTATTTTTATTGATTTCAGAGAAGAAGGGAGAGGGAGAGTTAGAAACATTAATGATGAGAGAGAGTCATTGATAGGCTGCCTCCTGCACTCCCCCTGCTGGGGATCGAGCCCGCAACCCAGGCACGTGCCCATGACTGGAATTGAACCCAGGACCATTCAGTCTACAGGCTGACTCTCTATCCACTGAGCCAAACTAGCTAGGGCACAATTGATTTTTAAAAAAATATATTTTTATTGATTTTAGAGGGGGTGGGGAGGAAGAGAGATAGAAATATTGAGGAGAGGAGAGAGAAACATCAATTGGCTGGTTCCTGCATACCCCCTACTGAGGATAGAGCCCTCAACCGGAGCCTTGACTGGTAATTGAACCATGACCTCCTGGTTCATGGGTTGATGCTCTGGTCAGCCACACTGGGCAGACCACAATTGATTTTTATCTTTATTTTATTGTTGCGGTATTACAGATATCTCCCATTCTCCCTCACCCCTTTACGCCTTTCCACCCAGCTCCTACCCATTGCCCCAGGTCTTCACCACCCTATTGTTTGTATCCATGGCCTATGCATATAAGTATATAAGTTCTTTGGTTTAATAAAAACAAAATGAGAACTTTATATCGTACCTATTATTTATTTGAAGTTCATAATTCTATTCTACATAGACTTTTTACTTTTCCTTGTTAGGGAAGGAATCAATGAGCAAAGGAAATTTCAGAAAGAATTAAAAATATAGACTTTCCCCAGTGTTCCTGCTTTCGAATGTGTAGCATAGAATTGATACACACTTCCAAGAGTGCCTTGTATGAAAAAAGGAAGATGAAAACAGGAGATGTGTAGTCCTTTAAATCAGTTTTGCTTAAGAGTAGTAGCTGATTAGATCATATAAAAGAATTTGTGGTTTTGGTTTTTTTTGGTGTTTTCTTAAAAATTGTTGCTTATCTTTAGAAAAGGAGTATAGGGTTTGGTTGTGGATGATTGGTGATTTGCAGTTACACCACAAGAAACTGCATTTATTTGTATAAAAATTAGATGTTATGTCTGAAAATATTTAGATAAATATAAGGAAAATACTGGGGGTTTTTTGGTGATAAGGAATTTTTAACATTAGAAAAGCCTACCTTACCATGGCAATTAGAAGAGTGAACTCTATATAGAAATGGGTTTTATTTAGCCAACTGTGACAATCAGTCACGTTTAGTAAAGCAGATGATCTGATAGCTTGACAAGTTGCATCTTTTTAAAGATATAAACAGTTTAAAATGCTTGGTAGTTTTCCCCATTTGTAACTGTTCCTGTAATGTGAAAACACTGGTAAGCATAAAAGAATAAACTTAGGAGGGCAATTAAAAAGTTATTCTATGTTAGGATAAGATAGAGTTGTAATTTTTAGATTGTTTAGAAGAAATATGATTAATTGCAGGATATTCTTTCTACGGTTTTATCATAACTTAAAACTAAATTTTGAATTGTGTGAATGGGAGTTATTCTTATAGTGAAGAAAATAAGCTCTGTACAGTAATGATGTTTGAATAGCACTTTACTGTTTTCAGGGCTTTTTCAGGTATGCTGTTTCTTGGAGGAAACAAATTTTAGTGAAAGGCATCAATGGTTATCAATGGGCATCAATGGGAAATTTTAGTGAAAGGCATCAATGGTTATCAATGGGCATCAGTGGGAAATTTTAGTGAAAGGCATCCATCTTGTGGTCATTCTACCTAATCAGTGGAAGAAGGATGCAGAGGAGAAAGGGCTAGGTGAGCAAAGAAATACCAGCATTACAGAACCTCTTTAGAACTGGATTACTTGGACTATATTATGGACATTGTTAGAGGTGTGGTGGGTGTAAGCATAGCTGAATATAAACATTTTCAAATGTCATTGAATCCTTGAATGTTAGAGGTCAAGAAGAACATTTATACATAGCAACATAAAAAAAAACACAAAAAAATAAAAACTCCATTAAACTACTACATTAAATAAAGGTGAACAAAACTATACAGAATAAAAAACATTGTCAATAAAAAAAGTTAACAATAAATAGCAATACTTACACAACAAAGTATGTAAGTATATAAGATTTGATAACATAAATGTGTTCTCCAAGGGAGACACATCTTAACCTTTAGCATAGAAAGTTGGGAGGAGCCCTTTAGTTATCTAGGAGTCTTAGAAGAAATGCTGACTGGTGTTTCTATAATGATTACACCCCAATTCCAGAAGGTTTAAGTCATGTATGATCGTGAATTTAATATATTAGGTAATTGCTCCAGTTCTGCCTTTATCCTTATTTGGTTATTTATCCTTCCATTTCATGTCTGTTCTTGTTTTTACTTAGGACTTGACCTTTTTATATACACTTGGGTGTGGGGATGAATACCAACAACTAATTGTCTCCATCTTATACCTGCCATATTTACAAATGTTTTTCTTTGAAGTATTTGTTAACACTGAACTGTTTTATCCAGGTGCAAAATGCTGGACATTTGTTTTAAAGTAAAATTAAAACAGATGATCAATTATTTCCAGCTGAATGGCTTAAAATATAGCTTTTGTAGTTTGGATAATTTTAGTCAATAAAATATTTTTAATTATTTAAATAAAACATCAATATAGTTAAAACTTAAAGTTATAAAAATAATAAAAAACCTTAAAGTTATTTTAAAAACAAATTTTAAACTTTCAGCCACTTAAGATAAAATTTCAATGTTAAATCATTACATTTTTCTTTAAACACCTCTGCTTCCATCAGTAGTCCTATTCTTCAGAAATAACCAGTCTTAACCTGTTGATCTTAAATCTTCTATGTTGATATTGGTCAAAGAATGAGAATAGTATTCTGTCCCTGAGCTGTCTGAATTTGTAATCCACAGACTCCATGAACATAAAGTGGTGCTTAATTTAAGCTACTACCTTTTGGGATAGTTTATTATGCAGCAAGAGTAATTGGAACATAATTGGAACTTGAACATGCTGAAGAGAAAAGGCATTTGTACTGCTTTAGTCAAAGTCCTGAGTTAGGATCTATGTTGCCTGAAGCTTAGGAGCTTCTTTGTTTGTCTTGTTTGTTGATTTTATTTTTCAATTACAGCTGACACTCTATTATTTTATATTAGTTTTAATGGTTAGACAATTATATAATTTACAAAGTGATCTCCCTGATAATTCTAGTACCCACCCAACTGACACCACACATAGTTATTAATATATTATTAACAATATGCCCTATGCTGTACTTCACATCCCGCAGCTACTTTGCAGTGTAGGATTTATTGATTGATTGATTGATTGATTGATTGAACTTATTAGGGTGACATTGGTTAATAAAACCATCCAGGTTTCAAGTGTACAACTCTATGACACTTTTACTTCTTTTTTTACTAACCTGAACGTTCCATCAAATGCTGAAGAAGTCTTATTTGAGCACCTTTAGGCTTAGGAACTTCATGGCATTGTTTCTTTTTTTTATTTGTTTCTTCTTTCTTTTAAATGTTTTTATTGATTTCAGAAAGGAAGGGAGAAGGAGAGAGAGATAGAAACATCAATGAGAGAGAATCACTGATTGGCTGCCTACTACATACCCTCTACTGGGGATTGAGCCCTCAACCCTGCATGTGCCTTTGACTGGAATCGAAACGCAGACTCTTCAGTCTGTACGCCGATGCTCTATCTGGCTAGGGTGGCAATGTTTCTCGATGAATATCAGTTTTGTATAAGGTTGGTGGTGACTGTTATTAAGGCTATTTTTGAGAGGACATGTTAGTCAAGAGTCTTAGAGGGAAACTGGATAGATGTTTCATCATACTTTGCCTCATGATGGGATTTCTAGTCCTACACTTAATGATATTTATGAAGAAAGTTGGGAAACAATGATCTTATCTCAAGACAAAAAGATGACTAGTATTTTATCAAGCAGTGCACCTCATTAGAAGCCTGTGTGGTATTGGTAGAAGCATATATTCATAGATCAGTGGCACAGCATAGTGAACACGGAAATAGCTTCCTATGGTAAAAGCTACCAGATCTTTGACAAAGGTGCAAAAGCAATTCAGTGTTTTTTCAATAAATGGTGAGATGAATTGGATATTCATAGAAAAAAAATTAATCTTGACCCAGAACTCACAATATATATAAAAATAACTCAAAATGGATCATAGATTTAAGTTTAAAATGTAAAACAATAAAAATTTTAGAAGAAAACATAGAACATCTTTGGGAATCAAGACTTGAAGATTTCTTAGACATGATGCAGAAGGCATGATATATAAAAGAAAAGTTTATAAATTATAATTTATTAAAATTAAGAACTATTGCTGTGCTAAATACCCTATGATGAGAATAAGACTGGGATAAAATATTGTCAAAACACATATCTGACAATGGCCTATCTATCTATCTATCTATCTACCTACCTACCTACCTATGTATCCTATATAATAAAAGCCTAATATGCAAATATACCAAACAGTGGAACCAGGGCAGACGCTCAACACAGGAACTGCCCCCTGGTGGTCAGTAAGCTCCCACAGGGGGAGCACTGCTCAGCCAGAAGCCGGGCTCATGGCTGGTGAGCGCAGTGACGGTGGCGGGAGCCTCTGTGGCAGCGGCAGGGCTAAGGAGCAGTGAGCTGAGCGGTAAGGAGCAGCGAGCAAGCAGATGGTAAGGAGCGAGGGGTCCTGGACTGTGAGAGGGTGCAGGCTGGGCTGAGGGGATTCCCCCCATCCTTAGTGCATGAATTTTATGCACCAGGCCTCTAGTTTATCTATAGGTAGTATACCATGGCATACTACTGAGCAGTAAAATAATGACAAACTATTGATAGACAACTCGAATGGGTCGTAAGGGCATTATGCTGAGTGAAGAAAGCCAATCTCAGACTCATAGCATATGATTCCATTTATATAACATTCTCAAAATAACAAAATTATAGAGGCCATGAACAAATTAGTGGTTGCCAGGACATTGAGGTGGATGATGGAGTTGGGTGGAGCTATGAAGGAAAGTGTAGCCTGAGGGAGAGCTTTATGGTGATGGAATGGTTTTATTTCTTGTTTGTGATGGTGATTACACAAATATATACAATATATACAATATATGCACACACATTTGTACCAATTTTGGTTTCTGGTTTTGATATTGCTCTGTAGTTGTATAAGAAGTAACCATTGAGGGAGACTGGGTGAAGAGTACAAGGAGCCTCTCTCTAACTATCTTGGCAACTTGCTTAGATTATAAGTTATTTCAAAATAAAAAGTTAGAAAGTATTGTTCTGTCAGTGGTATATTGAAATTTAAGAGTATTTTGCCAATCCCATTTTAAATATATTTGATTGAAGAATCTGTCTCTAGGTGAAAGTTACATGTATAGTTAATATTCATAAGATAATTTTTTGAGAAGTCATTTTGTATACTTTCAAAAAAATTAGAAACTAAATCATTCTTATATAAGGATACAAATCCTTTGGGAAGTTAGATGATTTGCAATTGATTTCAACAAAATTAGAGGAGGACCTGGTCATTTCACATTTTCATACAAATATTGAATCACTGTATTGTATATCTGAAACAAACATAATGTTATACGTCAATTTTTTAAAAAGACATATTGTGACACAGTTTTTGTAATTAAGTGTCGATCATGTGTATTTGTGCATTTCATTAGATTCTTTTTTTAAATTTGAAAATTTTCATAAATTGTTTAAACTTAGTGAAAAAAATATAGAAATGATAGTCTGGGGCTTAGAAAGCTCACATACTAGCCTATACCTGAATAAGAGTGGAAACAAGAGATCAGGTAGTTAGCTAGTTTGTTATTACAATATCTCTATTGAAAAAAAGTGCTTCGAACCAGGGCAATGGCAGTGGATGGATGTGCAATATATTTTACAGATTGAACCTATCATTGCTGAAGATTTTTAGGTGGGTCAAGGTAAAGTTAGCATCAAGGGTAATAGATAAATTTTTTAAAATTACAGGAGCATCTAATATGGTTGTAAGCTGATACAAGAGAAGCACCTTAGATTCCTCAAGGCTTAAGCACAGTCCATGGCTATGTGTTTAATAAATAGCCACTGATTGCTTTGAGGAGAGAAGTTACATGCAGGTAACAACAAAACCATTTTCTCAAGGCTGCTTACCACCAAAGAAATAATAGCAAAGGAGCAAGAAATAGTATTTTGTGGGAGACATGATTCTTTGAGCCTGTGGTCAGCTTGTTTGGTTACTGTCTGCATTGGTTCAGGTGGACAGGAATTCCTGTTTTGATAGCTGAGTTAAACTAGATAAGAAAACAAGCAGAAATAATAAACATTTATTCATATAAAGTTATTAGGACGTATAGTTTGAAAGAAAACACAGCTATTTCCCCTACCTGTTTTAAACTGATGAAAGGTTTACAACTATAAATTCAATACCTTTTATTTTGTTGAGAATTTTTTCCTATAAATTAAGTTTATAAATTAATAAAAATGACAAAATATATTATTTCTCACTTTCAATCTAAAAAACAGTTTGTTTAGGACTTTGAAGTTCAGTACTATTCTTTCAGTAGTATTCCACAGTCATTAGTATCTTTAGCAATGTGTGATGTTCCACTACAGAGTTTTTACATGGCATATGTTCTTGGTATTAGAATATGTTTATAGGATAGATGGGTGCTGAATAGATTGATATTCTGTGGTGACACTTGCAAAAATATTAATGTTTGCTTTTAGTTTTCAGGATGGCAGAATCAATTGGTTAGGAAGGAAGATGGATTGTTGTTAATGATATAAGCATATGTATAAATTTTGGACTATATAAAATATTAGCCATTACATTAATTTATTCAATAGTGATTTTAATTTGTGTACAGTGTGCTTCACTGACAGTTTGATAGCTGCTTTCTCTATTGTATGTAAAATAGGCTTCATCCTTGACTGCATGGAGCTAGTGTAGTTAGGAAGATAGATAATGAACTCACAAATAAATATGTGCTTTATCTTGTTATTTTCTAAAGTTTTGTAGATTTACCATAATTTGAAAGTTTTATTTATAATTAAACTGAGAAATTTGCTAAACACCAATTATACTAAATAGTATCAGGTACTTCCTGATAGTAATTCTAAAAGCTGACCTTTATTGAGTGCTTATATTCTTTTAATATTTGCTATTTAGTTTAATCTTCACATAATGTTTTAAAGTGTAGATACTTTTATTCTTACCATTTTACAAATGAGAAAAGTGAGGTTCATAGAAATTAAGTAATTTGCTTCGCATCATATAAGCTAGTAAGTGGTACAGCTGGTTTTTGCATTTACATTGAAGCTTGAGCTCTTACCTGCTTTTGTTTTTTATTCTTTATTATTATTATTATTATTATTATTATTTTGTTAATCCTCAACTGAGAATATTTTTCCATTGATCTTTTAGAGAAAGTGGAACAGAGAGGGAAAAGACAGAGAGAAACATCGATGTGAGAGAAACACATTGATTGGTTGCCTCCTGCACGTGTCTGGACCAGGGTCTGGGCCAGGGCAGAGCCTGCAGCCAAGGTATGTGCCCTTGATCGGAATTGAACCCAGGATCCTCTGGTCTGCAGGCCGACACTCTAGCCACTGAGCCAAACTGACTAGGGCTCTATTCCCTATTATTTAGCACTGTAATAGGCTATGTAGGGATTATAAGAAACTGGACATAAAAGAACCCTTGCTGGTGTGGCTCAGTTGCTTGGGCACAGGGGCAGGAGGGGTAGTCCAGTCAAGGGCGAATGCCTGGGTTGTGGGCTCGATCCCAGGTCAGGGGCATGTGGGAGGCAGCCCATAGATGTGCTCACATAACGATGTTTACAACAAAATTGAGATGGAGCCACTGAGATTTTCCATATGTCCCTTGTCCCCACACATGCATTGCCTCACCTATTATCAGCACCAATCACCAGAATGGTACACTTTTACCAAGGTCGACACATAATTAAATTACCTAAAGTCTGTGGTTTACCTTAGGGTTCAACTCTTGGTGTTGGACATTCTATGGATTTGGACAAATATTCAAGACATACATCCATCATTACAATATCATACAGATTATTTTTACTGCCCTAAAAAATCCTCTGTGCTCTATTATCCCTTTGCTCCCAAACCCCACAGAGGTCACTGATCTTTTTATTTGTCTCCATGGTTTTTCCTCTTCCGGAATGTCATATAGTTGGAAACATATATATGTAGCCATTTCATATTGGCTTCTTTCACTTGGTAATGTGCATTTAAGGTTCGTCCATGTCCTTTCATGGCTTGGTAGCACCTCTCTTCTTTGTGCTGAATAATATTTCATTGTCTGGATGTATCACAATTTACTTATCCACCTACTGAAAGACATCTTGATTGCTTCCAAGTTTTGTAAATTATGAATAATGCTCCTATAAACATCAATGTGCAGTATTTTATGTGGATATAAAATTTTCAACCTTGTGAGTAAATAGCAGGGGAGGTGATTGCTTCCTTGTACAGTAAGAGTATATATCTTGTTTTATAAGAAGCCACTAAACTGTCTTTCACAGTGTTTGTACCATTTTTAACCACTTTGTATTCCTACTGGCAGTGGATGAGAGTTCCCATTGGTCCACACATCCTCACCAGCATTTGATTTTGTCAGTGTTCTGTGTAGTGACATCACATTGTTGTTTTAATTTGCATTTCTCTGATGACATTTGAAGTGGAATATCTTTTCATATACTTATTTGCCATTTGTATATCTTTGTTGGTGAGGTATCTGTTAAGGTCGTTGTTCTATTTTTTTAAGTTGTTTGTTTGTTGTTTTTTTTTGAGTTTTAAGAGTCTTATGCATTCTTTGGATAACAGTCCTTTAATTGATGTGTTGTTGCAAATATTTTCTCTCAGTCTGTGGCTTGTCTTCTAGTTCTCTTGTTAATTTGTTCTTTAAAAATATATTTTTTGAGAGCGAGGCAAGTTATCAGAGAGTTTGGGGACATACTAAGTGAAAAACATTAAAAAAAATTTTTTTTTACTATGGTAAAATATACATAACAAACTTTACAACTTAAGGAACTAGAAAAAAGAACAAATTAAACCCAAACCTAGCAGAAGGAAGGAAATATTAAAGGTTACAGGTAAACAAAATAGAGTAGAAAAACCAGAGAAAAATCAATGAAACCAAAAGTTGTTCTTTAAAAGATCGACAAAATTGGTAAACTTTTAGCTAGATGGACTTAGTTAAAAGAGAGAAGACTCAAATTACTAGTCAGAAAGTGGGGACATTATTACTAACTATACAGATATAAAAAAATAAAATAGTACTGTAAACAGTACTATTGTATGCTAAACACATTGGTAACCTAGATGAAATGGACACATTTCTAGAAACAAAAAACTTATTAAGACTAATTCACAAAGAAATAGAAAATTTAAATATATTTATAATTAGTAAGTAGATTGAATCAGTAACCAAAAATCTTCTGGAAAAAAATATCCCTGGATATCTTGGCTTCCCTGGTGAATTATATCAAACATTTAAAGAAGAACTGAAATCCCTTCTCAAATTTTTCCAAATATTTGAAGAGGAGGAAGCACTTCCTAGTGCATTCTGAGGCCAGCATTGCCCTGATAACCAAAGCCAGACAAAGAGACTACAAAATGACTGCAGACCAATATCCCTTCTGAACACTGATGTAAAGACCCTCAACAGCCCTGACCCATTTGGCTCAGTGGATAGAGCGTCGGCCTGTGGACTCAAGGGTCCCAGGTTCGATTCCAGCCAAGGGCATGTACCTTGGTTGCAGGCAGATACCCAGTGGGAAGTGTGCAGGAGGCAGCTGATCGATGTTTCTCTCTCATTGATGTTTCTAACTCTCTATCCCTCTCCCTTCCTCTCTGTAAAAAAATCAATAGAATATATTTTTTTAAAAAAAGACCCTCAACAAAATACTAGCAAACTGAATTCACAACATATTAAAAGGTTTATGCATGATGACCAAGTAGGATTTATTTCTGGAATGCAATAATCTTTCAACATATGAAATCAATCAGTGTACCACATTAACAGAATGAAGTGAAAAAAAACACATCACATAATCATCTCATTGATTCAGAAAAGTCTTTGACAAAATTTAACACCATTTTATGATAAAAAATACTCAACAAACTTGGAATAGAAGGAAACTACATTAACATAATAAGAGCCATATATGAACACATCATACTCAATGGAGAAAGACAAAACTTTCTTCTAAGATCAGAGAGAAGGCAAGGATGACCATCCTGCCACTTCTGTTAGTACTAGAAGTTGTATCCAGAGCAATTAAAAAAGAATAAAATAAAGCATTCAAATTGGAAAGGAAGAAGTAAGATGATCTGATTACAGATGGTATGATCTTCCATATACAAAGCCCTAATAATCCACCCCTCCAAAAAAACCTGTTAGAAATAATAAATAAATTCAGCTAAGCAGCAGGATCCAAAGTCAACACACAAATCAGTTGCATTTCTATACATTTACAACGAACTATCTTAAAAGGAAATTATGAAAACAGTTCCATTAACAATAGCATCAAAGAGAATATAATACTTAGGAATTAATTTAACCAAGGAGGTGAAAGACTTGTACAATGAAAACTACAAAGCATGCTAAGATTCTAATTTGTTACAACAAGCATGTTCATTGATCTTTCTTATAATAGTAAAATACTGAAAACTTTCTCAATGGTAGTGTTATGGTTAGGTAAATAAATCAAGTAAACCGTGACACACATATATGAGAAAATATGACATGATATAAACCATGATACACATATATGAGATACAATTTTTTATCTAAAAAACTGTTACATGTGTATATGTATAGCTAGGTCTAAAGCAATATAGGAAAATTTATTTACTTTAGTGAATAAAAGTTTTTACTTTATTTTCAAGTAGGAATACAATTTAATTCTTGTGTACTTTAAGGAATTTTAAAAATATAAATACAAAAATTTAAATATCCCATTCTTTGGGAGATTTCCTGTTGTGGGATTTTATAAAACTACCCAGATAATAAGGAAATCCTTCAGTTTTTTCCTACTGATACTAAACAGGAAGAAAGCAGAACAAATATTAATAGTATGTAATACCTGAAAGTGTCTGTTATAAGTTAACTACTGAGAGATGCGCAATGAATACTTTTGCTCAAATAAATTACAAGTATTTGTGAGCTAGGCCTCATGTCTCACTTCTTACTTCCATTTTCTTTTCCTCAATACTCTTCTTCCTCCCAGCCTTTCTCTTCCAAAGGAGAACATTCTTAGATTCAATTTTGAAAACTTTTTTTGACACTTTAACACTTATGCATTCTTCACTTTTAGTAGGAAAAATAGGGGGAGGGTTTCCCCTAGTTAAGTTAGGTGGTTGGAATGGTGAGAGTACCTTAGGCAGGGAAGGGTAAAGACAAAGTAATAAACTGCTTATGTTATGATTCATGAAAGAGTCAAGATTTGAAAGCAGAAGAAAGGTATAGGCAAGGTATTTGTGTGTGTACCCTACAGCTACATATCTTACGAGCTATGCACCTTCCCTAGACTGCATACCAATGTAATTTAATCTTTGAGTAAGCCACTCAATATGAGTATCAGTTCTCATAATGTGCTGTAATAAGTGATGCTTGCAAATAATATGCAGTGTGAAGGTACACTTGTGTTTATTCATACTTTCATGTTTCTATTTTCACCTCCCAATATGGATGCATTTGTTATAGATTGGAAAATCATATAGTTAAATTTGCTAAAACTGATAGTATCTAATAACTCAGTGAGAGTCAAAGGATTCTCCTCTGAGAAAAATCAAGTTCCTGTTAACAAAGAATGTTGGTCTCTAATTTCACTATTTAACTATTTGCTTGTTTGGTCTGCTTTTAGGATCTAGGCTATATTCTGCATAATTGAGGGTTTTGAACAAATAAGATGTTGGAAAATTCTCATGATTCAGAACTTGTATATTAATTAGATTTTCAGGACTTGTTTTGAGGTATAACTACACACTCTGTGATAACTAAGAAATATATAGTTTATTATACAGGTTTCCAAGTAAATACTTGGTATACCAAAGTATATTCTTAAATTAGTGTTAAGGCTTGATATGTAAACTAGAGGCCTGGAGCATGAAATTCGTGCACAGGTACACTCCCTAGGCCTGGCCTGTAATCAGGGCCACCTTCCCCGGCTGCCCGCAGCCGGCCCTGCCCCCTACTGCCACCCACCCTGAGTTCCCCCGGTCGCCATCTGGCCATCGGGGCCTGCAGGCTGGGGGCAGCTCCTGCATTGAGCGTCTGCCCCCCCTGGTGGTCAGTGCGTGTCATAGCGACTGGTTGTTCCACCGTTCGGTCGATTTGCATATTACCCTTTTATTATATAGGATATCCCAGTGAGCAATCAGAAACATTCTCAAAATCATATTAAATTCTTTCTTTAGAACGGAATTGGATTGAAAGAGAGAATACTCTGTGGAGAAAGGGGAGACTGGGGAGGTTCACGGGAGGAAGCAGTCTGAGTGGGATGGAGGAAGCAAAACAGTCTTACCTTAAAGTTACTACTACCTAGGTGTATTTCAACCATTACCAGTCTGTGCGTGATTATTTTCTCTTCTGGATGTCAGTTTCATATCTCTGGCTCCAAAGGTTATTCCTTGAATATTGCCAACCATCTATCACTAATTGAAAAATGCAAATCAAAACCACAGTGAGCTACCACCTCACACCCATTAGGATGACTACTGTGAAAAAAACAGAAAGTAAAAAGTGTTAGCAAGAATGTGGAGAATTTTGAAACCCTTGTGCACTGTTGGTGGTAATGTAAAATGGTGCAATTGATGTGGAAAACAGTATGGCGGTTCCTCAAAAAATTAAAAATAGAACTTCCATATGATTCTGCAATTTCACTTCTGAGTACATACTCAAAATAATTGAAAGCAGAGTTTTAAAAAGATATTTGTGCAATAATGTTCATAGCAGTATTTATAATAGTTAAAATGTGGAAGTGATAGAAGTGTCCATTGACTAATGAATGGATAAAGAAAATGTGTATGCATTGGCTTTAAAAATAAAGAAAACACTGTCACACGAAACAACATGGAAGAATCTTGAAGTTTATTGTATAATTTCACTTATATGAGATCTCTAAAGTAGTCACATTCTTAGAAACAAAGTAGAATGGTGTTTGCCAGAAGCTGTGGAGATGTTCAATGGGTATAGAGTTTCAGTCATGCAGCATATTTTAAAGATCTAGTTGTACGACAATGTGAATACAGTCAACACTATTGAACTGTACACTTAAAAATAGTTAAGATGGTAAATTTTATGTTATGTGTGTTTACCACAATTAAAAATAAAAAAATTTGATATTGAGACCTAACTGCCAAGATATTCTGATTTATGTGGTGCAGGATGGGTCCTGGCACTGAAAAAATTTTATAAGCCTCCAGGTGATTCCATAGTAGTCAAGTTTGACTGAAATGAACATAAAAACATAAGGAATTGTAAGACAAGCTACCGGTTAAATATCATGTGATCTTGATGTCACATGATTATTCCTGGAATAATTTCATTCCAGGAAATTAAATATTCTTTGATTTACATACTGTTAAATTCCCATTTACTAAGCAATCATTTATTAATTTAGCTATCAGTGAAATCAGAGAACCCTTGTGAAAACAAATGTATTAGACTCTCTTATGAATGGTTTTCACCAGTGCCTACAAGATAATAGCACATCACTTGCTTAAGAATTGTTTTTGTTAATCCTCACCTGAGGATATTTTTTCCATTGACTTTTTTATAGAGAGTGGAAGGGCGGGAGAAAGAGAAGGAGGAGAGGGAGAGGGAGAGAGAGAGGGAGAGGGAGAGGGAGAGGGAGAGAGAGAGGGAGAGGGAGAGGGAGAGGGAGAGAGGTGAGAGAGACACACTGGTTGGTTGCCTCCCCCTCATGCCCTGACCAGGGGGCCGGGCATTGAAACTGCAACCTAAATACATGCTCCTGTTTGGGAATCGAACCCAAGACCCTTGTGGTGTGCTGGCCAGTGCTGTAACCATTGAATAACACTGGCCAGGGCAAGCATTTTTAAATCTACTTATAACTTTGCAGTGGCATACATACAATTAAATAATATTTATTTAACGTAAACTTTCGCTTTATTTGAAAGATTAAGCTCAGCTAAAATAAATCATGTTTGTTGTGGTATAACTCTAACATTTTAATCTGTACATATATCCAAATTCTCACTTTCTGGATTTTTCAAAATGAAATTTGTCTCTACTTTGTTATTGATACTACTATTTACACATGAGGATCATAAATGGTAAATATATTTGATGCAAAAGGCAAGGGGAATAGGGAATACTGAGAAAATGTTTGTTATCATAGGATTTTAGAAAATAGGGCACAAATCAGAGACACACAATATCAGACTTATTCAGTGAAATATATTAATAATAAATACAACTGCCATTTTAATTTTCTGAGGCTGGAATTTCTGCCTTAATTATATGAGAACATAAAACTATTTCTTTCGAAATGTTTTTCAGCCCTGACCATTACAAAATACCCACTGGCAGGATATGAACTTGGAACAGCAGATGGTTCTTTTTTTAGTAGCCCTCTTCCTGCAGATGTGACTCTCACAGAGGAAGATACTTTTTTTTTTGGTGCTCCTGCAGGTAATCAGCAGAAGTAAAGACAGGCATCATTTATTATATGAACTCTGATCAGTTTAAGTAAAGAGTGTGAATAGCTCTCTAAATGTGTTCTTCTAGAATTATTTTTTTACTCCTATAAGGTAAACTTTAGAAATAAATTTTAACTACTTCAATCATATCATCTCTGATTTGAGATGGGGGCAGATAGATATATTTAGTTTCTGTTCTATAATGGGAGGTGAAAAATTGATGGAAATATTTTTTATATCCGATTATCACATGACATTAGAATAACAGGATGTGTGTTTCAATCCATATTATTTATTACCGAGTTGTAAAATGCTTTGTACATTTCCCTCATGTATGTTAGAATCTAAGTAACCCTCTGATCACATTTTAAATTTGATATTAAGGCAGAATTAAGTTTCTTTAGGCTAAATTAAGTGATAGTTCTTTAAAATTTTCATAAAGATTAATATCTTACTGAAAAGGAATGTGAATCAGACTTACCTGCATATGTGTGTGCTTCTAACTTGCCCTGGCACTTGACTTTTTGCATTTTTTCTTTGTTGTACTTCGGTCCCTGCTGTAATCTGGAATGCAAAACGAACTTCCAGGAAGGACATAGTATTACTTAAAAAATGTACAAATAGAAATAGAGTCATCACTCAGTGACTAAGGAGAGCTGAATCCAATTTCATTGATGTTTAAATTGTCGTATGTCCTGCCCTTCGGTGAGACCGTTTGACATTCAATATCTGGGATGTGGGTGAGGCGAAAGGAAAGGTGAATGCTAATAATGAATCAAGGCAGGAACTGAAGGAGGCTTTGTTTGTTTGTTTAACTTGTTTTGTAATAAGATCAGTTGTTTCAGTGAATAACCAAGTTGTAGTGACATGAGGAATTGCACGTTGCTTGTGAGATGCAGAATGACATAGGGACTGCCAAAATTCTTTTCATTTATCATGAATTCCAGAAAGAGAACTTTTGACCAGAAGTATCACATTCCTTTTTTCTCCTCCTTAAACCAAACACTATTTGTTCTTTAGGGAATACAGCATTCCAACTTTACTTGAAATCCCAAATGGAATCATATTGCATGATTGTAATCATAAAAAAATAATGTGTAAATAGCACCCAAGAGAGACTCTTATGACTGGTTTACCAAGTTTAAATAAAGCTTTGTGTCACTAACTAAGTCCATAACTAATCCTCTTTCTGCTCCCCTCCCAATTTGTATTGGAACTTTAATTCAAAATTTATAAACTTTTAGTTTAATTGGGAAACAGGAATTTCAGTAGGTTAACGTATAATGGGCCCTGTTTGTGATCTTATTTTTTATATTAAGCAAAATAAGACCTGGGTTTGATACATATCTTTTATTTTGCTCCTTTCAGCATATGTTAATACTATGTAGAAGGAAAAGATCACTAAACTGGAGTTTTGACTAGGTGGAACTAGTTAGCTCTTCAATCTAGCCCTTCATTTAATTTCTCTGAGATTTAGTTTCCTGTCTTTTAAGTTCTTCTTTTCTTTGGAGAATACAAAGGATGGATGATGTTTTCCATATTTCCAAGGTATGGAAAAAGGAATAGTTAAGAAGCAAATAAATACATAAGTGCCATTGGTAACTAACAGTGTCTCTGGCTACCATGGGAGCTCAAAATTAAGTAGATCAAGACTTGAATTGTGATGGAAAGATGGTCGGGTTTTATTGGCTAGGAAGAAAGAGGATGGGTGAAGTGAACAGATCAAGGCAGAGTTGTAAGAAAGATAGGGACTTCCTTTAAGAGACTGACTGAAGTAGAGACTGGGAGGCAGAAATGGGGAAAAATGCTTATTAAAATTGTGTAAATTTATGAGTCCAGATAATGGATGCCCCTGAAAGTTATGTAGAAGTTTGTGTTTGAACGGGGAGGCAATAGAAAGCTATTATAGATTCATGAACAGGAGAGTTACATGACAAAAGCAGTGTTTTAGAGAGTAAATCATTTCATTGGAATTATTGTTTCATTGGAATTATTTTGGAAGAGAATATCTAAATTTTTCCTGATGCATAAATTCTGTTCTGGAATTGGAATTCAGCAACCAGTTCTAAAGATTTCTTTTTCCATTGTAAATAATGATCTTATCAGGTATATGACAATCAATTTTATATGTATATTCCTGGTTTCTCTTTTAGAGCATTATCACAGTATAATCTTTTTAAAAAAATTACCAGACATCTAGAGATTTAAATTTGGATAAAAATTCAGGCACATTTGCCTGGCTGGTGTGGCGCAATGGTTGAGCATGGACCCATGAATCAAGAGGTCACCCATTGGATTCCTGGTCAGGGCACATGCCCGGGTTGTAGGCTCAATTTCCAGTGGGGGGCATGCAGGAGGCAGCCAATCAATGTTTCTCTCTCATCGATGTTTTCATCTCTCTATCCCTGTTCCTTCCTCTCTACAATCAATAAAAACATATTTTAAAAAATCAGTCACATTTGATGCTACAAATGCACATACCTCAACCAAAGTGATATTCAGATGAACAGATATATATTTTATGTGTTTGTGTTTGTAGTGTTGTCATAACTTACTTTTCTGCATAATCACCAATAGATTTTTTGTGACATTAATTGGAAGACCCATCCTGATTGTAGAAATATTAAACTGTGAAAGAGATGTCTTAGAATTGAGATTAGGTGGTATTGTCATAATCCCTACAGCAATATTATATGTGTCTCAATTGGAATCTCAATTAGTATTACATACTACACTTGAAGCAATGAAATAGTTGAGGAGAGCTGTAGGATTTAATATCCTGAGTTATCAGGAAACAAAAAAGAATAATTACAAATAATAGAAAATCACATTAGTGTACTACTAATGAATGGTGAGGGTGTGGTATACTTCTGTGTGTGTGTACAAGCCAACAACTTTGGACCTCAGTTCTTTATGTCTAAAATGGGGGGGGGGAGGGGGGTAGTGTATCCCTCCCTATCTTCTTCTCATTTGTTTATGGGAACAAATAAAAGGCACTGTGTTTTAAATTTACTAGAAGGATTATATAAACTCTTAACATACTGTACAAATGTGTTTATTATTATAACTAGAGGCCCAGTGCACAAAAATTTGTACACTCGGGGGGGGGGGGGTCCCTCAGCCCCGCCTGTGCCCTCTCGCAGTCTGGGACCCCTCGGGGGATGACCACATGCTGGCTTAGGCCCGCTCCCTGGGGGATTGGGCCTAAGCTGGCAATTAGACATACATCTGGCAGCCCAGGAGCCCTTGGGGGATGTCCACTTGCCAGCGGGGAGCAAGCCTAAGCTGCAGTCAGACATCCTTAGCGCTGCTGAGGAGGCGGGAGAGGCTCCCACCACCACCGCTGTACTGGCAGCCGTCTGCCTGGCTTGTGGCTGAGCAGAGCTCCCCTGTGGGAGTGCACTGACCACCATGGGGCAGCTCCTGCATTGAGCATCTGCCCCCTGGTGGTCAGTGTGTGTCATAGTGACCAGTCATTCCCAATCATTCTGCTGTTAGGGTCAGTTTGCATATTACCCTTTTATTATATAGGATAGAGGCCTGGTGCACGGATGGAGGCATGCTGGTTTGCCCTGAAGAGTGTCCCAGATCAGGGTGGAGGTCCCCCCTGGGGTGCCTGGCCAGCCTGGGTGAGGGGCTGATGGCTTTTTGCAGGCTGGTCAAGCCCCCCCCCCCCCCCCCCCAGTGGGGATCATCACCCCATGGAGGTTTGGCCAGCCTGGGTGAGGGGCTGATGGTTGTTTTCAGGCTGGCCAGCCTCTCCTTTTTTTCTTTTTTTCTTTTTTTATTCTGGGATTTATTTACCTTCTATAATTGAAACTTTTTAGCCTTGAGAGGAGCTCAGAGCTGGCCAGGACGGGCAGGAGGGAAGCGTGGCTTCCTCCATCGCCAGGGGCAACTCAGCCTCCTGCTCGCTCCAGCTCCGTCGCCACGGCTGGCTGAAAGCAGGTATCTGGGGTTTATTTATCTTCTATAGTTATAACTTTGTTGCTTTGAGTGGAGCTCAGGTGGCAGGCGGGAAGCTTGGCTTTCTCCATCATTGGGGCAACCAAGCCTCCTGCTCGATCCAGCTCCGTGGCTGCCGGCTGCCATCTTGGTTGGGTTAATTTGCATATAGTTGCTCTGGCTGGTGGACATGGCTTAAGGCGTAGTGAAGATATGGTCAATTTGCATGTTTGTCTTTTATTAGTGTAGATAATCACTATTCTAAAAATGCAAAGCAGTATATTGCAGTTCTTTATTAAAAAGGTGATTTATAGACTGGGTAGCTCCGTTGGTTGGAGCATCATCCTGATGCTCCAGGGTTTTGGGTTTGATACTCAGTCAGGCACATACAGGAATCAGCCAATGAATGCATGAATGGGTAGAACAACAATGTTTCTCTCTCTCTCTCTCTCTCTCTCTCTCTCTCTTCCTCTCTCTTTCTCCCTTATTATCTCTCTCTAAAAATCAATTTTTAAAAAGGTGATTTATAAAAAAGATTATGACTGCCAGTATTTGGAATAGGAATATACATTTCTGGTATGATTTGAATGTATTATTATTTCAGGGAAAGGCATCTAATGTAATGTCATATTTATTTGCTTACTGAAGCTAGGAATTTCTGTAACAATGGTGAAGTCATTCATATCATAATTAAAGAATAATGTAAAACAAACAAAAGGGTATGGATATGTAAATTGTCCATACAAACCCCAGTGTGCAGATGAACTTTCCCATCTCCCTGTCAGGGACCAATGAAATTACTTGGGGTCTAGCAAAAGCAAATGAACAAATAAATGTACCTGTCCTTTGGATGTGATTTCCTAGCTCATGATATACAAGGATCCCACAGAATATAGCAACCTCAGCTGAAGGTGGTAGACATTGTAAACCAGTGGGGGAAACAAACTCCCATGCAGAGAATGAGTAGACATAAGAAGAAAGAGAATACAGTCATGCACTGCTTAACGATGGGGATACGTTCTGGGAAATGTGTTGTTAGGTGATTTCATCGTCCTCCAAGATTATGGAGTGTACTTACACAAACCTACATGGCATAGCCTATTACTCCTAGGCTACAAACCTGTACAGCATGTTATTGTACTGAATACTGCAAGCAATTGTAGCATAATGGTAAATATTTGTGTATCTAAACATATCTAAACAGAAAAGGTTTAGTAAAAAATATGGTATAAAAGATAAAAAATGGTACACCTGTATCATGACACTTACCATGAATGGAGCTTGCAGCACTGGAAGTTGCTCTGTTGAGTCAGTGAGGGAATATGAAGGCCTAGGACATTGCTATACATTATTGTAGACTTATAAACAGTGTACACTTAGGCTACACTAAATTGTAGAACAGCATGAGATTAAATCAAGCACAAGAGAAAAGGATGCAATCAAGAGATGCAATAAACACAGCATGTATGAGACTGCTGCCGGCAGAACACAGCATACTGTTTTATGGCAAACTTTTTTTTAATAATTAAGAACAGTACACTCTAAAATAGTAATAAAAGTGTAGTATTGTAAACATATAAACCAATAACAGTTGTTTATTGTCATTATCAACTAGTATGTACTGTATGTAATTATGTGTGCTATACTTTTATATGACTAGCAGCTCAGTATGTTTATTTACACTAGCATCACCACAAACGTGTGTTGCTCTATGACATTATGATGGCTACAGAGTCACTAGGTGACAGGAATTTTTCAACTCCATTATAATCTTCTGGGATAACTGTCATGTATGCAGTCCATTGTTGACCAAAATGCTGTTATGCAGCACATGACTGTAAATACAAAAACTTGATATAAATTAAAAACCCTTAAAGAGGCTATAAAACAAATTTGTTTTAAAATGATAATAGATGAAAAGAAGGAATAGGGAAAACAGAGAACTTTTGCAACATGAAAGAGGAACAGAAAGTTTTAAAGAGACCAAACAATGCCTAGAAATGAAAAAATACAGTAATAGAAATTAAAATGTCAGTGATTTTCATTCAACAAACTTTTGTTTTTTTCTCTGTGCCATAACATTTCTGACTATAGTATTGTTAATAATTAACTTGAAGAGGGATTTGAGGATATCACCCAGAAAACAGCACAGGTATATAAAGAAAAAATAAAATAAATGTTAAGAAAATGGAAGACAGAATGAGAGTTTCATTTTTCTGCAATTTAGAGTAACTTTTATGTTGTTCAAATTCGAATGTGAGATTTAAATAAAAATTAGAAATGGTGTTTTCTCAAACGAATGCAACTTTTTGTGCTTCATAGATTGTTTTTAATAGTGAAAAGAAAACACCTGTAACAAAGCACTTAAGTTAGATTTTTGCTCTTAATTTATTTGTATTTAAACTCCAACCACAGTTACTTACAGAGAGGAATTCTTAGTGAAGCTGAGTTATTGGCACACCACCAAAATTGTGCACTAAGTAAATGTGTGGTGTAAAGTGATCCATTTCTGGTATTTTATAATGTTGGAAAAGAAACAGTGTTTCTCTGATTTGAGTTATTGCATAGTTTCACTGAAGCCCATAATATATATTCTTGTTTACTACCTCACACTTATTTTTGATGCATATAGGAAATCATCCCACCCCTTAGATTAACTAGTGATTATTTAATAATATTTCCTACCTGGAAAAGTTTTTCTTTCAATTTAGAATTTAAATTCTTGAAATAACCATTAAGTGTTTCTGTGAAATCATCTAAAATTATATTTTTATTAAAATTAAAATGGTTAATACATTTAAAATATTAATTTTATGCTAGGATATAATTTTGGCATTCTTATGAAATGATTGAAAACAGTATGTATAAGAATTAAGTTATTTTAATGTGCTTGTGTTTATATATACTTCTGTAATGTGCATTTATGCATGATTAGCTGCTATTTTTACTATATTAAGCAGAATTCATAAAAGTATTTATTAAAGTTACACCCACTTACAACTGTCATAACTAATTAATATGTGTGCACATCCCTTTCCTTATAAAATTAAACATTTCAACAGGATCACTCATTTTCCTGGTTTGATTTTTAAAAAAATATTTTAAAAGGAGCTGTTAAGTATTCAAAGGATCTCTGGTGGAGGGAAAAGGAAATGTGTCAGAGGAACCATTCTTTTGTTTTGTTTATAGTTATTTAAGATATTAATACGTTGGAGGTTCTTTTTTGTGATATTAAATTTCTTAATTATTGAACTTGTATCATTGGTATTATAAAATGATGTCAAACTTTGGGATCACATAATATGACTTAGGTGTATTACTAATTTTATTAAATTTTGCTGTGATTCATTTATTTCTGTGTAGAAATTTGACTTCAGCAATTGAAGTCATGTTATATTAGTTAAAATTGTATTTATATTTTTCTCTTTAATTCCATATAATGTAAAAGCAAAAATTGTTTAAAACAATTAAACACTGAGAAAATTGGTGAAGTATAAATGTTAAATTGATTCTGAATTACCAGTTATTTTAATGTTGATTGATAATGTAGCAACTGTATATGTAATTTGATTTATTTAGTAACAATTCAATAAATGACTGCTTTAGGGTAGTGGAAGATTCATTTGTAGTTTTTCCTTTTTGCTATTGCCATCTGAGTGCATTTTTAAGTGGCCTCAAATAAAGGCAGTGAAGAAATGTTTTATTTTTCCTCAAACATATAAAATACATCTGGAAGAATAAATTCACATCTGGTTCATGGATTTCCTCCTTGGAGATGATCCAAATTCAGTGTCAAGATTAGAGTTTGTACTCATGGGTTTGCAGAATCTTGTGTGGAATTTGAAATATTTTGTTTGCAAATAGTTGGGGAAACAATTGGTTCAGATGTTTGTGTTAAGTTCTAATTTTAGATATATTTCTCCCTCATTAAAAATAAAAAATGTTTTGTGCTTCATAATATAATCAAGTTACTTGTAAACACTGCTTACATCTAATGATGTTTTGTGTAATTGTTCTCAAACATTGTTTATGAAGTTTTATGAGAGATCAATTAAATTGTTAAACTCATAAGGTCACGATCATTGGTGATCCTAACCATTCGTAGAAATATATTCTCGTACATAGTATTATGTACTCTCAGTTATACTGTCATGACTTATTGACTTCATTTAGAAGCAAACAACAATTATTTTTTTAAGTGCTGTATTCTAAATGTCTGACCAAATGGGATATAGAAATTTGGATTCTCAGAATATAATGGTGTATGTACTGAGTTCCTCCCTCAGTCTCACAATGACTAACAAATGTATTTGTGTCTGAATGGAGTCCCTAGAGTAGCATAAATTAGAAGCATTTAAGAGCTCAATCCAAGAATCATGTGAGTAAAAATATTATTGTCAAACTTTTATGGATTATTTGCTTTATGCATTAATACTGCCAAACCAAGCTGCTAGTCATATGAATTAAACTTGGTACACTAGAACAAATGGGGTTGCTCATTAAAGAGGGTATTTGATATTTTTCAAGGATTATTTTTTGGTCTTTAGGCATGTGATATAGTATCCATATATAATATACTAAAGTTTATTTGTAGATAAATCTATAGCTATTTGCTTTTCTATGTTTTTTAACTTTGAACTTTCTGTGGAAAAGAAAAATGCGTTTTGCATATGTGTCTAATTTAGTGGTTTCTAAACAATATGGCAAGAATTTCTGTGTTTCAGCAGATTTTCCAGTGCATCACCAAATTGTAGGTATTGTATTGAGTTTTGGAAGGGACCAGTCCTTGAGGGTCCCTACTTCTTTCCACTTTTATTCCTTCTTTTAACTTTTCATCCCACTTTAGTCATTGCTATATAAACTTTTGTTCTGGGCAAATGAGAATTAAGATGGAAACATTAATTTTTTTTATCATACTTATACTAGTGTTACTGTTAGAAAATCTGGTTTGCTGTATTGGCACATACAGCCCCCTTAAAATTATGTATTACCATGTGCTTTTGCAACCTTCTTTGATGTTCTGTGCTCCCTACTTTTTGTTCAATTGGCCTATGAATACTACCATATGATTAACCTCTACAGGGTACTCTGAATGAATTCTTGATTTTTTTTCATGTGTTAATAATTTGATACATTGACTCTTCTATTTATGTATATATTTTAACTTTTTATTTTTATTTTTATTTATTTTATTTATTTTAAAACATATTTTATTGATTTTTTACAGAGAGGAAGGGAGAGAGATAGATAGTTAGAAACATCGATGGGAGAGAAACATCGACCAGCTGCCTCCTGCACATCTCCCACGGAGGATGTGCCCGCAACCCAGGTACATGCCCTTGACCGGAATCGAACCCGGGACCTTTCAGTCCGCTGGCCGACGCTCTATCCACTGAGCCAAACCGGTTTTGGCATATATTTTAACTTTTTAAAAAGCAGCTTCATTACAGTATAACATTTACAATAAGCTGCAAATATTTAACTTTCAAAAGTATCTTTTGAGTGTCTTTGTAGCAGGCATTGTTCAGGGTACTAATTTTAAACTTTTTAAGTTTTTACCTTTCTTTCAAGTAGTGGAACTCCCTCCTTAGCCTCTCTCATTCATTAAATTTATAGCTCAGTTCTTTCTCAATTTCATATTCTTTTTTTTTTTTTTTTTAAATATATTTTATTGATTTTTTACAGAGAGGAAGAAAGAGGGATAGAGAGTCAGAAACATCGATGAGAGAGAAACATCGACCAGCTGCCTCCTGCACATCCCCCACTGGGGGTGTGCCCGCAACCAACGTACATGCCCTTGACCGGAATCGAACCTGGGACCCTTCAGTCCACAGGCCGACGCTCTATCCACTGAGCCAAACCGGTTTCGGCAATTTCATATTCTTTCATAACCTTTTCCCCTCTACGTTACTTTAAATTTATCATCACTTACTTTGGCCAATAGCATTTGATGGTTGTATTTTGAAACTCAGACATGTGAAATGATGTTGTTCTAATTGCAAAGAGCATACTTTAATAACTTTTCACATACCCATGAAGCCTCTACCACAATCAAGATAATGGAAATATCCATCACCTCAAAAATTTTTTTCATGCTCCTTTGTAATTCTTTGTCCTCATCTCTCTCCACTCCCAGACAATCACTATACATTTGTAGTGGGTCAAATGGTAGCCTTCCCAAAGGTAAATCCTCTTGGAACCTGTGAATTTGACCTTATTTGGAAGATGATTAGGATTTGGAGATGAGATCATTCTGGATTAGGGTGGGTCCTCAATCCATTGACAAGAGTCCTTATAAGGGAAAGAGAGGAGACATAGAGAGGAGGTGATGCAATGGAGGTAGAAATTGGAGTGATGGATCTATAAGCCAAAGCTTGTAAGGTATTGCTGGCAGCCACCAGAAGCTAGGCAAGAGACATAGAGTAGATTCTTCTTTAGAGCCCACAGAAGTGTCCAGCTCTACCAACACCTTGCTTTGGACTTCTGACCTTCAGAACTGTGACCATAAATTTGTTGTTTTAAGCTACCACATTTGTGATAATATGTCATAGCAGCTCAATGAAATGGATACAAGATTAGTTTTTATTTTCTTGAATTTTAAATGGAGTGAGTATGCTTTTTATCTGGATTCTTTCATTCAGCATATTTATTTTGAGATCCATCTTTGTTATTGCATGTATTAATAATTTACCTTTTATTGCAGAGTAGTATTCCATTGCATGTACGTTACACAATTTGTTTGTTCATTCACTTGTAGATGAACAGTAGTTCTTTCCAATTTTGGACTATCTATATATATAAAAGGCTAATATGCAAAGTGTGCTCTTGGGAGTTCGACTGCTCGCTGTGACGTGCGCTGACCACCAGGGGGCGGCGTGGAACATGGTGGGCTACCAGTGGTGGCAGCCGGGCACTGAGGGAGTGAGGGAAGGAGGAGGCGGGGAGGCAGGGAGGTGGGGAACCTGATTGGCTCTGATCGCCGGCCAGGCCTAGGGACCCTACTAGTGCATGAATTTTGTGCACTGGGCCTCTAGTTATAAATAAAGTTGCAATGAACATTTGTATCAAGTCATGTGGACTTATATTTTCATTCTCTTGGTTAAATTCTTAGAGGTTGAATTTATGTATATTAACTATGGATATGTATTTATTTAACATTTTGGAGAAACTGACAAAGTGTTCTTTGAAAACATTGTATCACTTTACATTCTTTCAATTGGTATATCAGAGTCCCAGTGATGCCACACCCTGGCCACCTCTTGGTGTAGGGTCAGTCTTTTGAATTTTAACCGTTGGATTGGTGGGTAGTGGTATATCATTGTGGTTTTAATTTTCATTTCCCTAATGACATAATATTGAGCAATTTTTCATGTGCCATTTTGCCATCTGTGTATCTGTTTTGATAAAGTATGTGTTCAGATATTAGCTCACTTTTAAAAATTGTGTTTTTTGTTTTCTTATTGAGTATAGAAATTTAAAAAAATCTATCTGGATACAAGTCCTTCATTATGTATAGCATTTGTAAATATTTTTTTCTCAATCTGTGTCTTGTGTTTTTATTCCTTTATAAGTATCTTTCAAAAGCAGAAAATTTTAATTTTAATAAAGTTCAGTTTTATAAATTTTTAAATTAACTGTGCTTTTTTGTGTGGTGGATCTCAGACATCATTATCTAATCAATGTAACAAAAGGGTTTTCTCCTTTTTTTATTTCACTAAGCTTACTGAGGTTTAATATACATATAATAAACTACATGTTTGAAAAGTTTGGCATACATACGTGTGTGTGTGTGTATATATATATTTATATATTTATATATAAAAAACACCACAGTGGAATAATGACTGTATTTATAACCCCTAAGAATTTCCTATTGCCCCTTTATAGTTCTTTCCTCCACCCTTCTTCAGCCACCTCCCTCCCTCCCTCTGCCACTTATCTGCTTTCTGTCACTATAGATTTAGATTGCAGTTTCTAGAGTTTTATATAGATTGGAATCATATACTATATATATTTTTTTTGTCTGGCTTATTTCAGTCAACACAATTATTTTGATATTCATCATTTTATATCATGTATTAGTAGTCTGCTTTTTTCCTTCTGAGTAATATTACATCTTATAGAAATACTGTAATTTGTTTATCCATTTAACTGTTACTATATCTTTGGTTTGTTTTTAGTTTTTGGCTATTGCAAATAAAACTGCCATGAACATTTAAAATTCTTTGGACAAATGTTGTGTTTTTCTCTTGGGTAAAATGTCAGCAGTGGAATGGCTGGATCAAATGGTAGGTGTATATTTAACGTTCAAATAAAGTCTAAACCTTTTTTCAAAGTGGTTATATCATTTTATATTTTCACCATCAGTGTATGTGAACTCTAACTCTTTCACATCCTCACCAACATTAATATTGTTGGTTTTTATTTTTATTTTAGCCATCATAATAGATATGTAGTAGTATCTCCTGATTTTAACATGCACTTCCTTAGTGACAATGATATTGAGCATGTTTTCATGTTAATTGCCATCTGGATATCATCTTTGGTGAAGTGTCTATTCAAATGGTTTGCAGTTTTCTCATTGGGTTGTTTTCCTCTCTTTAAGTTTTGAGATGTCGTTATATATTATGGATACAAGTTCTTTATCATATATATATATTCTTTGAAAATTTTCAAGGTTGTAGCTTGTGTTTTTCTCCATTTTCATAATAGTAGTTTTTTTATGAAGAGTAGAAGTTTTAAATTTTAAGAGTATGCATTTCAGCCCTAACTGGTTTGGCTCAATGGATAGAGCGTTGGCCTGCGGACTCAAGGGTCCCAGGTTCGATTCCGGTCAAGGGCATGTACCTTGGTTGCGGGCACATCCCCAGTAGGGAGTGTGCAGGAGGCAGCTGATCGATGTTGCTCTGTCATCGATGTTTCTAACTCTCTATCCTTCTCCCTTCCTCTCTGTAAAAAATCAATAAAATATATATAAAAAAGATATCAGTAACACTCTGGGGTAGCTTTTCACCTATTTTTTTTTTTTAAAAGAGTATGCATTTCATGAAAATGTTTTCTTTTACTGATTGTGATTTAGTTGTCATATCTAAGAATTGTTGCCTAATCCAATGTGGTCACTAATATTTTTTCATGTTTTCTTCTAAATGCTTATTTTAAAAAGTTTTAATTGAGGCCTATGATCCATTTTCATTGACTTTTGTATATGGTGCAAGGTTTGGAACAAAGTTCACATTTTGCCTATGGAAATCCAGTGGTTCCAGGCTGTTTATTGAAAAGATTATCCTTGCTCCAGTGAACTTACCTTTGCACTTTTGTTAGAAATTGCTTGCTTGTGTATATGGATTTGTCTCTGCACTCTGTTCTCTTCCATGGTCTATTTGCATGTATTGATGCCAATACTACACTATTTTGAATACTGCATCTTTATAATGGGTCTTGAAATCTGGACTTTGCCCTCTTTTTCATAGTTATTTTATTTATTTTATTTTTATTGAATTTATTGGGGTGACATTGGTTAATAAAATCATATAGGTTTCAGGTGTACAATTCTATAATACACCATCTGTATTTATATTGTGTATTCAGCAGCCCAAGTCAAGTCTCCTTCCATCACCATTTATCCCCCTTTACCCTCTTCTATCTCACCCAATCCCCCTTTCCCTCTGGTAATCACCATACTGTTGCCTGTGGTGCTTGTTTGTTTATTTTTGCTTAGTCCCTTTACATTTTCACCCAGCTCCCCAAACTCTCTCCTCGCTGAAAGCTGTCAGTCTGTTCTCTATATCTATGAGTTTATTTCTATTTTGTTTGTTTATTTTGTTCATTACAGTCGACATACAAATTAAATCATATAATACTTGTCTTTCTCTGACTAGCTTATGCCACTTACCATAATACTCTTCAGATCCATCCATTTCATCAACGAAATGGAGTTACCTCAGAAAATTAAAAATGGAACTGCATTATGCCCTAGCAATTCCACTTCTGGGAATTTATCTGAAGAAACCTGAAACACTAATTTGATAAAATATATGCACCCCTATGTTCATTGCAGCATTATTTACAATAGCCAAGCTATGGAAGCAACCCAAATGCCCATCAGTAGATGAGTGGATAAAAAAGCTGTGATACCTTTATGCAATGGAATACTACTTGGCTATGAAAAAGAAGGAAATCTTACCTTTTGTGACACCATGGATGGTCCCGGAGAGTATTATGCTAAGTGAAATAGGGCAGTCAGAGAAAGATAAGTACCATATGATTTCACTTATATGTGGAATGTAATGAATAAAATAATATTCTTGAATTCTTCACCCACACAAAAATACCTGAAGCCATAAAACTCCTAGAAGAAAACATTGGCAGCAAGCTCCTTTATATTAGTCTTGGTGATGACTTTTTGGGTTTGACACTAAAAACAAAGGCAGCTGAGGCAAAACAAACAAGTGGGATTACATCAAACTAAAAAGCTTCTGTATGGAAAAGCAAACCATTAACAAAATGAAAAGGAACCTACCAAATGGGAGAAAATATTTACAAATCATATATTCAATAAGGGGTTAATATCCAAAATATATGAAGAACATTAACAACTCAATAGCATAAAATCAGACATTCTGATTAAGGAATGGTCAGAAGATATGAATAGACATTTTCCCAAAGAATACATACAGATTGCCATGGAATAATGCTCAACATCACTAATCACCAGGGAAATGCAAGTGAAAACCACAACGAGATATCACCTCATACCTATTAGAATGGTGATCATCAACAAAACAAGAAATTTATTATTGGGAATTTATCTGAAGAAACCTGAAACACTAATTTGATAAAATATATGCATCCCTATGTTCATTGCAGCATTATTTATAATAGCCAAGCTATGGAAGCAACCCAAATGTCATCAGTAGATGAGTGGATAAAAAAGCTGTGATACCTTTATGTGATGGAATACTACTTGGCTATGAAAAAGAACTAGGTTGTGGAGGGAGTTTGGGGAGCTGTGGACAAAAGGGAACCCTTGTTCGTGCGAATGTAAATTGGTATAGTCACTATGGAAAACAATATGGAGATTCAAAAAATTAAATGTAGAAATACCATATTAGCCAGCTATTCCACTTCTGGGTATTTATCCAAGGAATATGAAAACACGAATTCAAAAAGAAGATATATATATACACCCCTGTGTTCATTACAGCACTATTTACAGTAGCCAAACAATGGGCACAATCTAAGTGTTTATCGATGGATGAATGGATAAGGAAATCATGGTGTATGTTATACTGTAGAATAGTACTCAGCATAAAAAGTATGAAATCTTGCCATTTGTGACAGCATCATTGGACTTGAGGGTATTATGCTAAATTGAAAAAGTCAGAAAGAGAAAGGCAAATACTGTATGATTTCACATATTTGTAGGGGAAGATGAGAAGACTAGAAATGACTGCATCCATCCAGCACCCTAATACTCATAAATAGAGTTATCACTCTGACAGAAGCTGGCCACTCTTCCTACTGCCAGCTCCAGAGAAGTGGTATAAAAATTTTGCCTATTGGGAGAGACAGGTCATAAGAGCAAACTCTGAACTGTTTCCAAGGGAACCAACTTCATTTGGGACAGTATGGGAAGTTCAAACCTAAGGGTGTGCTAAAAAAAACAATGGTAATTTTGATGGTAGGCAATTAAGAGAAGACTCATAGCTCTGGGAGTCCAACCAGATAAATTGTAGACCAGCTGGACCGGATTTAATTGAATAAAACTGGAGAGCAATTTATGCCCAGTTCACTCTTGAAAACAATAAAGCAGTGAGCTGGTAGTTAGGGGAGGCTAACAGCTGGGCTTGATACCAACAGAGACGGACAACAGAGAGATCAGGGAAAGAGATAAGGAGAACCCTGCCCAAACCCTGTCATCCCAGAGTATTTGTGTACATATCCTAGGCTGTGCTCTTTGAGGAGCAGCATCCGAGGCTGCGCACTGTGAGGGATACAGACTTCACTAAAGTAGTCCAGCCAAGTCATTAAAGAAGTAAACAAGCCACAACAACAATCCCTGGATGGGTAGGAGATCAGGATCCAGATTTAACAAATATATTACCTATAATGTACAGTATAAACCAAAAATTATGAGACTTGCAAAGAAACAGGAACATATGGCCAATACAGAGGAAAAGAGCAGGCAATAAAAACTGCCTTTGGCCCTGGCCGGAGGGCTCAGTTGGTTGGAGCATCGTCCCATACACCAAAAAGTTTTGGGATTGATCCCTAGTTGGGGTGCATACAGGAAGCAAACGATTCTCTCTCTCTCTCTCTCTCTCTCTCTCTCTCTCTCTCTCTCTCTCAGCAATAAGCATATCCTTTGGAGAGGATTGAAAAAACAACTGCTTTTGAAGGTGTTTTTATCTGCATCAATTAAAAGACACAGATTATTACATAGGATCAAAAAGCAATACAAGAAGCCCACTTTAAATATAAAGATACAGATAGAGAAAAGTAAATGATTCAGCCCTGGCCGCTGGCTCAGTTGGTTGGAGCATTGTCCTATGCACCAATAGGGTTGCAGGTTTGATTTTTGGTCAGGGCACATACCTACGTTGCTGGTTTGATCCCTGGTCAAGGCGCGTTCAAGAGGCAGACCATAGATGTTTCTCTCTCTCTCTCTCTCTCTCTCTCTCTCTCTCTCTCTCAAATCAACAAACATATCCTCAGGTGAGGATTTTAAAAAAAATGAAAATTATGCAGAAAGATATACCATGGTAACACGAATTAAGAGAATGCAGAAGTAGTATTGATTTCAGACAGATGCAGCTTCAGAGGAAGGAAGGTTCTACCACATTATGGGTCTTAATACACACCTTAACAAATCTAAAAGAATGGAAACCATACAGTGTCTGTTCTCAGACCGCAATGGAGTTAAACTAGAAATCAATAATGGAAAGTAGTTGGAAAATTCCAATATGCTTGGAGATTAAACAACACATTTCTAAATAACACATGGGTCAAAGAAGAAATCTCAAGAGAAATTTAAAAATATTTTGAACTATTTAAAGAAGCTTAAGGAATGGCAGGTTGCAATAAGGATACCATTTATTTGTTAAGATATGTGCTTTTCATCCTAGCATGTACTTCTTTTTTTCTCCTCAGACTCTACATGGCTCTTTTACCAAATAACACATTAGCATTTATTGAATATTTACAAGTATTTTGATGAATTTTTTCTTTTTAGAAAATAGAAAACATACTAAAAAATAATACTTTTACAAGCAGTTAATTTATAATTTAGTAAGAGAATAGAAATTATATACCTATTATTTATTAGCTTAAAAATAACACCAGAAAATATTTAATTTTTGTTAACTCATATATGTAATACTATTGAATATATAAGAATTAGGTTCTAAAGTTAGCTCAGGGCAAAAAGTATTTAATTGCCAAGTTTCTTATTATATTTGGTAAATATGTATAGTACAGAGATGACATAAAACTAAATCTTGCATCTAAGGCAGTTGGTTTTTTCAGTGTTGGAAGAAAATGGTTATTTTCTTTCTACCTGAGCACTGGATGACATTAGTGTAATTTGGGTTTATGTTGATTGAAAATTATAATTGTGGCTTAAATACTTGAATCATGCACATTATAAATAATTGTTTTTTCCTAAAAGGCTTTCTTGAATTAAGTCAACTATTTGGAAAACAGTTTTTTTTGTTTCTGATCTTATGCTTTTACTAATGCATAATATCATTGAGTAGAATATTATATAGAACTGTTCATACATTCATGGTCATTCATAGTCAGTTTCTCTCTCTCTCTCTCTCTCTCTCTCTCTCTCAAACACACATTTGCTGGTGTTGGTCAAGCTTATTTAGTTTAATTCCTGAATTTAAATGCATGTATATGTGCCATCCCCTTATTCATTTCCTTATTCAAATCTTTAATGGTTTTTTGTTTCGAATTCATACTCTCTTTCGTTCCTATCACAGAAATTGTGGCTTTGGTACAGATAGCAAGTTGATTTAAATTGCCAGAACTAATTTTCTAGTTCTAAACATTAGAGAAAACAGATATATAATAAATAAAATGTTACATGATTACATGGTAGCACTGGAAATGACTTATGATATATCTCTTTTTCCTATTTCTGTGGGAAAGTTAGGTTCTATTTTAGAGCAAGCCAGTTTTTCACTTAAAACTTCATACTTCAGCCCATCATAGCTGTATATCAGTTGCATAAATGGCAACTTAAGTCCTATACTCACAGATCTCTACTTAAAATACACACACACACACACACACACACATTTGTTGGTTTTTGAGAGGAAGTGAGAGGAAGAGAGAGATAGAAACATCAGTGATGAGCGAGAATCATTGATCACCTGCCTCCTCATGCTTCACCCTGGAGATTGAGCCTGCAATCCAGCATGTGCCCTGGTGGAAATCCAACTGTGACCTCCTGGTTCATAGGTCGATGCTCAACCACTGAGCCATGCTGGCTGGGCCAGATCTCTACTTTTTAGAGTAAGATGTTTTAAAGCAATATAGCAATAAAAATTATCTTCTAGGAAGAAATAAAACTACTTTGTGTATGTTATCTCTAAGAAAAAAAGTTGGTTGCCAAATTATGCATCTTTCTACGGCCCTACACCCTTAACTGTTCTCTTGAGAGTTCTTATTTTAATTTCTGTTTCTTAAAATTACTGTCTTTGCTTTTGCTCTACTTTTGTACGTGATTTGAAAAGTTATTTTTTAAAATAATATGTAAAGATCATGATGGACATAATTTTTCCTCTATAGTTGAGTTTAATTATCTTTGATAGTCTTGAAATTTTTAACTTAAAATTCATTGTAAATTAATTTAGGATGATTAAATTTTACATTACAAATAATTGAATAAAACATTTACTTTAGTATTCTAAATTGGGCCAATACCCTCTGGACCTCTTCCAAGTAAGAGAAACATGGAAGCAAAACCCAAAAACTCCCTAGAAATCTACTGGGAACTGAAGCTTCATTGTAACTGAGAATTTTCTTGGCATTAGATCATTTCATGCTTCATTAAATATATCTCCTGTAGCAAACCACAAAAATATGCACTGGGTCACATAGAAAGTATAGAATTATCTTGAAATAAAAGGAATTGTTAAATGCCTTCCATGTCCATAGTGCTAATACTTTTTGAAAGGAACAAAAGAATAAAATATAGGTCATTTTCTCTCCTCCCTCCCCCCCAAGTGGCCTGTATTGCAAACATTAAACAGAAATTAATTATTTGCATTTATTGTGTACAATAGGCATTATTTCTGAGTGCTTAACTTGAAAACAGTCATTTTAGTTCATTGAGTCTTTATGGGACACTTTATGTATTGAATTATGCTAAGCAATATGGATACTTTTTGTTAGTGCATAATTGTTGGGGTGACAAGCCTGCTTCTAAAGATTTCAATACAGAATATACCATATAGTATAGTAGAGATATATAAAGGTAGAATAGTTAGGGAAGACTTCAAATGGAGGAGAGTAGTAACCAAATAGAGAAGTTACACTTCTTGAAAACCATGGACAAGTTTATAGGATAATATTTGTGTTATGTTTGATCTGGAGATTTCTTCCTTTTAGCTTCGTTAGGATCTAGAGCTTGTTCCACTCATTGGGCATCAAGTGAATGTTACTTTGCATTGTATTTACCTTTTAACATTTACCTATCGAGTTCCAAACTAGATGGTATTCCTCAAAAGTGAAGATAGTCTTATACTTCAGTATACTAAATTTGGATCATACAATCTTGCATATAGTAAGTATTTGGTGATACTTTATAGTTATATCATCTCTAGAAGTTGATGAGTTTCCAATAATTATTTCTCAAATACCATTTTCCTGTTTAACAGTTACAGTACAGTAAAAGTTAGGTTTCAATTATTACTATATATTATCTGCCTTGCTATACAGGCAAAGAAAGATTTTTGAAACAAACACTATAAACATCATCTCATTCACAAATCAGTTTTTCTATTCTGTCTTTTAAACAGATGTGGATTCAAAACGGCCAATTTCACTTCTATGACATTCAGATATTATTTCTTGATATAATTAGCACATTAAAAATACTCTATGATAATAAAAAATGTTAGATTTCTTAATAGAATCTCCTTTTACATAGCTTCCAGAGCTGGAACATCTAAGGGAGGGTCGGGGAGGACTTGTATTTGATTTAGCATACATACCTAATACTTTTCACTTAGTGGGAAATTGTCTGGATTGTTTAATTATGCCAGGTTCTGATAATTTTATGTGTTCATGTTTCATAGTAAACTTATATCTGTTAGGTGGACATGGTCCCTTCTACCTGGGCCAGTGTTTGAGACCCGTCAATTCTTCTTTCACTAAGTTTAAATATCTAATTGTGGCAAGATAAACATAACATAAAATTTACAATTTTAACCAATTTTAGTGGCATTAAATTATTTATATTGTTGTGTAACCATCATCACTACTACCCATCTCTAAAAAATTTTCATCATTCCTTACAGAAATTCTATACCCATTAAACAATAACTCATTTCCCCTCTTCCACCAGTCCCTGGTAACCTCTATTCTACTTCCGATCTCTATGAATTTGACTTTTCTAGTTATCTCATATACATGGAATAATATAATATTTATCCTGTTGTGTCTTATTTCACTTAGCAAAATGTCTCTAAGGGTCATCCATGTTGTAGGATGTATCAGATTTTCATTCTTTTTCACATATAGACTGCATTTTGTTTATTCATTCATCTGTTGATAGACATTTGGGTTGTTTCTACCTTTCGGCTATTGATTAATACTGTTTGTTATGAACGTTGGTGTACTCACTAAGTTTTTAATTCTGAGTATACATGTAATTCCCATTTCTCCCCACTCCTTTATAGTTAATAGAATTCTTTTGAGAAAATGTTTTTAAATAACTCAAAGTGTCAGTTGTTTCTTCGTTTGTCTGTGGACCAGAATCTCTTTAAAAGGTGACTTTATTCTAGTAAAATATATTGATTCTTTAAAATTTAACTTAGAAAACAATCTTATTTATTTCATTTACAGTTGTGTTTTTTTTTTGGATACTGCCCTCTGTACACATAATATTTGCTTACGAGAAGTATAAAGTAATCTAGAAACCCATGGAAGTGATAGTTATTTTAATTAAAGTAAACCAGGGACATGTTTATAGAGGAAGTGAGAATGAGCTGGGGCTTATGATGAATAATTGGAAGATGAGGCAGGCCCTCAAAGACAGAACATTTTGAAAGATAACAGAATCAAGGAAGTCCCAGGTATGTTTGAAAACAGTGAAAGCTTTATTGGCACATAGTTGTTTAGGCTGAAGAAATATAATAAGAGAAAAATCTGGAAAATATTTTGGCACCAGAATTTCCATAAAGAAGTCTTTGAGTGTTGGACAACGGAATTTGATTTATTTTATTCAATGACCTTGTTATTTTGGGATCGAGGATGAGTAGTAAGGCTTGTGAGGACTAGCAGACACTGTGGAGTAGGTTTATAGTTTAGGGAAAGTAGTAGATTGTTAGAAGGTGAAAATGTGGGGCTAGGAAGAGGGAAAGTTCAGAGTTTTATGTCTTAGAAGTAGAATAATTTCACTTATAATGAGTTTTAACAATAAACCTTGCCAGTGAGTAATTGAGAAGCAGCAGGAGTAGAAAGTGACTTGAGCTTATTAACTTATTGAATAGACATTTAATTTACTCTGTTCCAGGCAGCATCCTAGGCTATGATGATTAACAGATGAGCAACAGTTTTGCTTTTTTAAGGACTTTATTTTTGTAGTAACCTCTTTTTTCCCTGTAAATTTTTTAGCTTAATTTCTTAAAAAATTTATGGGTAAAAATTTCATATGAAAACAAATCAGATCAGCTAGTTCATTATTTTAAAAAACCCTACTACTTATAAAAATCATGGGCTATATAATTTCACTTTTAAGAGTATCAAGTATTCTAAGTTCTCAAAGTTCTGGAAATATTTACAGCTGTTTTTAACTGAGGTATAATACAATGTACATATTTAAAGTGAACAATTTGAATTTTGACATGTATACTCCCATTAAAAATTTTAACATAATCAAGAAAATTAATGTGTATGTTATCTCTCAAAGTTTCTCTTTCCTTGACTGACATTCTCAGTCTTTTTTCACTATAGATTAGCTTGCATTTTCTAGAATATTTAACATAAATAGAATCATGCAGTATGTATTTTTTTGGTCTAGCTTCTTTCACTCAACATTATTATTTTGAGATTAATATTGTTGCATGTGTAAGTAAATTGTGTCTTTCTATTGCTGATTGATATCTTGTTGTATGTATATGCTGCCATTTTTATCGATTCACCTGTTGATAGACATTTGGTTGTTCTCAGTGTTCAGCTATTATAAATAAAGCTGCTAAGAACATTTATGTAAAGTTTTTATGTTTGCACACGATTTCATCTCGGGTAAATTCCTGAAATTTGAATAACTGGATAATATGTTAGGTGTATATTTTAACTTTGCAAGGAAACTGCTAAACTCTTATTCTAACACGTTTTACCAAATTCCATTCTTATAAGTACTATATAAGACTTCTAGTTCCTATACATCCTGGCCAATACTTGGTGTGTGTATTGATATCTTATTGTTGTTATTTACTCTCTGAAATACGTTCTTTGGTGAAATATCTGTACTAATATTTGCCCATTTTAAAAATTGAGTTGCTTGTTTCCTTATTATTGAACTAGAGGCCCGATGCACAAAAATTTGTGCAAGAGTAGGCCTTCCTTCCCCGGCTGCCAGCGCTGGCTTTCCTCCGGCACTTGGGACCAGGCTGCTTCCCTCCTCCAGCCGCCAGCAGGCACCCAGGACCCGGGCTGCTTCTCTCCTCCGGCCGCCGGCAGGTACCCAGGACCCGGGCTGGTTTCCCTTCAGCCCCGGCTTCGTCAGGAAGGATGCCCGGAATGACGTCCGGAAGACATCCAGTCTAATTAGCATATTACCCTTTTATTATTACAGATTACAAGGAAAGTTTTTTATATAGTTTCTATATATGTATATGTTTTGTAAGTGTTTCTACTAATCTATAGCTATCTTTTCATTTTTATAAGTGCAAAAGTTTTTCTTTTGGTAAAGTCCACTTTATAAATTTTTTCTTTGGTGTTTTTGGCATCATTTTAAGCTTTGCCTAATCTAAGGTCACAAAGATTTTATGTTTTCTTCTAGTAGTTTTATGGTGTAGCCTTTCCATTTAGTTAGTTCTATGATCCATTAGTTAATTTTTGTAAATTGTGGAAATTATGGCTTGAGAGTGATTTTTGTGGACATGGGTGTTCAATTGTTCCATGCCATTATTTGAGAAAATACCCTTTTTCTATTGAATAGCCTTTATGAAGTGTTCATATACAGGGATGGGGCAAAAGTTGGTTTACAGTTGTGAGTAGTTATTGTATTATTTTTCACACAAACAACTATAAAACTACTTTTGACACACCCTATATGTATGTTCCTATGTTTTGACTTTGTTTATTCTGTTCCATTGATAACCTGTGTCTGTCTTTTGGCTAATACCACCCTATCTTAATTACTGTAGTTTTATATTATCATGAAATCTGGTACTAAGATTTTTCTATTTTGTTCTTTTTCAAAATTTTTTTGGCTATTTTACTTTTTTTGAAATTTCATATAAAGTTTAGAATAAGCTTGTAGATTTGTACCAAAAAATCCTGTTGGGATGTTGATTGGGATTGTGTTCAATCTATTGATCAGTTTGGAGAGAATTAACATATTAATGAAATTAAATCTTCCAATTCATTAACATGGTATATCACTTTATTTATCGAGAGCTTTTTTCTTTCTTTCATTATTGGTGTGTAGTTTTTGCATATAGATTCTGCACATAGCTTGTTAGACTTATTCCTAAATAATTCATATTTTCTGATGAACTTGTAAGTCGTTCTTTTAAAATATTGTTCTTGTGTTTTGCATCCTTGCTAAACTCATTTATTAGTTGTATCTTTTTGCAGATTTTTTTATGTAGACAGTTATGTCACTTATAAATAGAGAATTTTTCCCTTCTAATTTGTATGCCTCCCCCCCCCCCCCCTTTTTTTTTGTCTTGTTGCACTTATTGTACATCCACCACAAAGTTAAGTAGTAGTGGTGAAAACATATCCTTGCCTGTTCCATAGTTGAGGGCAAAAGCAACCAGTGTTTCACCATTACATACATTAGCTTTAAGTTTTGTGTTGATGCCCTTTTTTAGCTGGGAAGTTTCATTCTATTCCTAGTTTGCTGAGAGTTTAAATCATAAATGGTTGTCATATTTTTCTCAAGTGCTTTTTCTCTATTGATTGAGCTGATCATACGATAGTTTTCTTGGTGGTGAATTACTCTAATCAGTCTTCAAATATTGAATTAGCCTTGAATTCCCAAGATAAATTCTTTTTAGTAGGTTGTATTATTCTTTTACACATTGCTGGTTATAATTTTTTACTAATATTTTACTATATTTTACTGGGGATTTTTACTAATATTTTACTGGGGATTTTTCATGAGGGATATTGGTCTGTAGTTTTCTTGTTATGTCTTTGTCTGGTTTTGTTTTCAAGGTAATGCTTGCCTCAAAAATGGTTGTGTTATTTTGTTTGTATGTGGTTGTGTGTGTGTGTGTGTGTGTGTGTATGTGTGTTTAGAGAGAGAGACAGACAGACAGACAGACATTGATGCGAGAGAAACCTTGGATTGGTGGCCCCCCTGTATGCTCCCTGACCAGGAATGGAACCTACAACCTAGGTATGTGCCCTGTCCTGGAATTGAACCCCCAACCTTTTTGATTTTGGGGATGATGCTCCAACCAACTGAGCCACCTGGCTGAGTTCAATAATAGGTTTTGATACATTTCTTCCTTTTCTATTTTCAGAAAAATTTAATGTAGAATTAATATTATATCTTCATGAAATGTTTATTTGAATTTATTCACGAGGCTATATAAGGCCTTGGATATTTTTTGTTGGAAGGTTTTAAACTAGAACCTCAAAGATTTGGGACTATTCAGGATATCTATTTCTTCTTGAGCTTCTTTAAAATTTTGTGTCTTTTTAAAATTTTATCATTTTCATTTGAGTTATTGAGTTTATGGAATTTGAAAGTTATTTGAAATATTCCCTTATTGTAATATTATTTTTTGTTGGATTTGTAGTAATTACATTTTTATTCCTGATATAGGCAATTTGTGTCTTCTCTTTTTTCTTTGGTCAGTCTGGTTAGAGGTTTATAAATTTTATTGAACTTTTCAGAGAACCAACTTTTGCTTTCAGTGATTTAAAAAAATATATATTTTTTTATTGTTGACAGTATTACAGATGTCTCCCATTTCCCCCTCCCCTTTACTCCCCTCCTTCCACCCCCTCCCTCCCCCCCCAGGTCTTCACCACCCTATTGCCCATGTCCATGGGTTATGCATATAAATATGTAAGTTCTTTGGTTTATCTCTTCTTGTCCCCCCATGCGCACATCGGGCAAGGTATGTCAGTCTGTTCCATGCCTCCATGCTTTGAGTCTTATTTTGTTGGTCAATTCATTTTATTACTTAGATTCCACAAATAAGTTAGATCATGTAATATTTGTCTTTCTCATTAATTTTTCTCTATTTCTCTCTCTCTCTCTCTCTCTCTCTCTCTCTCTCTCTCTCACACACACACACACACACACACACACACACCCTCTGATCATTATTATTTCTCTTCTTTTTCTTCTGAACCATACTCTTAGATACTTCAGGGCAGGGGAACCCTCTGTAAAATTCTGTTTTCTCTCTGAGCATTTCTCTCTGCTGTGGTCCTCTGCTCTGCAAACTCTGGCTCCCTGGTCTTTCTGGATATTTGCTCTGTCTTCTCAACTCGGGGAGTCTGTCGGATTTTATCCTTCTCTGTGCTGCAACCTGGAGGTTCAATGTGGGAAGCTGGGGCAGTCAGAGGGTTCACCTCATCTATCACAGATCACAGACTGCCATTTATTACCTGATGTCCAGTGTCTTGAAACTATTTCATAGATTTTATACAGTTTTTTTCTTTTTAGAAAATTCGTTTCTGGCAGGAGATTAAATCTAGTCCCCATTATTCCATCTTGGCCTATCACTTTTCAGTTTTTTATCTTGTCTTATATAAATTGTAAACTCTCAAGCTTTGTTCCCTTTCTGGTATGTAGTATAGGGTGTTGTACTCACTTAGTGTTTATTGTGAATTTGATTTATTACTTGCGTTTACTTGAATTGTATGGAAGAGAGAGATAAAACAGAAAAGTAACATCACCATCTGACTGCACTTCCGCTGCCTGTCAAATGAACGCTTTCTGGAGCCCTGGTAATAGAATTTCTTATTCCATTCCTATCTGACAACTCTAGTCCTCACAGCTGCATTACTGGAACTGCCCCTGCTTACCCCCAGCAGGCAGTATCTGACCCAACTTGACCAGTTACCTTTATTTTTCATAAGAATGTGTAATTTGATAGACTGGTAGGATATTGAGAAAGGAGAGAAATCTGTGTTTTCTCAGAAAAATCATAGATTAAGAAACAATCTCAAAATGTTCTCTTGATGCTGACTCCAAATGTCTAGTTTCATTATGAATTTGAAGATTGATTTTATTTTGTTTCACATTTTCAGAAATTATTTTTTCACCATTTATTTTTGTCTCTTTTGCTTCAACTCATATCACATGAATTTTGGAGCTTCTCAATCTGCCTTATATGTCTTTTAGCTGTGGTTTCAATGAAATTATTTTTTTCTGACTTTCTTTGCTGAGTTTGTGGGGTATGGATCAGGCCTGTCTTCTAATTCAAGAATTCTGTCTTTATCTAGAGATTATCTAGAGAAGAGTTTATTTCGTGTGTGTGTGTGTGTGTGTGTGTTGTTGTCGTTGTTTCAATGACTTTTTATCTACACATCTCCCCCTGCTTTTATTTTCATTATTTCTTACTTCTTGTCAATTGAAGTTTTACTTTCATTTATCTCTTTGAATATTCTCTATGAACTTATTTTAATTGTTTTTGTCATTTATTTCTATAAAATTAATTTCATACTGGGTGAGTTCATGTTTTGATTATGTTTATGGCTGTAATATTAAGCATATTTCTGCATATAATTTTTAACTTTAAATAATTTTTATTATTGACTATATTCCCTATGCTGTACTTGACATTCCCGTGACTATTCTGTAACTACCAATTTATATTTCTTTTTTTTTTTTAAAATATATTTTATTGATTTTTTACAGAGAGGAAGGGAGAGAGATAGAGAGCTAGAAACATTGATGAGAGAGAAACATCAATCAGCTGCCTCCTGCACATCTCCCACTGGGGATTGTGCCCGCAACCCAGGTACATGCCCTTGACCGGAATCGAACCTGGGACCTTTCAGTCCGCAAGCCGATGCTCTATCCACTGAGCCAGACCGGTTTTGGCCAATTTATATTTCTTAATCCCTTCAGCTTTTTCACATATTCCTCCAAAGCCCCTTCCATCTTTCACCCAGTCCCCCAGCTCTCCATACAATTTTGAATATTGGTTTGCAGGCTTATTTTGAGTGGAATTATTTTTTCTGTTGTTACTTTTCTCTCCCCTTCCTCCCTCTGCTCATACCTATCTATTTCTAGGTATTCTACTAACTCACTTTAACCCTCTGTCCTCAATCCAGAACCAAGTCTTATTCCAGAATTATAATAATTCTATCACATATTATGTTGGAAAGATGATGGAAACATTTGGTACTCTGGTTCAGTTTCTTGTATAATATGTTAATAAGTTATGTCAGCACCTACTCCCTCCCTGCCCACAGGTGAAGATTGACTGCTGTGTGTACATGTTTTCTACCCTCCATTTTGGAACCAGGTTACTGCTTAGAGATGAGGGCTTGTGTGGTACTGAACTCTGTCAGTCCTATTTAAAGATCTATAATTGACAGGCCTGAGCTTGTAGCCAAGTTTACTTAAAAAAAAAAAAAAAATCAAACCCATTTCTGTTTTATTACTGGCCATTGAAGATGTTCATCTTGTTTTTGAACCTGACTATGCCTTTTTTGTTATCTTTTGACTATATACATATATATCCTATCTTTGTTTTGGTATACAGTTAGTGGTCAAAGGTTCATTATTTTGCCATTCTGATTTGAAGTCACATCCCGAGGTTAGTAGGTTAGTAAAATCCTTCTGATTCTCAATGGACCAGAAAAACAAGGAAAATTCAGGATTATAAATCAAGTGTTACTCTTTTATTGGCCCTCTGTAGTAGATAATATGTAAGTGGTTTCTTTATAGAGTATTGCTAACTTGTGATTGCTTAATTTCAGTCTAAATTCTGTGAGTTAATTCTCCATGAATTTTTGCTACCCAGGTCTTCTAAGCACTGTTATACAAGGGGACATTTTGAGCCTGGAAGTCTGAGGTTATGGAGCCTACCTGGCTGAATCTGGGGACATTATTTAATCTTTCTGTATTCAGATTACTCTTTTATAAAACAGTTATAACATCTGCTTTCATGATCTCAGGGGATACTTGAGTACATTGTATAAGATAATAGAGTCAAATTCAAAAGTTTTATATAGCATCTGTTTGGCAAGGGACATATGGCTAGGTTCTAGGGAAATAACTGAATAAAGCACAGCTCTATGGTTATCTATATATATAAAACCCAAATATGCAAATAGACCGAACGGCAGAACAACCCAGTGATTCCCAAAGTGGGCGCAACCGCCCCCTGGTGGGCGCTGCAGTGATCCAGGGGGGCGGTGATGGCCACAGGTGATTTGGGGGCGATGAGTAACTGCTATTAAAATTTAAAAAAAATTAATTTCCAGGGGCTGAGTAATATTTTTTCTGGAAAGGGGGCGGTAGGCCAAATAAGTTTGGGAACCACTGGAACAATTGAACAACTGGCCACTGTGACATGTGCTGACCACCAGGGGGGGCACGCTGAACATGGCGGGTGTTGGCAGCAGGAAGCAGAGCGCAGAACATGGCGGGCATCAGCCTTGGCAGGATGGTGGAGCAGGTGAGTGGGGCCCCAGACCAAGGCTGAGCACTGGTTGCTATCGAGCCTCTAGTGGTTACTGAAAATTCTTTGCTCCTGTGCGCTGTGGTCCCGCCTAGTGCTCGCACCTGCTGCCAGTACCGGCCCCGCTTGCACCCGCTGCTGGCACTGGAGCCGCCACTTGCACCCACTGACAGTGCATGATGCCGGCCCGGACGCTCGGCACCATCAGCGGGTGCGAGCAGTGGCTGCTGGCCCCGATCGCCCCTCAGGGCTTCTCCACCTCCCCCTGCTCCTGAGTAGCAATCAGGGCCGCAGCCGCCACTTGCACCTGCTGACAGCGCTGGCCCTGCTCACACCTGCTGTCAGGTGCAAGTGGGGCCAGTGCCATCAGTGTGCATGGGAGTGGCGGTGGTGGGAGCAGGGCTGCTGGCAGACAAGGGACTGGGGGACAGGTGGGGGTGCAGAGGATGGGTCAAGACCTGCCCCTGTGCCCACTGCAGCCTTGTGGCCCACAGTTCCTTTCAAGGTGCACAAATTCGTGCACTGGGCCCCTCGTTTATAATATAATGGGATATACATCATGTTTTATAATCAGGTGTAATACATGGTAGTCTATTAAACAACAAGTTAAGAGCCCCCATCCACGGAAAAGCTACTTAGCTTCAGGAAAGGAGTAGAGACGTCCCTGAGTAAGCTAAAAATCTACCCTGACTAAGCTAATCTTTGGTCTAAAATTCCTGATTTTAAAATGCCAAGGTGCTATGTGAACATAAGATGTGCTGTTATTTTATTTTCCCATGATCGAATCTGATTGGAGATCACTTTGCTATTTCTTCTTTTTTCGTTTGCTGTGTAGGTCAGATCTTACTATTAGATCTTCATTCTTCTTGGTCCTGATGCTTGTGTGTAGGCACACTCTTGTGATATGGCAATCTATCTTGTGTGAATTACTGATTTAGATGTTGTGTTTTTCAAGGGGAAAAATTCTCTTTATGTGTTTTATTTTTTACAATGTAATTGTTGAAAAGAAGATTTTTCCCTTCAGGCTGCTTTTCAGAAATTGTTGCCTCTGAAGTTCCCAGGAAACACCCATTTTGCTATTATCCAGATACATTTAGACTGAGCTTTTGCTGTAGTACAATTTGTTCTATTTGCTGTAATTTTTTTCCAAAGGACAAAGATAAACAGCTTAAACAGATAACCATCTCTGCTTGCTGCTTCTAACAATAATATTTAGCAGCCAGTGAGTATTCTGTAAGTGCCTTGCTCAGAAAGGCTGTACTAAGTAAACAAGCAATAAATATTCTGGGTGACTGATAGATGATAGCCAACTGTCCATATCAGGCTGGAACATTGTCCTTCTGTTTTGTCAAATAATGCTCATCTTGTTTAAACAAGTCTTATCAAAAACAGAGTTAGCATTTCATACCAAACATTTTTATAAAACTCAATCAGCTAAAACTGACAAATTTTGAATTGCTTGGATCATATTTCATTAAGTTTCCTTAGATGAATATTTTGATTTATTTCCAAATCACAAGTTACACTGTACCTTGTGTTTTGAAGAGTGATAGCTTTTGTGCAGAGTTCCAGTCAGTCACCATTTACAGTAAAACTTAGGTTGTTTTGCTGTTGAAATCTTAGCTATGAATTGAATTGATACTTGGAATCATATTTCATCTGATCCTTGGCTGCCAAAGGTGTTTTCTGAGGTTTCCGTACTTAATATTTGGTGGTTTCTATATCAGGTATTACTGTAATTTGAATTGTTATTCCTTTGCAAACTTTATAGTACCAGTAATCATAGCCATTTTCACTACCCTTGCCAGGGTTCAGAAAGAGACAACTACTTATACAGGAATGGGTAAAAGTAGATTTACAGTTGTGAGTACATGAAACACAGAGTTTATTCTCGTATTATTATTTATTAATTACTATATTATTTTCCATATGAACAACTGTGAACCTACTTTTTCCCTCCTCTGTATACATGTTTCAGGTTCAGGTGTTACATTTATTTATTTAGCCTCACCCGAGGATATGTTTTTATTAATTTTAGAGAGAGAGGAAGGGAGAGGGAGGGAAAGAGAAGCATCAGTGTGAAAGAGAAACATCGATTGGTTCCCTCCCGTACACACCCCAACTGGGAATTGAACCCGCAACCTTTTGGTGTACAGAATGATGTTCCAACTTAGCCACGGGGCCGGGGCCAGGTGTTTTCTTGAATTTATGTTTAAGTAACAACAGTACATTATTGGAATCACCAGAAACACTGGAAAGTAAACTCCCATAGGACAGGGATTTTATTCTGTTACTGTTTTCAGTGCTGGACACATACTATAGTTCAATAAACAAATTGAATTAATTGCCACCAGCCCCAGGGTCACTATCACTGTAACTATTGCTTATAACAATACTGATACATAGGCCCTACATCAGTGATGGCGAACCTATATCACGCGTGTTAGAGGTGACACTCGAACTCATTTTTTTGGTTGATTTTTCTTTGTTAAATGGCATTTAAATATATAAAATAAATATCAAAAATATAAATCTTTGTTTTACTATGGTTGCAAATATCAAAAAATTTCTATATGTGACACGGCACCAGAGTTAAGTTAGGGTTTTTCAAAATGCTGACATGCTGAGCTCAAAAGGTTCGCCATCACTGACCTAGATCCTATCCTCCAACAATGGCCTTTTGTTCTCTCTAATATCATACCACTTATGTCTCAGGGGAGAGGTTTCCTCTGTTTCATTCATCAGTCACTTACTATTCCCTTATGTAATAAGTAGAGGCCCGGTGCATGAATTCGGGCACGGGTAGGGTCCAGCCAGCCCACCGTGATTGAGGCCGATTGGGCTGGGCCAGCCAGGGGGAGGGGCCGCGGGTGGTTGGCCAGCAGGCCCTGCCCCACCCCACCCCATGGTCAAACTCCCGCTTGAGGGGACAATTTGCATATTAGGCTGCTATTATATAGCTTAGGATTACAATAGCAGTAGCAATAAAGATGATGTTGATTGCTAACATCTCTGAATACCAGTTTGTCTTAGTTAATCTTTTTCTTCACTCCCTAATTTTTCTTGCAAGTCATTTGTTAAAGAAATTGCGGTCCCTTAATTTAAATTTAAAAAGGGGTTTGATAATTTTAATAATTTAAAAAATTAAACTGCCCTAGCCGGTTTGGCCCAGTGGATAGAGCATCGACCTGCGGACTAAAGGGTCCCAGGTTCAAGTCCGGTCAAGGGCACATGCCCAGGTTTTATGAAGAATATGGGGAACATGTAAATATAATTCAGTGTGTGTACAAGCCTACTTTATTTTTCTTAATGGAACCTTTATTGAGTATTTATTACATAGTAGGCACTGTTCTAAGCACATTCATATTCATAACAATCCTGCAAAAATAGAGGTACTGTTACTGATCCCATTTAACAATGCTTATAGTTGCTCAGACCCCAAAAACCTAAATCTCATTCAGGGTTTTTCTCTTCCCCCAACATATCATATTAACTGCACTTTTAAAATAATCCATTAATTCTTCTTCATCATTCAACCCCAGCTGCCATCATTCTCTCTTAGATAATCACAGTTAAGCCTTGAGAAGATAGTATTTATGTTTATGGTAAAATTCAGAAAGAGTAAAACTAAAATATCCTCTCTGTTTTGACCATCCAGAGACAGCGTCTTGGGTTTTATTATAGTGATAATTCTATGCACATCCAACCACACATGTTTACCCATCTAGAACACACACTGTCAGTGCCCAGTCCGTTTTCCTCAGCGCCCTTCCCATATTTTATGAGCACCTTCCAAATCTACGCACATTGTCCTGACATCTGACTGTCAACACTTAGGATTTTTAGCTTGAGGGCATTCTTTGTCCCCTGGAATCTGCTCTGCCTGGCACATTGTCAGGCCAGTCATTCTGGGTGGCTCTTGCTTCCCAGAGCAGCCTTACACTGATGACTTACAGAAACTGAGGGGAAAACCTCTAGCTCCTTTGCCCCTTGCGTGGGATAATGCTAATGCATGTCCTACGTTGTGTTTCAGAATTCCTCAGCATGGCTGAGCTCCAGTTGTGGCCTGCTCATTTTATTGTATAGCGTGACTGCCTTTTCTTCCCTACTCTTGGGATTATCTCCCAAATAAACTACTTGCACTGATATCATTATTACAGGGTCGGCTTCAGTAAAATCATAACATCAATTGTGCCACACTTGACACCCACTTTTTCCCCCCTAAGTAATCAAAAACCCCTAAAAAATTCTGTTTATTTGGCCTTAACCACTCCAATTTGGCCATGTTCATTGTTTTACTTCTCATAGGAAGCTGCTGGGATTAATAGAATTTTATCTGTTATTCTATGACTAAGGACCCAGTGCACGAATTCGTGCACCTTGAAAAGAACTGTGGGCCACGAGGCTGCAGTGGGCACAGGGGCAGATCTTGGCCCACCCTCCATGCCCTGCCTGGCCCCTCCCACTGCAGCCCTGGTTCTCTGTCTGCTGGCAGCCCCGCTCCCACCACTGCAGCTCCCACGCACTGATGGTGCCAGCCTGCTTGCACCCGCTGACGGTGCAGAGCGATTGGGGTTGGCACCAGCAGTGGGTGTAAGCGGGGCCGGCGCCATCAGCAGGTGTGAGTGACAGTTGCTGCCCTGATCACCCCTCAGGAGCAAGGGGAGGTGGAGGAGCCCTCAGGGGAGATCAAGCCAGCAGCCGCTGCTCGCACCTGCTGATGGTGCCAAGTGCCAGCACAGGTGCGAGTAGCAGCTCTGTATCTGGCAGCGGGTGTGAGGGGGGCCAACGCTAGCAGCAGGTGCGAGTGCCAGGCAGGACCGCAGCGCACAGGAGCAAAGAATTTTCAGTAATCACCAGAGGCTCGTCCTGATGACAGTGACCAGTGTCCCACCTTGGTCCACCATTCTGTTGCGGCCGACACCTACTATGTTCAGCACCCTGCTGCCTGCCATGTTCTGCACGCACGTCCTGATGGTCAGTGCACGTCATAGCGACTGGTTGTTCGGGGACTGGTTGTTCAGTTGTTCCGCCATTCAGTCTATTTGCATATTAGGGTTTATATATATAGATAAGTTTTTATTGTTTAAATTATTGACCGTAAAATTGACTATTTAGAAGATCCTTGTAAACATCCATTAAACATCCAGGTTCAGGACAGTTACATCACTCCAGCCAACTCCCTCATGCTCTCCCTTTATTATCAAGCCTCCCACCACTCGTAACCCTTGGCAACCACTGATACTGTTCTTCATTACTGTAGTTTTATCTTTTGGAGAGTGCAATATAAATGGAATCATACAGTATATAACTGTTCGGTTCTATTTTCTTTCAATTAGTGTAATGTATTTGAGATTCATCCAAGTTGTTGCATGTACTGGTATCAGTAGTTTACCCTTTTTATTACTTAGTATTCCATTATGTAGTTGTATGATAGTTTATCCATTCATCTATTGAAAGACATTTGGATTGTTTCCATTTTTTTACTGTTATGAATAACGTGCTGTGAACATTCATACACAAGTTTTTTTTGTGTGGGCTCATTTCCATTTCTCTTTGGTGTATACCTAGGAATATAGTGGGTCATGTGGTGGCTCTATGTTTAACTGCCAGATTGTTTTTCAAAAGCAGCAACACTATTTTACATTCTCACAAGCAGTGTCTGAGGCTCCAATTTCTTCACACCCTTCCAATACTTTTATCAATCTTTCGATTGCACCAATCCTAATGGATGTGAAGTGCTGTCTCACTGTGTATTTTACTTGCATTTCTCTAACGACTAATGTATTTCTGGTAACTTGTATCTTTTTTGGAGAAATGTGAATTCAAAGTCTTGCACATTTTCTAATGAGATTGTTTGTATTTTTACTGTTGAGTTTGAGAATTCTTTATATATTTTGAAGACTTGGGTTTTCATTTTAACAGTGTCTTTCTTAGAGGCAAAGTTTTAAAAGTGTAATAAAGTCTTAATTTATTCTTCTTTTTTTTTTTTAAAAAAATATATTTTATTGATTTTTTACAGAGAGGAAGGGAGAGAGATAGAGAGTTAGAAACATCGATGAGAGAGAAACATCGATCAGCTGCACAACGGGGGATGTGCCCGAAACCCAGGTACATGCCCTTGACCGGAATCGAACCTGGGACCTTTCCGTCTGCAGGCCGACTCTCTATCCACTGAGCCAAACCGGTTTCGGCAATTTATTCTTCTTAGTGGATCCTGCTTTTGATGTTATTGTAAGAGTTTGCCTAACCTCAGGTCATGAAGATATTCTCTTATATTTTATTCTGCAGAGTTTTATGGTTTTGTGCTTTATATTTAGATCTGCGATCTATTTGGAGTTAATCTTGTATAAGATATGAAATTTAGATTGAGATTAATTTTTCTTTTACATGCATATAAATGACCTGTTGTCTCAACACCATTTGTTGATAACTTTTCTTTCTCAACTGAACTGCTTTTGCACTAATGTCGAAGATTGGATGGCCATATTTATGTGGCTTTATTTCTGGACCGTCTGTTCTGTTCCACTGACCTCTGTGTATGTTCACCAATACTATACTTTCTTGATTACTGTAGATTTATAGTAAGTGAAATTTAGTAGGGTGATTCCTCCAACTTGATTTTCTTTTGCAAAATTCTTTTAGCTATTCTGGTACTTTTGTCCTACCATGTAATGTTTAAGAATGAGCTTATCTACATCTACAAAAAAAAGCTCTGCTTGGACTTTGATTGATATTGTATTAAATCTATAGGTCATTTTGGTAAAAATTGACATTGTTAATATGATGAGTCTTCTTACATTGTATGTCTTCATTATTTTAGGTCTTCTTTGATTGAGAGAGAGAGAGAGAGAGAGAGAGAGAGAGAGAGAAAATTTGTGCATTCATTGGTTGATTTTTGCATGTGTCCTGACCAAGGATGGGACCTGCAACCTTGGTGTTCCAGGGTGATGCTCTAACCAACTGAGCTACTCAGCCAGGGTATAGTATGTAATTTTATGTCATCAAAGTTTTCGTCCTGTGCTGTTTTTTTCCTGTTCAGACCTTCTAATAAGTCCTTTTTCCTTGGGTAGGTAATACCTGCTTTTTCCCCTTTGTTTGTAAACTTTTTCTTTAAAAATAATAATAATACCTCTGGTATCGTTCATCTCCTTTTGTTCTTTAGATGAAGCTGTGTTTAGGGAATAGCAGACCCTTGAATTCTGTTTTCTTTAAGTAGAAAACCAGTAACTCTCATGTTTACCTTCTTCCTTGGATAATTATGAAGCACTTTAAAGAACAAGAATGCAAATTAATGTTACACTGTAACTTCTCAAGGTTAAATTTTATGTAATAACAGTCATATTATGTATAGGCCTTTTAAGAAGTTAGTTAAAATCAAGATTCCGTGGGTTCTTTGCTCTTTTGAGATTATAGTAATGGAACTATAAGTGGAAAAGCCCCAAGTGATAACAGTGCTTTCATTTATTATCCAGAAAATTAGTAAAATTCCAATGTTTATAAACCAGAAAGGAAGAGGAATTGGAACTCACCTTATTTCTTCTATTCAAGAATTAACTTTTGCATTTATTTTTAAAAAAGAGGAATTCTTATGACTATTTAAAATTTTCATTTTTAATTAAAAGTCATTACATATGAGTATTTCTAACTCTTCATAGGGCAATGAGCTTATTCCTAGCATGTTCTGTGTTTATAACAGAAGTGATACTGAATTTCATCAAATGCATTTTCTGCTTCTATTGAAATGATTCTTTCATTTTCATTTTTTAGTTTGTTATATTTTCTTTTTTTTTAAAAAATATATTTTATTGATTTTTTACAGAGAGGAAGGGAGAGAGATAGAGAGTTAGAAACATCGATGAGAGAGAAACATCGATCAGCTGCCTCCTGCACATCTCCTACTGGGGATGCGCCCGCAACCCAGGTACATGCCCTTGACCGGAATCGAACCTGGGACCTTTCAGTCCGCAGGCCGACGCTCTATCCACTGAGCCAAACCGGTTTCGGCTGTTATATTTTCTTATTGCAAACATGTTAAGATGTTGAATTACATCAGTTGCTTCCCAAATATAAACCAACCTGTATTGTCGGGATAGTTCTCACTTGGTCATTATGTATTTGCCTTGTACTATATTGTTGGATTCAGGTTGCTAAAAAATATTTTAAAAATAATTTTTGTAACTATTTTCCTAAGGGATAGTTTTCTTATAATGCCTTTGAGAGGGTTTGGTATCATGGTAATGCAGGTCTCATAGAATGAGTTGGGAAGTATTCTGTCCTTTTCAAGTTTTTGAAAGATTTTGTGCAGAATTGCTATTTTTATTGATTCCTTAAATGTTCAGTAGAATTCACCAATGAAGCAAGCCATCTGGGACTGTAGTTTTCTTCATGGGAAGGTTTTTAACTACAATTTCAATTTCGTTGATAAATATAGGGGTTTTTTTTGGCTGTTTCTTCATGAGTGAGCTTGGGTAGTTTGGGTCTTTCAGAGAATTTGTCTGATTCATCTAATTGTCAAGTTTATTTTCAAAAATTTATTCATAATATTCCCTTGTGACCCTTTTAGTATTTGTAGACTCTTTAGTGATGGCATCTCTGTCATTCCAGATATAGGCAATTTGTGTCTTCTCAGTTTTCAGAGTTATTTCCCTCTCCTCCTCCTCATCACCCCCTCCCTCTCCCCCTCCTTCTCCCTCTCCTAAATGTGGTAGAAAAGAATGCATGTCCTGTTGCTGAGGTGTAGTGTTCTATAAACATCAATTACATTAAGTTGGTTGATGGTATTGTTCAGTCTTCCACATCCTTACTATTTTGTCTACTTGTTCTATTATTTATTGAAAGAGAGATTTTGAACTAAAATAGAATATATTAGTTTATTTTTTCCTGCACTTTTCTCGGATTTGTTTATATATTCATTAGGGGCATAATATTATCATTTAAAATGCTCTTTTTTGTTCTAACACTTTTTGCTCTCTACATTGATATTAACATAGCACCCAGCTTTCTTTTGGAAATATTAGCATAGGATATCTGTTTTTCATCCTTTTTTTAAAAAAAGTTCTTCATGCCAGAACCAGTTTGGCTCAGTGGATAGAGCGTCGGCCTGCGGACTGAAGGGTCCCAGGTTCGATTCCGGTCAGGGGCATGTACCTGGGTTGCGGGCACATCCCCAGTGGGAGGTGTGCAGGAGGCAGCTGATTGATGTTTCTCTCTCATCGATGTTTCTAACTCTCTCTCTCTCTCCCTTCCTCTCTGTAAAAAATCAATAAAATATATTAAAAAAAAGTTCTTCAGGTCTTTGTATTTAAAGTGTCTCTTGTAGGCAGCATATAGTTAGGTCTTGCCTTTTTATCCATTCTCATTATCTCAGCCATTAATGTGATTATTAATATGGTTAGGCTTGAGTTTATTATTTTGCTTCATTGGTCTTTTCTTCCCCTTTATGTTTTTTTTTTCTTCTAGATTTAATCAAGTATTTTTATTGATTATTCCACTTTATTTCCTTTGTTGGCTTATTAGCTTTAACTCTTTTGTCATTTTTCAGGCTTATACATCTTTAACTTATGCTGTGCTCAACTTACCACACTCTGCCTTCAAGAGATACTATACCACCTTCCTTATAGTATATGAACTATGCAGTACTACTGTTCTCTGCATTTACCCCTCCTAACTTTGTACTATTATTGACATACATTTTACTTTTATATTTACTATAAAGCCCATGCTGCAATGTTATTTTTGTCCATTCCATTAAGTATTTTATATCTTTATACATTGTAGTTTTCCTCTTTAGAAGTTTGATTTGAGTCTTTGCTGTTTTCATGTCTCTATTTAACTTTTTCAACATATGGGAATCAGTTATCGTAATTCTTTCCATGTCTTTTTCTGCTCATCCTAGCATTTCTGTTATTCTAGGTCTGTTTTGATCGATTATTCTCATTATGGGTTGTCTTTTCCTATTTCTTTGCATGCCTGTTAATCTTTAATAGAATGATCAACATCATGTATTTTATATTATCGTATGGTGGATATTTTGTATTCCTATAAATCTTGAACTTCTGAGATGCAGTTAAGTTACTTGTTAACAATTCAATCTCTTTGGATCTTGCTGTTATGAACTGTTATGTGAGTTCAGAGCAAATCCAGTCTAGGGCTAATTATTCCCACTACTCACATAAGACCTTTCTGTGTACTCTATTCAGTACCCTGTGAATTATTAAATTTTTTATTCTGGATTGTGGAAATAGGCACTTTTCTCAGCCATGCTTACGCAATGAGCACTGTTTAATCTTTTCAGATAGCTCTTTGGCCAGCCTTAGGTGTTTTCCTCACACACATGTCCTGATCAATACCATGCTGAATTCTTGAGAGGAACCCTTTGTAGATTTCCCACGTTTTTTCTCTATGCATCTCCCTTGTTTCTGGTGTTCTGTTCTAAGAACTCTAGCTGCGTCAATCTGCAAAGAGTCTTTACTATGTCTCCTTATTTAGGGAGTCCTCTAATCTCTGCCTCTGTTTCTCCTCCCTATACCATGGCCCGTAAATTTTCTCTCAAGGCAAGAAGCAGGGCCAGTGGTATAGCTCACATAGTTTGTTTTCTGCCTTTCAGGGGTCTTTGTTCTTCATTGCCTGTTATTTAGTATCTTGCAAACCATTATTTCGTACATTTTGTCCAGCTTGTTAAGGTGTTCCAGTATGCAGGGTAAAAGTGATATTCCAAAGTGAAACCATCTCTACATATTAATTTTATATTTTATTACCTTGTTGTATTCTCCTGTTGCTTATAGCAGTTTTTTTAGTCAGTCCTTTTCCAGGTTATCCAAACATATCATTGGCAAATAAGAATTATACCTTCCAATTTTTTATTTTCAATTTCTTGCTCCTGTGTATTTGCTTTAGCTAATATGTCCAGTAAATAATATCAGTGATATTATATTATTTAATTAAGAATAGATATAATGAATTATATCATATTTTTTAAGTTATGGAATTTATTTTATTTACTGATTATATCTATTAATATTAATAGATTTAAATTACTCTTTTGATTTTTTGATTCATTGTATAATGCCTATTTTTTCTCTTTTGGAAACATTTAGGATTTTCTCTTTATTTTTCATTTTCTGAAATGTCATGATGATGTGCTAAAATTAATGGGTTTTAAAAAAACATTAATTCACTATGCTGGACATAATGGAAGTTTAGTCCCATTTGAAGGTTCTAAGCCTTTTGGGGGAGAAGAAGGTGGTGTTATTTCTTTTATAAATTTTTATATGTACTCTTTTTGAATTTCCTATTACCTGTGAACTGAATTAAAACTCCTCCTGCAGCGACCATTTTTTTTTTTTTTTTTTTTTTTTTTGTCTCTTTTGGGCACCTAATGGAACAGTGTTTCAGTTCATTTATTTATTATTATTTAAAAATTTTTTATTCTCCTTTGTTCTATAAATGCCCTTTGATATATAAACTGCTCTTTTCAATGATATTGAATCCTTCATTTTTCTGTGTTTCAAGTTCTCTGCTTTTCCTTGCATTGTCTTTATGGCTATGGAGTTCCTTTTTTGTTTGTTAAATTGATCTTTCCTTCAGATTTGGTGACATTCTTACATACCTGGTATCTCTCATTCCTTATCTCTTCAAGGAATTATAGTGTAAACCTGTTTTCTGCTTCCAAAATCTTAACATTTTAAACCTGTTGTTACCTCGTTTCTTACTACTTTGCTGTTTGTATTGTTTTTGTTGTAATTTTTGGAGGGTTTTCAGGAGGTCTTGGAGGTATGCACATTTGTTTCATATGCCATGCTTAACCAGAAGTCATGAATAAATTTTCTTTTATGTGTTTCATCTTGAAATTGTTTTAAATCTGTGAATCATGTGTAGTTGTAATTCTTCAAAACTTGAATGTTAGAAGAAGCTATTCCAAATGCTCAGTTTTCTCTTTAGAGTTTACGTCTTGAAATCTTGTATTTAAAGTCTTATGTCTAAGGCTCTTCATGAGACTTGATATGCCAAAATATGAAAAGTGGAGAGGTGCCCGGCTAGCTCAGTCAGTAGAGCATGAGACTCTTAATCTCAGGGTCGTGGGTTCGAGCCCCACGTTGGGTGCCATTTATGCCCCGACCTGCAGGGCATGCATCGTGGGTACTCCACACCAAATCCTGCAAAGGAATGAGAGGATAGGAGACGCGAAGAAATGGAGGCAAGACAAAGTTCTGATCAAGCCTCAATGTTATTTTTACAGTGTGTAGAATTTATATTGTTCTAGAGGAAAGGGGTGGGTAAGGAGGTCCATGGGTGTAGCCTATCACTAGGGATGTAGCAGGCTCTGGAATGTCGCAGCTATGCGCTTATCAGCGGAGATGTAGCAGCTGTGTGCTTAGGGTGAGGGTATGTTATCTTTTAACTCCAGGCCAAACCGCAAGGTTATCTTTTAACTCCAGGCCAAACCGGGAGTTGGCTTGGAGGAGCCATAAACCTATTGTGTTGTAATCTGGAGATGTATATGTGATTTATAATGGCTCCCAACAGAGACGTAGGTTAGCTCATCCTCGGGCCTTGAGAATGTGTTAAAATTATAAATAGGATCTTTTATTTCTAATTACTTATTGCTGTTATCAAAGAAAACAATTTGTTTTTATGTTATTACTAGAGGCCCAGTGTATGACATTTGTGCATTGGGGAAGAGGGGAGTCACCTCAGCCCGACCTGCGCCCTCTCGCAGTCCAAGATCCCTCGGGGGATGTCTGCCTGCTGGCTTAGGTCCACAGGGATCGGGCTTAAGCCAGCAGTCGGACATCCCTCTCATAGTCTGGGACCCCTTGCTCTTTACCGCCTGCCTGCTTGGTGCTCCTCACCGCTCTACTTGCTGCTCCTTAGCACTGCCACATAGGCAGGAAAGGCTCCCACCACCACTACTGTACTCATTGGCGATGAGCCCGGCTTCTGCCTGAGCAGCGCTCCCCCTGTGGGAGCGCACTGACCACCAGGGGGCAGCTCCTGCATTGAGCGTTTGCCCCCTGGTGGTTAGTGTGCATCATAGTGACCAGTCATTCTGGTCGTCCTGCTGTAACGGTCACTTAGACTTTTATTATATAGACTAGAGGCCTGGTGCACAAAAATTTGTGCACTCGGGGGGGGAACAGGGGGTCCCTCAGCCCGGCCTGTGCCCTCTCGCAGTCTGGGACCCCTCGGGAGATAACGACCTGCTGGCTTAGGCCTGCTCCTGGGTGGCAGAGGGCAGGCCCAATCCCTAGGTGCAGCCCCTGGTCGGGCTCAGAGCAGGGCTGATTGGGGAGTTGGGGCGCCGCCCCCTGTCATGCACAGAGCAGGGCGGATTGAGAGGTTGTGATGCCACCCTCAGTCACGCTCAGGGTAGGGCTGATTGGGGGGTTGGGGCACCGCCCCCTATCACACTCAAGGCAGGGTCGATGGGGAGGTTGCGGCGCCACCCCCTGTCACTCACAGAGCAGGGCCCATCAGGGGGGTTGGGGCTCCGTACCCTGTCACGCACAGAGCAGGGCCCATCAGGGGGTTGAGGAGCTCCCCCCTGTCACTCACAGAGTAGGGCCGATAGGGGAGTTAGGGCACCGCCCCCTGTCACACACACAGCAGGGTGGATCAGGGGGTGCGGCGCTGCCACTGTCACACTCAGGGCAGGGCCAATGGGGAGGTTATGGCTCTACCCCATCACACACAGAGGAGGGCCCGTGTAGGGGGGTTGGGGCGCCACCCTCTATCACCCACAGACCAAGGCCGATCAGGGCGTTGGGGCACCGCCACTGTCACACTCAGGGCAGGGCTGATGGGGAGGTTATGGCTCTACCCTGTCACACACAGAGCAGGGCCTGTGGCGGTGGGGGGCTTGGGGCGCCACACCCTGTCACACACAGAGCCGCAGGGCTATCAGGGTGTTTGGGCGCTGCCCCCTGTCACGCTGATCCGGTGCCAGGAGGCCTCGCGGCTCCGCTGATCCCGGTGCTGGGAGGCATATTACCCTTTTACTATATAGGATAGAGGCCTGGGGGCCGCCTGGTTTGCCCTGAAGGGTGTCCTGGATCAGGGTGGGGGTCCCCACTGGGGTGCCTGGCCAGCCTGGATGAGGGGATGATGGCTGTTTGCAGCTGGTCACACACCCTTCAGGGTGGGGGTCCCCACTGGGGTGCCTGGCCAGTCTGGGTGAGGGGCTGAGGGCTGCTTTTAGGCTGGCAATTGACTGAAGCTCCCAACCACTCCTTTTTTTCTTTTTTTTTTTTTCTTTTTTTAAATTCTGGGCCAGCTTTAGCTCTGGCTCTAGCTCTGAGGCTTCCACTGCTATAATCGAAACAATGTATAACTCTAGCTCTGAGATCCCGGCTGGTTGAAAGCTGGTTTCTGGTGTTTTGTTTAGCTTCTATATTTGCAACATAGTTTCTTAGAGTTGCAGCTCAGAGGCCGGCAAGTCAGGCGGGGAACGTTGCAGTCTGCAGTCACTGGAGCAAGCAAGCCTCATGTTCGCTTCCAGCTGCCTGGCTGCCGGCCGCCATCTTGGCTGACAGTTAATTTGCATAAGGATATGCTGATTAGCCAATGGGAAGGGTAGCGGTCGTACGCTAATTACCATGTTTCTCTTTTATTAGTGTAGATATCTGCCTACATAACTAACGACCATTTGCTTGGATTCTCTAGGCATACAATGCATAGTAAAAGTTTTGTTGTACTGATGAGGACAATATAATGTTCTGTAGTTGTAATAAAATATCTGATTGTAAAAAAAAAAGCAATATAGATGACCCATTTAAATTAAGCTTCATTTAAAGCAAATTGTCTTGGATAGTCTTTTTAAAAGTATACTTCATCAAAACCCTGTCCACTAAAAATAGGCATATATATAATACCTTTATTTTATGGCAACAGAATATTGGAAAGTTTCCCAAATCTTAAATTGGCTTCTCTTCCAAAGGCTTATGACCACTATGTTTTCTCTGAACTTTTGAAAAATATATGTATATGGTAATGTCAGCACACACCTGACATTGCCATGGCCTGGCTTGGCAACAGATTTCAGTCTCCTAATGTTTCTGTTACTTTATTTTACAAATTAGTTCTTCTTTGGTCAGAATATTTCTCATAATAATAGTTCTTTGTTGTCACTTCTTTTCTGTCCTCTTTAGAAATCTATCAGCAAAACAAAATAACTTAGGAGTTGTCTAACCTTTAAAAGGAATTCAAGGGTAATTAAACATTTTTGTGTTCATTTTGGTTGTGCTTTACAAAACCAGTTCTCCTTCCCTATGAAAATAATGAGATATGCCTGGAAAGATTTATAAAATGCCATGATTGACCCGGCATTAGTTATTTTAAAAACTATAAACACCTTACTCAACCAGCAATAAGGGATTGGCTAAGTTATGATACTTTTGTATACCTATATGATATTATAATATTGGTCCTCAAAAATAATTTTCTTCAAAATAGGAAAGTAAATGAGAAAATGTAGATGTTATAGAAGGTAGAGAAAAACAGAACTCATAACTGTATATGTACGTTCCCTTTTATATAAATATTACATGCATTCAGAAATAAATGCTGCAAGGAAAGGTTGCATGTTAAAGAATTTAGTTTTTATTTCATTTTTCTTTTAAAATTTGTCTACCATGAATTTGTATTAATATAAAATAATATCCATAAGGTGATTGGTAAAGATAATTCAGTGAAAAGATAGTTCCTAGAGATATAGACTTGAATTTTAGTCCTGTCTTTGTTACATACTAGCTATATGATATTAACACCTCCTAGCATTGGTTTCATCATTTGTAAATGAATCTTGTAGGATGTGTGTGTGTGTGTGTGTGTGTGTATAAAATGTGTTATATAAATTTGATGGAATAGTAGATGTTTGTTTGCAGATGAGTGGCCTATTTGGCAGATGATCTTTTTTCATACATTTGGACAACTAAAGAAACAAGCAAGTAAACAGTGTTGGTATTTGTAATGCATTAATGTGTGGAGTCTAGCAGTGTCTGTCAGTTCTAACGTTGCAGACTTGAAGTATCATTTGTTTCCAGGGTATGCCAAGGTCTTACAGAAAACTGGAGCTGAACAAAGACAGATAACATCCTGAAAAGGAATCTCCATATTGACTGTTCCCAGATATGCTGTAAAATTTTTATGAGCCTGTTCTGTGTGAAATGATGAGATTCAGGTAGATGGGAGTAGTCATAAACAGAAGTTGTTGCACAGACACATGTATGTTTGAAAACAATCTTATTTGTCATCGTGTTCACAGATAATATCACTCCAAATAGATGTATTTCCTCAGTGACTTGAAAAGGAGGGCAAAGTGTAGGCCAGTCAGTTATGACGGTCAATTCTAAACACTTCTGCACCTGTGATAGCATTTTTTCGTCCGTTTGCCAATGAAGACACTGGGGAGCACAAAATCCTGTTTTTATCCTGTTTGTTTAATGCTTATCATTCTGCTTACTATCTTTTAGTGACTACTCTGTTTCCAGCTGTCTAAACATTCTCTTACATTCCTGTCAGAAATGTGACTTGAGCTCAGGTTCAAGAGTTGTTGTGTCCACTCCCTCATTGTTTATTACTTCCTCAGCATACTTTTAGTTAAGATTTGAAATGGTTTAATCAGCTAGCATTTTTATATTTCAAGTCTAAATCCTATGAGGAGTACATCTCATTAAATAGTGAGAACATCTCCTGATACCCTAAATTCTGTTATTACTTAATCTTATGATACAGTGAATTGAAAGGTAGACATTTAACTGACATTTTCATCCTTTGAGAAACCTTTGTGTAGACTCAATTTTAAGAGCTATCATTTATTTTCTGTATATTTGTATTAATATTCTCATTTGAGAATACAGCATCAATTTCCTATGGAATATGATTCCAATCATACTTTTGTGTAGAGTATAAAAAAATTCCTTTATAGAACTGTAATTTAAGTATCAAATAAGGGATCTCATGTAACCAGTGTCTAGCTGACGACTATTTTGACAGCCTCTTTGTGAAAAATTTAGTGAAAATTATCTGACCAAGCTTACCATGAATTACCATTACTATCTTAGTTGTGGTCACATTAAGTTTAAAGTTTTGAAGAAGTACTTACTGAATCTGAAAAATGATCTGTGGAATTTCCCAAAAGTTTTACTGTTAGACTTTTTAAAAAAATCAGAATTTAAAAGAATCCCTGTTATATTATAAACTTAGGAAAATGAGGCCACTTAAGTAACTAAGGAGGTCTTACTGTCTGTCTACCAGCAATAAGGGATATGAGACTCTAGACTCATATTCTCCTTGTGGATGTTATGTGTTTATTATTTTCTACCAGAAGAGGGAATATTCCTATAGGCATTTTTATAAACAAGGGACACCTTTAATTTTTACATAAAAATTGGACAATAAAATGTGTTTCAGTAAACTGTAAATTTATAGATGTAGATGAAGGTCTTCTGAAATGTTAAGAGTGACTGTTACCCAGAGAATCTTCTATAATATTTTATGTTTAAGAGATCATTTAAATTTGTCACAAAATGCTATGGGCATTTTTGGCTATTCTGTAATTTTTAATTATATTTCGTGTTTGTGTAAACCATTTTAGAAAATCGAGTACATTAAGAGTTGCTTTTTCCAGTTTTAAGCAGCAAAATATCTGATTACTTTCTAAGTGATAGATCTGTGTGCTTATAAAAGAAATTTTATTTGTGAACTCTCTGTGACTGGTACCCTTGATTTGAAAAGTCTGTATATTTGATAGAATTGGTGGAACTAACATAGAGAGATTTATTTTCATCCTTATTGAAAACCTACATAGTTTCATTTAAATTTTTTGAAATACCTTTTATACCATTTTCAAAGCCTAATGAGCAGCTAATAAGAATGAATGATGACCTCTAAGAGAATAAGGTTATTTGCTATTAATTTACAGAGTGGATTCACTTTGTATCAGAAGAGTTTTTGGTTGTACAGATGACTTGATGATGCAGGCTGTATAAGTCATTATATTATTTTACAACCCAAGCACAGACACCTGTTTCCTGATTTTGAAACTGATTGAAACTCATTTTAGAAAAATATATTTAATTCAGGAAAGACATTTGTTGAGAGAAAGAAGATTTTGAAAGAAACTTCTCGGTTTTGTTGTAACCTGATAAAACTTCCCAGTTCTACCAGGCTTATCCCTTTCTGCTATCACATAGTTTAAGCCAAGGCTAGTTACATGTTAACACACATTTCACTAGAATAACAGGTCTCTTACTTTTGGGTCTCTCAGCTTATTGATGATCCTCAAGGAGTTTTGTTCATGTAGTTTTATCTATTCATTTATGTATTAGAAATTACAACCAGAAAAATGTAAAGCAATTTATTTATTCATTTAAAAATAATAATAAACCATTGCATATTAAATAGCATATTTTTATGAAAAAACTATAATTTTCAAAACAAAAAAGAGAGAAAAGAGTGCTATTGTTTTATATTTTTGTAAATATCGTTAATACTGGCTTAATAAAAGACAGCTAGCTGGCTTTTTATACCTGCTCCTGTTTTCAAGCTCTTGCTGTATTTTGTTTTGGTTAAAGTATATGAAGAAAATCAGGTCTCACAAATATGTACTTGGAAAGAGAGGAGGAGTATTTTAATAACCTTTTCAGATAATTATGGAAACTCTTATTTGAATACCACACCAAAATTTAATAGTCATTTCTTAAAGGTTAGTTGCAGTGTGGAATCTGTAAACACATCAGTGAACTTCTTATACTTTGTTACATTAAAATCTATTGGCCTAGTAGAATTTTTCATTCTGCAGAGAAGTTGTGAATGTGATTAACATCTCTCTCCAAATGTAGGAAATCATCCAAATTTCACCTTTTGGATGTCTTTCTAGATTGAGTAAATGAGGATGAAAGGAGAGACAGGTTTTGGAAAAATTTGATACAGAATGAGAAAGTTTTATAGATATGAAGATAGAAACAGAGATTGGAACCAAGGAGGTAATAATCATAGTAATCTAACATTGAATTATATGCCAGAGGCTATTCTGACTGAGCACTTTGCATATGTAAATTTGCCACACTGTCAAAATTCCCCACACAGTGGTGTATATTTGTTACAGTCGATGGGTGAATCTACATTGATTTGATACATCATTATCACCAAAGTCCATAGAGAATTCACTCTTGTGTTGTATCCACTATTACAGAATCATACAAAATAGTTTCACTGCCCTAAAAGTCCTGTGTCCTATCTATTCTCTACCCCCCCCCCCCCCCAGGCAAACACTAATATTTTTAATGTCTCCATAATTGTGCATTTTCCATTATGTCATATAGTTGAAATCATACCATATGTAGTCTTTTTGAATTGGTGTCTTTCACTTAGTAATATGCATTTAAGGTTTTTCCATGCCTTCCGTGGCTTGATAGTTTATTTCTTAATGTTGAATATTATTTGTGTGGATGTGCCACAGTTTATTTTTCCGGTTCCTGTTGCTTCACATCCTTGACAATTTAGTATTGTCAGTGTTTTGGATTTCAGCCATTACCATAAGTGTGTAGTAGTATTTTGTTTTTATTTACAATTTCTTAATGGCTTATGGTGTTGGACATCTTTTCATATGCTTATTGCCTTCTATAAATCTTCTTTGGTGAGGTGTCTGTTCAGTTTTTACCCTTTTTTAAAATTGCGTTGTTCATTTTCTTATTATTGAGTTTTAAGAATTCTTTATATATTTTAAATGATAATACATTACCATATATGTCGATTGCAAATATTTTCTTTAAGTCCTTGGCTTGTCTTGTTTTCTTGACAGTTTCTTTCTCAGAGCATAAGTTTGTAATTTTAATGAAGTCTAGCTTATCAATGATGATTTCATCGTTTGGTGTCATATCTAAAAAGTCATTTGAACAGAGTCATCTAGGTTTTCTCCTGTGTTATCTGCTAGGAGTTTTATAGTTTTGCATTTTACATTTTGGTGATACACTTTGAGTTAATTTTTGTGAAGGGTGTAAAGTCTGTGTCTAGATATAAATATCTAGTTGGTCCAGCACCATTTGTTGAAAAGACTATCTTTTCTCCACTGCATTGTCTTTGTTTCTTTATCAAGTTTGGTTGATTGTATTTGTATGGTTTGTTTCTGGGCTCTCGATTCTGTGTGATTGATTTATTTGTCTCCTTTTTTTCACTAATACTGCACAGCTTTACTTATTGTAGCTTTATAGTAAGTCTTGAAGTTGGATAGTGCCATTCTTCTGACTTTGTTCTCTTCTTTCAGGATTGTATTGGCCACCTGGGTCTTTTGCTTCTCCCTGTAAGCTTTAAAATCAGGTTGACAATACCCATAAAATGACTTCCTGGGATTTTGTTTTGGGATTGCACTTGACAATATTGTGTTCCTATCCATGAACATGGACTCTAATTAGTTCTTTTTTTTTTTTCATCAGAGTTTATTAGTTTTCCACATATAGATCTTTTATTTGTTTTGTTAGATTTATATTTTATTTCTTGAGGTGCTAATGTATTTTATTTTATTTTAGGGGGGTGCTAATATAAACAGTATTATATTTTTTAAAATATATTTTTATTGATTTCAGAGAGGAAGGGAGAGGGAGAGAGAGATAGAAACATCAATGATGAGAGAGAACCATTGATTGGCTGCCTCCTGCATGACCCACACTGGGGATCAAGCCTGAAACCCAGGCATGTGCCCTTGACTGGAATCGATCCTGAGAACATTCAGTCCGCAGACCGACACTATCCACTGAACCAAGCCAGCCAGGACGCATTTTTTAATTTCAAATAACACTTGTTCATTGTTGGGTATGTAGGAAAGCAGTTGACTTTTGTATATTAACCTTGTGAACTGGAACCTTGCTATAATTGCTTATTACTTCCATGTTAATTACTTTTTGTTGACCTTTTCAGATTTTCTACACATACAATCATGTCATCTGAGAACAAAGATAGTTACATTTCCTTCTTTCTAATCTGCACATTAAAGTTAAGAAACGTCCCCGTATTCTTAGTGTGCTGAGAGTTTCTATCATTAATAGGTGTTGAATTTTTTAGATGCTTTTTCTGCATCTATAGATGTGATCATATGCTTGGAGGGGGTTAGCTTCTTGATATGATTAGTTGGTTTTTATTTATTTATTTAAATACATTTTTATTGATGCCAAAGAGAAAGGGAGGCGGGGGGTGGGGGGTGGGGCGGGGAAGAGACAGAATCATCAGTGATGAGAGAGAATCATCGATCAGCCACCTCTTTCATGTCCCTACTGGGGACTGAGCCTACAACCCAGGCATGTGCCCTGACCTCCTGGTTCATAGGTTGATGCTCAAGTTAGGTTGAGCCACACTAGGCAGGCTACACAGTTGATTTTTAAATATTGAACCACCTTGCATACCTAGAATAAATCCTACTTGGTTGTGGTATGTAATTTTTTCAGTGTTGAATTTGACTTGCAAGTATTTTGAAGATTTTTGCATCTATGTTCGTGAGAAATATTGCATAGTTCATGAGACTATATTGCATATAGTCTGTTGTTGTTTTTCCTTGTAATTTATTTTCCTGGTATTTGTATTTAGGGTAGTGCTGGATTCATAGAATGAGTTAGAATGGTATTTCCCTTGCTTCTATCTTCTGGAAGAGTTTGTATAGAGTGGTCTAATTTCTTCCTTAGATATTTAGTAGATTTATTAGTAAATTCATTTGGGCCTGATACTTTGTCTTAGATGGTTATTAATTATTGAATCATTTTTAAAAAATAGATATTGGCCAAAACAGGTTTGGCTCGGTGGATAGAGCGTCGGCCTGCGGACTGAAAGGTCCCAGGTTCGATTCCGGTCAAGGGCATGTACCTGGGTTGCGGGCACATCCCCAGTGGGAGATGTGCAGGAGGCAGCTGATCGATGTTTCTCTCTCATCGATGTTTCTAACTTTCTATCCCTCTCCCTTCCTCTCTGTAAAAAATCAATAAAATATATTTTTTAAAAAATAGATACTGGCTTTTTCAGATTCTTTCTTCTTTTGTAAATTTTATCAGATTATGTCTTTTATCTAAGTTATCAAATTTGTGGGCATGAGGTTATGCATAATATACCTTTACTATTTTTAAAAAATATTCATAGGATCATTTCTGATGGTAATAATTTGTATCTACTCTTTTTCTTAGCCTGGCTAGTGTCTGGTCAATTTTATTGATCTTTTCAAAGAACCAACTATAGGTTTTATTAATTTTTCTCTTTTGAATTTCTGTTGTCTATTTCATTAATTTCTGCTCTAGTTAAAATAAATTTCTTTTTGCTTACTTTGGGTTTAATTTGCTCTTTTTTCTAGTTTCCTAAGATAGAATCTTAGATTACTGATTTTAGATTAGTTTTCTTTTTTAATATATGCATTCAATGCTATAAATTTCCCTCTAAGCACTGCTTTTACTGAAACCCACAAATGTTGATAAGTTGTATTTTTATTTTCATTTGGTTCAAAATATTTTAAAATTTCTTCTGAGATTTTGCTTTTATTCATGTGTTATTTAGGAGTGTATTCTTTAATCTCCAAATATTTTGAGATTTCTCAGCTATCTTTCTGTTACTGATTTCGAATTTAATTCTCCTGTGGTCTGAGAGTGTACATTGTATAATTTCTATTCTTTTTAATATGTTAAAGGGTATTTTATAGCCCAGAATGTGGTCTGTCTTGATGAACAAGATATCTCTTTTATTGCACTGAATTGAAGTCGCTTAAGGTTAATGAAGACATTTAAAAATAATTCTGTTTTCCATTAGTGACAGAGACTTGGCATTTTATCTTCAACTTTATGATCTGTTGTAATGGGGGAAGGTCTCTCATTTTGGTGCTATGTTCCTATGTGTGCCAACCTAGGTCTGAGTAGCATCTGTGGAAAATCTAGGCTGTCCTCAAAAAATGTAAGTGCACATTAGTGAAGGTATTTTACATAATGAATCTGTACATTTTCAATTTTTATATTGGTTGAGGTATTGTCACATCAGCTGGAAATTTTTAAAAATTTGGGGATATTTAACATTTCTCAGAGATTTGTAAATAATAAATTTTCATAGTACTTTTAAAATGTGACAATATTTTTTTATCCCATTTAGTTTTGTCAGCCCAGTGGGTGGCAGCTGTCCAGAGAGAGGAAGCAGCCAACGTTCTTTGTGGTGGTCCTGACAGATATTGACTCAGATCGACATTACTGCTCGTGCCTAACCTTCTATGAGGCGGAGATCAATCTTCAGGTATGACAACTTTTCTAGCCAAAGTATAGTCAAAAGGACTACATTTAGGATTTTGTTTATGCCATATTTGTTAGAACTGACAGCTTGAGTTCTGTGGGCTACTTTAAAAAGAATGCATTACTATACTGTTGAAAGCAACAACAACAATTACATCCAAGTTTAATTGTTCTCTTTTAAAATAAAAATCATCATCTGAATGCTTCTAAGAACAGCATATGTGTGAATTTGTTTAAGAAGTTTTGTATCCCAGAGGCAGAGCTGCCTCAAACTGATTGTCAAACTGCAGCGGGAAGGCCAGGGAGGGTTGGGGGGCAGGAGGGAGGGGGGTAAGAGATCAACCAAAGGACTTGTATGCATGCATATAAGCATAACTAATGGACATAAGACACTGGGGGGTAAGGGAGGCCAGGGGATTGTCAAGGGCGGGCGGGGGGAGGGGAAGGACACATATGTAATGCCCTTTGTAATTCCTTTAGCAATTAAAAAAAAAAAAGTTTTGTATCCAAGAAATCTATGGCATGTCTATACACCAATAGTGAACTTACAGAAAGAGAGACTAAAAAAGCAATCCCATTTACCATCACACCAAAAAAATTAAGCTACCTAGGAATAAACTTAACTAAAGAGGTAAAAGACATCTACTCAGAAAACTACAGGACGTTGAAAAAAGAGATGGAGGAAGACAGAAACAGATGGAAGAACATACCATGTTCATGGATTGGTAGAATCAACATCATTAAAATGTCCATACTACCCAAAGCAATCTATAAATTCAACGCACTTCCCATTAAAATACCAACGGCATATTTCACAGACCTAGAACGAACTCTCCAAAAATTCATCTGGAATAAAAAAAGACCCCAAATAGCGATCCTGAGAAAGAAGAACAAAGTAGGTGGGATCTCAATACCAGATATCAAGCTGTATTACAAAGCCACTGTTTTCAAAACTGCCTGGTACTGGCAAAAGAACAGACATTATAGATCAATGGAATAGAATAGAGAACGCAGAAATCGACCCGAACCAATATGCTCAATTAATATTTGACAGAGGAGGCAAGAACATACAATGGAGTCAAGACAGTCTCTTCAATAACTGGTGTTGGGAAAATTGGACAGATACATGCAAAAAAATGAAACTAGACCACCAACTTACACCAATAAACTCAAAATGGATAAAGGACTTAAATGTAAGATGGGAAACCATAAAAATACTAGAGGAATCCAGAGGCAACAAAATCTCATACATATGCCGAAGCAATTTTTTCACCGTTACAGCTCCTAGGGCATTGGAAACTAAAGAGAAAATAAACAAATGGGACTACATCAAAATAGCTTCTGCACTGCAAAAAAAAAAAAAAAAAAAAAACGATCAACAAAACAACAAGAAAGCCCACTGCGTGGGAGAACATATTTGCCAATGTTATCACCGATAAGGGTTTAATCTCTAACATTTTTAGGGAACTCATACAACTTAACAAAAGGAAGATAAACAATCCAATCAAAAAATGGGCAAAGGACCTAAATAGACACTTTCCAAAAGAGGACATTCAGAAAGCCAAGAGACATATGAAAACATGCTCCAAGTCACTAGTCATCCCAGAGATGCAAATCAAAACAACAATGAGGTACCATCTCACACCTGTCAGAATGGCTATCATCAACAAATGAACAAACAACAAGTGCTGGAGAGGATGTGGAGAAAAAGGAACACTCGTGCACTGCTGGTGGGAATGCAGACTGGTGCAGCCACTATGGAAGACAGTATGGAGTTTCCTCAAAAAGTTAAAAATGGAACTCCTATTTGACCCAGTGATCCCACTTCTAGGAATATATCCCAAGAAACCAGAAACACCAATCAGAAAGGATATATGCATCCCTATGTTCATAGCAGCACAATTTACCATAGCTAAGATTCGGAAACAGCCTAAGTGCCCATCAGCAGATGAATGGATTATAAAACTGGTACATCTACACAATGGAATACTATGTTGCTGTAAAAAAGAAGGAATTCTTGCCATTTGCAACAGCATGGATGGAACTGGAGAGCAGTATGCTAAGTGAAATAAGCCAGTCAGTGAAAGAAAAATACCACATGATCTCACTCATTTATGGATAATAAAGACCATTATAAACTGATGAACAAAAATAGATACAGAGGCAGAGCAGCATCGAACAGACTGTCAAACTATAGCGGGAAGTCCAGGGAGGGTTGGGAGGCAGGAGGGAGGGGGGGTAAGAGATCAACCGAAGGACTTGTATACATGCATATAAGCATAACCAATGGACACAAGACACGGGGGCTATGTCAAGGGGGGGAAAAAGGAGTCATATGTAATACTCTTTGTAATACTTTAAGCAATAAAACAAAATTAAAAAAAAGTTTTGTATCCTCTCATGTTGAACTTGCCATTTTCCTTGTCAGGCCTTTTTCTGAGGGGATCTTTCACAGAATATATATAGAGTATTTAATCAGAATGTTTATAGATCACTTATCACAATTCTTGATATTATTTTTGAAGCACCTAAGTAAATACTAATATACCTCATTACGATTAGTGGTGGTAGTAGCAAGATGGTGGAACTGAAATTTATAAGCTACAACTGTAGAAATTGAAAATACTTGATTTTTCAGTATATTAATTGGAGTTCTTAGTTTGAGGCAACTGGATATACTTTCTCTATGCAAGAAAGAATTTATGACAATTATTGGGCAGCTTATGTAATTTCATGGCTGAAGAGTAAACAAGAAACGAATTCTGGGTACTAGGAACTTCCTAGCTTGGGGCTGTTGTAGTAGAAACCACACTTGCCCTACCTTATACCATTTGGCACTTATGATGTTGGGCATTAGGCAATATAATATTCATAATAGGTGCCCTGAAAAAGCCAGCCTCCCGTGTGCAGCATGTTCTCAAATTGTTGATTTCTTCTTCAAGTCTCATTCGGGTCGATTCCTTGAGAAAGTCAGATTGCATGCAAATCCCACTCCTCTGAAAAGGAATAAGGAAAATATTTTTCTTATGGTTATTTGTTTTGCTTTCAAGGCTCTGTAATACAAGAAGAGTTTGTAATTATAAAAGAACTTGGAGGTTATTGAGAGAGTCAATTTGCATTATTTGCTGTACTTTCTACTATATACAAATGAATGAGTATTATCACCAGGGGAAAAGGTTGGCTTTCTTTCTGAAATGGCCTCACAAAGGAGCATTTGTTGTTTTGGTTACTTTAATTAAATTCCAAGATAAGAATTTTCTAGATGTAGAAATCTGATTTCTACAAGGGGAGACAAATCACTTTTCATGATGCAGAATTACATTATCCAAGTTGATTAGACTGATGTATTAAAATCAGCATGCTAGTTTATTAATTTACAGTGATAAGTTAAAAGGTTAGATACAACAAAATATGTATTATCTGCATAATCAACACATTCTCTTCTTGTTGTCAGATCTTTGTGTGAAGCTATATCAAAATCAGAAGCATTTTGATTGTGGAATCAAACTAAGGAATATTTAATGTCAAATATTTAACACCTGTCAGACTAACATAATCTGTTGTTTATATTTGAAATGAAGGATTCTATTGTCAATGAGGAAAGAAAAATTAGAAGTCTATGACTATAGTCATCACTAGCTTGAATGATGTTTGGGTGGATGTTGCCAACAGATGACTAATCTAATTCCTATTTTGATCAATTCAGTCTAAATAAGAAAGAGTGTTCCCTACTCAAGAGTCTCTTTTTCCTCTTTTAGGCGACCTTTCATTTTTATCCATGTTGATCTTTAGAATTTAAGACAGTGCTGAGAATGCAGCATGTTCTTATTCATGAGGGAGTCTCTTCACAACTTTCTAGAATTGTGTAATGAAATTAGCTGCCAGAAAAGTAATACTCCAGAAATAAGCACATGCTTATATAGTCAGTTAATCTGTGACAAAGGGACCAAGAATATAGAATGGTGACAGGACAGTCCATTCAGTAGATGGTATTGGGAAAACTAGACAGCCACATGCAAAAGAACAAAACTGGATCCCTGTCTTACACCATATACAACAATAAGTTCAAAATGGATTAAAGACTTGAATCTAAGACAAGAAACCAAATATCTGCTAAAAGAAAACTTGAGGGTAACCTTGATGAAGGTCTTTGCAATGAATTTTTACATTTGACACCCAAAGCAAATGTCAATAGAAGCAAAAATTAGTGAGATTACTATATGAAACTATAAAGCTTCTACACAGCAAAAGAAACAAACAAAATCAAAAGGAACCTACAAATGGCAACAGGTACATGAAAAAGTGTTCAATATTATCAGGGAACTGCAAATCAGGACTACAATGAGATATCATCTAATATCTTTTAGAATAGTTTTCATCAAAAAGACAAGAGATAAGTATTGGTGAGGCTGTTGGAGAAAATGTGAATTGGTGCAATGAGTATGGAATACAGTATGGAGGTCCCTCAAAAATTTCAAATAGAACCTCCTGATTCAGCAGTCTCACTTCTGATTACTATATATCCAAAGGAAATGAAAACAGGATATCACAGAGATATCTGTATTTCCATGTTCATTGCAGCATTATTCACAGTAGCCAAGACATGGAAACAACCTAAGTGTCTATAAGCAATTGAATGGATAATGATGTTACACACACACACACACACACACACACACACGCACGGGAATATTACTCAGCCACAAGAAAGAAGGAAATCCTGCTATTTAAGACAACATGGATGGAACTTGAGGGCATTATGTTAAGTGAAATAAACCAGACAGAGAAAGACAAATTGTACATGGCATCATTTATATGTAGACTCCTAAGGAAAAAAAAAGTCAAACTCATAGAAATGGAGAGTAGAATGGAGGTGTCAGGGACTGAGGATTTGGGGAAATAGGAAGAGGTTGGTAAAAGGGTAGAAACTTTCAGCTTTAAGAAGATTATGGTCTGAGGATCTGTAGTAAAATATGGTGACTCAAGTGATAACATGTATAATTGACGTTTACGAAGAGAGTACTTCACAAATGTTCTCATAACCAAAGGTAAATATGTGAGGTGATGGATGTGTTAGTTAACTCGGTGGGGGAAATCCTTTTTACAATGTATCTGTATATCAAATCACCAACTAAATATTTTATAATTTTCTCAATTATACCTTAGTAAAGAAAAAAGCAGACAATGTTGCAGGTATAAAAAGGTTCTAGGAATTCTTGGATGTTTTTCAAACTTTTAATATGAAAATAATTTTAAACTAACAGAAAAGTTAAAAGTATATTCCAAACATCTATATATCCTTTACCCATATTCACCTGTTTTTAATATTTTACCCATTTCTTTATTATCATAAATAATATTTTTATTATTTTTAATAGAATAAGTATGATTTCTTACATAGACATAGTATGGTTATCAATCTTGGGAAATTTAACATCAGCATTATACTTTTATCTACCCCACCATCCATATTTCAGTTTTATCATTTGTTCTGTGTCCTTTATTGCTCTTTTTTATGTCCCCCAGTCAGGAGGCAGTTTAAAATCATGTATTGCATTTAATATAATTCTCTTTTTTTCTCTTTTCACCTAGAATAGTTGCACAGCATTTCGTTTTATATGACAGTGACATTTGAAAATAGTGCAGGTCCCCATGCTCCATTTTGATAGAATGCTTATTGTTTTGTGTTTTTCTGATGTCTCTCATTTTTAGATTCAGGTTATACAGTTGGAATACTACCAACATTTGGGATACTAAGTATGTTCCTTATAAGGATTCCTTGTAAAGTAGGGTGGGGAACCTTTTTTCTGCTAAGGGCCATTGGGCTATTGATAACATCATTCACTTAATATGCATTTACTAGTATGCTGCTATGAAAAAGCTCCTAGATTTATTGAATTTCAGATCTCACCTGCAGTTGCCTTAGCAGGGCCAGACTAAATGATTTCCTGAGCTTTATACTGCCCACAAGCCAGACGTTCCCCATCCCTGTTGTAAGAGCACACATCTGGAAGTACACAATATCTATCTGCCTCCATTGATGATGTTAATTTTGGGTACCTGGTCAAGTGATTGTCAGATATCTCTATTGTATAGTTGCTAATTTTTTTGCCTGTAACTAATAAGCAAGGCACTTTAAGAAGACACTATAAGACTGTGCAAATATTCTATTACTCATTTATCATGCTCCCCCTAGATTTAGCATTTAGTTGTGATTCTTGCCTGTGACAACTTTTATTATGACAATTGTAAAATAATATTTTTCTAACTTCATATACCTTTAACCAGTCAGTAGTTGACATTTTATTATAAGCAAAGAGCATTCTCACCTTGTCTGTCTGAGATAGAAACTCATGTGTTCCAATTTCTTTTTCTCTTCGATAGTATGTAGTTAATGATTTTACTTGTGTTCATGCATAAATTATCCTGGATTTGACCAACAGGTACTCCTTCAGACTTGTTCCTATATTATTTTGACAAGGCCCCATCATTTTTTTAAAAAGCTTCTTTTACTTTCTGTTATAACAAGCTGATCCAGGCTCATCTTATTCCTTGCCTTCCTCAGCCTTGAAAATCAGCCATTTCTCTGAGCAGCCCTGGCACATTTGAGTACAGAATATTAGAAACTAAGATCTGGGCTCTTATATATTTGAAATCAGAGTTTAAAAAATTATTGCTTTTAGCTCAGATATTTCCCCATTTGCCATTTTAAGTTGACCAAAAATATAATTTATTTATTTATTTTTTATTTTTTAATCCTCACCTGATGATATTTTTCCATGGATTTTTAGAGAGAGTGGAAGAGAGAGGGAAAGACAGAGAAAAATATTGATGTGAGAGAAGCACATTGATTGGTTGCCTTCTGCACGTGCCCTGCTGGGGAGGAGCCCTTGACTGGAATCGAACCCAGGACCCTTCGGTCTGCAGGCCAACACTCCATCCACTGAGCCAAATCAGCTAGGGCTAATTTATTTCGTTTTTATAGTCAGTTAGTAGAAGGTGAGAAGCTGCTTCTTACAAGTCTTCCCACGATTCTGAAAATACAAATAAGTCATAAAAATTCTGGCTCCTGTATAATTGTGCTAGGGTAAATTGTCCTAACCAGAATTGTATGACAGCTTTTCTGTGCTCAGAACAGAAAATTAATGAATTTTGGAATTGGTTCCCAAAAAATGGTACAAACAAGGAGGTAGAATTTGAAAGAAGAAATAAAAACCCAGATGATGTTCCTTGATAGGTCATCAGTAATATTCCCATATTTAGTGTGAACACTCAACTATGTTGTTTGTTTAAAAATGTGTTTTTCTTTTATTTTTGGATCATATCATCAGTTCAAAAATAGATCTCTTAATTCTCTTGGTGTGAATTACTTCATAGCGAATATAATATGACACATTATTTGGAAGCCTAAGTAGAGGAGAAACTTAGGGACACACACCATCCAAAATATAATTGTGCAACTTTCAAAATGTTGACTTTTATCTCTCCATGATACAGTGTACTCTCACAAATCACCAGCAAATCTTTGATATAAAACTTTGGGTAATATATTTCCAGAATTATTCAACCAGGCAATGTGATTGTAAATTTTTTCTAAGTAATCAGTAAATTATGATAGATGTGAAATTGCTTTTTAGAGGCCTGGTGCAATGACATTCATGCACTGGGGGAAGGGAAGGAGGTTCCTCAGCCCAGCCTGCACCCTCTCGCATGCTGGGACCCCTTGGGGGATGTCCGCCTGCTGTGGAGCCTCCTGCTGCTGCCGCTGCACTCGCCATTCATGAGCCTGGCTTCTGGCTGAGCAGCGATCCCCCTGTGGAAGCACACTGACCACCAGGGGGCAGCTCCTACATTGAGCGTCTGCCCCCCTGATGGTCAGTGTGCGTCATAGCGACTGGTTGTTCCACTGTTTGGTCGATTTGCATATTAGGGTGTTTTTAAAAAAATATATTTTATTGAGTTTTTTTTACAGAGAGGAAGGGAGAGGGATAGAGAGTTAGAAATATCGATGAAAGAGAAACATCGATCAGCTGCCTCCTGCACACCCCCTACTGGGGATGTGCCCGCAACCAAGGTACATGCCCTTGACCAGAATCGAACCTGGGACCCTTCAGTCTGCAGGTCGACGCTCTATCCACTGAGCCAAACCGTTAGGGCCATATTAGGGTTTTATTATATAGGATTTTAAAAATTGATAAACCTATCTAAATTTTTATTTAGTTATATCACTTTAAAATTTTTAAATGCATTTTAAAAAGTGTTTATGAACAAATAATAATAATGAAATTTGCAGTAAAAACATTTGATATGTTAGGAAACAAAATATCAAAGAAAGAGGTGGGAATGAATGAGGATACTTTGGAGAAGTAAATAAGTAATAAAGAGGGAGATGCATAGCAGGCATAAGATACGTTTCTTCATCTCAATTTGCTTAAAATCTAGCTTGGGAGGCAAAACCAAAACTTAAGTGTAAAGATATTCTAGAATCAGTTCAATGAAAGAATTAATAATTGAAGACTAGGTAGCTAGAATAAGTCTTGCAAAGTTTAAAGGACTCAGTGGACATTTAAAACACAAGAGCTAAGACTTAGACTAAGGGAAAGAAAAATGGGCAATCCAGGCAAAAAGCTTATGGGTCGAAAAAAAAGATTTTAGTGCTTATAATACATTGAAGGTTTATCATATTCCAGGCACTATGCTAAAAGTTTTATAATACTTTGTAATAGTCCATTTTCATGTAGTTTATTTGATTTTCTTCTCACAAGAATACCAGTTGGTAGGCTTTAACATTCTCATTTTATTATTTTTATTTATTTTATTGTAATACAGGTTTTAATTAAACAAATAGGGTGACATTGGTTTATAATCTCTATATATAAAAGCCTTAGCGACTATTATGACTGAACAACCGGAATGACCGGTTGACCAGTCTCCATGACACACTCTGACCATCAGGGGGCAAACGCTCAACACAGGAGCTGCCTCCTGGTGGTCAGTGCACTCCCACAGGGGGAGCACTGCTCAGCCAGAAGCTGGGCTCATGGCTAGCGAGTGCAGCTGCGGTGGCAGGAGCCTCTCCTGACTCCGTGGCAGTGCTACCAAGTGGCAGCGGCAGGCGCAGCGGGCCAGGATGAGCACGAGCAGTGTGGCGCCAGGCCCATGGCTCGGGTTTCTCCCTGGCCACCTGCTGCTTGGCACATTGCTACATCCCCTGAGAGGTCCTGGATTGCGAGAGGGTGCAGGCCAGGCTGAGGGACCTCTCCCCTGCCCTGTGCACGAATCCGTGCACGGGCCTCTAGTAGTATATAAGTTTCAAGAATAAAATTCTAGAGAGATCAACCAAAGGGCTTGTATGCATGCATATAAGCCTAACCAATGGACACAGACACCAGGGAGGTGAGGGCATTAGGGGGGTGGGGGGCAATAGAGGGATAAGGACACATATGTAATACCTTAATCATTAAAGAAAAAGATTTTTTTAAAAAGAATAAAATTCTATAATACATCATCTGTATATTGCATTGTGTGCTCACCACCCATAGGTTAGTCTCCCTCTATCATCATATATTTGACCCTTATCCTCTATATTCTCCCTCCTCCCTCTTCCCCTCTGGTAACCTTCATAGTGTTGTCTCTGTCTGAGTTTATCTTGTTTGTTCACTTATTGCTTTCTGTTTTATAGCCCACATATGAGTAAAATCATACAGTTCTGGTCCTTTTCTATCTGATTTATTTCACTTAGCATGATACTCTCTAGATCCATCTATGTTGCTGCAAGTGTCAGTATTTCATTCTTTCTTACGACTGAATAGTTTTCTAATTATATATATCAGTCTTCTTTATACAATCAAGGGTTGAAGGACACTCAGGTTGTCTCCATGTCTTGGCTACCATGAAAAATGCTGCAGTGAACATAGAAATACATGTGTCTTTATGAATAAGTGTTCTCAAATTTTGGGGTGTATACCCAGAAGAAGGATTGCTAAGTCATATGGAAGCTCTATTAACATTTCCATTTTATAGATGAGGCTAAAGGACTTACCCAGGGACATTTAGGTACTAAGTCAACTTGAATCAATCAGCCTCCAAAGACCAAATACAAAAAGAAGGCTGCAAAAATTATATCAGTGTTATCGGTTCAAGAATATGTCAAGAGTAAGACCATAATTGGTCTTGTTTATTATTTATTATCAATATCTGACATTGAAAACATTATAAATCTATGGAATCTGTACATTTTAATAAATATCATTTAAAGTTTAGCTTTGTGAGGAAAAATACATTTAAATGCTCATAATAAAGTACAACAGTTCCAAATGGTTGAGCAATTTGCCTGGAAAAATGAAGTAATAAAAATAGATTTCTAAACTGATGGGAATACTTGGAGCAGTGGAGGAAATAACATACAAAACATTTGATAGATTTTTCTGAAGAATAACCCAATTATATTTTGTTTTTCTTTACTCCACCCCCGCACCTCACTTATCAAACTACACTATGCTTATTGGAGAAAATTTGGAATACATTGAGAGAAAAGTAAGAGAAGAGCAAAAATAGTTTGACCTATTTTCTTTTAATAGTAAAGTTTTTTTTAACTAAAACTTTCTATAGACATAATTAATGTCTAATTTGCCATGTGGATATAATATACTTAATTTCCTAATGGGCATGTATTTCACTTTTTGTCAATATTATAAATAACACTATGATTAATATCTTTTTGGAAAAATATTGATTCCCTTCAGGAGGGTTTTGTTAATGATAATCTACCTACCTGAATTAGAAATTATGCATTGAGAAGTGTGGAACTGAGCTTGCTTCTAATATATCAACATTATACTTGATAGTATTCTAGAGACTAATACACCTTATTCAACAAAGAGAGTCTAGTGAAAACTAGCATAACTAACATAAGTCAAACAGAGGTGAAAATGTTTGAGGGATTTATATATTCTGAGTTTGTTCTGTAGTTTGATAATTTGCAACATATGCAAATATGCAAATATTCACAGGGGATTCTTCTTATAGTATTAATGAGTGAAAATTATGCTTCTTACAAAAGGGTTCTGTACCTGTTTCTCCCTTTCAAATGAGAATTGGCTGGTGGAGAGAATGCTGAGTCTTAAACAGCCTCCTTTTTGTAGGGAAAAGCTTTCATTGACTTAGCTATGGTTAGTTAATATTATATGCTTAAAATTATGAGGCACTAAAACTACAGAGAACAAGTTTTGAGAACAAGTTCCCAAAGTCCTTCAACATTAAATACCTTTTCTTAAACTCTGACAGCAATTTTATACCAGGAAAGGCTGCAGTAAGAATTGTGTGTTGTTACTACTATTTCATTTAAACACAAGAAAGATTATTACATTCATATATAACTAAACGGAAAAAAGTCTGAACATCTTTTCATATTTACAATTTGACTTCTCATATGTAACCTCTTCCAATCAGTTTCTTGGAATCAATATCTCTTTCTTGTAAAGGTTGTATATCTACACTAATAAAAGAGAAACATACAAATTGGTGTCACTCCGCTATGCCCACGAGCCAATCAAGATGGGTATGCAAATTAAACCCAACAAAGCTGGTGGTTAATTTGCATATGCAGGCGTGGAGCAAAGACTGAAGGCTCCGGCCTGAGCGAAGACTGAAGATGACTGAAGACTGAAGAGGCTTGGCTTCTCTATTGCAGTCGGAGCGGAGAAGCCTCCAGGCTTGCCTTCTCTGCTGCGGCCGGAGTGAAGGCCTGGGTCCCAGGTGCTGGAGGAAAACTGGTGCCGGCAGCCAGGGGAAGGAAGGCCTATTGCACGAATCTCTTCGTGCAACGGGCCTCTACTAAGAATGTAAGAGAATGGAAAGAGAACTAGTCCAAGAGTTAGAACACTTGACTTGTTAATCCCCATTGTACCTTTAATGAGCTGTATGACCTTGGCAGGTCTTTTCATTCCTCTGGCATGAGATTGCTAGTTTGTAAAATGAAGTAGGTACTTCCAGTAATATTTTTATTATTCTATCATGTTAACTGTATCTAATTTTAAAGACTCATTTTAATTTTGTTCACATTAAATATACTTTAAAATTTCCTCTTAAACTATGATCCACAGAATACTATTCCTAGTCACCTGATCAAGACATTTTTTAGATGAATGTACAATGCTAGAATTTATTGTTTGTACTTGTTTATAACCAAATATTTCATTTCTTTATGGTATGTTTCAATATGTCATGTTACATGATCATTAAACAAGGTTTCAACATACATTCTTAAAAAAACAACAACACTGAAATCTTGATCTTTGTGTTTAGCACAAAACTTTTCTATCAGGAATTCCAGGGAAGAATATTTTATTTAAGCTATGAATTGGTAAACTTGTTTTATGATCTTACTAGAGGCCCGATGCACGAAATTCATGCAAGAGTAGGCCTTCCTTCCCCCAGCTGCTGGCACCGGCTTCCTTTGGCACCCGGGATCTGAGCTTCCTTGCAGCCCCGCTTCATCTGAAAGGACGTCTGGTCTAATTAGCATATCACACTTTTATTATTATAGATAACTCACCAAATAATGATGATGTAATTGCTTAGTCTAATATATGATTTAGTGTTTTATCATTTATAATTTTTACCAGTTTTAACAAAAACTGGCATTTCATGCATAGATATGTTGGAACTGGGCTTGCTTCTAATATAATCAATGTTGTACTTGACAATGTTCTAGAGACTACATACTGGAAAAAAACTTTTTTTTTTTTTAATATATTTTATTGATTTTTTACAGAGAGGAAGGGAGAGAGATAGAGAATTAGAAATATCGATGAGAGAGAAACATCGATCAGCTGCCTCCTGCACATCTCCTACTGGGGATGTGCCCGCAACCCAGGTACATGCCCTTGACCGGAATCGAACCTGGGACCCTTCAGTCCGCAGGCCTACGCCGCTCTATCCACTGAGCCAAACCGGTTTCGGCTGGAAAAAAACTTTTAAAAGAGTCCATTGATTATGATGGTTCACAGAATAATGTTCTTGAATCTATGAGAACCTAATTTTGAAATGGTTAATTTTGTTAGAAAACAAACATGAAGTCTATCTGCTATTTCTTCAGCTCACACAGAAGTTTCACTCATTATCTGTTTCTCTTCAGAGAGAAGGCTTAGCTTAATAGCTTTTCTCATAATTTTGACACTTTAAGTCAGTCTTTGATTTTCTTAAAAATTTTGTAAGATACACCAAAGAATTCTTGAGTACTTTCTAATAATTGAAACTTGAATCAGTTATATCTTGGGGATAAATGATGAGCAGGAACATACCTCAGTGTCAATGACTATATTCCTCAGTTATAATGACTAATTCATTAATTCTGATTAATTCACTTGACATTAATTTGGAGGGGAAATATGCATTAAGAATTATTGAGCCCTAGCTGGTTTGACTCAGTGGATAGAGCGTCAGCATGCAGATTGAAGGGTCCCAAGTTCGATTTTGGTCAAGGGCACGTGCCCAAGTTGCAGGCTAGATCCCCGGTAGGGGGCATGCAGGAGGCAGCCGATCAATTATTCTCTCTCATCATTGATGTTTCTATCTCTCTATCTCTCTCCCTTCCTCTCTGAAATCAATGAAAATATTTTTTTAAAAAAATTATTGAAGTAAAATATGCCAAAAATTGAAACTTTCAACAAATTACCTTTGTCACGTTTCTTATTTTAAAAAATGCATTGTAAGTTAATCCATTTTATCAACTAATAATGTCAACATAGGCAAGGAATTTTAGTTAAATATGCCTATCATAAAATTTTAGTGTTTAGTTTATCCTGTTTTTTAAAAGATGTATAAGGACTAAAATTAGGGAAATGAAATTAAAATTACAGTTAAACTTGCCAACCTCACTTTGAGTGTTTCGATTTGCTTCATTGTTGAATTGAGTCTTCTTTGTCTTTTCCCTTTCCCTCTAACTATTGTATTCATCCCTTAAATCCTAGCTCGCTGCTGTGAGCCTCATCCCTTCTCAGATTTCTTGAGCACTTTAAATATGAATTTTCAAAATGTTACAGTATTATTTTGTACTAGTTAATGTTATTTCATCTGTGTTGGTTTTAGCACTTAAGCTAGATTATAAATTTCCTGACACAGTCTGTACTTATCCTTCTGTGACATCCACTATGTGGCCAACTTAGTAGTCAGTGTTTAATAAATAAACACATACTGATACATTTCCGTTTACTTTTTATAACTTTAAACTTTTTATTATAAAGATAATACAATTGTAAACATTTTAGAAAATTATTTTTCTCTGGATATGTGTATAGTACTTTTATGTGGTATATATCAACAATAATCCCATGACCCAAAGACAACTGCCAATCTTTTTTGTTTTTTTTCAATTTCAGAGAGAGGATGGGAAGGAGAAAGAGAGAGAAACATGAGGTGAGAGAGAAACACTGATGGGTTGCCTCCCACATGCACTCTGACCATGGATCTAACACCCAACCTGGGTATTGTGCCCTGACCAGGACGAGAACCTGCCACCGTCTGGTGTATGCAGCAAAGCCCCAACCAAATGAGCCACACCAGCCAGAGCACAACTGCTAATCTTTTGGAGTATAACCTTTCAGGCCTTTTTCCTTCAAGTTAAAAATGTAAACATATTTAATTTAAAAATATACATATGTAAAAACACATACACATCATATAAGAACTTTTTTGAAACTTGTTTCATTTATATTGATACTGGAGGCCCAGTGCAGGAAATTCATGCACAGGTAGAATCCCTAGTGGCTGCCAGCTGCCAGCCAGGGCCTTCCTTTGTTCTGTGCCGCCCCCCTGGTGGTAAGTGCACGTCATAGCGATCAATCAAACTCCCAGTTGGCTGAACTCCTGAGGGGCCACTTTGCATATTAGGCTTTTATATATATAGACTAGAGGCCCGGTGCACAAAAATTTGTGCACTCGGGGGGCGGGGGGAGGGGGGTCCCCCAGCCCGGCCTGTGCCCTCTCACAGTCTGGGACCCCTTGGGAGATAACGACCTGCTGGCTTAGGCCCGCTCCCGGGTGGCAGAGGGCAGTCCCAATCCCTAAGTGCAGCCCCTGGTCAGGCTCAGAGCAGGGCCTACTGGGGAGTTGGGGCGCCGCCCCGTCATGCACAGAGCAGGGCGGATCGGGAGGTTGCGATGCCACCCTCAGTCACGCTCAGGGTAGGGCCGATTGGGGGGTTGGGGCACCGCCTCCTGTCACACTCAAGGCAGGGTCGATGGGGAGGTTGCGGCGCCACCCCCTGTCACGCACAGAGCAGGGCCCATCAGGGGGGTTGGGGCTCTGTACCCTGTCACACACAGAGCAGGGTCAATCAGGGGGTTGGGGAGCTCCCCCCTGTCATGCACAGAGCAGGGCCGATCAGGGGGTTGAGGAGCTCCCCCCTGTCACTCACAGAGTAGGGCCAATAGGGGAGTTGGGGCACTGCCCCCTGTCACACACAGAGCAGGGCGGATCAGGGGGTGGGGCGCTGCACCCTGTCACACTCAGGGCAGGGCCAATGGGGAGGTTATGGCTCTACCCTGTCACACACAGAGCAAGGCCCGTGGAGGGGGGTTGGGGCGCCACCCTCTATCACCCACAGAGCAGGGCTGATCAGGGGGTTGGTGTGCTCCCCCGTCAAACACAGAGCCGCAGGGCAATCAGGGGACTGGGGAGCTCCCCCCTATCAGGCACAGAGCAGGCCTGATCAGGGGGTTTGGGAGCTGCCTCCTGACACGCTGATCCCGGTGCCGGGAGGCATATTACCCTTTTACTATATAGGATAGAGGCCTGGTGCACGGGTGGCGGCCGGCTGGTTTGCCCTGAAGGGTGTCCTGGATCAGGATGGGGGTCCCCACTGGGGTGCCTGGCCAGTCTGGGTGAGGGCCTGAGGGCTGTTTTCCAGCTGGCAAGTGACTAAAGCTTCCAACCGCTCCTTGTTTTCTTTTTTTTTTTTTTTTTTATTCTGGGCCAGCTTTAGTGCTGAGGCCTCGCTGCTGAAAACATGGATACAATGTTTCGGTCCGGCTGGGTTTCAGTCCGGCTGGTTTCTGGTGTTTTGTTTAGCTTCTTATTTGCAACATAGTACATAGTTTCTTAGAGTTGCAGCTTAGAGGCCGGCAAGTGAGGCGGGGAACGTTGGAGTCCGCAGCAAGCAAGCCTCATGCTCGCTTCAGTGCCTGGCTGCCGGCCGCCATCTTGGCTGACAGTTAATTTGCATATACTCACTGATTAGCCAATGAAAAGGGTAGCGGTCGTACGCTAATTACCATGTTTCTCTTTTATTAGTGTAGATGGTCCCATGTCAATATAAATGAAACACATTATGATTATATTATAGGGAATTGATTACCTTTAAATTGTTTTTATAGCCATTGTTTCTTTTTTTTTTAAGTTGAGATGTAATTGACTTTATGCTATTATTTCTTAACAGAGTTTCAGCTTCTTGCTTTCCTGCTTTTCTGTAATGGATAAAACAGTGTTTGGAAGAGGGATGGAATTCACATTTATTGAGCCTTTAATATATGCAAGGCTCATTGCCTCCTGATTACTCCCCATTTCTTTCTCCCATCCCAGCCTCAGTCTGTTTCTTCTTAATTTTCCTAATCTCAGTTTAACATCGCTATCCATCCAGATGTTCAAACAAAAAATGTAGGGTTATCTCTTATCCTCCCTTTCTTTCATCTTTCACATTAAGGATAGCCATCAGCAAACCAGGTCAATTCTATTTCCAAAATAAATCCTACTTCCAAAATAAATCATCAGCTTGTTTTGGCCTCTTTTCTTACCACTTCACCATATATCTTGCCTGAACTATCAAATAGACCTCTAACAAACTTTCCTCTTTCTGTTTTTGCCTCTTTACAAGCTATTCTCTATTAAGCTTCAGGGTGATTTTTTAAAAACCAGAATTGAGATTACCCTCCTTGCTTAAAGCCCTTCCTTCCACACATTCCCAAGGCATCCTATATAATAAAACCCTAATATGCAAATTGATCGAATTGCTGAACAACCCATTGCTATGACATGCACTGACCACCAGGGGGCAGATGCTCAATGCAGGAGCTGCCCCATGGTGGTCAGTGCACTCTCACAGAGAAAGCACTGCTGAGCTAGAAGCCTAGCTTAAGGGCTGGCGATTGCAGCAGCAGTGGTGGCGGGAACCAGGGTTCCTGGACTGCAAGAGGGCGCAGGCCGGCCTGAGGGACCCCTGCCCCCCAGTGCACGAATTCATGCACCGGGCCTCTAGTTTAGTATAAAGATCCTTTTTATCCTAAAATGTGTATTTCTCACATAGTTATCATTTTTCCAGACCAATGCAGGATAAATAGGTTTTATTATGTGGACATGTAACAGATTAACAGATTATTTGGCAAGAAATAAAAATGCTTGTCAGAGGGAATTATAGACTTTACAGGATTTGCAACTACTTAGACTCCTTTATTTTCAATTTTTAAAAAATTTTAAGTCCTTAAATTGCTTTACAGAAGCAATTCTAGGTAATAGTACACTGTAACAAATTACTTACATTTCAAAAAAGGAATGTAGAACTGAAAGTTTGTTATTTGCATAATTCCTTTTGTCCTGCTTTTTAAACTGTGTTTTTAAAAAGTCTGTAGGAAAGTTTTAGTGTGAAATGGTGCTATTGAAAATGAACTTAGTACAGAGAGGATATTGAATGAAACAAATCTTTTCCGGGTAGAAGGGACAGGAATCAAGTATTAGAAGTGCAACAAAGATGAGTTTGAAGTGCTCAGCCTGAGTGATAGGATAAACTTTCTAAAGATTGTGCCCCTCTACTGTATGGATACATTCCATAAAACCAATAATCTAGAAATTATTAGCATTTTTGTCACGGGATATGTTTAAAGGGCAGTAACACTTTAGGGGCAAATTTATACGGTGGTTACTAATTTATACCATATTATTGAAGTAGAGAGATTATGAACTATAAGAATGTAAACTGCATAGAAGTTTGGAATCCCACTAGCAGATGTAGTCCATAATAATAATGGGTAGAGAAAGGTCTATAAATGGGCAAGTTGTAGCTTGTGCTTGTGATACATATAAGAGGTAAGGTGATCTTGCAATCATTGTGAGACAACTCAGTAAACAGTGTTTAAAGTAAATTTGTATCTTTAAGGAGACCTATTTAAGTCAAGGAATAATCTTAGGCTAGAACACTTGCAAATATAGTTCAATGAGATAAAATATGTGAAAATGTTTTATACAATAGAATATTAAATTGCAGGGCATTATTATAGCACCTATTACATTCATAACCTATTTTTAATTTATTGCTTATTAAGTTTACAGATATTTTCAATATGTGAAAATCACTCATTGTAAAACACAAACCAAATAAAGCCAATATAATTACATAATTATTATACGAAAGATACTCTAATGGGTACAGAGAAGAGGCAATATTCCCTTACATCGAGAGTGGGGAACATCTGGCCCACAGGCTACATAAGGCCCATGAAATCATTTGGTCTGGCCCTACCAAGGCATTAGGAGTGAATGAATTAAATGTTTGACCAAACATAGCAGGCTAATTTTTAATTTGATAATTTTGTATGGCTCAAAAATGATGTTATAATATCCAAATGGCCCTTGGCAGAACAAAGGTACCCCACCCCTGCCTCACATGATAAGTTAATAGAAAAATCTGATAAAAAACACCATGTTATCATCTCCTAAAACAAACTTTATTTTGATCAACTGTTTAGAGATTTAAATTTTTTTATCATAGCAGTACATTTTGCTTTGAAAAAAAAATATGAATTTTCTCCGAACTTAAGATGTATTGTATGAGAGCTATTGGAATTTAGAATAACAACATGTTATGATTTATGGCCCATTTACAAAGTAAAGGTCAACGTCTGTACTAAAAGGATATAAACACTGATTTAAATTATATTGGATCTTCTTTCTTGTTAATAACTATTCTACTTAGAGAACTAAATTAAGGTTTAAGAAATGACCGATGCATTCTGTTTTGTGTTTTGGTTAAAGTAGGTTACTGGTCATTTATTTGAAATGGTTATCTACTTACTCAAGCTGACTTCTAATGTTACTCTAGGGCATTTATCACAATCTCATAAAAATGTGGATAGCTTTATCTCTTTCAAGAATTTCAGTCATTCTTTTGTCATTTCAAATTTATTAGTAATCCATGAAGAATATGATTAATTAGGTGTGGAAATCTTGGGTAAATTTATATTCATCACATTTTTATTATTTGTAAGGATTCCAGAAAGCAAGCAACCTAATTTTAGCTTTTGCTTTGTAACAAATGAAAATCTTTCAAAAGCATATGGACCATATCACACATAGAAAAACTAAATGGATAGTTCCCCTCTTGAATATATGCAGTGAGTAAATAAGTATCAACTATGTGCTCAGCTCTTGTTTTAGGAAGTGGGAAATTACCAGGGAAGAAACTAGACAGAAATCCTGGTCTTCATGGAGCAAAACACAAAATAAGTGAAATAGATAATATAGTGGATGGTAACATAACAAGTGCCATGGATGAAAATAAAGCAAGGAAAGTGGATAGGGAGTGTTAGGGCCTAGCAGTTTCAAGCAGGGTGCCAGCAAAGGCTTAAAGAGCAGATGTCCCTTGAATAAAGACCTAATGGAGATGACAGAATTAGTCATTAGCATATCGGTGGAAAGAGTATTCCAAGCAAAGGAATAAGGAACAAATGCTTACGACCCTTAGTTGGGAGGATGCCCAGCATGTTTAAGGAGCAGCAGGGAAGCAAAGTGGAACTAAGGAGGAGTAGAGCAGACTGAGGGAGGCTGTTACCATAATCAGGACAAGCAGTGATGGTGGCTCACAGTATTGTGGTAGCAGTGGAGAGGGTGAGAAATTAGGATTTGCTAGCAGTTTGGATATGGGATATGAAAGAAAGGGGAATCAGGATTTTTGATTTGCTAAATGGAAAAATAGGATTTTCAATAACTGAGATAGAGAATACTGCAGGAGAAGTGGAATTTGAGTGAGAAAGATTGAAGCTATGATTTCCATGTTTGAGATACCTGTTAGTTATTCAAGTGGAGATGTCAAGTTGGATATGGCATTTTGGGGAGAGGTTTGTCAGGAGTAATAAGTATAACCAAATGTGATATGTTGCTGAACTGTACCAGGAATTAGAGTAAGAGAAAAATCAGTCAAGGAAAGGCTTCAGGAAGGAAGATACATTTTAAGCTGACCTTTGATTATTGGAAAGGAAAGAAAAGAGGATTCTAGTTAGAAAAAATGTCCTTATATCTTATAGTACCATCTAGAAATCTGAATGTTTTACTACTTTGTCTTATTTTTTGTTTAAAACTTTTATAGTACTTTATATAGTATTATGGAACAATAGGTGCACAGGAAATGTTTATTAATAAATGAGAATAATATTGTTCAAAGTTTATTTCATAAACCAATAATATATTTAGTCATTGAAACTAATTTTTTTTATTTTACATGTTTTTATTGTGCTAGAGTATATATGACAAAAATTTTGCCATTTTAACCATTTTTAAATGTACAGTTCAGGGGCATGAAGCTCATTCTGGAACTTAGTTTTGTGTATAAACATATTCTTTCTTTTTAAAAAATCAACTTTGTTGCTTAGAGCCAAAAGGAATTTAGAGCTGATTGTGCTTTACTTCCGAGAGCATGGAGCATTCTGCAAGCCTTGGAATTCCAAATGAATATCACTTTTGTTTGAAAGATTTAGACAAGCAGGAAAACAGAAATTAAAACTAGTGCCTGACTTCTAAAACAGATTTTTCTTGAAAATTGACTTTCCATTTATTTTTAAATTTTTTTTCCATTTTTTTCTTTATTGATTAAGGTATTGCATATGTGTCCTTATTCCCCCATTCCCCCCCTCCCCCCACTCATACTCTCACACCCCTGTTGTCTGTGTCCATTGGTTATGCTTATATGCATGCATACAAGTCCTTTGGTTGATCTCTCTCCCTTCCCCCCACCCTCCCCTACCTTCCCTCTAAGGTTTGATGGTCTGATTGATGCTTCTCTGTCTCTGGATCTGTTTTTGTTTGTTTGTTTGTTTTTATTTATTTATTTTTTATTGCTTAAAGTATTACAAAGGGTATTACATATGTGTCCCTTTTTTTCCCCGCCCTTGACAATCCCCTGGCCTCCCCTACCCCCCAGTGTCTTATGTCCATTGGTTATGCTTATATGCATGCATACAAGTCCTTCAGTTGATCTCTCTCCCTTACCCCCACCCTCCCCTACCTTCCCTCTAAGGTTTGATGGTCTGATTGATGCTTCTCTGTCTCTGGATCTGTTTTTGTTCCATCAGTTTATGTTCATTATATTCCACAAATGAGTGAGATCATGTGATATTTATCTTTCTCTGATGGGCTTATTTAGCTATGTTCATAGCAGCATAATTTACTATAGCTAAGATTTGGAAACAGCCTAAGTGCCCATCAGCAGATGAGTGGATTAAAAAACTGTGGTACATCTACACAATGGAATACTAAGCTGCTGTAAAAAAGAAGGAATTCTTGCCATTTGCAGTGGCATGGATGGAACTGGAGAGCAGTATGCCGACTTTCCATTTAAATGAATGTGCTTTTTAGTTTTGGGATTGCTATTTAAATAAGTTGAATATGTCTAATTTACCTTTTATTACTGGTACCTCACACAGAAACCAGATGCTCAAATAAAGTTGTGGTATATATTTGGAGCTTTTCAAAAATGAAATAAGTGTGTCCTATTTATAATTTTGATGCCTTTCAAGTATGCTCTTTATTTTTAGTTTCAGTTTTGTAAACTATATTACACATTATTTTGAATTAAATTTGGATTTTGTAAATTATATGGAAGTGTATACATCTTTCTTTTGTGAGTTATAAACCTAGGAAATTCTGTGTTGATTATGGTACCTCTTTTTCTAGGGAACAAAGAAGGAAGAGATTGAAGGTGAAGTGGAAGTGACTGGTTTAATTCAGCCTGCAGAAGTGTTTGCTCCCAAAAGCCTGGTGCTGGTATCCAGATTATATTATCCAGAAATTTTTAGGGTAAAGAACTCCTCATTGTCATCATTGACATATATTATTGTATAAATCTGTTTTGAGTGAACCATGGTAACAAGTTCTTAGTATTTAAAACATCTTTATAGCTAAAATAAATTGATTTGGGAACTTGTCAATAAAATTACTGTTAACAGTAGATATATTTTCATATTGGATGAAATAAATAACTAAGTAAGTTAATGTGACTATTTGAATTTTAAGAATGTAGTGCTTTTTTCCAAAACATTTTTACTGACTCCAAAATGTATATATCTTAAAGAAATAATTTGATTACCTGTAGCATATTTAAAATACATTAGTAATATACTACTTTGTGTATTTTTATTCACCTTCTTTTGTTCAATCCAGGTTGAAACGAAGAGGAGGGGTATTTGTGTTTTCAAATAGTTCTGATCCTACCCTTGCCAAAATAGCTTTAGAATATTTTTTACTTTCAGATATTTTGCTTTCTAGACACTCAGAATTTTCAAATGTAAGAACAGGTTTTAATTTAGATACAAATATATGTAGGATTTGAAAGAAGAGGGCTTATTTTTTTCTTATTTCAGTTGCTTCCTTTAGTTTTAGTAATGTTACCATGGTCCAAAATTATAGTTCTCTGGAAATATAAATTATACCCCAAAAGTTCCCAAGGATTTGGGAAATAAATAATAATTTCTGGCATACTTTTCCATATTGTTGAGATTATATGTATTTTAGAAAAATTAACTTGGTGTCAGTATTTCAATGACAGTAAGGTGATTCCTAACAAATAATAATGTTTTGGAGTTACAAGATTTAATAAGCTGAAAGATTCATAAAGATTGCACTTTGTCTTCCTTTTTATCACCTACTTTCTTCTGAGTTTAAAGTGTTAATCATATCTTGTCCCTATTTTTTTCTTTTTGTAATAATTCATATAAGTTACATTGTTATGTAGAATAAATGTTCTGAATTTATAAGAATCACAAAACAAGATAAAATTTCTAAATGTTTATCTTGAAATTTGATGTTTTGCAAAGTAAGTTGAGACCAAAAAAGAACCCACACATAATAACAACAGTTTTAAGACCCACAAATTTGCTAGAGTGGTTATCTCAGCACAAACACCTGTTTTACAAATGATGGATTTCTGCTTTTTATAAACTCCTCTCAAAAGCTCATTTAGAGGTTCTGGTTTTAGAGGAAAACTTAATAAACTTAATAACATTTGCTGCTTAAAATTTATTTCATGGTCACTGTCCAATGTGTTCTGCTAGGTTCAAAGAGAAATTTTCCTAGGGGCAGATGTCACAGCAATTTATTTTTAGTGCCTACTCTTTTCATGAACTAACTGCATGCATGTCCCTTTGCAGGCTTGCCTGGGTTTGATCTACACTGTATATGTGGACAGTCTGAATGTCTCTTTGGAAAGTCTCATTGCAAACCTGTGTGCGTGCCTTGTCCCAGCGGCTGGAGGGTCTCAGGTAAATTGAATAAAAAAGGTAGTGGCGAGTGCCTGTTTCTCTTATCCTCTCTCCCAGTTAATTTAATCTGTGAAGAAAAGGGGGAAAAAAGAATTCTTTAAATATTTTCATTTTAAAGAGGATTTTAGTTTAGTTAAGCATTGTCCTTATGGTCTGCCTTCTAGAGACCCAAGATTCCATTCTTTTCTTAGGTCATGAGGTTAATTTTAACACAGGGGTCACCTTTCACATAGCATAATTAGAAGTCATATTTTGTGTAACTTGAACTCCAGTTTACATTTTCTTGGGAATATACTTTTTAAAGTTGAACTTTTAAAATGTGTTCTTTACACTCTTTTTATTCCTCTATATAGTTATACCTCATTTAATTAAATCAGAAAATTTTTGAGTGAAAAAATTAGATAACATTAAGAAAATTTTCAGAACAGTTTTTTGTAATCTTATAATTTATTTTTGAATAGAGTCATTAATTCATTTCCCTGAATAACAGTAATTATATGTGGTCCTAAAGCTATTTTGAGTGTTGTGTGTAATCTTTAATAGAATAGCTTACATTTAAATTTGAAAGGGTTTATTTTTCTCATGTCAGTTTGCTATCTTTAATAATAGCAATATTGACGATGGGCCAAATTCACAGATCTTTGGAAAGTATAATCTATACTGGAAATTTTCCACAGGATTTTGCCATAGATTGAGCCTCAAATGAGAAATTAAATTAAGATCTTTTACTAACATAAAACTTTCTCAAAGTGGTCATGTGATTTTCATCTTTTGTATGTCTTAAGATTATCATAGCTGTATCTGAAATATAAAAATAAGAACCTCAGCTCTATGATTTAATGTTCCTAAGGCACCATGTTTTTTTTTAAAGACTCTTTTCTTAAGCCCTAGAATTGATTAGTTGATCACTTAATTTGCTTATTCTTATGTAAATTACATGGTTTAACCTCAGTCTGGCCAAGATTATTTACAAAGACATTACCATTTTTTTCACTGTGTTTTGCCTTTTTAACGGTCTTCTGTGTATCCTAGTGTCTTTTGTTATTTTAAGTTTTTATCCCCCTTTTTGCCTTCCTTACTCTTCTACTTGTGCTCCAAAGGTAGAATTTGAAATGTGAGTTTGGTCACAATTGAATCTAACCTTTAAAGCAGTGTAATTGTTTTATGGGCCTTTATTTTAGTGGAATTTTTGTTGACTTTATTTTGTTTATTTTTTTAATTTAAAACATGTTTATTGTGGCTGCTAGAAATTTTAAAATTACATATGTGGTTCATATTACATTTCTCTTATTTTTCCCAGTTTTATTGAGATATAATTGGCATATGTTGACTTTAACATTTTATTATTTTTCAGTTAAGTATGATTGGCAATGATTTTGTATTTCATTGTTACTAAATTCTCAACTACTGAATTTTCTTGTACATATTCACTTGGGCACAAAGTAACTTGAATGTTTTGGATTATGTTATCACCCTTTGCATCTATTAATTGGATCTTAATATGTTCATCATTGGCTCAAAATCTGAACAACAAAGGGATTTTTTTTTTACCTTAAGAAAATGTCTGGCAAGAAATCATTGATGTGTTTGTATGTGTGTGTTTTCCCTATTCTGCAGAAGCTGTTCTCCTTGGGCGCAGGAGATAGGCAGCTGATCCAGACCCCTTTGCATGACAGTCTTCCTGTCACAGGCACTAGTGTGGCTCTCCTGTTCCAGCAGTTGGGTATGCTCTCCGACTTTCAAACTCCTCTTATAGAAGCCTACCAAAAACAAAAAAAGATTTATTTTAAGCTCACATCACCTGACCTGAATGAAGAAAATAAAAAGCAAACCATTATATACCTGATATGTAAAATATATGATTACATGGCTAATACTTTTTTTTTTAAAAAAAGAAAACACACAAAAAACATTTTAACCCAGACCCTTTTTGCTCTGGAATCAATTAGATTTTTCAGAAGTAGACATATTTTCTTTATGCTTTAAAAGATGAAAAGATAGTGTATTTTGCTTTTCCTTAGATGAATTAGTTTTATAGAATTTTGTCTGATGAAACTAAAAATCTTGTCGTCCTTATCCGACCAATGGCTAGGATAAAGAATTGGGGGGAGGCACTAGAAGTGCTCTCTGTACATTGGACAGCTCTGTGCTTCATTTTAGGAGTAATGTAACTTAACAGTAAGCATGTCAGATTCCCAATTACTTTACCATTTAATTGCCCTTTATATATGACTGCGCATGAGTGCCCCCTCTCTTTGATTCAGCCTTTGTCATTGTTCCCATCTGTGTTTGTCTTTTTCCAGTTATAACCTTTCCTGCCCTGGGTTTCATACTTGCTTCTTCATAGAATTCTTAGTTCCTTGCACAAATTTTGTTCCTTGTTCAGCTCTGTTCCTTACCACTTCTTTTTCATTAGTGACTCCATCCTTATTCTTCTTCTGCTATTTCAGTCACATTTAGAAAGCCTTAGAAGAGATTTAACATAAGTAGAAGGAGACATATGTAATACTCTTTGTAATACTTTAAGCAATAAAACAAAATTTTAAAAAAACCGTAGAGTTTTCTAGTATCTTAATAAAGATGGCTGGTGATACCAAGCCCAGAGCAGTGGTTCTTCCCCTTTACATCTGCCTCCCCGCAATAGTTCAAACTCTAAACTCTTCTCTTCTCCCCTGAAAGTGGTAATCTTTGAGTTACTACAGTGTGCTGGAAGTTGGAATCTGTTTTATTAAATAGAATCAAAGGTGTAGTGTCCTGTTTTGCTGACCCATTATAAAAACTTTAATGGTAGAATCTAGTAATAATAGGCTCCAGGAACATCTAAGAACTTTGAAGGAGACCAGCTGCATAGGTAAAATGGTAAAGATTTTATAAAGATTTATTTAAAGTTTGCTTTATCAATCTTTCCTTTTCATGCAATGATTCATTAGGATTAAACAAAGCCAATTCCTAATTTTCAGAAAAATTAAAATTCTATAATTTTTTAAATTATCCTTTGATATGGGTAGAGTGGGATAGTAAGCCAATGCCAACAGTAAGTTTGCTTGTTTTGTAATTCAAATATAGCTGGAAAAAAAGCCAAAAAAGGGCAAAGTTCTTCTTGATCTAGTTAGTGTTTCACCATCTTCCACTATCACCCATTTCATTCATTCCCCATGTTTATAACATATTCACTAAGCTGTGAATTTAATTTCTATGGTTTTCTATATTTGTGTTTTATCTGCAATAAAAATGTTTTTCAAAACTTGTAAAACTATATAACTCTTTATATATATAAAACTTAATTTTTAAGTGCAATGCTTGAATGAATTAGAGATTTTATTTTTTCAAATAACAAAATGTCTAGAGATAGGCAGTACAGGGTAGATATATTGATTCCCAGCTATTTCCAGGGATTGTAAAGAAATTCTTCTCTATATTTTTCCCCGATTTTTTAATATGGAGTTTTCCCTTACTAGACTATGGCTTCAAGAACTGCCTTTATGATAAGAGAATAGTCAAAGAATAATTAGAACTTATTGTTTGTGTCCCGTATGTCTGGCATAGTGCTTTGGGTACAGAAGGCATCGGTGTTTGTTCAATTAATGAATGAATGTGCTAGCCATGAAGAGAATGGCAATTTTCGTTTATTAGGAGATATTCTGTGAATGGACGAAGTGTGCCAAAAACACATGATGATTACTCACTTGAAGATCAAATTTCATTCTTTTACTCTTAAGTATTTTGAGCTTAATTATCTTTTGCTTACATATTCGAAAGTTAATTTTTCAGGGAAAGACTGAGGAAAAGATAAGACAGGAAAGGAGAAAGAAAGCTGCCTCTGAAACAGTGCTGTATGCAGAGTTGTAGTTTCTAAAGCATGTGGTACTGATAATTGTGTCTAAAGGCATGCTCTTATCACCAGTCATTTCAGTTGGACTGTTGTTGAAAGCCAATGTTAGACCATTATCAGAGTTCACTATCTGGGTTGGGGTGGATGGTGGGGGTGGATTTTACAAAGCACAGACAGGAAGCAGATAGGACTATAAGATTCTTTTGTAGCCTTGACTAGTTTTCCTGTGAAAGGTCTCATTGTATGATAACATTTCCTTGCTTCTTCTCTCTAAGGATTGTTATGATAATAAATTTGTTTTCTACATTTTGAGAGTTCTCTGGGTTTGCCTGCAGTCATCACATGGACTTCCACCATCACCCATCTCATGCATTCCTCATAATTACCTGTTAATTACTTTCATTTCTTACTTGCCATCTTTTTTTGTTTGTTTCTTGTTGCAGATCATGTGAACTATTTTTGTTTACCTGAAGATTTGTGCAATAAGTGTGAAAAGCTATAGTTTTTATTATGTTAATAAGATTGTATTCATAGGAGCTGGCTTTTAGAGCCCCTCTGATTTTTTAATGGAATCCATAGCTGTTTAACTCAGGTGTCTCTCCTTGCCCCAAATAATTTTGTGAAATTCTCATAACATCTGTTGTCATACGTATTCATAAAATTTGGATTTTAACTGCAAACACACTAGTTTTAGAATACTTATTCCCAGTGTTTACAGTATATTATTTATTAGACTTTTTAAAAATCACAGACTAAAATGATGTTGGGGCTTCAGCCATTGTCACTCTGTTTTCCTAATCAAACAACATTAGTCTTATATCATCTATATTTATTCTTTTCTCCAGCTTTATTAATGAAATATATTGACATATAATACATGTAAGTTTAAGGTTTACAATGCGAGGGTGTCCCTCAGCCCGGCCTGCACCCTCTCCAATCTGAGACCCCTCAGGGATGTCAGACATTCCTCTCACAATCCAGGACCGCTGGCTCCTAACTGCTCACCTGCCTGCCTGCCTGGTCGCCCCTAACCACTCTGCCTGCCAGCCTGCTCACCCCCAACTGCCCCCCCTTGCCAGCCTGATTGCCCCTAACTGCCCCCCCCCCTGCCAGCCTGCTCGCCCCCAACTGCCCCCCTGCTGGCCTGCTCGCCCCTAACTGCCCCCCCTCACTCACCCCTAACTGCCCCCCTGCCAGCCTGATTGCTCCCAACTGCCCCCCTGCTGGCCTGATTGCCCCCAACTGCCTCCTCCTGCCAGCCTGCTCACCCTCAACTAGCCCCCCCACCAGCCTGCTTGCCCCCAACTGCCCTCCCCTTCTGGCCTGATTGCCCTTAATTGTCCGGAAGGATGTCTGGAATATCTCCTGGAAGGTCTCCTGGTCTAATTAGCATATTACCCTTTTATTAGTATAGATTGTTTCTTTTGCTGTACAGAAACTTTTTAGTTTGATAGATCTATTTGCTTATTTTTGGTTTTGCTGCTTGCACTTTTGGTGTCACATGCACAAATCATTGCCAAGATCAATGCCAAAGAGTTTTCCCAGTAGCTTTATAGTTTAGATTGATTTTTATTCCAGTTTTCCCAGTTTACTTATATAACATGTATTACTTATTTTAGTGTTATCCTCAATTATAATGGGAAAAATGAAATAGGCATTTTCCTTTTCATTATATGGAGTAAAAAATCTAGTTGGAGAAATTGAGTATACATCAATTACACCATTACTATGAATGGCATAATTCGCTCTAGGTGAAAAAGGAATGGTGTTTTACAATATCTATGGGCAATCATTTTTTAACAGTTTGAATATCAGCTATTTTCCTTGGTGATTTGAAACAAATGAAATCTTTTTTTTTTTTTTTTTTTAATATATTTTTATTAATTTTTTACAGAGAGGAAGGGAGAGAGATAGAGAGTCAGAAACATCGATGAGAGAGAAACATCGATCAGCTGCCTCCTGCACATCTCCTACTGGGGATGTGCCCGCAACCCAGGTACATGCCCTTGACCGGAATCGAACCTGGGACCTTTCAGTCCGCAGGCCGATGCTCTATCCACTGAGCCAAACCGGTTTTGGCCAAATGAAATCTTTTCACAAGCCTATTCTGGAGCACTTTTTTGAAGAAATAGCTTATAATATGTACTCAACTGTAGAGGCCTAATGATCTCTAGGGAAGATAGTTCTAACTTAATTTGTTTTAATAAATGTCACAAAGCATAAAGTTCCTGTAATGCCCACCTGCAGGAATGTAGGTTTTTTTTTCATTAAATGTTTACAAAGCCATTACCATGTACTAGGTCCTGTGCTAGTTAATAGGAATAGAAATATAAAAAATCATAGGCCTAGAGGACCTGAATAGACATTTCTCCAAAGGACATACAAATGACCAAGAGATGTACACAATGGAATACTATGCATCTGTAAAAAAGAGGAGGGATGTCTTACCCTTTGGGACAGCGTAGATGGACATGGATACTATTATGCTAAGTGATATAAGCTAATCTGAGAAAGACAAATATCACATGACCTCACTTACTTGTGTAATCTAATGAATAAAATGAATAGACCAACAAAATGAGAACCAAAGCATGGAGCAGACTGACATATCTCGATGTGGGAATTGGGGGGACGAGAAGAGGTAAACCAAAGCGCTCAAAAGCTATACTTATATGCATAGCTTATGGACACGGTAATAGGGTGGTGAACACCTAGGGGGCTGGGTAGGAGCTGAGAGGAGGAGGATAGAGAAGGGGGGAAGGGGAGACATCTGTAATACTATCCCAGATATACTTTTAGCCTAGTGGAGAAACAGATATGTTTTTAAAATTACAGTGCAGTATAATTAGTGCAGTAATAAAGATACCAAGAGCTAATGTTTAGCTAGCTAGCAAGAGGGAGAAGGGCTTTCCAGGCATAAGGAAGAAGTAAGCAATGTGTAGAACCATGAAAGGCCTTCATACAATCGTTGTTTGATGATACTTGAGCATTGGGTTGTAGAAAGTCTTCAGAATGTCATCAGGAAGTAAATCGCTTTTCTTTTCAATTAAAGATTAAATATTTATGCTAGTTTTTTAAAGGCAACTATTTAAAAATACCAAAGGCAGACAATGATTGACCGTTTGAGTGCTTGTTGATGAGTGTGCTACGCTTGTTAGAGTTACACATAAAGTATGTAGTTGCTGCATTATATAATTTGAGAACAGTTCCAAAGAATCCTGGTTCAAAACTGTTTTCATTTACTCTGTATGGTGCTAAAGTGCTGCTATTAAATAGCTATCTCTATCTTTGTATCAAATTTTCTATAATAATAAAAGCATAATATGCTAATTATACCAGACGTCCTTCCGGACGAAGCTGGGGCCAGAGGGAAGCCTGAGTCCTGGGTGCCTGCTGGCGGCCAGAGGAAAGCCCGGGTCCCTGGTGCTAGAGGGAAGCCGGTGCCAGCAGCTGGGGGAAGGAAGGCCTACTCTTGCACGAATTTCATACATCGGGCCTCTAGTCCTTTAATAAATGCAAATGCTCTGAGACAACATATCTATTAAAGGTTATCCTTCATTGTCACAAAGTTCTCTTATCTAAAATTATATTTGGCTCTTTCAGCACTCTAGAGATTATTCTTCATATAAAATATGGCCACTGCAACATTTAAGAATATGCAACTTATGAATTATGGCAGGACAAACCACCCCCTTTTTGTGCCCTGTGGCACTTTGTTCATGTCTCTATCCTTTGTGTTTTAACTATTTATTTACCAATCTGCCAACTTCACTGAACTGTGAGCTCGTAGGAGCCTGCCTCAAATTTATTTATATCCCTCCCTAGAGTTTAGCATTTTCTTATGTATCTCAACAGCTCCATAAAGGTTTAACAGTAGAACACAGGAGGGAATGGGAGAAGCAAGTTTTAGTTAAAAGTGTTATTTCTGCTGCTTGCTTTAATTCCCCAGTTACTCTATACTATCCTTCCCCTTTGTTTGCTATTCTACTCCTAAGGTCCCTTTTGCTTCCTGGTTCTTAAATTTAGTTGTTAAAGTAGATTTTAATCTGACCAAATCAGAACAGGCACAGACTAGGAATCTAGGCCATTTAGTGTTGGAATAATCTGATGTGATTATCTTAGACCTAGAAAACCAAATATACCCATGTACAGTTGGCCAATTCAATTACATTTCTTAACTATTTTTTACTTAGAAGATTTCCATTTCTAACATTTGCAAGTAATATTCTGAATTTGTAACAAATATTAAAATTGCCTCTCAGTGATAGTTACAAAACTAAACTATAAAATATATAAAGCTTGAATCAGTGAAGGTAGGGATCTTGGTTTTCTTCATTGCTGTCATCTGGTGTATGGAACATAGTAGGTACTCAACAAATATTGATCGGATGACTGATAAATCTTCTTTTTCGTGCTTTGTGTCAAGTCATGACCATTATTATATTCTCTCCATTGTCGCTTGACCAGAAAGAACTATAATAAATTATTTAAGGCTTCTAAAATATATCCTGTCTTGCCCTGACCGTTTTGGCTCGGTGGATAGAGTGTCGGCCTGCGGACTCAAGAGTCCCGGGTTCGATTCCAGTCAAGGGCATGTACCACGGTTGCGGGCACATCCCCAGTGGGGGATGTGCAGGAGGCAGCTGATCGATGTTTCTCTCATCAATGTTTCTAGCTCTCTGTCCCACTCCCTTCCTCTCTGTAAAAAATCAATAAAATATATTTTTAAAATATAAAATAAAATATATCCTGTCTTAATACAGTGGCCTTTATTTTCTCAGTTTTCCCATTTGAAAGCTGGGACATAATGTTCTATTATTATTCAGAAAAGGGGAGGATTCTGGAGAAAAGTTCTTGGTGTTGTTGTTTTTAAAATGGGAAACAAATGCATTTGTTAGTGTTTATGTTAGGAATTTTAGAACTTTAACCCTAAAGAAAAGTTAAAATCAGGAAGTAATTTTTCAGAATGTTTTACTGTTTGAGTAATCAACAGGATGTGTTTGTACCATTGTACTGAAATCAGTAGTAATTATCACTGGAATGTTTGTTTTTCATATTCTCTCTGTTATTGTGCAGCTTTGGATGGAGTCTGGCTAGTGAAGACTAAGTAACAATTCAAGGTTACATAGAAAACTGATTTCCACTTGTAGATGAAAGAAATTGGATTTATGAATAACTATGTAGCTATGAATGCAGCAACAAGCATTGCTAGTTAGGAATAAAAACATTAATGTAATTTCTTAAAATATTTGAGCTATGGGTTATGGTATGAGTAAATTAGGTATGGGTAAATTATTTTGTATTACACCATATAACCTTTCTGGATAATGAAAACCTTACCCTTTAAGCACTAGGATATTGTTCCTAACTCATTTCTACTATATGAGACATAACTCCTATCTTAATAAGTTTAGTGTACTATTTCCCCCCTTGATACTATAATTTTTTTTTAATGATACAAGTAGGATAGAGTCCCTTACAAATGCCTGCCTTTCTTCTTCACTTTATTGCTAAAAATGCTACCCATCCTCTGAGCCTTCAGTTAGTCATACCCTTTTTGCTGATGAAGGGTCTTGCTTCAGTGTTGAAGGCTGCTTGCTGACTGATCGGCGTGGCGATTGCTGAAGGTTGAGATGGATATGGCGATTTCTTAAAATAATACAACAGTGAAGTTTGCCACATTGGTTGCTTCTTTCACAAAAAATTTCTCTATAGCATGTAATTCTGATTGATAGCATTTTACCTACAATAGAATTTCTTTCAAAATTGGAGTCAATCCTGTCAAAATCTACCACTGCTTTATCAACTGAGTTTTTTTCACTATTCTAAACCCTTCACGGTCATTTCTGCAATCTTCACAGCATCTTCATTTGTGTAGTGTACATAATTGTGTGCGCTGTATGCAGCTGTTCATCTCGGAGGTTTGTTCACACCAGCATCACCATAAACACATGAGTAACACGTTGTACTAGCCGTTGCAGTGGCTTCAACATCACTGAGCAATAGGAGTTTTCCAGCTCCATTCTAACCTTAGGGGACACATGACTATACAAATGTGAGATTAGGCTTAATAATATATTGTAAAACTGTTAATTTTGCTTGATGTGATAACCATAACCATAGTGTGGTTATGTAAGATATTATCTCTATTTTTAATAAAAACACACAGAAGTATTTAGGGCTAAATGTTATAATACAATTACATGGCTCAGAAAAATGTGCGCGTGGAGGGTATGTTTAGGTCAGAGAGCACACCAGCACGTAAATGCAAATGTTAAAGCAAGTGGAACAACGTTTTGATAATAGGTGAATCATGGTAAAGACCAGATGGGTGCTCTGTGCATTATTCTTATTCTTGCACCTTTTCTATAAGTTTTAAATTATTTCCAAAGAAATACTTTATTTTTTTAAAATATATTTTGTTGATTTTTTACAGAGAGGAAGGGAGAGGGATAGAGAGTTAGAAACATCGATGAGAGAGAAACATCGATCAGCTGCCTCGTGCACACGCCCTACTGGGTACGTGCCCGCAACCAAGGTACATGCCCTTGACTGGAATCGAACCTGGGACCCTTGCATCCGCAGGCCGACGCTCTATCCACTGAGCCAAACCAGTTAGGGCTCCAAAGAAATATTTTATAAGATCCATGTATCCATGATCTAGCTTAATAAATATAGCATCATAAATATAGTTGAAACTTAGGGGAACCACCTTCAGCACTCCCCTAAGTCAGAATTCCGATAAACAGGGCAGGCGACCTTCTGCACACTTCCCTTTTCTCATGCCCTCCTTACAAACGTTCCAACCAAGTCTCATGCTTCCCCGTACCTACTCTTCCCAAAGATAAACACATCCTGAATTTGGTGTTGATTAGTCCCAAACATAACCTCATATGTTGACTGTATGTTTCTAATTTATATATACGGAAACAATAATATGTCGTAGTGTTTTGTATGGTTTTAAACAATACATAAATGTTATACTATATAATCATTTTTATACCTTACTTTTCTCACTCAATATTACACTTAGGAGGGTTATTCATGTTGATAGATATGGCGCTTGCTCTCTTATTTTCACTGCTATACAGGTATCCTAAAAGTTTTAATGATGTTTTACAATGTTATATTCACAAATATAAATGCTACAAACTTACCCAAAAAGTTTGTATCACTTGAAAGTTGTATTTACATTTCTTTAATAATCATTGAGTTTTATAAATTTTGAATAATAAATTGCTAGTTTTAATTTTTTTGTTTCAGTCAACATTTGCTATCTTCAATCAGAGAAGTATAGTTTCATAGCATGATTTTGGCACTATTCATTTTCACATTTACAGTGTGTCCACTTTTATTATTTCAAGTATTGTTTCAATGTATTATTTTATTCTTAAGTACATGTGAAAGACTTTCAGTAAATAATGGCATTAATAAGAATTACTGTAATGACTAAGTCATAAGGTATGTGCATCTTAACTTTATTTATATTCTTCTTAGCAATATGTATATAGTTCCTTTTCCTTATCCATCCTCAAAGAAACTTAGAATTATCAGGATTCAATTTCAGTTATTGTTACAGGTTTAAAGTTGTAACTCACGAATTTATTGGGTTGAATTTTTCTAATTACTAGAGGTGTTGGAGCATCTTTTCATATGTTTATCAGCCATTTCAGTTTCCTCTTCTGTAAATTGTAAGTTCATATTACATTTCACCCTTGAACAGCATGAGAGTTAGGGCCACTGACTGCCTGAGCAGTCGAAAATCCATGTATAACTTTTGACTCTCCCAAACTTAACTACTAAATAGTCTACTGTTGACCAGAAGCATTACTGATAACATGAACAATTGATTAACACATATTTTGTATGGTGCATGCATTATATACTGTAGCCTTATAATAAAGTAAGCTAGAGGAAATAAAATGTTTAGAAAGTCATAAAGAAGAGAAAATGTATTTACAATACTTACTGAAAAAAAAACCTGAGTATAAGTGGACCCACACAGTTCAAACCAATGTTGTTCAACTATATTCTTTTAGGTTGATCTTTTCCTGTTGATTTTAGTGGGGATTTAAAAATCATCTTTTGGGCACTTATCCTTTTACATTTATATACTTCTAGGCAATTTCTCTCAGTCTGAAACTTGTCTCCATTTTTTAAATGTCATTTTTGACAGAAATGTCTTATTTAAAATAATTTATCAATCCTTTCATTTAGGATTTGTGTATTTTACCCTTTCCTTATATAAAGTTATAAAGATATTCTCTGAAATCTTTTAATGAAAGTTTTAACACCTTTTGATAGTGACTCATGTCACTACTCAGGTGGTGAGTTTAGCAAAACGTTCTTGAGGGCCTGCCCTGTAGCAGGTGTTGTGCTTGGCAGGAGGGGTATATCAGTGTATAAGGCCGGAGCTGTCTTTGAGGAGCTCACATTTTAATGAAAGCGACATCAGGCAGAAAGAAAATGGGTGAAAGTAGCAGATATATCAAACTGAAGGAAGTGTTCTGAGAGCTGGATCAGTTCAATATTGATCACACTGGTGTGGGAGGTGGCGACACAATTAGAAAATGGGGATGTAGGTCCATGGAGGCATTTTGACATAGAGCTCAGACTTCATCTTGTGGGTTAGTTGTTTTCAAACATTTTTAGCATCAGAATCCTAACTTCAAAGGAAATTAAAGTTAACAAATACAATAATTATATTAGCCATATTGTCATCTAATATGCCTTGATAATTTACTATGGTACTGTGCTGAGAACCAGGCATTATCCCATTCTTTTTAATAGCAATCTTATAGGATAGGTTTTAATATTATCTTCATTTTACCAACTGTGTCTCAGAGGGATTAATATATAAAACATGTTGGAGCAAAGTTTCTCTTACTAAATTGCTTCTGTGGAACAGAATGCTTTTGAAAATCATTACCCCAAAGCACGGGAAAATATTGAAGGGTTTGAGGGATGAAAGCAATTTAATCAGATTTATATTTTATGTCCATGATGCTAGAAACTGTCTGGAGGATAGATTTGAAATTAATAAGGACTGGACTAAAGAAACCAGTTATGAAACTCTTACATTAGTCCAAATGAGAAAAGATTAAAAAGCTAAACTCATAAGTTCAGATATATCATATGGGATACATTGGAAATGAGAAAAGAATATGGCAGCCCTAGCTGGTTTGGCCCAGTGGATAGAGTTCTGCCCAAGGACTGAAGGGTCCTGGGTTCGATTCCAGTCAAGGGCACATACTTCAGTTGCAGGCTCCTCCCTTGCGCCAGACCGTGGTCAGGGCATGTGCAGGAGGCAACCAATCAATGTGTTTCTCTCATATCAATATTTCTCTCTGTCTTCCTCTCTCTTCCATTCACTCTAAAACTCAATGGAAAAATGTCCTTGGGTGAGGATTTCTTTAAAAAAAGAAAAGAGTATAGCAAATAATAATGGGCCATGAAGAAATCTGCATGTGTCACATTGGTTAAGGGAAATACAGAAAGTATTTTACCTTGAGAAAACTAATGGGGTCTCTTAATTTAGTGGGTCCATGTAATTAAGGTTGAACAGATATTTAAAAAGATGATTCATAATAAAAGAGAAAATAAGAAATGATATACTATTTAACTTGATAAGTATGCATGCCATATTTTCTAGAGTTGCCACTAAAAATATAATAAAGGAACCAGCTTATAAATTCCACACTGGTAAAGGGATAAAAGAAGATCCAAGATAAATAGAAATTATAAAGAAAGGGGGGAAAAAGAGGTAGAACAAATAAATATATAAGATACTATGTATATTTATATAGAAATAATCATAATAAGTGTAGGTTGACTAAATGGTCTGGTTAAAAGACAAAGATTGTCAGACTCGACTTTTTAAAAATTTCAACTATATGCTATTTACAAGAAGTAGAAGATTAAAATAAAATATGGAAAAAGATATGCCAGGAAAATTTCAACAGCAAAGCTGGTGTGGTTATATTAACATTAGACAAATGCTCTTTAAAGAGGGAAAAAGTTATTAGAGCAATGGCAGTGTCTAAAATAGGAATTTAAATACAGACCTTGGAGATTTAGTTGAAAAGAAGGTAATAGTATGTTTCCAAACTATGTTCAATTAGTGTTAAACTGATTTGAAGAGTAAAGACAAAGTTTGGGAAAACAAATCCCATAAGTTGTATGGAATTTATAGTTTAACCAAATATTTTTCTTCAGAGATTTAAAAAATATTGGCTTTTTCATTCCATGTCATTCTAAGTCTGTGTTTGTTGGCAACACATATAAAATTCAGTGCATTTGGTAAACATTTACTCTTGTGTTTTTCAGGAATTCAAAATGTCCTCAGCCTCTTTTGTGCAGTCCTCACGGAAAATAAGGTTCTCTTCCATTCCTCAAGTTTCCAGAGACTCAGTGATGCATGCAGAGCCCTGGAGTCTTTAATGTTTCCTCTTAAATATAGGTGAGCTTTTTTACGTGTACTTTTATTATTCTCAAATTATGCATTAATTATTAACGATTAGTCAAAACATCATGGCACAATAGTTTGAACTATAAGGTTGTACTTTACAAAGTCATGATTCTGATTGAAATCTAGCCTAGAATTTGGAACTTTTGCAAGCCGTTCGTTACTGAGTGTTGATTAATTTAGTGAAAAATTAATTAATTTGAATAGTATTATCAGTAGCATTTATTTCTCTTTGAATATGGTTGGTGATAAAATTAAGTCAGTGCTGTGATTTTTTTTTAATATTAAAGAATCATTAATTTTAGGGGTATATTGGTATTATCGTTCTATTAAAAAAAAGAACCCTTATCTTTTTTAGATCCCTACTAAAGTATTTGTATATAATGATAAAATATCTGGATTTGCTTCAAATAATACAGTAGGGAAGAGAACCAAAGTAGGTAGAAATATTGTGCATTAGTAATTATCATATCCGGGTTGGATATATGCGGCTTTGTTTTATTTTCTTTCTGTTTTCTGAGGGGTATGTTAAAATTTTTCGATGATAAAAAGTAAAAAATAAAATAGTTTAAACAGTGATGCCTGATAGTGCTATAAGCAGAATATTTTATTCTAATATATTATTTTATTGATTTAATATTCATAACATCTAGGAAACTTAAGTTCATACAAACTAGAAAAAAAGTAGACTACAGATTTTATTTTAAAACTTTAAAAAAAATTTACCTATGTGCTTTTCTTAACCCTTAGATAACCTTACTTTTTGTACTTTACCACTCTTATTGAATGCAAAGTCAAGTATAGAAAAATGGAATTTGATTGTTTTATGTAGACAAATCACCAGTGTTGATGGGGAGGGCCCATCAGGGAGTCAGTATTCCTCTCTGATGTTATATTTCCATGTAAGGAAAAATGCTTTGAAGCCAGATTAAACACCCAAAGAGACTGCTTGTCTAGGAGGGGTGAAGGATAAGGAAGCTGCCCTGGATTTCACTTATTTAGATCTTATTATAGCTACTTGTATCTTTCACATGAAGATTTTTTTTAAGTCTGTCCTTTTGAAAATTAAATAGTAATAACCATGAAAATATTATTGATAATTTCAAAACATAGATAATCTTAAAAAAAATTCATAGCATAAAGATGAAAGAAAAATGTTTATATTATGGAAAAACAAATATATCTCACATATATTTTCATTATTTCCAGTTACCCTTATATTCCCATCCTCCCAGCTCAGCTACTAGAAGTTCTAAGTTCACCAACACCATTCATTATTGGAGTACATTCCATCTTTAAAACTGATGTCCATGAACTTGTAAGTATTTAACTTTAAATTGCCAGTTATTGAGGCCAGAGGTTTATCTTATTACCTTGAGTTTTATAACATTTCAACTTATTACTATTTTCAGCTCTATTGCATTCCCTATAGAAAAGATTGGCTGAAAGAAAGCATCATTAAAAAACCTAAACAGCCGAAACCGGTTTGGCTCAGTGGATAGAGCGTCGGCCTGCGGACTGAAGGGTCCCAGGTTCGATTCCGGTCAAGGGCATGTACCTGGGTTGCGGGCACATCCCCAGTAGGGGATGTGCATGAGGCAGCTGATCGATGTTTCTCTCTCATCGATGTTTCTAACTCTCTATCTCTCTCCCTTCCTCTCTGTAAAAAAATCAATAAAATATATTTTAAAAAAAAAAAACCAAAAAACCTAAACATACTAATTTTTCTATAGCAAATATGAGAGATTTACAAAATGAATTCATTAATATTTTCAAATGCCCTCTCCTGTGGCATATTAAGTTTATCTTCCTGTATTCTTCATCCTGTCTATAGGAAAGGAAGATAAAGTAATCTATATAGCATTCTATTTATACTTTTGTTATGAGTACTTTAATTTATTCATATTTTGAAATTAGGCCTGTATTAATGCTGAATGGTGGATAACTAAAAAGCAAAAATTATTTGTAAAAGAGTGAAGGATTTTAGTGGAATGCAGGTTCAGTATGAGCCCCACCAAATTATTCTATTTCTTGCCTTGGCCAGAATGGCTCAGTTGGTTGGAGCGTTGTCCCATATACCAAAAGGTCAGGGCACGTAGGGGAGGCTGAAGATATGTTTCTCGCATTGATGTGTTTTTTTTCCTCTCTTCCTTCCATTCCCTCTCTCTAAAATCAATAAAAAGTGTATCCTTGGGTGAGGAAAAAAAATTATTCTACTTCTCATGCCATGTGAATAGAAAGAAATACCAAAGAAGAAAAGTAATACTCCACATCAATGATTTTTAACCAGTGTGCTGTAACAATTTTTAAAACATGCATTACCTGACTGCTACACGAAGGGATGATTCATGTCCCAGGCAGGACAGTGGGCTAGCCTAAGATTTCAATACACTGTTCATAATGGCATGCATTTAAAACTTACGAATTGTTTATTTCTGGAATTTTCCTTTTAATATTTTCAGACCATTTGACTGAAGGTAGCCTAGACCTCAGAAAGCACAACCACAGATAAGGGGGGACTACTGTAGTGTAAACAGAAGCTCAGAAGCCATGAACCCAGAGTTCTTTTACTATGGACAATCAAGAGGCTCTTCCAGCCCTGGCCGGTGTGCCTCAGTGGTGGAGTGTCAGCCCGTGCACCAGATGGTCTCGGGTTCAATTCCTTATCAAGGGCACGTACCTGGATTGCCGGTCAATCCTAGGCCCCAGTATGGGAGGCAACCAATTGATGTGTCTCTCTCACATCTATGATTCTCTCTCTCTCTCCCTCCCTCCCTTCCACTCTCTCTAGAAATCAATAGATAAAATATCCTTGGGTGAGGATTAACCAAAATAAAAAAGGAAGCTCTTTCACACCTGGTTCTTCTCATTTTGAATTAGTGAAGATCAAATTAATTTGCTCAACAACAAATATATTGTATTAATTATATTAATTTTTATCTCTTTCAGTTAGATGTAATCATAGCAGATTTGGATGGAGGAACTATTAAAATTCCTGAATGTATTCACCTCTCTTCCCTCCCGGAACCACTTCTACATCAGACTCAAGCAGCTCTTTCTTTGGTATGCCATTTTTTAAATAGAAATTTTCTCTTGATTTAAATCTAAACTAAGATAATTATAATTAAATATAATGAGCAGTGCAATTACTTTTTAAAAAGGTCTTAAGACATGAATATAGTCTCATGGAGTATTTAGGAGTCTTTACTAAATATTATCTAAAGAATATACTTGAATTCTAACTGAATATTTGTTGTATATTCATTCTTTCACTCAGCGTATTTACTTAGTACTGAATACTGTCGTAGGTATTGGAAACACACATGTGAAAACAAGACTAGACTCTGCCTTGAAGTCACTGATTCCCCTAACCCTCCATTAGAAGCAGCACTTTTTTCTTCTCCTCCAACCTCCTAGTGACATCTCATTCCTCCATGATAGCTGTGCTACTTGCAAAACAGTGGGATGTTGTTTTGCCCATGTTTTCAAGTTACTACAGGAAGATGTTACTTATAGATAGATTAAATGTCCAGCATTCTGTGTAGTGAAGTTTTAAGAAATCTATGGCCTGGATGGTTCTCATTGAAATGAATTTAATTTTTTGTAGTTATTTTACCTTATTTGATTTGTAAAGCACAGTATTTTATTTTACTGACAACATTTTTAGATGCCCATTGCTGCATCATCAGAAAATTGAAACTTAGAAATTCTGCATTTTAAGCCATTACTAGAACTAAAGCCTTCATAATCCCCTCAATATTTCAGTTAATTAATTAATTTTTAATTATACTAAAAAACATAAAAATAAATGCTTGTTTAAAATTTTCAACTATATGGCCAAATAGCTCTGCAGTAGACTATTCCCTTCCCAGAGGTAACTACTATTTTATAGCTTAGTGTATATTCTTTCAGAACCTTGCATTTTCATTTATCTGTACATCAATGCATGTACATATATAGGCTTACATATGTGAATTTTTCTAGAACTTGGGTTTTCATTAAATATTTTCTCTTGGAGATCATTTCGCAATAATATATGCAGAACTACCTCAGCTAAATACATTGTAGTTCATGGAAAAAACGTATTGTAATTCATATTCTGACACTTTTTCATATGATGTTCCAAGTAGATTAAATAATAGGTTTTATTGACATTAAGATCATCTGTATAACAAAACTTGTTTGCTTTAGATTCTACACCCAGATTTGGAAGTGGCAGATCATGCTTTCCCCCCTCCACGAACAGCTTTATCCCACTCAAAAATGCTGGTAAGAAGTTTAAGTTTTACGCTTTTAAAGAGAACTGTACTTTTATTTGTATGATTGTTAAAGAAGCTGAATTACATGGACAACCTAGTAAAAATGAGAGTTAGGTGGACAGCCTAGTAAACAGTGCACCAAATTAGAAATCAAGAGAATTGCTACTGACTCACCTCGTGTACTGCTCAAAGAGGAGTCACAGGGTAGCACATTGACCAGTGGGGAGAAGGGCTAAAACTGTTGTCCTGAGGAAGCATAATAAGTAACAGACAAAAAAATCAGAACCGAGGCTATAGCCTGGAAAATTGTGTCAAGCAGCAAATTAAAAAGGTCAGGCAAGGATAAAAAAAAGTGGGGAGAGGGAAACTTACAAAAAATTGAAATAGTATTGTTGATAATAGGAGAGAATCAAGTTTGAGAAGTGAGTAGATGAAAATAGTTCCAACTAGAAGCCATAAAAGGATGAGTAGTAACAGAGATCCCTTTTTAATTTTGCTCAGTGCATCTCTTAGAGATGAGCTTTGTGGCCAATCAACGAGCTTCATAGAGCTAGACACCTTTGACAAGTTCCTTAAGCATTCTTGACTATTTCCTCATTAATTAAATAAGGGTTGACTAAATAAATCTGTAAGTTTCCTCCCAATTCTAAAACTATGATTTATATAAAAGCCTGAATTATTAAAACAGAGTTGAAGTCAGACCTTATTAATATGAGAATACATTTTTATAAGTTGGATAAATTTTGGAAGAATTTTTATAAGCTTTAAAAAGTCTTTTTGATTTTTTTCTTTGTATTTGTGATATTCTTTTGGTGGCTATAAAAAGCAAATGACTTGGGAAATATGCCCTTCTTTAGCATGGTGAAAGGGGAGACTGTGACTTATGTTTTTTCTGATAGGAAAATTGAATGTACTAGAAGCAAGCTTTGTTTGGTTCAGTTTTAAAAAGAACTATTGAACAGCCTATGCTGCCAACAGTGGAACAGACTAGATGCCAATCACTCAGGATTGCCTCAAATGAGACTGACGTGTAGAAAGCACAGACATACAGATTTATTTAATAATCCCTCAACTTCTTTACAACTTTTTGATTTTGTGATAATTCATTTTATTTTTTAAGAAACTCAATTACCTAACATGTTTCTTCTTATATTTTCAGGATAAAGAAGTACGTGCAGTTTTTCTTAGATTATTTGCACAACTTTTCCAAGGATATAGATCATGCCTACAGCTTATAAGAATTCATGCAGAACCAGTGATACATTTTCACAAGGTAAGGTACAAAACCATATGGAATCTGTCCAAAATGTAGACTCCAATTAGATAAAACAACTTGGTTGTCCTTTTCTGGCCATGGATTTTCCCCTTAATTTATCAAATGGGGTTATTTAAAATATCTATGTGGTTAGATGATGATTTTCTTCCTTTTTATTGAATTTATTGGGGTGATAATTCTTTGACGAGGTACAGTTTTTATCAAATGCATGCACTATTTACAGACAAAATTGGGCTAGTACAAAGTAGAATCTATTCAGGTGCACAATTCTACAACACGTCATCTGTTCACTGTATTGATAATTTTTAATAATACTATGGAACTAATATGTTTTCATTCAGAGTGTAATGTTAACTTTAAATTGGTTTTCTCTTAAAATTGAGTGTTAATTTTTGATTTCTCCTCCTGCTTTACAGACAGATTCATTTTTATTCTTTTCAATACCTATAATATCTCAGGTATCAAAAACCTTTTTAAGAGAACTATAATTTATAATAACACATTTTTGCATGAAGACACTTATTCAAGCTTTATCTTTCTACTAGAGCCCCGGTACACGGATTCGTGGTCCCTTAGCCTGGCCTGTGTCCTCTCGCAATCCAGGACCCCTGTGGGGATGTCAGAGAGCCAGTTTCGGCCCAATCCCCACAGGCCAGGCTGAGGAACCCCACCAATGCACAAATCCATGCACCAGGCCGGTTTCGGCCTGATCCCCGCAGGCCAGGCTGAGGAACCACACTGGTGCACGAATCTGTGCACTGGTCCTCTAGTATGCATATAAGATCTTTGGTTAATCTCTTCCCATCCTCCCCCCAGCAGCATCCTAACCCACAGCAAATTCTGCGAGGAATCAGGCTCCCTCCTCTCTGGGTCCGGGGTATGGGTGAAGCAGATTCGGGGCCAACAATGCCCCAGCAGCAACCTAACCCATGGCCAGATCCGCGAGGAATCGGGCTCCCTCCTCTACTGGTCAGATCGTCTGCCCCCTCATGGTCATTGCATGTCATAGCTACCGAGCTACCGGTCGAATGGTCAACAGTAACTTAGGCTTTTATATATATAGATAGATTATATTTTATTTTGACCATCCATTCATTATTGAGTGATAAATTATTCATTTCACATTTTCTTTCTTTACAGACAGCTTTTTTGGGGCAGCGTGGTTTGGTTGAAAATGATTTCCTCACTAAAGTTCTCAATGGAATGGCGTTTGCAGGTTTTGTTTCAGAAAGAGGCCCTCCCTATAGATCCTGTGATCTCTTTGATGAGGTACAGTTTTTATCAAATGAATACATTATTTATAGACAAAATTAGGCTGGTACAAAGTAGAGAAGTAGTATTTTAAACTTTTAATCAAAATTATAACTATGTTATACATTAAATATCAAATAATCCAAATATTATTACTATTATGCTTATCAGGTATTTAATATGTGGATTAGAACAATTAGAAAAAATACAATTGTGGGATATCTCAGACTTACATAAAATCTTGAACAACTTAATTTTAAATTGCTGATTAAAATCTTTTTGAAAAAATTGACAGTGATTGTGTAAGTAGAACATTTATTTTTTAAGGCAATAACACAATTCCTTTATTGGTTTCATAGAGAAAAAGTCAAAGTTTTATGAGTAGATATGTGACTTTAAGCAGTTATATATTGTCCATCAGTGTCCTAGAGACATAATTTAGCTTAATAGCATTCTTACTGATATCCGTGATAGCTCCCTTGGGAGATATTAAATATATGAAAGACAGATTTAAGTCTTTATCAAGGAATTGGCCATAGAAAGGGAAAGTTAGAACAGATGCTATTTTGTGTTCATTGTGATTTCTCTTCTTTTAATGCATCTTTCCATTTACCATTTAACTATTTTCATAGAAGCCCATTCTCGTGGATAGAATGAGGAAAGTTACTCCCATTCCAGTTTCTGAAAGAGTACTGTATTTGAACCAATAAATGTAAAGTTCCTTGAAGTCTGTAAAAGAAAACACTCCTAGCACCCAAGATCGTGGAGAATAGTAATAGTGATCATATTTTGGAGTTGCTGGTTTTATTTTATGTAGAGAAGGTAGGATTCATGGTCTTAGATCCTTGGTTCAGAGAAGAATCTTTTGTTTTTATTACATAGAGATAATTAAGTAGTCACAGGTGAAATTGAAAAAAGAGGCACATGTTTTAATTCTGAGTATGGAGAATTGCACCAAATGCTTTAATTAATAGTAAAAAAAAAATCATATGAGGATTTAGGAGCAATTGCCCTGAGGTGGACAATTATTTCTTACAGTTATTGACCACTAATTCTCTAATACCAACATTAAATATGATTGATCATTGGTTATCTAATATTAACATATATGAGCCTTTAGATCAGTGGTTCTCAACCTTCCTAATGCCATGACCCTTTAATACAGTTCCTCATGTTGTGGTAACCCCCAACCATAAAATTATTTTCGTTGCTACTTCATAACTGTAATTTTGCTACTGTTATGAATCGTAATGTAAATATCTGATATGCTATATCTGTTTTCCGATGGTCGCGACCCACAGGTTGGGAACTGCTGCTTTAGATCCTAAGTAATTGAGACATAATGTTTTTGGGGTTAAATTGGATGCTCTTCATACTCTTTTCTAGCTCTTCCATTTTATTAGTCTCTGAAGCATTTTAAATAATAATATTTGTTTATATACCCCCTTTCTTTTCTATCCAAATTCTCCCCTCTGGCAGTTTCATCACAACTAATAATTCATATTAATTACTTTTTAAAAACTTGCTTGCTACAGCCTCTGACTATTTTTGTACGTCTTTTGCTTGCCTGGAGTGCCCTCCCTCTACCTTTCAGTCTGACCATGACCGTCCATTCTTCATACTTTGCTCTTATCTCACCACCTCCCCAAAGTACATTGGAAGTCTACTAGTCTGCATTGAGCTTTATTTTGTATCTCTAACTTCATCTGGCAGCTTATCTTTTATTATGTGCTTTTATATCCTTTAGGTTAGAAACATTAGATTAGAAACAATGATAAGTCAAGGACCTTGTCCAAGATTCCTATTGCGTCTCTTAATGTTCATCTTGTTCTAGGTTCTGCCAAAAGTGATGATTTTTGGCATCTTGTTGATGTTACTTGAAAAATAGTTCATATGTGTATACTTGTCAAGTGCTTAAAAGCAATGAGACATCAGACCTAAGTAATTTCTTGTCTAGCGCCTTTAGCCACTTAGTTGGTTTGCATTAGAATGTGTTTTTGTAGGAAAGTGTTGTGTGCTTCTAGGAAAGGGATCCTTGTTCTCATTTAGCCTGAGCAGCCTACCACATGACAGGATTATGAAGCTTTGAGAAGCAGCTTATCCCCACATTCCATCAAATAGGCCTGTTATAAAGAAAAGTGTTTGCCATGGTTTGACAGTCTTTCTGAATCCTGGCCTAGAATAGGTGAAGTCATGGCTTTATATGTCTGTCTATTCCAGTAAATCTAGTAGTTCCTAGAAGAAAATATCTTATACCCTTTTAAAAAAATTCATCCATTCTACCCCCTCCTCCTCACACATTTTTTTCCTGTCAGTACTCTTCTCTCTACTCCAAATATACACACTCTCCCAGTTCTCCCAGCTATTTCTTTAGTAGGGACATGGATTAGAGTTTATATAATTTAAGAACTGGAAGGAGCCTAAAGATCATCTTGTTCCTACATCTTACATTAGAGATGAAGAAACTGGAGCTTAGGAGTTTTAGTGACTTTTTCTAAATTTCACTGTCAGCAGAGCTGGAACCAGCATCTGAGTGACCTGACATTTGGTTCGTGTTTTGTGAGTTAGGGACATGTTTGGTGACTTTCTGAACACCCACACTTCTCAAAGTGAGAAATATCTAAGTGAGGCCTGGAGAATGAAAGGGTTTCTGAGTTCCAGAAATGACTTTTCCAAGAGGAAATAGGGCCCTAAATCATCAGGGAGAGACCACTGGACATCCAATGACTGGATAGACTCCATGCATCTAGAATAGAGGTGAAGCTCAGCAAAAATCTAAAATATTATTTTAGTAATAGTATATATTTTGGATGCTTCTTGGTTTGCTAATTGTATGAAAGTATCACACAATTTTCTAATTCAGCATATCTTAGAATTGATGTTTTGCCATTTCATTCTTTTTTTAAGCTGGTAGCTTTTGAAGTAGAGCGAATTAAAGTTGAAGAAAATAACCCACTGAAGATGATAAAGCATGTCAGAGAACTTGCTGAGCAACTGTTCAAAAATGTAAGTAAGTATATTTATTTAGACAGTCATTAATTTTAAAAGTGCTAATTAAGTATTTTGTTTGAGAAACTGAAAAGCTTCATCTTTCCAGTGATAATATTCTTGTTCTAACTTTAGACCTTTGGGATGATAAGTTAATAAGATATTACGGTTGCTACTGTGCATCAAAATAGATCTTTTTTTAAAAATGATTTTCCTGTCAATTATTGCATTATAAAAACTTCTTAGTTACAATTTTCCATTTGTCATTTGCCCTCATTGTGATTTTCATTTAGGTTTCTATCTTCATAAGAGTAAATTTGGGCAATTTAAGACATAAATAATATACCCACTGGAGACCAGAACTACCTCAGACACAACTGCCCCATGTCCTCTGCTTTAGCTTAATAGTGAGGGTCCACTGGATCAGGAAAATGATTTGAGTTGAATTGTTTTGAACAGACAGGGCGTGAAATGCTAAAAGACAGCAGCTTGTCCAGTCACCAACTATAAAAACTCAAGGGTGAAAATATTCTCCATATAACAGAAGTGCAATAAGTGTAAAAGATTGATATTTCACATTGGTAACGTGTGAAATAATAATTTGGATACCAAGAAAGAAGATAACCTAACATGACAGGGTGGTTATGTGCATGTGGAAAAATGGCTAATTATTACAACTCCTTCCTCTGCTTATAAAGCTTTTACAGAATCAAATCCTTTTACTAAAAAAAAGGAAAGTAAGGGGAAAGTTGAGGGAAGTATTTTTCCATCTTTCTTTTTTTTCCCAGAGAGGAAGGGAGAGGGAGAGAGATAGAAACATCAATGATGAGAGAGAATCGTTGATCAACTGCCTCCTGCACACCCCACACTGGGGATCAAGCCCCCAACTCGGGACCCTTCAGTCCACAGGCCGACACTCTATCCACTGAGCCAAACTAGCTAAGGTGGAAATATTTTTCAGGAGAATAGGTAAGAAGGACGTGGGACCCATATCCTGGTATTGTTTAACTTAATTATTTGCATAGGTTCACCTTTTTTGGATGTTGGGTCATTATTAGTCACATCCCTTCAAAATCTGAGAACCAAATTGTGTTTCTTTATTCAATTCTTTATAAATTTTATTTCTGAAGTTACTTTAAAATGTATCCTTTGGGTGGATACCCTACATTCCACATATAACTGTCCAATACTGTAATAAATCTATTTCTTGATTAGTATACTAGAACTTGGGGAAAATTCTGTCAGAAGGAAAACTTGTGGTCTGTGCTGGTCTTTGCCATTTATGATGGCTGTGTACAACTAATGTATAGCATGAACACATGAGACAGTTCTATTGGCTTATTGTAATAATAAATAGTGTTTAAAGCAACATGCCAGGAATGGGATTAAGCACATAGTATATCATCTCTAACCCTCATATCAGTTATGTAAGATATAGGTGTCATTACCCCCATTTACTGGGGATAATTGGCTCAGGATTGTAAATGGCTATTAAGTAATTGAATCCAGATTTTAAATTCAGGAATTATTATCTATCCAATTCCTAAGTTGATGTTCGTTCACTCCATTAGGCTGGCTCATCTTCAACTGGAAAAAATGTGGTATTTCCAATGGCTGATTTTATAGTTTGTTCTTTATAAAGCACTTTAACGTACTTTCTCATATGATCTTGGAAGTTACCCTGTACCCTGTGAGATAGATAGTGATATTGATGTTGATAAGTGAGGAAACTGAATATTAGAAAGCTTTTTTCCTTGCCCACTTGGAGTGACTTATTGATATATTTCACAAAGTAAAAAAACATTAACTGGGAGTCAGTGTTTAATACTCTGGGACTGATTCCTTTAATACTGAATGTTTATTTCTTAGATCTTTGCAAACCTATTCCAGAACTGCAACATTTTATAGCCAGTAAGTGACCAGAGCTGGGGTTCTGACACACGTTTGTCCTGTTACAAGACTGAGTACACAATGCACGTTAGGGAGTATACCAAGCCACTTTAGTGCAGAAATGAAATAAATTTTTTCTTGCCATTCTAGACCTTAAATTTTGTGATACATAGCCAACACAAAAAAGAAAACTGCAGTAAAAGATCTACTACTTACATATTCTTAAAGGTGAATGCAAAGCATGAACAACCCCTGTCCTTCAACACTGTTAAAGAGGTCATCACGAGGGACTGTATGGAATCGCCCTTCAAATGAACTCTACATTTCTTGAGCACTTATTGGGCTTCTTTCCTCCCACAATCCAATTCTATTTCATTTCATTTCATTAATTCCATTCATTCAGTTTGTATTTATTCAGCACCTACTATTGCCAGCATTTTCTAGGTACATGATTCCCCTAATATCCTTGAGAGGAGGATACATGATGAGTGAGAATTTGAGAATATCCCAATAGATTGTCATCAGACTTTCTATAACTCTTTCTAGTTTTAAGAATTTAAAGTCCTTGATGATCCCAACATTCCTGAAGTAAATACTTGACAAAGTTAGAAAGCAGAGCACGATAGTCATGCAGGAAGTTGAGGGGAGGGAGGAAGAATGGTTTTAATGCAAGGGAAATCATCCAGATGTTTCCATTTTTAACTAGTCAGTGTTCTTTTTTAAATCAAATTTCTAGAATTCCCTCTGGTAAGCAAGAGCCAGTCATATAATTAGACTGTTTTCTTATTATTGGGTTATAATCGGGACCTGGTGGTTCCATTCTGATGTTTGTAAATACTTTATTGCACTGAGGTTTGATATGTGTATCTAGCGTCTCTCCTTTACTTCCCTTTGAAATACCTCAAAAATGGACCTTAATTTTTCAGTTTCTTCTTGCCATTCCTTTATATTGCTTCTTAGTGAGTAGGAATGAATTGTAGGAATGTGAGCAAATGTGAGTAGGGTGAATTGTAACTGGGTTTAGCTGCTATTTGACTTTCTGGAGCTCCCTAAATAATTAAAAAATGTATTTGTGACTGGTGGAAGGGGGGGAATGGGAAAGTGGAATGAAGGAGAAGAAAAGGAATAACTCCATTACAGACAAATTGGGTAAGCATTAATAAGGTTTATACCATGAAGATTACTGGCTATACATTTTTACAGCTTTTCTTTCCTTGCCCAGTTGACAATACTGGGTCCACCCACCTTGGCTTTCAGAATCTTCAATGTCTGAATGACAGCACATTTAGTTACTTACCGCTCTATCCCTATGATTCTTGATATACACTCATAAAGGACCACTAACTGCACACAAAATGAGAATTTTAAAATAAGCCAGGACAAGAACTTTATAAAACCTCCATTTCACGGCATCGAGTAATTAGTTGGATATGTGTTTTACTGTTTTATATAGTGCAGTTTTTTTAACTTGTTTTGCATCTGCAGTAGTACATAAATATTAGCTAGATGGTATAATTTGTCTGACAGTTTTCTTAAAAGTAAAGGGGTAAATGAGAGCACTTGGACTTCCTTATAAAATAATATGAGATTTTTATTTGTCCTTTACCAGTATTTCATTGCCCAAAATGGAAACAAATAGGTTTTTAAATCCTAACAGGAGAACAAATCCCAACTATAGGAATAGCCATTGTAAATCATGTAAGATCTACACCCTTTATATTTCTGCAGAAAGTTAATTTTCACTAGCAGGCAAATTTAGTCTACATGGATCTATCTGTACTCTCTGCTAATTGTGCATAAAGGGATTTTTTTGTTGTTGCTATAGGAATGAAGTAAAACCTTGTGATCATCTTATTCTTAAAGAATCAAAACATAAACAACTTGTTTAGATTATTATGAGAAAATGAGGGTCCCAACCCAAAGCATAAAAATCATACTCTTTCCCCCATCCTGTCTGGTTTGTTTGTGCATTTTTAAGTCAGATTTACAATGATAAATTCTCATCATAGTAAAATTTGCCCTTTTTAAATGTACTGTTCTATGGGTTTTGACAAATGAGTGAAGTATACAACCACCACCACCACCACAGTGAGAACATAGACTATTTATTTTACTCCCAAAATTTCCCTAATGTGCCCTTATAGTCATGTTCTCCCACCACCCCAAACTCTTGGCAACTAATATGTTTTCTCTCTGTGTACTTTTTCCTCTTTCATAATGTCATTATGTAGTTTTTTGAGTTTGATTTCTTTCACTTAGCATAATGCATTTTAGTTTCACCCATGTCACCACTTAAATCTGTTGTTAATTCCTTTTTATTGTTGAGTAGCACGCCATTGCAAGAGTGTACCAAAGTTTTATTTATATGTTGACCAACTGAAGGACAGTTTTGGAAATTATGAATAAAACCACCCTAAACATTTGCATAGGTTTTTGTATGTACTAATAGATAATTTTTCACTTCTCTTGGGTAAATATTTAGGAGTAGCATACTGGTAACAGAACGTTAACTCTATAAGAACTAAGCGCCCAACCAGTGTGGCTCAGTGGTTGAGCATCAACCGATGAACCAAGAGTTCATGGTTCAAGTCCCGGTCAGGGCACATGCCCGGGTTGCAGACTAGATCCCCAGTGTGGGGCATACAGGAGGCAGTTGATCAATGATTCTCTCTCATCATTGATGTTTCTATCTCTCTCTCCCTCTCCCTCTTCCTTCCTTTTTGAAATCAAAGAATAACTAAGATATTTCCCTGGTGTCTGTATCATTTTGCATTTCCTCCAGCAATATATGACAGTTTCATTTGCTCCTTATCTTCAGCAACACTTTGTATCCTTAGTTTTTTGTTTTTAGCCATTCAAATAGGTGTGTGGTGGTATCTTATTATGGTTTTAATTTGCATGTCAATAGGTGAGTGAGAATATAGGTCTCTTAGCTAGTCACTATATGCTTCCTGATTACTTATAAAAATAGTACTTGTCTTAGTCCTGGCTGATGTGATGATTAGAGTGTCAATCCTCGAACTGGAGGGTCTTGAGTTTGATTCCAGTCAGGGGCACATACCTGGGTTGCAAATTCAATCCCCGTCCCCATCAGGGTGTGTGTGGGACGCACCAATCAATGTATCTCTCACATCAAAGTTTCTTTCCTTCTCTCTCTCTCTCTCTCTCTCTCTCTTCCCCTCCCCCTCTCCTTTCCTCTCTTTGAGAATTAATGGAAAAAACATCCTCAGATGAGGATTAACAGCAACAACAAAAATAGTACTTGTATTAGAATATGAAGCTTCCAGCTATAATCATGAATTAGAACAGTGCTTCTCAACAAGGATAATCCCTTCCCCCCAGAAATTTGGCATTTTTGGTTGTCACAACTGGAGAGGGTATACTACTGGCTCTGATAGGTAGAGATCAGGGATGCTTCTAAACATCTTACAATATACAAGACACTCACCCTCCAAAAAAATTATTCAGCCCAAAATGTCAGTAGTGCCAAAGGTTGAGAAACCCTGTATTAGGCAACCAGCACATTAGATATTCAAGTCATACACCAAATTTATTTGTATTAAGGATGAGACATGAATTCAATTAGATGATCATTGAAAGGCCTAGGACAGGGGTGGGCAACCTTTTTGTGAGTGCGTGCCAAAACCAGCAAAATCTCTGACTCAAAATTCTTCTGCGTGCCAACCCTAATTTTTTGAGAACATGTTACGCCTACTTGATATCTCTTAAGGTGTACGTATGTGAAGAACCTTGAAGAAATAATAAAATTCATTTGAGCGACAAAAACATAGTATATGATGATGAAAAATACATGTATTTTTTAATGTATACATGTACACTGATAGTCCGACAGAAAACTTTATGACTCCGTTTGATATTATCAGTGGGACTTTTGCTGCATCACTGATGACAGAGATTTTACATCAGGTTTATATTTCGTGACCTTCAGAGATATGCACGAGCTACTACTTTCATCTGTCAGGCTACTCCTATTACGAGACTTAACAAAATTCATCACTGAGAACAAAGATTCACAAGCATATGTGGATGAAACCAAAACACTGGTCGGATCTAGGAAGGCAGAGAGAGTTAAGGCAGAGGCATAGAAATTGCTCTTCCCCTCTCTCGTCAATCCATGTCTATGGTCTTTAAGATAACTTGTTATGTGAAATTATTTATTTATCTAAGATGCACCAACACTGAATTTATCTGAAAAATAAAAAAGTCGATATTAAGAAAAAATTGTAAATGGAAGATTATAAGAGAGGGTTTCACATGCCAGCAAAAGTTACTGGCATGCCATGTTTGGCACCCGTGCCAGGGGTTGCCCACCCCTGGCCTATGAACATGAGAAATTTAGAATGTTTCATTCCATCAATACTGTGTTCACAGCCAGGCAACTCTAAAATGTTTAATTACATTTTGTCAGTGTTAACTTAGTCCAGTGATAGTGTTGGTTTCAGTGGTATTTAAAAGGATTTGTGTAACTTGCTACCCTACATAGCTCTAGGTACAACTGGTGCATATAAAATAATTACTAAATGACTAAATTAATATGGAAAACTTGGTAAATTCTAACAAGGTTACATTGATTTGTCATTCACTGCTGAGACCAATGTGTAGGAGGAAATTTCCCCCCAATGCAGTAGTTGCCTACTTTGAATTTCCAGTAGGGGTTGGGGTTTTTTGTTTTGTTTTGCTTTGCTGTGCTTTTATTTGAAGTTGTTCTCAGCCTCGTTTTCTTTAGGCCCTAGGCATATTCTCATTTAGCTTGACAAGAAAAGAGAAAAATCCATGTTTCCATACCAGATGGTATGTATGTCATTTTTCAAGTCTGAGAAAATCGTACTTCCCATTACTATCATATGCCCTTACAGCAGGATTATGGAAACATTTCTTGAAAATCATTATCCAACTTCAAAATTCCCTCTAAGCGATAGTGCATTTTGCCAGCTTTCTTGGGCAGTTCATCATGGACACTTTGGACAAAATTGTTACCATGTTCACTATAAATGCTCAGTTGTGTAACTCCTTGATTATTACTTTGCATTTGCATTTCCCTGCAATTAAAACTGACAATTTGGCTGCTTTTTTGTTCTATTGGAAAATAATGAATTTCATTGTTTCAACACAAAATTGGGCTGCAGTTTTTAATGAGCTCAGTAATCTTCAAGGGACTTGCCCACATGCATTTGGAGTTTTGAGTAAGAGCAGATGTTTCTAATATGTAGCGTTCAATGACCCTTAAACTTCCCATCATTTCTGCTGTCTTCTCAGAAGTCTAATGTGACAAAGCCGGGTATAAGGTGGTGAATATAGTCCTTTATATTTACCACACTGACCATTAGGGGGCAGCAATGCACAGACTCAGCAGCCAGAGAACCAAAACATGCTAGATTTGGGGGCATGAGCCTTTTTTTAATCCTTTAAGCACAATTGAATATATTATAATTCAGTAACTTTAACCCATTGCCTGAATTTTTATATAGACTGTCTATTCAATTACTGGATAGCCTCATCTTTGAACTTTGCTTTGAAACATGCTTGTTATTCTGAATTGTGTATGGATTTGTTTTATATTTCAAATTGCTTATGAGAAAAAAGCACTATTAATGACTAAAAGCAATAGCTTTTCTTTAATTAGTGATTTCTATTGAAACTGTTTTTTAGTACTATTTTTATTGCTGCTAGAATACAAGTAGCTGGTGATATGTGAATTTTGGGAAAAAGATTTTAGAGGCCTGGTGTCATGCCAGAGAATATGCAGTGAATAAATATTTATTCAAATGAATGTGTCCTAGACTTTTGGAAAACAGCTTTCAGAATTATTCTGGGGAAGTGTGTATGTGTGTGTGTATGTGCGCATGCACGTGTTCGTTCTAAAAGCTTTTCTTTGACAACTCATTCTATCCTCACAAGAACCTTATGAAGTAGGTACCTTATTATTATCTTCATTACAGATGAGGGAACTAAAATAAACTGCACCGCATCACAGTGCTAAACTGGGATTTGACCCAGGTGGTCCAACATCAGAGATGAATTAAAAGTACTTCTTATATTCCCTCTCTCATTGAATTGTCCAGCCTTTCCCTCTGAATTATAGTGCCTCCTATCTCTATCATGTTTTCACACATAGTCCTATTTCTGGGCTCTCTATTCCATTAGTTTTTTTAAGCCCTTCATTAATACCAATCGACATACTATATTATTAAAGATTTGAGAGTTTTGATATCCAGAAAGTTTTATTTCCCCACTTACTCTTCTTCAGAATAGCCTTGACTATTTTTGGATCTTAGTTCTGCCTTATAAAGTTTAGTTTGAATTTTGAGCAATATGTGTATCCTTTTTTTAACCCACCTTAAGTCATTTTTGGACCAAGGTAGAAGCACATATAGGAAGAGAGAAAAAGATAAAATATAGCTAGAAAATCTGCCATCACTAAGATTTCTTTTCTACTTTAATTTTGTCATGTTTCAAACTTTGTTGAAATCAATATTACTTACATCATGGAAAATATATTTAAAGTCTTAATTTTTATTATAAAAAAAACAAGTGTCAATAGTAACAAAAGTAGTGAAGACTATATTTTAAATGATTCTGATTTAAACCTTAAAATGCATGTGAATTACCTCCCCATCCTGAAAAAAAATATCTTCCCAAGGGATTTTAGAAAATTTATATGTATAACTTTTGAAAACACACCTTAGACTTGTGCCTAAAGAACAGAGAAAAACAAATATGCTATTTGAAAAGGGCCATTTTATAAACTATAGCCCACTGATGTTGGTGTTAATCCAGGAATAACTTTAGAACAGGAATATGTCACCATATAGTTTGGAAAGTGGTGATCATGAAGTCTTGGCGTAGGAATTTACGTATTTATTCTTCCCTGTCCTTGCTAATGACATAAGGGGAGGAATACAAAGTGTGTATGAGGGCTGCTCTGGCCAGAACAAGTTTTCTATCTAATTTCAACTTCTCAGGAACCTTTTAAAAGAAGCATGAGTGTGTACCTGAGGCAGAGTTACTTATCCAGTATTACATAGAGAGCAGAGAAAAAAGGGGACCGAGGCTTTGTGACACTTTAAAGGAGATGTGCTTCCTACATCATCTGCTGTGGCCCAACCTTTCTTTTTTCTGGGTCTGGGCCAAATAACCAAAAAGAATTGTGGGGAGCAACTCTAATACACGATGACAGTGGCCATTTTAACTGTCAGAAAATGCATAGGGTAGTGATGAGCTTAATCTACAACATGAATAATATAGGTTCTTTTGGGGGAGGAGGAATTTTCTGGTTACAAAGGATAATAAATGCTAGAATTCGTCTCAAAATGGTTGTAAAGCAGCCTTCCCTAGAGAACTTGATAAAGAGGTGGATTTCACTCTGCCTATAGTATTTGAAATATAATCCTACTTAACTAGGTGACTGGATCAAAATCCATGACACATTTAATTTAATTATGACAATCCTAATATGTGCTCAACATTGTATCCCGTTTGTTAGGATACAGTAGGAGGTAGCTTAGGGTGCCTGCTACATGCCAGGCAATCTCTAGATGGAGAGGATAAAAAAAGTATTTTTAATTGACTGAAAAGTCTGCCCTTGTGGAGCTTCATGTTACTGAGAGAAGGATAGACAGTCAAGTTAAATAAGATTTAGAGTATGTGAGAAGGTTGATAGGTGCTAAGGAGGAAAATATAATAAGGGGCTAGGGTGTGTGTTGGGGAGATAAAGTTACATAGGGTGGCCAAGAAAGGTGGCATTTGAGGAAAGAAATGCAGAAAGGGAGAGAGGGTTCAGTAAATCGGTGGGGGAACAGGCATTCCGAAGAGGTGGGAGTTAAATGCAAAGGCCTTGGGTCAGGAGCAAGAAGGCCTGAATGTCAAGCAGAATGAAGGAAGAGACAGTAGTAGGACATGGTCGCATAGAAGAGTCATATCTTGTGGGGCCTTGTAAATTATTGTGGAAACTTTGGGTTTTACTCTGAGTGAGATAAAGAGCTGTTTGATCGAACAGAGTGGTTGGTGGTGATTTAACTTTGGTTCATTCTGTCTGTGGTGTTAAGAATGGAGCAGCTGAGGGAGCAATGGTGGGAGCAGGGAGGCCCGTGAGGAGACATGGTTCTGTAGTAGAGGAGAGATGTTGGCTTGACCCAAGGTGTTGGAAAGTGGTCAGATTTAGACATGCTTTAAAGGCAGCGTCCAGAGGTTTGCAGAGGAATGGATAATTGGGTGTTACAGAAAGGCATTAAGGTGACTCAGCTTTTCACCTGAGTAATTGGAAAAATAAACATGCCATATACGGAAGAGGTGAGACTGCAGAAAACAGATTTGGAAAGGTGGAGATTAAGTGCTCCATTTTGGACATATAAGATGATATTTAAATCCAGATGGAAATACTTATATTGAATATTTGGGCATGGAGTTCAAGAGAAAGCTCAGGTGGAGATAAAAATTTGTGAGTTCTTGGTGTTTTTATGGTTTAAAGATATGAAGCTGGAAATTATCACCAAGGAAGTAAGTATAAATAGAAGAGAAGCCTAAGGTCTGAGCCCTGGGATATTCACATAGTTAAGAGATTAGGGAGATAAAAAATAAAGACCTAGAAATCAAGTGAAAACGTGCTCATGAAAGGGGAAGGAGGGGGGTCAGCTGTTTCTGATGCTGCTGAAGTAAGGCTCTGGGGCTCTGTTTTATGGCATGTATCTGAGTGTACAGGTACTCACTCATCTGACTGCAGCTTGTTCCCTCTCAGCTCCCACTCCCTTCCTGACAGTCTGCCCTTATTTTAACTTCTGCATAATCTTACCTGTGTTTGATATTGCAGGAGAACCCAAACCCTCATATGGCGTTTCAGAAAGTTCCACGCCCCACAGAAGGATCTCACTTGCGAGTTCATATTCTTCCTTTCCCAAAGATTAATGAAACCCGGGTACAGGAATTGATACAGGAGAATCTTGCTAAGAACCAGAATGCACCTCCTGCTTCACGAGTGGACAAGAAGTGTGTTGTGCCAGCAGGTCCACCTGTTGGTATGTATTTCTCTGTGTGTTTAAAAGTAACTTCTTATCAAGACAGAAGACACAAAAACTCAAGTAACCGGAATCAGAGCATTCCCAACACCCAGAAGTACTGTTCCATTTACTGCCTCTCACAAAGGGTAGCCATTCATCTAACTGCCACTACTATAGAATCCTTTTTTAAAACAGCTGTATCGAGATATAATTCACATACATAAAACTCACCCATTTAACGTGTACAGTTTAGTGGCTTTTAGTATATTCACAGAGTCATACAATCATTTTCTCTAACTTCAGAACATTTTCATTATCTCAAATAGATGTACCCATGCCCATTAGCAGGGTATAATTTTCCCCTTAAAATCACTCCTTCCCTAGCTTTAGGCAATAATCTACTTCCTGTCTTTATAGATTTGCCTGTTCTGGACATTTTATATAAATGGAGTTATATAACATGTGATCTTCTTTGTGATTGGCTTCTTTCATTTATCATAATATTCTCAGTTTATCCACATCACATGTGTCAGTGCTTCATTGTTTTTATGGCTGAATATTATTCCATTCTATGGCTATACAGATGCTCCTGGACTTACAAATGGGATTACATCCTGAAAAATCCATCTTAAGTTAAAAATATCATAAGCTAAAAATGCCTTTAAGCCCTGGCCAGTGTGGCTCAGTTGGTTGGGTGTTATTCCATACACTGAAAGGTTGCCAGTTCAATTCCTAGTCAGGGCACATGCCTGGTTGTGGACTTGATCCCTGGGACGTGATGTTCAAGAGGCAGCCTGTTGATGTTTCACTCTCACATTGACATTTCTCTCTCTCTCTCTCTCTCTCTCCCTCTCCCTCTCCCTCTCCCTCTCCCTCTCCCTCTCCCTCTCCCTCTCCTTGCCTCTCTTTCTCTCTAAAAATCAATAAAAAATCTTTTTTTTAAATGCATTTTATACCCCTAACCTATTGACCATCATATTAACCTAGCCTACCTTAAACATGCTGAGAAACACAGCATCCAAAAACCACTGGCAACAGAGTACACTGTAGAGTATTGGTTGTTTACCCTCATGATCACTGTGGCTCACTGCCATTACCCAGCATTAGGAGAGAGTATCCTACCACACATAGCTAGCTTGGGAAAGGTAAAAATTCAGAATTTGAAGTACAGTTTCTACTGAATGCTCATTGCTTTTGCACCATCATCAAGTTGAAAACCATAACTTGAACCATTGTCCTAAGTTGAGGACCACCTGTATGTCACATTTTGTTATTCATTCATCAGTTGATGGATATTTGATTGTTTCTCCTTTTGCTACTATTAGTAATGCTGCTGTGAGGATTCATGTGTAAGTTTTTGTGTGGACATATCTCTTCAGTTCTCTTAGGTATATACCTAGGTGTGGAATTGTTTCATATAAGTCTGTGTTCAACGTTTTGAAGAACTGCCAGATTGTTTTCCAAAGCAGCTGTCCCATTTAACATTCCCACCAGCAATGTATGGGTGTTCCAGTTTCTCCACATTCGCTGATGTTTTGCTTATTGGCCATTATTATATCTTCTCTGGAGAAATGTCTGTTCAGATCCTTGGCCCATTTTTTAATTGGGCTATTTGTCTTTTTATTACTGAGTTAAGTGTTCTCTCTATATTCTTTATACAAGTCCTTTATCAGATACATGATTTGCAAATATTCTTTCCCATTCTGAGAATCTAATTTTGGGGGGCATGTGGTTTTTCTTTGGTAATATCATAGAAATATCAACTCTTTTTTTCATTAGTAATTCTCTTACAGTAGCTATTTTTGTCATGATCTTGTATCCCAAACACGTATCAGTTTGTTTACAATTAAAGTTAAAATAGATGTTTACTTTTGCTTACTGTGATTTTTACTATGAAATATTAATTGATTTGCATGAGTTAAGTGTATCATTGGAATCTATCCTGTGAAATTATCCTTAATAAGCCATTGACTAGCCTGACACTTTAAAACGTGAAAATATAATCAAAATAATGAAATGGAATACCTTCAATGCCATGTAACAAGGGAAACAAATAATTCTAAGTGTCAATCATGAAAACAGTTAGTCATATAAGCTTAAACCAGTACTCTTCCCCTTGCTTTTGTAATTGCCAGAGGAGTTTAATTTACTTGTTTTCTTTATATTCCTTTACTAGTTTCGATAATGGATAAGGTGAAAACAGTTTTCAACAGTGCACAGAGATTGGAAGTTGTTAGAAACTGCATCTCATTCATATTTGAAAATAAAACATTGGAGACTGAAAAGGTAATAAAATGCTATCTTTGCCACGTGTAATTCATCATTTCGCTTTCAGATTTACATGTTTAACTTGCTAACTGACCTCTTTAATTTCATCCTTTTTCTTTATCAAGTGTTTTGATGAATAGTGTCTAGGATGTAAAATCTTAGCCAAGCCTAATTACATGGCTACCAGACAAATATTGAAAGTCATTATTTCCCTCAAACTTTTAACATTGTTCACTAAATCCTATTTTGGCATATTACCTAGGAACTTAACATTTTAATTTTTCAGTTACAGTTCACATACAATATTACATTAGTTTCAGGTGTAAAACATAGTGATTAGACATTTCTGTAACTTACAAAGTGATTACCCTGATAAGTCTATTATCCATCTGATACCATACATGATTAACATTTTAAATATAATTATATTTCTGGCAAAGAATCTGGTTGGATAAGTGGTATTCAACTTAAATGTGCCTCATTAAAGCAGATTTCCTTGCCTTCTTTAATAAAACACGCTAAACATAATGTAACCTTTTCTTAGTGATTCGTCATAGTTCTGAACATCTGTTACAAAGGGCTAGTAAAGCAGGTAAGGTTTTGACCCTTAAACAAATGACCCCCAGCCTCTTTCTGTTTTGAGGTTGTTCAGTTTCCCCTTTTTCCTATGGTTGAAGTGTTACAGACTTTCTTTTGTTCTCTTGCTTCCAGCTGTCCCATCCTGTTTCTTATACCTGCCTCTAAAAATGCCATGCCCTCCTACTCTCAGGATTCTTCCCTTCTTATTTGCTCCTTCGTTCTGGTTTTTAGGTTTTCAAAGTTAAATAAAGCTATTCTTATTTTATGTAAAGCACATTTACTAGGCTTTGCGTGGTGAACTGGAAGAGGCATTCTAATGAGTAGTGAAATGATGATTTTTAATAAATAAACCTAAAGATATCTATTTGTTGCTCTGAGTCTTTTCTCTTTTTTTTAATATGATATTGTATTGAGAAGAGATTGTAGAATTTTCCAGTCATAAATTAAAACTAGTGATTAAATTGCTGCCCAGTTTAAAAGTAGCAAATCACCTGTATTTCTTGTCATTTTAATTTTCCTTTCTATTCTTGCTGTGGAGACATGGCCGGTTATTGAAAGAAGTGATCTGGTGACTAGAGTTTTGATGAGTTATTTTAAGTGTAGTTCATGTTTGTGTTTTAATTACACATAAACTAATTCTGCTTATTTTTCATGCTTATACATAAAAATAACTAAAAATCCTGTATTTTATAGTTGTCCTCAGTAGTGAAGCTGCTCTTTTCCAGGAGTTTAATTTACTGATAACTGTTAAGTGTCTTACAGGATGCACTTAAACTTTCAGTGAGATTACGATTAATTTTCCCAGTGGTGCCTGTCGTTCACGTCTGCCTCTCTTGTCCTCAGACCCTTCCTGCCGCACTGAGAGCCCTTAAAGGAAAGGCAGCAAGACAGTGTCTCACTGACGAGCTGGGTTTGCACGTCCAACAAAACCGGGCAATACTAGACCATCAGCAGTTTGACTACATAATAAGGATGATGAACTGTACTCTGCAGGTAACTTTTAGTCTTTTCAGATTATTTTTCTTACTTGTGAATACTTTTCTTTTTCCCAGAAATTCAGTAATTGCCGATAGATCAAGTCTTGAGCCTTCCACAGCTTACAGGATGAAGAGCCAATATCCATCTCATTTCTGACAGAAACTCTCATTTATTACTTGGCATAAATATTGAGAGTCTTTTATTCTTTGTTTTATCTTGAAAAACAAAAACAAAAAACAAAACACTAGGTTATCTTATTGGTTTTATAAGCAAGCTTTCTGAAACCAAACAGCCATCTTGAAAATATTTGACTATATTTTACTTGATGTGTATATTCATGCCCTTTTTAGACAGTTTTCAATTATACTATTAAAGCAGAGGGCAATGAATAGTCAATAATCCAAATGATAAATGAATTACTCAGTTAAGTATTTACTAAGTACTTTGTGTGTGTGAAGCACAAAAATGTATTTCTAGTTGGCTTCAAAAGATGTGTATGAATTTACAGAGATAAACTTTCCACAAAATCATGAAGACATAATTAGCAGGAGCAAATAATCTGGTTTCCCCATCCTGACTTGCTTGTTAGATAGTCTGTGACATTGGCATCATATTCTTTGCAAGTGATGCAAAACCCTCTCAAACTTTTTCCACAAGCAGAAAAAATGTAATAAATGTAATTAAATATTAAGATTTTAAAGATTAGCTGTGGGACTCAAGAGAATATAAACAAAATGCATGTTAAATTCTGGAAAGTGATAATTGCAGGGCATAATTAATAATAAAATTAAGTATATTAATTAATGGATGAAAGAAGACCTAAAAAATGGAAAGATACATCATGTACATAGACTGGAAGATTCAATATTATAAAATTACAACAATCAGTTTTTCTCAAAAGAAGAGTCACTGCAGTTCCCATCAAAATCCAACTGGAGCTCATCCACCTTGACTCAGTGGTTGAGCATTGACCTGTGAAGCTGGAGGTCATGGTTTGATTCCCAATCAGGGCACATCCCCAGGTTGCAAACTCCATCCCCAGTGAGGGGCATGCAGGAGGCAGCCGGTCAGTGATTCTCTTTCATCATTGATATTTCTGTCTCTCCTTCTCCCTTCCTCTCTGAAGTCAATAAAAATATATTGAAAAGAGAAAAATCCCAACCAAAGAGCAAAACCCTAAGAATTACCAATACACTCCTAATAGAACAACAAAGTATGGCAAAATGTCAAACTTTTAGAAACAGATGCAAACTTTTAGCTATAAGATGAGCGAGGCCTGAGAATCTACTATAAAATATGCTGACTGTAGTTGATAACACTGCATTATATAATTGAAATTTTCTAAGAGAAGAGAACTTAAATATTTGCACCCCCCCAAAAAAATAAATATGTGAGGTGATAGATGTGTTAATTAACTCAGTTGTGGGAATCCTTTCATGATGTATACATGTAGCAAATCACCATGATCAACACCTTAAATATCTTACCATTTTATTTGTCAAGTATACCTTAATAAAACTTTTTAATTTTTTTAATTAGCTTAAGATTGTAGTAATTAAGACTGTGTGTGGTACTGGACAATCATAAATGAATTAACCAATAGAACAGAACATAGAGTTCATAAACAGATGTACATGTATATAGAAACATGATTAATGACAAAGTTGACATTTTACATTAGTGGCAAAATGAAAAATTCAGTAAATAATGCCAGAACAATTAAGTGACCATGTACTCATAATATACGACGTATATAAAAAATTTACAGATACCTCACACTATACACTAAAGTCAGTTTCATGTCTATTAAAGACTTAAATATGAAAGCCAACCTATACAATTTTCAAACAGAATAAAGTAGATCTCTTTATGACTTTGGGGTGGGGAGATATTTCTCAAACAAGTCACAAATAGTGTTGATTTTAAAAGAAAAGATTAATAAATGTGACTGTATTATAATAAAGAACTTTTGTTCATTAAAAAATATCATAAAGAGCCCAGTTGGTGTGGCTTAGTGGTTGAACATCAACCTATGAGCCAGGAGGGTTATAGTTCTTTTCTTGGTCAGGGCACATGCCTGGGTGTGGGCTCGATACCTAGTGTGGGGTGTGCAGGAGGCAGCCAATCAAAGATTCTTTTTCATCATGATATTTCTATCTCCCTCTCCTTCCTTTCTGAAATCAATAAAAGTATATTTTTTAAACACCAGAAAGAAAGTGAAAATGCAAATCTCAGAGTGAGAGATGTTTGCACAGCATGTGTCAACGGATTAGTACCGAGATCATTAAAAATTCACAAATCAATAGGACATAGACAATTCACATTCTAAATGGGCAAAATCTAAAGAAGTATTTCAGAGAAAAGGAAACCTATTTGGATGATGTGTATAAAAAAGATTATCTTAAAAAAAGAAAAGGTGATCTAGGTCAATAATTGGAAAAATGTAAATTAAAACCACAATGTGATAGCCGTAACCGGTTTGGCTCAGTGGATGGAGCGTCGGCCTGCGGACTGAAGGGTCCCAGGTTCGATTCCGGTCAAGGGCATGTACCTGGGTTGCGGGCACATCCCCAGTGGGAGGTGTGCAGGAGGCAACTGATCGATGTCTCTCTCTCATCGATGTTTCTAGCACTCTATCTCTCTCCCTTCCTCTCTGTAAAAAATTAATAAAATATATTTAAAAAAACAAACAAACAAAAAAAAACCACAATGTGATAGCCTTTTATAAACTATTTTATAATAATTAAAAAATCTGATAATATCAAGTATTAATGGAACAAATGGAACATGTAAACTCTGTTGGTTAGAGTGTAAAGTGCTATAATCACTTTAGAAAATGTAGTAAGATATAAGATAACAAGAAACAAGATAGTTTGTCATTTTCCTATGAAGCTGAATATGAATATATTTTGTGATCAGTGATTCCACTCGTAGAGGAGCTCTTCTCCTATACACTAAGACACATGCACAAAATCATTTATTTTTGGATACAACTCAGATCCCATCCAGCAGTAGAATAGATAAATAAATTATGGTATCTTGTTATATTAGAATATTATTTAACTATGAAAATGAATGAATTATACCTACAAGGAACAATGTGTGTGAATCTTAAGATAATTTTGTGCAAAAATTAAAAGGCAATTCAATTACAACATGGTTCCATTGGTATAAAGTTAAAAACATGTAACATCTGGGGATATTTAATTTAGGACTACAATATGTGGTAAAACTGATGTATATGTGTATTAAATCATCACATTATATACCACAATTTTATTTGTCAATTATGCCCTAACAAAGCTGTGGGGGGGGGGGGTGGAGAAAATCAAGGGAATAATAAACAACTTATTCAAGAACATTACCTCTGGGGGACAGAAAAGAAGGGCAGTGAGCATAGAGATCTGCAAGGGTAATGGCAATATTCTATTACCTACTTCTTACTAGGTATATGGGAGTTCATTGTATCAGTCTTCTTTATAACTTATACACATTAATGTGTAGGGCACTGCTACTAGCTTATTTTGCAGGGTATATTTTTTTTCAAACACATTTCAAAAGATAACTTTTTCAGAAATTCTAACTTAAAACCTAGTATTAAAAATGTAATCTTATAATAAGCACTTTGTAGATTGTTTAAGCAAATTGACAAGATAAAAGATTGTTCATCTTTACTGGAAATATAGCCTTACTCTTGAGAGACTAGCTATAACAGTTTATGATAACAAAAATTGAAAACAACCTAAATGTTTACCATTGATATTTATTAATTTAATTGTGGTACAGCTCTTCTTTGGAATACTATTCAACTATTAAATAGAAAGAGGTGTATATATACCTATATTAAAAAATTTCTATTATACACTGCTAGGTGGACAAAAAGAAAGTTACATATGGTAAATACAATACAATTTTATTTTTGACCTAAAATTATACATATATAAGTATATCATACTAAAATTCTTAACAACTTAAGTGGTTATCTCTGGCCTATGGATTAGAAGTTTTGACTTCCAATTTAAATCTTTCTTAGCTGGAAACACACACAAACATACATATACAAGCATAATTAAATTATATAAAACATACACATCTATTTTATATATCTTTTTTAAAAAAAGATTCTAATTTTTGTAGGAAGGAAATTATCAAGCACCCTTATGAGAAGAGCACAACACAATAAATGTGCCCTAAAAAAGCCACACGTCTCTTGTTACTTTGTTACTGTTACTTTGGTACTGTTGTTATAGAGAACAAAGGAATGTGATGAATAGGTCAAGGTCTCTAGAAGCCCTAAAGTTAGGTGATTTCCTGATTCCCTATACTAATTGGTGATAAAACTACAAAAATTGTGTTAGGGAGCTTTCTCCCATTAACTGAAGAACCAAGTTTTAAGGCTTTCTCTAAACTTAATTTTAGCATATACTAGTTAGTAACTCACTTGTAAAATAGCCATTTACCTTGGGCTACAAATATTTTTCTTTGAATATGTATCCGTCTAAAAAAAAAATAAGATATGGATTTTTTTGCTTCCCTCAAATACATCTGGACTAATGGGCACTTAATATATCAGTATTTCATAAATACGTAAAACTAGATCCCATCTTCATCCCAGGACAGGGGTTGTTTAACATTATAGAAAGGCTCTTCTGAGTTATAAATAGGCTCACATGTGGTATTCTCATTTCAGTGGGTTATTTATTACCAATTTGGGATTTATTAGTATTTGTGTTCCTGTTGCCACAACATTACTTGTGGGGATTTAACATGACATTCTGAACATTTTTTACAAAAACATAGTTTCAAGGCAGAGAGGCCAAACATCTGTGTTGTTGTTTTAAAAAGAAACTTTAAATAAACTAATTTTAGGTAGTGATTCAAAAACTTTAGTAATTTTTGCTTTTCGTGATCTTGAAGTTGTTCTGTCTTTCCTGTCCTCAAGGGAAAATGAAATGGAGCATGAGTACTGCCAAGGGGCTATTATGTTTATCAGGTTCTTTCAATGTCAAGATAAATTTTTAAAGGACTGGTTTACAAACCTGCTGTATTCAAGACGGTATGGTACTGTCATAGCATCAACATACACATCAGTGGGAAAGAGCACCCAGAAATGGACCCACATTTGGGGGATTTTTGACAAAGACACCAAAGCAATCAAATAGGGGAGGAAGTTTTTTTCCACAAATAGTGCTGAAATAACTGACTGTCCATATAGAAAAAAAGTAAATCTCAATCTCTACCTCACATCAAACATAAGAATTCATTTGAGGTAGAGTGTAGACTTAAATATAAAATATAAAACCGTGTGCCTACCACCCAAAGTCAAATCCTCTCCTATCACCATATGTTAGGAACCCCCTCGATATACAGCTCTTATAACAAAGGAACCCATACCTAAAACCTATATGTTCATGTTGACCAATGTCACCCCAATAAATTTAAATAAGGAAATAAATAAAATCGTGAAACTTGTAGAAAATAGTTTCATGACTTGGGAATGGGCAACAATTTCTTAGGTCACAGAAAATGGTAATCAAAAAAGAAAAAATTAATTGACCATTATACTTCATCAAAATTTAAACTTATGCTTATCAGAAGACACTATTAAAAATTAATATGTAAGACTGGAAAAAATATTTCTAAAATATGTATGTGGCAAAGAACTGGTGTCACATTTATACAGAGAACTTTACAATTCAAGAAGCCAAACCAATTTTTTAAAATGGACAATTTGAACAGATCCATCACAAATCAGATATATGATAGTCAATAAAAATGAGAAATGCAAATTAATACCATTATGAGCCCTAGCTGATTTGACTCAGTGGATAGAGCATCAGCCTGTGGACTGAAAGGCCCCAGGTTCAGTTCCAGTCAAGGACACATGCCCAGGTTGTGGGCTCGATCTCCAGTAGGGGGTGTGCAAGAGGCAGCTGATCAATGATTCTCTCTCATCATTGATGTTTCTTTCTCTCTCCCTCTCCCTTCCTCTCTGAAATCAAGAAAAATATATTTAAAAAAAATAAAACCATTATGAGGTACTACAGTTGACCCTTGAACAATGCAGGGGTTAGAAAGCCGACCCTTTCCCTGCCCCCGGGATCCCCTCAGCATACCGTCAGCCCTCTGCATCTGTGGACTCCCAGTCACAGATTGAAAACAGTACTGGTGTTTTTCTATTGAAAAAAAAATCAGCATGTAAGTGGACCTGCTAAAATTAGAAAGACTGACAAATTTTGGCCTGGTGGCAAAATAACTGGAATTCTTACACTTTATTGTTGAGAATGTAAACTGGTACAATCACTTCAGAGAAAAAGTGTAAGAAATTCTTACAAAACTAAGCATAGACTATCCTGTGAGCTAACAGCTTCACTCCTGGGTCTTATAAAAAAGAAATGAAAACATCTTCAAAAAGATTTATATAAAAATATGTATAGGAGCTTTATTCATAATAGCCTAAAACTGGAAACAGCCCAGAGGCCATCAGTCAGAGAATAGATTATTTTTAACTATCTTGTAGATATTTAGACAGTGTAATGCTATTAGGCAATATACATAAACAAACTAATGATACATGCAACCATTTGGATAAATCTTATAAATATTATGACATTTGTCAAAACTCAGTGAATATACACCGAGTGGCCAGATTATTATGACCACCCCATCAGTACTTCATTGACACTTCCAAAAATACTGAATATTGAAAACTTCCTAAGCAAATAATCTCAAGGTTTTATTATTATTATTATTTGCATAACAATTCACTTCATTGTACTGATGGGGTGGTCATAATAATCTGGCCACTCAGTGTACACTTAAGATTTCTATAATGTGATGTATATAATTGTGCAGCAAAAGTAAAACTTCTAAACAAATATTGAACTCTAATAATATACATGCTAAGGCATACACTTAGGGGCAAGTATAATTGATGTCTGCAATTTACTTTGAAAAACACTCAAGATGGATTAGTGGATAAATATATGGATAGATAAATTATAAACCAAGCATAGTAAAATGTCAGGGACACAGTCTAAATAGTAAGTATACAGGAGGTGTTCCAGGTAAACTTCTTTCAAGTTTGATATATGTTTGAAATTTTGAGCATAAAATAAGTAAACAAAGAAATAAATTACATAATTACAAAAAACTCAAGGGATAGGTGAAACATCAGACTAGACACCGTGAAAAGGTTATATAGTGAACGGGAATACACGCCTGAAGTTACACATGGTGGAGCAAATTAAGACAAGTGGATGGAAACTATGGAAGAGAAGTTAAGGTAGATGGAGGATACAACGAGATAATCCAACACAATACCATTCAAAGTGCTGTGACAAGATAAGGAACTGGTGCCAGAATGTCAGTCAGTGACTTTAAATTCACTGAAAAGGTTTTATAAGAAAGTAAAAAAAAAGTAAGCTACTACACAGTGATCTCGTGTGATGTCAGCTGAATGTGGTTGGTCTCTCTTTAGCAGTGGTTCTCAACCTTCCTAATGCCCCGACCCTTTAATACAGTTCCTCATGTTGTGGTGACCCCCAATTTCATTGTTACAAATTGAACATAATTAAAGCATAGTGATTAATCACAAAAGCAATATGTATTATATATGTGTTTTCCGATGGTCTTAGGTGACCCCTGTGAAAGGGTCGTGCGACCCACAGGTTGAGAACCGCTGCTCTAAAGTAACCAGGTACCTGCCTTCTTAAAGAGGAGAGGCTCCAAAGCCAAGCGTCAGGCTTTGTCACAGCTGAATATTCCCTCACCAGCATTTCCACAATTCATTTGTTGCTAGATAAATTCCTACATTGAGCTTCTTAGGCTAAGGACTCTGAATAATATAGGAAGCCATAGAGAGGTTTTAAAGTATGAGAAAAAGGGCATCTTTTCTAGAATCCCAAACCTTTCACATCAGATTGACTTCATCTAGACGTTTTTAAGGACATTAAGTACTGCTGATGACCAACTTGTATGTATGAGGTAGCAGATTTGGGCTTTTTTGGTACTGTGGTCTGAATATGCCCTTCCAGATTCATAAATTAGATACTTGACCCCCAAGGTGATGGTATTAGGAGGTGGGGCTGTGGGGAGGTGATTGCGTCCTGAAGGCAGAACCTCCCGAATGAGATTAATGCTCTTATGAAAGAGAGCCAGCTGAGCTCCCTACCATTTCAGCCATGACATTGGTAAGTAAGGGTACAGTGAGAAGTCTACAGCCCCAAAGAGGGCCTTCACCACCATGCTGGCACCCTGGTCTTGGACTTCCAACCTCTAGAACTGTGAGAAGTAGATTTCTATTGTTTATAAAACGTCCAGTGGCATTTTGTTATAGCAACCCAGAACAGACTACACATCAAAATTATATTGAATGCATCTTTATTAGTGAGGGCATATATTTTACTGCTTTTCTCTCTATTCTTCCCCCAAACATCAACTGATTTTTACTATGTACTAGTCTCTGTACTAGGAACTAAGTACTGGACATACTGAGATTATTAAGATATTATCCTGGTTCTTAAGAAGTTTATGTCTAGAAGGAGAAATTCACAGGTAAACCAGTCTTTATAATATAGTGGGAGGTGCACTCAGAGATGTGTGGAAAAGTACTATGAATGTATGGTAAGGTTGCTTGACTTAGAACGAGATGGTCACAGAAGGCATTTGTCAGACCAGGATTGGGAGGGAGAGTATTCCAGATAGAGGAACTTGCCAGTAGAAAAAAGAAGTATGTGAAAGGCTTGTATTTTTGAAAATTGGAAAGTATTTCTATTGTGTATATTGTAGAAAGGTAGTGGGAGATGAGAGAAGTAAACAGGATCACTTATGGTTAAAGTGAAAAGATTAAATATGTATATTTAACCTCAGCCACCACCCAAAACTCCACTAAAACTAAAGTAAAGGATTTTTAAAAATACATACACCCACAGGCAAAACAGAAGACAAGAACAACATTTTGGAAACTAGAAAGCTGATGGATGAGTGACTCAGCAGACCCAAGAAAGTTTTTTCCTAACAGACAGTTGTAAAACCCTTGAAGCAACCCAATTTGCAGAACTGCAAAAGGCTCAGTAATTAGGGACAAGTTATCTCTGAAAGCAGGAGGTTATGGTGGGGCCAAAACATTAAAAAGAGGCTTGGTTGAAAGTCTCCTTAAGATACAGTTGCATTCCCCTCCCCGATCCTTTTCTGGTTCTGTGTAAACTGCCAGCTGCCTCTCCTTCACCCTAGCAGAAGGTTAGAGGTTTGTTTGTTTATTTATTCTTAGGAGAGAGGACATCACTAGCCTGGGAGACACTAGGTCTGGCTGAGGGAAATTCTGTTTTGTTACAAGCAAGGGGGGTAAGTGAATGCCAAATATTGAGAATACCAGTCCACATTCCCTTCAGCTCCCAGAACTCTGGAAGCCTGCCCTCACGGCAAGACATCGGAAGACAATTCTCCGAGAAATGGGGCTAGCCAAAAAGAAAAGGATTTTACTAAAGATCCTAAATTAGGCGTTTCTCAACAGAATAGCTCAACTAGGTCAAGCTATAATGAACCTCACAGTCAACAAGCTTCATCGTGTACACATTGTTTTTATTTTGTCATCCTTCAGTCATAGAGTTTGTGCAACTTCAGTTTAATAGATTATGACATGTTCTGAAATAGCTTTACAAATTCAGTCTTAACAGCAATGTGTGAGAGTTCCTATTCACATCCTTGCAGACTTTTGCTATTAAAAAGGCCTAATTTTTTAATTCTGCCATTTTAGTGATTGTAAAAGGGTATATCATAGTGATAATTTGCATTTCCCTTATAACTAATAAAATGGAACATTTTTTCTTGTTTATTGGCTTTGCATTTTTTCTATGTAAGGAAATGCTATTTGTTACTTTGCCCTTTTTTCTTTTTCTTTTTTTAAAAATATATTTTATTGATTTTTTTACAGAGAGGAAGGGAGAGAGATAGAGAGTTAGAAACATTGATGAGAGAGAAACATCGATCAGCTGCCTCCTGCACATCTCCTATTGGGGATATGCCCGCAACCCAGGTACATGCCCTTGACCAGAATCGAACCTGGGACCTTTCAGTCCGCAGGCCGACGCTCTATCCACTGAGCCAAACCGGTTTCGGCTGCCCTTTTTCCTTTTGCATTGTTTTTTTCTCATTGATTTATAAAGTACTTAATATGTTTTGAACACCAATTCTTTTATGTTTCAGGTATCTCTTTCTAGGTTGTGGTTGTCTTTTCCTTATCTTTATGATATCTTTTGATAAATGTAAGTTTGTAATTTTAATGTAATCTATCAATTTCATTGATCCTTTCCTGTATGTTTGTACTTTATTTATGTCTTATATTAAGAAATCCTTCCTTATCATGAGGTCCGAAATATATTCCCATATTCTCTTTAAACGCTTAATAATTTTCCTTTTATATTTAAATCCTTGACCTATCTGAAATTGATTTGTGTGGATTGTATGAGTTAGAGATCCAGTTAATTTTTTTCTAAATGTATAACCAGTTGCCCGCCAAAAACAATTTATTTAATAACCTAACCTTTCTCCAATGTTTTGTCATGGCCCCCTTTTGATATATCACATTTCTGTAAATATGTGGGTCTGTCAGGATTTCTGTTCTGTTCATCTGTTTGCCTGTTTTCACAAAAGCATCACATAGTCTTAAAGTTTTATAATAAATCTTAATACCTGCAAGACCAGTCTCCATGCTATATCTCCTATGAAATATTTGCTTTTCTATATAATTTTAGAATCACCTTTTTGAATTCCATGAGCAACTCTGTTGGGATTATGAATAAAACTAGGGGCCGTTTGGCCCGGTGCACAAAATTCATGCACTGGGGGGGTGTCCCTCAGCCTAGCCTGCCCCCTCTCACATACTGGGAGCCCTCAGGGGATGTCCTACTGATGGCTTAGGCCCGCTCCCTGCTCCTCTTGGGGAGCGGGCCTAAGCCTCAGTCTGGCCTCCCTTTGTGGGAGGCGACTGAGCTGATAAGGGGAAGGCACCAGCTGCAGCCACTGCCAGTCACCGCAGCAACCAAGGTGTTTTCATCAACAAGGACTCCAGTCCCTTCACCATGAAAAAATGACAACTTTCTTTAGGCATTTTCAAGATGTGTCTTTCATATAATAATAATTTTGTTATTATTTGTTTTTTATCCTCACCTGAGGATATGTTTCCATTGATTTTTAGAGACCGTGGAAGATATAGGGAAAGACAGAGAGAAACATCAAAGTGAGAGGAACACTTTGATTGGTTGCCTCCTGCATGAGCCCTGACCTGGGCCCCAGCTAGGGAGGAGCCTGCAACCTAGGTACATGCCCTTGGTCAGAATTGAACCCAGACCTGCCGTCGGCAGGCCGAGGCATTATCCACTGAGCCAAACCGGCTAGGGCAGGATATGACACTTCTTAGCCCTCCAGCAGCAGACCTTAATTTTTTTTGCCAGGAGTGTGGTGAAAAACCCTAGATCACCTTTTTGGATTCTTATTACCCAAGTTACTAAGAATATTACCAGTGGCATACAGGGAGCTTAGCCAATGAGCGGTCAGAGAAGGTGTTTCCTCTATAGTTCAAACCAATCGCCGGCTCGGCCCACCACCCAGGCCTGACGCCTTGGCCAGAGACGTCAACCCCCATCACCCTCCAATAGCCAGATCGGCCCCTCACCCAGGCCTGACCCCTCTGGCTGAGGGGTCAGGCCTGGGCAGGGGACCCCCATCTCCATCTGATCGCCAGCTCCGGCCCCCGCCCAGGCCTGACGCCTCTGGCCCAGGCGTCAGGCCTGAGCAGGGGACCCCCAGACCCCTCCGATTGCCGGCTCTGCCCCCCCACCCAGGCCTGATGCCTCTGGCCAAGGCGTCAGGCCTGGACAGGGGACCCCCATCTCCCTCTGATCACCGGCTCTGCCCCCCGCCCTGGTCCCTCCGATCACCGGCTCCACGCCCCCGCCCAGGCCTCACGCCTCTGGCCCAGGCGTCAAGCCTGGGCAGGGGACCCCCATTTCCCCTGATCGCTGGCTCCGCCCCCCGCTCAGGCCTAACGCCTCTGGCCAAGGCTTTAGGCTTGGGCAGGGGCCCCCTGCAGCTCCGATGGCCAGCTCCGCCCCTACCCAGGAGCCCCCTGGCTCAGGCCCTTCCTACGCTGCTCAGGGCCCACACGGGGCCTACCTCAGTGTGACCTGGGTGCCGATGATGTTCCCGGGACCCAGGCCACTGGGCACCTGTGTATGCAAATTAACTGCCATCTTTGTTGGGTTAATTTGCATACTCATCCGATTTGCTGGTGAGCATAGCAGAGTGACATCAATTTGCATGTTTCTCTTTTATTAGTGTAGATTATGTTGACTCCACAGACTAATTTAAGGGAAAAATGACATTTTTGCAGATCTTCCTATCTGTAAACATGGTGTATTTCTTAATGTATATAAGCCTTTAATGTCTTTTGTAACAATATTATTTTCTCCATGCAGGTCATATACTAGTGTATTTTTTCTTAGATCTATTTCTGGCTACCCTATTTTTTGTTGTTACTGTTGTTACTGTAAATGTTATTCTTATAAAAGAGAGCCAATATAGTCTCATTGCTTTTTTCTGACATATAGAAAGATAGTAAATTTATTAATGTTGCAAACTTTCTTCATTCTAATGATATATCTACATATTCTTTTTAGTTCTTTATGTTGACAGTCATATCATCCAATAATAGTTATGCTTTTTGTCTTATTTTTCAAACTTTATATATATATATATATATTTTTATTGTCTGTCAAGGATTTGTAATATAACATTAAGTAAAAGTGATAATGTCCTTTTAAAGTATAATATTTGAACTTCATATTTTCTAAAATATTTTTATAGATGTCCTATATCAGGTTAAAAAATCCTCTTCCTATTAATTGGTAATTGCAAAATAGGCATGGGGTGTAAAGTAAAGCATAGGGAATATAGTTAACAAAATTGTAATAACTACCAGGTGGACACTTGAATTATCGGTGAGAACACTTTGTAACCTATATGAATGTCTGTCTGCAGTGTTGTACACCTGAAACTAATACAAAAAAGTGTTGGAAGTTTTAGTATTGAAAGGTGTTGAATTTTATGAAATGTTTTTTCTGTGACTATCAGTTGTTTCCATGGGTTGTTGAACTTGATGTGTTAGGAATTTTTCCCATGATTGTTTCCATGATTGAGATTAGCCTATAATTTCTCATATTGTTCTTGACTGGTATGGGAGCAGGGTTATACTTAGTGTCAGGAAATGAAGTAGGGCATGTTCTCTGCATCTCTTCTTTGAAAGATGCATGTTAGATGAACTAGTGTGATCCTTAGAACTCACTAGTGAAGCCATCTGAACTTAGTGTTTCCTTGCAGCATATTTCAAATATCTGATTATAGACTATTCAGATTTTTCATTTTTCATGAACTTGGTAATTTTTTCCTAGGCATTTGTCTATTGTTGATTTGTTCTTTTTTAAGAAGATTTTTTAAATCGGTTTTTCCAGTTTTATTACTCTACAAACTCTTTGCCTTTGAATCTTCAGTTACTAGTTGACTTCTGCTATTTTATTATTTACTTTTGCCTGGTTTTTTATTTTTTATTTTCTTATGTTTAACTTCTGAAGCTAAAGGTTTGAGAAGTTCTTAAAGTCTCTGAGTTTAGAGTCTTTAGTTCTCAGCAATTATTTCTTGGTGCTCCCTGGGCCAACATAAATACCTAACAGCTTCGCTTACTAAGTAGGTAGAGCCAACTTAATGTGTATTTATGTCCTTACACCTGACTAACCATTTAAAAAAAAAATTCACCTAAATTGCCGAAACCGGTTTGGCTCAGTGGATAGAGCGTCGGCCTGCGGACTGAAGGGTCCCAGGTTCGATTCCGGTCAAGGGCATGTACCTGGGTTGCGGGCACATCCCCAGTAGGAGATGTGCAGGAGGCAGCTGATCGATGTTTCTCTATCATCGATGTTTCTAACTCTCTATCTCTCTCCCTTCCTCTCTGTAAAAAATCAATAAAATATATTTTAAAAAAAAAATTCACCTAAATTGAAGAAAAGTAATACTATATTTCATTTTTAAGTAACTGCAATTGCTTACTAATGGGTTGTGTGCCTCTGTTCAGTACTGCACAACTGCTCAAGCCACCTACATTTCCTGTGCACTTTGGTTGCTGTAAACATAGTACTTGGTTTAAATCGCTGCAACCACTAAAGTTTATACCATAGTGCAGCACAATCTAATACTGAAACAAATTACCTCCAACTAAGTTAATAAGCCTCTAAACTGTTCTTAAAAGTGTTTTGCTTTGTTAAATGTATTTCCTAGTACTTTATAGTTTGCATTGCTATTACGAATGGAACACTTTTCCCACTTCCATTTCTAGTTACTTTTTGCTAAAATAATTCAAAGCTATTGACTTTGTATATTGCATATCTCTCCATTTTACCAAATACTGTTAGAAACTTTAGTTTTCTATTAAAGTGTCTTGGGTTTCTAGGCATACACTAAATAGTACTGGTCCCCCAAAAGATAGTTTTATCTGTTCTTTGCCAATGTTTGCAACATTTATATATTTGTCAGAGCCTAGGTTGTTCATAGATACTGTCTGTTTCAGGAAATGTCTTTTGATACCTAGGGTGCTGAGAGTTTCAGTTAAGAATGCTTATTGAAAAGCATAAAACAAATAATGGAAAAATGGATCAGTTATTGGACGGGAAACTTAACGTAATAAAATAGTCATTCTCCCCAAATTAACACATAAATTAAATGCAAGAGTGGATATTGGGTTATGCAAAATGCTTTTTTCTGTGTCTGTTAAGGTGGTCATATGTTCTTTTCTTTTTTTAGTTTTTTAACATGATGAATTAGGTGATTTTTCTAATGTAAAACCAGCTTTCCATTCTACTTGGTCATGATGCATTAACTTTTAAAATATATTCTTGAATTTTATTTGCTAAAACTGTGTTTAGAATTTTTCTGTCTATGTTTATGAGGAAATTAATCCATAGTTTTCTTTCAATGTTTTTCTCTGGTTTGGAAGCAGGGTATTGCTAGCCTCATAAAATGAGTTGGCAAGTGTATCTTCTATTCAACTTTCTGGTAGAGTTTGTTTGGAATTGCAATTGTTTCTTCCTTAGATATTTGGTAGAATTCACCAATTAAGCTATGCAGCCCTGGGTTTTTTCTTATGGGAAGGTCTGTAACTGTAAGTTTAATTATTTCATAGATGTAGCTTTATTCAGGTTACTTTTTTTTTTTAAGAGCTGTGGCAGATTGTGCTTAGAAGGAATTTGTCTGTGTTATCAAAGTTGTTCAATTTATAAGCAAAAACATTCTAATATTTCCTTATTGTCCTTTTAATAGCTATAGAATCTGTAGTAATGTCATTTCTTATAGCAATCATATGTTGTCTACTCTTTTTTCCTCTGGTTAGTCTATCTAGAGATTTGTCTATTTTATAGAATTTCTCAGCAAATCAATTATTGGTTTCATAGATTTCTCAATTGCTTTTGTGTTCTATTGAATTCTGACCTAATATTCCCTTTCTTCTACTTCATGTATAATTGACTCTTTTTCTATTTTTTTAAGGTAGGAACTGAGGTGATTGATTTGAGACTGTTCTTTTTCCACTACATACTACCTTAGCAGTAGCTAACAGACTTTTATAAGATATATTTTTATTTTCATTTATTTCAAAATTCTGTCTCATTCTTTTTTAATTTCTTCTTGAAGCCTCAGGTTATTTAGAATTAAATTATATAGTAAACATCTTTGTGAATCTTTCAGGGGTTTCTTTGTGAAATCATGCTAATTTGATTCTATTGTGGTCAGAAAACACACTTTCTATTACTTGAATCCTTTTAAATTTATTGAAACCTATTTTGTGGTCTAGTATATGATCTATTTTGGTAAATATAACTTGTCCATTGGAAAGGAACATGTATTCTAGTACATGAATCTCAGTAGTTACAGCATTGTGATATCTTGAGTCAGGCCATCCTTTTTTCTCCCGATTTAGATCTTTGTAGTGGTAGTTTGTTGTAAAAAAGGAAAAAGGCAAAACTTTCCTAATTCTCAAGCCTACATGTAAAAGTTCACTAATGTCAGAGATTGATAAGTGTCTAAGTTGTAGGAAAATCAATGATTTTCTGTTTATTCAGCACAGAAATGAACAAGCCTCACTGTGAAAAGAGGAAAAAACAAAGAAGATGAAACACTTTTTTATAAATACAACTCAAGATTATAGAGTTTACAACAGACAACTCAGTTTAATAACAAGGTCAAAAGGAAAAGATCCACATCTTAGCTTTGGATCTGCCTGGCTTTAATATCCTTTGAAGTTCAGACTGATCTCTCCTCTCTTTTATCTATGACTAATTTTATGAAACGCCCTTTATTACCTAAATCCAAACCTCCTTATTCCTTTGCGTGCAGAGATTGACATTTCTTAGTTGCCCCATAAGACATTTAGTGCCTTGGCTTGGTATCTCCTACCATAAATATTCTAAGTTATATATCAAAAATAGAAATCAAAAGCCAAAGGAAGAGCTGTTGTGAAAGAAAAAAAATGAAAAGGGAAAATCATAGTTCCCATCACTTTGGGTCTATAAAAAACTTAGATATTAAGGGTATTACCGACTAATGCAGCAGCATTAAGGGGACATGTGGAACTATATACCAAGGACGTGAAATGCACCTAGTCCAAATAGATGGGCTATAAGTGTGCAATACATACTGGAATTTGAAGACTTAGTCAGAAAAAAAGAGTGTAAATATCTCATAATTATCTTTATATTGATTACAAGTTGAAATGATTATATTTCAAGTGTATTGATTTAGATAAAATGTATTATCACACTAATTATTCCTGTGTTTTTTTAATCACACTACTAGAAAATTTTAATTATACATATGGCTCACATAATATTTCTGTTAGATGTTATTGCTCTAGAAGTGCATGCTCAAACCTCAGTGAAGTTGGTCCTGCTTCACTTTACCTATATTCATTTTCCTTTGACCCTAGTAATAGAAGACTGGTTAGAAAAAAAAAAAAAAGAAGAAGAAGAAGAAGAGCAATTGAGACCAACAAAGACCTACCAGAGATTTAGCAAAGATCACTTTTTAATAATGGTACTAGCATTCAATTCAATCCAAGTTACTGAACCTTCTGGTCTATAACTCTATGTCTGCCTATAGTGAAATCCTCTTAGCTTGGATCTTGCTGCAACATTTGACTGAAGTTTAGGCAGGCACTTGGGGCCATGAATTAGAGATGCCCTTTTAAAAGGGTGAGGAAAGTCAATTAGGTACAGATACTTGGCCAGTAAGATGGTACATCCCAAAGGCCTCTGCTAAATTCCTTTTCCTGTAGTTCACAGCTTGATCTCCATGTACCAGGAGGAACCAGACAATGGTGACGGTCTACAGCCTGTTTTAGAATAAAAAAGATAATGCCCCTTTTCATATAACTTTTCATTCTTTAAAGAATAAGATCAGTTGGTTGGAGCATCGTCCCGTACACCAAAAGATTGTGGGTTCGATTACGGGAAGCAATTGATCAATGTTTCTCTCTCACTTATCCTGGCGGGGGAGGGGGCGCGGTGGGAGTGGGAAGGAGGGGGCCAATAGGGAGAACAAAGGGGACATCTGTAATACTTTCAACAATAAAGATAAATTTAAAAAACACATATCCTTGGGTGAGGTTTTTTTAAAAAAAAAAGGTTACTCAACTTTTGATAAGTTCAAATTTTCACAACCATAGTAAATAGTTTTCATTGTGTTCCTGTGCACTAAGAATTATATTTGGTCTGAAATATTCTAGACATGTTTTCAGAGTCTAATCTCCCCCTAAAGTCTATCTCACTAAAGCAGAAATTCTTCCACTTGATTTAAACCTCTGAAGCTCTCCATTGTGGAATGCAATACTGGCCTTATGTGTTTTGTTGTTATTGTTTTAATTGGGGTATGCTTCAGAGCAGGTTTTGCAGTTTGAGGAATGACTTTTCTATCGACGCATCAGAAAGTTGGTCAGCCAAGGTTTGGACCACTTGCCATGGCCTCGTGAAACACTTCTCATTAGAGATGAGGCAATGTAATTTTAAAGACACGCGTTCCTAATGTGGTCTGTCATGAGCACATTTCAAGCCTAACACTGTTCTGTAAACTTCATACAACTAGCTTCTGGAATCTACTCTGTAGCCAAAGTATTTACAGAGGCTATTTGCCTAGATAGCTATACATACAAAAAAGTATTCCTTTTCTTGATGAATATTTTAGTAATTGAACCAGTTGAAATCAGAAATGGAGTTCAAAGGGGTTTAGATAAATAAGAAATAAAAATAAAGGTCATTTGAGATCACTGAGTTCAAGTTCTATCCTAGATGAAGAAACTAAGATCCAGAGAGGTGAAGTAATTTGCTCAAGATCACTGCACCAAATAGTGACATACTATAGATAAGAGTAAATCTTGATGATGTTCAGTCCTGTGCTTTTTCCAGTATACTCATAGTGTTTAAACAATAAAATAGTGTTTGGTGTATAACTATAATAATATTTCTTCAAATTACAGCCATTAACTAGTGGCATATAAGAGAGAAATGATGTGAAAGAAAAGAAATGAATCTTAATAGCCTATTCACCTTCTAGTCCAGTTTAAATACCCCTCATTTATTAAGCCTTTTCTGATTGCTATGATGGACTCACTTCCTCATCTGTGTTCCCATAACACCTCTTTCCACTGCTGGTGTGGCATGTTAAACACACTGATTTGCATTAGCTTTTGTGGGGCCTGCCTCTTTGTTCCCCTAGCTCCGTGGCCGGCAAACTGTGGCTCGCGAGCCACATGCGGCTCTTTGGCCCCTTGAGTGTGGCTCTTCCTAAGCCTTAGGAGTACCCTAATTAAGTTAATAACAATGTACCTACCTATATAGTTTAAGTTCAAAAATTTGGCTCTCAAAAGAAATTTCAATCGTTGTACTGTTGATATTTGGCTCTGTTACCAAAGAGTTTGCCGACCACTGCCCTAGTTAATAAGTCCTTTGAAAACAGAGTGACTGCAATGGTAGGGCCCATATACAAGTTTTCATTTTGTAGGCCCATATTTATTGGTTGAAAGAATGAAGACTTATAATAAACATAAACAAGATAAACTTATTTTTTTAAATACTTAGATTTTGGTTTAAAGAATCCAGTGCTAGTTACTTTAAGCAAATGTAGAGTAATTTGAATAACACAAAATATTTCACACATTCACCTGAATCTGAAATCAAGTCAAAAATTGGCCAATTTTTCCAAAATGGTTCAAAGTCATATCAGAAAGAACAATCATGGTACCTTATAGGCCCGTGATTCTGCAAGCTTAGCATGCATTGCGGTAACTGGAGAGTTAGTAAAAACACAGATTGCTGGTCCCTATGCCTGATTTTTGGTTCAGTAGGTGTGGCGTGGAGCCTGAGAATTTGCGTATTGAACAAGTCCTCAGGTCAAACTCATGCTGCTGGTCTGTGATAGGCAAATAGATTAAGAAGAGAAAAGAGGCAAACTGGAGAAGAGAAAGAAGGCAGTGGGCGTTGTGCACAGTGAGTGGGAAGGTTAGGAGTAGATGCAGTCCGTTGTGGAGCCCTGGACAGGACACCAAGATGAGAAAGACATGGTCTCCCTCCATTTCATACTTCCCTGACATTCTGAAATAAAGGTACTGGGCACCACAGCCGAACTCACTCTTTTTTTTTTTTTTCCTTTTTGGTTAATCCTCGCCCAAGGATATTTTCCCATTGATTTTTATAGAGAGTGGAGGGAGAAGGAGAGCAGAGAGAAACATCAATGTGAAAGAGACACATTGATTGGTTGCCTCCTGATACACCCTAACCAGGGCCTGGGCACCTGAAATTGAGGCTCATGCCCTTGACCGGAATCAAACCCAGGACTCTTCAGTCCTTGGGCCAATGCTCTATCCACTGAGCAAAACCAGCTAGGGCCAAACTCACTCTTCACCAGCCAACCACTTGTATTTCAGAAAATTGGCCACCACAGTTGATCTAGTTATGATCCATCTCCACACAATTACATTTTTGTTTACCTATATTTTATTTTATAAGAAGCTTTTGAGTTTTTAAGAGAGAGAGAAGAAGAGAGGAGGAGGAAGAGGAAGGACAAGAAGAAGGAGAAGGGGAAGGAAGGAGGAGAAGAAGCATGTGCTTAACCTTAACAAATAGTATGGAAGTTAAATGTCTAAATATTATCCATTTGGTTGGCAAATAAGAAGTCCTTGATAGTGACCTTCGGCAGTGAAAATGGGTTTGGGGGTTTCAGAAGGCCAAAGCCAATCTAGAGTGGGTTAATCTTCAGATCATGAAGAAATAAGTTCAACTTGAAACTTATATAATTTTATTAACCAATGCAACCCCAATAAAGTCAATTTAAAATTTTTTTTGTTTTGTTTTAGCGAGAGGAAGGGAGAGAGAGAGAAAGAGAGGGAGAGAGAAATGGACGTGACTGAATGTGGGTAGAACCTGCAACCTAGGTATGTGTCCTTTTGGTGTACTGGACGACACTCCAGCCAACTGAGCCGCCCTGGTCAGGGCAATAAAAATTTTTTTAAATACCAGTTCAAATTTTTTTAAAAAGGAAATGTTCAGAACTTGCACATTGTTTTCTTAGGATTCCCAGGACTGCTTTCATGTTACTACCCTGACCTTATGCAACACTTCACATTTTACTGAATGTCTTATCAGTGCTTCAGAAAAAAATATATTTAGCCACAAGGTTGATAATTTCTTGCCTGTTTATCTTTAAGGATGGTTAGATGTGGTTAAGTCTCACTTTCATGTATTTTAGTCTTTGTAATTTGACTTTCAAAAAAGATTTTCATAAATTATGTTGCTGATAATTATAGTCTTATAATTTAAATTTTTCTGCCAATGCCCAGGTTTAACTATTTACAATGGCATTGCAGAAAATTCTTCTTGAAACTAAGAGCTAGCTAAGTTTTTCTCTGCTTTTATGCTGTCATTCGTTTTACAATATAAATCATGAAGAAAATTGTCTCTAGTTACTAGTATTTGTGATAAATTGTTATATACATACTTGGTTATTTTATCCTTTGCTAATATTATAAAAGCAGTATAGTAATAACATGAATTTAAAATGCTAAAAAGAACTGTGTTTCTATATAACCTGACTTATACACATGAAGGCTTTGTAATGCAGAAGGCTTTTCTACAGGTTGTATTTATTTGTTAGTCCTAAATGTGGCAGATTTATAATTCACTCTCTTTTTTCCTCACAGGAACTTAAACTGTACTCTTTTGGGGGTAGGGTCTGCAAAGGAAAGCAAACAAAATATACAGTATAGGAGCTACTTAGAAACTATGTAAACTATATAAATTATTATTGTTATCTCTTCATGGTTAAGTCCACCAGCTTTTCCTTGTTTTGAAGGTAGAGGAAGCAGTTTATCAGTTAGAGGGTCTTTCCTTGCCTGCCATGATGAACATTTCCTACATTTCCTCCCTCTGCCTGGCCATTCCTTCTCCATCTTTGAAAGCTCATTCTTCTCCACTTGGCCTTTAATTTTTCAAAACATAGTTGTTGTTTTTTTATCACATCCTATACCCTCCTCAAGGATGATCTCTTCCACACCCACATCTTGAATTACCATCTATACTGGCTACCTGATATTTTATTTTCATGTCTCAAAGACACTTCACCTTTAACAGTTACAAACCGATCTTGTGATATCCATCTCCTCTGCCCCTAACCTTCAATCCTGACCCCTTCCATTGCTCCTACTGTTGGCAAATGGCATCATCATTGATTAGTTATACAAAAAAAAAAACCACTAAGAAATCAATCCTTCTGCCTCAACCCTAACACCAAGTTATATCGATTTTTACCCTGTAAAATTATTTTAACTCCATCCACTTCGCTCTACCTCCACCTCTAATACCCTAATCAAAGCTATCATTATCCCACCTAGACTGGTATAGTAACCTTTTAAGCATTCATTCGATGCTCATTCTTGTTCCCTTTCAAACATATTTATTATCCCTACTGATCTTCTCAAACTACAGATCTGTCGGAACCCCAGGCAAAAATGTGTGCTCCTACTCCATTGGGAGTTGTTTCAGGCTGGAAACAGATTCTCAGGCAGAGTGAAGCACAAAGGGTATTTGTTTAGTGCTGTTGGGATCAATACCTGTGGAAGGGAAGGAAAAGAAGTAGAACTGGGCAGAAGGAGAAGCCAAGCAATATTGAGGGCCCAAGGAGAACCTTAGCTAAGCCCACACAGAGTTCCCAAGCTGGAGTTGTCCCACATTAAGCTGAAATGGTTCAGTGTTTATACCCACATCTTGATCAGTTGTTGAATATTGGCTGCCACCCCAGAAAGGGCTGTTGACAGCACTCCCAGTCATGGGGGCAGCAAGTCTTTTCTTCAAGAGATCTGGATAGGGTATTGCCATGTCTACCCCTTGTGCTATTCAGCTTTATTTCTTCATGTGTACTGAGGAACAGTTACTTCGTAATTCTAGTGTGCCTCTCTCGCTGGGGGAAGCTTAGAAAAGGATAACTGGGAAAAACTTTATCCCCTATTGCTGTAAATGTTACTTATTTCCCTTCTACTACCCATTCCTGATTCTCTTCTGTTGTTTTCAGTGGCTTCCTTGGCAATATGACCCAGGTCCTCATCCTGGAGAATTCTTAGTCCCTGGTCACATGTCTTTCTGAGCTCAGATTCACTGCACTTGTTCATTTTCCATCAGAATTTGGCAAGGAAGTGCCGAAATGTACCCAGGGGCTTACCTAGGTGACAGACATATTCCTCCTTGCTCCCATTGTGTAACATTAACCCTACCTCAACCTGGCATCCAGATTTAGTTATCTCTGCCAAAGTGATAACTCTTTTCTTGTCTGCTTTAGGAGTCTAAAGGACCTTGGTGAGTGCTCGCTTCGGCAGCACATACACTAAAATTGGAACAATGCAGAGAAGATTAGCATGGGCCCTCGCAAGGATGGCACACAAATAAGGAAACGTCCCATATTTTTATAAATAAATAAATAAATAAATACCTTGGTGATAGCTGTAGCTTATGGATTCTTGTTTTGTCCTCTGGTAGAAATGTCTCTTCTTCGGGGACTACAACCTCTAACCTCTCAGAGCTCAGAGTTACAGCAATCTGCAGTGACCCCTTGCAGATTCTCCAAGTGGGTCACTAGGTGTGATGGTTTCTGTGTCTGCTATAGAGTCCTTTCCTGCCCGGGTCCCCCTCAAAGCCAGAAGCTTCTTGTGTCACCTGGTATGAGCCAGAACAGTAGTCGCAGATGTGGAATATGCTGCTTCCATAACCCAAAGAGGCCTACCAGAAGTAGTACTTCCTTTCTCAGAATGGGAGATATAAGATGCCACAGATTGTCTTTTATTTTGAGTGAGATATCCCAAAGTGCCAAAACCCCATAAGGTGTATCTCCTATCCTCTGTAGTGCATATGTCTTACCAAGGTTTCCAACATAGTAGCCACTTCTTGCTTATCCTGTCTGATTAGTATGATATCATCAATGTAGTAAATCAGTATTATGTTCTATATGATGGTCCAAATTTCTTCAGACTGAATTTGGATGGGAGGGAGTTTAGTTAAAATATACTTTAGGCAAAATTATAAATGTTTACCATTATCCATTTCATATCAATGAAGACTGTTTCAGATGCTCCCTCCTCTATGGGGATAGAGAAGAATGTATTTGCCATATCAGTGGTTGCTGCAGACACCAGACTGGAGAATTAAATATAGGGATATGACAGAGATGATCACTCCTGTATCCTTCACATCCTTAAGAGTGGATAACTTTACTATCATCAGCAATAAATCCATGTAAAATAGGGACTAAAACTTCATACCAAATAGTAGGGGAAGTGTTTGTTACATTATATTTAAAAGAAGAAATTATAAAATTTTATTTTAATAAAAATTTAGGTTATAATATTTATCATGTGCTCATCTTTTTAGAACCCAAGTATGAATCTGATTTTTGTTTGTGGGAGGGAAAAGTATTTAAAATACTTTTTTAAAATACGTTTTTATTGATTTCAGAGAGGAAAGGAGAGGGAGAGAGAGATAGAAACATCAGTGATGAGAGAGAATCATTGATTCCACACCCCCTACTGGGGATCCAGCCCGCAACCCGAGCATGTGCCTTGACTAGGAATTGCACCAGGGACTTCTTGGTCCATGGGACAGTGCTCAATCCATTGAGCCACAACAGCCTGGCTAAAATAATTCTTCTAACAAAATTGCACGATACCTTTACCTTGTTTGGCTTTTACAGCACTATCCTAAAGATAATCATTTAAAAAAAATTCTTTATTGTTTAAAATATTACATGACTCATTTTTGCAAAATTATTTAAAGCCTTTATTATTTTTCCCAAGTGACTCCCTTAATCCCTTGACATCAAATGATTTTGTTTTAAAGCACTTATAATGAAACTAGTGGCCTGGTGCACGAAATTCATGCACAGGGGTGGGGGGGTGTCCCTCAGCCTGGCCTGCCCCCTGTCCAATTTGGGACCCCTCGGGGGATAACCAGCAGTCAGACATCCCCTCTCACAATCCAGAACCGCTGGCTCCTAACCGCTCGCCTGCCTGCCTGATTGCCCCTAACTGCTTCTGCCTGCCAGCCTGATCATCCCTAACTGCTCCCCTGCTGGCCTGATTGCCCCTAACCATCTCTGCCTCAGCCCCGCACCTGGGACCCAGGATTCCCTCCTCCAGCCGACCACAGGCACCTGGGACCTGGGCTTCCCTCCCTCTGGTCAGCCATAGGCACACGGGACCTGGGCCTGCTTTGCCCAGGCCGACTGCAGCCACAGGAGATGGTGGGCAGGTGGCTTCGCCCAGGCTGCAGCTGCAGGTGCTGGCACCCGGGACCACAGGGTGGGCGGCTTCTCTGTCTCCCAGGCTGCAGCCAGCTGCAGGCACTGGTGCCCAGGACTGCTGACAGGCGCCTTCGCCCAGGTCCGGCTTTGTCAGGAAGGATGTGAGGATGGTCGTCCGGAAGATGTGAGGTCTAATTAGCATATTTCCCTTTTATTAGTATAGATCAGTGATGGCAAACCTTTTGAGCTCGGTGTGTCAGCATTTTGAAAAACCCTAACTTAACTCTGGTGCCATGTCACACAGAAATTTTTTGATATTTGCAACCATAGTAAAACAAAGACTTTTATTTTTGATATTTATTTTATATATTTAAATGCCATTTAACAAAGAAAAATCAACCAAAAAGTGAGTTCGCATGGTGACACGCATGTCATAGGTTCGCCATCACTGGTATAGATCATGGTGTGTTTTTTCTTGCCATCATTAACCATATTAACTGTTGCTTATGTATTAAAGTTCTATTCCTGCTAAGTCTAGAAGCAGCCTCAGAATCCTTCTCACCATTCATCTTAAGTCTGATGCTTAGTTGATCAGAATTAATACCTGAGGTGAAGCCTCTTACTGCAGATGTATCCCAGAATATATGGCATCCTCTCTGCTTTATGATCCAGCTAATAATACATTGCCTCAATCATGTTGATTGAGGTCATTTTTCCCCTTGCAGTTTCTAGTAATAGATTACCATCTACTGCTTAGGAAGTAAAATTGACTGTCTCCATGTATATCGCAAAATAAGACATTTTTCTCATCAATAAAATTTAATTCTTTCAGCATGAGTAATTTTGTCAACAACATTTTGAGGCAGTAACAGTTTATAACAAATTGAGTGAATTATTGTTTCAGGTACTGTGCTGTGTCATACACAGATTTCATTTTATCTTTGCAACAACTCTATACAGTAGGTACTATAATGACACAGATGAGGACACTGGGGTATAGAGAGATCAGGTAACTTGACCAGTAAAACCCAAAAGTGGCTGAGTCTCATTTCAAATCCATGAGCCGTGCCATTTAACCATTACATTCCACTCAGTATTGTGCTAGAGCCTGCTCTTACTGGCTCACAAATTTTCAGGAATTGTGTAAGCTTGTCGTAAAACATGTTCATTATTAAAAATTAAATTATATAATCTTAAAAGTGAATAAATTACATTAAAACCAAAGGTAATACATACTCTAAATTCATCACTCCTCAATTATTTACTACACTTTACTGTTCTGATTCTTGAAATTATTTATATCTTTTGGGTCTTTCTGGTAGAATATAATAGTGTATTACTGCATGTTTCTCCTCAGCTCTGCGTTTAGTGGCATCACATTAGCAGCTGAAATCAGCCATGGATGGAGAATTTATGCCACAAAAATTGCCCGATAGTATAAATCAGAGTTTTGTTTTCTTTGATTGAGAGCCAGTTGTTAAACATGTATCGGCACAACACTGACCACATTGGTGGTGGTGGTCTTGTCAGAATTTGTTATATTATGCAGATGAAAATCTATTTAAACAGACTTGATATAGATATTTTCAAAGATGGGAGAATTGTCCCTGTCAACTACAGTGGGGCCTTGACTTACGAGTTTAATTCATTCCATGACGGAGCTCGTAACTCAGATTACTCGTATGTCAAATCAAAACGTGAACGAGTGAGACACGTGATGCTGGGCTGATGTTGTGGCATTCACTGTGACATTCGCTGCACCAACTAGCTGTGGGGTATCTGAAGCTGGCTCATAACCCGAATTTTAGCTCGCAGCTAAAAGTAAAAAATCGGCCGAGAGACGGCTCGTATCTCGAAAAACTCGTTAGTCAGGACACTTGTAAGTCAAGGCCCCACTGTATTTTAGTTGATTCATATCTTCACTAATTGTCATCATTGCAAAGTTTTCAGTCCCCATATGGGTTGCTGGATATAATATGTCATGCCCTGTCCCTGTCCCCTCCCTTTGTAGCCTTTGTTACCTTAAGGACTCTAGTTTTCCATTTATATGTTTAAGTACCAACCTTACTGGCTTAAAAATGTAAGCTTTTAACACTGCTCTCTCTGTTCCGTATCCTTCAGATGAAAAGTGGAGTTGGGTTGCGACAGAGGAGAGAAATTCAGAAGGGGAATATTGGAGTAATGACTGCAGTAGGAGAAGAGGGAACCTATCTCCCAGGCCACAGGCGCTGGCGCCCTGGACCACAGGGCTGGCAGCTTCTCCAGGTGGCTGCAGCCTGGGACCTCAGGGCAGGTGGCTTGTCCATCTCCTGGCCGCAGCCAACCTCAGGTGCTGCAGTCTGGCTTCTCTGTCTCCCCTGGGATGCAGTGTGGATGGCTTCTCCGGCTGGCTGTGCCCTGGGATCACAGGGTAGGCGGCTTCTTTATCTCCCAGGCCGAAGCCAGTCTTAGGCGCTGGAGCCGGACTTCTCTGTCTCCCCTGACTTCTGCATCTCCAATAGGCCAGGAGCGGCCAGAGCCCGGATGCTTGCATAGTAGCCATGGCTGCGATGCAAGTATCCCGGCTCCGGCCTATGCCATCTTTGTTGGGTTAATTTGCATATCACTCCTGATTGGCTGGTGGGCGTGGCTTGTGGGCATCATGAAGGGATGGTTAACTTGCATGTTTCTCTTTTATTATATAGGACTAGCTTAACTGATTATCTTCTCTCTTTTTTACCTGATCTAACTTTGTTGGGTTCTCCTTTGTCAGTATGATTTGATTTAAGCAATTCTTTGGCATCACTATGGTAGATTTTTATGTGCTTTTATGAGCTAGAGGTAGAGGCTAATGTTAATCAGGAAGATAGGGTTCAGTACTGACTAATTTGATGAGGAGGATGATTTTAATGGAGGTGATATATTCTTTTTCTCTTAATTCTTTGACTCAAAATTGTCTTTGGTAGATTCTCCATGATGTTGGATATAGCTGTAATTTATATTTTCATCTTCATATAGTATTCCTTTATATCTATATGCCACATTTTATTCATTCTACCAAATATCTTTTTATTTATCCTATTTCAAACCCTTTGCAAAGGGGGACTACGTCCTTTTCATTATTTCCTTTACTTTCTCCTACCTTTACTTTCTCTGTTCTCTATTCCCAGCATTCCCATTAGGCATATTTTAGAAGCGTTGACTTGATCCTCTATATTTCTTTATTTTTAAAAAAATCACTGAAGATATCATGGCAAAAGATGTTTCTTCTTGCCCTTTAGCAATCACATTTCCTATTTTCAATTGCTTTTTCATAGATTTAGTATGGTTTCAAACTCTCTGGAGGATATCCTATCTAATAAAAGAGAAACATGCAAATTGACCATAACCCCGACACCCTTCCCATTGGCTAATCAGCAGGATATGCAAATTAACTGCCAACCAAGATGGCTGCCGGCCACTGGGCAGCTGAAGCGAACAGGAGGCTTGCTTGCTCCAGTGATGGAGGAAGCCAAGGTTCCTGGCCTGCGGCAGCCCAGCTCTGAGTTCCAGATGCAACAAAGTTGCAATTATAGAACCTAAACAAGCTCCAGATAGCTGCTTTCAGCCGGCAGCAGGCTCAGAGCTTAGAGCGGCAGTGATGGCAACAGTGTTTCAATTATAGAACCTAAACAAAGCCCAGATATCTGCTTTCAGCAGCCGAGGCCTCAAGCTGGAGCCAGCCTCAGAGCTAAAGCCGGCTCTCAGCTCCAGTGACAGCCATAGAAAGTAAATAAATCCCAGAATAAAAAAAAAAAGAAAAGAAAAAGAGAGGCTGGGAGCTTCAGTCACCCGCGAGCCTGAAAACAGCCTTCAGCCCCTCACCCAGACTGGCCAGGCACCCCAGTGGGGACCCCCACCCTGAAGGGGTTGCGGGAAGCCTAAAAACAGCCATCAGCCCATCATCCAGGCTGGCTAGGCACCCAAGCGGGACCCCCACCCTGATCCGGGACACCCTTCAGGGCAAACCAGCCGGCCCCCACCCGTGCACCAGGCCTCTATACTATACTACAGGCAGGGTGGGACAGCGCAAGCTGCCATCCAGCCCCCATGTGCAGCCCTGGGCAGCGGGGCATAAGCCCCGCCCCCAGCCGGGACCCCTGTGTGCCACCTGAGCCCCCAGCCGGGACCCCTGTGCCGCCTGAGCCCCGTACTGCTAAGCCCTGCCCCCAGCTGGGACCCTATGACTATTGGAGAGCAGGAAAGTGCCACTGGGCCCTGGGTTGCTGTGGTGATCCGGCCATCAGTAAGTAGAAAAGTGCAGCCTGTAGGCAGCCCCCAGCTGCGCCTGATCCGGGAGCAGGAAAGCAAGCCCGGCCTGCAGGCAGCCCCCAGCTGCGGCTTCTCCCCAGTCGCCATGAGGATCCGGGAGCAGGAAAGCAAGCCTGGCCTGCGGGCAGCCCCAAACTTTGCCTGCTCCCCAGTTGCCATGGTGATCTGGGAGCAGGAAAGCAAGCCTGGCCTGCAAGCAGCCCCAAACTTTGCCTGCTCCCCAGTTGCCATGGTGATCTGGGAGCAGGAAAGCAAGCGTGGCCTGAGGGCATCCCCCAGCTGGGCCTGATCCAGGAGCAGGAAAGCCCGGCCTGTGGACAGCCCCCAGCTGGGCCTGCTCCCCGGTTGCCATGGGGATCTGGGAGCAGGAGAGCAAGTCCGGCCTGCAGGCAGCTCCAAGCTGGGCCTGCTCCCTGGTTGCCATGGAGACCTGGAAGCGGGAAAGCCCGGCCTGTGGTCAGCCCCCAGCTAGGCCTGCTCCCCCGTCGCCATGGCTATCCTGGAGCAGGAAAGCCCGGCTTGCAAGCAGCACCCCCATCCTGGCCATAGCTCAAGGGAGAGTACAACATACAGTGGAGGCCAGAAGCCTGAGAGATCAACACAGAGGAGCTCCTGCTCCAAGCCTCCATGGTGTGGCTGGGGGCTGGCCCCCAGCAGACACACACACACACACACACACACACACACACAGTGCGTGCTCTGAGCCTCCAATGTGGCTGGGGACAGACCCCCAGTGGGGACGGACACACACACACACACACACACACACACGGGACGCCTGCTCCAAGCCTCTGCTGCCAGACTGTGGCCAGCAGTAGGACATCCACTGAGGGCTCTCGGACTGTGAGAGGGGCAGGCTGGGCTGAGGGAACCTCCCCTCCCCCCTCCCCCCCAGTGCACGAATTTCGTGCACTGGGCCTCTAGTTATTTATAATTAATAGAAGACTTCTTTTGCCTGAATTGTGTTTCCACAGGTGCCATTTTTAGTTTGGTTCCATACCTTATTGCATTTAGGGTCAAGAGAACTCAGAGGTTTATAGCACACAAATACTGGAGTGGGACTACCTGGTTTTGAATTCAGGCTCCGACATTTGTGACCGTGTAACTAACCCCAGGTATTTAATTTGTGATTGAGTCAGTTATTTCATCAGCATAATGAAAATAATTCTGGTATCTACCTCCTGGAGATGTTGTAAAAATTAAGTGAAATAATTTGTGTAAATCCATACTTAAAGCATGTCTGATACTCAGTGAGCACTGAGTAATTGTTAGCTGTTACCGTACGCCAGGTGCAGTGTTCTAGTCTCCAGGCATGTAAAATTGAAGCAGCTCTCCACCACTTGGAGCCTGCAGAGGCCTGGGGACAGGGCTTCTGTGGCAACAAATAGGAAGGTTGTGGTCCAAGGCCACTCTTGATGGCTGTAAGCAGGGTCTTCGAAACCAGAGGGAACACACGGCTCTTCTTAAAAGCGAAGGTGTTTATGCCTGAGATGAAACTGAATTCTATATAAATATGATTATGTATATAAAGAGATGTGCTTATGTGTACAAAGCAAAAAATAAAACAGTGATTCCTGGTGGCAAACCGAACAAAACCAGAGTAACCTGGAGAAAGGTAACTTGTGATCATAGAAACAGTTGCATGGTCCATGCTAAATTCTGAAAACCTTCCTGCTAAGGCCATTGGACACAGAATCTGAATAATATTATTCCCCTCTAGGATTTAAACTTATTGAGAAGTAAATAAATAAAAGTGGATTGTAAAAAAAAATGTGATGCAAACTTGGGCCAGTCTCTCAAAAACTTAAGACAAAGCTCGATATTATTTATCAAGCCTGGCATTCACCTTCTATCCCAATGGCAGTCATGGTACATGGTATATAACCATAATATTCAAAATTCTGATACATTCTCATTGGTTGTATAAGTTTATTTAGCATTAAAATATAACCTGAGGCTGACACTACAGCACGAGCCCTTTAATTTATTTTGTGCTTAGGGAAATACACAGGGGAAGGCTTTGGAGGTGCCAAGGGGGGAAAGAATGTAAATGACAAAGCAAGGCATAGACAGTATCCCTAGGGTTGTTCGATGTGGTAGGAATAACTATGATGTGGACTAATAGATTACATAGAAAGCTTGTAGCAGGCGGAGTCACATGGTCGGTTGAGTATGGAGTTGGGTCAACACCAGGGAGGGCTTACAGTCTGGAAGAAGAGTGTGCTCACTATCCTGTAATAGTCAGAACAAAGCTGACATTTTTGAGCAGCAGAGTAATCTACACTAATAAAAGAGAAACATGCAAATTAACCATCATTCCGCCACTCGGTTACACCCACCAGCCAATCAGAGCAACTATGCAAATTAACCCAACAAAGATGGCGGTTAATTTGCATATGCAGGCACAGAGCAAATACTGAAGACAACTGAAGATGGCGGCAGCCACGAGCTGGAGTGAGCAGGAGGCTTGGGTTGCTCCTGGCGATGGAGGAAGCCAAGCTTCCAGCCAACCCTAGCCTCCGCTCGAGGAGCTGGGAAAAAAAAAAGGAGGGGCTGGGAGCAGCCAGAGTAGAGAAGCCAAGCCTCATTGCTGCGGCCGGACCAAAGGCCTGGATCCTGGGTGCTGGAGGAAAACTGGTGCCGGCAGCCAGGGGAAGGAAGGCCTATTGCGAGAATCTTCGTGCAATGGGCCACTAGTCTACCTATATAAAAGGTTGAGCTACCAGCCGACCGGCCAGAAGGTATGATGTGCACTGACCACCAGTGGGCAGACGCTCAATACAGGAACTGCCTAACTGCGGTGACTTGGCAGCGGCAGTTCTCAGGTGACACACCCTGGAACCAGAGAGGAGGGAGCCCTATGCCTCCCAGGCCACGCAATTCGGCTGTGGGTTTTGTTGTTGTCAGCCCCGAATCTGGTTTACTGCACACTTGTGTTTGCATTCCACACCCTGTAAGACAGCAACTTTGCAGAGTGCCCTCTCTCACTCTGGAACCCCTTGGGGGATGTCGGAGAGCCAGTTTCGGCCCGATCCCTGCAGACCAGGACCTCACCTGCCAGAGGAACCCCACTCACTCCACAGACGCCCTTCGAGCTGCAGCACAGGTTCCGCCAACCAGGAGGGACCATGGGAGGTTGGCTCCAGGACATGTCTGGCCCGTCTAGCCCAGTCCCATCCCGCCAACCACTTTCTAATTAATTTCCTTTCATTGTGCACAAATCCGTGCACTGGGCCACTCGTATGATATAAAGAGGATATTTTGGGTTTGGTAGTTTTAATTTTTGTCCCTATGTAAAAGATGCAAATGTTCTCAGTGTTTGGAAAATTCAAAAAAATTTTCCTGAGCTACATCTACTAAACTCTACAGAAAAGTCAGTTATATGATATTTTTGCAAAAGACCGTTGTGCCTTTCAATCTTTTTTTCTTTAATGTTTAAATGTAACATTTTTGAGAAGTTCCAGAGTTTTATGAAACAGGAATGCTGGCCATGGAGTTCAAAGGTGTGCAGATCGAAAGTATGAAATAATTGAGGATAATGGGAAATTAAAATTGCAGGGCTCACTCTTCAATTGTAGCAGGAAAACTACATAGCAAAGTTCCGAATAAAACGTGGATAAATATTCAAGTTCTTGCAAGTTTATAAATTGCCTGGTATGTCTGTAACTACATTGCTATTATGTGGCAAAACCATTGGGGAGTTCAGGATGTGTATTTATGGACTGATTCCCCAATAGATAACTGCACTATTCCGGAATGCTATTGCTATGTCAATAGCTGTAGACTTATTGTTTTAAAATTTTTCCATTTTCAACCTAATTAACTTAGAATGTCTCTAACGTGACTTGCAAAGAATTTTATATTTATATTTTGCAATCAGCATTTGACTGGTGCTCAGGTTTGAGACATGCACTAAAATGTGTAAACATTTTGTAAGATAATAAATAGCTCCTAAATGTTTTATGATTGCCTGTTCCCTGCTAATTGGTCATGGATTGAAATTCCCCATTGTTTAATTTTTTTTAATTTGTGGGAAATTTTTATAAATGAGTATGTTGGACTTCATATCACAGCTGTTGTCATTTAAAGTTTGGACAGAATTATTACAAATGAAGCCCTGCTGTGAAATCAAAGTCAAAAGGCATCTTGGCATCCCAACCATTTCCTTGGGAGAAGATTACAGCTCAAGTCTGTTGAACTTTATTGCCTTGGGCCTCATGACAGTCTTCAGAAACATGCAAGGCATTTCTGTTAAAGAAATTCAGATGTGCTGGGACACAGGGGATGGCATTCTTGTGCATAGCAGTGTCCTAAGCAAAGGGGTGAGGAATAAGTCAGGAAAAAAAAAGATGATTCACACTTTTGCCGTGTTCTGGGATTATTTTATAAAATCCATGGAGATGATAGAGAACATACAGTGATACCATATAGGAAAAAGATATGCTGTTTTTCTACATGGCCTGACAGTATATTATTTTCCAGTTTTATTAAGAGAGAGTAAAATTGACAAGTAAATTTTACTTGTATATATAAAGGGTATAGTTTGATAATTTGATGTATATAGTGTGAAAGGATTTCGAAAATTGATTTAACTTATCCATCACCTCACATATTCACCCTTTTTTGGTGGAATACTTACATTCTATTCCTTTAGCAAATTTCAATTATACAATACAGTATTATCAACTATAGTCACCATGTTATACATTAGATCCTTAGATCTTACTCATCTTATAATTCAAAGTTTGTTCTCTTTTCCCGGCATCTCCCCATACTCCCCATGCCCCAGCCCCTGGCAGCCACCATTTTACTATTTACATTTACTATTTCAATTTTTTTTTATTCCACCTATAGATAATATGAACTATTTGTTTTTCTTTGTCTGACTTATTTCACTTACCAAAATGCCCTCCAGGTTCATCCATATTGTTGCAAATGTCAGGATTTCCTTCCTTTTTAAGGCTGAATAATATTCCATTGTGAATATAAACCACATTTTCTTTATGATTCGTTCATTGATTGCCACTTAGTTTGTTTTCATACCTTCCCTATTGTAAATAATGCTTCAGTGAACATGGGAGTACAGGTAATCTCTTCAAGATAATAATTTCAGCCCTACCTAGCAGGATGGCTCAGTTTATTGAGTGTCCTCTCATGCAGGTTTAATCCTCGATTTGGGCATACTAGGTGTACCAGTTAATAATGCGGATTTTTTTCAATAGATGGAGTTACACATATGTTGATATATATGTGATTTGATATGTATGCTATTTTGTTGTATTGGCAACAAGCTTCAAAACTTCATATGTCAAATTTGCTGAAGGTGTTAACATCATAGATATTTTTATGCTTAAAAATGTCGAATTTTGTGCCAAAAAAAGAGCATTTGTGGGAAGTTTTAATTCATTACTTTATTTTGAAGAAAGAGTTACTGGGAAGCTTATGGTGAACATGCTCCATCTCAAGATACTTGTGAATGCTGGTTTAAACACTTTAAAAGTGATGATTTCGATGTGAAAGAAAAAGAACATCCAGATCAACCGAAAAAGTTTGAAGACCAACAATTCCAAGCATTATTGGATGAAGATGCATGTCAAACTCAAAAATAACTTGCAGAAAGATTAAACGTTGCTCAGCAAACAACTTCCGATCATTTACAAGCAATGGGAAAGATTTTAAAGGAAGGAAAATGGGTGCCACATCAACTGAACGAAAGAAAAATGGAAAACCAAAAAGTCTTCAGTAAAATGTTGCTTCAATGGCACGAAATAAAGTCTTTTTTGCATCGAATTGTGACTAGCGATGAAAAGTGGATTTATTTTGAGAATCCCAAATCCACAAAATCATGGGTTGATCCAGGTCAACTATCAACATCGACTGCAAGGCCAAATCGCTTTGGAAAGAAGACAATGCTCTGCGTTTGGTGGGATCAGGAAGGTGTGGTGTATTATGAGCTTCTAAAACCAGGTGAAACCCTTAATACTTATGGCTACCGACAACAAATAATCAATTCGAACCATGCTTTGATCATGAAATGACCAGAATGTGCCAGAAGACATGGCAAAGTAATTTTGCTTCATGATAACACACCATCACACACTTCAAAACCAGTTAAAGACACGTTAAAAGATCTTGCCTGGGAAGTATTAACCCACCGCTGTATTCACCAGACCTTGCTCCTTCAGATTACCACTTGTTCTGATCAATGGCACACACACTTTCTGAGCAGCACTTCAAAACGTAGGAAGAAGTGGAAAATTGGGTCTCTGAATGGTTTGCCTAAAAACAAGAAAAGTTCTATTGGGACGGTATCCACAAATTACCTGAAAGATGGGGGAAATGTGTAGCTAGCGATGGACATTACTTGGAATAAAGCACTTTTGATGTTTCTCTTGAAATTATCTTGTTTTCTATGATTACAAAACCCGCCATTATTAACTGGTACACCTAGTATATGGGTAGGAGGCAACCATTCAATCTTTCTTTCTTCGTCTCTCTCTAAGAACCAATGGAAACATATCCTTGTGTAAGGATTTTTTAAAAAATAATTATTATTTCATCATCTTTGGATATATACTCAGAAATGGAGTTACTGGATCATATAGTAGTTCTATTTTTTAATTTCTTGAGGAACCTCCATACTGTTTTTCATAGTGCCTGTACCAGTTTACATTTCCACCAGCACTATACAAGGGTTCTCCATTCTCCACATCCTTGTTAGCACTTGTAATTTTTTATCTGTTTGATAATAGTAATTCTAACAGATGTGAGGTGATACATTGTGGTTTTGATTTGCATTCCCCTGATAATTAATTATTTTGAGCACCTTTTCATATACCTGTTAGCTATTTGTATGTCTTCTTTGGAAAATGTCTATTTAATTTCTTGGCCCATTTTTTAATTGGGTTATTTGTATTTTTGCTATTGACTTATATGAGTTCCTTTAATATATTGGACATTAATCTCTTACTGGACATGTTCTCCCTTTTAGTAAGATGCCTTTTCATTTTGTTGATGGTTTTCTTTGCTGTGCAGAAGCTCTTTAGTTTGGATCATACAGTATGGCTTATTTCACTTAGCGTAATTCCTCAAGGTTCATCCTTATAGTGTGTGTTGGAATTTCCTTCCTTTTTAAGACTGAATAGTATTCCTCTGTGCATGCATGCATGCACACATTTTGTTTATTCATTTCTCTGTTGGGTTGTTTTCACATATTGGGTATTCTAAATAGTGCCTCTATGAACATGAATGTACAAATATCTGTTCAAGTCACTACTATTTTGGGTATATACCCAGAAGTAGAATTGTTTGATCATATGATGATTCTATTTTTCAATTTTGAGAAATTGCCATATTATTTTATACCATTTCACATTATCAGTAGCATTTTCTGACTATTCCAACAACATTTTATCCAATGGATTTTAGCATCAGTGGTATTTCTTGCCTGATCAATAACAAAATACCCTTATATGTGACACTCTGAGAGAAAAAATATTCCAATTAATTATAAAATGCATTCCAGTTTCAGAGAAGTTAAAATATGAAAAAAAAATGTGTATTTAGATTCAATGAAATGCAATAGTTAAATGTATCAAAACCTCCTCCAAGCCCTAACCGGTTTGGTTCAGTGGATGGAGCATCGGCCTGTGGACTGAAGGGTCCCAGGTTCGATTCCGTTCAAGGACATGTACCTTGGTTGCAGGCACATCCCCAGTAGGGGGTGTGCAGGAGGCAGCTGATCAATGTTTCTCTCTCATTGATGTTTCTAACCCTCTATCCCACTCCCTTCCTCTCTGTAAAAAATCAATAAAATATATATATTTTTAAAAACACCTCCAAAAATTGTTTTCTATGAATTACATACTTTATAACAATTTTTGGAAAACAGGTAAGTAAAGCTAGCTATTCATCATGAGCATATCAAAATGTCTTTCTCAAAATGTATTTTTATCTCATTTCTAAAAGAATGTGCTTCTGGGACAGTATTTTTTCTCCCAAACCTACCTTAGTGCATCTTAGTAACAATTTGGAATAAAAAAACCCATTGGACAGTAAACAATGTATCCCGGATTTTTGTTTCCATATGTTTATAATTTCTGATAAATGTGCTAATTAATACTTATTTCTCTTTGTTTTGTCTAAGGATTGTTCCAGTTTAGAGGAGTATAACATTGCTGCAGCATTACTCCCTTTGACCAGTGCTTTCTATAGGGTAAGTTTCATTAATCTATATATATATATAAGCTCATTATGATTTATATAAATGTATTCAGTACATGAATCCAGTATGTCTAAGATATATCTTTGGTTATATTTGTTATAACATTTATTGTATGCTATGTGTAGAAATTTTAATCTCTGATACTAAATCATCTAAAACAGAGCCACCCATTTCATCCCTGCTTCACTTTTTATAGCACTTTATACCAACTGAAATTATGTTATGTATTTATTTGTTTACTTTTGGGTGTTTTCCCCCACCACAGAAAGTAAATTCCATGAGGTTGGGATATTGTCTGTCTTACCTGATGTGATATTCTAATGTCAAACAGTAAATATTTGTTGAATGAATAAATGGACAAACGAAATAAATCTATAGGGGTGGAAATTAGAGTTTAACTTCATTGACAATGTCTATGAACCTTCTGAGAATTTTCTGGAATGTTTAGTGAATCTCATGATTCTGTCACTTACATTTATTACATTTCTCCTATCCATGTCTTTTCATAAAGAAATTAGTTTTATGGCAAATAAATTCAGCAAGTTCTTTTTATTCTCTCTTTTCCTGTGGAGAACTTATAAGAATTTAAATAGTTACACTCTGCACAGCACAGGTAATACATCCTTCTGAGATGTGCAGTGGGAAACAACACGCCTGTGGCCTCCAGGCTGACTCACTGCTGAGCCATACGCAGTAGCTTTGGGACTTCAACAGGGAACATGGAAGGACTTCCAGCATAAGTGACTCCATATTTTCATGGGTTTATTAAATATCCAGGTCTTGAGGCACCAGATGATGTGCCTCAGGTAGAGTCCTCACCATGAAAAGATCATACCCCTAGATGCTCGCAGTAGTCTTACTCTTTATTCTGCCTGTCCTTTCTATTTCATCCACCATTTCTAACTGATGAGGCCTAGCTACTTTCCTAGTAGCTAGTAGGTGCTCAAAAAGCATTTATTGATAAGACCAGTTTTCTAAAAACTCTATTTCAAATAGTATGTCCACAGTCTTGGAGTTAAAGGTCTTAACCTAAAGTTCTCCCTAATCAAGAGCTCTTTCTCTGCTGCCAAGCACTGAATATCCCTCTTTTTCCTACTTGCCCTCTTCTAAAACCGAAAGTGGAATTTATGAGGTTCACACTTTTGAGAACTGGGAAGTCACACTGAGCATGATCAGGAAACAAGGCTAAACCGCAAAAATGTCAACAAATGACTTTGGGTGTGGAACTAATGACATTGCTGGAGTTTGGACATCATCTTTTGGTCTTCCTGCCCAGCTTAAGTTCTTAGTTTTTTATCTCATTCCTCTGCTGGCATGGAGAACACTGTCACAAAAATAGGCCAGGCTCTCCTGCATCCTAAGCCACCTAGGAAATTTGCCTCTGTATCTCAGAGTAGCTAGATCACTTCAACCTATGTCTAATTAGCTTCATAGCATTTAAGGGTGCTCACATGGGCATTTGTTAAAGAAAATGACATTAAAAAAATTTCCCACTTCAACATCTAAGCTATTTTAAAAGATATTGTGCATAAATAAATAAGGAGGAACATAGGGAAAATAAGAATTGATAGTAGAAATCCAATTGCTCAAGTGACACAGGTCCCTTATGATTGGGGGGGGGGGGGGGGTTTGAATCATTTAACCATTTTACAATGTATATTAGTAAGGGTTTGACTCTGATAACAGAAACACCATAGTGGTATGAAGTAAGGAATTTATTATAGGGACCAGCCCTTACAGTGTTAATGGAAGCTGTGGGAAAAGCTTATGGAAGTCTTTGAATTAGGGCCTGAGGTCTCTGTAGGTCATCGGGACAGCAATCAGGAAGAACAGCTGGACATGACGCAGGGCGTTTTTGCTGTGACAGACTGGAATCTGTGCCTACCTCTTACGTCCTCCCACCTCGACAGTGCAGGTGACCTGCAAGAGAAGTAGCACTATTGGCCATGGAGCTGCGCATGCACCTGGCCCTGGACTAGGAAAAGCTGAAGGAATCCAGCAGGAACTGGAAGAGCTAGGAGCTCAGTTCCTTCTCCATGTCAACAAGGTGAACCAGCAGATCAGTGACAAAGTCTATGAACTCAAGCGCACCTGGCATCCTAAACTGACCTCCAGATGTATGGCTTGCTGCTTCATTTTTGCCTTCCAAATCTTGGACAACTTTCTCTGGAGCCTGAAGAGAATTCAGGAAAATATAGTTCTAGCTTAGCTTCGTTTACACATCACAAAACTACCACACTGTCTCTTTTAGTTTTATGGGAGTTGTTAATGCAATTAGTTAACAAGTTGGGCTAAATGCCATGGTGTTTCTCTGTATTATCAAACCTAACATACAGATGTATGTTTTAAGAGTGGGTTTACCAATTTAATTCTTTGTTGTTGGCTCGGGTTGATATGATTTGGTTTGGTTTGGCTTGATTTGTTTTGGGTGTGAATTAGGTAAGGTCCAGTCAGCAATCAGAAACACAGGTAAAACGAGCAGGGAAATTTTAATTAAGTAGCTTAAATTTTATTAAATAGTAACAGGATTAACTACTAAGAATTAAAGAGAATTCTATAGAATACAAGCATAGCAGGTAAAGGGAGCAGCTGGTACCTCTAGGCTCAGGCAGAGTCCCCAGGAAAGGAGAAAACTGGGAAGAGGGTCCTTCCCCCACAAAACTGAGAGCCAGACCTTGTTGGAGAGGTGCTACTGTGGCCAGTGGATGGCATGGAAATTCACGGAGGTGCCACATTCCAGGGCTGGCAAGCAGGAAACTGCCTACTGGAGTTCTGGCAAGACTTGCTAGGGATCCACTCACTAGGGTGCTAGTGAGACTTCACAGGAAGCCACTCTTTGGGGTACCACTGGAACTTGCTAAGTGGGGAGCATTTCTGGGTGCATGCCACAGGAGCCAGAAGGAAAAAGCACACCACTCAGACTTCAGTGTCGCTTCACTGCCCTGTACTGGCATAAGTGCACCGCTGGCCAAGGGGGACTGTTGGCAGGTCCAGCTCCTGTACCACAAAGCAGAGCAAAGAAAGGTAGATGTGGAGAAAAGAGCTCTGCATTGATAACTGACACGGGAGGTGTGGGAAGGGATGGGCGGGTCGTACTGATTCTTAGATGCTTTCTAAATTTCTGTCTTATGGGAAATTATTTCTGGGTCATATGCATTTTTTAATTCAGGAAAATCTGTAGATGTAAAGTGTTATCCTGGCCACTGACTGCAAATGAGCCGTTCGCATACTGCTCAGCCAGTATCAACTCCTGGCTCCTGCTCAGCCTGACTTCAAAGATTGGACTCAGCTGCTTGTCTTTTTAAAACTTACTTTAAAAGTATTTTAATAATATTTATTAGTATATTTTTTCAATGCAGCAAAAGTTTATTACGCATCTCAAGATACAGTTATTATGCCAGGCAATATATAGTGGGCAGCAGAGTGAATAAATCGTTTTCATGGCCAGTAGGAGCTTATATTACTCTTTCTAATATAGTAAGTAATTCCACCAACCAAATGGGCATTTTCTAAAATAAAAGTAATACATATACATGGTTAGAAAATTCAGATAATACAGAAAGATTCACAGTGCAAAATGAAAGCTCCCTTTCCCACCTCTGTCCCATTTCCTCTGTTGGTTATTTCTTCCTGGTTGGGAAAAATTGTGCATTTTTGCCAGAATATACAGATAAAATTACATTGTTTTAAACTAACGTTATCAAACCATTCACACTGTTTTCCTACCTTGCTTTTTTTCACTGAATAGTACATCTTGGAGACCCTTCCATATACCTAAAAAGGTACATAGCACATATACCTATTTCTTTTTAATGACTGCATGTATATTTTCTTTTTAATGAAAAGATCATGTACATATCCTTACCATTCTTATAAGAGCAGACCATTTCATTGGCCCAGATGAGCTATAAATCTTTTAGAGCTTTATTTATTATAAAAGATGTTCCACTTATAACATGATCTATCTTAGATGCTTGGGAATTGGTTATGGTTTTTCCCCCTACTGTTTTTTCTCACTTTTCTCTACTCATGCTTCTTTAACTTATGAAGCCTTCCTTGAAGATGGTGACTTAACAGCCAGTTTCAAATTCTTAGAATTACTCCCTGTTCCTCGGCAACCCCCAATATAATATACCTTTTGTCTCTATAAATTTGCCTTTTCTGGACATTTTATATAAATGGAATCATATAACATATGTTTCTTTATGTCTGCCTTCTTTTACTTAGCATTATATATATTTTATTCCTCACCCAAAGACACGCCCATTGATTTTAGTGGGAGGAGTTGGAGGCAAGAGGTAGTGGTGTCGGCGGGAGGAGAGGGAGAGAGAAAGAGAGAAACATCGATGTGAGAGAGAACATTGATTAGTCACCGTCCATATGTGCCTGGACCAGAGATCAAATCCACAATCTAGGTATGTGCCCTGATCAGGAATTAAACCCACCACCTTTTGACACATGGGATGATGCTCCAACCAACTGAGCCACACTGGCCAGGGCTGAGCATAATATATTTGATGTTTGCCTTGTTGGTAGATGATTTCCTTAGAACGATTAATTACTAATTAAGAATTTTCCACCCCCAGAGTGCTTAGGTCACCTTCTGTTTTATTTCAACTTGTATCTAATTCAAAATGTAATATATAATTAAACTAAGTGTATTTTCATAAATACATTAGGAAAAATGTGAAATGTAAAGCATTTCCCAGTTTGAAGAAATATATATTTTACATGTAAATAAAACTTAAGACCTAGTTATTGTATATTCAGGGTGGTACGATAGGAAAATAAGTTGGTCACTACCTGTAAAAAGTCATTTGTGTAAACTAGCTTAGTTAATCAAAGAAGCAGAAAGTAAACATTAAAGCACAGAGAACCACAGAATTTCCTGAGCCATCTCCTGAGCGATGACCTTCCTGCCACCGGGCTCTAGCAATAATTCTGCCCAACCCCTGCCTTCCAAAATGAACAAACTAAAATCTATTTATCTGTGTCTTTCTTGTGTAAGCCTGTGTATCTAACAGAACATGGTAAAAAAAAAAGTCCAGAGGAAGGTGATAGAAATAATAATGATAGCTAGTATCATATTTATGATATTGTGATTGCTACTAATTAATAAATGATAAGAGAGTTTCCTAAAAATCTACAGAAGAGGAAAAGAATTTTATTGTTCTTAGATGTCATGATCTGGGTACATTGTATTTCCTACAAAAGGTCTCAAAGGATTACATTTTTTGACACATACACAAAAAAGGAGAGTCTTTTTTCATCTTTTTTTTTTCTGCTGTAAAATCAAATACTAATCTTAAAAATAAGTCAGCAGAAAAATGTTTGAGAGTGAAGACAGGCATCAACACTGGGCTGAATCCAGATTTGGCCTGGAAAAGAGATGAATGTGCTTGTTCTTGCAGATGCCTCTGGCACAGCAGAATTTTAGAATGGCCAGAGGAATGGCGTCTTGCTTTTATTTCCTCCCTTCATTTCTTTTCTTGTTCTTTAGTACAAGTTAGCATTCCATTCCTTTCTCCTCTGTTTCCTCACAGCCTCTTCTTGCTTCCCTCACTTTTTCTTTCCAGCTTTAAATGGCTGCTCTGTTCCTAATACCTGGAAAACCTCTGCTTCTGAGAAACTGAATTATTATACTTGGTTTAGAGTTGCTGTTCTTCATTAATATTAGTTTGTGTTCACTGTTTAAACTAGTGCTATAAGGCAGCTATAAAGTGATTTACTCCAAAGATCTAGAATGCCCTAACTGGTTTGGCTCAGTGGATAGAGCATCAGCCTGCAGACCCAAAGATCTAGAATGGATATTAACTATTGTGTTTTTCAGTGAAGAATTACAAGTATTCGTTAAATATTTTTCTAGATTTTTCAACTTCTTTCATATTATGGTCAAAGGTTTGGGGCCCTTTGGTTTATTCTTCAGAAAAGAAGGCAGCCTACTCCAACTCTGGTTCTTTCTCTATTCCAAAAGAAATTTAGCATAATTCAGTTCAGTTGGCATTGAACTACTAAAATGCCCCAAGTGCTAGGAATGAAAAGTGAATGAGTCAGGATCTCTGCCCTTGGGGAGTGCACACACTTACAGAAAAAGGTAGTTTAGTAAAATAAATTACAACATAAGTGTTCGAAACAGATATAATATATTTTAAATACCTTTATTCCTGGCGCAACAAGGAACACTGCAAAGAAATTGTCACATTTGTGCCTTGAAAGATAAAATAAGCATTTGTCTTATAGGTGGGATGAGATGGGGAGTGGGTAGGCAGGGAAGGCATACATATTCCAGACAGAGAAGACACCAGGGATCCTTACTGGAGTTGTGGTTGGAGACGGAGGCAGGAAAAACGGTAGTATGTGGCTAGACCATGCAGGGCCTTGTGTGCCATGTCAAGGAAGTTTAATAATGTATACCTAGCAAGGAGTTTTTACTTCTGCACTCACACTTTTAAAAAAAAAATGATTTAGATAAAGTAATAGCAAAAACAAGATTTAAAGGAATGTGGTAACTTATAAGTGATCATCAGGCTATTTTAGTAATAATTAATATTTAAAGCTTTCTCTATTAGACTGTCAACTTTCCATGCTTTCCTGGGCTCATTTCTTGTTCTCTCCTCTTTTCGTTTTTTTCAGAGCCCTCTCTCTGTTATTTCTTCTGCTTCAGCCAGTCTTACAGCATCCTTCAACATTAATATACATGAAAACTACACAAATCAAGAGACTTTTATTAATGTTATAGAGGAAGTTGTTAGTCACAAGGATAATTTGTTACCAGCAATTAACCTTCAACCTCAAGATTTATTATCAATTTCCAATCAAAACTGTTAACCCCAATTATTCTCTGAGAAATATCCACCTTGAAGGAGGGACCTGCCATTTCTTCTAGATTATTGTGTAACAGAGTGGAGTTTGAAGGACAAATTACCATTCAATGTGGCAGTCAAACCAGATGCTGGGGAACAGGAAGATGGTCTGACTTGACTCTCTTCTTAGTTTTTAATATTTGTTTTTGTGTTCTGGAATTTGGTGCCTTAAGGGGGAATAGTGTCTGTATACTAAGAAATTGAGAGAATATGGTGTGAGTACAATTATTGTAAAGGGTGGTTTATATACTAAGAAAATACCATAATCTTGGTTATATAAAGTCCTCAGCTAAATTCTAGACATTTTTCATAAGTGCTTTGGGCAACAGCCTAATTTTAAAAGGAGAGTTATAGATGCAGATTTAAAATATGTATGTGGAATAGATTGGACACCATTTTAAAAAATATTCTTGAAAAGGTCCTGCATAATGATGGTGTGTAATTGCTTTCTTTTACCCAACTTAGTTTCCCCACTAATATTGGCTAATTTGTTTAATATGGTTCACACCAAACCAAAGGTTACATATAGCCTCTTATGTTGTATGTGATCTAGACAGAACTACAGAAGCAATTTTCTGTATTTTCCCAATGTCACTACAGCCCAATTAGGAATAGGACATCCATAAGACCCTATCTATAAACTGTCATGTGACTATGACAATTACTAATATATTAATGTTTATTTTAATACTAGAGGCCCAATGCACAAAATTCGTGCAAGAGTAGGCCCCGGCTGCCTTGGCCATTGCGGCCCCAACCCCGCCCAACGGTCATTACGGAAGGTCGTTCCACCATCCGGTCTAATTAGCATATTAGCTCTTTATCATATAGGATAACTGTTATGGCTATTTGCCATAGAAAGAAATTAAATTAAAGAATAATAATACTTTTATTGAATACATCTAACATACTAGAACTATGCTAAATGCTTTATATGCATGGTTTAATAATTACTATTAATAACATTTTTTAGATATAATCATTTTTTTTTTTAGTTCTTCTTTAAGACATAGTCTGACTTCTTCTCATCTAAGACTTGGGCGTATCTGAAACTCCAATATCTAGGCTTCAGAAAACAAGGTGTAAGCTCATGAAACAACTTTTTCCCTCATGAATTTTCTAATACATTATGGTTTTGATTTGTGTACAGAATTCACTATGAAATTTTTTAAACAACTTTTTTACCCACAAAGATATTATCAGAGTGAAAAAAGTAAGCCATACTCAAAGCCATTTTTACTTCTTAAACCTCCAAAAGCCTTTTCATTCTTTTTAATAATTTATTAGCATCATATATTATATGTAATATCTGATGAAACATATAATAATACGTTATATTATTAACATGTGCTGAGCTGTACTTTGTAAGGCATAATGGGGTAATGGACGATCCCAGTCACCACAAGCATCACCAAGACTGTGAGCTGATTTCCAACGAGGAATTACGTTAGTTCTGAGCCATCCATTGTTTCATGCAAGGTTCCCCTCATGATTAATTCAGGTTATGAAATAAAATTTTTCTTGTGGAGAGTTAACTGATTTTAGTGCAATCAAATCTTTACCCACTTCTCTAGAGCTACTTCTCTAGAGCTACTTATACTGACCTTCTTAGACAATGTGTGTTTTATGATTCAAATAACATTGATTTATATTTAAGATACATTTAAGGGAAATTTTTAATTATACTCATTTAAAAATAGAGATCAATTAAATTTTTGTCTGATACTGTCTTTTTTAAATAACTAATGAGTGTTATAGTCTCCTGGGAGGAAGAAGCCCTGTGCCTCCTACAGGGAACCTGTGTCACCCGCAGCCACCATATGAGCTGCAGACCTCTCTCCCTCTCCCTTCCTCTCTGAAATCAATAAAAAATATATACATTAAAAAACATTGACTGTTCTCGAAGGCATGAGATCGCTGAGTCTGACATTTGGCTCCTTACCTCCCCCTTCACTCTGGTCCTGGAGTAATGGGAAGTGGCAATAAATAGAACCCGGGTGTCTAACCTGAGACCTTTAAGGAATTGCAGCTATGTGAGTGCAACCCCTAGTCACTTGTTTAAAGGGAGTGGGTGGCAAGAGTTCTTGTTACATTTTTATACAATTGGATCTGGTCATACTCTTAGAGACAAGGAGCTGCACATCTTTCCCAATAGATTTGTAATTCATTTTGAGTCAATTACTTCAGCAATCATTTAAGTACTTACTATGTATAAGATGAGGCAGGGATGGTGATGATGATGGTAGTGGGAGTTGAAGTATACTACTATAATGCATGAACGATGTTTCTATCTCTTTCCCTTCTTCTCTGTCTTAAAAAATCAATAAAATTGGTATCTCTTTCTCTCTTTGTCCTTTCCTCCTTCCTCTCTCATAAACAAACAAACAAACAAACAAATAAATAAATAAGAACTGTAGCCTGGCCAGTGCGGTGTCAACCTATGAACCAGGAGATTGCAGTTCAATTCCCAGTTGGGGCACAAGCCCCAGTCCCTAGTGGGGGGGTGAGGGGGTGGTACGAGAGGCAGCCAATCAATGATTCTCCTCACCATTGATGTTTCTATCTCTCTCCCTCTCTCTTCCTCTCTCAATTTTTTTTAAAGAACTGTATTAAAATTTTCACAAAAATAAGATGCCTATATGGAAGTGCTTATCAATGGTGCCATGCTAAATTACTTCACATATTACAACATCTGCTGAAATTATGCAATTTTACAACTCTGTGACTCAAGATATTGTGTCCCGGTTCATAATTCTTGTTCTTCCTCATGGTTACAATCAAAATTTTACTGGCTTCATCCGGATACCTGTGAATTTTGTGGGAATTTTTCTATAAAATAACAAAGGTACTAATTCAGAATTCTCATAGATTAACAAATAATGAAGAGGTTTGTTTTTGCTCAAGCAAGTCCTAGAATGCTCTTTCTGAAGTGATCTCTGGCTGCCATTTACATTTTTGCTGTCTCTCGAGTTAAGGAGATTATTTATTTGTGTTGGGATGGATTTTTTAATCTCTGCTAAGTGATTGATTTCCCAATTGCATGTTTGATGACTTGACTCATTTTTTTTTTTATTAATTCTCACCCGAGGACATATTTTCCATTGATTTTTAGAGTGAAAGGGAGGGGGAGAGACAGAGAGAGAGAGAGAAACATCAATATGTGAGAGATACATTGATTGGTTGTTTCCTGAACACGCCCTGATTGGGACCAGGATCAAGCCTGCAACCAAGGTACATGCCCTTGACCGGGATCGAACCTGAGACCCTTCAGTCCAAGGGCTGACGCTCTAACCACTGAGCAAACCAGTTAGGGCTTGACTCATTTTATAAAGATCTGTGGTGTTACAAGGAAAGATGTGCAAAAAGAGCACATTTTGTTTTGTGTGTTTTTCCTTACAAAACAAATTTATTTGTTTAATTGGTGTGCAGAGACTACACTTGGCCAAAGCTAAAATCTGTTATCTTCCCCATCCAAAAAAGTTAACTGAAACTGACATGACTTCTGGGAAGCACACTGCAGCTGACATCTGGGCGTGCCCGTGCAAAGTGTTATCATGAGAGATGGGTCCACCAGGACTGGAATGTGAATCCTCTAGAAGGATTGAGTAAAAATAGTTATCTGGACTATATCACCTTTTTGGAATTAGTACATTTTACATTTTTTACAGCATAACTCTCTCTGTAGTGGAATGCTGGATCACAATTGGTGGTTACTTGTTTTTCTAGCATAGCTACATGCTGTTTCAGTGGCTCCATCCCAATGTTTTAAAACCTGGACCATACATTTGAGAATTACCACCCAGCCCCCTGCAGCATGCCCATTTCGGTGCTCTGGAAAATTTTTGTGATTGTAGTATAATTTACCCTTAGGTGCCAGTGCTGTGCAGAGAACATCCTCTACAAATGCAGACCTTATTTAATCAGTGCTTCAATTCTGCAACTTCTTGAAAGGGGAGAATTTTTAATCATGGAGTAACCCCAATTTATTCATTAATAGTTTCCTACCTACAGCCCCAAAATTTTGTTTGCATTAGAATTATAATGCTAAACTATTTTTCCATCTCAATAAATCTTCAAATTTTTGCCAAAAAAAATTGCTTCGATTCATTTATATCTTTTATCCATCATCCTGTTTTTCTTCTTAGTCTTGCAAAACTGAGATTCTATATACAAAAATGTTTTAGGAATGCTTACTATGCTATAAAAGGCAACAGAACTTTAGGATCTTTATGTTTACTTATGATTGACATGTGCATAATCTTAAAACACCATTGACCCCAGGTCTTTTTGTTTTCCTTGGTGAGCACTTGCCAATGGCAGTAAAAGGATTAAGACAAGCATCTCACAGGATGGATTAGACAAATTATAAATATTTCCTATTCCTTTTCCTCCTTAAATTTGAAAATCATCATCCTTCTTGTTATCTACATCATTGATTAAAATGTTGGAAAGGGCAGAACATCATAGCAGTCCTCTTGACACTTCCTTTTGGGATAGTCTCAATCTACTTAGTCATTAGTTGTGGAAGGTAATTTAGATTCAAATTACAGAATGCCTAGAAGTCATGTTAAGGAGTTTAGACTAATATTATTCTTGACACTCACAGCAAGCAATAGCATACTCTGGAACAGGCAGTGACGTAATTGTGTTCCAGAATCATACAGCAGGGTAGATGTTGGAGAGGACTGAGAGCCTAGAGGGACAGAGGCCACTTAGTTAGGCTAGCATAACAGACAGGCGTTGATTAGAGTTCTTTAAGAGGAGATCCACATGGACTGTTGTCTGTAGTATGATCTGCTTTTAGCAAGGGTTACAAACTAAATGCCTACTGATGCCAAACAGGAATGCAGATGAGCCAAGCAGGCCAAAGGAAGAGCTGCAATGTGGTGAGGTCACCAGGCAGGGACGCAGGAATATTGTTAACACATCTCAATTTTTCAAGAAAAGCTGGAAACTTCGCTTTTATATAGAACTAGAGGCCCGGTGCACGAAATTCATGCATGGGTAGGATCCCTAGGCCTGGCCAGTGATCAGGGCCAATCAGGTTCCCCACCTCCCAGCCTCCCCCCCGCTGCCGCTGGTTGCCCACCATGTTCCGTGCCACTCCATGGTGGTCAGCAAATGTCATAGTGAGGGGTCGAACTTCCAAGGGGACAATTTGCATATTAGCCTTTTATTATATAGGATAGGCTGTCTTCATTTTTAAATGTTGCCTTAATTTTTAAAAAACTCTAGACAACCAAAACCATACATATCTGCAGCCAGATGGAGCTAATAGGATGCCAGCTTTACAAACTGTAGCTTTTAGCTTCTTCTGGTTGTGAATTCTTATTGTGTGATGTAGTGGGGAAAGGCCTAAGGATAGGACCTTCATTGAGGTACATCTTGATAACATTTAGGAAAGAATGGAAAATGCAGAACTCACACCTCTTTATGGGTAGCAAAAGCAAAGATTTTATTAACCGCTTGTCCCTAAAGAACACTTTATAAATAGATTACTCTTCTAGTTTCATTTTGCTTAGGTAGTGCTGTTTCCTTCTTATTAGTCAGCATTGTTGGCATTTTTTAGAAATCATAGTTATGATGGAGACTTGTGGAGGAGCTGCTGAATTACAGAATAGGTTATTACAGCAGAAAATAAATTGTGTGGTGCTATAAATACTCGACTCTGTGACTCAGCAAATTCCCTTTATGTCCAAAGGGAAACATCTTGTCCCTAACTCATGAGGTCTGTTTTCAATTTCTGCAGCTTTGCCGTTGTCCCCATTTGTCACTGATAGATTTTCACATGATGTGCGAGACATAAAGATAAAGAGCAGCCACTTTCAGGGGAGATTTAAGGATTGGGGAAATGAAGCCGGGGAACCTCTGTCAGAGGAGTGCTTCAGTATTGATGGCAGGGGATTACCAGGAGTCAGAGGACCATCTGGAATGACTGTGAGAAATTAGATGGTTTTAGTATACTCTTGGGTGATGTTTCCCACTAATAAAATTAGAATAAAAATTGTAATGTTAGAAGGGAAACCCTTGGAAAATATGCAATTAGCCATTTTAGAATTCAACAAGCATTTTATGCGTCTCAAGTACCCACCCATGCTTAAGATACTTTAGACATTGGAGTTGTTGCCAAGATGTGCCAGACATGGTCTCTGCCATCAAAGGCTATTAGGAGAGAGACTATACGTACACAAAAATTTTAATTATTTATGTTTAATTTATTATATTTCAATGTTTCATTTTTAGAACCTAATAAATTGTTAGTCTTGTAAAAAGTATTTATTACCAACTCTTAATGAGCATGCAAAAATAGAAATAATATAGGAGCTGATTTCATATAATACAATGTCTTATGTAACAGTATATTATTTTAAAAGCCCCTCTCTACCTTGATCACTTTTGTTGTAATACAAATCCCTTTATTGCATTTATATTTTACCATATTGGCAACTGAAATCTACCCAAAGCTGCTCTATCTTATATATAATTCTGAGAGAGGTTCTAACAGGTCATTTCAGCACATTCTTGAGCAAAAATAGTCCTAAATTTAAAAACAGAATGAAATAATTATTAGAGAAGTATAAACAGAGTTCTGTATAAGATGTACCTTAGTCTGTTTGGGCTGCCATAACAAAATACCATAGATTGGCTGGCTTCAACAACAGATATTTATTTCCTCATGGTTCTGGAGGTTAGAAATCTAAGATCAATGTTCCAGCCAACTTGGTTTCTGGTTAAGGACTCTTTTTCTGGCTTGCAACCACCTTCTTGCTATGTCCTCACATCTCTCTTCCTCATTGCATTGCATATATGCTCTGGAAAACGGGGAGCTGGGGAGGAGTGCCCGCTGTCTGGTATCTCTCCTTATAAGGGCACTAATCCTATCAGATCAGAGCCCCACCCTTATGTCCTTATTTAACTTTAATTACTTCCTTCAAATACAACCACACTGGGGGTTGGGGCTTCAACATATGAAGTTTGGGGGACACAGATTATAACAGATAGGAAATAGAGAGGGAACAACCAGGGGAGACATGTTGAAGGATTTAGCATTTGAATTGGCCCTTGTAAAATGTGTACAGTTTTAACCATTAGAAATTGGAAGGCGAGATTCCAAGTGGAAGAAATAGCTTAACCAGTGTCATGGCAGTTAGAAAGCAAAGAGTATGTTCAGCACACAGAGCATTTAGCTCTTTCCCCTGCAGGGTGGCATCCACACAAGTGACTAATGCTCAGGAAGTCGAGAAAGAAAGGATGTGGCCAAATTATTTAGTACCTTATAAAACATCGCTTTCTGGTTCCAGCACTGCTCTAACTAGCTCTGTGACTTTGGTTATGTTCCTTTACTTCTGTGTGTCTTAGCATCCCCCATGTGTCAATGAAAAAATTAAACTTTCTCTGAGGTTTCTTTTCACTTAATGAGTCTGTACTTCAAACAAGTGACTCAAGTTTAACAAGGGATGTATGTTTGTGTGTGTCTGTATACGTTCACATTTGTGCTCTCACATTTTTACAAGTATTTGATAATAGGCAGAAAAAATCTTCTGCGAATTATGTATGTTGAATTTGAATTTCTCCACCTCTGCATGAATTGGAAACCTTTTTCTGCATATGCCAAGGACCCAACCTGGACCTCCCAGAAGAGTTGACCCAGCATATTGGGGAAATACGTGGTTTCCCAGCCTTGTTCAGTTCCTTTTCCAGCTTCAGTAGGCTTCTTACTTCTTTCTTGCATCAGACTTCCAATTCCCTCATGACTGTTTTTTCTGGCCTTTTAAGGAAACTTAATCTTCAAGCTGTCTTTCATATTCAGTAGCAGCCAGTTGGATAAAGGTATTCTCAAGCCTGCAAGGATATTTACTCTTTAGTAGGAACTAGGCCTTAAACTATAAGAATGACACCTGAATAATTAAATTCTGGACATTAATAAATGGACATAGTGGCGAGAGAGTGGGGGTGGTGAGTGGATTTTGTGGTGTTCCTGAAAGTCTTACAAGTAGAAAGTGATCCCCTGGCCCTTCAACCATCTCTGGTCCTAGAACATACAACTTTACAGCTATTTCTTCTTAGCCCTGGACCCGTCTTGGTTGATTTTACCCAGATAATTACTGCTATTTACTAACTGTCTAGAATTAGATAATTCTAGGTATAGTGGTGGGCTTACCCATGCAAACACTTGGATAACTTTGAATCAATAGATGAATCTTCCTGGGAAATAGCTACCAAGTCAACAGCTTGTTCTTCATTCTAGAGCAGTGGTTCTCAACATTGGCTGCACATTAGAATCACCTGGGAATCTTTAAAATCCTGATTTCTGCGCCTCATCCTGGAAATTCTGTTTCTTTGTTATGGGGTGGCGCCACAACATTAGTAACAAAGAAACAGAATTTCTGGAGGGTGAGGCCCAGAAATCAGGATTTTAAAAAGATTCCCAGGTGATTCTAATGTGCAGCCAAGGTTGAGAACCACTGTTCTAGAGTCTCAGTTTTAATGAATCTTTCCAAAATAAATGAGAAACAGGAGAGCTAAAGTTGAACAAGAGCTGTTCTCCTCAAAAGCGGGGCATATTTCCTTTCAAAATATACATTTTCATCGCTTCTCGGCCTTTTGGCTAAGATCAGGTGCAAAATATACATTTTCTTCTCCTACTATATATAGTCAGCTTATAATACTAAGTTTTCTTCTCAAAAATAGGATGGCCAACCTCTGTCAGATATACGTCCGAGTCAAGAAGGTTATCTTCAAAAAGAACTTAAGCTAGGAGCTTAGGTGACTCATCTGAGAATATTCTATCATTCAGAAAGTTTTCAAGGTCCAACCCCGGTATTTAGTGCTCTGTGGCCTCCACTTTGCACAGGCACCACCTTAGTGAATCATACAGGCTGTCTGTCACTCATTCTCGGAAGACCACAGTTTCAAAATAAAACCCTTAGAAAATGTAGGCACAGAAGTAACAATTGCAGTTACTTCACCCATGGTAGATTGTATCATGGATGCAACCTATAATTTGAGTCTTTATTTGTCCTTTGACTTAAGTTTTTGAGTCAAAACTTCAGTGAAATTCAGAAATTTAGGCCCCAAGATGTTGATTATGTTGTTTATGGAAAATGCTTTCAAGATTTACTTGGCTTTCCATAATTCTAACAAAATAATTTAATTTTTCATTGTCTCTGGAAAAGTTGAGTAGCTGGAAAGGAAGGAAAAGATGTACTACAAAATTATAATTCAATAGTACTGTGGTTTCTGCTTTCATCTAGTAAGAACTGAAAATCGCATAAAGAAAATGTTCATTTTTATCAGATTATTTACTTGGTAATCAAATTCAAGTGAATAATTTACTTAAATCAGAGCTTGTGTTTTTCCTCTAGATTCTTTGTCATTAGAACAGTCCCTAAGATAGTGATAACATCATCCAAATCAGAGGATTTAAACTCTGAGGTTTACCCACACAGGAAAGAAAAGTGCTCTTCCAGGGGATACACCTTTGTCTTGTTAACCTAATAATATAGAATTGACTACTACATACAGGACATCTAGAGCTAAATGGTCGTAGCCAGCTTTCCAGGTGCCTGGCCTGCCTCGCTAACCCTGCAGATCCCCAAACTGCTTCCTGCTCCTCAGGCAGGTGCTGATGTTTTCCAGCGACATCCATGACTTCCCTCAGGGGCCTTGGCTGTTGTGCTGTGACCTTGTACAGCCAGGCCACTGCTCCCACTATCTCCTTGAGCCGCTGGTTTCTAAATACATATTAAGTGCCAGTGAGATTCCATTTCATCTAAGTTGTCAATATTGTTGACATAAAGTTGTTCATAATATTCCTTTATGATCCTTCTAATATCTATGGAATCTTTAGTAATGTTACCTCTCATTCCTGATACTGGTAATTTTGTCTTTTTATTTTTATCAGTCTGGCTAGAGACTTGTTGACTTTATTAATTTTCTCAAAGAACTGGCTTTGGCTTCATTGATTTTCTTTTTTATTTTTTGTTTTCTATTTCATTAATGACTGTTTTTAATCTTCATTAATTTCTTCTGCTTGCTTTGACTTTATTTTGCTTTGATTTTTCTAATTTCTCTAAGTATAAGCTGCGGTCATTGATTTAAAACCATTCTTCTTTTCTAATTCAGGCGTTTAGTGCTATAAATCTTCCCCAAAGTATTGCTTTAATGGCATCCCAAAAGTTCTGACATGTTTTAATTTTTTTTTCATTTAGTACAAAATACTTCCTAATTGCCCCCTTTTATTACTTCTTGGATCCATGAATTATTTAGTTTCCAAAATTATTTGGAGATTTCCCAGATATAATTGATTTATAATTTAATTCCATTTTGATCAGAGAATATACTTTGTATGATTTGAATAATTTTAAATGTATTAAGACTGATTTTATCACTCAGAATGCAGATTGCCTTGGTAAATGTTTTGTATACATGTGAAAAGCATGGGTAGTTTGCTATTGTGCAATCAATGCCAATCAGGTTAAGTTAGTTGATATTGTAATTCAAGTCTAATTCTGCTTCCATTTCTATTTATTATTTAGAGATTGTAATCTCTCTTTAATAGCTATTAAAGATAATATAGTTGTATATTTATTTCTCCTTGCATTTCTATCATATTTCATTCGTGTGTTTTGAAGCTCTTTTATTTGGTACAGAAACACTTAGGGTTTATGTCTTCTTGATTAATTGGCTCTTTACCATTATGAAATTACCTTTACTTGCAGTAATATTCTTTGTTTTGAAATCTAAATTATCTTCTGTAAGCATAGCCACACCAGCTTTCCATCCTTTCTTTAAAATAAACCTTTATTTTAGAGTACTTTGACATCTACGAAAAGTTACAAAGATAATATAGTTTCCAAGTGTTCTCAACCCAGTTTCTCCTATCATCAACCTTTTAAAATATATTTTATTGAAATATAACTCACATACCATACAATTCATTCATTTCAAGTATACAGTTTAATGGGTTTTAGTATATCCCCTTCCACTACAATCAGTTTTAAGGCATTTGCATGATCACAGAATGAAACACCATACCCATCAGCTGTCACCACCCATTTCCCCCATTTCCCCCATTCCCCAAGCTCTAGGCCACCTCAGTCTACTTTCTGTCTCAATGGATTTGCCTATTCTGGACATTTTAGATTCTTTCACTTCATATAATGTTTTCAAAGTTCATCCATGGTATAGTATGTATCAGTACCTCATGTCTTTTTAATTGCCATACTATAGGCCCGATGCACGAAATTAGTTTAAGGGGCTCGGCTCTTGCAGCCGCATCTTCGTCCAGAATGATGTCCAGAAGGTCGTTCGACTGTCCGGTCTAATTAGCATATTATGCTTTTATTATTATAGACTAGGAGCCCGGTGCACAAAGATTCATGCATTGGGGGTGGGTCCCTCAGCCCGACCTTCACCCTCTCCAATCGGGGAGCCCTCAGGGGAGCCCTCTCCAATCTGGGAGTTTCTGTCTGTCTTTGCAATCATATGAGCGAATTGTCTGAGATCCCCAACCCAGTTTGGTTTGTTGCTCACAGAATAATAGAGGCTTTTTTTTTCTTTGCTTCATTGGTGGAGATTTCCTGGAAGTTTTAGGATATCTCCCCTTTAATTTTTCCTAGTCACTCTGATTTTACTTATATCTCTCACCTTTGCTTTCCCTCCATTCCCCACTGCAACAGTAACTTGCTCCAGGCTCACTTTGCTCTAGTGTCTAGGACAGCAGTTCTCAACCTGTGGGTTGTGACCCCTTTGGGGGTCGAATGACCCTTTCACAGGGATCGCCTAAGACCATCGGAAAACACATATATAATTACATATTGTTTTTGTGATTAATCACTGTGCTTTAATTATGTTCAATTTGTAACAATGAAATTGGGGGTCACCACAACATGAGGAACTGTATCAAAGGGTCATGGCATTAGGAAGGTTGAGAACCATTAGTCTAGAAGATCTGCTGCCACCAGAACTACAATTCCCAGCATTCCTGGTGCTCCCCAGGCTCTGGGCTTCTGCTTCAGGTTCTGGGGCTGCCACCAGAACTACTATTCCCAGAATGCCTGGTGCTCCCCGTGCTCTTGGTTTTCCCTTCCTGCTCTGTCTCTGTCCCTGTCCCACGGCCTCCCACTCTCTGCCAAGTCCTCCAAGCCACCAGCTCTCCCTCTCTGCTCTCCGTCTGGTGGCTTGGGAAGCCAAATTCCCCAAGCTGCTCCACTCTCTGCCGGCTCTCCCGCTCTGCTCTACGCCTGGCACTTGTGTATGCAAATTAACCTGCCATCTTTATCAGGTTAATTTGCATACTCACTCCTGATTGGCTGGTGAGCATAGTGGAAGACGGTCAATTTACATGTTTCTCTTTTATTATATAGGATAATCCTACATTGTACATATATATATCACATTGTGTTCACCAGTTGATGAACATTTGGCTTGTTTTCATTATTTTTTATTGTGATATAATTCATAAAATTCACTCTTTTAAAGTGTGGAAAGGGCTTTTCCTTCTCTAAGTAGTGTGGGGTGCCAGCTTTATCTGATCTTTAATTTTTGTTATTGCTTATGAATACATTTTATGACTTCTAAAATTTTATTAACATTACTGATCTAGGGTTCTCTCCTTTCTCATTCTTTTGTTCTTATATATTTTTAAAAAATTTCTTTGCTCTCATTTCAGTGGGGTTTAGAGATCAAAGAATATTCAGTCTGCCTCATTTAATTTTTTTAAATCTCTTAAAATTATTTTTGAAGAAGCAAAACAAACTATTGAAAATTCTCCCTGGCTGATGTGGCTCAGTTAGTTGAGTGTTGTCCCATGCACCAAAAGGTCACTTATTTCTCTCTCATCTCTCTCCTCTCCTCTCTCTCTCTCTCTCTCTCTCTCTCTCTCTCTTCCTCTCTGTCTCCCTTACTTGCCTCCATCCCTCCCTTCCTCTCTCTTTAAAATAAATGTTTTTTAAAATTCTGTTACCTTTACTTCATTTTCATTTTGCCTTTTTCCTCCCAGTCTTTGTGTACTTCCAGACATAATCTTAGCATATTTGATTTGTTTTCTGAAATGTAGCATAAACAATTCATTCATAAGTACATCACCATAGTAACCACTTTAATGGCAACATAATTTTCTTCTGTATTAACAATGTACTTAACCTTTCTTCTCTATAGCTAGACATTAAAATTGGTAACTTTGGAGAGGGGCATAGTTATTAAAGATAATGCTGTAATAAACATTTTTGTTGAGCTTTTGGGCCATTTGCAAGCACACATAGTGAGAGCTGTGACTCACCAAATTCCTCCATTTCCTGTGCCAGGACCCACAATTCCTTTCTCCTGCTGCTCCTTTTGCTCTGACACCTCAGAGAAAACACCTTGTTATGTATCTACTAATCTTTTTTGCTGATTATGTTCTGCCAGTTTACAGTGCTGTTACAAGCAACATTATTAGGTTCATCCGCCATCACATGTGGAGTTCCTGTCTCTTCGTATAAGATCATAGGGACTTTGTAGACAGGGATCCCATAGGGTTTGGTATTGAGTTAATGAAAAACACAAGTTTCCCGTAAACACATATGGGTAGACTTTTTTGGTTTGTTTCTAAACAGGTTTAAGAATAGTTAAATCAAATATATTTTTTAAATCCATGATTTCATAAAAATATGAATAAGAAACTAATTGGTCATCTGTGATAGATGCTAAAAAACAACTTTTTAAAAAAATCTGATAAATGAAGGGATAAAATCATGTATTTATCTTGCTTTCTAATACAGACTATTTCGGTCACTAAATAGTTGATGAAGGCAAGTTTCTCTTTATAGAAATATCCCAGCTAATAAGTGAAGTAATGCTAGAATGAAAATATCACTATTTTATTACTCCTAATGATTAATGAATCTGAGCATTGACCATCAATAACCTTTAACATCACAGCACAAGAGACAACCAGAAGTGACTTGGTATTCTTGCCAAACAAGCCTGAATCTGATCAAGGCTCTAGATCAGTGATGGCGAACCTATGACACATGTGTCAGAGGTGACACTCGAACTCATTTTTTTGGTTCATTTTTCTTTGTTAAATGGCATTTAAATATATAAAATAAATATCAAAAATATAAATCTGTTTTACTATGGTTGCAAATATCAAAAAATTTCTATATGTGACACGGCACCAGAGTTAAGTTAGGGTTTTTCAAAATGCTGACACGCCGAGCTCAAAAGGTTCACCATCACTGCTCTAGATCCAACTACCAATTTGCAGTAAATACAGAGGCTAAAAAAAAAAATGCCACATTAACTGCGTTGCAGTTAGCAACCATCAGACTGATGGAAACTCTGTTGGACAAATGATTCAGTTTCTTTACCAAACAGATTGCAGGTGGGGCAGGGAAGACAGGCAGACAGATTGGTAGATGGTAGAGAAACCTATAGATTAAAACTGACCTCACCAACATGAATGAATAGTGACATATGGACCTTATTTGAGTCCCTCCTAAGTCAAACTATTTATAAAAAATAATAAAAATAATTTTAAAACCAGAAAAGCTTTTTAAACACAAGAATTAAAATTTAAACATTGACTAGATATTTTATATTAACCCTTTGCACTCCGAACCATTCTAGACATTGGCTACCAGCTACTCGACGCTACTTTGCGGCGGAAACGTGCATTTACAGACCCTCGTATTATTTAGTATAATTTTGGAACCAAGTAACGTATTATAATGATACTAGAGGCCCGGTGCACAAAAATTTGTGCACTGGGGGGGGGCGGTCCCCCAGCCTGGCCTGTGCCCTCTCACAGTCTGGGACCCCTCGGGAGATAACGACCTGCTGGCTTAGGCCTGCTCTCGGGTGGCAGAGGGCAGGCCCAATCCCTAAGTGCAGCCCCTGGTCAGGCTCAGAGCAGGGCCGATTGGGGAGTTGAGTTGGGGCGCCGCCCCGTCATGCACAGAGCAGGGTGGATCGGGAGGTTGCAATGCCACCCTCAGTCACACTCAGGGTAGACTGATTGGGGGGTTGGGGCACCGCCCCCTGTTACACTCAAGGCAGGGTCAATGGGGAGGTTGCGGCGTCACCCCCTGTCACGCACAGAGCAGGGCCGATCAGGGGGTTGGGGCGCTGCCCCATGTCACTCACAGAGCAGGGCCAATCGGGGTTGGGGCGCTGCCCCCTGTCACTGACAGAGCAGGGTCCATCAGGGGGTTGGGGCGCTGCCCCCTGTCACTCACAGAGCAGGGCCCATCAGGGGGTTGAGGAGCTCCCCGCTGTCACTCACAGAGCAGGGCCAATCAGGGGGTTGGGGCGCTGCCCCCTGTCACTAACAGAGCAGGGTCCATCAGGGGGTTGGGGCGCTGCCCCCTGTCACTCACAGAGCAGGGCCCATCAGGAGGTTGAGGAGCTCCCCGCTGTCACACACAGAGCAGGGCGGATCAAGGGGTTGGGGCGCTGCACCCTGTCACACTCAGGGCAGGGCCAATGGGGAGGTTATGGCTCTACCCTGTCACACACAGAGCAAGACCCGTGGAGGGGGGTTGGGCCGCCGCACCCTGTCACACACAGAGCAGGGCCAATCAGGGGGTTGGTGTGCTGCACCCTGTCACACACAGAGCCGCAGGGCAATCGGGGGATTGGGGAGCTCCCCCCTATCAGGCACAGAGCAGGGCTGATCAGGGGGTTTGGGCGCTGCCCCCTGTCACGCTGATCCCGGTGCCGGGAGCCTCGCTGCTCCGCTGATCCCAGTGCCGGGAGGCATATTACCCTTTTACTATATAGAATAGAGGCCTGGTGCATGGGTGGGGGCTGGCTGGTTTGCCCTGAAGGGTGTCCTGGATCAGGGTGGGGGTCCCCACTGGGGTGCCTGGCCAGGCTGGCTGAGGGGCTGAGGGCTGTTTTCCCGCTGGCAGTTGACTAAAAGCTCCCAACCGCTCCTTGTTTTCTTTTTTTTTTTTTTATTCTGGGCCAGCTTTAGCTCTGAGGCCTCGCTGCTGAAAACATGGATACAATGTTGTGGTCCGGGGCTGACTGAAAGCCGGTTTTGTTCAGCTTCTTATTTGCAACATAGTAATAGTTGCTTAGAGTTGCAGTTGAGAGGCCGGCAAGTGAGGTGGGAACGTTGGAGTCTGCAGTCCCTGGAGGAAGCAAACCTCCCTGCTCACTTCAGTGCATGGCTGCCGGCCGCCATCTTGGCTGACAGTTAATTTGCATAAGGATACGCTGATTAGCCAATGGGAAGGGTAGCGGTCGTACGCCAATTACCATGTTTCTCTTTTATTAGTGTAGATTGGACTTATATGAATTGGGTGACATCGAGGAATGTATATTTGCAAAAAAAACAATATTTTATTGTTTATAATTTTGTACAGTATGATAAGTTTTGTAACACTCCCCAATATGCGTTGCAGGCTGATTAGTGCATGTTTGACAGTAATAAGTGGTTTGACGCCTGCCACCAGGTGTTTTCCTGTTAGAACACACAATGCAGTCCCGTTTTCTTTGTCCCACATCGGGAATATGTAGTTTATTGTTTAATCCGACACAAAACCCACTGACATTTCTTGTATATATCTTCGTAATTTTACGATATTTTGATTTAATTTCTTGTGCCATTTCAAGATAAAACTTCAGGGAAACATGCATGTCTCAAAAAGTTGCGTTGAAATAACTCAATTCCCCGTAATCACTAATAAACTGCAATGTCCCCTGAGAGGGGACATCCGAGTGATATGCTAGAATTCCGATGTCCCCTGAGAGGGGACAGCGGAGTGCAAAGGGTTAAAGAATTATTGTTAATTTTTAAAATAGATTTGCAAAAAATCTGCATTGAATAATTTCTCATTGAAGAAATAAACAACATGCAGTAACCCCAAAATGTTTATTGCTATAGATAACAATGGGAATTATCATATTTCTTAGGCCCTTCTCACATACTTCCAGGCACTGTTAAATGGTGCTGAAACCAATAATCAAAATTGCCAGTTGACATGTGAGATAATGTTCACACACCATTGTTTATAATAGCAAAAAGCTGGAAACAATACAAATGTCCATTAACAGAAACAAGGAAATATTATATATTCATACAGTGGCATTCCATGCAGTAGTTAAATCATGCGATGATTAAGAAACTAAATTCTGTAGCTAATCCCCTTGGGTTTGAATCCAAGCTCAGATTCTGCTACCTCCTAGCACTATTTTCTTGGACAAGTTGCTTAACTTTTCTGTACCTCAGTTTCTTCACCTTCTAAAACAGAGGTAATAACAGTACTTACCTCAATAGATCATAATATTTCTGTAAGGACTAAGTAAGTTAATAAATACATATAGTGAGAGCTCAGTACAGGTTAAATTATTATAATTATTATTTGTTATTATTACCTGAATAAGTCTAGCAGCTTAATGTGTCAAAAACCCAAGGTACAGAATAAAACACAATATGGTACCATTTATACAAAGTTTAAAAACCTGCCAAAAAGGGAGGTGGGTTGGATTTGGATTCTGTCTTTTATTTCTAAGAATACCAAACCCAGGCAAAGGACTTGGCAATAAGCTTGTATTTGATTTCTACTAATTTCTGAACCACACAAGAAGTAAATTGATTTATTCTTGATCTCTCAATATGTACTAATACAGAGAATCATTAGAAAGATAGGTGGTTGAAGGACTTCAACCCTGTCATTCCAGCTGCTGACATTGGCACATCAATGAACACTGGCTAAGGCTGGTGAATGAATGTACTTCTGCAGAACTTGTGTGCATGGACCTTCTAGGCATCCCAGGAGAGGTTTGGTTTAGATCATTATGAATTTGAGGTTGCTTGCACTGTTCAGTCTTAGAGGATCAGGTAGTAGAACAGGGATATTTTACTTTTTCACAATCTCCTCTGCTTAACAAATTGGATCACTCACTGTTCTCTAAATCCCACTGGCTAATGCACACACTATCCTAAATACTCATTGTTTATAGGCCACTCTCCTCTTCCCCTTCTGAGTTGTGTTTACAAAGAGCCAGTTGTGTTTTGTCCCAGTTAATTACATAGTTTAGTTTAATATTACATGAATTGTATACTTCGAAAAACTTCAATAAGGGGTAAATGAAACCTGCAGTATAATCCTACATATATTCTTTATGAATATATACTGGTAAAAAAACATAAATGGGAATGAAAAATATCTAATTTAGGGTCATTGCTTCCTCTAGGAGAGGAGGGAAATGGAATCAAGACAGGTACATGGTGGACTCCAATCAAAGCAAGCATGTTTAAGATTTGACAAATATAGGTTATAAATACATATTTTTTTCTATTTCTATCTTCCTTTTGTTTGTCTCTCAAGACTAAGCACTTTCAAAGCTCATCAGAAGCTACTCAGAAATTAATTCCTAAAGTGACTTAACATCCAGACTTGGTCGGGCCAGTGTAGAATCATAAAGGGCCGACTGGCGCCACCCCTGAACTGTACAATGAGATACATGTGTATTCCAGAGCCAGAATGGGTAGGAAGTACTCAGCAACTTACACAGTGAATCTTTGTATTCTGCATTATTCTTTAAGACCATTATATATTTATGGAATCAATCCCGCCAGCTAGCTTTTTCCCCTGAAACCTGATTCGCCTCTGAGCTCCCTAATTGGAGCCTTGGGCCTGGAGAGCAAACATGTCTAGCCTTACACAGGCCTCTCACACTGATCTCTTAACCTTTCCCTTGACCAACTCATCTCTGAGATGATTTGTGTCCACTTATTTGGATTTGAATCTGGCCTGCTTGTTGGTGAGCCTGTGAGTTTATTCTCCATATCCTGTTCCATGCTGGGTTTCCTTTGAATGCTCTGTGGAAAATGAATGGCATTGCTTAATCTAGTACATTTGAGGCTATTTCTTCTAGATAAGGAAGGAAGTCAACACATTCTTAAACATTCTTTTAAGAATGTGTTGACTTCATAAAATTGCATGGCAAAATATCACTTTTTTCTTTAGGACAGAATCATAAGAATCATGAAATGTAAAGTAAATATTTTTGCCAACATTGGAGGGAGAGATGTCATTTGACAGCAGCATTCCCTACCACCATCGCTCCCCACGCTGCGTGTAGACTGAGTCTCCTTGTGCAATAAAGGTCACGAAGCTGGAATGCTGGCCATTATGAGAAACCATCCTGGGAAAGTTTTTCCTTCAAACCAAAGAAGTGATTAAAATTGGGAGATAGTTTTATCCACAGAGGCTTATTTTCTTTGTTTCCTAAAACAACTACTACTATCACAGGATATACTGAATCTGAAACCCTAAACAGTCGCATTGCATTTTTCTCTATATAATTATACTATGGCTTTGTTTTGTGAAATATCTTAATTTTTGTACCTTACAAAAATGATGTAGAATAATGGAAACCCTTATTTCTATTTTTTTCTCTTCTCCCCATCTTGCTGTGTGACCTTGGGTAAATCCATTTTCTTTATAAGTTCTCTCAAGTGTACGGTGAGGGCATGCAGCATTCACCTCACCACCCACTTTCCAGCCCAGCCAGATGGCAAAGTTCCATTTTTGCAATTCCTTTCTGAAGCCCTGATGGAATCTAGGCAGAATAAGGCGCTACTGCCCTCTGCTGGTCCTAAGAACACATCTGCCCATCAGTGCCGTGGCCCTGCCCGCCCTCAAGGCCAGGGACATGGTGCCCCACGCTTGCAGTTGAAAAGACATAGCAGGAAACCACAAAGAAAACAGGCAGATTTCATGTTTGGAAGAATAATAATATTTTGAGTATTTTGGAATTAATGATCTGGATGCATGTCTAAGATGCCTTGGTCATTTGTGACTGTCTTGCCACCAACAAGTGTTTATCCTCTAACCACTTCACCCTGCTATAATTCTCACCAAGTAAACCAGCTGTGGGTTCTGACCCTTTGGGCTACTGCCACTCTCTTTCACACCATGTTTCTGCCTAGGAACATATACAGTTCACTCTTGTTCAACAGATTTAGGCAAGTTTTTGCATATTCACTTTTAGTTTGTAAATAAACAGGAAGATAATAACTGGTCCGTGCCAAGGAAAGTGAATATGCAGCGTCAGTGAGAAAAATGCTGAAGGAAAAAGGCAGGGCTGTGGTGTGCTCTCCGATTCCTGCAGAGATGCCAAGTTGTAATAAGATTTATAATTAATAACGTCTGTGTGTGAATGACTCTAAAAGCACTTTAAGTGAGAGCCTGGTACAGATTTGTTAAGAGCTTTTTCTGAGCTTATCTATACTAACATAATTTTAGAACTCTAACATGTTAAGAACTGCTATGTTACATTGCATTTGTAACAAGTGGTGCTGCCTCTGACTGTCTTCATGAGAAAGACAGTTGAGAATTATGCTTTTATCTTGAATTTTGTGCCTTTAATCTCTCTTTCCAAAATAGGCTTGTGCACTGCTACAAGGCCATTGTTAGTCCTTAGAATTCTTAGGGGCAAAAAAAAGTGTAACCTACATCCCATCTTGACAGGGACTTACACGTGGGATAGAGAAGTACATAAACTCTCGTAGGCAAATTGATATAGCCACACCACCTCTAACTACACAGGTACTGCATTTCGTGGTATGCCTGGTGCCTGTTCCAGCTCTAGGTTTAGTCTGCTTATTAAAATGGTTCAAAAGAAAACTTTTATTATCAGAAACTTTAGTTCTACTGACAGAAAAAAGATGAACTCAATTCCAAAGAATGAAATGGACAAAAAGTGTCTAACTATTGAGAATGCTGCCTGCTATTTGCTGAGAAATGATGGAATAAAAAATGTTGAAACATCTTTTATCTTTTAGAGGTGAAAGCAATAGCTGTGAAAAGATGACTCAAATCATTAACTGAAATTCAGCAATGTAAATTATCTGTGAAATTTAAATGCAGAGAGTATTTGAGATTTTGCTCCTCGGCATATGTCATCAGTTTGGCTCAAATAAACTCCTATAAAAAATTCAAATATGCCCTAACTGGTTTGGCTCAGTGGATAGAGCGTTGGCCTGTGGACTGAAAGGTCCCAGGTTTGATTCCGGTCAAGGGCATGTACCTTGGTTGCGTGCACATCCCCAGTAGGAGGTGTGCAGGAGGCAGCTGATCAATGTTTCTCTCTCATTGATATTTCTACCTCTCTATCCTTCTCCCTTCCTCTCTGTAAAAAATCAATAAAATATATTTTTTTTAATATTCTAATACAATAAAATGCATTATCAATTTGAAATCATATCAGAGGTGTCAAGGCAGAATATTACTTTGGGAAACAAAATCCTAAAGTGCAGAAAAAAGGAACAGACAGCAGTCTAACTGGTATTTAATGTGTTTTGTGATTTGCTTTCAGTTCCTTTGCAAGACAGTTTGGTATCATAAAAGCAGGGGCTTTGGAACCAGCAAAGTCTGCCCTTTAAACCACCACTTATGTAATTGTTATATGACCTTGGGCAGTTATTTACACCTCCCTGAACTTCAGTTTTCCTTAAATTGGCAATAATAACGCACTTATAAGATTTTTAGTATTAAATGAGATATGTAAATATTTATGAAGTTCCTTGAGTGCCTGCAAGAGTTAGTTTTCCTTCCCTCTGTTGTTAATCACAGAGTAAGGGTGCCTGCCACTCTGAAGCCTAGCAGGAAGTCCTGGAAAGGAAGGTTTGGTTCAAGATTACCTTCCTGTACCCAGACTTGGTTACCAGGAAGTGCCCTTGAAGCTAGGACAGTCGCTAGGGAGTATGTGAGCCAGGCAACGCCTGGTGGGGAGGTCAAGGGCTGGAGTGAGCAGCCAATCAATGATTCTCTCTCATCGATGTTTCTATCTCTCTCTCCTTCTCCCTTCCTCACTCTGAAATCAATAACATTTTTTAAAGTGAGTTGCTAGTTGCTAAGCTTATACTGCCATAAGATACTGTTTAGATAAGTCATTTGAGCACATCTGTGGTTAACTGTGGTCCCTGTAACCTTCGGAACTGTCATAATTCTACCAGCCCCATAGTGATAGATTTCATATTGTGTGTTCTCACAGAAACTGGCCCCCGGAGTCAGCCAGTTTGCTTACACCTGTGTGCAAGACCACCCCATTTGGACAAATCAGCAGTTTTGGGAGACAACCTTTTACAATGCAGTGCAGGAACAAGTTCGCTCCCTGTATCTCTCAGCCAAGGAAGACAATCATGCCCTGCATCTGAAGCAGAAGGTAAGAGAGGTGAAGGAAGGTGCATGTGTGGGTCAGGATCCTGGCTTCAAGGAAAGTGTATTCAAATGTCCCCAGGGCAAAAGGAAATATAGTCACTTTCCTACCGATGTGTTTGACATTTACTTAGGGAGCAATGTGGTGAGCATCTTTCTTCTGTTGATTTCTGACATTCTTTTTTTTTTCTGTAATAACTTCTCAGTACAGTTCTCTAGCATTAGAATTATTTTATTATCTATATATGTCAAAGCCTAAGCGAACGGCCAACCGTTCAACCATCCTACTGGTGGCTATGACGCGCACTGACCACCAAGGGGCAGACACTCAATGCAGGAGCTGCCGAGCTGCGGTGACTTGGCAGCTGTGGTTCTCGGGTGATGCACCCGGAACCAGAGAGGAGGGAGCCCTATTCCAGGGTGTGTCACCCGAGAACCGCCCTCTCGCAATCCGGGACACCTCGGGCATGCTGGTTTCGGCCCAATCCCTGCAGGCCAGGCCGAGGGACCCCACCAGTGCACAAATCCGTGCACCAAGCCTCTAGTATTTTAATAAATAAGAATTCCCTGGAAACAATTATAAGATATTGAACAGAAGGAACACACCTAAAATACCTAGGTACATGTCTTTGTGCCTTAACTTCTTGAAGAAATGTCAAATTCAAGTTGATCGACTTTAAAATAAATGCAAAATTCATTAGTCCTGCTCAGAAGTATGCCAATGCCAACAATGAATCAAGGTCGTCTTTTAGTAATATTCTATATGCTCCTATATATTTTATCAGTATAAAATATTTTTAAGAAAAATATTTTAGAACAGAGACAATTTGTTTTTAATTTGAAAGAGTAGTTTAAATTTTTGTGAAATTTTAAAATGTTCACTAGCTATCTGGTCTTGGCAATTCATATTACCCTCTGTGCCTAATTCCCTCATTGGTAAGATGAACAGATATGACTATATGAGATTTTAATGTCTAATACAAGTAAAGCACAGTGAAGAGTGCCTGACATGTAGTAAATAATAAATGTTAGAAATTTTCATCCTCATTAATTGAATGAAGCCAATTAAAGCCTAATTGTCCATGTGGATTCACTTTAAGAGTAATTTTTCATTTTGTATGCTGGGCTAATACTTACTGCTGACCCTTTCCGTCATTCTCTATTTTAATTTGGCCTTCTATTTTGTGAGATAAAGCTACTGAGATATCTAACAGAAACTACACAGCAGTATTACTCGGTGCCTCGTAAACTTCAGCATATTCTTGGTCTGATATTGAGGGTGGTAAGAGCAGAACTTTAATAACAAACAGCACTGTCTGACATCCAGCTGATGCTCCAGATTATTGTTGTGCACTGTTGGTGTGAATGTAATTTAAACTCTGATTTTTCTTTCATAACACCAAATACACTTGGGTAAGGATAAACACTGTTAGTTTGAGGTCATGTTCCAGAAATAATTGGGCTGGTAGAGTGCTTTTGGTATTGTAATGCTAACATTGTTATCTCTCAAAAGCATTCATAAAGCAAAAACATGCTCTGTGTCCTGTATTCTTGAGAAGTCCGTCTCTGAGCCCCAGGTTAGATACAAGTGAGACTGTAGGTGGACCAGCTGTTCACAGCTATAAATGCTATGCAGCTGTCAGTTCATGTTATTGTTTAACTCTTCACCCTACCAGGAAACCCCTCTTAAAAATCCCACAGGTACCCATATCCTCATGTATAATGTTTGACACCCACATTTACAAGGAAATCTAGTTCTGTATTGTGACTTTGATCATTCCATCTTCTTCTCCAAAAGAACAGAAGAAATGTATAAGAGTATTAGTAATGATACTTGAACATTCATACCTGAGCATTTATAGGTTCTCAGGTTGATAATTTGTTGTAACTCGCAACCAAAAAGGGATGGAGCCACAGAGGTAAATAAATGCAGTGAAATGTCAGCAATGAGAAGTGTATCCACCTGTCCATCTGTGCTTTGCTACTGCTTCCTCAGGTTTGTCACATGGTTCCACTCAAGGCCTGCTGGATCTGGGTGAAAAGGAAGACTAGGTTTGGTTTTGTTGTTGTTATGTTTTGTGTGTATGTTTTCATCTTTGCTGATATAGGCATTTAATAGATGAATTATGGGAACATCTTCCGTGTTTTCTGAAGCTCGTGATGCATATGGATTGTATTGCTTTATTTTTAGGACAAGATTCCTGATGACCAATATCAGGAGAAGACAGCCATGGACCTGGCGGCCGAGCAGCTCCGCCTCTGGCCGACGCTGAGCAAATCCACGCAGCAGGAGCTGGTGCAGCGGGAGGAGAGCATCGTCTTCAGTCAGGCCATCCACTTTGCCAACCTCATGGTCAACCTGCTAGTCCCACTCGATACAAGTAAAAACAAGCTCCTACGGACCTCAGCACCCGGCGACTGGGAGAGTGGGAGCAACAGCATTGTCACAAACAGGTACCGAGTCGTGGGCACACAGACCCTCCTTTTCCTGGCTTAGCAGAGAATGTAAGCTATTTTGGGCAAATATTGCTGTACATATTTTAAAAATTAACCATTTTCAAACTTGCTCAGTTCTTTTCTACTAAGAAACCTTCACTTCATCTGACTTCTTAACCACCTCCCATACTCTCTTCTCTTTCTTGACCTGCTTTTTCCAGTCTCACCAGCTGCTGATCCAGCCCTTTGTTCCTTTCTGCCACAGCAGTTTACAGAAAGTGCTTTGAAAGGTTACTAATGACCTCCTTCTTGCTAAAGTGATTATTTGTTTCTTGGCTCTCTTTTCCTCAGTTATCCCTTGCATTTGCCTGGAATCATGTCCTCATCCTTGCCTTCCTCTCAGCCCTACAACAACTTTTCCTACCACTGGGAATGAAACCCATGGACTGCAAGGCCTGGTGGGATCTGGCCACTGGCTACTGCTCTGACCTTATTTCCTATCACTTTTCTGTCGGCCAAACTTATCTCCCTGCTAAGCCTAATGTCAGGCACTCTGAGCATAGTACCCCCTCAGGGCCTTTGTGCTTGTCCCGCAACCTGGAGCACTTTCCCTGAAAGAGTCCTAAGAATCACTCCTTCCCTTCATCTAGTTCTCAGCTCAGATGTCACCTCCCCAGAGGCCTTCCTGACTAGCACTCCTTTTCCTACCTCGCTTCTTTTTTTTTTTTTTTTTTTTTTTGCCTTCATGACGTTTTCTGCAACCTGATTTTTACAGTGAAGGGCTAAAGCACCTAAGTTCTTTAATGATTTGGGATGATATGATGCCATATTCATTGCTTAGCTTTACTTTAACACTGAATGGGCTAGTATGGTTGGGTTTGGGGGAAGGAGAACTGAGTAGGTTAGAATAGGCAAATGAGTCTTTTCCATGCTCAGTTGCCTAAAAGAAGGCAGAGGAGGCGAGCATTTGTTCAAAGTGCGAACTGTTGACTAAGCAACAAGGGCAGGGATTGAAGTTTCACATCTGCTCCACTTCAGACTTAATGCCTTCCCGGTGTGAATGTAACACCTACGGTAGAATGATGGTTTCAACGTGACCAAAAGGGTTGTGATGCTCTCAGAGAGAGATAAATATCGACAAGAGAAGGGTTCATAGGACAACTTGGTTCTCCCATTTGGAAGAATGGGCTATTTGCTGAAAAATGATCTTTTACTTTGCCTACCAGGGAACATGTGCCCCAGTTGCCAGAGGGCAAAGATAGCTGCTACTTTTGCTCAATATGGTAATTAACTTAGGAGGACAAGTTTTTCTAGAAGGTTCAAGTATCAGATAATAAGTGAAAGGGTCCTTTTTTTGCTTTATATTCCATAGTTCCTGGTTTCCTTTTAGGAAAATCACAGAAGGTACCTTATTCTTAAAAAAAAAAAAAAAAAAAAAAAAGGGTCCAAAGGACAATCTCTGACAGTAACTTCCAAATATAGGCAAGTAGAATATGTTTCACTGTGGTCACTTATAAAGGAGCTGTAAGTGAGCCTTCTGCTTGGGTAGACGTCTCTCTGAGCGAGTTTAAATTGCATGGAAATTGTGATATGGTAGTGATTTGTCACATTTTGAGAACTGACCATGATTTCTTTCCTTGACTTTCTTAGTATTGCAGGAAGTGTAGCTGAGAGCTATGATACAGAAAGCGGGTTTGAAGATTCAGAGAATAATGACATTGCCAATTCTGTTGTGCGTTTCATTACCCGCTTTATTGACAAAGTTTGCACAGAGAGTGGAGTTACTCAGGACCACATCAAGAGCCTTCATTGCATGATCCCAGGTAATCACTGCAGATATTAGAGAACATAATATTGTAGGGGATTGAGTAAGAATTGTTATGGGTCTACTTTTTCCAGCTAACAGCCTGTAATACTTGTCTTCTGTGGAGTTAAGCCATGCTATTTACAATCCTCCCTTGATATCCATGGAGAATTGGTTCCAGGACACCATCACCCCTTCACTGATACCAAAAATCCATGAATGCCCAGGTCCCTTATATAAAATGGCACAGTAGCCCTAGCCCATTTGGCTCAGTGGATAGAGCATTAGCCTACGGACTGGAGGGTCCCGGGTTTGATTCCAGTTAAGGGCACATGCTCAGGTTGCGGGCTCGATCCCCAGTAGGGGGTGTGCAGGAGGCAGCCGATCAATGAATCTCTCTCATCATTGATGTTTCTATCTCTATCTCCCTCTCCCTTCCTCTCTGAAATCAATAAAAATATTTTTTAAATATAATAATAAAAATAAGATGGCATGGTATTTGCATTAGTGAAATCATAATATCTCTCCTTTTGTGTCTGGCTTATTTTACTTAGCATGTTTTCAAGGTTCATTCATGTTGTAGTAGGTATCAGAACTTCATTCCATTTATTGTATGGGAATACCACATTTTGTTTATCCATTCATCTGTTGATGGACACTTACATTGTTCCCACCTTCTGGCTACTGCGGATAGTGCTGCTATGAATATTCACTTACAAGTATCTGTGTGAATCCTTATTTTCAGTTCTTTTGGGTGTATCCCTAGGAGTTGTTGCTGGGTCTATGTTCAACTCCTTGAGGAACCACCAAAATATGATTAGTTTTTAGTTCTAAAATATCCAGAATTTGTTGTAATTCTGCTTGTTTTGTGCCCTTTTGTTTTGAATACTCTGACTCATCCTAGGAATTGTAGCTATGCATATTGAGACCCTGGAAGCAGTGCATCGAGAGAGTAGAAGACTTCCACCTATACAGAAGGTAATGTGTCAGACCACGTGCTTCCGGGGTAGAACATCTCTTCTTAAAAATAGCAACAATAGACTGCTGTGCCCCAGGAAGTGCCTTCTCCTAACCTTTTACAGAGACCAGCTCCAGTTTTAATAATATATTAAACTTCCAGAGGAGTCCATCATGTAGCTCCTCATAAAAAGGATACTGTTCAGCAAAGAGCAACAGTGACCTCTTGTTGAGTTGCTTTTACAGGCAAGGCATAAATTATGAACATTCTAACTTCCAAGCCCAAGCCAGGATTTTATGTCTTGCCTACTTCCAAAAAAAGGACTTAAGGCAAATACTGTACGAACACCAGGTTCTTCGATCTCTATACAGTGCGAGCATACGTCACAAGTATCTGGGAAGTCGATTAAAAATTGAGAGCCCTGAGCCCTGCCCAGCCTCCTGGTTCCTTATTTCCCACTGCAGCACCCTGGGACCTGGCCTGGGGTCTGTCCTTTAACAAGCCTCCCAGTTGACGATTTTGCAGCTCTCCTGGCACCAGCCTGTGGGCTAGGGTTCAGGACCCGCTTACCTATACAACAGAATTATTAAAAATAAATTCGGAGGAGAATCAGAAGCCAGGTGGGTAAGAAATATAATGTCATCAGAAACCTGAGAAACAGTCGTTATTAGGCTTTGGCTTTACATTTAGCTCCGAGCTTCTTAGAGCCAAGAAAGAAAAATGCTGATTTATTTTGTTTTTACTGCTTTAAAAGGAAGCATAAGTGATATTCAAGAGAGATGGATTTTTTCCTAGTACTGAACTCTTCAGAGGAGTGAATCTTGTGGTTTTGTATTTCCCAAGATGTGTGAATGTTCATTACTTGGCCATTTGTTGTGTGAATCTTCATTAAGGGCCAAGAAGGGTGGGTCTTTTTAAAGATGCATCCACTTTTTTAAGTTGTTGTTGTTGTTGTTTTCAGTTTACAAACATAACTGAGGCACTAAAGCAATACACATTGTGCAGAGTTGAAGTCCCCTTGTCTTGCCCATCCCCACCCCACCACTACCCTTAACCATGAGAGCACCACCTTTAACAGTTGGCTCATATTCTTATACTTTTCTTTTAACAAAAAAGGGATCGTGATATATACTTAACAGTGTATTCTGGATATCATTCTACATTAACACATATAGATTCATGTCATTTTTTTTAAAATTATTGCATTGAATAGATGTTTCAAGCATTTTAGTAATTTCCAATGATTTTCCTTTTAATAAGCAATGCTGCAAAGAATCTTCCCACATTTGCACAGAGATATGACATTTCTGCCTCTTCCCAAATCTGTTTTGTCAGTATTGGCTGCCTGGGATATCTGGCTCAAGTTCTTTAGATCTGTAACTTGGAAAGATAACCTTGTCTAAGTGTTGGAAACCCCACAAGAGTTATGTTTAAAATGCTTTTTCTGTTGTTAGCCTAAGATTCTTAGACCTGCCCTGCTGCCAGGAGAAGAAATTGTTTGTGAGGGTCTTCGAGTTCTGCTGGATCCTGATGGGAGAGAAGAAGCCACTGGAGGCCTCCTGGGAGGCCCACAGCTGCTGCCGGCCGAAGGAGCCTTGTTCCTCACCACGTACAGAATTCTGTTCAGGGGGACGCCCCACGATCAGCTAGGTATGGCTGGTGTTTGCCATCAGAGCATGGATATGTATGTGCTGCATGAGGATTTGATTTGCAGATCTTTCCAGATTCAAAGTCAGCTTTTTGCCATGAAGGGTTTGTTAAGAATACTTTTGTCTGTCACAGCTAATGATAATTTGGATCATAGATTCTTTTTTTATCTTTATTGTTGAAAATATTACATAGGTCCTCCTTTTTCTCCATCAACCTCTTGCAACCCTCGTTCATCCCCCCAACCCCCCAGACCCTCACCACCCCATTGTCTGTGTCCCCAGGTTATGCATAAATGCATACAAGTTCATTGGTTGATCTCTTCCCACCCACCCTCCCCTGCCTTCCATCTGAGGTTCAACAGTCTGTTCTGCTTCTGGATCATAGATTCTTACTAGAAGAGCCAAGGGTATCTTAACAGTAAATTCACTGACATGATCATAATTTCATTGGCAGCATATTGTGACTAGGTATAGTCACAGTATCTGGTTGCTAACAATGCCCCTTGCTGATTGGCCCCACCTTTCTGAGCCCTACAGTTAACTGTAAAGCTAACTTTTTTGGAACAATGTGCTAAAACCCAGGATTTTACCAACTAATTAACTAACCCCACCTCCCTCTCATCGCATTTCAACTAACCCCATTTGGCTCTTAGCAGACAACTTCTCTTCTATCCACTAAATTCCTTCAACTTCTATTTCTGTTTTCTACTTCCCTACACAATCTTCTTTATTAGAAAGGAATAGCAGGTCGTATCAAGTCTGAATCATCTTTTTGAAATCTGATTGATGATTCTCTCTGATCATTGATGTTTCTATCTCTCCTTCTCCCTTCCTCTCTTTGAAATCAATTTAAAAGAACACTTTTTTAAAAATTTCACAGTGTATAGAATCAAGATGGTTCATTATCTTTTTTAAATATATATATATTTTATTGATTTTTTACAGAGAGGAAGGGAGAGGGATAGAGAGTTAGAAACATCGATGAGAGAGAAACATCGATCAGCTGCCTCCTGCACATCTCCTACTGGGGATGTGCCCACAACCAAGGTACATGCCCTTGACTGGAATCGAACCTGGGACCTTTCAGTCCGCAGGCCGATGCTCTATCCACTGAGCCAAACCGGTTAGGGCTGGTTCATTATCTTGATCATAAAATATTGTTTACTATATAATAAACAAAAAGCACATAAATTTTAAGAAATGAAATAGGAATAGTCATGCTCATTTTGAAAAAGAATGAAAATAGAGCAAAATTTCTCAGCCTTCTCCTGTCATATTATTATACATAAATTACATTTGTATCTGTAAGCATATGTATTTTTAAAAGAAACTAAGTATCCAGTACTTATAATTTTTTTATACTATGACTTTTGTGAGTTCAGTGGCCATAAACATACATACTGGACATATAAATATATGAGACTGTTGGTCATTTAAATTGCTCTAATTCATTTATTAAACAAATCAATGGCATACTTAGTGTGAAAGCTTATATTGTCCTCTTGTTTTATCCTGTCAATTTGGGGGTTAATTTCACATTTAGGAAAATTCTTCTTATCAGAGAAAACCTTTTTATCTGCCTCTTTTAGTTTATTTCTCTTTTTAAATTTCTAACTTAATATGTCTCCTTCAATGACACACAGAAATCTGATCATTTTACATGTGTTACATAAGTTTGTTTAATACATCCATGAACTTAAATCCTATGTACATCCAGATTTTGCTTAGCCTCTAGGTATGAGCTTAACATAAGAGAATAATCAGAATTTTCCAGGTTAGGAATTGATAGATCCAAGGAATGAGAAATTCTGCTGATAATGAGTGGATAAGTATATGGGCACTTAAGTCCCTTAAACCTGGTTCAGTTCTCACCCCGTCTGCTCACTAGCTGAGAAGCCTTGCCTGTTGTTGCTCCTGTGCTGTTGCTGGTGCGGCTGTCTCAAATGCATACCTACAATCTCTTCAAAGCTCCCCTTCCCTCTCACTTCCTCCAGGAATCATTCCCTAGCCACCTAGCATGCAGACATCTTCGCCCTTTCTACAGTATTGAACGCCTTGCTCCTTCACACGTAGGAGCTAATTACATGTCGTATTCTGTGTGTGACTCCTGTCCCACGGGGAACTGTGAGCTCACGTGGGACACTTCTTTTAGAGACCCATCTCCGTAACTTCAGATAGTTTATAGTTATTTATATTTTCCCTTTTTTGCTTTAATACGTAAACTCCTAAAAATCTTGGTCCTAAGCCCTTCCACAGGCACATGCATGTAGTACAGTACCTTTTACCACCTACAGATGCACACTTAAAACCTTTTCTCTTTTGCTTTATTCTTACATTAAATATCATAGATGCCTTTTCAGTATTAAAGATACTTCTGTTTTTCTGTGTAAAACTTACCCTCCCTATAAGATTGCCTTAAACCAAGGATCTTGTATGGAATGCAGAGGCGGGGGAAACAGACTGAAAGCAGGCTGTGCCCATTTCTTCCCTCTGGGGAAGGATTGTGTCCTGGGAGTCAGCGCCACGCAGTAACATTAATGAATGTGATTCTGCATCATGCGTTTCTCTCACTGCATTCCTGGGCACTGTGCTCTCCAGAGACACTTCCCCAGCAGAGTCTGGTGAGGTGAGCAGCAGGGACTCTGGACATGAGCAGTAATATGCTGTTGCTGAACCCAGGCCTTGTCTTCCCGTAGTTGGTGAACAGACAGTTATGCGAAGTTTCCCGATCGCCTCCATCACCAAGGAAAAGAAGATCACAATGCAGAACCAGCTACAGCAGAACATGCAAGAAGGACTGCAGATCACATCCGCATCTTTTCAGGTATTAAGAAAGGGAGCCATTCATTTAAAAGTTTTCTGCAAATGATGTCACGGCCACTTTCTGTGGTCATGTGGTTAGTGGCTAGTGGATGAGGAGGATCAGAAGGTCCGAGAGGGTAATCTTCAAGGCTGCAAACACATGAATCATCTTGGATTTAATCCCTCATTTCCTGAGCCCTGTTGGCCAACTCAGAGTACCAGCAGATTATCTGTCAATACTTAGTGATCTTAGAAATTCAGATGCACAGTTGACTCTTGTTCTCTGCCAAGTCATGCCTCAGTTTGTGTGTGATGAAGCCTTCATATAGAAAGCAATTCACTTGGCATCTGTTTCAGAAGGAAATGCTTTATGGCTCTTCTGTGGAAGAAGTAAAGTTCTGATCATTACGGCTAGGGCTGAAGTACTATGGGTACTAAGTCATCCCTAATAAAGCATAGGTTTTTCCAGGGAGCTCTGAATGTATCAGAACTTGCGGAGTTACTGATGCAGACCAGTCACTGGATGAGTGGTCTTTCCTTAGTTTTTCCCGTTGCTATTCTTCATGCTTTGTCTCAGATTTCCAAGGGCTCCAATTCTTCCCTCATTTCTTCCAGTCAAGAAGCCCTCCCTATTCCTCCATATGCTAATTGGGAAATATGAGGCCGAAAATCTCTAGGCTCCAGACCTTCTCCCATCACCCAAGATTGTGACTTCCTGGGATTTCTTCACTGCTCCAACTGCTAAAGAGCTCTAAATTAGAATGTTGCCAGGCTATGCTGGTTAGGATTCTAGTCACACTGAATTTTTAATTAGGTTTATTGTATCTGTGTGTAGGAAGAGACCTGGTTAGGTCATAGAGAAGGACATGTTTCTACTTCAGCTACTACAAGTTAATTTCTCTATCTCATCATAGAAAAGGTAGTCTGAAAGCAACCTGACTTAACAATACATGATTTTTCTTGCCAACTAACCATCTATGTCAATTAAACCTCCCTGTGCCATAATTTTTATTTTTAAAATTAATAATTTTTCCAGCTGATGTGGTTCGGTGGTTGAGTATCGACCTATGAACTCAGGAAGGAGGTCATGGTTCAATTCCCAGTCAGGGCACATGCCCTCATTATGGGCTCAGTCCTCAGTGTGGGACATGCAGGAGGCAGCCAAAATGATTCTCTCTCATTGATGTTTCTATCTCTCTCTCCTTCTCCTTTCCTCTCTGAAATCAATAAAAAATATATATATTTTTTAAATTGTATTGCATGATATCCGAGGTCCCTTCAACCTCCAAACTCTTGCCATTTAATATTACTATTTACTGTTAAGTAATTTGGGGGGAAATTATTGGAAATCCTTAATGCTTCCAGTGCATTTAATTTCTTTTGTCTCCAGTTGATTAAAGTAGCATTTGATGAAGAAGTGAGTCCTGAAGTAGTAGAGATCTTTAAGAAGCAGCTGATGAAGTTCCGATATCCTCAGTCCATTTTCACCACTTTTGCTTTTGCTACTGGACAAACTACTCCGCAAATAATTTTACCCAAACAGAAGGAAAAGAACACTTCCTTTCGGTAAGAAGACAGTCTGGTTTCCTCATTTCAGCCTCCCCTCACTGGTAGTCGGGGAAGTGGCCTGTCCTTTGGGTCAAGGTGTGGAGACTGCTCTTTCCATTTGCCATTGTGTCAAGCCCGTTGGACCAAGCTCAGAAAGCAGAATTGGTGTATGTAACAAGTTTCAAAAAACTAAAAGCTGCAAGAGGCTTGACTCAGATATCTATTGCTCATATGCAGTTTTAGAATGTGAAATTCTTTTTTCCCTTTTTTCCATATTGATCACTTTCTAAATGCCTTTGAGCAATCCATTCAGTTTTCATTAATATCCAGACCTAGTAAACCGTTTTTGCTTTGATCTAAAGATGGGAGCCTTTATTTTTTTCTTTTTCTTTTTTTGTAACTTTTTGTTTTGATACAACTTCAAAATTTACCAAAAAGTTACAGCCTAGTACAAAGAATTCCTGTATACCCTTTAGCCAGATTCACAATTATTTATACTTTGATCCATTTTCTTTATCCTTTTCTCTCTCATATATATTTTTTCTAAACCATTTGAGTTACATACTTAACGCCTCTTTATTCTGTCTTTCCTAAGAATAAAAACATTATCTCACGTAACTGCCGTACAGTAATCACAACCAGGAAATTTAATTGGTGTAGAACTTTTATTTAACCCAGAGTCCACGCAATAAAATTAATTCAAATTTTGCTGATGATCCTTTATAACTACTCATTTTTCCTGGCTGGTATAGGATCCAATCCAGGATCCAGCATTGTATTTTAGTTGTCATATTTCTTTAGTAAGAACCCTTATTTTCTGTTGAAAATTTTAGGAATTTATGTTGAAATTTAAATTTCAGTTATGACAAAATAGCAATTGCTTTAAAATTTTCTTTAATTAGTGATAAAATACAGGGGCTTTCATCATTAATTATCTGGAATTTGGGTATCTGCCAATAAAAATTACATATTAAGGGCTACTCTGCAGACTTTGGAGAAGAAAGCTTTTCCTTTGCCTGAAAGTGAGGTAGGCTGGGCATTATAGAAGAGTTGAGGTTCCAGACAGTGTATCGCTTCTCAATTGCATAGCTAGCCACCTGTACCACTTGACAGGTGATAAGTGAAGGAGAACACACATATCCAGGTATAAATGCTGAAGCATGAACAGCTTCCTGAGTATCTGAAGGTGAAACAGGCATCTTGTCTTAGCACTGTGGAGTCACAGAGGAGCCTTTGACATTCACTATCCCAGCCCTCATTGGAAGAAACAAAGCTTGTATGATGTTTTATGTTTAGAAACTATCGGGGGAATTACATATACATCTATATGTAAAGTTAAGCTTATTATATCAAGTTTATATTATCCAGCTACAAAAAGAGATATAGCGATTTAAATTTTTTAATATTTTAGAATTATATATATAAAACAGAGATATAGCTCTAATTACAAAAATTTTTCAAAACTCCCATTGAGTTTAAGTTATACTTGAAGTGATTCACAATTGGCTTTAATTTAGGAAACATCAGTATTATGTGATTTCTAACAATTATCTAAGATATGTTTCATAACCCTCAGATTTACATTTCAAATGACAAAAGACAGGTCTAGTAAAACTATTTTACAACAAAAGAATCCTTACCACTTTTCACTGAATGGCAAGAAAACACAAAAACAATTGTGTTCTTTGTGGTAGAGAAGAATATAACAAAAAACAACCAAACTCGAAAACTTCATCTCAATGTGATTATTTAGGAAGCAGGTTATTTGTTTAATTCCCTATATTATAAATACTCTGTACCCAGATTTTCTATCAGCAAAAAATAAAGTACTTTTAGGTCCATGTGACTTGCATACTAGTTTCCCTTTGATTAAAGCTGATTCTCAAAAGGATGCTCAAATGTCTGATTTCTTATTTTTTTCTCCTCTCAAAAAGGGGAATAGTATTACTCTTTTTATATCTGTAAAGGTTTACAGTATCAAAGGTAGGACACCAGTCAGCACTTAAAACATTTAAGAAGTAAGGTGTCACCAACTATAACTGTCATCTGATCCCAAAGAAAAGCCTGTGAGTTAGCAGAGAGTTTGGGTCTGCAGGAGGCGCAGGCTGGCTTTCCTCCGGGACTCCCACAGGCACCGTTTGTGGGAACTGGTGGAGACAGTGGGTGGGCAGCCAGAGAGGATTGGGGCCATGCTTGACCAAAAAGCCAAACTCTAGGTTCTTGCACTTTTGCCTAAAACGGTGTCCTGATGACAGAGTGTTTTATTGGAAATTAGTCCGCTACGTGTAAAAAGAAATCTCAAGGAGGAGAGATTTAGTGAGGGTCTGGACAAAACTAGTAGCTGTGGGAATGGAGAAGAAACAAGTTGAGCTATGCAGGCATCAAAAATATAAATGGTGTCTTCAGATTGAATTGACATTCTCTTTCATTTTATAACTTGTAGCACCTTCTCCAAAACGATTGTGAAAGGTGCCAAAAGGGCAGGGAAAATGACAATTGGGCGTCAGTATTTATTGAAGAAGAGAACAGGGACCATTGTGGAAGAGAGAGTAAGTCGTCCTGGATGGAATGAGGAAGATGACATATCTGGTATGTGAGAACCTGTTTTTCCTTCATGAATCAGTTTTATTCATTCTCCATATAAGAATAAGAGACTAAGTCATAGTTGCACTTAAACCTGACTCACAAAAGCTTAGATCTCATAGGAAGATTGGAGGCACTTACCAGCTTCTTAGAACTGAAAAAAAAAAATTATTTTCCCAATATTCCATTACTTGTTTAAAATTGATTAAATTATACTTCTCCTTTACTAAATCTGTGGCTCTGATTGGCCATGGTTATGTGGGTCTCACTAAAGGGAGAAAGAAAGAAACCCCACTGCATAGGAAATTTAGTTATAAAGTAGTCCCTGTACCTCATTGTTATGGAATAAGAATAAGAATATAGGACATTAGATATCTGAAGTTGAAGATTTTGAGTTGTAGTGAGTATATTGTGGATGCTCTTAATCAAAATGGATGACCTAACCCGGGTGGCATTGCTCAGTGATTGAGCATCAACCTCTGAACCAGGAGGTCACAGCTCAATTTCTGGTCAGGTTGCGGGCTTGATCCCCAGTGTGGGATGTTGGGGGGCAGCCAATCAATGATCCTCTCTATCATTGATGTTTCTATCTATCTCTCCATGTCCCTTCCTCTCTGATACTAATAAAAAAAAATTTTTTTTAACGGAGGACCTAAGATAAAGGGACTCTTAGATGATTTTTTTAAAAGGTGGCTGCTAAATATTTAAAAGGGCAGAATCTGAAAAGCTGAGATACCTCTTAGTCAAGAATATAGAGGCAGCCCTGGCCAGTTTAGGTCAGTGGTTAGAGCATCAGCCCTCAGACCAAAGGGTCTCAGGTTTGATTTGTGCTCAAAAGCACGTATCTTGGTTGCAGTTTCCCTGGCCCTGGTAGGATCACATGTGGGAGGCAGCCAGTCGATGTGTCTCATGTCAATTCTCTCCCCCCGCCTCCTCCCTCCCTTCCTCTCTAGAAATCAATGGAAAAAATATCCCCAGGTGAGGATTTTTAAAAAAGAATGTAGAGGCAGGAAACCAGTAGCAAACCAGTGACTGTTTTCTATTCCTTAACCCAGAATCAAGTATGCTTATGGTATTAACACTAGAGAGAATTTGATCTAATCGAGAGCCAGGATACCATTACACCCTTTTCCTTCTCAGGATTAGAATCAATCACCAGTGCTTATGTAACAACAACAACAATAATAATAATAATAATAATAATAATAATAATAATGAGGAGGAGGAGGAGAAATAAGCCTCATCTTGAGAGAGATCACTCCATTTTAGTGTGGATACCTACAAGCTTGCTTCTGGGGGCAATGGGAAGGCTCACTATTACTCAAGTGACCATTTGTTGGAACCCTGGCCTCTGCACAGGCACATGGAAAGCCCTATAAATTATTGCTTCCCATCACTATTGACTCTTCTAATTCAAAGATTTTATGATTTCATGGAACAAAAACTATTATTCTACTAGGGGTCCCTCAGCCTGGCCTGCACCTTCTCACAATCGGGGACCCCTCAGGGGATGTCCGACTGCCAGGATCGGGCCTAAACCGGCAGTCGGGCATCCCTCTCACAATCGGGGACCGCTAGCTCCTAACCGCTCACCTGCCTGCCTGCCTGATCACCCCTAGCCACCTCTGCCTGCCTACCTGATCACCCCTAACCACCTTTGCCTCAGCTGCTGCTGCAGCGGCTTCATCCAGAAGGATGTCCCGAATGATGTCCAGAAGGTCGTTCAGCTGTCCAGTCTAATTAGCATATTATGCTTTTATTATTATAGATGATATTCCACCAAAAGACCAAATTATATATTGCTCTTTTGCTCCTCTAAAAATAAAAGGCAACACAAAACTGATACCTGACAATATTTTTACATTGTGCAGTTCACAAACTAATATCTGTAGTATTTATAGGGATGAGCTGTTAGGTTTTATTCTTTTAATGGAAGAGAGCCATAGTGTTCCCTTTGACATTATAACTTTGAGTACATTTCCAAAAACTTAATTTGACCTCTCTTACTTTAAAAATAAATAAGAAAGTAAATTCAGACAGTTTTTAACAATGGATTTTTTTTTTTTTTAGTTAGAACATGCAGTACCAATTAGGAATGTTGGTGTGTGTTTTTTTTAATCCTCCCTAAAATACTTGATTATTGGGTAAATTCTTTCACATCTAAAATCTTAAAGGATTCTGTAACCTGTGATTGCAAAATTATGAGGGAGTTTTTCATGTATACCACATCCTCTGACAAAAATATTTCCAAAAAAATGTATAATTTCTTCAGACCTCTCTAAGAAAGGTCTTTTCCCACTATTGAACTTCTGCTTAATCTAGAAACTTCTAATAAAAGTTTATGCTTTGAAAAGTTAACTGAAACCCTGGTGATGAATTTGTGTCGTGCTCATATTAAAGATTAATTTTACTGATGGGTTGGCCTCTGACAAAGTTGAGTATTTATTCTGTAGAGTCCTAAATAGAAATCACTACACTTTGGCATTAATAAGCAAGTCTGACTGAAACAAAACTATAGTAATGAATTCAAAATTGTGTTGTTTTTAGACATTTTGAGTTAATTCTGCTGACATTTTGAGTCAGTTGAGCTCCTGGTATTTTATTTCTTGACTATTCATTACTGTTCAAATTTGTTTGACCATAATGCTTCCCCCTAGAAGTTACATGTTTGGTGATATGCATAGACCTGTGGCCTTAATATAAACCTCCCTTGGTTTAAGGATCCTCTTCTCCTTGGAGTTATATCATTTTTTAAAAAACCTGTTTCTGCCATCACAGTTTCAGATGAGAGTGAACTCCCCACAAGTACCACTCTGAAGGCCTCCGAGAAGTCTACAATGGAACAGTTGGTGGAAAAAGCCTGTTTCAGAGACTACCAGCGTTTAGGTTTGGGAACCATAAGTGGCAGCTCTTCTCGCTCAAAACCAGAGTATTTTCGAATCACAGCCTCCAACAGGATGTATTCACTCTGCCGGAGGTAAGTGTGTCCCTGGGCTCCAAAAAGACCTTTCTTTTCTTCCATTTGAGTCTTGAATGGGCTAATTGCATCATAGCCCAGAGAAAGAGAAATGTGTGATAAAGGGACACTTTATGAAGCATGAGCAAGCATCTCGTTGGCATTCTCGGAAGTGCAGTTACATCACTGAGCAGTGCCTGTATCAGATCAGAAAGTAACTGGTAACAGTAGCTCATGAATTGCCCTTATTTGTCTTTTCCCATTTGCCTCTCTTCTAGCATGTCAGAAGATGACTTGAAGTAAGAATAGGAGTTGCCCAGGCAGATAGGAAAGATGAAAGTCTGCTATTGGCCAGGGGTCTACAAACTTTTTCTTCAAAAGACCAGATATACATATTTTCAGTTTTGCAGGCTGTATGTTCTCTGATTGCAACTTCTCAACTGCCACAAAAGCAGCGTAGACAGTGAGTGAATGAATGGGCGGAGCCAGTTTTGGCCCACAGGCTGTAATTTGCTGACCCAAGAGTAGACAGGGCTTTCTCATGCTGTCTAATTAGAATATCTTCAAGGGATATTACTTAAAGAATGTAAATAAGCACATTTTCTTTTTTTCTATTCTTACCTCCTGCTGTTTTGTATATCTTTTAAGCCCTATGCCATAGTTTATATTTTTAAAACTATATTTCCAGCCGAAACCAGTTTGGCTCAGTGGATAGAGCGTCGGCCTGCGGACTGAAGGGTCCCAGGTTCGATTCCGGTCAAGGGCATGTACCTGGGTTGCGGGCACATCCCCGGTGGGAGATGTGCAGGAGGCAGCTGATCGATGTTTCTCTGTCATCGATGTTTCTGACTCTCTATCTCTCTCCCTTCCTCTCTGTAAAAAATCAATAAAATATATTAAAAAAAAAAAAAACTATATTTCCACCATCCACAAATTAAATCATTCTCATCTCCAGGTAAGTTCTTGGCATCTATAAATTCCTGGTTTGATTAAATAGAATAATTCTGTGAAAGCACTTTGTAAATTGTAAGCCTTATACATATTTTAGAAAGTTGTCTTAAAATTACTATTAGTTGCAACCCCACTGTTCTTAAAGAACTATAAATATCTCATTATATATTTTTATTTTTTAATATATTTTTGATTTCAGAGAGAAGAAGAGAGAAGGATAGAGAGAGATAGAAACATCAAGGATGAGAACGCATCATCAATCGGCTGTCTCCTGTATGCCCCCTACCTGGGATCGAGCCCACAACCCAGGCACATGCCCTGACCAGAAATCAAACCAGCAACCTCTTGGTTCATGGTTTGACGCTCAACCACTGAGCCACACCGGCTGGGCTATATATATATCTCATTTTAAATGATAATTTAAGTTTACAAATACTACCAATGTGAAACTTGAAAAACAAGTTGAGAATATAGTTTTCAATTTGGGCCAAATAGAAACAATTGCATTAAGTGCTGGAAGGTTGTGATTCTGTTGAGTATGCAGTAATTTTCCTGGTTACTTTGTCCTTCTAACTAAATTCTCTTTGTAGATTAGTTTAAGTGATAGCATCAGGGTGTGGTGTCCTGCTGTTGGGGAAGCTTGCTATCAAACTCATGCCTGCCAGTGAGAAAACAGCCCTCATTTATCATTTCAGTCTGTCAGAAACGAAATAAAATTTTAATAGACCATTTGTTAGAACACTTGTTATAAAGCATTTATGGTTATATAAAACAATATATAAACCTCATGTTATTAGAAGGAAGAAAATGGAATGATAAACAAATAATCCCAAAGAAGGCAAGAAAGGAGAGAAAAGAAAACATAGAACAGATGGAACAAATAGTAAGGTGGTAAATTTAAATTTAAATATATTTGTAATTATATTACTTTTAAATTGACTAAATGCTCCAATTAAAAGTAAAAGATGCCTAGCGGTTTTGGCTCAGTGAATAGAGCGTCGGCCTGCAGACTGAAAGGTCCTGGGAGTACCTTTGCTGGGCTTCAGGCTCAACAATATTTGCCTCAGCACTAGTGGGTATCCAGCTGTCACTCAAGCCCCGGCCTGGGAGCAGGGAAGTTTAGACCTGTGTGTAGTGGAGCTTGGTATGTGGTGCTCATGTCCCATGGAAGGAGGGGACAGTCCACAACAGGGGTGAGGAGGGAAGGGGTGCACTGGTTCTTTCCCAGTTAGGAACAGCCCCAAAGCCATTAAGCAATACTCCCTTATCTAATACACAAAATCAGTGTGTCTAGAAACAGGGTTGGGGGGGAGTGAAAGGGGGACGAGGACAGATGTTAAAGTGGAGTTAGAAATAGGGGCCCTAATAATGGAACTGCTTTTCCAGTCTTCATGGATGATTATGTCCACAGCCAGATTTCTCTTCATCAGTTTGTGGGTTAGAGAGCACAGCCTGCAACTTCAGAGTGCTCCCAAGGTACCTCCTAGTCAAGTATGGAAAGTTAATCTGTCTTTCACTGAAGTCATTGAAGGTTATGATTTACACGACCATAAACCGGATTTCCTCTCCTTCCTCTCAGCACTGGTTTATATCAAGATAAGGGATTAGAAGTTCTGGAAATAGATAGTTGTAGTGGTTGCACAATATTGTAAATGTACTTAATGTCAACGATTCATACACTTACAATGGTTAACATGTTAAATGTTATGTTAGGTATGTTTTAACACAATAAAAAAAGAAAGATACAGAATTAGAGGTTGGAATGTTATTAATAAGAAATCTCTTTAGTGTAATATCTATATACATCAGTGGTTCCCAAACTTATTTGGCCTACCGCCCCCTTTCCAGAAAAAATATTACTCAGCACCCCCTGGAAATTAATTTTTTTTAAATTTTAATAGCAATTAAACAGAAAGATATATGTATTAATGTTTCTACCTTTTTCGTAAAATATAGTAAAGAAAGGTGTAAATTAGAAACATTGAAGTTTGAAATTATGAAACTATTTATTGAACTCAGAATAGAAAGGTAATACAAAAAAAGGTAAGACAAATGCACCTGTGGCCATCACCGCCCCCCTGGATCGCTGCAGCACCCACCAGGGGGCGGTAGCGCCCACTTTGGGAATCACTGATATACATAAAAGCTTAAACGACCTTTATGACAGAACGACCGGAACGACTGGTCAACCATTCAGCGTGACACACACTGACCACCAGGAGGCAGATGCCCAATGCAGGAGCTGCCCCCTGGTGGTCAGTGTGCTCCCACAGCCAACCTCCCATTACTGGCCAACCTCCCTGGTCCCTCCCCCGCAGCAGGCAAACCTCCCGCGGTCCCTCCCCCTATACAGCAGGCCCTGGCTGGCAGGCTCTGGCTGGCAGCCAGCAGGCCCCAGCTGGCCCAGCTCGGATCGGGACTGGGTGAGATGCCCGATAAGCCCTGATCGCCTGCCAGACCTAGGGACTCTACCCATGCACGAATTTCATACACCAGGCCTCTAGTTTCTAAATAAACTAAGAAAAGAAATGACTCTGAAACCTGCCTCTCTTCTTACACTTACTAACCTATAAAAGCAGGGTACTCTTGTCTGTGTATTTTCCCAGCATCACATTTTGTAATTATATGAGCTAGTCTTCTTAAAACATTATTAACCTGTAGTGTTGATAAAATATTTAAACTTGTTTTGACATATGAACATATTGTTCTCATACCAAAAATCACTTGGTTTTATTTTTAATCCTTTCACCATATCAGGCAGTCTAATATTAGTGTACTCTATTCTCTCATCATTTCAGCAGTCTAATGAGGTGACAGTTTGACTTGTCATTCTCATAAAGTTGACATTGACATATTAATCTTTATTTCAAGTTGATGACAAGTTGTGTATAAGGCAAAGGAGATCATCAGTTTAGCAGGAGTCTTTTAAATACTTCTACATAGCACTTCTTTTTTAAGCTAAGGTTATTCAGCAAAAGTCTGCAGTATCAATGAAAAGAGCTTATTTCCAAAAAAGAAAGAAAGAAACTACAGATTAGTGGATGAGGTAGCTGTTTCCAACATGGAGGCCTTTTCTGCTTAACCCCTGAAGAACTGAGTTGAAACTGAGTTCCATGTTTGAAATATGTCTTACCCTCAACCAGTGTTTCTGAGTCTTAGAAAATGACTATGGCATTATGATATTCATATTCTTATATTCTCTCTCTTTCCCCTTCCTCCCTCCCCATTTTGTTTCCCTTCTTTTCCCCCCACCCTCCGCCCTCACCCACCCAAACCATTCTTTCTCCCTTCCTGTCCCTGAAGCTACCCTGGCCTTTTAGTTGTACCTCAAGCTGTACAGGACAGTAGTTTACCAAGAGTAGCCCGCTGCTACCGACACAATCGCCTGCCTGTCGTATGTTGGAAGAACTCAAGAAGCGGTACTCTGCTCCTCCGAGCTGGAGGATTCCATGGGAAGGGAGTAGTTGGTCTTTTCAAATCTCAGAACTCCCCTCAGGCAGGTAAGCATCTCCACAGCACAATTTTGATCCCTTTACTTCAGAGCATTCCTAAAAATAAAAGGAGTAAAATCTGGAAATGCCAACTGTTCCCTGTCACCATGCCTCTCACACATAGACTTTCCCACTGTGCTATATACAACATGAACAACTTAAACAAGATCTATACTTGACATGTGGGGCTCCACCTGGAATTTGGGGTCTTGATATGCCTATCTATATTTGGTTCTTAATAGAAATTAACATAATAAAGTCTTTGGTTCTAGGCTACTTTCATTTCAGCAGATAAGAATATCCACAGTTGGGAACTAGATTATGCTATTCTTTTTTTTCCTTCTGGGAAGTATTCAAATATATTTAGCAGCTTCAGAGGCAGGTAGGGATCCTGGCCCATGTAGTATGAGATACCCTATCTCAATCCCACAAGTCACACATACACACAAAAACAAGTCAGCAAACCAGTGACCAAAATGCTGCTTAGGAGTTCTCAAGAATAGGGGGTTTTAGGAAGCTAAAAGATGGCCAACTTAAGAAAACAGAAGTAATAAGTGCTACTGTCTCTCTTTATAGGGATATTTCTGAGCACCAAATCTGAGACCTTGAAGGTAGTCAGGAGCTATCATTGCTGACCTTTCTCATAACTTCCAGCTTATAATAGTCTAGGGGCTTGGTACACGAAATTCGGGCCTAAGCTGGCAGTCAGAATCCCTCTCACAGTCAGGGTTCCCTCGCTCCTAACTGCCCACCTGCTTGCTGCTCCTTAGTGCTTCTGCGGAGACAGGAGAGGCTCCCACCACCACCGCTGCGCTCGCCAGCCTGAGCCCGGCTTCTGGATGAGCGGCAATCCCCCTGTGGGAGTGCACTGACCACCAGGGGCAGCTCTTGCGTTGAGTGTGTGGTCCCTGGTGGTCAGTGCACATCATAGCAGCTGGTCATTCTGCCGTTCAGTCAATTTGCATATTAGCCTTTTATTATATAGGATTGTATTACTTCTACGTGGCTTGGCAACACTGGTATATTTGAAGGCATTTGGCTTTTACTTGTTTCCACCCTGATGAATCCTCCCCAGCTATATAGTGGGTATAATAGAACACAGTATATGTAGGTTAAATAAAATGAGCGAATCATTTCAGGAGCATTGATGAGCATATTACTGAGCTTTTAAATGGAAGAAACTGAAACCATTTTATTCCACTAGTTTCTGATTTTTTTAATCTAATATTAATTTACTAAATTTTTTATTTTTGAGCTTACACATTTGCTCACATTTTAATATCTTTGAAATCAGGATGCATCTTAAAATGGAAGTGATCAGAAAGAGTTGTGTCCTAGTTTAAATGACAGTTTTTATTCTGAGTACATAAAATAATGGTCCATTTTGTAATAAAATATAGTAATGGCATCTCAAAATGGATAAAATTCTAATTATTTCCCATTCAGGTTGCAAGAGAATTTGCTAATATCTATTGTCCTTCTAGTAAGGCCCCTCTGATGCTCTGTAAAGTGTATGAGCCAAGTTCAGTGATTTCTGTTTCACTCCACACACCCCAGGCCCAGACTCCCTCCCCCTAGAATTGCTCTCATAGTTGTTTCCATCTGTGCCTACTTTTTGCCCATCTTGTAGGACAGGAATCTCGCAGTAGCTGCTGCTGTCTTCTCCCCAACTTCCTCCACTCTTCCACAAACAACCCTGCAAGTTCAGGTTCCCTTAAGCCCATGCAGCAAAGTTGGAATAAAGCTACTGGTGTTGGGAAATCCTAACCTGCCCATTCTGGGATGCCAGGGGAACCCCTCCACCCTCTGCTTCCAAACAGCATGGAAAGGGTGGTTGGGGGACCATCACGGAGATGTTGTCTTGCGTGAATCTTTGTTTTGAGTTGCTTGGATAATGAGAAACCGCACCTGCTCTTGGCAAGACAGCACTGTGTGGTTTTCCAGATCTAAGCTCTTTCTGGGAGGAGGAGGCAATCAAGAAATGGGTGTGGTGAAACCAATGTAAGAGGATTAGGCATCTGATAGTTTGGAGCTTTAAGTGGGGCTGGTTTCTGCATTTGGGTGTGGTAGCTTGAAGACTAAAAAGAAAAAATATATATGTGCCTTTTTTATTAACATAGACACAGGTTGTTTTATTCTGTATCTTTTTCTTTTATAGCCCCTACCTCCTCCTTAGAATCTTCCAACAGCATAGAACAAGAAAAGTACCTGCAAGCCATCCTGAGTGCAGTTTCTGTCCATCAGAAACTCCGTGGCAACAACACCCTCACGGTCAGGCCGGCACTTGCTCTGCCTCCAGGTAAGATTTGATCATTCTTTTCTTCTTGACAGCTCTGAAATGTCAGATTCATTCCGAGGATTAGTCCCTTACTTATTTGCTCTGTTTATTCAATATGACCCCTAAAGTTTTATCTAGTGGAGCTGTAACTTTAGCTCCTTTTACTTAGAACTCAGGGCACCATTGTTAATGTCTAGTGAATAGTAACCACATTTAGAGATTCAATTATTTCCTTTTTAAAAGAGTAATGAGAGAGGGGGTGGAGAACATAAATAAAGTCATGTGGGTGTTTTTTCCCCTAGAATCTATTTTACATAGACTTTAAAATGTTATTACAAAGTTAAGTATATAAAGTGAACATCTCTTTATTAAATGTATATTTATTAAAATCAACATGTTTAAAATTCCTGAAATATCTGCAGCCTTTTATGATTTGCAATACAATTTGTTTTCACTAGATTTGGATGAAGCCATTAAGACTTGTACTAATATTTTGTTTCAGTTATCATGTGATGGAACCCCAAAGGGTTCATGTAGAGGTAACCCTAATGTGTTAGACACAGGAGCATGTGACTTGAAAAGTTGGTCTCCTTGGCTTAATCAGCTATTTGAATTAGCTCAACATAAGCAGAAAGTGGCTTTTCTTGTAAAGTAACACCATGCATGCCTTGCTTCATTTATCATTAAATTCTCTGATTGCACTTGCCAAACCTAACTCCCTGTAATCTTGCAAATGTATGTATCTCTGAGGAAATAGCAACAGTGCCCTGTTATCTCTATTGAAGCTCTGGGTACTTAAAAAGTACAATGTTTGGCAGCAATTAGACATGCTACACATGAAGATAACTTTTTGTCATTTGAGTAATGTTAACCCGAACGACATGGTTTTTGTTCTTCTTTTTGGCTGACTTTAGGGACTGAAAGGAGAACTTCAAGAATGTCCACTGTGCTTAAGCAGGTAGTGCCAGGACATTTGGATGTAAACCCATCCAATAGCTTTGCTCGAGGAGGTTAGTAAGACTGATTTTATAACTGAGCACTGATACAATCTTAAAAGCAAAAAAAAAATTTTAGATAGTGCTTCTTTAAATCAACTAATTATGGTTCAAATTGTTTTTAATTACCCTTTTCTCAATGAATGATCAAATTTATTTCTAGCAATTACCCTTTTCTCAATGAATGATCAAACTTATTTCTAGTACTGGGACAAGAGGTATAATAATTGCTGAAATCTTACCTATTGATGAGTCTGGAGGCATTGGGAGGTGAGGGGAGCATGTCTAAATGGTGGTCAGCCCTGGGAAGACTCCACGATGCTTCAGGTTCGCAGGGTAGAAAGACTGACCACAGAAGCATAACCAGCTTGGGAGAAGTGATCTGAGTCCCAAGGACTGTGCCTCCAATGCCTGTGATTTTTACTCCTGTTCTCTGAAATGTTAGTTTGAGGAATACGGGAGAATGATATTCAGGTTACCTTTTTTTTCTCTGGGCTATAGCTGCTGGCATGAGGAAGAAGAGAAAGGCTGAGTATTGGCTTGTTTAGCTCCAAAAGGTGTTCTACTTTGTTCTCTGGAGGTTTATGTTAGATTATTTTACTTTTCAGAGGCATTTCCAGACCAGGTATCTTGATTGTAAGTAGGTACCACTTCACAATGGAATTAGTAGAATCTTAGACTCTTCCTCTCACTCCCGTGCAATGCTGAGTCATTGAAAATATACCAAGTATGTGATCGTGGTTCTGCTTGAACATCATCAGTAACGGGAAACTCATTCTTTCCAAAAGTAGTCCTTTGCATTTGTAAAAAACTGTTAAAAATTCCTTCTCATATTGATCTAAAAAGCTACCACTATGTAACTTTTACATAATGACCCTCACTCTTCCCTCTAAGGTTAGAAAATTCTAAATCAGATCTCCCACACTATAGCTCTTCAGATTTAAAACTGTTCTCATCTTTTAGTTACTTCGAAATACCCCCAATTCAGATGGTTCCAGTCCAGTTCACTATCTTTTTCATCCTGTGGATTCTCCACAGAATTGAACTCATGGAGCCTAAGATTACATTAGGGACAGCCCCATCACTAGGCTGATCCATATGAAGATTAGTATCATTTGAAATCTGTTTGTCTGCTTCACATGAACTATAGTTCTTAAAATATACTAGTCTTGAGGGTTAGTTTTTGAACCTAAATAGACTGGGTACTAAACCTACAAAATTTCATCTTTTTTGATAATGGACTATTGTTTTAGACATTTGGATCTTAATTCTGTCCACTACTGTATTAGATGTTTTTCCAAGCCTCTTGTCATTAGTAGATTTGATCACTGTTCTCATGTGATTTGGGGTTTTTTGTTTAAAAAAATGTTGAACAAACCAGAGATGAGGACAGAAGTCTTCAGCAACATAATATAGAGGCCTCTCTGAAGAAAGGGATTGATCACTCATCTATACTGGTTATGAGTCCTCCTACTAAAACTCACCTGGCCCATATTTCTAAATCTCTGCCCATCTTTTTAATCCAGTATTTTCCAGTCTTTCAAACTGATAACTACAGCACTAAAGAGTTTATGGTTAATTTAACATGACTCATTGTAGGAATTAGTGCTTTTTCTAAATAATCTGAAATAGTTCATTAATAATCTATTCCAGAATTTGGTTCGGAATCAACATCAAGGCTCTAGTTTATAAAATTTACTTGTTTCCTTTTGAAAACCAAGATTACTGTGCACATCTCCTGGCAGCCATAGGGGTGCTTTGGATACTTCTTTCTTTTTTAACCTCATCAGCACTTTCTGCTATTGTAGAATGTCCTAAGAGCTTTCAACCTTCTTCAGTCATCTTCCTAATTAGGCCTCACGGTCATTGTGTTAGTTTGCTAGCACTACTATAAAACAGGGCCACAAACTGTGTGACTTCATTATTGCTTCACAGTCCTGGCGGCTAGATATCCAGAATCACGATGTCAGGCTGGTGCCCCCTGAGGCTGTGAGGAATGATCTGTGCCAGGCCTTTCCCCAGCTCCCGCTGTTTGCTGGCCATCTCTCCCTTGGCCTGTAGAAGCACCACCAAATCTCTGCCGTCATCTTCACGTGATAGTCTCCCTGCGTGTCTGTCTCCAAATGTCCTCTTTCTAGAGAGACACCCATCATATTGAATTAGGGGCCCACCACATTCCTGTCTGGTCTCCTCTTAACTAATTACATCTGCAGTGAGGTCATATTTCCAAATGAGGTTGAGTTCTGAAGTAGTGGGGGTTAGGACTACAACATACGAATTTGGAAGAGACACAGATCAACCCATAGAGTCATATATAGCTTTTTTCTAAATTTTAAAATTACTATTGTTTTAAAGTTTAAGATACAGACTTCATTCTCTCATCATTTCTTTCTTGGTAAAATTGAACTAAAAGTACAGTGCCTTTCTCCTAAAGTTCCTGGTATTTCTGTTGCCAAGCTCTCCTGTCAAATTTGGTTCAAGGTTGCTATTCCTCTTACTATTTTAAAATTCACTATCTGAAAGTTTATATTGTCAGCAAGGCTTGTCAGCAGTTTTTCCATTCAACAGAGTTCCGTTTCCAGCACATGTCTGTTAGCTGGAGCCCCATGCCTGGTCTTGTGTTTTGTTTTTGTAAACTTCATCAGGAACACATTATCTGTTCCCCAACTGGACCAAGTGACCTGCAATATACATTTTAGCTACAAAATTGTCTCTCCCCCTATGTTGGTACCTAAGGCTCATGGATATTCATCAGTCTGTTTCAACTGCATTATCTCCTTTATTTTTTTTATATTGGCCTCAGATTCTGGCTGTTTTATACCAAGGGATCCCCACTAGTGGTTACATTCTCATTATGAGTCTCTTCTTTGTTCTTCTCAAGAGTACCTGAAAGGCTGTATTTACCTTTTAGAGTTAAAATCTCCTGTTGAATTTGTTTCTGATTCATTCTATGTATTCTAGGCCCTAATTATTATTTTGACAGCCTTCCTAAATAATTTTACTCCCAACGCCTCCCAGATTTCCAGGATCCCAGTGATTCATTGGAAGATGAGATACTTTCAACATCTTTGATCCCTAGATCTGCTTCTTCTGTCTCTTCTGATAGTGTCCTTCCTCCTCACAGAGAGTAGCAGGAATAGACTGGGGCAAGCAAGTTTAGGAAGTCCCAGAAGATTCCTTATTATGAACATGGCAGGCAGACACACACTCAGGGCAAAACTAGGCGTAGACACCTGCATGCCCTGCACATAGTTCATTTCCTTGGACCTCCCTCAGGGACAGAGTCTCTTCCGTCTCCCAGAGAGAGCAGTACCCTGCTCCAGAAGTTTTTCATTTACCCTGCGTGGGAAGAGCCTCCTATCTATAAAATCATCCTCAAACCTTCTCCTTTCTCCTCTCCTGTGTATTTTCACTGTGTGATGTGTTGTTGTTGTTGTTGTTTTCATTCCTTTCACTGTCATAGACTCTTAGTTCCTGGTTCCTTCTTATGTTATTTCCACTGTGTGCCTTTCTGCTCTGCACAGATGAGATTGACCTCCACTGTCTCCTTCAGTAATCACTTTGCATTCAGTGTGCACGCTGATGATCTGGTAAGGCAGGGGAAGCAGCCTTCTTTACACAAGAATCATTAAGAAAAATGAGGATGTGACTAGATCACATTGCTTTTCATTTGTAATTAAAATAGCTTTTGACCCCCATGGAGGAAAAATGCATAAACTCACAACTTGGACAAATTACTTTGTTGAGTAAGAAAATGCCATGAGAAAATTGTTACTGCCTCTTAAATACAAAAATACAATAGTTAAGTATATTGAGAAGTAGCCACATGGAGGCAGCTTTTTGTTTTTAATCCTCGTGCAAGGATATGCTTATTGATTTTTGGAGAGAGAGGAAAAGAGAGAGAAAGACAGAGAGAGAGAAACATCACTGAGAGAGAGAAACATCCATCGGTTGCCTTGTACGTGTCCTGACCGAGGATCACACCTACGACCCTTTGGTGTAAGGGACAATGCTCCAACCAACTGAGCTACCAGGCCAGGAGCTGGAGGCTGTTTTTAATTGTTCATTCTTTACATTTCCATGACCCTATAAGTTCCTCTACAAATGTTATTCTATCCTTGAAATAACCTGCAGAATATACACTGAGTGGCCAGATTATTATGACCGGCCAGATTATTATGACCACCCCATCAGTACTTCATTGACACTTCCAAAAATACTGAATATTGAAAACTTCCTAAGCAAATACTTTCAAGGTTTTATTATTGTTATTATTATTATTATTATTTGCATAACTAATTCACTTCATTATACTGATGGGGTGGTCATAATAATCTGGCCAGTCATAAAAATCTGGCCACTCAGTGTATATTTTAAGAGGCTCTGAGATAGGAAGTGTCAAGGTCACTTAGCAAATAGCAGCATAACTGGGACCAGGCTTGGTTCAGGCCATTTCAGTGCAGCGTTCACTTCCTAGCTTGTATCTCACGCATTAATAAGTACAGGACCTCATCCCCACATCCAACCCAACCATCTCTTTTCCTTCTCTTCTTTGTTTTGTCTAAACAGAATAGAGAGATCAACCCTAGTGCTTAGGAAACACTCATGCTCTGAACAATCCATTCCCATGAGGGATGAACTACATCACTTTTTCCCTGAAGCAATCCCTTAGCCAGACCCTGAGGACAGATCCAGGCTCACAGCGTTGCCTAGGTGACAAGACACAAGGAGTTTAGTACAGTTACATTCAAATTCAAACTGCAGCCCTACCAATTAGTGTATGATATTGAGCAAATTAGGAAACCTTTTAATTCTCTATTTTTTTCATCTGTAAAATGGAGATGATAAATAGTATCTTGCTTTAGAGTATTTACAAGGAGTAAATGAAATAATTTATGTAAAGCACTTAACCTAGTAACTGGCTCATAATAAGAGCTCAATAAATGTTAGTTCTGTTATCATTGTTGTGGTTATTATCATTATTGTTGCCTAATACTCCACTGGCATGGGAGAAAAGCCTACATTTGTATTTCAGTTGCCCTAAGCCAGATACTGATGCAAAAGCTCAGTATCTTCCAGTAGCTTTCAAACATTTTTTATCATGACTCACAGTAAGAAATACATTTTCTACTTATATATGTACTAGAGCCTGATGGATGCACGAAATTTGTGCAAGAGTAGGCCTTCCTTCCCCCGGCTGCCGGCACCGGCTTCCCTCTGGCACCCGGGACCCAGGCTTCCCTTGCAGCCCCAGCTTCGTCCAGAAGGACGTCAGGTCTAATTAGCATATTATGCTTTTATTATTATAGATATGCATATTCACTTTATATCACAATTCAGGGCTGAGTCACAATGCAAAATGTATGTATACCAAAACAGAAGTTTCATGAAACAGTGTTCATCTATACCACATGCAGTGCACATAGTATTTTCAGTTTTAATCTATTTCACTTTTTAAATATATATACTAAAGTGATTTCACAGGCCATTAAGGGGGATGCTGCAGTTTGGAAAAAAATACAGCTGCCAGCTAGTGTTACAAGTATTTCCCACACAGGAGTCACTCAGGAAGCTGAGTAGACCTCACCACCACTGCAGTAGCATCACCCTTTGGTCACCACTGCCAGGTGGGATTACAGTTCTCAGAGCCTCTGCTGGCCCCGTATTGTAGGCCATTTTCTCGTTGCTGATTTTTCTGCTACGTGATAAATACTTGGCAGTTTTTTCATTAATGAGCCTCTATTTGGGGAAAGTGCTTAGTTTTTTTATTTATTTAACACCGCCTTTTTATTCTTTCAAAGCAAATAATTGAGTTGAAGATATAGAAGACCACAGCAGTTCACAGTGTATCAATTTTCAAAAGAAAATAATCAGATGTTACATATACATAGGGATAGGAGAATAAATGTGGTTAGGTCCCTACTCTTTGGCGCACACAATCCAGTAGGATCAAATGTGCACGTAACTCCAATGAAGTGTGATCAGAGTTTCAATAGAGCTCTCCACGGCTCTTGGATAGTCTGGAATGGTTTTCAGAAAAGTTCTCATTTCTGGAGCTTAAGGCATAAAGAGTTTGTCAGGTGGAAAAATGGGAGAAATAGTTCCAGGTCGAGGCACTACCATAAGAAAGCGTGGTAAGTTTAAGGAACAGTATTTCAGAATCAAGAACCAAGAACTCAAACTTCATTGTAAGCCTTTAAGTCCCATGCTCAGTAGGAAAGCTCAAACCTCCACAGAAAGGAGAGGCCACCAGCACACGGGAGACCTGGTGTCCAGCCCGCGTCCTGGTCTCCATTCTGTCTCGCAGCAGCATTCCCCTCTGTGCAGTCAGCCCGCACCTCTGCAGCCTCAGCTCTCTCACCTCCTTTAGCCACTGAAGCCATCAATGCCTTTCCTTTCCTTCTTCTAAAGGAACAAGGCAGCAATGAAAATTACTTCTAATGATTTTTTTATTAAGTGATGTCATACTTTATGCCGTCTCGCAATGTATAGCTTAACAATACTGCTGTGAACGTTTTCAATCCTGATGAATGCAGAAGCATTTTCCTTACTTGATTTGAGCAGTTCCTTTGCTCAGGATACACTGTAACTTACTGCTCACTATTTTTGTTATTACCAGGTAAAAATTTACCATAGTTGCAAAGTACTTTCTGTCGGAAAAAAAACAAACCCACAATATTACTCAAATTACAAAAGTATTATCTCTAATACTGCCTATCATTTTGGTGTAAGTAGGGATTTCAGAAGAAGTCATTACCTCAGTCATCACAAGCTATATTCTTAGTGGCATTAGGTATTGTCACAGGATCATGATGTTTTGCTACTCATAACTATTTGTTTATGGAAAATAACTGTAATTTCCAGATGAAAAAAGAAGATAGTGTGGCAATGCTTAGTGCTCTATTGCAAAAACATGCTCTTAGTTATTCCAAATGGTTGCTAGAGCTTCATTCCTGATGTGGTGGCCTTGCTCAAAGAGCAAATGTGTTGTACAGCACGTAGCACTTCCCGTCAATCAGCCTCCGCAAACACTAGGGCCAATGTAGTCACTAAATTCCTTGACTTTATTATTGTCACCCGATGACAGTCTTCAAAAGCTGGTTCCATTTGGTATAATTGTCCGTGCCACTCGCTGCTGTGCGTTCATTTCACTGTGCTCACGTTTATAAACAGGTGCTGGCATTTCATTTAGCAGGTGCTCAGTTCATCGTTTCTGTGTGACTGTGCAGCTTTTTATTTGTTAATCAAATCTTCTCTTTTTATTATATTTGCATCTTTTCTTCTATGTTAACTTGATTTTAAAAATTAAATAACCTACTCTTCTCTTACTCGATTTGCTCTGATGTTTGCTGCTCTGTGCATTTTATCCTCCTTCTGCCTTTATCCTCACCTCCTAGTGCATGGGCACAGAGATACATGTTTTACTCAGTCAAATCCCAAATCTTCAACTAAGGGAAGAGTCCATAACCAAGGTACTGTATTATCGGTCCTGATGTGTCATTCTTTTTAACCACCTTCATATGAAAACATGTGTTACCAGTGATGTTTATCACATTTGTCTGTCAAATTATCTTTTACTCTCACCCCCATTCTGAATTTCCTCTGTGATTTCATTTACAAAAGCTTGCCATAATATCTAAGACAAGTTTAGGGGTTACATAGAAAGATTCATCTACGTTAAGCAGAAATCACCTATAAAACCTTTTCTTAGGAACTGGTCTCCTGACCCTATAATCGCTCATAAAGAGAGGAGCCAGTGTGACATTATCGCAGTGACTTCTGGGCAAGAAATGAGGCTTGATTTAACATTTGGCAAAGAGGAAAGCCTCTCAAAGAGCCTTTCCAAACCTGGAGAGGAAGCCCACGCAGGGGAAGCAGCTGCAGTATCTTATACCGCGACACATCCCCCAGGTGAGCCCCACAGTTTATAGGACTTATAAGGGGCTACGTTGTAAAGGTGCTGCATTGCCATTCACATGTTAGACTTAGCGTGTGCTTTGGGGTTTGGATATTTAATATCCAACAGTCTAGTTGCATATAGGAATCCTTGATTTTTCTAATGAATGTAACTAAGGTCACTTATGAGATTCCTCTAGCAGCTCAGCTTGGCCTTTCCCTTAGAAGACATCTGCCTCTGACTATAAATTTTACATAAAGCCTCCTAAGATTCAGTGCAATGTACATTACTAAGTGTACCGGGGGAAAGAGTGTAATATAATCTTTACTAACTTTAAATTGCATCATTTTGGCATGATGCACACATATTCCAAACCCAGCCTGAGATTTTAGTAGGTTTAGTAAAGTTCTAATGTCATTCTTGATCTAGATTTCTTGTTGAATTGATTGACTGAAGCAGAAGCATGTTCTTATTTCATGAAGCCCAGAGAAACGGAGTCACGTTCTCCTGCCCAGGCTTCCTCGTTGCCCCGCCTGCATTTTTGTTGCCCAGTGCCAGTGCGCTCTTCCTATTTATGATCCCAGTGTTTACTCATAAACACTAACTTTACATCAAAGTACAGTCATAGGATTGACGTGGCTGACTGCTTAGTCCTTCCACGCCTAATCTTGATGCTGTATTGAATAGTGCTTATACATTGTAAAGGTAAATGACAAATGACCAGTATGATCCATGATTACCTAGAATCTAGGTCCTAGATTAATTACCTTGCTGTTACCTCTAAAACGATACCTACAGAGCATGCGTCTTTTTCCCTGCTCAGTGGCATTCCCACATCAGATTACCTCACTCGATTATTTTGGCTTTTGTAAAGGTGTATGGGCAAGTCTTCGCTCTAGCACTCGCCTGATCAGTTCTCCAACGTCCTTCATTGATGTTGGCGCCCGGCTGGCAGGCAAGGATCACTCGGCCTCCTATAGTAACAGCGCCTATCTGCAAAACCAGCTCTTGAAACGCCAACCAGCCCTTTATATATTTGGTGAAAAGTCACAACTAAGGGTAAGATTTCTTTTTCTCACTTAGAAACTTTATAGATATTTGGAGGCAGTTTTAACTTATCTCATAAATCAGCTTTCCTAGGATTTTTTTTTTTTTTTTTACAGCATGGATTCTTAACCTGGAGTTAATAATATTAAAAACACTTAGCTCATTATATATGTATGTATGTCTACATGTACCTTGATAAGTATGTACACTTTTACATGTTTATTAGCTATGAAAAGAAGTATTTTTCATAATCATAACTAGATCAGCATAAACATCAGGAATATTAGGAATGTATACCCACAAAAAAGAAATAATAAGGCTTACCCAGGCTGTTTTTCCACTATCTTAGTTCAGCTTCCACAGGAATCTGTGTCTACAGCAAAACAGAAGGTTTTGCTATTGAAAACCTATTGACAAAGAAAGCTGCCAGGAAGTAGAAGAGAGGGAAGAAGACGGTGGCACTCGCTGCACTGGAGCGAGGGAAGGCCAGGCTGTCTTCTCTAAGTTGCCTTTTTTGAAGCGTCACAGGCTGTATATGCAGAGGCACGTGTCCTGAGATATGTCAGAACATTCAAACTATTAGATGCTAAGCCCCTTTATTTTTTGAAATATATTTTTATTGATTTCAGAAAGGAAGGGAGAGGGAGAGAGAGATAGAAACATCAATAATGAGAGAGAATCATCGGTCAGCTGCCTCTTGCTCACCCTACACAGGAATCAAGCCCGCAACCCAGGCATGTGTCCTGACTGGGAATCAAACCGTGACCTCCTGGTTCATAGGTTGATGCTCAACCACTGAGCCACGCCAGCCGGGCTCCCCTTTATTTTTTTAATTATTATGCTAAAGAGCTTCACTATGCTCAGGTCCTATAAATTATAAAGATAGTCTCTATCTCCAAAAGCAAATAATGTTTTTGCAATTTACCCAGCACAAAATAAAGTTCATTGCTGTTGACAGGTGTGGGGAAAATAAAAGTATTTGTTAATTCAGAAAATCCCCCAAAGTTTAGCCTAGCACCTCAGTTGGCACGGGACAGTGCAGACAGACCTTTGGTTGAACTGTGGACGGAGCTGTGGGCAGGATCCCACATGCTGGGTCCTCAAGATGCCAGTGGCTGAGTCATCCCTTCGGTGGCAAGCTCTTCCCCCACTGCCGAGGCTGCTGCAGCCACTTAGTCACCAGCCTTTAGGGTAGGAGTCAGAAACTGCTGGGTAATGCTCAGGGTTTAAGTATGCACACGTGTCTTCTGGCACAGCAGATACTTTCTCTCCAGAAAATAGTTTGAACACCTTTCAACAGCAACCCAGGGTTGCAGCCAGCACAGCCCCCTTGGCACTAGTGTCTCCCAGAGTACACACCCTGCACTTGAGCACACCACGTACTCATGATTGCAGTCACTCCCCAAGGTTGTCTCTTAAATGCTCATATCTGCCATATCCTTTGCTCATCAGTCCTCAGGTTTGCTTTGTGGCTGTGCACATATGACTAAGAAAAACGGGCCACTGGGGACCCTATTTCCCTTCCTCCTTCATTTTCTTCTTTCTGTCTTTCTTTTCTCTTTCTGATCTTTCTTTTATCAATAAAGAATTACGTTTTAAAAACATAATCTCGCCCTCCTTGCACAGCAGTTACTGGGATTTTTGTACGTCCCGTTCAGGTTTTGCTTGTTGTAATGTAATTGTGCCTATGGAGCACTGTCCATACCTGTCCGACCTGAGTCACGCTCAGGCCAGCACCGTGCTCTCTAACTGCAGCTCCACTCCTTGCCTCCCATCAAAGGAAACACCGAGGAAAGCAAGTGAGAGTGGCTTCCTCTGAATAATCTTGAATTGGTCGTATTTCCTAATTCACAGACTTTAATACTTTATACTTACTAATAAGTTCCTTACGACTTAACAGTGTCTCAACACTATGGCTGATAACTCCAGGTTTATAAGACAGGCATGCCTAGCTCCTTTGTAGTTGGGAATGGAAAGGAAAGTAGTGTTCCTGAAAAGTAAACTATCTGTTATCTATTATAACTTTCAAAAAATAACGAATAGAAAAGAACCCATGTGTACAGCCAAGTTCTTTATTCTAACCATAGCATGTTTCCATGTTGTATAATATTCTTTATAATCATTTTAATCACTATGTAACATTCCATATTGTTGAATGTTTCCATTTCTTTCTTTATCTTCACTATATAAAATTACAGTCATATTTTCAAGGATATAGCTTATTATTTTTAATTGAGATATGATTCAATAGGGTTCTTTCTCTACATTTCAGATTACTCCTAAAAGTGGAATTACTAAGATAAAGAAACTTTTTTTCTTGATACATATTAGAAATGCTATTTTTTTAATTTGGGAGTTTTTGCTTTTTACTTTAAAACTTTAATAGGCTGTTTTAAAAGTACTCTAAAATAACCAATACAAAACATAACATGGACCCTATAATAAGTCCTTGCAGCATTTTTTTTTAATTTTGGTAAATACAGATAACATAACATTTATCCTCCTTGAGTCCATAGTGTCAAATACATTCACATTGTTGTACAACCAGCCTCCAGAAAGCAGTTGTACTCTTAGGAAAGCAGATGACCCAGTAGTATCATTTGGGCAGAATATGAGGGAAGTGGGAAGGATATAAGAAAATTAATTCATTGTGTAGCAAGAGAAGTTAGAGAATTTTTAAATCTTCAAAATTAGATGACTAGGTTATCAAAATAAAATATACAATTGTGCCATCAGGTAAGCATTCTTTAACTACAAATGCAACCTCACAAAGGATAAATTCCACGTGGATTAAAAGTATAAATGATAAATACATTCAAATAAATATAGCTTGGCACATGTCCTAATGCATGAAAAAATATTGTCCCAAAGCTAGAAATCAGCAAAGACTTTCATGTTTTACTGTGTAGAATTTTTTATTTTGACTTTAAAGGAGTACCTACATGTTAGGGCAGTAAGATAGTAATTTTTATTTTCTTCTCAATGTTTATCTTCACTTTTTTTTTTCTTCATTTTTCCAATGACTGTTTTACTTGCTTAATAAGAAACAAATATGTGTATCTCTACAAACTTGAATTGTAGAGTTCTGGAACCTCAGCAGCATATTGCCTTTTCATCACAGTGTGCATCTCGGGAGACTTCATTTGCAGTTTTGTATTAACCGTGCTGTCCATGTATCACTGGTCCTCTCCAGACTTCAGGCCCATGGCTTTATATTGGCTGATATGTGATGTTACAAGCGCCCATCATGTTCCCACCGACCAGTAGACTCTTCAGGGTCTCAGAATGACAGCAGCTGAGGGAAACCAGTAGGCCTCAGTGCAGGACTTTCCAGCGATCTGGACACCTAGCCACACAAGACTGGTTTTCCTGACCCATTGCAGCCTCTGCAGCTACTTGGCCCCCATAGCTGTATATTTAAGCACTGCCCTGTTGAAATCACTGCTCTCTTACCATGACACTTCATCTGCCTAATTCTCTGCATCTTTATCCACAGAACTTTAAGTTAGAATTTGCTTTAAATTGTGAGTTTGTTCCCGTTGAATTTCATGACATCCGACAAGTGAAAGCCAGTTTTAAAAAGTTGATGAGGGCCTGTGTCCCAAGCACCATTCCTACGGACTCAGACGTGACCTTCCTGAAGGCTCTGGGAGACTCCGAGTGGTTTCCACAGGTAATGTCTGGAGCGACTTGCCTTTGACCTCAAGGATGTACAGAGTTGGCATTTGAGGGAAATACTGTGTTCCCCCACGCCCCGCCGTCTGCCTTTACTGCGTACCTCCATAAAAGCCGTTGGGTTCCAGGAACGCTTATGCTACAGGAGATGAGAGGCAGACTTCTCCATCCCAGGTTTTTCTCTCTGTAATTGAAAACTTGGTCTCCATAGGGTGCTAAGGGGAGGTCATTATTTTTAGGTGGACACTTTTTTATATACAATAAATTTAATTAGCATATATTTTTAGGCCTCCTGCTCTGTTGTCAACAGAGTGAGGGTCCAGGACTCCAAGGGCCCTTCTCTCTTACCGTCTGACCTTGCATTTGTCTCTGCCTGGTCCATGTCTCTAGATTTTAGATTAACCCCCAAAACAGTACCTGCAGGCACTTTGGGTGCCCTGAGACCTCCCTAAGGTTAAGGGAAAACCACATATCCTTCCTTCAGCTGAGTCAAGCTTGGGATGTTTTAATTGAACTCTTATTGCAAAATTGGGGAGAAGTAGGTAACCAGCACACATAGACATTTATGACACGCATGTTTTAGACACTGCCGCAGACATTGGGCCAAGAACATGTCTGCACTACAGCCTCAGCCTTGTCTTTAGGCTCCTGATGCTGTGGCCATTGCTCCTTCCCCCGCATGAGTTCCAGCCCCTCTATCACCTGGCCCCTCTGCCTCTAAGCCTCCTGCCTCCCTTGAGGAGGAAAAATAGTTGTTTCCCACAGTGTATCGGACTAAAAGGCAAAAAAAAAAAAAAAAAAAAAAAAAAAAGCCAAAAAATGATGTGAGTACCCAGTGCAGTAACGATTTTTAAGGTACTTAAACTATAAAAAAAAAAAAAAAAAAAAGCCACGTATAGTACAATTAGTTGTAAACCTGTATCAGGGTATCAGCCCTGGCTGGGTAGCTCAGTTGGTTAGAGCTTTGTCCCAATACGCCAAGGTTGTGGGTTCGATTCCCAGTCAGGGCACATAAAAGAAACAACCAATGAATGCATCGATCCTTCTCTCTCCTCCCCACCCCCACCCCCCCCCCCCCCCGTAAAAATTTTAAATAAAAACATAATACATAAGTCTATATCAGTGTATGTTACTATTAAGGCTATTCCGGATCCTTTGAGAACACACAAAAGGAGCTGATCAATACTCTCTTCTGTCCCTAAGTTATGAGCCCCAGCCCAAACTGTCCCCACCACCAGCCTATCTGTGTTTCTGGTACATTCTGTGTTTTGCTCCTTACTCCAAAGTAGAGCCATACCAGAAGTTAGTGCCCCCCAAAAAACAGTAGAAAGCATTGCTCTACTTGAGATATTGGCATTTTAAAAGTTAACTCAGAGCAAGTGCTAAGTGCAAGAGAATTCAGGCCTGGAAATAGCTGTCTACAGGAACAGTGGGTGAGGAGCTTCCCAGTGCTGGAGAGGACGTGTGCCTTGTTCCTGTGTTTAAAAATAGCTAGCTCAAAAAAAATAAAAATAATAAAAATCTATAATAAAAGCATAATATGCTAATTAGACCGGACAGCCGAACGACCTTCCAGACATCCTTCCAGGCGACCTTCTGGACAAAGCTAAGGCTACGAGGGCCAAGCCCCTCGCACGAATTTCGTGCACCAGGCCTCTAGTAAATAAATAAAATAGCTAGCTCTGTTTAAAATACGGGGTTTTCTATTTCAGTTCAAAGTTGAATTCATTCTGCAAATTATGTCAAGTGATGCATTGCACGTTTGACTTTGACATCTATATGCTGTGCTCACAACCTAATGGTTCATTGGAGACTGTGAGTCAGTGGCTTGGCTTTAAAAGCTAAGCACAAGTATAAGTTTTCTTCCCATACAGACAACTAAGAGTGTCCTTTTTAAAGATATAACTCATCATAAAATTGATCCTTTTAAAGTATATAATTCAGTGATTTTTAGTATAATAACTAAGTTGTGCAAACATCCCCACTATCTAATTCCAGAAAAATTAAGAGTATCCAAAATAGAACTTACTACATCATCATAGAACTTACTACGTCATCATAGAAAAACAAATGTTAAGTCCAATAACTCTGTCGGGGGCGGGGGAGGGGGCTACTTAGAATCTCTGACTTTTCCACTCTATGGAATTATAGATATTCTACATCAGGGGAAATCATTTAAGATCAATTTATCTCATCATGTATCCCTTGAACACATTGCTTAATCTTTATTTTGACAAAGAACTTTTAAGTGTTTAAAACTCACGTTTAGGTCAAGTACTTTATCCCTAACTTGTTTGGTTATCTAAGGCTGACAGCAAGTCTGTCTGTTCTGGGTGCTCAGAAAGCCCTGGCTCTAATCGTGGCTCTTTCCCCATCTCAGCTTCACAGGATCATGCAGCTGGCCGTGGTGGTGTCCGAGGTCCTGGAGAATGGTTCCTCCGTGTTGGTCTGTTTGGAAGAAGGCTGGGACATCACAGCACAAGTAAACTCTTACACATATTCTCATATATTTGGTTGTATATGTACGAATTTGTATTTCAATTAGTTTTTAAATTCTGCAGGTGAACCTTTTGATTAGTGACTAATTTGTATCAACAAAAAAAAGTCCCGTGTTAAACACCCCCTGGTGTCCATCAGAAAGCTCTGTGCTGTGGGCTTCCAGGCCTTACATAGCCTGCAGCTCTGGCTCGGGCATCGGGTGCCACACCACGGGTGCACCAGGCAGGCATGCGCATGGCGCTCCTTGGCCTGCAGTGTGGGACATGGGCCGTCCTTCCCAGGTTTTATCAGTCCTTTGCCTGGTTCCCTCTAAGCTCCTCCCTTACTTACTCCAGAGTGAAAAGGAAAGGTCTGAATGTGAACTATAGTAAGACATTAATCTACGCCTGCCAAAAAGTAGGTTTGAACTGATCCTCTGGCCTCATTAATTAACCTAGAAGAAAGTCACAGTCGGCAAACTAGCCAGGTAAGGATTAAAATCCGGATTCCCTGAAAGAAAACATGTAGACAAAATGGATTTGACTTTTAATTTTTACTAGAAAGTTTGTGGGATTAATTTAATTGGCTGTCCTGGAGCAGTTAGTGAACAAGTTTGGTGCCCAGGTAACTTTGTTGGTGAGTTAGCTATCATCAAAAGGAAGTACTTTGTCTTAGCAAGAGGATTTTTTCAGGACTGAAAATAATAAGTGTCCATCTGCTTGTGCCTTAGGTGACATCCCTGGTGCAGTTACTCAGTGATCCCTTTTATAGAACACTTGAAGGCTTCCGGATGTTGGTTGAAAAAGAATGGCTCTCTTTTGGTCATAAATTCAGTCAGCGGAGCAGCTTGACCCTCAACTGTCAGGGTAGTGGTTTTACCCCAGTTTTCCTGCAGTTCTTAGACTGTGTGCACCAGGTGAGTAGAGCATGCTTCAGTTGACTTGATATGAGGGAAGAAAAGAACTAGCATTTGCAAAGCTGTGCCAGGTGCCTTCTTGCCATAAGTGATGGAGTCAGCCCTGAGACTTCCTGAGGTCTCAGCAGTGGATTCCTGGCAGTGGAGGAGAAAACTAGTTGGTTTCTGAAACTAAGACAGCTGAGCTGGCTGGGCCCCCTATGTGAAGTGTCCAGACTCTAAATTATCGTCTCCCAAGAAGAGAAGCAAACGTGGGCCTGTTCTCCAAGAAGGTTTGACCTAGAGTAGGTAATGGTAGGGCCTGAAACCCAGCCTGTAGTCTTCCCAGTTTGGGAGGGCTTGAGCTTATGCCTGGGAATATAAGAAGTACAGCCTAACCCCTAGAGAAAGAATCAGGGCCCAGCCAAGCCAGCCTAAGAGGTTGAGAACACTGACTCGGTTCTACTAGGTGGCCTACTCAGGGCTAACCAGGAGACCAGGCAGAAACCAGGTATATAATCCAGTAAAATCCAGTGGGAATCTGGGTTGGAGAGATGTGAATGCTGTAGACTCCTTCCTACCTTCATCTCAGGCACATTAGATAAAACTGCTAATGGGGCCTTGGTCAGGATTGGGCTTGAGAATCAGATGGCACTGGGTTTGCATTGGCACCAGTGCTAAATTGGCCAAGGGAAACAGGGTTAACATTTCCAGCTTTGCTTCATCTGCACCACAGCAATGAATGGGCTCTGGCATATCAAACATATTTGTCAGAACAGTGAGCCTCTTTGAAATACATTGGTTTCAGCCATGTTTTAGAAGGAAAGGTGGGAATGTTTTCAGGAATAATAATTAGAACCAGTTCTTCTGAAGAGACCAATTGGGTGTACAGTTATGTTTTTGGTTTTTTATTCTATTAATTACTTAATTAGCTTTTTGATTCACTGTGTAATATTTAAATTTTATTTAAAGTATATAATTTTAAAGTTTTTAGTATTTTATTCAGACTTGTACGATGACCACAATCAATTTTAGAACATTTTATCACCCCAAAAAGAAACTCTATACCCATTAGCAGTGGCTTTCTATCTTTTGGAATAACTGGATATCTCTATGACCTTTACATCATTCACGAAAATTTATTTGAAATGCATTATAGATTTCTAAATGGCTAAAGAAAATTTTTCAAACAGAAAATAAATGATAGGCCCGCCCAGCGTGGCTCAGTGGTTGAGTGTCGACCTATGAACCAGGAGGTCTCGGTTGGATTCCCGGTTGGGACACATGCCTGGGTTGCAGGAGGCAGCCAATCAATGATTCCTTGTCATCATTGATGTTTCTATCTCTCTCTCCCTCTCCCTCTCTGAAATCAATAAAAATATATTTAAAAAGAAAATAAATGATAAGAGAAGGAATCTTGGGATAGCAGAAAGGAAAATATGGGTAAATACAGTAGACTTTTCTTCTCTTGAGTTTTCTAAATTGTTTGATGGTTGATGTGATTCTCAATATACCTGGAAGAAATAGTTAAGACAATTGTTTTTGTTTTTTGTTTTAGAGAGAGGAAGAGAGAGAGAGAGAGAAAAAAAAACATTGATGTGCGAAAGAAAAACTGATTGGTTGCCTCCTGCATGCATTCCAACTGGGGAAAACCCGCAATCTAGGTATGTGCCCAGACCAGGAATCCAAACCTACCACCTGTTGGTGTACAGGATGATATCCAACCAATTGAACCACACTGGCCAGGGCAAGACCATTATATTTTAAATGGGAGAACATAAAGGGAAGTAAGGTTTCTACACTTCACTGAAAGCAGTAAAATGTCAGTAAAGTGTGGTAAGATATAGACTATAATACCTGGAAAGCTATATAAAGCTGGATACTGGAAATATTGGTGGGAAAATATGTAAAGTATATGACTGTCTAACCACTAAGCTGTACACCCAAAATACTATAGATAAATCAAAATGGAATTTTAGGAAGTATTCAGGTGATCCACAGAAGTCAGGAAAAAGAAAACAAAGATTTTAGTATCATGATGTATTATACTTGTAACCAGGTTAAAAAATAATAAAAATACATTACAAAATCTAAAAAAAAATAGAAAAAAATAGAACAGACTGAAAACAAAGTAAAATGACAGATTTAAGCCCTAACATAGCAATAATTAAATGGAAATGGTCTAAATATATTATGACCTAACTACATGCTACTTATAAGAAACTCACCTCAAATATAAAAGTTTTGTTTATACAAGTTTTATTTATAATAGCCAAAAACTGGAGGCAGGAAGGGGACAAAGTGTCCTGCAATAGGTGAATGGCTAAGCAAACTGTTACATCCATACCATGGCATACACCTCAACAATAAAGATGGAATGACCTGTTGATACATGCAGCAACTTGAATGGATCTCAAGAGCATTGTGTTAAGAGAAAGGGAAAAAAGCCATCTCAAATGGTCACACACTATATGATTCCATTTCTATATAACATTTTCAAAATGACAAGAATATGGAGCTAGAGAATAAATGGTTTCCAGGGCTTAGAGAGAATGAAAGGAAGGGAATGGGTGTGACTAGGAAGGGGTAGCTTGCCCCTCAGTTGGTGAGCAGATGAACAAATTCAGGTGTATTCAGACAAAGGAATACTACTCAGCAAGCAAACTGAGTGAAATAATAATATACACAAAAACATGGTGAATCTTAAAATCATTTTGGTTGTGAAAAAAGCCAGGCAAAGCTCCCACTGCCCCCATCACGGGTCCAAGTAGCTTGGGCGGCAAAAGAAGTGGCAGCAGCCAGGCAGCCCAGGTTTGAGAAGCCACTAGGCACACGTGGCCCTCAGGCACCCAGCACACGCCACCCCACGGCCAGGATACCCAAGAGAAAGGTCTGCTCTGCCAAGGAGTAGCCCAAGAGGAAGTCGGCAAGATTGTCAGCCAAACCTGTTCCTGCAAAAGTGGAAACAAAGCCAAAAAAGGTGGCAAAAAAAATAAATCTGCAGACAAAAAAGTGCAAGCAAAAGGGAAAAGGGGAGCAAAGGGAAAGCAGGCCGAAGTGGCTGACCAGGAACCTAAAGAAGATCTACCTACGGAAAATGGAGAAATTAAAATCCAGGAGAGTCCAGCCTCAGATGAAGCAGGAGAGGAAGAAGCCAAGTCTGAAATATCTTAGACCATGTCTTATCCATGGTCACTGTCTCCCTTCTTGTACAATCCAGAGGAATAGTTTTATCAACTATTTTGTAAATGCAAGTTTTTTAGTAATTCTAGAAACATTTTTAAGAAGGAGGGAATTCTACCTCATCCCATTTTTTTTAGTGTAAACGCTTTTTTTTTTTAAGAGGTGAAACCATTTGCTGGTTGTTTATTTTTTGGTACAACCAGCAAAGAGTGGGATATTGAATATGGGAGGCTTTGATTGTCTTGGGTGTCAGTCAGCTTAACATTCCATAGATGAGGGTAGTTTTTATATCCTCTAATACAAAGCAAACTAAATGGCAATTTGGAGTCAGTTGTGCATTTGCTATGTCTTGAACATTTTAAATTACTTCTATTCCCATGTTTTTGGTAGCATTGTTTCCTAAAGAAAACCATTGCTGATCTTGGCTATCCCTGTCAGAATTGTGTGCATCTGTAACATCTCTGGTGTGGTAGTCCAGTTTTCCTAGTACCTTTGTTAGTGTGTTGTGAAAGATTGAAAATTTGATTATGTTAGAGCATATGATATTAAATTTTGAGTGAGTGGGACTTTGATGTAACAGCGTATCAACCTTTGAAGATATTAGTACTTAATATTCTATTAAGGAAAATTAGCCTCCAAATTTTAAGCTGGAAAGTCACTGGAATATCTTTTTAGAAAAGAATCACAACTACATGACTACATTTTTGGTACGTATGTTATGAATTGTCTACAAATTGAAATGTCTCTGTACTGATCCTCAAAACAAACAATAAAATCTCAATTATGGGGAAAAAAAGCTGGGTAAAAAAGACAACACACTGAATGACTTCATTTGTAGGAAATTCTGCAAAAGGCAAAACCACAGTTATAGAACACAGATCAGTGTTTGGCTGGGACCAGTGGTCAGGGGACAGGATGGACCACGGAGAGGCATGAACTAAGTTTTAGATGAGGTAACTGATCCGTGTCCTGATTGTGGTGGTGGTTACATGACTGTACAGTGTGTACACAATGACCAAAACTAATCAACCTATAATGCTTAAAATTGGGACATTTTATTACATGAAAATTATACTTCAATGAACTTGCAAAGTGTTTTTAATTAGTAAGTCCAACATGTCGGTAGGCTGGAGTCCAGAAAAAGAGAACGGCGGCTATTTAGTTTCTCCAGAGAAGATGTTGTGTCTGACGCCCAGCGTCCTTCCGAGCCTGCCTGCCTGCTTTCTGGAACAGAGCAGGGAAGTCTCAGGCAAGTGTGCAGATCTGTACCTGACAAGCTTTTTTATTCTCAAGCCTGATCACTTGCCCAGTGTGTCTGGTGTTCCCAAGGCCAGAGCTTATCAAGTTTGGTTTTCCCAGAGAACAATCTCTTGCTTGCAGGAAGGTAATAGCATGAGGTCTCCGACCGCCTCTATGACTTAGAACCTGTCCTCATTTTTCGCTCTCATTTCACCCCTTTGTATGTTACTCAGCACTTGGGCCTCTGAGTTCTGAGCCTTTCTGGGTTTATAGGCAATCTGTTACCTTCTCAAATCATTTCATCCTATAGGGGTATCCCAATATAGCTTCTCATTTTCTATCACATAACTGCTATTCTTCTATTTTTCATCTTTTAAAAATTTACTGGATTTTCTTGGCCTGCTACTATCTCTCCTCCAATTCTTTCCACGTCTTTTTGGGCTTTTTGCCTTTTAAAAATCCCTTTCCTTGCCCTGGCTGGTGTGGTTCAGTGGGTTGGAGCATTGTCCTATATACCAAAAGGTTGCAAGTTCCATTCCCGGTCAGGGCTCATATGGCAGGCAACCCGATCGATGTATCTCTCTCACATCCATGTTTTTCTCTCTCTTTCCCTTCCTCCCTCTGTAAAATAAATTTTTTAAAAAAATTTATTCCTTCCCTTAAATTGAGGGAGAGATATAGGGGACTGAGTTTGTATGGCTGGATTTGGCTTAAGTTAAATACACTATTAAATGTGTTAAATGTCCATGTTCAACTTGTAGATTTCCACATAGCTAAACACAGTCAGCAACAGAATCCACTCACCATCAGTAAGAGACGGGAGGTTCTCCTGTAAGACATACCTGCCTCGCAGATGGAACATCATTCATTGTGTCTCAAGGATAATAATAATAATTGCTTGGGATGTAAAGCCTGTGGTGTATTGTTGGGGTGGAGGGGGGTGGGCTGGACAGGAGTAATCGAGAATATTGGGAAGTCAACTGTGCTCTGTGAGTACCTCTTAACATTTTAACATACACTAAAACAAAGTACTGAATTACATTCCTATTATGTTTAGAATACATCACAGTAGATGCTAAAATTGCATCATGTTAAAGTCTATAAACTAACTTGAGGTGTATTTATTTTAAATAAAGTAACTTTATTTTAAATAAGGACTTAAAATTCAAATGTTCTATGTAAACCAGTTAGTTCTGACTTTGAAAACAGTTTGATTTTTAATAAAAGCTCAGTTATTTCTAAGTGAATGCTTCACAAACTGTAGAAAATAATGTTGTTCCGGGTCTAAAGACCCCTTTTGTATGATTTCAGATCTGGCTGTACCTCGTTAAAAATTAGTCTGAACCCTGCTTTGACCTAGAACCTCATACGTAATCACCTGAGTGCAGACAAGTCGTGGCAGAGCGAGCATCTGACCTTAATTGCAGGATTTCATGGGTGGGTGGCTATGATAGGTATCAGCTTTGGTAAAGCAAATTATTTTGTGCTGAAAAGGAATTGTTTATTCATTGAAAAACTAGAGACTGTAGAAGACTGCGGTTAACAAATAGTGCTTCTGACTCTCGCTGACTTAATTATAAGGCAGTGTGTCATCATCTCCTTCACACTAGGCCTGGGCATTAGAAACTGCCGTCTCTGAATGCCTTTCGAGTGAACACTGGCGCTTTACATGACTCTGGCTTTTGCCAGACAATTCAAATTAGTGCTGTCCTCAGTCTCTCAGCGGCAAGCCCAACAACATTTTTAAAATAAGTGCAAAATTACGCAGCAGCAGGCGAAACTTCCCCAGGTGGAATATGTTCACTGCTGTTCACCATTTCTAACACGCCGAAGGCCAAAAGGCAGTCCATGGAAATATGCCCAGACTTGTGCATTAGTGCTAATAAGAGTTACAAAGAAAACAGATGAAGCATTGATCTTAAATTAGAGCTGCCTCATCATATAAAAAGCCATTGTTTACGCCAGTGTATCCAGGTGTCCGATGAATTATAAATGCTAGATCACTATTTCATAATAGCAACATCTGGCAGATTTTTTTTGTTACTGCTAAAAGAAATTGGCTTAGCTCGAATGATATCATTACAGGCTGCTTCCTTTTCTTAAAATAGTTGAACCACATTCAAAAGGAAAATACATCCAAAGTACAAAAATGAAATCTTTGCCTAAAATTTCTTTTAAAGATATAACACCAAGGGGGAAAATATGCGTAATATTAATGAAAACATGAAGTATAAGAGAGCAGCTCCTTTATTTCAGCATTGGAATAAGTCTTTGAGGACATCTTAGAACTTTTTTATTATTTACCACTTTGAGAAAAACAAATAATTATAATTTTGCCTTTGAAGTTTATTCAAGTTGTAAATTGACTCATTGTGGTCTGGCTTTGTAATGATTCTCCTCACAGTTACTGTATGCCAGCACTATGATCGGTCTCATTTCAAAGACAAAAGCTATTTTACCTTTGAAGATATGAGCTTCCCTTGTGAGCACATGTGTGAGGAGCTAAGCTGCCCTTACACAGGTTGGTAACTTTAAAATGTATCCAGTAATATTGGCAAAATAGCTGCAGCTAATGGGTTCATGGCATACTCAAGAGTTTTGTGTCTGCATTAAAGCTTTTACTATATGAGCCATAAAGTAAATCTGAATTTGTAATCAGTCTCACTTACTAATTTTTGATCTTTAACAATTTTAAACCTCTCTGCTTCGGTTTATATATATGAATAACGGATTTAAAATCTTTTTTTTTTTTTTCGGATTTAAAATCTTATGTAAGGTGATTAGCACGGTACAAGGCACACAATTAAGGTTTGTTCAACTTAATCTGTAAAATACACAAAAACTAATATTAGCTACTTATTTTTCTAGGGTGTGTCTAAAATATTGATACCATTCTCTATAGGATCTTTTTTTTTTTTTTTTTTCCGCTTAAAGTATTACAAAGGGTATTACATAAGTGTACCATTCTCTATAGGATCTTTTGTAGCTTAATATTTGTAGTTCCTGAAAGCAAATCCAATTTTAACTTATTATATTTTATTCCCAAAATGTTGATCTTTTCTGGTATTTGAGTCATAGTTTATTTTTATGGGCCTTTAAATTTTACAAAGTACTGAATGGCCCATGGCAAAAAATAAGACTCTATAAATTCATGTTCCTCCAAATTCCATTTCAGATTCTCTTCTCATAAATAAGTGAAATTGGCAGATTTCACTCCATAATGGAAAACAAAACTAAAATGCTTCACATAGCTTAGACTTTTAAATCTGTTTCTTTTTTATCTTCATCAAGATACATACAAAATTCTCAGAAGGAAGTGGGGAGGGGGATGGGAAGAGATTAACCAAAGAACTTATATGCATATATGCATTATCCATGGATACAGACCATAGGGTGGTGAAGGCCTGGAGTGGAGGGGAGCAATGGGGGGAGGGGGGGAGGGAGTGGGAGGACATCTATAATACTCTCAACAATGAAGTGTTTTTTTTAATGGGGAAAAAAAGATACATACAAAATTATTTTGAACAACAGAATTCAGATGATGCCTAAGATAGGCCTAACTCTATTTATCAACATATTTTGGGAAATGCTTATATAGAATGAATTTATTGGCTGAGATGCCTATCATTCTACATAATATAATAAGGCTAAATTTATTTGAAGCAGACTTGCCTTTAGGGCCCAAAAATCTCTGTGCCAACTTGAAAAGATTAATAAAATTGATAAACCTCTAGCCAGACTCATCAAAGAAAGAAGACACAAATTATCAGTATTAGAAATGAGAAAAATGACATCACTACAGATTCTATAGGTATTAAAATGTCCATAAGGGAATATTATGAACAGTTTGTACCAAAGGAATCAACAATTAGTGGACAAATGCTTTGAAAAACATAAACTGTCACACTCAAGAAAAAATACATAACTTGAATAGGCATATTAAGGAAATTTAAATTATAGTTAAAACATTTCCATGCTGAAAACTTCAAGCCCAAGTGATTTCACTGGTAAATTCTACCAGGTATTTAAGGAAGAAATAATAGCAATTCTATAAAAAAACAAAAACAAAAAAAAAACTCTTCCAGAAAATTGATGCAAAGAGAATATATTCAACTCAGTCTGTGAGCCCAGCGTTACCTTGGCCTGAAGAAGACAGTAAAAGAACACTGTACACCAGTATCCCTGATGATCATAGATTCAAATCTTCTAAACAAAAAGTTAGCAAATCAAAGCCATTTACATCAATATATTTAAAAAATAATATACCATGGTTAAGCAGGATTTATTCCAGGAATGCATAATTGGTTTCACATTTGAAATCAATTGGTGTAATTCACCATATTAAGAAATTTAAAAATAAAAACCATATGGTCATCTCAATAAATGCAACAAAAGGATTTGACAAAATATAACATTTATTCCCTGTAAAAATTCTCAGAATACCAGGAATAGAAGGGAACTTGCTCAAACTATAGATAGTATTTATTTTAAAACCCTACAGCTAACATCATACTTAATAGACAAAACACTGTACCCCTACGGTCAGGAACAAGACATGGATGTCTGTTTCACCACTTCTCAATGTTGTACTAACAGTCCTCGCCATGCAATAAGGCAAGAAAATAATAATAATAGAGACATCCACGTTAGGAAGGAAGAAGTACAACTTATCTTATTCAGAAACAATATAATTATTTATGGAATCTATAAAAATTAACCATTGGAATATTGAGATTTAAAAATCATTACCATTTATAGTAGCACCATAAAAACATGAAAGAAATCTAACAAAATTTATTAAAGACCTAGACACTGAAAACTAGGAAACATTACTGAAAGTAAAGACTTAAATGAATCAGGAGATACCTCTTGTTCATGGGTCAGAAGACTTAATATTGTTAAAATGCCACTCTCTCCAAATAAGATTCAATGAAGTCACAATCAAACGCCCAGGATGCTGTTTTGTAGAAATTGACAAGCTAACTCTAAAATCCATATGGCAATGCAAAGGATCTAGAATATTCTAAACCAACTTTGAAAAAGAAGAAAATTGAAGGAATAGCACTATTTGATTTCACGGCTTACTCTAAACCTATAGTAATCAAGACTGTAATAATTGATGTAAAGTTAGACAAATAAATCAATGAAATAGAATACAGTCTATAGTCCCACACATATGTGATATATGGAAAATTGGTTTTTTATGAAGATGCAAAAGCAATCCGTAGAGTAAGGATAGACTTTCCAACATATGATGCCAGTTGGATTTCCAGATGCCAAAAAAAATCCACTCATAGTACCAATATAAAAGTTAATTCAAAAGGGATCATAGACCTAAATATAAGGCCTAATACTATAAAACTTTTAAAGGAAAACGTAGAAAGAAATCTTTGTGACCTTGGGTTAGGCAAGGATATCTTAGATTCAACACCAAAAGCATGATTCATAAAAGAATAGATTGATAAATTAGACTTTTTCAAAATTAAAAACTTCAAAAATCACTTAAGAAAGTGGAAAGAAAAATCAGAGTGGAAGGAAATATTTGTAAATGGTATATGCGAAACTTAAGAAAACAAACAACCTATTTTTCTTATGGGCAAAACATTTGTATTTCACCAAAGATACACAGCTGGCAAATAAGCAAATGAAAAGATACTTGACATCATGCGTCATTATGAAATGCAAATTAAAATCACAATGAGATTCCACTACATACCTGTTTTAATGGCTGACATTTTTAGACTGACTACCTCAAATGTGGACAAGGATGTGGAGGAACTGGAACTCCCAACACTGCTGATGGGAATATACAGTTGTAAAACCATTTTGGAAAACTCTTCGGTCATTTCTTAAAAAGCTAAACATACATGTTTCTATATGACTCCGCATTTCATTACTAGATGGTTATGCAAGAGAAATGAAAGCTTATGCCCTACAAAGACTTGTGCATAACTCTTTATAGCAGCTTTATATGTAACTAGAGGCCCAGTGTACAAAATCTGTGCACAGGTAGGGTCCCTAGCAGCTGCTGGCCGGGACCTCCCTTCCCCCGGCTGCCTGCCACTGCCACCCCCTGGTGGTCAGTTCACATCTAATTCCCGGTCGGTCGAACTCCCGCCTGTGGGGACAATTTGCATATTAGCTTTTTATTATATAGGATAACCAAAAATCTAGAAGCAACCCAATGTCTGTCTACAGGAGAATGAATAAACAAATTGTAGTAATATCCATACAATGGAGTACTACTTAACCATAAAAAGGAATTAACTACTGATAACATGCATATATCTCAAATAATTGTGCTAGTGGAGAAAGGCAGAAAAATGAAGTACATACTTATGATTCCATTTATATAAAATAAAAGCAAATCAGTGGTTGCTTAGGGAGAAATGTGCAGGAGGAGGCAGAAAGGTTCATTATCTTGATTATGGTGATGGTTTCAAAGGTGTATAGATATGTCAAAACTTATCAAATTGTACACTTTAAATATGTGCAGTTTGTTGTATGTTGATTATAGCTCCTCATGGCGCATGAGGACTGTGCCTGTGGGAGCCCACTGTGGTGTGTACAGTAGAAGAGTCTAGTGTTCCATTTAAAGGAGGAAAGGAAAGCAATGAGTCCCTGGGATTGATGACTAATGGAGGAAGTGGCATTTTTCTTTCTTACTGGAAATCTAAGCACCGTATTTTGTCTTATGAATGCAATTAGGTCTTTATTATTGTGGTAGAAAGACATTTCAGAAAATTCCTTGCGTTTCTTAATGTCAGATTCCAAATGTGGTATCTAAGTATTAATCAACCGAGAGTTCAGGTCAATCCAATTTTTCATTGAGAAATTTTTGCATTTGTGTTGCTTAAACTGTTGCTAAAAAGTAAAAAAACAAACAAGCAAACAAAAAAACAACAAATTGCTCGGCATCTTTGCTTCCTCTTCCAATAGACCTGATAATTGACCCCAGTTTGGGGGCAGATTGTATTTCCGCTCAAAGCATTAGTAACTACAGGTGTCAGTGTGGCACACAGATGCAGACACACACACACTAGTGCTCCCAAGTTCAAGATCTGTGTGAGGCCAGTCACTCAGTACAATGGGCTGTGAAAGCATTTTTCCACTTGTAGAGGAGTTTTGCTTCTAGTCCCAGCATGTGATCTCCCTGAAATGCCTGTAAGTTCAACTTAAGGTCATGCTCACTATCATTTCCATGCTACTTTACATCAGAAGTGGGTCTTCAAAATTATATTCCTCGGGGTATTAAATATCAGGATAATCCAGGAAAAATACAGATGTGTATGAGGCAAGCGGTTTCTGTGGTGAATGGTCATGAGGGAAATGTGTTGTTTTTCTGGGGCTTTGTTTAATAAAAGTGTTTAAGAGCTTTTAGGGCCTGTTGTGGACGGGGTCCGTGGAAATACTGTAGCTCTGACTCTTCTTCCCTGGACACAGTGAGCCCGGGGCCTGGCCTGTGACTCCTGAGTTTAATTCAAGCGCTGTTGGGGCACAGTTGTTCTTGGAGCTCACCCTGCCGAAGCACGTTACAGGTTTCTCTTCCCTGAGACTCTCAGATGGTAGGGAACCAAGTTCCATCCTCCTAGGCTGTCTCCTTCTGTCCTGCCACCCCCTCTCCATCATGCACACTCTGGTCCCTTGGAGTGGTGCTATTGATTCTGACCCAGGAGCCAGGAGCCATAGCACTAAATGACAGGTCAGACTGTAGGTCTGCACGATGCTTCAGAAAGGAGCCGGGAACCCCTGAGAACGGCCTAGTGGAAGCCACACCCAGGGCCCGTGTCTTCTGGTGTGCATTTGTATCCATAGGGACAAGTGTCTGAAAGAGGATTGTGGCACTAGAGGACATGGTTGATATTTGAACCAAAGACATAGCGGGCTAACAAAGAAAGGAAAGAGAGCTGGTTTTTTTAAGTTGTATTTTTCATTTTAGAACTAGAAGAAAGTATTACTAATTATAATAACCATTTTACATGAACTTATTTTTATGCTGCAAAATAATATTGATCATTAAATATGTATTAGATTAACTTGTTTTATTTAATTATGCGTATAAACTCTTCAAGTATGCTTAAGCTTTATAATTCGTTGCTCATATAACATAATCACAGGAAACCCATGTTTATTCCTTTTGTTTTCACTGACGAGGAAATTTATACGTAATACATATGCTTATAGTTCTGAAAAACCTGGCATATGGCGCACTCCCTAGCCCTTCAGAGCCTTGTCACAGCTGTTCCAAGCTCTCCTGTCCATGGAGCCTGATGCAACAGGAAGGGCGTGGCTCAGGCAGGAGCACAGCTCCTTTGCGTAAGAATACAACTCTCTTAAGTCTTCCTAAAATTATTTTGTATTGCTTTGAGCTAAAATTTTAGTTCAATTAAAAAGCCAATAAGAAGTGTTGGAGAAAGGAAAAACTTTTAATCATCATAGAAAACTAGGTTTCTACCCAATTGATAAATCAGTGATATCAGATTATGACTTTAAATTCCCATTGATCTATTGGACAATTGGCATATTATCCACATGCCTGCTCACTTTGGCTGACAAGTATGGGTCCACGTTGCCAAGTTAAACATGGAGAGAAAAGCTGGCTCTTGGACAGCCTGCCAGCAGTGTTCATTTAAAACAGCTTTTAAGCAAGGACAACTATGATTGGAACTTATCTCAAGCAAACAAAATTCTCTAACCAGTCCCGAGAGATTGAAGAATGCAGAGGTGAGCTTGCTGTGGGGGTTGGAGAGTGCCACAAGGTCATCAGCCTACCTTCTGCCAACAGAAGATGGTTCCACAGAGTCTGCATGAAGCCTCCTCAAGTATGCTGGGGCCCGGGGACTGGTCCCGGCTCAGCCTCACTCCCTCCCTCCCGTGGCATTCCCTTATCTTTATGGCTGTGTCCAGTGATCTCACTGCCTATCTGCTGATGAAAATGTAGGGTTAAAAGGCATGAGCTCCTCTGCCTTCCCTTGGCATGTGAACATATCTTTCTATTTTATCTACTCCTCTGTCCCTTCTCATCTCTAAGACTGTTCCCTATTTCTGGGCCCTCAGCCTTGTTCATTCTTGTTTTCCCAGGGCCTTATTCTCTTAGTTATCAGTTCTTTCTGACGAGAAAGAACCATAATTTGTTCTCTCTGTATGGCTCCTTCTACATTGCCTTCAGGCAGGCACATATTTCTTTTGTCCAGAAAACCTCCCTTGCTATCTCCCTAAATGACCTCTCCTCATTCCTTTCACCACCAAACTTATGTAAGTACAACTTTTCTTGTTATATTACACTAGAGGCTCAATGCATGAAATTCGTGCAAGAGTAGGCCTTCCTTCCCCCAGCTGCCGGCTCCAGCTTCCCTCACAGCCCCGGCTTCATCCAGAAGGTCTCTGAAGGGACATCCAGAAGGATGTCTGGTCTAATTAGCATATTATGCTTTTATTATAGACTAGAGGCTGGTGCACAAAAATTTGTGCACTCAGGGTGGGGGGGGGGGGGGTCCCTCAGCCCGGCCTGCACCCATTTGCAGTCCAGGACCCCTTGGGGGATGTCCACCTGTCGACTTAGGCCCACTCCCCCGGGGATCAGGCCTAAGCTTGCAGTCAGACATCCTTCTGGAAGCCAGAGGGCCCTCGAGGGATGTCCGACTAAAGGCTTAGGCCCCTAAGGGAGCTGTGATGAGGAAGCTGGGGTGACAGAGGAGCCATGCTGTCCCACCCCGCCACCCTGGGTCGGGTCGCACATGGGACGCCCGCCGCCCCGGGTCACAGATAGCAGGCCCGGATGGCAGCAGGGCAGGCGGGATGGCGCTGTCCCGCCCCATCACCCTGGGTGGCAAATAGCAGGCCTGGATGGAGGTGGGGCAGGCGGGATGGCGCTGACCCGCCCTGCCTGCAGTATGCAAATTAGCTGCCATCTTTGTTGGTGGTTAATTTGCATATCGTGCTGATTAGCCTATGGGAGGCATAGCGAAGGTACGGTCAATTACCATGTTTATCTATTATTAGATAGGAGTCTAATTCACCACACATGCCTGGAAAGCAAGAACCATAACTCATGTTCATTTCTATCTGTCAAGTGCCTTGCATGGTGTAAGGTAGTTAATGGGGCACAGATTTTGGAGTCAAACAAGCCAGAGTTCAAATTTGGGCTCACCGGTTCCTGCTAAATGATGTTGGATAAACTGCTTAATCTTGCTCATCCTCAGTCTCTATTCAGAGGAACTGAATAGACATTTTTCCAAAGAAGACATACAAATGGTCACTAGGTACATGAAAAAGTTCTCAACATCACTAGTCATAAGGAAAATGCAAATCAAAACCGCAATGAAATATCACCCCATACCTGTTAGGATAGCTATTATCAAAATGACAAGAGGTAAAAATTGTTGGTGAGGATGCAGAGAAAAGGGAACCTGTATTTGCTGTTAGTGGGAATGTAAATTGGTACAGCCACTATGGAAACAGTATGGAGGTTTCTCAAAATAACTGAAAATAAAACTACCATATGACACAGCAGTCCCACTTCTGAGTATATATTTGAGGGAATGCCATCACAATCTCAAAGAGATATCAGCATTCCCCTGTTCACTGCAGCATTTTTCACAATAGCCAAAACATGGAGACAACCTGTGCCCATCAATGGGTGAATGGATAAAGAAGTACTATTCAGCCATGAGGAAATCGGGAAATTTTTCCATTTGCAAAAACTTGAATGCATTATGCTAAATGAAATAAGTCATAGAAAGATGAATACTATATGAATTCACTTGGATGTGGAATCTGAAAAGGCCAGACTCATAGAAACAGGGTAGAATGGTAGTTGCCAGGGTCTGGGGGGTGAGGGGCATGAGGAGATGTGGGTCAAGGGATAAACACTTACAATTATAAGAAGTTCTGAGGACCCAGTGCACAGCATGGTTGGTGACTATCCTGTATAATAAAAGCCTAATATGCTAATTGTCCAGTCGGCTGGTTGGTCGTTTAACCAATCAAAGTGTAATATGCTAATGATATGCTAAGGCTGCTCAACCACTCGCTGTGACATGCACTGACCACTAGGGGGCAGATAGTCAACCAGTTGACCAGTCGCTATGATGTGCACTGACCACCAAGGGGCAGGCACTCTGACTGGTAGGTTAGCTTGCTGCTGGGGTCTGGCCGGTCGGGATTGAGCGAGATGGACCAGACACGCCCTGGAACCCTCCCACAGTCCCTCCCCAGCTGGCCAACCTCCCCAGCCCCAATCGACCTGGCCTGCGCCCTCTCGCAATCCAGGTCCCCTAGAGGGATGTTGGAGAGCTGGTTTTGGCCCGAACCCACAGGCCAGGCTGAGGCGCCTCTAGTAGGTAATAATACTTGAAAGTTGCTACCTATAACCCTACTGTGGTAATGATTTCACAAGAGACATGGATATCAAATTATCACATGTACACCATAAACTTACACAGTGTTGTATATCTCAAAGTCAGAAAAAATTGCTGATCCTGCAGTGTTATTATGCAGATTAAGTGAGATTACGTTAGCAGTGTGGAGAGTAAATGACATTGTTATAACAAGCCCTCGCAAGGCATCTGGGACATGCAGGTACAGAAAGGCTGGTTCCCTCCCACCCTCACTCATGGCGGGGATGCAGTTACGTGGCGACACGGTGTCCTGCACACCTCGGTCAGTGCTCAGAGGCACGGCCTCCACGTTTTGTCTGGTTTGATTCTTACTCTTTTCTTTGCCTTGTGTGTTTCAGGTTCACAACCAGTATCCAACCGAGTTTGAATTCAACCTCTATTACTTAAAGTTCTTGGCTTTCCACTACGTATCTAATCGCTTTAAAACATTTCTCCTGGATTCAGACTATGAAAGATTAGAGCACGGTATGTGTTTGCATGCTCTTGTTTTATCTTTTTTGTTACTTGTGTGTTTATTATTAAAACCTCTACTAACATAACTGCCTCAGGTATGGCAAGGCCATTGTGGGGTTTCGGCCTGAACTAGGGGAGCAGAGTGGATGTGAACACGGGCCCAGATTCTGAGATGATGTGTGTGTTAGTCCTGAGGCCCTGCAAGTGGTCATCCCTGAAGCACCTCTGAAAAGTGAAATCTGCTTACTACTTTAGTATCTCAAAGTGGCATCCCTGTTTGAGGAGAAACATTTGACTGTTTTTCCACTCCTGGCACACTCTGGTAGGAAAGGCACTGCCCTTGGAGGCATTTGAGTAGCAGTAAATGCTGTGGGCTCGCCCTAGCTGGTCTGGCTTAATGGATAGAGCAGCCGTGGGCAAACTACGGCCCGCGGGCCGGATCCGGCCCGTTTGAAATGAATAAAACTAAAAAAAAAAAAAAAAGACCGTACCCTTTTATGTAATGATGTTTACTTTGAATTTATATTAGTTCACACAAACACTCCATCCATGCTTTTGTTCTGGCCCTCCGGTCCAGTTTAAGAACCCATTGTGGCCCTCCAGTCAAAAAGTTTGCCCACCGCTGGGATAGAGCATCGGCCTATGGACTGAAGCGTCCCGGGTTCGATTCTGGTCAAAGGCACATGCTTGGGTTGCAGGGTGGATCCCCAGTGGGGAGCAGGAGGCAGCCAATCAATGATTCTCTCTCATCATTGATGTTTCTATCTCTCTCTCCCTCTCCCTTCCTCTCTGAAATCAATAAAGAAATTTTTTTTTTTAAAAAAATGCCATGGGCTCTGACAGAAACAGACCTGGGTTACATTCCAGCAGCAGCTGAGTTCTTTGGACGAGTTAAGTACTTCTCTGAGTTTTTTCCGTTTCCTCATCAAAATGGCCCTTTGAGCCATGGTGAGCACAGTAGGAAATATTTGTAAATTTCTTAGCACAATTGCTAGCACATAGTAAGCACTCAATAAATTTTAGACATACCATCATTATTTGTTATAATTTTTCACAGCATTACTAGTTGTAAGAAGTAAATGCTGAAACTCAGTCAGCTCCTGTGAAAACATTTTCCAAGGGGATTTTACATTCTTTTGTTGTTGTAGGGAGAGGGAAGGGGAGGATACACATGACTGAGAAGACAGGCAAATTTTTAAAAATCAGCAATTTTCAGAATATTATATGTACCTATATATTCATAACAAGGACTCTTTTAGTGACTGAAACTATTTACTGATGTTCTCAATTTAAAGTATGAAACAGGAAACATTGCTTTCCAATGCATGCTATTAAAATCGTCTAATAACCCTGGCCGATGTGGCTCAGTTGGTTGGAGCGTCATCCCGTACACCAGTAAGGGCACATAACCAGGTTGGCGTGCATATGGGAGGCAACTGATTGATGTTTCTCTCTCACATTGCTGTTTCTCTCTCTCCTTCCCCCTTCTCTGTCTAAAATCAATAAAAAGATATCCTTGAGTAAGGATTAGGAAAATTGTCTAGTAAGATACTTCATAGTTTTGGTAAGCGAGACAGCACTGGTGAGACCATTCCCACCTGTTAGTACTTCCAGACCTTTGTTGACTTATAGAATTGCCATCCCACACATCTTAATCAGAAACCTTAATTTCTTAAGCACCCATGTGTTGAGAAGGCATTAAATAGAGCTGGTTACATTGGACGCTGGAATTACTTGGAGAACTTTTAAAACAACTAACCTCTGGGCCCCGTCCTCAGAGATTAAAGCCCTTGGTGTTATTAACATGTGGCCAACGTTGAGAACTACTGTACTGGGCTCTGCAGTTCAAAGATAGAGAAGAAAACATTAATTAGTCTTAGGGGGCCTTCATGGGATTTTGTGCAGCCGTGGACTTAAGACATTCTTTTATGATAAACTGGTAAAATCCTTATTGATTTTTGACTGAGTCATTCAATTCAAAGCAAGAGAGGCACCCGTCCTGGCCTTTAAAAAAAAAACCTCCTGCCTCACCCCAACACATATTCCTCTCAATTAAAAACGAAGTGGGGCCCAGCCTGCGTGGCTCAGTGGTTGAGTATCGACCTATGAACCAGAAGGTCACGGTTCGATTCTTGGTCAGGGCACATGCCTGGGTTGTGGGCTCAAACCCCAGTAAGGGGCATGCAGGAGGCAGCCAATCAGTGATTCTCTTTCATCATTGATGTTTCTGTCTCTCCTTTCCCTTCCTCTCTGAAATCAATAAAAAATATATTTTTTTAAAAATAGAAAATAAAAATAAAACGAAGTGGGGTCATGTAAGAGACTGACTTTTGGAAAGTACAAAAATAATGTCAGAAAACCCCTGAAAGGCCCCCCCCTAAGTTCAGCTTTTGTTTTTAAGTCACCCAGAGTCCAGACCACACCCTCTGTCATCCAGATCTCCATGACCATGATTTGCAGTGTATATAAACTACTAAACAAGAAAACACTGGAAATGGCTTCATAATAGACATCCAATGACTTAAAAAAGAAACAAAATTATTTTAACTGAGTTTCATCAGATCAACTCTAAGTCCTTCCATTTTTTCTGCAAGAATGTGTAGCATGTTTCCTGGCTCGCCTCTGGGGCCTCGGTGTAGGTGAGGAATGTAGAATGCAGATGCAGAATGTAGATTGGAAGAGAGCCATGATGTCCTGGAAATGCTGGAAGCCTTGTCAGCTGCTTCCCTTCCATTTGGATCTGTGTCCCTGTGACTGTGAAGTTCATTCCTATCTTTAGCTTTGCAGTTATTTCCTAAGGTTTCTGCACATACATTGCTGTCTGTGGAGCCATAAGAAATATTCCAGTTTTCGTCGGCTACACACATCATGCTTTTAGGCAAACTGCTGATTTGAGTTTTGTTGAATGTCTTTGGACTTACAGGAACTTTATTTGATGATAAAGGAGATAAGCACGCCAAAAAAGGACTTTGTATTTGGGAGTGTGTTGACAGAATGCACAAGAGGAGTCCCGTTTTCTTTAATTATTTATATTCACCAGTGGAAATTGAGGTAAAAAGCATTCATGTTTCATTTTCTGAATATTTTATGTCAAAGTTTTCCTTACTTTGAGTGTACACTGCTGTTTAGGCTTTTTATAAATGTCTGATTAGGTGTCGGACCAGAAGCTATTCAAAAGTTTGATAGACTATGGGTTGGGGTTATGATGGTATGGAGACTGTTCTCCAAATTCTTGACCACAAAAAATTGGGATCTGGCCCCCAAAATCTGGAAGGGATAACTTCAGGAACATCAAAGCAAGTCAGCTTTCCCCAGGAAGAAAGAAACCTCAACAGGTCATCTAAACTGAAAAATCTAAAATACTTGGGGAAGAGTTCTCTAAGTCCATCTGTGCCAAAGTTGTGGGGGACCCCGTGGGAAGCAGAGGTGTTTGGAGCCGGTCCAGGAAGGTGATTCCCAGGGCAGCCACACTCTGCCATGCACACCTCTGTGAACGAGGCTCTGAGGTGGGACAGGCTGGTTTGATGAGCAGTAGCACCTCACTGAGGGGCACGGAGGCCCCTGCCCTGGCCCCGTGCATTAGGACCCCAGCTGGCCTTTCTCCAGTGCCCCTTCCTCATGGGATGAGGGATATGAGAAACCAAGAGTACATGCTTAGATGCCCCTCCTTCATCTAAACCACCCTCTGGTGCCTAAAAATTTCTGACCCAAATTCCAGTTACTCGCCAGCCCACTTCTCTGAGTCTGTCTCCCAAACCAGTGCTTGTCGCCCTAGGCCCAAAGGGCAGCTACGACAAAGTGTTTTGGCAGAAAGTGGACAGATTTTAGCTGCTGGGCTGGGGTATACACACACGTTCATATAAGGCCCTCAGACTATAGGAGAGAGATGGGTGGGAGGAGCAGGGGGTCAGGCCGAGGGCTGGGCTGGGACCAGCTCCTCAGGGCCACACTTTCCGGTGTAGAATTCCAGGAGCCCCAGATTTGAGCTGGCCTTCCAGGTCATTACGGAGTTATCTTTCTCGGAGTAGGAGGATAGAATATATTTTATGTAACCAATTGTTTTGATGTGTCCATTTAAACACTTAGATATGTGATATTTGAACCTCTATTCATACTCTTGCCCGAGACCCTGCAAATTCTAGGGGCTGGCCTGCAAGTAAGCTTGGGGTCAAGATGAAACTACATTTCACAATTTTCTTTAAACAGGCCCTGAAGCCCAACGTGAATGTCTCCAGCCTCAAGAAGTGGGATTACTACATCGAGGAGACCCTCTCCACGGGCCCGTCATATGACTGGATGATGCTGACCCCCAAGCAGTTCCCCCCTGAGGACTGTAACCTGGCCAGGGGTGCTGGGCCACAGAGCCAGAGGAGGACAGTGTGGCCGTGCTATGATGACATCAGCTGCACGCAGCCCGACGCTCTGACCAGCCTCTTCAGTGTAAGTCAGCAGTGTGTAGAGTGTAGTCACACACCTGGGGCTCCGCGGAGTCAAGGAGGCCTGGGGAACCCAGCTGGTTAAGACGGACTGGCTCACAGACTTCTGGGTGCAGCTCTCCCCACTCTGGTCACGGTAGCTCCAGGGGGAGGAGGAACCAGACTTGCTCCCCAGCAGCAGTGGGGGACCAGGCTGAGTTTTCCAGTATTTCGAGGAAGCGGTCAAGCAAATGCAACAATTTGCAGCTTCCCAGCTGGTTTAGCTGCCCAGGCAGCCTGAGTCAGGCCTGGGTTATGGCTTCTGTGGGTGCTCCGCTTCCTCTGGTCACCAGAGTGGGCAGCTGATGGCCTGGTGGGAGTACTGCCAGTGTCTCCCACTAGGAATATTCTGGAGAGAAACCATCCTGGCAGTAGCCACGCTGGTGAGAGCAGCAGCCCCGAGGAGCGAGGGGGGCCAGGCAGCTGCTGAAGAGCCTCGGTCGGTCCCGGTCCCGACCAGGAGCGTGCCTGGGGAGAGCGCTGGAGCGGTGCTGTGCTGACCGCCAGCTCCCCCGGCCGCAGGAAACTGCTCCTGAGGAATTTCTTGACTTGTTCTTTCCACATCTGGTTTCAATCATCAGAGTTGAGGGGTTCCTCTGTCAAGGACAGACTTCCCATCTACCTCAGCTATTAGGGTTTGGACACTGGCCCACTGCTTGACCTTTTGCTGTGGCCATTAGATTTCCAGTGGGCTGGCCAGGGTGTTTGGGATACATATTTCTCTCCGTATTGAAGCAGTTCTGTATAAACCGTCCTGGTTACAGATCCTCATAAATCACCCTTGCCTCGTGCCTCCCATCAGCTGGAGCTCCACGCTGTTCCTGGCTCGGGAGGCCGAGGCCGTGTTTACCACTCCCGTTAGCTGCCCGTGCTCCCCCCCCCCCCCCCCCCCCCCCCCACCGTTCATCTGCGCCAGTGCAGAGACGTGGCTCCGATGAAATACTGATCTGTCCGAAAACTCCTTTAATTACTTTGCAGGAAATTGAAAGATTGGAGCACAAATTGAACCAAACCCCCGAGAAGTGGCAGCAGCTGTGGGAAAGGGTAGCCGTGGACCTCAAAGAAGAGCCCAGAGCAGACCGCGTGAGTTGGCACAGCCCCCTGAGGAGCTACTGCTGAGCTTTGTGAGGGTGCTGGTCAGGTGGGGCCGCTGACAGGTGACCCAGGGGGGCTGATAGCCAAAGGATGGGGCAAAGGGAGGGTGGTGCCCTGGGATTCCAGGGCAGAAAGTTCCAAATCCCCAAATACTTCCTGAGTGCCTCACCTCACCACAGTGACATAACACTGATGTTTCAGGGCCTCATCCATGGGAAATTACTGGTTCTCTTCTATCTCAGAGCCTCTGTGGTTTCAGCTGATCTTCTACCACATGAGGGAGGAGAGGATGCCAAGACCAGGTTTGCTCCAGAGGAATAATAGGGAAAATAAAGTATTTTAAAAAGACAAAAGATGTTGTTTTCTGTTGTTCACAAACACACACACACACACACACACGTTTTCTGTTTCTGAATTAAGAAACATTTATCAAAATACTTTAAAACCAAATACTCCGTTTTCTGTTTCTTATGCCCCATTTCCTGTTTCTGACGTAAGAAACTTTTATCAAGCACGTAACATGGGCAAGGGCCTGTGCTGGGCACCATGCGCACAGTGAGGGCGTGGGTCCACCTCAGACATGAGGACAGGCACAGGGATCACACAGCTGCCACTTGGTGCGGCCACCAGGCAAACCCAGGTCAGATTGGCTGCGGGGCAATACCCGGGAAGCTGGGACAGTGTTCTGGGGAGCACTTTGGGGAGCAGGGAGGTCAGCAGGTCAGAAGTCACAGTGGGTCACGGAGAGAGGAGGGCAGAAGAAAGCCGGAGTGACTCGGGCACTGATCTTGCCTTCAAATGGCAGGTCAGGAGCTGTTCTCAGGCCACAGGTGGGTGACGCCTAACTTCTTTTCTCAGGAAAAATACAGTTTTTTGTCTTTTTCTTTCTGATTATGGAAGTGTGATATATTTATTCTTTTAAATAAGATAATACACAGAAAGTTATGAAATAGAAGATAAAAATCATCCATAGTTTATAACCTAGAAATAAACAACAATGCTGTCAAACTTGTTTTATTCTAAGTGCGCATGTAGAAGGGATTTATTACACATACTACTTTAAAGCCTGCTTTCTTGTTTTTATGTAACATGTGGCACACATGTCCTCCCATTTGTCACTGTATAATGAACCAGAGGCATCGATTTTAATGGCTGTCTAGAATTCCACTGTACGGAAATGTTTTAAACAGTCCCCTAATGATAAGCATTCAGCTTGTTTCCAGTCTTTTATTATTATAAACAACTCCAGGATAAACATCTTTTTATGCACATTTTGCTTACTGGTTACGTTTTTTCCCTTGAGATAAATTTTTAGGAAGGAAATTACCGGATGAGCAGCTTAAAGTCTGCTAAAGCTTCCCTCCTCCTGTTCTTCCTGTTTCAGCCGCAGAGACACCCTCCAGGCTCCCCAGGGATGGTGTCCACCAACCTCCCTCCCTATCAGAAGAGGTCCCTGCTGCACCTCCCAGACAGCGTGGCAGAGGAGCAGAGCGCCAGCATCTCCCCGTCCAATGGCGTGGACCGCAGAGCCGCCACGCTGTACAGCCAGTACACGTCCAAGAACGACGAGAACAGGTGACGCGACGGGCAGGCTGCGGGGCTCTCCCCACCTGCCCCTGCCACGCTCGGCCCTTTAACAGCCTGGGCCAGTCTGCACGGCCTTCTGTAGACTGATTTTGCTTTGAGTCTTTGTTTCTGTTTTCAATGTGTTAGATGGTTCTTTGAAGAGGAAAGATCAAAATTACAACTAGAATATGCCAAGAGCTAGTAGTTATCTGGTTGAGTCCTGATTCTTGTTCCCTCCTGTCCGCCAGATCTCCTAAGGGATTCTGTGGTAGTCAGCACTTCTTCAGGGGCAAACAGAAACCCAGTTCCTGCTAACTCACACAGACAGGAATTGACTCGCGTAAACTGGGAGGCTTCTGTCCCCTGGCCAGCTCTGCTGGCTCCGGGGATGCGTTAGTCCCAGCATGGCACCCAAGGTGGCCACCGAGAGCGCCAAGCCCCACCAGTTTGGTAATTCCAGCAGAAAGTGGCAGTCTTCCCCAAAGGTCCGATAGAAACATTCTAGGGAGAACTCTGATTGGTTTGTTTGTTTTTTCTTTTTTAGGGATCAATTGAGAAAAATAGAAATTTAACAAACAAAATCTGCAGACATCCCTTTACAAAATTTTTTTAATGAAAAATCAAAATGAACTGCCCTGTTGTCATTTCTTCTAGGTCCTTTGAAGGAACACTTTACAAAAGAGGGGCTTTGCTGAAAGGTTGGAAGCCCCGCTGGTTCGTGCTGGATGTAACAAAACACCAGGTAATGCTCACAGCCTACAGAAATCGCTCTCGGCTGCCTAGCTGCCGTGCGCCTGTGTCCAGATGGGGCATCCCTCATGTACAGTGCTCTCCTGACATCAGCGTGTCCCTGAGCGAGGGCAGGGGCCTTCCGAGGCAAGCTCCCGAGTGGCTCTGCCTGGCGTATGCTGGCGGAGACAGTGACAGCTGAGCCCAGAGCATTAAGAGCAATAGACTCTGCTTTTTTTTAAATATCTTTTTTGTATTGATTTCAGAGAGGAAGGGAGAGGGAGGGAGAGATAGAAACATCAATGATGAGAATCATTGATTGGCTGCCCCCCACACACCCCACACTGGGGATCCAGCCCTACCCCGGGTATGTGCCCCGACCAGGAATTGAACCTGTGATCTGGTTCATAGATCGATGCTCAACCACTGAGCAACACCAGCCGGGCAAACTCTGCTTTTTAATGCTCAAATATCTTCTGCTCATAAACCCACGCTGGGAGACCCTGAGATTGTCAGTGTGTTGCATGTTATATGCACATATGGAGCCTGTGAGCACTCCCAGAATACACATTACCTTCAGCCGGCAGCTTAAAGCATCCACGCACAGCTGAGGGCACTCATTTATTCGACAAATGGGATTGCACACCTTCCCTGTGCCCGCCATGCACAGGGTTCTAAAGAAGGCATGATTCTTCCTCATAGACGGCAGCAACAGGGGAGGGGCCCCGAAACAGGCAGGTGGACGGGCCCACGCACACCTGGAACCCACAGTGGGCAAGCGCGAGATGGACCTCACTGACCTGTCGGGAAGCCTGTTGCCTGTTGTTAGGTTCTTAGCTACTGCCGTTGAAGCCCACACATCCTAGTGTCATAGCTTGGCTTCAGCAATGCCAGGGGAGGGGGACCCCTAGCCAACCCCCCAGCCCCTCTGCACCTTCACTAGTGAGAGTCGCATGGCCTCCCGTGTCCCTGGAGCTGACAGGGCTGCCTGGAGGCGAAGGGGTGCGTTTTGATTCTCAGTGCACCGTCTCTAAAATGGAGCCTGTGGAGAGCGATAAGGACTGTTACCCTCAACCTGTGCTCTGGTCGGACCAGCATCTGGAAACTCCTTCCAGGTGAAGATCTTATGCAGAGATCCCCCTCTGTTCAAAAGATTCCATAAAGGCTATGCAGTCTTTGGGGAGGAATGTAGAGAATTTCTTTCCAGATATGCAATCAAGCCTTTTTTAGACTTAACAGTCCCTGAAATCAAGTCTGCACTATGTATAAAAGTTCCATTAAATCACGAAATATACCACAGGAGAATGTCATAGCCTTTCTGTAATTTACAATTATGTCAAATTATACTTGTGTTCCTACCAATCTTTGGGATTGCTTCAGTATGAAAGGTGTACAGACTTTCCATTTCCCTGCTTACACCAGGCCTGAGGGAGAGACAGGAACATCCCAGCCAGAACCTCAGTGCCCGAGGCTCCAGGCACTCCTGCTGGGAAGTGAGAGCGGGAATCTGACTGGGCCAGGAAGGCTTTTCACCAGCATCTTTCATTTTAAAAAGTTTTCATTTCTTTTCATATTCCAAAAGTAATACATACATGTTTGTTGTATTGAATTCAAATACCTCATAAAGATGGGAGAGCCCCCTGAGCCCACAACTCCCAGAGGTAACTATTAACAATTTGGTATCTATTTCTCTAAATATTTTATACATCTGTGTGTAGACGTAGATGTATTATATGTAGCTTGAGTTGCTAGGAAGGTTAAATGAGTGTATACAGGACAGCCCTGGTACAAATACCACTCAATCAAATGTTATGCTACTTACTCTGTTTTTCAAACTTATTTTATAGCTACATGCTAATTGGAAATTCACTTTTTTATATAATACTAAAGGCCTGGTGCATGAAATTTGTGCATGGGTAGAATCCTCAGGCCTGGCCGACTATCGGGGCTGTTCACGGTCTTCCAGCTGCCAGCCGGGGCCTTCCTTCATTCCACGCTGCCCCTTGGTGGTCAGTGCATGTCATAGCGGGCGGTCGAACTCCCAGTCGGTTGAACTCCCGAGGGGACCATTTGCATATTAGCCTTTATTATATAGGATATTGGAACATATTTTCCTGCCAGTTCATACAGACCTTTGTTGTTTTTGAAAAGCTGTATGTATTCCATATATTGCTGTCCTGCCTTGTAATTAACCAACACCCCATTGAGAGACAGATACATCTTTTCCATTTTAGCTGATAAAACAGTAAAGAAAACCTCTGTATGTGTGTCTTGGCCCAGTTGTGAGAGTGTTTCTATAGGATAAGTTGTAGAGGTGGGGAGGGTGTATCACTAAGCACAGACACTTTACATTTTAGTTGATATTGCCAAATCGTTCTCCAAAAATCTCTAACAAGTTATATCCCCACTAAGAACATGTAGTGCTTTACGTTCAACCAGATATTATCAGCCATGTTTAACATTTCCTAATGTAGGTGAAAGTGAAATCTCATTGATTCACTTCCTGTTCTTTGGTCAGTGAGGTTGCTCATCTTTGCAGGAGTTTGTAGAGCATTTGTGTTTCTTCTGTGACGTGCTTGCTGAGCTCCTTTGGCCATTTTTTTACTAGGTTGTTTATCTTTTTCTTGTCAATTCCTAGGAATTCTGTGTTGATTCTAAACATTAACCCCTTGCCGAAACCGGTTTGGCTCAGTGGATAGAGCGTCGGCCTGCGGACTGAAGGGTCCCAGGTTCGATTCCGGTCAAGGGCATGTACCTGGGTTGCGGGCACATCCCCAGTGGGGAGATGTGCAGGAGGCAGCTGATCGGTGTTTCTCTCTCATCGATGTTTCTGACTCTATCTCTCTTCCTTCCTCTCTGTAAAAAATCAATAAAATATATTTTAAAAAATAAAATAAAACATTAACCCCTTTTTATATGTTATGTATAGTTTTTACAGTTGTTAGTTGACATTTGATTCTATTTTTTAATATGTAATTCACTTATTTGTTCAAATTTCAAAAGAAGTCTTTTTTTTCCTCTCTCTCCTGGCCACCTAGTATTTTTTCCTAAAGGCAAACAGTGTTTTTCACTTCTTGTCTATTCTTTTTTATTTATATACTTTGTGTTGAAAGTATTACATATATCCCCCTTGCTCCCCCTTCTAGGGTGCTCCCGCCCCCCTATTATCTGAGCCCATGGGTTATGCATATATGCACACAGTTCTTTGGTTGGTCTCTTCCCACCCCCACCCCTCCCTTCCCTCTGAGCTTTTCTTGCCTCTTCTCCTCGGCATAGTTCAGATAGATACAGAGGGAGCGTTCAGTTAGAAGAGCCAGGCCGTTTTCCCTCTGTCCTTACACCTTCTGCACCCTTTGTTTCCAGCTGCGATACTATGACTCGGGCGAGGACACCAGCTGTAAGGGCCACATTGATCTGGCCGAAGTGGAAATGGTCCTCCCCGCGGGCCCAAGCATGGGAGCCCCGAAGCACACGAGTGACAAGGCTTTCTTTGATGTAAGTTGATCTTGTCTTTCTCGGGCACCACACGAGCTCCTTATCTCCACCTCCTCCGAGAATCGTGGAGCCTCGGAGCAACAGGTGGTGACGGAACATGGGTCTCAGACCCCAGCCATTGGATCGCTGCAGAACTTGAACTCAGCACTCTGTCCCACCCTGACCTCCCCCGCTGTCCGCATGTCTGACCTCCCCCCGCTGTCCGCATGTCTGACCTCCCCCGCTGTCCGCATGTCTGACCTCCCCCCGCTGTCCGCATGTCTGACCTCCCCCCGCTGTCCGCATGTCTGACCTCCCCTGCTATCTGCATGTCTGACCTCCCCCCGCTGTCCACATGTCTGACCTCCCCCGCTGTCCGCATGTCTGACCTCCCCCGCTATCAGCATGTCTGACCTCCCCCGCTGTCCGCATGTCTGACCTCCCCCTGCTGTCCGCATGTCTGACCTCCCCCCGCTGTCCGCATGTCTGACCTCCCCCCGCTGTCCGCATGTCTGACCTCCCCCGCTGTCCGCATGTCTGACCTCCCCCCGCTGTCCGCATGTCTGACCTCCCCCCGCTGTCCGCATGTCTGACCTCCCCCCGCTGTCCGCATGTCTGACCTCCCCCGCTATCAGCATGTCTGACCTCCCCCCGCTGTCCGCATGTCTGACCTCCCCCCGCTGTCCGCATTTCTGACCTCCCCCGCTATCCGCATGTCTGACCTCCCCCCGCTGTCCGCATGTCTGACCTCCCCCCGCTGTCCGCATGTCTGACCTCCCCCGCTGTCCGCATGTCTGACCTCCCCCGCTATCCGCATGTCTCAGAAGCTGCACGTGCTTTTGCACCTAGGGCTCCTTCAAAAGGTGTCCAGTCACACCTGAAAGCAAACGAACTCCCTGCTAAGTGTTGTTATTTCACTCGCCACCTGCTGTCGGGTACAGGTGCTGCCTCGTTCATGCCCAGTGTCTTCATGCTTGACCGTCCACAAAAACTGTCCCAGTCACATGGTGACTGCCTACCCGGACATCTTCAGCAGCTGTAGGTGGGCCTTGGGCATTTTATGGCCCACGTGATATGGGACTTATCTAGTCCTCAGAGCCCAGCAGGGCTTCATAAAGGGCAGAGGCCACACTCCGGGGCCTGGCTCAGGCTGTGAGGCTGCAACCCTAACTCTGGGTTTCCAGTGTGGCCCCAATTGGAGACTGGAGACCAGAGAAGGGGGTGGAGTGGACACAAAAGCCACCCTGATCTTGTTTGTCTCGGCTTCCCCGAGGAGCACAGGGTGCTACTCAGCACCTCATGCGCTGCTCCAGGGCCTGGGACATGCCAGAGGCTCCGCCATCCAGCCCTCTCCCCAGTCGGGGAGGATGTCAAGGTGATCCTTGTGCATCTCCTTTTCCTGCCAGCACCTTCCGGCAGATGTCAATCTGCCAGGGGATGTCAATGGTGACTCTGGGGACTAGAAGGTAAAGTGAACATACAGGCGCTGACAGTATGGCAGTGCAGGGAGAGAGATGCAGCAGCTCTGGGCAGTGCGGGGACGTGCGGTCACAGGGATGGCCTTGCTTACTTTCCCAAAGCCTTAGAACAGCCTGCCCTTCATCTCTCATTCTTCTCATTTGGTTTTGTAGCTCAAGACCAGCAAACGTGTGTACAACTTCTGTGCCCAGGATGGACAGAGTGCCCAACAGTGGATGGACCGGATCCAGAGCTGCATCTCCGACGCCTGATGCCCACCCAAGTGGGAGAGAGAGGAGAGACTCATGCTTCGAATCAGGAAAGTGCACAAGTCCTCGAGGAGCGGACAGCTTCCTGTTCGGCTCTATGAGGCAGCCTGGGGCCTGAGGCTCTCCTGGCTGGTCTTGCTCAGCCCCCTCCTTCAGTATTGCTGTGTCTACTTGGCCTGAGTGGATGAGTCACACAGGTCTGGTCAAGAGCCCCAGGACTCCGTGCCTTGCACTAGGTTGTTCTAACAGGGTCTTAGTGGTCAGGGTCAGAGATGCTTCCTGAGCCAACTGGCACCCATCCCCAGGCCAATGGTGCACCTGCCTGGGTCCTTTGGTTCCCCAAGGTCATCACTTCCTTGGAGAGCTTTCTGACAAGCAGACATCGAAACCCTCCAGAGCGTTACATTCTGCACAGAATAGGTTTCCCATCGGCGGCTCCTACTCTTAGCACCTGACCTTAGAGATGCTCAGCCATCTGGTGCTGCAGAAGGTCCTTCCAGGACCTCTGCCCTGCCGCCGGGCTCCGCGGCAAGAACATCGGTGCTCAGGGCGGGCAGAGTGAGGGCACACGGAGTGTCCTGATGGACAGATGGTCCAGGGGGTAATGCAGCAATGGCCACGCCAGCGCAGGAAAGCACTGCTTCCAAACACTGGGTTCGAGGGCCGCAGCTGCCCCGAGGACCCTGTGCTCCTGCGTGTCTTCTGCTCCCTGGCAGCTTCCTTCACAACAACCTGCAGGAAGCCGGACGCACTCACAGAAGAACAAGCACTTGCACTGACCTCCGGACGAAGCGGGAGGTGGGAGAGACCAGCTGTTCATGACCTGCAACACCTGTGCCGAGGGCGTCTCCACAGCCCACGCCCACGATTGGAACCCACACGGCGCTTCAGCACGTGGACCGCAGGCACCGCTTTCAGATTCCCCTTCCTTTTGATAACCTTGTGTTTGTCCAGCTTAGGACCCGAGGAGTCTGTTCTCGGGGACAGAGCAGCTCCTCTGAGGCCCCTGTGGCCAGGGAGGCAGGGAGCTAGAGCAGGACATTGTTTTGAACTGTTAATATGTTAAATACCAAACTAATATTTCAAAAATATGTATATATGATTGCTATATCCTTCAGTTAGTCTGCTTATAATTTAATATAAAATTAAATAAGATTTCCTTAATGAAATGGTTCCCTTTTTACAAACTAAAAAACCACTTTGTCTTTATAGGTTAAAAATCAGATTTTCAAATTTAAAATGATCTACACAGTAGGAAATAGAACTGTGACATAAGAAATTGAGGGAATAATATGAAGGATTTTTCTATCATTTTCATTTTATAAATTGCCACCTGTGAAAATGGTTTTTGCACATTCTTTGTATTTTTCTTTGTATATGAAATAAATTTTTGTACTATGTAAAATACGGAGCCCATTGTACCCGCGGCCGTTTGACACTATGCCCAGTGCTTCTTTTGTAACTGGATTCTTTTAACTTTCATAAAGGCGTTCCCTGCCTTGCATCCACTAACCACCTGGAATTAAAGTTATTTCTTAAGAAAGAGCATCCCTCGTTTTCTGTGAGATGAAGTCATTCTGCAGCACATGGCGCCCTCGGGACAGCACTCAGGACTCACGTGGGACTAGAGGTTCATGGGAAACAGCAGGACCATTTCTGACCTCAGGCTGCTACTTCATCACTGCCCTTTGCTCGGCAGGGAGCCTCGGGCACAGGACGGCAGGCGTGAGCTTCAGGTTCTAGATGCGAGGCTGCAGTCTAGGTGAGAGGCCTGGCTGTCATGAGCTGGGAGGGATTGGTAAGTACTTTACCGCTTTGGGGTCACAGTTCCACCACCTGTGGCCTGTGGCAATTTGTGAGCATTTTAGGCAGAAGTTTCAGAGCAGACTCGCCTGCTTCAGGGCGTGGCCCCCTCCTAGGACCTCATAGGTTTACTGCCTCCCTCCTCTCCCCAGAAGCTGAATGTTCAGACTCTATTCACAAGTTTGGTCTTTCTGGTGACCAGCCCCCATCCTGCCGCTCCAGCCCCACCCCAGTCACTCAATTACTTAAACACAGGTGAATAACGAAAGACATTCCCATCAGGAAATTCTAGGGGTCTTAGGAACTCTATGCCAGGAATCCAGGACAAAGACCAAATTTTTAAAATTACTACACCCCATTTCCAAGTGCTGCCAGACTGAACCACGCAGACTTAGAGGAAGTAGCTGCTCAGAGCAGCGCCCGCAGTGGGAGGAAGAGACGGTGCCGGCTCTCTTCTAATTCACTGTATGACCCTCACCCAGTCCCTTAGCTGGGCTCTGACCTGCAAAATGAAGGGCCCAAGTAAGCTGTAATTTTGTGATTCCAACTGTTTGCCTTTGCAAAAACTCAGGTTCTAAACTGAGATTTAAAGGATTTGCTGGAAAAGACCAAATCATCTAAACATTTTCTCAAATTACAATGCATGTCTGAGTCATCTGCTAAAATGAAGACTCCGATTTGGTAGGTCTGGGGTGGGGCTAGACATTCTGTGTTTCTGACAAGCGCCCAGGTAGGTGATGGCAGCTCCTGGTCCAAGGACCACTCAAAGTCACCGGTGTTGGTCCCAGTCCTCTGAGAAGCAGGGAGGCTAGCCGGAGACCATGGTGCACGTATGATCCTTGGGAAGGAGAAAGGGAGGGAGGCAAGTTGGGCAGAGGAGGCCTAGGCTGCAGTGCGGTTCTGAAGCTCAGCGTGGCCGGTGAGAAGTCCTCAAGGCCCTGGGAATTGTCAGAGGACCCCGCACCCTAGCACGGGCCTAGGATCCTGGCCACTCAGTCCTTGGCAGGCCCATGGGTAAGCATGGTCTTGGTGCAAGCTAAGTGACAGGTTTCAGAACACAGCCGCTGGGCCAACACCACAACCCCTGCAGCCGAGACCACCCACCCTTGTGCCACACAGACATGGTTTTCCACCAGTTCAGAGAGCAGTTCACCCATTCCCCTTGGGCCTCTGTTCCTCAGGGAAACAGAGAAAGGGGAAGGTCATGGGCCTAACTACCCCCTGTCAAGGCAGGTAATCTCACCTCTCCCTCCTCCATCCATTCTGAATCCTCTCACCCTCCACAACCTGGCAGATGCTGATGGCTTTCCCTGGCAGTGTGTCCCCGCCTTCACCAAGTGTGGAGGAAAGGGCCTAAATGCGTGGTAATCAAACCCTTCTTCCGTCGGGGTTGCTGCCCGTATCCTTGCACAATTACGGTGGGGGTGACCTGGGGTGCCCAGTGGATCACCTGGGTTCCACACACCTTCCTTCCAGCTCCCGTGGTGTAAACCAGCCCTGCATCTGATCACGGGCAGATAACCCTCCTGGTCCCAGGACGCAGGAACGCAAAGGGCACCGAGGGAGCCACAAGCTGTCGTTCAACAGGCCCTCGCTGTGTCCCGGATGCTGTGCTGGTGGAATTCCTTGCCTTCACACCAGGTAAAGTCCTGGGATGTGCTGACTGATGCTCTGTGGTCAGGAAAGGCCAGCCCATACCCAGAACTGGTCTCATCCCAAGGAGGAGGAACGCCGGCCCTTCCAGGATGGACGGGTCGCTGTAGCTGACTGGCCCTGAGGCAAGTCGATGCCATCAGGGGCTCAGCCCTGGCTGCTGTGGCTGACGGGCTGGTTGGACATTGAGGCGGCAGGACCTGGCGTGGCCTTGGTGTGTGGGAGTCTGAGCCGTTGGGCCCGTGCTACCCCTTTCATGGCTTCTGCCTCCGTCACAGTGGCTGCTTCACTTGTACACCCCGTGTGCTGGCTCCACTGTAGCAATGACAGGGGCTGCCAGTGTAACCGTCCACGTCGTTTGCTCGTTTGCTTGTTTCCTGACTCCCATGTTGGTGCTTTCCAACCTGCATTAGCACGTGGTGCTAGAATCCTCACACTCCTGCTTCTCTGTGTGTCCACCTGCACGCCTCTCCCCACACCTCCTTGCCCACACCTCCTTGGCCCCGTCTCCAGTCCTTTCTGGCCAGGACCCGACCACACGGCCAGGCCATTGGCCACTGAAGGACTGTGCCCACAGCTGCACCTGATGGGAGCACTTTCTCCTTCCCTCCCACCGCCGTCCTGCAGCCACTGTGCCATGTCGGCCCCCCTACCAGTCAAGCCCCCGCTCCCTCTCCTGGCAGCTGGTTGTGCAGGACCCTATAGGTGGCCAAAGGTGCAAGCAGCGCACAGGCTCTGCCTGCGGACGTCCTCACGCAGCAGCCACTTTCTCGTGCCGTCTGCCTGCGCAGGCTCAGGCCTGGAGGCGGCCTTTCCGTCGGATGATGGACTGCGGCCGGGCCCACTGGACTTCATGAGCCGATGCAGCCAACAGACCCAGCTCACGCGGTTCCAGGCGCTGCGCCTGCTGTGCCGGGGTCCCGTGTTCCCCCAGAACTGTTTCTCAGAAAGCTGCAAGCCTCTGCTGCCCAGGGCCGGGCTTGCTCTGTGATTCTCCCACGGGGACTTGCCACAAGCGCCGTCCCACACCCTTTTCTTGTCCCGAGACTGACACCTCCCACCCAAGAGTCCGTCAGCGTGTGACCCAGCGGCAGGACTGCCTGCCCGCCGCCTGGACCTTCCGCAGAGCCTCTTCCTGTCAGGGCACCCACCTGCGGCCAGCAGCCTCCGTGTCACCCAGAAAATGTATCGTTTCTAAGCCCAAAGAGGGGTCCCAGACACTGTTTTCTTCACGTGCTGATAGAAGATGCAGCAATTTCCTTCACCTGGAAAGGGACATCCAGGCACACCCCCAACCACTGAACCCTAAAACCTGCACTGAGGTGGCAGGTCCTTGAATCCTCGTCTCTGACTGCATGTGTCTTCGCTGTGGCCTCCAGCACAGAGGCCCCCTTGTTCCTCCTGCGTAATCAGCATTGCCACTGACGTCACGGGTCCAGATCGTGTTCTGTGGGATCCAAACAGTCCCGATCTCCGGGGATTACATTCTGACAGAGCGAGACAGTTGCCATAGCCCTGTTATGCAAAACTGTAAATGAATACCGCTGTCTCTCCCACGTGGGTGTGAGCTGTTTCCGACCTTCTTTTCTAATTGGAATGGAAAAGAACACGTTCGCCAAATGACTGCAAATGCGCACATACCGAAGGCCTGACGAACTGCGCTGGCAGTGGCTCTGCAACGGCACCGCGGCCGCGGCCGGAGCGGGGCTGCCGCTTGGTGAAGCCCAGGCTGCCACAGGCCTCCTCCAGGCTCTGCCCGCTGTCTGCAGAGGTCAGGCCGGTGGTTAAATGCAGGAACAGTAGGACCACCACTCCTTCACCCTTTAAGTTGTTCCCGCCACTTCCCCCGGGATGAGATTTCCTTTTCATGGCTGTCCTAGGCAGGGTGAGGCCGTTTCAGAAGTTTCTGCTTGGCCTTTCTCTGCTCCGACCTAGTAGGCCAGGCACCCGAGGTGGGGGCTGCTCCAGCGGCCAGCGCACATGAATGAATTCTAACTAAACACCCGGGTACAGCCAGGACTCCTCTTACCACCGGCCCCGCAGGCCCCGCTCTGAAAAGGGCCTGATAGGTACATGCTGCACACCTGGCCGCCTCCTCGGTGGGTTCCATCTCTGAAAACTGGCTCTGGTCTGGGAAGTGAGCAGGGCCCAGGGGTTCCTGTTGGCCCTGCCCCCTGCCCCTCCGTCCTGTCTGCTTTCGGGAGCTGGGAAGCAGAGCTGTGTCTGCCGCCCGCCCGTCTGGTCTGCCCACAGGGACGCCACGCTCTAGTCGCCCCTCCCCAGCTTTCTGTGCGCCCGAGCCCCTGGCCCGCCCTCTGGCCTCGCCCGTCACACTGGCCTGATGCAGCACATCCATCCCGCATGCCCACTCTCCCTGGCCCTTAATTTCCTCCTCTCCTCCCCCAGGAGAACTGGGGCATTAACACTTGGCTGAATGTTGGCCACTGTGTTCCAGACTAAGAGCCCCCAGCAGAGGCTCCTGCCCCCTGCCCTGCCGTCCCAGCTGAAGTGCCCTCAAAGAAGTGCCCTCGAGTCTGTGGATTCTTGCTTATCCAACCTTCCGCTCCAGCCCCTTCCTCAGGCACCGTCAAAACCCAACCCAGTGCGCCTGGCCCCTGCCAGCCCCTGTGCAGGCCCGTTCCTCCCCGTGCTTCTCTGACCTCCCTGAGGCCCAGCACGGCCCCAGCCAGATTATTCTGGAATTTCAACCCTAACTGTTGTCCTTGGGCAACTCCTGAGGGAGCACCTATTGCCCTGCAGGGGTGAGGCCGCTGTGGCCCCTCAGGGCAGCAGAGGAGGGGAGCAGGGAGGCTGCAGCCCCCACATCCTTGGGGGCATCCATCCACATGCCTCCACGTTTCATGGCTCCTGGTCTTCGCCAACAGGGCCTGACCCTCACGTGCTGGCTGAGCTCTGCAGCTCTGACAACTTGTCTTCGGCCTGTCACTCAGCTCTGTGGTTCTCCAGGGTGAGAGATAAGGTGAGAGATAAGGCCTGCGTGGGCTCCCACAGAGCTGTCTGCCTTTCACACTTCATGTTTGCCGTTGCCGCTGCCTGTCTCTGCAGTCCCACTTCATCCCCTGCAGGACACCATGTGAGTTGGCAGGAACCGGCCAGTTTTTAAAGGCATTGTTCCCCCATAGATGCCGAACGCCTGCATCGTCGCACCTGCACAGCCTCCTCTCCTCCAGCCACGTTTTCCTGGTCCTCCCCAGGGAACTACTCAGCACTGAGCTGCTCCCTTGAACCAGGGGCATCTGGGGCCCCTGTCAACCAGGATGTCACCTTCCTGCCCCTCCCCCCCTGAGTGAGCCGGTCCCAAATACCCTCTTACACTGTCTCCTCAAACCACTCCTGTTGGTGCTGGTCCGTGAAGAAACGGAGGCCAGGGTTCTATGTGCAAGAGATTTATAGGGAAACACCGTGAGGAGGGATGGGCAGGAGCTGGGGGCAGCTGGGAGGGAACTCAGACTGGGACGTGGGTTTGACCCCTGTGGTTCAGGTTGAAGAAAGAGTCAAGGCCAACGGGAGTCTCCTGCCCAGACAGAGTCCCATGCATCGGTGGGCAGCAGCGCACACAGCGTGGCCGGCTGAACCCCGTGGGCTGCGTTTTCGTGGCCAACACCTGGGTTCTCAGGTTTCTCTCTTTTCGAGCTCTAGACCCGAAGGAACAACGCTGTCAGCATTTCCTACCTGAGGTCAGTGTACGCTAGGCTTCTGGCCCTGTCACCTACCAGCTTTCTGGCCTCTGGTGGTTCCTAACTTCTCGGAGCCTCATTTTCTTCTACTGTAAAATGGGGGTTAAAACTGTGATATGCCCTAGCCAGTTTGGCTCGGTGGATAGAGCATCGGTCCTCAGACTGAAGCATCCTGGGTTCAGTTCCGGTCAAGGGCACGTACCTCGGTTGCAGGCTCGATCCCTGGCCTTGGTCAGGGCTCGTGTGGGAGGCAACCAATCGATGTGTCTCTCTCACACCGATGTTTTTCTCTCTGTGTCTCTTTCCCTCCCTTCCACTCTCTCTCTAAAAGTCAATGGAAAAATATCCTCGAGTGAGGAGTGACAACAACAACCTGTGATGCTGTATGCAGAAGTACCCGGCACACACGGAGCCTCAGAAACTGCTGGCTGACTCCGCTTCTCTCAGCGAGGAGGTCAGGACCACCTGGTGCAGGCTGGGCACGGAGGGCCTCTGGGCGGGTGGGAGACAGCGCAGGCCCAGAGCCCACCCGCGAGAAGAGACAGGCCGTCTGTGGGGGGCAGGATGATGGCCCCCAGATGTTCAAGTCCTAGTCCCCAGGGCTGTGAGCTGCTACCTGACATGGCAAAGAGCAATCAGGCTGCCTGACAGCTGATCTCAAGAGATACTCCAGACGGACCCAAGGTCATCACAAGGTCATGAGTGGGAGAGGGAGGCACAGTGATGTGACATGAGACGGACTCGACCAGCCATTGCTGGTGTGGAGGTGGGCGGGTCATGCGCCAAGGAGCGGGCAGCCTCTGGACCAGGGGTGGGCAACCTTTCTGACTCGAGGGCCACAGTGGGTTCTTAAACTGGACCGGAGGGCCGGAACAAAAGCATGGATGGAGTGTTTGTGTGAACTAATATAAATTCAAAGTAAACACCATTACATAAAAGGGTACGGTCTTTTTTTTTTTAGTTTTATTCATTTCAAACGGGCAGGATCCAGCCCGCGGGCCGTAGTTTGCCCACGGCGGCTCTGGACACTGGCAGAGTCTCCTCTGGAGCCTCCAGAAATGAACGCAGCCCTGCCTCCACCTTGATCTCAGCCCAGAGAGACCCACGCTGCACTCTGACCTCCAGAGCTGATAATAAACCTGTGTCGTTTTAGGCCACTGAATTGGTAGTGATTTGTTACAACAGCAACGAGACACTGGTACGTCATACAGATGAACTACGGTGACATGTGCAATGACGGGTGTGCCCGGGCACAGGCGCCCAGGACAGACACCAGGTGGGGAATGGCCCCAGGAGAGGCAGGAGGGAGGCCGAGAGCAGAGGTGCCTTCGAAGGCGAAGGCGTGGGCTCAGGGCGAGCTGGGCCAGGAGCTGCTGGGGGATGGGGGGAAGCGCACTCACTCACAGGCAAACACTGTCCACACCCGAGTGACACAGGCACTTAGCCATGCAGACCCTGTGGGACACAGCCCGCCATTGTCTGGATTCCACCTGGCTTCGGAGACCTGTCTCAACACCTACATTTCCTGGGGCAGCCGAGTTTAGCAGGTGGGGCTGGGGGCCTGCCCCGCTCTGTCCCTGGCGCCTCAGCAAGGCACGGCTCTGCTCAGAGCCTCCATATGCGAGGTGCCGGGGAAGCCCCGACGGTGCACATGCTCCCCACACACCCCAGCTGTAGGAAGGAACCTTTCCGCACATTTGTCTATTCATTTCTGTTCGTCACTCACTCGTTCATTGTGTGTTTATTTATGCTCACTGCGTGCTAATGCCTGTTCTGGCTACTTTGATCCCCAGGCAAACAAGCGATTATCCATACCTGCAAGTTATGAAATCCAGTGTAATCCGAGCTGTGACAGGGCGGGGACAGGTAGGGGCCTGTAGCAAGGCGGGGGGGGGGGGGGGCGGGGGGGGGGGGGGGGAGTGCTCCCAGTCTAGTCCTGGGGATGAGAGAAGACTTCCCTGAGTAAATGACATCTTTGCTGAGTCTTATGACAAGAAGGAGCTGGCTGGGCGAAGGTGAACTGGAGGAGAAAGGAAGTTAACTATAATTTTACTAACCAATGTCACCCCCAATAAATTTAATTTTTGAAGAAGGAAGGAAAGCTCGGCCGGTGTGGCTCTGGTTGAGCATCAACCCATGAACCGAGAGGTCCCCAGTTCGATTCCCAGTCAGGGCACATGCCCGGGTTGTGGGCTTGATTCCCAGTGCAGGAGGCAGCCAATCAATGATTCTCTCTCATCATTGATGTTTCTATCTCTCTATTCCTCTCCCTTCCTCTCTCTAAATATTCAATAAAAACATATTTTTAAAAAGGAAGTTAAGCCAGGTTGTGATGTGTGTTTCGAGAGCTCTCCCTGCACAGCGGCCTGGGAAAAAGGGGCAGTTGGGCTGCTGTGGTTGTTGGGACTAGAGAAGGCCGCGGACAGGATAGCGGTGGAAGCTTCAGAGACACGCCTGTAGGACTGGGACCTAACTGGAGGGGGCAGAGGGTGGGGAAGGGGGAAGGGCAGTCAGGTTAATGCCTGGGACCCCTGAAAATAGGCCCAGCCTCAGAGTCAAGTGCCTGGAGTGGGGGAGAGAGTAGAGGCCTGCCCCTGACTCCACAAGCGGGCACCTGCTTCCCCGGGGGGGCACTGGTGGAGAGAGGGTGTGGCTCTGGGTGGGGCTGTGTCCCACAGAGTCAGGCAGGAGACGCCCTGCCCAAGTCACAGACCCACCTTACAACTTGCTGGAGAGGGAGAGGTTGAGTAGCCCCTCCCCTCCCTGCAGCTGGTGTGGAGAGGTGAGGGGACCCAGCCGGGACACATGTCTGATGGAGCCTGTGTGAACCAGGCTTGTGCGCCGGCATCCTGGGCTCCCCCTCCCCAGCATCACACTTAGTGCCGGAGAATGGAGAGCACAGGGACCATGACTGTGTCCCCCCTCCTGGCCAGGTCCCTGAGGGGGCCATGCAAGGCCAGGAGCCCATCTCCACGGCCTCACCCTCCTGGGATTGGACCAGGGTATACAGTTCTCTCTGGGGGTGGAATTGTTGTAGGTGGTGCAGGAACGGCACCAGGTGTTAGGCTCATGGGCTCAGACTGGGCCTGGGTTCAGCAACCTCGGTACTTGGGTTCTGGGTAGGAAAGAATTCGGAGCCAAGACCCAGACTGTAAGAGAACATTTATTTGGTAAATCACAGAGGTAGGAAAAGTAATTCCTAGAAGAAATGGGCTTAGGAAACGAGTTATAGAGGCAAAGGAAGGGCCCTTGGAGCTTGGCAGTGAGGAAGGTAATGGTAGCGCATCTGAGGGGTGGGGTGGGGGGGGAGAAGGAGGTGTGGGCGTGCTCCCAGGAGGGAGGGCGCGCGGGGTCCTCGTCCTCAGGGTTTAAGGGTGGAGATTTTAGGGGAGGTCCCAGGGGAGATCTCAGGCGAATACTCAGCTTTTTTCCAGGTGGGTCCTTTCAGGGTTTCGGTCTCCACTGACTGATTGGTCAGCACCAGGGCGGGCGGTCATTACCCAATACAGCTGGTCCTGAGGTCAGCCTTGGGGCCACTGGTCTGGTTTTGTTGCTTTTCTGGGTCTGGAGCTGAAATACAACTGAGGCCTGGAGCAGCGGCCGCCAACCTTCCGGACCTCACGGACCACCAGGGGCCCGTGGACCACGGTTGGCGACCACCGGCCTAGATGGTGTCGCTAGGGGAGGAAGGTCACCTGGGGGTGAGGTCCCGTCCTACAGTGGTCCTTTGCTCGGCACCCAGGGCTTCCACCCTGGACCTTCTGTCCTGGCCCCTCGTCCTTGCTCTGCTCACGTCTGTCTAACTGCCTGGCCCCGGATGGCCGGAGCCCACAGTGGAGTCGGGACTCTCACGCCCTCTCCACACGCCGCCACCCCTCCACTGACCACCTGGGAAGCCTGTGTCCCCGTCTAGAAGTGAGAATTCCCGCCTCCCTTCCAGGAGGAGCGCAAGCGTAGCCAGTGTCCCCCACTGTCCACAGCTCAGCAGAGCTGGCCTCCCGGCAATGCAGGCCCGGCCAGAGGGCTGTCGGGACTTAGAACCTGGACGCTCGCCTGACCCTGGTGAGATCTGGTCCTGACCGAGCCTCTGCCTCCGCATCTGACACGTGATTTGGGCTCGGTTATCCTAAAGCAGTGGTTTTCAACCTCCCTAATGCCGTGACCCTTTAATACAGTTCCTCATGTGGTGGTGACTCCCAATGTCATTGTTACAAATTGAACATAATTAAAGCGTAGTGATTAATCACAAAAACAATATGTAATTATATATGTGTTTTCCGATGGTCTTAGGCGACCCCTGTGAAAGGGTCGTTCGACCCCCAAGGGGGTCGAGACCCACAGGTTGAGAACCGCTGTCCTAAAGCTTCAGCAACGGCCTTTGCGTCTGCTCCGCAGCCCCTGCCCCACTCCAGCCTAAGGACCCACAACAGATGCCTGGTCCCCGCAGAGAGCCCCCGCCTCTGGCCCCAGCAGCTCCACCTCCTCACTCCCCGCGTCCCCGAGGTCCATCCAAGGTCCATGGAGCCCCAGCCAGAGGAATGCGAGCCATTCCCGGCATCTCCTCCCCTGTGGCCAGCCCAGAGCGGGCTGGGGGGAGCGGGCTGGGGCCTCGGGCCGCTCTGACAGGAAATTAGCTGGGCCTGGCCTTCCCCACTACCAGCTGCTCTGCTGACCCTGACCCTGTGTTTTCCGAAACCTGATACTGCAGATTGCAGAGCCTCTTCTCCATCCGGGAGGAGGCCTGGCTGGGCTCTGTGTCTGTGGGGCCTCCAGCCTGCACACGGCTCCGCCTTCCTGCCCTGGAAACGGGGCGCCGGGCTGCAGCCCCGCTGTGACCCGCAGCAGGCCCCCCCATCTCTGAGCGAGAGGCAGCACCCAGGGCACAGTGGCTGTGACAGGGCCTTCGGGCTGGAGGCACGCCGGAGGGGGCTTGGGGAGACCACTTGGGAGGCTGTTGTGGTCCTGGGAAGAATGGCTGTGGTTTGGATTAGGATGTGACAGTGAAGATGGGAAAATCTGTGGTGAGCCCTGGCCAGTTTGGCTCAGTGACTAGAGCATCGGCCTGAGGACAGAAGGGTCCCGGGTTGGATTCCGGTCAAGGGCACATGCCCGGGTTGTGAGCTCGATCCCCAGTAGGTGGCATGCAGGAGGCAGCCGATCAATGATTCTCTCTCCCTCTCCCTTCCTCTCTGAAATCAATTTTAAAAATACATTTCTTTAAAACTATAGAGTCCAAAGCTTCTAAGGAAATGAGATGGAGAGCAACTGGCGGTGGCCTGGCCGTGGGGGCCTGAGGGGCAGCGGAGTCGAGGGCCCCTGTGCTGAGTTGCACAGCGGAGGGCGGACACCGAGGGCCCAGCAGGGGAGGATCGTAAGTTCGGCCTCGGCAACGGCCTTTGCGATTGCCTCTCATCTTTGAGCCTCTCAGATGTCCCGGTGAACAACTGGGTGCTCAGGGAGAGTGCGCTAGAGATGCGCGTTTGGGAGCAGAAAAGTAGAGCCGCCACGCAAGCCCAGATGGGGCGAGCGTCAGGAGGAAGAGGAGAGGAGCCACGCCTGGAGGACACTCCTGCGGACAGGGGGAGGGGGCCTGGTGGAGAGATCGGGAGCAGCCACAGCTGTAGAAGGAACCAGAAAGCTGTGCCATGCGAGACATGCAGAGAGAGTCTCACGGAGCCAGGCGCGATCATGGGTGCGGGAATCTCCCAGAAAACTCCAAAACGGGGAAGGGGGGGTGACAGGATTTAGTGTCTGCAAGTCACTGGGGATGTAGGGGGGAGAGAGGGGCGTGAAAACCAGGCTGCAGAGGCCGGGAGGTGCTGAGAGGTGAGGAGACATGATGTGTGTGAGCCGCCCTCAGGAATGGGCAGGAGCTGGGCAGCAGCCCGAGGGCGTGTGGAGTCAAAGACAGGGTTTTGTTTTTTAAGGCAAATGAGGCCTGCACGTGTTCATCCATTGCTGAGGAGGATCCTGTTGACAATACCTGAGAAATGGGATGAGGGGCAGGAAGATGGTTTTGAGCCAACAGGGGTCTGGCCGGAGCCACTCCACAGAGCAGGGCTGAGCGAGAGGCAGCGGCAACCCAGCCTCCTGGTCCGGTGGTGCCTTGCTGCCCACGCTGCCGCCCTGCTCCTCGGGGGTCACCCGTCCTGTCTGTCCTGAGAGGGAAGCTGGTGGACGCTGAGGTTAGGGAAGGTGGGAGCCGCTTCCAACAGGCCCAAGGGCAGTTTCTGAGGGGCAGGGGGCACTGGGGACTCCGAGGGAACCTCTCTGGCCCGTGCACTTGGCTGGCGGGGGCCCTGCAGGCCGGTGATGGCTCTATGTGCCCCACAGCCAAAGTCCAGCACCTTCCATGGCCACGCACATGCACCCAGGGGCCCTCCTTAGCCCTGGCGGAGAGCAGGGATTGGAGACAGCTGGATAGACGGTGACGGCCGTGACAAGTGGCCTGTCATGGGCACGAGGCCCACTGCCAGTGACAGGACGCCTGAGACCTGCTGGACAGCATCCCTGACCCCTCCACCTGCTCTGCCGGGGCAGGGCAGTCCGGGCATGCCATGGGGCAGCGGTCCTCAGAGGGCAGCCCCTGGGCCAGGACCCTCACCTGGAAACCTGTCAGAAATGCTCATCCTCAGGCCCCACACACCTGCTGCATCAGAAACTCCGGGGCGGGTCCAGCCGTGTTTACCGAACCTT